>NC_064247.1:65605000-66855000 GCF_003254725.2 Canis lupus dingo | reverse complement strand
GTCAGGTCTGTGACAGTGGCCTGCCAGGTGACAGGGTGGACAGCCAGCTGCTTCCCACACTCACTCACATTCTCCTGTGCCCCCTGCCCCTCGCACTGACCTGGCCACCATGCACGAGGCCCCCTCATGGCTCACCTTAATTCAGCCCCAGCCTCGACCACACACCCTTTCAAGCTAGTAGGGTCTCTGATTCCAGCCCCTGTGGCTCCTGTCCGGGCGGAGAGGGAGTGGAGCCCTCCAAAGGTCACTCATCTCTCTGGGCCTCAGTTTCCTCAACTGTGAGGGATGCAAGGACTCTTCATCGCTACTTGTCCTTTTTTTTGTTATTGAACCCTGCTATCTGTGAAAACAGAGCAAACAGAGAAGCACATAAAAACCCCGGGCACGACCCTTGGGATGAAGCGCACATCTCCAAACTCGGCCCCGGGGCTGGCCGGTTCTTCACTGTCCCGAGCCTTGTTTGGCTCATCTGTAAGACGGGGACAAGGTTAGCACTCCGGGGAGGCAGGGACTGAGGATGGCCAAGACCAGGCTCGTGAGCCCTTGGCATACCCAGAGCACACCTGGCCAGCACACCTGGCCGACGAGCCCAGGCCCAGGACACGGGCAGCCCCTGGAGGTTGGGACTGTGGCAGGCTGACGTTTCAGGGGCGGCCTGGAGAAGTTCCCAGGCCCCGGGAAGGCTCGCCAGGGCCACGCCGTCCTCTCTCCCTCTAATCCTCTCGCCTTCCAGGCAGAGCCCCGGACACTTTGTTCTGCATGTGGTTTCTGGGGCGCTTTGGTGGAGTTGACAAAACAAGGAAATGCCAGCACGGTTCCCAGAAGCGCCTGGCTCCGCGCTGCCCTGGTTCCATCAGCCGAGGGCTGAGACCAAAGCCGCCTCGCGCTTCTGACGTCTGACAGCGGGGCGCGTCGGCAGCAGCCGGGGCCGGGCCAGCTTCCCTGCCGTCCTCGCCCCCTGGGAGCTCAGCTGGCTCCCGGCTCCCTTTGAAGCTACTGGGAACTCAGTGCCCAGGGCGGCTCTCAGGGATCCCAGACAGGATGAGGCCCTTGGTCCCAAGAGCACGCTCCAGGGGTAACAGGAACTTGCAGAGTCCAGTCCTGGCCGGGAGCACAGGGATCACGTCGGGGCCATCCAGCAGGTCCGGCTCACCCGCCGTTCATTCACCCATCCTTGCATATAGCATTTCTTCTATTTTTCAGAGATGGCTTTGCCGTCTGTGCAACGGGATCACACTGCTACCTAGTGTGTGGGGTTGCCGTGACGATGGAGCGAGGTATTTCAGGTAAAACCTCTCCCCCTGGCAGATATGCATTGTCGTTAGGACACGACAGGGTGGCTGCATGTTCCAACTCCAGAGTCACAGACCTCCTGAGTTCAAACCTGGGCTCCACCAGCCGCTGGCTCTGTGACCTCAGGCCAGTCACTTAGCCTCTCTGGGCCTTGGTTTCCTCACCTGTAAAGGGGTATAGCCACAGCATCCACTTCATAGAGTTGTGAGTTCATACCCCAGTGAATATTTGCAAAGCACATAGAACAAAGCCTGGCGTGTGTTAAGCGCCGTATCAGCGCGTGTTGAAAAGGCGTATCTATCTGTTCCAGAAGGAGCCAGCAGCATGAGGCCTCCTTCGCTTGAAGTCTGGGTGCTGTCCATTCCTGTCATGACTGTCAGCGGTGGGTGGGTGGAGTGACACACAGGGAGACAGCGTGAAAGCAGAAGCAATGCCTAACACCTCATCTGGAGGAATGTGTTAACCCCATTTTACATCTGAAGAACCCTAGGGTCAGGTTGGTGATGTGACTCGCCCAAGTCCCCATAGTGAGGAAGTGCTGGAGCTGGGGTCTGAGCCGAGGCTGTCTGTTGCCAAGAACCGTGGATGCTGAGACCATGGGGCAAACTGAGTGGCTGCGTCAGAGAGGTGGGACTAGGGACCGAACCCAACTGTATTGGCAGACACAAGAAAAGATTTAATTTGTCGGTTCATGAAGTAAGATTTCAGAGCTGGGGTGGGCGTCAGCACTGGTTTGGTTTAGCATCCGATGGTGTCACTAAGGACCTGGTTTTAGCTCCTTCTGCTGTTTTAGGTCATTCTCAGGCTGGCTTCCTTCCCTCTTGGTTGCAAGAGGGCTACAGTGGACATCATCTCCACACACTTCTCCATTCACAAGGAGAAAGAGCTGGTTCTTAAGAGCCAACTTTTCTTTCCCAGAAACCCCCAGCAAGTTCCCCATCACATCTTGTTGGTTCCAGATGGATCACGTGTCCATTCCTGGACCAATCCCTCTGGCCAGTGGAATAACGTGCTCTGTGTGGTTTAGGTCTGACTTTCCTGGGCTGAGCTCTCTGACAAGGACTCACACCTGAACCTTGGGGTGGGCTCAGCCCCTCCGGACACCTGCGTCTATGTCACAATGAGGCAAGATGGAAAGGATCTGAGGACACCTCTGCAATGCTCGCCAGTAGTGAGCTCCTACCTATGTGCCAGGCTTTGGGCCAGGACCCAGGGGACACGGTGAACCGGACATTAACCTGCGCTCTGACGAAGCTCCCACCCGGTGGGAGACACAGGAAGCAAGCAGATGCAGGCAGTGCAGTGTGATACCTACCATACCAGGGTGAGCACCTGGGACAGCTGGTCCAGCCGGGAATGGCCGGGACCGTCGTTTTGGAGAATTTAAACCAAGAACCAACCAAGCTCCTGAAGGAGCTTCAGGCACAGGGAATGTCGCATCGGAGGAGCTGTGATTAGCAGGAGCCTGATGTGTGTGGTTGATTAGCAATGCCTGCCGTGGGCACAGGTGGAGGCAGATAAGCCACGTGCTGAGAAAGTGAGTCTACCTCAAGTGGACTGATATTTCAGAGTAAATTAGACCTTTAGCCTAAAGAAAAAAAAATATCCGAAATCATGAAAATAAGCTCATTTAAAAAATACAATGTTTGATAAAATTTGATGTATAATTGCATCTCTAAGCTCATTCTCAGACCAACCTGTCTGCTTTGCTTAATTTTATACCATTTTGCATTAGCAGGAGGCAGCTCAAATCCAGTTTAGAGGCTTGGAGCTCTTGCTCCCCCGGGGGCAGCTCTGAGGGGTGACCTGATCTGTCACGCTCTCTGTGGGGACAACTGAAGCCTCTCCTGGAACAGCTTTCCAACCCAGCATCTCCCACTGCCCGTCCCTGCCTTCTGGCTCCCCAGGAGTGTTCCCCAAACCTGCTCCAGCCAGCACCCCCCCCCCCCCAGCTCCACCGTTTCTGGAGTTGCATGCTGGAAGGTGTGCCTTCTCCTCCCTGGGAGGTGGTGGGCTGGGGGGTGAAGGTCCCTGAGCAGCAAGATGATGCACCTCATGATTTTCCAAAGCCAGACTGGGTAACCTCTGACCCAGTCCTGCAGGGCTGCGACCTTCCTACTGCACAGAGACCCAGCGCCCTGTGAAAGGCGTGCTCTCTCCTCCCTCCCTCTCTATTATGTTTCTCCATCTTTCCTACCAAACCCAAATTCTTTCCGCCTCCACCCTGACCTGGCCAGGCCCATGTTTCCTTAATGCTCAATTTCACCTGCCAATTTGCCAGACAAGAGCCCCCCTATCCTGTGGGGGGAAAGCTGGGCCTTGGGAGGCCCCCCGGGGCCCCGCCCTCTCCCGGAGTGCTCGGTGCTCCACACAGGCTCCTCTCAGGGGCTGTCTGGAGAAGGCGCCTGGGATTTCCGAGCCCTGCTCCCGGGCAGGCAGGAAGAGCCTTCCTTTGCCCACACTCCAGCATTTTCTAAGAGGCTTTTCTTATGGGAGTAATTGGAGCAGGCCTCCTCATTTCCCCAGGAACGAACAGAGCAATTCAGAAAGGCTTTATTAGGTCAAACGGAGAATGCCAGGCTTGTCTGATGTGCTGGCGGCGCAGTGCTCCCGTAATGAGATGCAGGGAAATGGTCGGGCTCCAGCCGGCAGACACAGGGCTGTGATCAAAGCCCCAGCCTCCCCAGATGGGGGCTGTGGCTGCATTCAGAGGAGCCTTGTCCCCACTGTCACCTGGGGAGAGCCTTCAGCTTTGGGCCGCCAACCTCTCTGGGGAGCTGGCCCCCTGCCCCACCTCTGCCTGGAGGGCGGGACCTGGCAGCAGATTCCCCCCAGTGTCCACACCAGCCCCCCCACTCCCCACCCCTGCCTTGGCATCAACACTCTCCCCAGAGCCCGTCTGGCCAGGTTGGAGGAGGGACCTTGTAGACGTTTCCAGGGCCCTCTTGCTCCTCTTCCCTCATTGGTGCAGAGACCGTGTGGCCCTCGTGGTGCCCGAGGTGCGTGCCCTGGGCGTGCACCACCGCTGGGTGTGGTTTTGTGTCCCTGGGGTAGCTCAGCCTCGGCCTTCTCTTCTCTGCCACTCTGCAGAAGGCTGGGTTGCGTGTGGGTCAGGTAGGGGCTGTGAGCTGAAACCAGGAAGAGGGTTCCAGAAGGTGGGGACGTCCTTCTGTGGGAGTAAGACAGGCTGCCCCTGGCCTTCCCTTCATTAGCTAGTTAGAGGAGAATTCGTTTTTACGCTCTGTGTTCCAGGTTCATTGGGGGTGGAAGGAGCAGAAAAAGATCACGTTGCCATTTCCCAAATCTTGGTCCATTCTGCAGAAAAGTGGCCGGAATCAATCACAACTGTTATCATGGGTCACTGAACTGGGGAGGCTCCAACCTGAGCAGACTGGCATCTTGCCCCAGTTTCTGAGCTGGAAGAGCCAAGAGAGTCCAGGAAGTGCTGGGGGAGGGACTGGGAGTCCCACTGGGGGTCTGGGGCTTTGAGTGTGAGGTTCCCACCGTCTGGGGCTGTCTCCTGTCTGCACGTCCAGACACAAACCCCCAGGTGGACTGGAACTCAATGAATGGTTGACTGTAAAGCATTGCTGTGGGTTGGGTCCCCCCAAAACACCTGTGCAAGTCCTAACACCCCCGGCCCCCACCCCGTGCCCATGCACGTGTCCTTTGGGGAAACAGTGTCTTTGTAGATGTAAAGAAGCTCAGATGAGTTCAGCCTGGTGTCCCTACAAGAAAAGGGACATTGGATATGGACACACACGGGGGGACATTGGATATGGACACACACGGGGGGGACACATAGTGCCATGGGGAGACGGGGCAGACATGGGGCGGGTACACCAACAAGCTAAGGAATGCTGAAGTTTGCCAGCAACACCCGCAGCTGGAAACGGCAGGAAGGACCCTCGCTTAGGGCCTCTGGAAGGAACCAGCCCTGGTGACACCCTGATCTCAGACTTTTGCACCAAGAACTGGGTACGGCACATTTCTGTTGTTGGTGGCACTGGGGCAGTGGCCCTAGGAAACCGGCAGTGGGGGACCTGGGGCCCACCTTTGAGTGCCCAGAATTGTAACCAGACTCTCCGCAGCCACGTGGCCTGTGGGCCTTCAGGGTGTCGGGGCGCTGGCTCTGCTCGGTAGCCAAGCGTCCCACCTCAACAGAGAGCTTCGTCAGGCCTCGTCCAGGGGGTCCCCAGGTACCGATGGCCCCCCGGCCCGTTCTTGCCAAAGACCCAGGCCGCCCTCCCCCGTGGGAGCCCGAGGGGAAGCCCAGCACCACCATTTGTCAGGCAGGAGCCCTGGGAAACCGCCACAGAGGCAAGGCCGCAGGAGGACAACGCTCTCCGCGCCCCTGCTACTTTCCCAGGGCCATTGCCTCTTTCTCAGATGGGCCTGGGGAGACGCAATCCTCACAGATGTTCCTTGCTGTGAAGGGTCCCAGCGTTTCAGAGCTGCCCAGACCGGTACCCGCTCCGGGAGCCACACGTGGCCACCGAGCACTAGTAACGTGGCCTGTGTCACCCAGAGACTGACAGATTTCAGTTTTATTTCATTTTAATCAATTTTAACTTGACAACGGATACGGGGTTCAGTTGTTAAGGAAACTCATACGCCTGTTTGCACCAACTTGGCATGTGAATCTACCTTTTCAAGTGTAAATTTTATGAGCTCTAAATACAGATTGAGTGTTTCCAGTGCAAATTTAGCATCCAAATGAAGACGTGTTAAGTGTAAAATACACACCAGATTTTGAAAACTTAGTATGGAATAAAGAATGTAAAGTATGTTGTTATATTTTTAACAAATGTTACATTTTGATGTTTTGGGTATATTGGGTTAAAGAAAATATATTATTAAAATTGACATTCACCTCTCTTTTTAATTTTTGTCTTTTCACTTTTTAAAATATGGCAGCTAGAGAGTTTAAAATTACACATGTGGCTCATATTATTTTGGGGGAGGGGGGGCAGTGCTGGTCCAGATGGCCAAACTGGGAGTTTGAGACCAATCTGCTGTCTAATTTTGACCAATAACAAGGCTCTTGACCTTGGGAAAGTCCCAGCTCCATTTGAACCTCAGGTTCCCTATAGGAAATTGAGGAGGTTGGACTGGACCAGTGGGTTTGGGGAATTGGAGGGAGATGGAGGGAGTAGGGCTTTCAAAACCACCAGAATTGATGACCTCATTTCCTTCCCACTCTGATTCTACGGTTGGGCTGAGGACTAGCTCACACCATTCCCATTCCAAGGCTGAGCCGATGACGGAAGTTACAACAGGATTGCTGGGCGCAGTTGTGCAAGTTGTTGACTGCATAAGAGAGCCTTTCTTGATTTGCATGAACTTAATGTCAAGATTTCTCCACAAGCATAGAATGATATGTGCGTAGCAGTTATTCAATTTGAAAGCACTTGCCTATAATCTAGATGTTAATAGAGAGAGTAACAGCCCACTGTTTCCTGAGGACACCTGAGAATCTGGAAGGAAGGTCTATAGGAGAGGAATAAATGTAGAGGTGAGGAGGGAGGGTTGTTGTTGGACGTGGTGGCCAAAGAGAGTATTTTCCTTCAGGCTATACTTATAGAGATTTAGTCTCAGACCCTCAGAATTGGAAACTGCCCCTGCAGAGTCCTTGAAACTCTCATCCTGATGTTTTGCCACTCAACAGCAAGTGCTGCTACTGGCGAGGTACTGGCTCCAGGGGGTCATACCTGGTGTTTAATGAGCCCTCTAGCACCCACAGGCCGGACTCAAGATGTGGTACTCTCTCCTCCTTGGGCACAGGAGGACGGCTCACCCTCCCCCCCGCCTCTAGGTGGGACTGGGTGCCCTGTTCTTGCCAGAGGAGTGGGAGCAGAAGTGACACGGGCCATTCTAGGCCTCCTGGTTGAGAACAGTGCGCCTTCTCTATCTTCTCCTCCACCTTTATTTGCTGATGGGATGGGGGAGCATCCTGTGGAGGAAACTGGCCGCCCCCCGGGGATGCAGAACCACAGGTAGAAGGAGTCTGGTCCCTGAATGAGTACGGGAAGCCACATTGATGTGCCCTGGATTACGTCCGGAGTGGAAGGGAACTTTGGTTGTGTAAAGCCACTGACATTTCAGGGCCTGTTTGTTACAGCAGCTGTTGCACTGACTATTACAGTCCTGGGGTAAGGACGGGGCCTCCTCTGCTTGAACGGGCGGCACTTGCAGGCCCAAGGAATGGAGTCGGCGCAGCTCTGCGAATGTGTCCAGGCCTCCCCTGCAGAGCC
Source organism: Canis lupus dingo (assembly GCF_003254725.2). NCBI lineage: Eukaryota > Metazoa > Chordata > Mammalia > Carnivora > Canidae > Canis > Canis lupus. The sequence continues at coordinate 66,847,453 of NC_064247.1, read as the reverse complement.
TCCTTGGGGCACGGGAAGCAGTAGAACCCCTGGGCTTCCGAACCCTGCTCCCCATGACCCTACACGCCCTTCTCAGGCTCCACCCTGCCCTGCTCCACACGTGGGTAATTACGAACTGCTGGTCAGAGGCTGGCCAGGAGCCAAGGCATTTTCTCTACATGGGAAAAGAAGAAAACAAGGTTATAAGTCCCGAGCCGTGGAAACCACCTAGAACTCCAGAGCTGTTTTGCAGAGCACTGTTCTTATGGAGTCTCAGAGGGACTGATGACCATCCTCCCTCAGCCTTGAGGCTCTCCTCTCCCTGTGGGCCCTCATTTGGCACAAGAAGGGAGGATGGAGGATGCGGAGGCTTCTGGACTTCCCAGCATGCAGGAGTCTGGAGGAGTGGGGGTGGGGGAGGAAAGGGGCTGGGCGGGGCCAAGGATGAGTCCCCAAGGGCCACCACTGCCACGCCCCAGGGTAGGGGGCCCCTGAGGGTCTCTCTGCCCACCAGCACTGCAGCCTCCAATGGGGGCCTCTCTGTAGCTGAGAGCCACGCGAGAGAGCTGTCACAGTCACACAGCAGCGGGCACGTTGGTCGTGGAGCACGAATCCAGGTTGTGAGGGCCCCTCTGTGGGGCCCAGTGGCTTGCCTGGGTATGTCCTCGGTAGGTGACAGAGCAGGGGACTTGGACTCTATGCTACAAAGAACACAGAGGGAGGCACAGACATCTTTTTTAATTGGGAAAGAAATAGATGCTTGTACAGACTCAGACAACCCTAAAGCCTATAAAACATGAGGCGCCTTCTGAGTATGCGGTTGCTGTCGGGAGGGATGTGCCTCCACCCCTGTGACCACCTGAGCTCGAGAAAGTGCCAATGGGAGGTGCCGTCTGAGCTTGAGTCAGAAGAGCAGGTGGCTTCCACCAGGCTCTGTGGGGGCGCTGGCTCCGGGAGGCTGGCGTGCCGAGGGCTGTGGGGGCTGCTCCTGCACGCGGCCCAGCCCAGCTCCGGGAGGGACCCCGGCACCCGCTGCAGCAGAGGCGGCCCGCATGCCCAGGCCAGGCAACTCCCGAGTCCCGTGAGGCTTCCCTAGCTCTGCGTGTGCGGTGCGCGTGTGTGCACACACTGGCTTGCAGGCTTGTGTCTAGTCATGGCTCTTCAGTGAAACGTGATTTTCATGTAATGGGAATAAATACACAGAATGACCTCAAGTCGGAGAGGTCAGGTTTTGCCCCTCAATGAGAATGCCCGCATTTATGAAAACAAAAGAAAATGAAAACCAAAAACTAGTCGTGTGTCTTTGAGAGCCTCTGGGTTTTGGGATTGTAGATAAGGGACTGGATTCTCAAGCTGCTTTCCGTTTCTGGAACCTGAGACTGGCTCCCCCATTCTCCTGGCGATAGGCAATTTCCATCCTGAGTAAGATTCTTTTTTTTCTTTTTTTTTTTTTAAAGATTTTTATTTACTTATTCATGAGAGATGTGGAGAGAGAGGCAGAGACACAGGCAGAGGGAGAAGCAGGCTCCGTGCAGAGAGCCCGACGTGGAACTCGATCCCAGGACCCCTGGATCATGTCCTGAGCCAAAGGCAGACGTTCAACCTCTGAGCCACCCCGGCGTCCCCCTGAATAAGATTCTAAGTCGCAAAAGGTTGAGTAAAAGAAACAAATTAGGTAAGTCAAGCCAAAAACATAAGCAGTAGGTACATTGGCAACATCGGTTTCACTGGAGTGACCTAAATTTAGGGAGGGCAGATCTAGCCCGGCCCCACTCGGACTCAGAGGGGGATCCAGGCGAGCCTTCCAGTTCCTTCTCACAGGAAAGAACGCCTCATTCACACTCAGTCCTCATGGTGGGCGGGTGCGATTCCAGGGGCTTTGCTGCGCTCATGTATCTGATCCTCGCAGTACAGGTGAGTGAGGCCAGCAAGGCGCTTTGTGACTGTCCCCATTTTACAGGTGAGGAGGCTGGGATGTTGCAGGAAGCACCAACCTAGGATGCTGCTGGCACCTGTCAGTGGGGTGACAGCCTCAGCGCTGGGGGTCAGGTGGGGGAGCAGAAGGGGTAGGAGGGGACACAGATATGTGGGCGGATATGCAGTATACACATGGATATTGTGTAGATACCTACATCTAGAGACAGGTGGAGGGATTGATGGATGGAGGTAGACAGACGGACAAGTTTCATGAGGCATCGGTTTATACCATTATGGAGGCTAAGCGCGGCCAGTAACTACAGGGCAGGCAGTCAGGGAGGGAGGATGATGAGCAGGCTGGGACTCCAGGGGCCTGTGAGGCTGGTTGTCCCCAGGAGGCAGACACAAAGGAACGATGATAGATAAGGGAGAGCAATCGAGACCCTAAGACTGGAGTCTCCCCCGCAGGGAGGACCTACAGTCTCTTTTGAAGACCTTCCTACTGATTAAGCCAGGCCCACCCAAGGTCATCTCCCTTAGATTAATTGAAAATGAACTGGTTAGGGACTTAATTCACATCTGCTAAACCTTTTCCAGCAGCACTGAGAGCAGCGTTTGGTGAGTAAGCAAGAGAAGGCGTGCACACTACAAAATGGCCACAACGCCCCTTCTGTCCTGTTCTGGCCCCCGACTTGTGAGCTTCTGTGGCTTGCAGCAAAGCCGGCTTCCTGTCTCAGGGCCACAGGGCGGGATCCACACAGAGTTTTGCTTAGAATCATTCCCACCTTGTGGCGCCCCCACTGACCACCTCTGCGGCATGGCCCTGGGCTGGCGACAAGCAGAAGACACTGTGACTGCATTCCCGAGCGCATTGTCTGCTCCGTGCCTGGACACAGCAGCTCCCAAGGGGCCCTTTGGGAAGATAAATGGGGGTGATTTTCCAGTTTTTCTTTCAAGGCTTAGCCAGGACACATCTTTAAAATGTGCTTTACACTTACACTAATCTTTTATTGAGGTAGCACTTACGGAAGAGCACAGTGTCATGACTGCAGCACTCCGGGACTGTCACCAGGTGTGTGTGCCCATGCGTGATACCAGCTCCCGGGCCAAGGCGCAGAATGTGGCCCGACCCCAAAGTGTCCCCGAGTCCCCGTTTTGCCCCGGTCTCACATTCACCCCTCCCAGGGACCGCCGTGCTGACCCCCACCACTGTGGCTTTATGGCTGCAGAGTCATATAGCACGGGAGCCTCTGTATCCGGCTTCTTTTGATGGTTATTAGGTTTGTGGGTCTGTGGCTGTCGACTTTTTGAGTTTGTTGTGAATATTGGCCTGGTTCATGTCTCCATTCATGCCCATCGCTGGGCATTTGGGTCGGGTAGCCGTGGACATGCCCAGCGTGTGTCTCTGCTGATTGGGGGTGGCACAGAAGTGGCCCTGCTGGGCCCTGGGTCGGGGCGCACGTTCAGCTTCCGTAGATTCTGGAAGCCGGCTACCTTAAGGGTAGCTGCTACAGCCCTGCCACCTCCTCGCTTGGAAGACCTGTCGACCCCTTGCTACAAACAGGCAGCCCTAAGAGGATTTTTCCTTTGCAGCTTTTAATAGCCATGAAATTCTTGGCGACATAAAATATGCTCCGGAGGGGATAAAAAGGAGCCATGTGGGTTCTTGTTCAAATAAATAGCGCGTCCTCCGAGGGAGAGGGGAGCTGTTCCTCACACGGCCAGCCTTTGTTCCTCGGCTCCGGGTCTGCGTCCCTGCTGCTCGGTCCTTGGATGCGATCGGGACCCTGCCAACCGCGTCCCAGCTGCGGCGTGTTTATTGCTCCCGGTGGTACCGGCTTCCCCGGGCTCCAGGGGCGCGCTCAGCTGACACCCATGGGGCAAAGGCGGGGGCCGGGCCGCCCACCAGGGGCAAGCCCAGCCTGTTTGCCACCAAGGCCCACCCACCCTGTCTGAAGAGAAGCCCTGGACAGAAGTACGCAGCACCCCTGGGTGAGTGTGCGGGACTCAGGGGTGCCTCGATGATGCCCTGTGGGCTGAGCCAGCCGCCCCGGGTCAGGACAGTCCCCGGCCCCTCGCGGCCCCCTCCTCAGGGCAGCCTCGCTTGTCACCCTGAACACCTCGAGGAGGCGCCTGTGACTGGCTGTGACTCCCACCCCCTAGGGTCACAGAGTATTTACTCTGTCTGCCTCCTTTCTCAGTGGCACGTCTGGGAGATACGTCCAAGTTGCTGCGTGTTGGGACAGGGTGCTCATGTCCACCTGCTGTGTAGCATCAGGTGAATACGTCCCAATTTATTTTCTGATCCCACTGTGGATGGCCATCTGGGTAGTTTCCAGTTCGGGGCTATTGGTGTCAGCACTGTACTGAACATTCTAGAATGTGCCCTTTGGGGAACACGTGGTGCACTTTCTAGGGGTAGACCTACAGTGCAGGTGCCACACGGGAACGGCACCCACGGTCAGCGGCAGGAGCTGCGTCAGACCCAAAGTCCCTGTACCACCCTCAATGCTGGGGAGTTTTGGATCCTTGACTCTTCCTTTCAAGGTCTTGGACACCTAGGTGAGAGTTTTCCCTCTAAGTTTTCTGAACTGAGAGCTTCTAAGCCAGTGAGAATCCCAGGATGTGAGGGTCTGATGGAGCCTCCCATGTGCTCAAGGAGTAAGGGTTTCAAGTGACCCAATTGTCCCTCCCACTGTGATTTCTCTGCTCACTCACCCCATGGCCTGGTTATCTCCACAATCAAGTTCCTGCCTCTGAAGTGGAGCTGGGGCTTTGATCTTCCCTTCTGGGAAGATGTGAGGTCCTGGGATGCCCTGGTGTCTGGACCGGGCTGGGAGATGACTCGGGTCCAGGTGGGCTCCCTGGGGAAGTGGTCAGGGCAGCTGACACAGCCGACTGGGAGTCCACTCTGCGCTCTGGCCCCAGAGCCCAGGAGCTCCACCAAAGGGCACCCTCCTTCTCCAGGTGCCAAGGGTGGAGACCATGAGGGGCAGCCACATAGCCAGGGAGACCCCAGGGAGACCCCAGGGGTCCCCCACGATTCTCCCATGGTGTGCTAGGTGCTGTGCCAGGGGTTGGGTACTGTGATAGGACTGACCTCCCTGACCGTGTGAGGTCTGCAGGGCCGAGATGGAAAGAATAGCACACCGGCAAGTGCTTGTGTACAGTGCTCTGAGGACCCAAGAGGGGACAGATTTCCAAGATGGGACCTGGAGGATGCTGCTGTAACAAAGTTGGTACAAAGGACTCCATTAAAATGAAACACTCCTCAATGGCATATTACTCAGCCATCAGAAACGACAAATACCCACCATTTGCTTCAACGTGGATGGAACTGGAGGGTATTATGCTGAGTGAAGTCAGTCAATTGGAGAAGAACAAACATTACATGGTCTCATTCATATGGGGAATATAGAAAATAGTGAAAGGGATTATAGGGGAGAAGAGAGAAAATGAGTGAAAATACGAGAGAGGGAGACAGAACATGAGAGACTCCTAACTCTGGGAAAGGAACAAGGGGTAGTGGAAAGGGAGGTGGGTGGGGGGATGGGGTGACTGGGTGACAGGCACTGAGGGGGGCACTTGGTGGGATGAGAACTGGGTGTTATATATGTTGGCAAATCGAACTCCAATAAAAAATATACAAAAAAACCCCCCAAACAAAGACAAAAACAAAATAAAACACTCCTGTTTACCAAAAGACACCATTTAGAAGGTGAAAAGTTGAGCTACAGAATGGGAGAATATATTCCAAATACATATATCTGATAAAGGACTCCTATCCAGAACATATAAAGAATCCCCACAAATCAGTAAGAAAAAGACAAAGAACTGGAAATACAGTGCAAAAGCCCATAAGTGGCACTTCCATACAGAAGATACCAATGGTGCCAGGAAGCACATGGAGTCCTACAAGCATCATTACTCATCAGAGAAAAGCCCGTGAAAGTCACACCCACCAGAATACCAAGCGTTGGAGACGCTGCAGGGGGCTGGAGCTCCCGGACACTGCTGGTGGGATCTAAACTAATTCAGCAATTCCCTTCCTGAACATGTGCCCAAGAGAAGTGAGCACACAGGTCCCCAAACTGTCCACGGTGCCTCTGTGGATAATAGCCCAGTGTCCAGCGCTAGCAGGCGGGGAAGCCAGCGGTGGTATGTCCGGACAATGGAATACGGCCAGCAACAGAGAAGATTGGAGTATTGGCAGAAGCAATAGTGCAGACGTATCTCCAACCCTTATGGAGCATGGCAATGCCCAGCACGCGGGCGGCAGGACCCTGGGGTGACGCCTCCCCCGGCATGCCTGGCAGGTGGGCGGCCCTGTTTGCCTGGTGAGCTGCGGGTCCAACAGTGGCTTGTGCTGCCTCTGATGGAAACTTTGCTCTGCCCAGGCCTGGGGATTTGTGACCTCGTGGACGGGAGCTTGTCAGACCTCGGGCTGAACGTGGGCATCACTGGTTTTGGGAAAGGAAGTGATAGTCCTATGAGGTTGGTCTGTTCCCATCCCCACTGTCCTGACAAGGAAGTGGACATTAGGAAGCCGGTCCAGCAGCCTGTGTGCAGGGAAGGCCTGTCCACCGTCTGCAAGCCCGTGCTCTTGATCTCTGCATTGTCTTGACCTTCAGATTATTATAGGCAGGGGATGAGGGTGGACACCCAGCCCAGGCTCTGTGTGGGAAGAGACCCAGGACACCCGAGGGTGGAGGCCTCAGATCCCCAGGAGGGGGAGGTAGGGGCTGACCAGAGGACTCAGCAGGGTGTCCAGGCTCAGGATGGACTGCATCGGCACACGAAAGCTTGGCATGGCCGGGGCATCTGGGGGACTGGTTGCCATCCCTGGCCTGCTGTTCGTCAACCTTACCCCATAAAGCTGAGCCCTGGTAATAATGATGGTGATGATGGTGAGCACCTCAGGCACTGGGATCATTATGCTCTATTAGTGTCCTTGTTCACTCAGAAAGTACTTATGGGTACAGATGCTGTGAGAGTCTCTGTGGTTTCCTAGTTAAAGGCATTCACTGCCTGCTTGCTGTCAGCTGTGTGACCTTGGATGAGACAGCAACCTCTTGGTGCTTTCATGTCCTCACCTATAAGATGGGGACAGAGAGGGCATCCAAGAACCTGAGGGGCTGGTGCCCCAACCTGCAGAGGGAGCCCTCCTGTGCACCAGGCTGCAGGCTGAAGGGAGACCCATGCACTTAGCTGAGAGCTTGGCTGCAGGGACAGGTCCACGGCGTCACCCACCACGCATCTCGCCATCGGGAAACATCATCCATCAGAGCAGATGGACGTGCGGGAGACAACAGCAGTAAAGGTTCAACCCACAACATTTGCTTGTGCACAAGTCAGTCCTGGGGACAACCCAGGGGGCGTTGCGGCTGGAGATGCCCTGACTTGGCAGCGCTGACGGCTCTCCCTTCTCTCCCGCTTTCTGTGTGGGCCCTTGGCTCAAAATCCTCAGGCCCTGCTGAGTCTCGGGGTCAGATAAAAAGGCTCAGAGTTCTTTCTTTGGATTAAAAGGTGCTGACTGTTTGCATAGCTTAGCAGAAGGAGCTGGTCTTTCAAAGGTGTGTTTATGGAAGAGTTCCAGAACTTGTCTAATGGGCAAAGCAGCAGCTTGGACTCATGCATATTCTTTGAGCATCGTTTCCGTGCCAGGCACAGAGCAAGGCATGTGGGGCATGCAGCAATGGAGTCCCAGCCCCTTCTTGGGTGTGTGCCATGGGACCTCCCAGGCCTCCTGGCACAATGCAGACAGATGCGGAGGGATGGGGGAAGGGGCTGCAGAAGATGCCTTCAGACTCTGCTTCCGCGTCACATGGATTCACCTACAGTCCCATGTTTGGCCACATGAAATCAGGTTTCTCCTTTTGGGATTTACACCTACTCTGAGAAAATTGCTGGGCTTGTTCTGGCCGATGGGGTGGCCCTTGGGAGGGCAGTCCTTGGCCTGTTCTTTGGGCACTTGCAAAGTCCTCTGGGGTCAGTCAACTGTAAAAACATGGGGGGGGGCAGGGAGCTTCATCCTGGGATCCCCGATGGGCATGTGCACGCATGGTCTGTTTTACACACCACCCTCCAGCACACCCTCCTGACCCACGTGTGAGCACGCCCTTCCTCGGCATGCAGCTCCAGAACTGTGCCTGGGTCCTTCAGCTGGGCATCTGGAAGGTGTGCCCTCCTCTTCAGCCAGGCTCACTTGCAGCCCTGCTTCATTGCTTGCATGCCTCTCCAGCAGCAAGGAATGCCCCCGCCTCCTGGCCACTGCCTTCTAGGCCCAACACAGGGCATCCACTGGCTGGAGCTCTGCTATCTTCAGCATCCCCTTGCCCCAGATTCCTGTAGCATTTCACCAATCTCGCCTGGCGACACTCCTTGTGTGTGCCTATGTCCTCTCCTGCTTGGATCAGTGCAGTGGCCTCTCAGCCACTCTCCCCACCTCCATACCACTAACGGTGATCTTTCTAAGCAGTAAGCCTTTTCCTATCACTCCTTGCTTAGTAACCTTCCATGGCTCCCCACTGCCTACAGGACAGAGTCCAAATTTCCCAACGAGATAGCCAAGGCTCTCCCAGGCAGCTGAAGCTTCTCTGTCCGGTTTTGTATGTTGCCAGGCGGCCTGCCTCTCAGCCTCACCATGAACCTGCCTGTATGTAGGGGTGTTTCTTCCATCTGCTCCTTCCTTGAAGCCAGTGGTTCCCCACTAGGGCTAATTTGCTCCCAGAGGACTTTCGGTACTATCTGGAGACATTTCTCGTTGTCAGAAATTGGCGGTGTGGGTGACAGTGCACAGGACAGCCCCCAGGACGGGGAATATCTGGCCCCAGATGTCAGCCAGGCTGAGGTGAGGTCAAGGAACCCCGTCCTAAGTCCATCAGATGTCACGTCTCCTCGGTGAAGCCCCATCAGATCCCCAGATCCCCCGGCGTCTGCGTCCCTGCCTCCTCTGGCCCAGCAGTCAGCTCTCCCGTGGTCTGATTGAGAGCTCTTGGGCTGCCGATGGGGGGATGGCCTGGAGCTCCCCAAGGGCAGGGACTGTGTCCTCCTGTGTCCTCATCACTAGGGGTTAACCTGAGGCCTGGGCCCCCAGGGAGCTTAGAAAATACTGGTTCATTGGAATGGGGGATTCAACTTCCTGCTCCAATTAGAAGGATTTTGGTCCGGGATCCAGGTAGGAGCATCAGGGAAACACGAACTCCTGCATTTGTAATACAGGGTGGTAGTCCCAAGCACAGGCTCAGGGCTGGAATCCTGGCTCCTCCACTGGCCAGCTGTGTGACCGTGGACCGCCCACTTAACTTCTCTGTGCCTCAGTGGTCTCATCTGTGAAGCGGAGATGATACTAGTGCTTACCTGTGGCAGATTTAAAACATGTCCACACACTGAGCCTCCTCCCATCTGGTGGTGGGATCTCTGTCTCCTGGCCTTGAGCCTGGCCAGGCTGCTGCCCCAGAATGCGGGAAGCCAGGCTGCACCACCTGAGAATCTGGCTGCCCCAATGCCTTATCAAGACCACGTGTGGAGGCCTCTGGGGTGGGGTGCCTGTGCGCCCCTACGGCTCCAGGACCTGCCAGCCCAGTAGGCAGACAGGTGAGCAAGTGTGCCTTCCAGGTGACCCGGCCCAACTCCCACCTGCCGGGAGAGCGGGCACCCGTACTGACATGGTAGCTCCCCGCATTCCGAGGAGGAGGTGCGTGTATCCAGGTGAGTCAGGTGCACCATCCCCGACACCAGCAGGTGCTTCGTGAATGCTCACTATTGTTCTTCATTCACTCGACAGTTTTATTTACTGAGTCCTGCCGTGTGCCGGGCACAGCCCTGGCCTCTGGGGACAAGCCGAGAACAAGGAGGTGGAAGTTCCCACCCTCCCAGGGCTTGTGGTTGGCTCAGGAGCAGACAGTGGCCGGATGCATAAGTGATCCGCTGCTCTGGGGGCCATGACTGTGCACCCCATGGGAGATCACGGGGCCACAGTCACGTGGGAGTGCTGAGCTTCAGGGCAGTGGCCTCGGTCCTATGCCCCTGGCAGTGTGGAGCCCCCACCTTGCAGGTCCCAGTCCTCAGCTGTGCCCTGGAGACAGTGATGGCTGTTGGGACCAAATGGGGTGATACCTCGGAAGCCGGCAGCCATGTGGCACATGGTGGCAGGTGCTCAGTTATTATTCCCAAGGGGGTTGGGCCTCACCTCGAAAGGTGAAGGGTCACCACGCAGGGGGGCTCGCACTGGTCACTGACTCCACCTGAGGTGCAGAGAGGAGGGCGGCAGGGTGGCAGTATCTGCAGGGCTCTTGCTTCCCCTGGGCAGAACCAGGGACAGGAACCCGACTGCTACCTCACAAGGGGCAGGCCTGGGGTCACCAGCCCAACTCTCACTGTGAAGCCCACTCTGTGCCTCAGTTTCCCTGACTCTACAGTGGCTCCCGCGATTGAACTGGCCTCCTGGCTGGCTGTGAGGACTCAGGGAGGTGGTGCTGGAGAGGCTGCAGGCCCAAGGCGAAGGCTTTCGTGCTAGCACTTCCTCTGCTCGGGGCAAGGCGGATGAGATCAGCCCCTTTTGTTTCTAGGAAACTCATGTGCAACTGGTTCTAATAAAACCGGGGCAGCTGGGCCCAGGCGGGCAGGAAGTGGGGAAGACCCAGGGCTCCTCCAGTGGGCCCAGGAGCCTGGGTCACGCCAGGGCCCTCGGAGCCCCCTTCCAAGGACTTCAGGGCCGGATGTCTTCCTGGCCTGGGGTGGTCAGCCGTGGTCCTGGGCGAGGGTCCCCAGAGCCAGGGTGCTCCCTCCTCCTGGCTCTGCCCTTTCCTCTTCTCCTGAGCCAGCTGCTGACATTGTGAGGGATGGCTCCCCAAGGAAGTTTGGAAATACGAAAAGACGTACTTCAGCAGCAATAAATTACGCTTTCCGTCCTCAATCCTGCGGAGGACGCTATGGATTAAACTGTTTTCTGGGGATTAAGTGAACCTGATGACAGGCGAGGTCTGGAGCTCCTGTGGCCAAGCTGTGCTGAGGGACCGCCGCAGTGTCACGGTGCTACGCGGGCACCATTCCCTGCAGGGCTGCAGAGGGCGCGCGGATGCTGATGTTGGAGGTGGCTTAGGGCATCCAGGCGGCTCGGGGTGCCCTGGGGACGTCCCCCGCCCAGCACGCAGGAGAGCACTCTGCAGGCAAAGGGCCATGCAGCTCTGTCCTGGCTCGGGAGCCCTGCCCTTGGCTGGTGCCCAGGTGGCTGGGCTCAAGGTGAGCACATCAGGGCAGAGCCCAGGCTCCCCGGTCACGTGGGCTCTGGGATGCACTGGGCACCTGGGGTACGAGGCTTCCAGCAGGTGTCTCAGGTGAGCGGTGCTGGCCAAACAAATGGGAACACCCACATTAACAGAATAAGGGAGAAAAACCGTACGGTCATCCTGGTACAGCCAGTAAACACAATGCGAGAATTCAAAACCAGCTCATGATGAAAACTCTCAGCACACTGGAAATGAGAGAGATTTCCTGAACCAGACAAGGGGTCACGGATAAATGGGCAGCACAGGCTGCTGCGCCCCTGAGCCTGGAGCCAAGGAAGAGGAGCCTGCGCCCGACCACGCACACTGAGGTCTGCCCATGGGCACGGCCGGCCTGAGAAGGCACCGCCAGCAAAGAGCGATCGGAAAGGAGGAAGAACATGTCTTTCTTCATAAACGGCACCAATTGTAAACACAGAAAATCCTAAGGAGCTTACAAAAATACTACTGGAAGTAGTAAGTCAATGCAGTAAGAGAGCAATGTTCTGGGCCACTTTGTAGGAAATTCAGTTGTGTTTCTGGAGTCGATAATTGGAAAATAAAAATCTAAAAGCACCATGTAAAATAATTACCAAAACCATAACTTATTTAGGGATAAGTTAAACCATAACGTATTGTGGGTTGAAACGGCAGGCTACATCACATATATGGCTCAGAGGATTCACTGTTTCTAAGATGCCAGCCTTCCCCAAATTGACCTGCCGATTTAATGTAATCTTAATAAAATCTCCACAGGCTTGAAAAATGAAAACAAAAATAAAAACAACAAACCTTGAGAAGCTGATTTGAAAATTAACATGGAAATGGGAAGAACTTAAGATAACAAAAACACGTTCGGAAAACAAGGATAAAATCAGAGGACTTACGTGCCCCGATTTCAAATCTTCCTATAAAGCTGCAGTCATTGGGTGGTGTGGCCATGGCACATGGACAGGCACGGGGACCAGGGACCGGGGGCAGAGAGCCACACGTGCATGGACAGTTGATTCCCGACCACGGTGCAAAGGCAGGCCAGGGGAAGGAGAGTTGTTTTCGGCAGACGGTGCCGGTATGGGTGTCCACAGGGACCAGAGCCATCCACTGGAGGCATGATGCAAGCCACATATGTGATTTTAAGCTCCTGGTAGCCATACTAAAAAAGCAAAAGGAAATAGGTAAAATTAATTTTAATTAATTCTATTTAAGCCCATATATTCAAGACTTTGTCATTTCAGCATGTAATCAATAAAATCATTAATGAGGCATTTTACTTTTTTTTTTTTTGTTCCAGTTCTCCAAAATGTGTTGTGTATTTTACAGGCCAGCACGTCTCAATTCGGACTAGCCACATTTTGAGCATGCTGTTGCTACCTGTGGCCTATGGCTCCCATTTTGGACATTATAGATGATGGATGAAAAATAAACCTTGAACATGAACTCACAACACTTGTAAAATTAAACTGAAATGCATCATACACCTAAATATATAAGCCCAAACTGAAAACTCCAAGAAGAGAGTATGGGGGAAAATCTTTATAACCTTGGGATAGTCCAAGATTTCTTACATAAAAACACAGAGTGTAAACCATACAAGGAGAACACTGATAATGGAACTTTTTTTTTTTTTTTCCTGATAATGGAACTTAACCAACATTTAAAACTCGGGTTCTGGGGCACCTGGATGGCTCAGTGGTTGAGCGCCTGCCTTTGGCTCAGGTCCTGATTCCCGGAGTTCTGGGATCGAGTCCTGCATCAGGCTCCTCACAGGGAGCCTGCTTCTCCCTCTGCCTATGTTTCTGCCTCTTTCTGTGTGTCTCTCATGAGTAAATAAATAAAATCTTAAAAAACAAACAAACAAACAAACAAACAAACAACTCAGGGCAGCCCGGGTAGCTCAGCGGTTTAGCGTTGCCTTCAGCCCAGGGTGTGATCCTGGAGACCCAGGATAAGTCCCATGTCAGGCTCCCTGTATGGAGCCTGCTTCTCCCTCTGCCTGTGTCTCTGCCTCTCTCCCTCTCTCTCTCTCTTTCTCTGTGTCTCTCATGAATAAATAAATAAAAATCTTTAAAAAAAATAAAAGTTAGGCTCTTCAAAAGACATCATAAGAAAATGGGAAAGCCCATTCCAGTCACTGATCAGGAGAAAATATTCACGATGCATGGATCCCATGAAGGACCTTTATCCAGTAAATTAAAAAAAACCCAAAACCAAAAATGTGTTATGCTGGATAATAATTCAGTCTCATGAAAAAAATTAGAAAAATGTTAAAAGATACTTCACATAAAAAAAAATGTACGCATGGTCATCAAGCACGCTGAAGATGCTCAACGGCACGAGTCCTCAGGGAAGCACAAATTAGAGCCACAGCGAGATACACACCCACGAGAGTGGCTAAATTAAAGAGCCTGTCAATACCAACTGTTGGCAAGGAACAGAGCAATGGGAACTTCTGTTGCTGGTGGGAAAGTACGATGACACAATCACTTTGGGTGGCAGTTTCAGAGTTTCTTCTAGAACCAAACATACGCTTACCGTATGAATCCGCAATTCCCTCCTACCCATCCCTCCCAGAGAAAGGAAAACGTACATGCACGCACAGATTTGAACGTGAATGCTCACAACTACTTTGTAATTATAACCTCAAACTGGAAATGACCCAAATGCCCATCAAGGGGTGAGCGGATAAGCACATGGTGGCACATCCACACGGTGGAATGCTACTCAGCTATATAAAGGGGGGAAAATCCCCCACTACTGATACATAGACGGTAGGCTCAAAACATCGTGGCAGGCAAAAGGACGGAGACACACAAGACAAGATGTAGTGTGACTCCACTCATAGAAAGCTCCAGAAAAGGCGGTTCCAAGGTAGTGGCAGAAAGGAGAGAAATGTTTTTTTGTGGGGTAGGTTGGGGGAGGGGGCAGGGATTGTCTGAAGAGGGGCTTAAGGGGACATCTTGGGGTAACGGGATGTTCTCTATCTTGTTTATGGCGGTATTTTCACGGCTGGTACAGGCTTGTCGGATCCTGATGAGATACACGCCTGAAATGAGTACTTTCTTTGTGTATGCCGATCACACCTCAAAGAGGTCAAGTTGGAGTGCCCAGATTCACAGAAGCACCAAGCAAACATCACCTGCAGCCCTGCACATCAGATGTGAGCCTGTCAATATTTTAGGGTGCAGCCAGAAAGACCCTGTAGACATTTTCTTTGTACGTATTTGCGTACATGTGGGGTTTTACAAAATCCGGGCCCTTTTCCCTTGTTCCCTTTAACAGCAGCTTGAGAACACACTTCCACACCACACTTCCAGTGGCTGCGGAAGGAAAGGACCGCATCTTCTGGGTGCACGGCGTCCACATCCCCGGCCCCGGCGGCGGCGGCAGGTGTAGCCTCCTTCCCATTATTCGCTCTCGTGAACATGCTGAGCTGCACATTCTTCCTTGGTGGCGTTCCGGGTGGTGGCCTCGCTGGGTGCAAGATGTGGACTTCTCTAAGGGTGTTGATGAGGAATGGCCCGGGCGGCCCCGGCTGGGTGGGTGTGGGGATCTGACTTCCTTCATCAGCGTGTGAGATGCCCCGTAGGGGTGATTCTGAGAGCCGGCCAGCTGTTCTCCTGTTGGCTCCTGGGTTTTTCTTTGCCCGCTCAGTTCTGCCCGAGACAAAGAACTTGTGCAAACTTGTGGCCTCGGCTATTCTTAGAGGTGTGTGGGTGGCGGTGTGCTGGGGAGGGTCCTGGCACCTGCAGGGAGATGTGGTGGAGCTGCTGGGAGCATCCCTCCCTCTGGCGCGCAGGGAGGCCCACGGGTGGGAGGCCCTTCTGCCTGGCAGGGCTGGGCGGCTGGCCAGCCCGGGAGACGCACTCCCCGAGCAAAGAGCAAATACCAGCTGGGTCGGGTCACTCCTCTAGTGTTCGCTGGGGCATCACTGAAGACCTCGCCTGGGGCCGGGGCCTGGCCGGGGTGGAGCTGATACCCTCCGGCCAGAGCACACCCCAAATTAGAAACTCGCTCATCTTCTCCATCTGGCGTCTGATGCGCAGTTCCTGTGGTCAGCACGAAAGGCGAAGCTTTCCCAAGGTGTGTGCCCAGGACATCTCGACGGGACTGGCCACAGCAGAGAAAAAAGGTACCAAAGAGGCCTCTGGCCCCTCCCAGCTCATTCTGGATGAGTTTAGCCCACGATGTCTGCTGTGTGATCAAATGCGGACAAAATAAAAATAAAAATCTGGCTGCAATTTTCCAAGAGGCTATTTTAGGCTTCCTGCCTCTCCCCCTGCCCTCCTCTGTTCAAGCAGACACTAACGCCCCCGTCCCTGGGGGACAGATGACTATCCCATGGTCTCTGCCCTCCAGAGGTTCAGATTCCTTAATTTTTCCATCTTTTAAAGTACCACAAAGAGGTAATGATTGCATCAGGGTAAAGCTAATTTCAAACATTGACAAGGAGCTGCCCCCAACGCCCCTTTTGCCAAGGAGTCCTTGGAGTTTCCAGCAGGTGTGAGGAGGTGCAGACACACTCGCATGTCAGGGCGAGGGGCCTGCATCAGGCTCACAGAACTTCCACAGGAGCTCTGGGGTATTCTGGTGTCTTCTGGGTTCATGGAAACACTTCCCGAAGCATTTCCGGGCAGAGGGCTGAGACGCACAGCTTCCCCTCTGTGACACGCAGGCCCTCACCTGTGCACCAGGGGTGATACCAGTGCCGCGTGGTGGTCCTCTGGGGGCCTGAGAGGATGCCCACAAGCTCCTGGCATGAAGGCTGCCATCAGCAGGGGCTTGCTTCTGTTGTCCAAAGAAAGGGAGTCAGATGGTGGCAAATACCATACTGAGTGGTAACTTGGGAGGAAGGGCAGTTCAGGGGTCTCGGGGCCACAGCTGGCTTGCTCCGGGAGGGGGTGGTTGGAGGGTGTTCCAAGGTTTGGTGGAGGGAGGAGCAGTGAGGCCAGCTTCATCTTCTACATTTCTTGCCTTGGAAAGGAGTGAGCTCTTCACTCCTAGGAGCATGCAAGCTGGATGGCAGCTTCTTGGCGACTCAAGCATTGAATGAGGCATGCCGTAGGATTAGAGTCTATACACACGTAACAGGGCCTGGCCCAGTTGGTCCCTCTCAATGGTCCATCTTTGTTATGGACGCCAGCACGGGTGGTTTATTCCCTGTGTTCTGTTCTACGTGTTTCTCCACCGAGCAGGCGTTAATGGTGCGGTAGAATGGCCATGTGAGAAACACCCAACCCCAAATCTGTGAGCCCCAGGGACTCGGTGGCTGTCCTGTGGGGAGGGATAGACAGCCGTGCTGTTGGTGGGTGAAGCCCCTCTTTGTGTTTCAAAGGAGACCCCTCTGCCAACCCTGGCCACCGTGGCCTGTTCCTGCCTGGTGGTAGGTGAAATCCAGGTGGGCTGCCTGGAAGGAGCAGTGGGAATGTGGGACTGAAAGTGGCCCATGTATCGGTGGAGGATGGGTGGGGGGTGACAGGGGGCAAAGGGCAGGCAGGAAGCCGGCAGGCAGCCCACCCAGGCCTGCGGTGGGCAGAAACGGCTTCCTCTCTCGCCCGGCGTGGGGAGAAAGGAACTACACTCAGTTCCTGCATTGGGAAGGAGAGGAAGAGGTGAAGGCTGTGACCTATTGAAGGCGCTGCACTTTGCCCAGCTCTGGGAGTGATTTGCATGGGAACCCAGGAGGCGGAAGCGATGTTTTAGCAGCTGCTTTCCAAGGTTGATGAACAGCAGAAGACATGGGAGTTAGGACAACAGATCCAGATTTCCGGTGCTCAAGCGCCCTTTCCAGAGAAGAGGCAAACACTGCGCGTGGCACCTGGGAGTCTCCCAAAGACATCCAGAGCCTCTGGGGGCAGGGGATGGGAGCCACGGGTGGGCCTGGCTCCCCGCCGCCCTGCTGGCTGGCTGCGTGCCCTGGGGCAGCTCACCTCTCTCCCCTGGCGCTGCACCTGCTTGCCCCATATGATAGCATCGCCCCTCGCGGGCCCTGTCTGCTGATTTAATTGAGATGATATGTGGGCAGTAGCTACTGAGTGTGATTTCTAATATCTGGATCCTGGAACAGAGTCAGACCTTTTTACACGGCTTCCGGGAGCTCAGTATATCCAGTTATAGCCAGTGGACCAGTAAGGACTGGAAGTAGCTTCCAGTTAAGTGACACGAATAACAGGATCAGTGAGTGTACCACACTATGTGTCGCACAGTGCTAAACGCTTTCTATGGATGATTACAATCAGTCACCGTGAGAATCCTGTGAGGATGGCTTTATTATTATTATATCCATTTTGCACTGAGGAAGCTGCCCAAAGTTCCGGAGCTTGCAGAAGTCCCGGCGCCAGCCAGCACACTGCCTGTTACCCTCCACCAGACACCCTTGCCCCCATCAAGCCAGCAGATGTGAACAGCGGGGTGCATGGTCTCAAAGGGGGGTGTGGTGGACTCCTGGGGACCCAGAACTACATGCAAATTTATGTAAATATGAATTATTTCGCCCTGGGAAGCAGCTCTATTGATTTAATAAGATTTCTCTAAAGGCTCATTGGGAAGGTGCTCAGCAGGTCAGCTTAGATCGGGTTCCCTAGAGACAGCCGAGGCAGGATTTGTGTGCGAGGGGTAAGGCCATGGTACAGACCAGGAGGGGTGAAGGAAGGAAGGAAAGACAAGACCCCAGGCCCACAGTGATTTCCAGCCAAGTCCCCTGCATCAGCTCAAGCCTCCTGGGAGCTCGGGGTAGGGTGTGAGCCACACTGCAGAGCGGGCTTTCAGACTCCCATGTGGTTAGTCAGTCGTTCCAGGAGCCCCGAAGCACGGCCGTCGAAGCAGAAACAGAGAGGCTGGGGGAAGGACACACGGGAACCACACGGTTGGTGGGACATCATCTTGTTTGTAGCTTCACCACAGCTGGGATGTCGGAACTTGGAGGGCCAACGTGTGTGTACCGTGGAGCTGCCAGGAGCCAACTTGCCGGTGACTGTGGGCGAACGTGTCCTCTGATCCTTGGTTCCCATTAGCTGACACCACGTCTGCACAAACCCAGAGGGGTTTGGGCAGCTCCGGCTGACAGCCTTGGGGTGCTCTGTCCCAATTCGGCTGTGACTCTCTCCCAGGCAGGTCCGCCTGGCTTGTCTACGGATGCTGTGTGGGGGCATTGCCGGGGTCGCTCTTGCCAGGCCAGGTGTGGTCTGAGTGCCAGGGCCTAGTTCCCTCGGCTGTGGTCTGGGCTCATCCTGGAGCTGAAGACAGGGCCGCTCTACACGCTGGAGCCTGGTATCCTCAGCAGTCCAGGGTGAGCCGAGGACACCCCTCTGGAGTAGGAAGCTGCAAACAGCCATGTGCGACACGCAGTCCTCCACTGCGTTCTGGTTTAAAAGCCAGCCATAAAGACATTTTGGAGACAAGTGGGGAAATCTGATTATGTACCATGTATCAGAAGATTAGGGAATTATTGTGAATTTTGCTAGGTGAGCTAATGGCATGGCAAGGACGTCTTTCTGTGATTAGAGATGCCTGCTGCAATATTTAGGACGGAAGTACCCGCATGTCTATAAGATACCAGAGTTCAACAATATCTGTGACGATCAGCTGAGCAGATAATTTGACAAAAAGGTAATTGCTGAGTCCAAGTCGTGGATACATGGGACTCATTTGCTTTTATTACTAATTTTCTCTGTGTTTAAAAAATTTCATAATGCAATCTTAGAAACGTGGGTGACGGTGGAGAACCTCCTTGGCAAGTGTGCACGTGTACTGAGTGGTCCGCAGGTGGGAGCCAGCTCCAGCCGGAACTGCCAGCTGGCTCGGCCCCTCCGATGCCCAAGTCCCAGCTAGCCAGGCCGTCTCCCACCAGAGGGGCCTCCCAGGGCCCTGACCCTGTGCACACTTTCAGGCTGTCGCTCACATGGCCCAAGTGCCATGGCCACACCTCGTCCCCACGGTCCTGCTGTCCCTGGGGTTGCCCCAGGCCCCAGGCGGTGGAGCCAGGGTGTCCCACTGTGGCGGCTCCTCTTCCTCCCTGGCATATTCACATGTCAGCACTTGAGAAGTGCTTTCCTCTCTGGGGGGCTGTTGGAGAGTGCTGATGGGTGTGAGCTAATTATGGCCCCACTGTGGCCTGAGGGGGCAGGGCAACTTGGGAGCTGCGGTCAGCTCAGGAGGCCAGGATACAGGGAGGTGATGGGGAGAGGAGGCCAGGCCAGCAGCTGGCAGTGGCCTGCGGGACGCACAGTGGTCCTCTCCCAGCTTGGGCTTCAAGGCCGGTCTCACCTGCTGTGCATGTCAGGACCCCGAGTCAGGGTGGCATTTACAACATGCAGCATGATTTTGTGGGTATGGGTGTGGCCTGGGACTCTGCATTTTTCTCAGGTCCCTAGTGATGCTGCTGCTGCTGGCCAAGGCCACAGGATGTCCTCTGCTTGAAGGGCCAGGTAGCTGCAGGGGAGCCTAGTAATGGGGTCAAACCTGCCCTTGCCCCTGCCCCCTCAGAGGGGTCAATGGGCTGAACCAGTGCAAGTCTGCGGGTCTCAGGCCCAGCCCTCCGATGCCGCCCGGCATGGGTACATGCTAGTGCCCTCCGACCCTGGGGCCAGGGGTCAGCTGTCCTCCATTCGTCATCATGACCTAAGCCACAGGGAGACAGGGCCCCTTCCTGAGAGGAAACTAAGTGAGGGCAGCAGTGGCCTTGGACACAGAGGCCTTTGCTCAGCACAACAGGTCCAGCCTGGCTGGGCTGGGGTGGGTGGGGGTCTGGCAGGGGAGCCCAAGCACAGCACACTCCGGAGAAGCCTGCCTCTGCTCTCAAGGGCTTGGAAACCTCTAGAAGGCTGTGCGCTCCCCATGCCAGCTTTCCACGAGGGCCGCCTGCCTCCATGGGTGATCAGGTGGGGACCAGAAGTCGGGAAACCCTGGCCCCTGACCCCAGATGAGAGTTGGCCGTGGCTGACCCCACGATTGGGCTGGACTCCCGGGCTTGCCACTGGGGGTGTGTGGTGTTAGCCCTGCTCCTACCACCACCACCCCCACCCCCGACTCCCAGGTCTGGTCCACAGCAACCCCTCGGCACAGGGTGCAGGTGTCACACCTATGGGTGGAGCCCTGTTCTTACGGGTTTGCTCGGACGTGGTTCCACTCGAATGTCGACAGGGCAGTGGGGCCCTCCTGCCCTGCGGCGTGGCCTCGGTCGCGGTCCCTCCGTCGCGGCCCCGGGCCTCCTGCTCTCCCTCCGGCCAGCTGTTCCCTCTGTCTGGAGCACGGCTCCCTGGCCGTGCCCAGCTGCGTGCTCTGCGTGGCCTGCCCTGGCCCGACTGCCTCTTTCCTGCCTCGATGATTCATCTCACAGCACTTACAACCACCCGGACTCTGTTGCTCGGCTGCGTCTGTTAATTTGCTAAACTGCTCATTGTCCGTGGCCCAGGGCGCGCCCTGCCGAACAGGGTTTTCTCCGTCCTGTCCCAGCATGGGGGTCAACAGATAGCGGGGTGCTCAGTACAGATGTGCGGTGGGGGTCGGGGGGACAGGGAGCGAACGAGCCAGCTCAGCCTTTAAACGCACGTCTGAGTTCTGAGTAGCTCCTGCTTGTGGACAAAGCGCACACCCGCCGTGAGCAGCGCAACAACCGCCTCGTGGGGTCACGGTAGTTTTGGGGATTGGCCAGGGGGCTCTCGAAGCCCTCCGGGGACCGAGTCCAGAGACGGCTGTGCCCCTTTCGTCCAGCAGAGGGCAACCCGTCCCCGGCGGCTCCGAGTTCCCGCCGTGCTCACAGGGGCTCACGGAGGGTTTTTTTTTCCCCCTCTTTGAACTTATTTTTTTGTAATGGGAAATATCTTTTTAAAAAAATCCCACAGTCCGCACGAGGGGGAAAAATAACTTGATTTGATGCACAGGCAGTTGGGAAATTGGTTCCTTCTAAGTTTCAAAGCCACTTTTCTCTTTTTAGAACTCCGAGGGACCTGAGGCACGGGTCAGTTTTTTGACTGGCTCGGGGACAGAAAAGTCCCCGAACGAAAGTCCGGGGAACCTGCGACAGCTCCTCACCACTGGCCTGCCTGCTGGCGTCGCGGTCGCGGAGGCCTGTCTCTGGAGCACAGCTCCCCTGGAGATGTCTGCGGAGAGTCCAGGAGCCGCCCTGGCGGGGGAGGCAGGAAGCCTGGGCTGTGCATCTGGTCTGGTACTAATTAGCTGTGTGACCTTGGGCAAGTCACTTAACCTCTCTGGTCTGTTTACTCTTCTGTGGAAATAGAGTGCCGGATTAGCTCATTGTGAAGTACCTCTGGGCAGAAAAGTCAGTGGGGAGGGGGGAGCAGCCTAGGAGAGGTATTTCCTCAGTCTCACAACTCGTGTGGGACACAGGGGCCGACCAGTGGATACACAGTCAGTGTGCGCCTCTGACCTTGGATACAACTGAGGCTGACCCTTGGCCTTGCCACTAGCTCCTCGCATGACCTCCAAGGCCTTGTTTCTCTGAGCCTTGGTTTATCCGTCTGCAGGTTGGGGACATGCTGTACCTTTGCAGCGGTGTTGTGAGTTTTCAACGTGATAACGGATGAGAGTGCGCGAGCGTGTGAGTGTGTGATGGTGGGGGACGGTGGAGAAACAATCTCATACATGATCTTCTCTCTCATCGGGGCAAAGATCATATAACATGCAATTAACCATTTTAAAGTGTACAATTTAGTGAATAATCTCTTAAATAGAGCTTAAAAATAGTAAAACAATGGTGAGAACCCCCTGCCTGTCAGGGTCTGTGCCAGATGCTCTGCTTACATTGTGTCATTTCATACAACCCACGGGGAGGGGACTTGGCAGATGAGGAAATGGAAGCTCAGAGAGGTTGAGCAACTTGCCCCAAAGCGCCCAGCCAGGAAGGGGCAGGGCACGGTTCAACCCTGGGGCTCCGTGGCCCAGAAACAGGAGGCGATGCCCTCCCACCCCAGAGCCCTGGCTCCTGCACGACCGATCATTCGGCTACCCCCTGGCCCAGCTCGGGAGCTTTGGGAAGGCACTAGCAGGCCTGGGCGGGGCCTGGGATGATGGGCAGGACAGCAGGAGCCGAGGAAAGTCACTTGACCTTGTCATCCCTTCATTTCCTGCTCTGCCCAAGAGGAAATGTTTACACAGCATCCCCACACAGACGCTCCGCAGGCCTAGACTTGCAGTAATTAGCTGAACAATGAGGGTCCAGCGGCTATGGAGTGGCCCAGGCGCTGGCCTGGGGGTCAGGTGGCCGGGGGCCTGGCTCCTCACTCACAGACTTGCCCTGTGACCTTGGGCACAGCCCCCACCCTCTGGGCCTGCTTCACTGGGTGAGAAAGGCAGAGGCTGGAGAGCCGGCCTCCAGGACCCTCCAAGGCCCCGTTAAGTGGGTGATGCACCTGGTGGTGACGTGTGGGACAGGCAGTAGGTCTGTGTCCTGACGTGTTCAATTATGGGGGTCCCCGAGTCAGCTCAGCATCCCCCCCCCCCATTCGTGAAATCTCTTTTCTGGGGGTTGTTCGTTCATTAGTTAACACACTGATCAATGAACACAACAAGCATGGATTATGCACCTACTATGGCTGGCTGTCCTCCAAAAAGCTGCCTCTCCTTCCAGCCAGCAGAACGGTGTTCAGGGAGCACCGCCTGGCCAGAGGCCACGGCATCCAGGTGGGGTGACATGACTCGATCTCACCAACAGGAGTGAGCAGGAAGGTGGCTGCTGTTTCTCACCAAGGTATTCAGAAGTGGGCCGTGTCCTCCACACTCTCCGTCTCCCTCTGTCTCCCGCTGGATGCCGCAGGATCGGATACCAGGACCACAAGGACACAAACTGGACGGAGCTCCTGCGTGACCGTGTGGCAAGAGCGGGTGCTGACTGACCGCTTCCACGCTGCACTTTCACATGCATGAGATGTGAGCTCCTGCAGTTAGTGTTGCCTTGAAGTCTGTGCCAGCCCTGGAGACACAGCTGTGAACCAGACAGAGGAGGTCCCTGCCCTGGGTGGGGGTGGGCAGAAGAGGACACATTTAGAACACAGGCAGCACGATCATTAAGGCCTTGTGATTGCAGGGATGGGCCCATGTTCTCCCAGCGGCCTTGGGTGTCTGTGTCAGAAGGCCAGAAAGGTGGTGCCTGGGAGCCTGAGCAACTCCAGTCCCTGGAAAGGCAGGCTCTCACGAAATATAGGTTATGGAGTATATATCAGTCTCTTGTGAGTTGAGTTATTATGAGTCTTTGTGCATTGGGTCAGTCCATTTAGGAGTCATGGTGTGCAAAGATGAGACCTTCAACTTAGGTAAAGGTGGACAAGGCAATGTTCAGTGGTGAACCCCCACCTCCCCCTGGCAGCCAATTAGGTCCGTCAATGAGAGGCATCTCGTCTGCATATAGCCCCCGATTTGGGCCTGTGTTCTCTGCTGTACTCCATGCAAAGCTCCAAGCAGGTACTCAATAAGTCTTTAAGAAAGGTTCATGTTTCTGGGTCCTTGTCCTTGGAGGTGTTGTGTCCAGACGGGGAGAGATGGTGTCTTCATTTTATTCCCCAACAAGCCTCGAGTTCAAGTGCTCGTAGCATGTTTGGGAGGGCATCAGCAGAGTGGTGGGGAGGTGAGACAAGGCCACAAGGAGTCATCCAGGTAGCACCCTTGGGTTCCTAGAGCATGGCCCCATGGGGGTCCTCGGAGAGGGTGTGGCACACGTCCCCCACTGATGTCCCAGCCGAGGGGTGAGGTGCCGGGTGTCTCGTCACTGGCTCCCATCTCCCCCAAGGGGCGTTAACACCGCAGCACTTGCAGCCTGCCTTGCGCTCTCGGGTAGAGCAGCTGTTTCCAGATGTCCAGGACCGCTGTCACCAACCAGAGGTTTGTCCTCTCCTACTTCTGTAGGCTGGGAGTCTGAGATCGAGGTGTCGGCGGGGCCATGCTCTCTCCTTGCCTCGTTCCCTGGCTTGCGGCTGCATCGTGTGCACGCGTCCGCTTGTTCACACGGCCTTCCTCCGAGCCCAGGCTCCACCACTCACTGGCTGTGTGTCCTTGGGCCTCGGCTTCCTCATCTATAAAGCGGCACCGACGCAGAGCACCTCCTTCCCGGGGTTACTGTGAGGATGGTCAAGGCAACATGCGTCAGGGGCTCTGCTGCGCCTGTGCTGGCTCCCGTCCGACTGTGTGTGGGTCCTGCTGCGGACAGAGCCGTAGGAGAGCCCTGAGTCCCACCCTCATCCAAGGCCACCTGGGGGCAAGGTCCTCCCCAGAACACACTCCGGGATGCAGGCAGCGATGGTGTGCGTCTTGGTCTCATCCATCGTCGGCCTCTGCCCGGTTTCTCCGCCAGGGTCCCCGAGGCGAGGGGATGCTCTGCGTCTGTATTCCATCCCACCTTGCCACAGGCCCCAGACAAGCTGCCCACGCGCAGGAGAGACCTGGAAAGGAGAATCCACACTGGGCAGCATGGTCGGTGCTCTTCCCGAGCGAGGCAGTGCTTCCAAGCCAGGCTGTTCCTCTGTGGGGTGTGTGTCCCCTGAAGGTAACCAACTGAACAGCGGGGCTCCAGCTTCGGCCCAGACACAGTCCGTAGATGTTGGCTCCAGGTCACACGGGCCCCATGTCTTCCCAGCGGCAGATCCTGGCCAGAGGCCTCCCCGGAGCAGAACATCAGCTGCCCCGCACCTGTGCCCCCCGACCTCTCGGGGACCCTGGCCCGTCGTCTGCCCATGCAGGTGCCAAGGCCTGATGCTCCAGTTGAGCAATGTCATGAAAGCCTCAAGGGACTTTCAAGATAAAGTCCAGACTTGGTGGAGCTGTGGCCAATCCCGCCGCTGCCTTCTCCACAAGTGCAGCTTTGGCTTCTGCGGCACCATCCCTGGACTAGGTAAATACTGTCCCATTTCTCAGATGGGAAAGTGGAGGCTTAGGGAAATGAAATGATTGGCCCAGTGTCACCCAGCTAGGGAGTGGAAGAGCTGGGTTTTGTACTGGGGCAGCCAGATTCAACTCCCAGGCCCAGGAGTGTAGGAAAAAATCTTCCCTCTACCAAGAGAGGCCCCGCTGTCCTGTGGCCTGGTCACCTCAGCTGAGCAGGGTGTCCGCTCAGTCTCAGGCACCCCGGCAGCCTGGGGATCCCAGCTACAGTAGGCAGAGGGGCGCTGGGAGGTTCAGGGAAAGCAGCCAATGTTGCCTCATTTGGGGTCTTTCCTGTAAGGTGAATAGGCCGTCAGGATCAACTTGGAGACAAAACTTGCTCTTCCAGAGGGGAAACTCCAGGGCCACCGGGAACACCGGCTGATGGGGGTGCGCTAGGATGCAGGTGGGCATGGCGGCAGCATGAGGTCAGGTGCCACACAGACATCCCAAATTGGTTCCCTATAGGACAGGACAAGGAAGCTGCAAGGGCCGAGGGGCAGCGTGCATCTGGTGGGTTTGAGTCCTCCAGAGGCAGAGCCTGAGGCAAGGATCTGGGTGGAGGTAGCCGAGTGCGGGGTGGGGAGGGTCGTCCCAGACGTCTATGGTCGTCAGAATAATGGCCCCAAAGGACATCTCCGTTTGAATCCCTGGAACCTGCCAGTATGTGACCTTACATAGCAGAAGGGACGTGGCAGGTGCAATTGGGTTACAAATTTTAAAACAGGGAGATTGTCTTGGGTCATCTGAGCAAGCACAGCATCACCACAGGGCCCTTGAAAGAAGGAAGAGGGAGGGGGTTGAGGCTGCGTCCCTGCCCACTTTGAAGATGGAGGCAGAGGTCATAAACCCAGGGATGAAGGCACCTCCAGATGCAGAAAAAGACAGAACAGATTCTTCTTACAGTGTCCAGAAGGAGCACAGCCCGGCCGACACGCTGAGTTTGGGACTTCTGTTTTATGTGGTCGGAAATCAGGACGCTCGTGGTCACTTGTTGTCCACACAGAGCCCGGACGAGGCTGTGGGGAAGGGAGACAGGCCAAAGGGTTAGTGAAGGTTTCTGGTAACTGTGCAGGATCCTGCACAAGCCCCAGCGGGGGCTCTCGGAGGAACCGCACAGACCACACGCTAGTGCCTGCGTCCTCAGGACACCCGCCTGAACGGCTTCCCCCGACGGGGCTTCCCCGCACCGGGCGGGCACCGTCCCCTGGTCCAGGCTGAGAAGCAGGGACAGGCGGGCTCAGTGGGGGCTCAGGTGGCAGGGGGACTGTGGGCAGCGTGCCAGCCGAACTCCACCTGGGTGCCGTGTCTTTGTTCCCTGGGCACTATTTTACGAATATTTTTCTTTAAATGGGCTCTCTATAGAAGACATTTAGCTATAGAAAAGGAACCCCAGTATCAGTAATAGTTCTGAAAAGTGATAAATTTGATATTTAATTCTGCATTTTTTTCCTAATGAGCATTAAAAGAAATCTATTTACCATTAAAATAAAAGCTTTGCCCATTGACCACCTAAAATTACTTTCCCTTACCACCCAAGAATCCATGCTGTACCTTTTAGAAAGCTGCGCTTTCTTGTCTGTGTCCCCAAAACAACCCATTTTATGGATGGGGAACTGGGGTCAGAGAGGTTAAGTGATTCTCTTAAAGACACACAGTAAGTGGCTGAGCCTACAGGTGCCCCAGTCTCCAAGCCTACAATCTTTCTACTACCCCGCACACTGCCTAGGAAAAATCACAGTCGCATTGAGGCATCTAGCTTGACACCAGGTGATGTTCTAAGGGCTCCAAACACAACAAGGCATCGAATCCCTGCCTATGCACCACAGCTCCCAATTAGTATCCTTGCTGTATTATTTTATCACATGTACAAGATTTTGTGCTATTTTGCTTATGTCTGTGGCCTGTATCACTACCTCCAGCTCTCAGAGGTGGAAAGGAAAGTGTGCAGAGAATTTGAGGCAATTGCCCAAGGTCACACAGCATGGCTGACCCCGGCAGGGTTTCAGGTCTAGTCTCTGTTCCCAAGATACCGTTCCAGGAGGTGGCTCTCAACCTCGTCTGGGGGAGGACCCTGGTTTGTGTTGGGGGCACATGTACAAGTGGCATCCCAGACCCAGCCATGGAGCTAGCTGGGATTCTCTGGGGTGGCCCTGAGCCTCGTTCTTGCTGCCCTGAAGTATTCACGTCATGAGCACAACCCGTGGGTTGATCCTTCTCACGGTCCTGGCAGTAAGTGTTTGGTGGTTGCCTGTTCTCTGCTGTTCCCAATAGGGCTGCGATGGGCCTTCTTGCACGTGGAACTTAGTGACCATATGGAGGCGTTCGTGCTGGGCGTGTACCCAGGAGCGCAACTGCTGGGACACGACGTGGGCATGCACTCAGCTGGAGTAGAAGTTGCCACACATGCGCTGGCAGTTTCCAAGCCCCCAGTGTGACCCTTTGCCCCCAAAGCAATCACCCTCTGACCCCCTGACTCATATGGGGTGTGGGTGATGGGGAAGACATTATTTTTGAGGGTGAGTTTTGATGGGAGAAGGTCAGACATTTGATAGGCAGCAAGAAAAAAACCATGTGTGAAAGAAAGAAGCAAGGACACACATCCTTGACTGGCACTTTGCCCTGTGACTGTGTGTATCATGAGGTCAAAGGCAGGGGTGGACAGGCAGGTGACTTGGATGGTTGGGCATCAGGGGGTCCAGCTTGCAGCCCTGGAGCATCCCAAGGTTCCCAGGGTGTAGGAGGAGAGCCCAGGTCTCCACGCCTGCTGTGTTGGGGGTACTGCCTTTCCACGGGCAACGGTTTAGTATTAATTTGAATGTGCCAAAATGAAGGCAAGCTCCCGTTGGGGTCACTCCAGCCCTGACCACCAAGAAGTGAGGAATTTCTATCTCAAGGGGGCCTTGTCAGGACTGGGTTATCGGAGCCAGGCAGTGATGGCCTCAGGCTGCTGATGGACACCAGTAGTTGTTCAAATATATAATGACGTGTCACCCGATGGGCTGCAGGTGTCCAAGGGGGTGGGAGCGGTGTGTGGCCAGAGGCAAAGACCTGGGTCCAGATGCAGAGGGACCATGACACTGCAGAGCTGACACTTCTGGGGAGAAATTCGGGGCAAACTGTTCTTGTGTCTTTTATCAGATTCATAGTTAGCTCTCTTATTAAAAAGCACATGACATAAAACTTAGGGAAATGCAGATTAGGGTAGGAATGTTGGGGTGGGATGTGTGGCCCCATGTGGCTTCCCACATGGGCAGCCCTGCTGGCTCCCTGTCCTGGACAGGCGGGGTGATCTCTGCTCAGCTCCCCAAGTGTCCAGGGGACTAGCCCACTTGCCCACATGGTCTCCTGCTCTGTGAGGCACCTAGCAGGGCAGTCTCGCCCTTGGGGTCTCCCTTCTCCTGCTGGCGCTCCTCTGGTTGCCCCCAAATACAGTGCTGGCTCTCAGCCTTGTCTCAGGGTCTGCCTCTGGGGAGGCTGGCATCTGACAGTCCCAGCACATGGCCTGGTGCCCTGTCCTCATGGGGGTGGCGTGGCTCTGGCACCAGACACCTTGGGGTGCCATCCCAGCCATCACTGAACTTGGGGCTTCCCTGATCCGGCTTCCTGTGTCCAGACCAGTTCTCTGTGGGCAAGAACCATGCTTTGAAATGGAAGAAGCTGAAAAAATAAATAAAATAATAAAATAAAATAAAATAAAATAAAATAAAATAATAAAATAAAATAAAAGGAAGAAGCTGTAAAACTTTCACTGTGTTTCTTTTTTGCTGGTGGCGCATTTGTGCGGCTCTGCGGTGAACAGGTAGGCAGAAGGGGGTGCGGTCGGGGCAGCGGCCAGGATGCTTCTTCAGGCAGCTACAGTCCATGCTGGGCCTCTCCCTGCACATTCCCCTCCATCTCTTTTCTCTTGCATTTAATTATTTCAAATTTTGGCCTCATTCCACATGCAAAGAAGAATACAAATCAGGACAGTGATGCCAACCACTGTCTCCTTCTCCCAACAGCCCGAAAGAGCAGCCACTGTGCTCCCCGGGCTGCAGGTTGGGGGGACGGCGGCCTTGAGAGGCAATGCCTGCCAGGAAGGGCAGAGCCAGGATTTGCACATGGGTGGTGCAGGTCTAACGCCCCCCATGGCAACAATATTCTTTTTGAATCCAGATCTCTTGGAGTCTGAAACCTGTCCGAGGGTGGCTCTGGATTTGGCTGGCACAAGTGCGCAGTGGCAGCATGTATCGGGAGGTCGTGTTGAGCTACAGTTCAGCTGAACCTGGCCAGAGAGACACGTCTCCCTGTGTGGGGAGGACTCCTCCCACCCAGTCACCTGGGCCAGGTGACTCATGCCTCTGTGCTTTCACGTCCTTATGGGGGAGTGACCACCTCTTTGGTTGATGATGCCATGCGGTGCCTGGCTCCGTGCGGCCCAGCAGATCCCCTGCCAGTGTGGGTTCACCAGAGTCAAGAGCAGGGGTGGAGAGTTGGCCCTGCCTGGCCTTCCTCCAACGGGGCACTGCCAACGACGAGGTGGGCGCAGGGAGGAGGGGAGGACGGGCAGCATGGCTCTCCAGGGAGAGGTTCCCTCTCTGCTATCTTAATCCCTGGAGGCAGTGAGACAGATGACCCTGTGGGAGGGCCTCTGAGCAGCACATTCCTGAGAAGGCCCCCAGGCCGCCCTGGCAGGGTGGTCTCTCCCCTGGAGGCCCCACGCTCACTGCACGGCTTGCTGGGTGAGCCCGCACGTGTTGGTGGGAGAAAACATGCCCCGGGGCCCAGGCCTCGGGGGCGGGGCAGCACCGTGGGGAGGCTCTGAGCCTCGGTGTTGCCGTCTGTGAAATGGAGTCGAGAGTACTTACCTCACAGGCTGTGACCGAGACGGTGCTTACCTCCCTGCGCCCACCTCCCCTTCCCCTGTGTCATCACACCCCTGATTTTAAAGCAAGGGAAGTCATCACCCCAAATAAAGACTCTGTTCTCAGACCTCCTTGCCAAGGGCGAGGGCCGGCGGGTCCGATGCTGTGGTTGTGGGTCTTCCCAGTGCCCCTGCACCGCTCTCCTGGGCCCCGCTGTGGCGGGTGGGCAGCTCTGGGCCACGGGGACCAGGACAAGGCCCTCGTGATGGGAGCTTGGCCCACCGGGGACGTCGTGGAGCAGAGTTTGGCCTCTGTGACCAAGGGAAGGGACTTCTGTCGGCTGGGGTCCCCCGTAGGCACAGACACATCCGTCTACCTCCTGGGGCCAACTCACGAGTTTTCTGTGCATCACCTCATGTGCTTTTCACGGCCACTCCTAAGCAAGGGGCGGGGTGTGCCACGACGTGTCCGCTCTGCAGGCGAGGACGCCCAGGCCGAGAGGGGCAAGCCCCTTGCCTGCAGCCACGCCACCGGTGCGAAGCAGAGCTCTTACTAGGGACACCAGGCCCGACAGTCCCCAAATGCCAGTCTCCTGAGAGCCCAGGACGACTTCCCCTGGTTCATAGAAGCCGCTGGCTTTTCCCTTGGGCGTCAGGGGGTTTTAACCCACTGCACTTTGCACATGGCAGGGTTTTAATGGACAGTGACTTTTTTTTCTGGGTGGACACCCCAAGGATTTTGGTTCTTTATTAAGAGGTGAGGCCAGTAACAGTGATGTGGTCTGGCTCTGATGCTCTTGGAGCTTCCTGGGAAGTCACACGATCGGCCTCCTGATGCCTGATGCTGAAAGCTCCCCGTCTTCCACAAGGAGACTCTCGTCCTGCCCCTGAGTGGACACAGTGTCTGAGCTGGAATAAAATAAAAGGGCCGCTCCTGGAAAGGCCCTACGACAACTCTCACGCGGAACTTGTGTGCAGGCGTGTAGAGTGTCCGTTGCCCCAAACTCAGTGTTTTTACAGACCATCAAAACCAACCTGGATTTGGCTCGTGTGCCTCGGTAGGCCCAGGGACAGGGTCAGGCCTGGAGTACCAGGCGGGGGAGCAGACCCGAGCTGCCTCTGTGCAGCGTGTGGGCAGAGCGCGGAGGGAAGGGCCCAATCTGCCCGGTCCCCTGTCCGGCGGTGGCCGTGCCCAGCCCTATCCTTCCGCTACGCATTTGCCCCATTGTGCGGCTTCCCTGGCACCCGGGCAGACCTCGCTTGGCCACCATGTTCTGGAAAGGCGTTCTCACATTTTTCTTCCAGGACGGACTCAAACATAAACAGTCCCCAGTGGTGGGCATCCGGCCTCCGGGGTCCCATCGGTTCTATCCGGTGTTTGTCATTTCCCCGGAGACGGCTGGGGCTGAGGGGCGGGGTGGGCGACGGGCCTGGATGTGTCCGAGGAGGGGTCGGGCCCGCCGGCCAGCCCGCTGCTTATCCGGCACAGCCGCGTGACTCGCACATCCATTCCCAAGCAGGAGCATGTGTGGCTCTTTCTGTTCCTTCACA
Source organism: Canis lupus dingo (assembly GCF_003254725.2). NCBI lineage: Eukaryota > Metazoa > Chordata > Mammalia > Carnivora > Canidae > Canis > Canis lupus. Next base: position 66,816,028 of record NC_064247.1, on the reverse strand, counting down.
GGGAGTTCACGGCTTGGAGGTGGACTGCTTGGCCTCGGGCTTCGCCATCGCCCCGCCGCTTCTGACCGCCTTTGAGGGCTCGGGGGACTGGAGGCCCCAGCCAGTTTTTCCCCGGAGACAGCTGGCCTCGTCCAGAATTGTCCTGTTGGCATGGTGGCCCCCTTGGGGCTTGAGTGTGACCCCTATGAAGACGTGCAGAGGGTTAGGAAGGGGCTCAAGGTCCGGCCGTGTGATCCCAGATGAGTTTCTGAGAGCCGGGCTTGCTGGGGCCCACACCTTGCACGTCGGTGGGTGTGAAGCGGTAGCGAGTGTGCATGTGCGGGCGCGTGTGTGCAAGGGGTTCACGTGTGTGACGCTGCAGCCTGGGGTGCTCCCTCTTCACCCCAAAGAGAAGCGCTCTGGCAGGCTAGCAGGTGGGATCTGAAAAGCTCTTCAGAAGGTCTGCACGAGGGGGTGGGGCGGGTCGGCGCCCCAAGGCCATCCATCACTCGGCGGGCTGACGGGGTGTTAGCATGGCCTCAACAGGAGATAGCAGAGGAAAAATGGCCTGCACAGACGATGCGTTTATCTGGGCTGATGTCTGTAAGCCCTGTCCAAGGGGGGGCCCCTCCATTAGTCAGACCAGCTGCAGCTGCCCTCTGCGCTGGCCTCCCCGCGCCCCGGCTCCCCTCCCCGGCCCCCCTCGCCCTGGACCTGTCTGCTCAGCTCTTGGGGAGACTTTGTTGTCCAAGAAAGCACCAGTGCGCATCTGTGCGGGGCGGGGCAGTTGATTCGAATGTTCTTTCTGCGCAGCTGCCCGTTCTTCTGGGCACTTGGACGCACTATGTAATTAAATAAAACAAAGCAATACTGTTTGGTAGGCTAATGGCTGTTGGTGGATTGGTCCCGCCACTGGACGGTGGGCAAGATCGTCATCATCATTATCGCCAGACCTCCCTGTGTCCAGACTGTTTTGTGCATCTCAAATCATGCTGAGATGGGTCATGGTGAACACACAACTAGCTGCCCGGTTGAAGAAGTCTGGAGAATAAGGAGCTAGTTGTTGGGGTGCAGGGCCACACTTTCAGGTGGAGTTCCCAGGGGCCAGTGTCCCAGACAGAGGACAAGAGGTGATGAGGGAGTGGGCGATTCATGATGTGCCGGGTGGCCAAGGGGACCCAGTGCCCTTGCTCCGGCTCACTGGTCCAACAAGGGTCTCGAGCATCTCCCAGTACCTGATGCTGGCCCCTGAAGGCAGGGCAGAGGGGAACAAGACCCAGGGAGGCGGGTGGGCTGGCGGCACCTGCACAACCTCCGTGGGAGAGCTCCATCCCTGGGGGGTGGATGGGTGTCTCTGGGTTATCTGCAGTCTGGGAGCTGGCCTCTGGCCGATGGCATCTGCTCTCAAGGGGGACCACTTCTGACGTGTCCCAGCCCAGAGGGTTCCTCTCTCAGACTTCCCAGCTGCCCTGTGGGTGACGTCTACCTGTCTCAACTCAAGCAGGTGCTGCTCCCCAGCCAAGCAGATGATGATGATGGTAAGGAATAAATAATGTAAACAGCAGCGTAGGTCTCCCTCACATCATGCTAGACCATCCTTCAGTCTAACCATGGAGGGTCCGTGGAGGGTTGTTGGCATCAAGCCCATGACACAGTCTGGGGAGCCAGGGCTCCAGGCATGCCCCACGCCTGGTGCCCAGGGCCTACTGTCAGCACCTGTGTCCCCACTGCCAGGTATTTGGGACGGGGTACCTTAAACCTCCCAGGGTCTCTGACACAGCTTCTCGGCAGTTAGCAGGGGCTGTTAAATCGAGGAGCAGTGGCCCTGCCCCTGGAGTCACCGGTTCACGGTGTTGGGGGTCAGGGAGGGGTGGGACAAGAATCTGCATTTCCAGCAAGCTCCCAGGTGAGGCTGCAGCTGCTGGTCTGGGGACCCCACTCTGAGCAGCACGTCCTGAACTATTTAGTGCAGACAGGGGCCATGGGTCCCAAACACGCTGCCCTTTCCCTTCCATCTTGGAATCAGAACGAGTCAAACAGTCTCTGGTGTCAGCCTCCTGCGGGTTGAGTGTGGAGGTGGAGCCTGCTCCGTGTGTGATTTTGAGCATCTGCAGCAGCTCAGAGCCTGCAACACAGCCCCCCTGACTTCTCTCTTGTGTTCCCAGCCCCAGAGGGCACCAGAGGGGGGCCCCCGAGATGTCATGATCTGCGCGGTCTGCTCCAGAGGTCAGGTGTTCTCTGCTTCCAGCCAGGATGAGTGGGGCACACTCCTCACGTCCTCCTGCTTCCAAAACGCTCCACTCACAGCACTCCCAGGAGGCTCTCTTCAAACTTCCCCCAGCCTCTGACAGCTCCCTGGCCCCAAAGCCGGTCCCCGAAGTCCCCAGAGGCACAATCTCAGGTGTTCGTGTAGCGCTTCCGATGTCTGGGGCTCGGACAAGACTCTGCTATGGGCAGCCTTGGTCGTGGGGTGAGCCCTGGCCGCCCACCCAGGCCCAGGGTGACACCTTGCTTGTGTCTGCACCAGTCTCAGGGACCTGCCTGGTGTCCTGGCAAGGATGGTTCTCTGTCGACATCCACAGACACTTTGGGGCTTTGAGTCTCACGCCTGGTGGACCCGCTCTTTCCTGTCCAGATCTGACTTTCCCACACATGGGGTCGAGTTGGGAGGAAAAGGCTCAGAGGACATCTGAGGTGACTCTGTGTCACCTGGGGCAGGGTGCGGGAGCAGGACTCGCTGCAGGGATCACACCGGTGTGGGCTAGCCGGACACCCATCATGTCTTGACTCTCTGGCCTTCCTAGGAAGGAGGTCTGAGGGGTGACTCAACATGGAAGCCAGGGAGGGTGGGGGATGCTGCTGACCGTGCTGTCACTGCCCGTTGGCTGCTGTGCTGGAAGCTGCTGGGAGCACCACCTCCCAGATCCCTTGCCCCATCTCACTGAGGAGCAAACCAAGGTCAGGGGAGTGACTTGCCTATGGTTGCTCAGGTGCAAAGCAGGTGGGATTGGACCCAGGCCCATTCCCCACCAAGAAGCCAAGTCCACAGTCCTAGGTCACCTCCTGGGTGAGCTCTGGGATTCCTTGCCCCCCTGGGCTCTCTCTTACAGCCCTTGAATCTACATCCACAACTTGTCTGAAAGATTGGAACAGGACAGACATCATGGCTACTTCTTCTCAGCAGGGCTACAAGGCCCAGGAGAAGCCTCTTTGGGGCAAGTTTGGCCGCCCTCTGCCAGCAGTTCCTGCACTGCTTGGGTGATTCCCTCCAGGTTTGCATGGCGAAGGAGGCCCAGAGCGCAGTGGCCTTGTTTCGAGGGGCTGAGGCACGGGATCTTTACTTTTTACAGGCAGTGGGGCTGTTAGCCGAGCCCCACTCACTTGACCCCGGAACGCAGTGCGTTATCAGCCCATCTCTGCAGCCAGGGCGAGGCCTGCTGGGTTATGGCGCGAGGGGTTATCGGGCACAGACAGTAGTTCTAAGCCAGGGCAGCGGGGTCTCGGGGTTAATGGGCAAAGGTCAGCGCCTACCAGGGCTCCATGTGGGATGGATTAAGCCACCACCAGGCTTGGTGGCGGGTGGCCTGCGGGTGGCTCAGCCACTGCTGGCCCTGCCTCTGTCGAAGCCACCTCCCTGTGATCACAGGGCTCATGTCTAACAGGGTGGACTCGATTTTGTCTGGGAGTAAAAAGCTAGTGGACTCTGTTTGGAATCAGGATGTCTCTAATTCAAACAGATTGCTGGAGTCCACCTTGTAGGCGCCACGATTTAATGCAGATGTTGTCGTAATGTCCAGCATGCAGGCACTTGCATGTGAAGTGCTCCGAATAAGCCCATCTATAAGACCAGAAAACAGAGGCCCGGGAAGTGGTGTCTCTGACCCCTACAGCCTGGCCCCAGTCCTATCTTGGGGTGCGAGCACCCACAGGGCTTCGGGGGGAGGGATGGTGGCCTCCTCTCTGGTTTTCTCCTTGCCAACGAAGGTCTCCAGCCCTTGGGATCTCAGAGGGCTCGGTCACCTGACCCTCTAGGCCAGAGGAGCCGCATCGAGGCCTGCCAATGAGGCTCGAAGCCTGAGTTCTCCGTGGACCCGGGGGACCCAGGCTTACTGGCTGGGACCCCACCCCTGTGGGTTAAGGGATTCTCTGACCACCGGGCCCTGTTCTAGTGCCTGAGCACCTTCGTGTGGGCAGCCCAAGACCCATTCCCCGAAACCCAGATTGCAGACCATGCAGAGGCCTCAGGACAGACCCAGATGGGAGACAAACGGAGTCTGTCGGATAATTGGCATTCCCTGGTGTGGGGTTGAGGTTTGTTCTGTTTTAGACATGGGCATGGGGCAGTGGAGCGAAATGGCCTAGGGATGACTAGGAGTAGTCCCGCGCAGTGTTCTTCCCCATGGCGCTGACGATGCTCACTGCTGTGTCCCTGCTGCCAGACCGGGGGGCCCCGGGGAGGGTGCTGGAGATGCACTTGAGCATGAGCCACGTGCCCAGAGCTGGGCCGTGCGCCCTTCCTTCAGTCCACTGGAACCAAACCAGGGCGCTTACAGCACAGAAACCTGTTCTTTGCTGGTTCAGGAAGGCAGAGGTCTGAAATCCAAGAGTGGCAGGGCTGTGCTTCCTTGGGGGGCTGCAGGGGAGGGAACTTCCTGCTCTTTCCAGCTGTGGGGGGCTGCAGGTGTCCCTCTACCTCCGCCTCCCTCTTCGAATGGCCTGTCTTTCGTGTCTCAACATCCCTCAGTCTTTCTAAGGACTCAACATTGAATGTAGGGTCCATCCGAGTATTTCAGGATGCTCTCACCTCAGGACATTTGACTTAATCACATCTTCAAAGACCCTTTCCTCAGGTAAGGTCACATCTCCAGGCTCTGGGGGTGAAGTCATGGACTTGTATTTTTTGGGGCCAGGAGCCCACTACATGCACCAAGCACTTTGTTCAAACTCCTGATCCTCAGAACAATCCTCACCCTCAGTGGGAGAAGAGGCCGCTGAGCCCTGAAGCCCCTAGCATGGTGCCAGATGCACGAACACACGGGTGTGTAGCCGTCATGCTCCCGGGATGACAGGCCTCATGACTAAGCAGAAATCCTTACCACACTGATCAAGTATGGAGCAGTGCTGGGTCCTGAGTGCTTCCGAGAGCGGGGCATCTGTGACCTGGCTTGTGTTTATGACAACCCTCCCACGGAGGGCTGCTGCTTGCCCCACAGCCAAGGACACCGAGGCCTGTTGGCTCACTTCCACATGACCCCTTAGCCAACCACTCAGTGGCCCCATGAGGTCTCACCCCAAACCCTTACATCCTGTAAAAGCCTTGGTGGAAAAACCTGGTTTTTGGTCAGTGCTTGGGCAAGCTGCATGCTATCTTCTCACGTCCCTGCTGGTGGGTCCTGTGTGCCTTCAGCACTGCTGGCATCTGGGGCCGGGGGGCAAGGGGACCATGACCACGTGTATGAGACCCATAACCTCTGTCGATGGGATATGTGCAGCCGGGCAGGTTTCAGGAGGAGTCAGGATTAATAGAGTGAGGGGGTGATAAGTCACTTTTATGAATTTAGGAGCCATCGTACTTCATGGAGAGAAAACAGGACTGAGCTGGCTTTGTACCTCCCAGCTGCGGTAATGTGTGCCAAGTCCCAGGGCGTCCAGCCAGGTGGCGTTTGGAGCAGGGGACTCTGAAACCCCGGCCCCCCTGTGCCCAGCTGGGTGACCAGCAGGCAGCAGGATGGCCCCATCCTTGTGGCTCTGGTGTTTAACTGACAGACCCATGCGGCGATGGCACACGGGGTCCAGTTAGCCCCCCTCGGGGGCCGGGAAGGCTCATGTCCCAGGTGAAGAATAAGCCCAGGGAGCCTCTTGTTATGTTGCAGACCTGCCATTGCTTCCACTGATCTGGCTGCTGTAGGGCGTCGACCATGAGCCATGCGTTGAATCCCCACGCTGTCTTGCTCGCTGTGCTTATCATTGCCACTGCCTGGAGGAACGGGGGCTGGGGTGAGGCACAGCTCTGTCCTGACGGGATCACAGGAATTCCGGCTGGTTGGCTGTCCACACTCCTCTCCCTGCTCCTATGTCACCCGGGGGCTCTGGGCCCGCTACACAGGTAGTAAGAAAAGAGCAGGTGTCAAGACAGCAGGACCCAATTTCTAAGGCCAAAGTGACCTGGAAGGCCTCTCCTTACTTTTCAGACTGTGCACCTACTAATCCCCTGCCCTTACCAAGTCCATCAGGCGGGTCCTGCTGCAATGCTAAGTGACCCTCAGATCACGGTGGCTTCACAGTGGCTTATGCAAACCAGGCCTCTCTTCTCCCCCCATGCGCCCCATGCAAGACAGGGTCCTTGCCTCCCTGTGGTCCCATAGCGTCCTCGGCTGATGGAGCAGCCACCTCCTGGACCATGGCCAGCCCCCTGTGCCTGAGGGAGATGGGGGCCTGAAGGATGTCCTGGCCTGGAATGATGCACATCATTTTTGCCCACAATGGAGTGGCCAGAACTAGTGTATGACCCATCCATGCACAAGGGGGTGGAAGTACAGCCCCGTGTCTGCATGCCGCAGGACGGAGGGGACCCAAAGTGTGGAGTGAAGAGTACTGATGACTGCTACATTCCCTGCATTTAAACAGATGGTTAGTGAGCCTCCCGGGGGTGGGAGCTGGAGCCAGGACCAGCCAGGAACCAGCAGCCCCAGTGCTTGCGTTCTCTGCGACATGGGGCGAGCTCCTCGCCATCTTTGGGCACCCCAGACCCTCCTCTGTAATGGCAAGAACGGGGTCTCATTTCTTGTGTCTATTGCCACATTTGGATGAGGACAGGTGGATGAGACCTGGGGGAGCGCACTGCACACCAGATCAGACGAGAGGACGCAGAGTGTGGACAGTAACAGGGGTGACCCACAAAGCTCCCTGGCTAGAAACACAAGGGAGCTCTTTGATTCTGGAGTAATTGCGAAGGGAAAACAGAGTTCTCGTATGCATTTGTTCAGTTTCCCCCAGCACTGTCACCTTTCGCAGCCCTGGAACGTCGATCGTCAATCAAAGCGACGGGATTCACACTGGTACATTATCATCAGATAACTGTGGACTTCATTCAGATGTCACCCGTTTTCCCACGAACGTTTTTAGTCTGGCGTCACCCAGTGCCACAAAGGGCAGTTCCACTGCCCTCAGGATTCCCGTGCGTGTCCCTTTTAATGCATTACTCCTCTGCTCCCAGTTCCCTGCAACCACTTCTCTGCTGTCCATGCTGCAATCTTTCCTTTTCTAGACTGTCATATAAATGCCATAGATAAGATGTCACCTTTGCATCTGATTTCGTGAACTTAGCAAAATGCACTTGGCTGATTCCTGTAGTGTGAAGTGATGACAAACCCATCCTTTTTACTGCCGAGTGGTATTCCGTTGTATGGATGTCCTACCGTTTGTCCATCTACTCGTCTGATGAAGGACATCTTGGTCGTTTCCAGTTTTTGGCAAATAAAGCTGCTCTAAACATTCACATAAATGATTTTGTGTAAACATGACTTTTCTGTTCACTATAGTGAGCGTATGTTTAACTTTATAAGAAACTGCCAAACTGCCTTAAAAGGTGACCCTACCATTTTTGCAGTGTCAGCAAGGAATGAGAATTCCTACCAGGTTTTTGGATTTTAGCCATTCTAACAGGCATGTAGTGACATCTCACTGTGTGTGTGTTTCAAAAGATTTTAACTATTTATTTATTTGAGAGAAAGAGAAAGAGAGACAGAGACACCGACAGAGATAGAGAAAGAGAGCAGGAGCAGGGAGGAGAGGGAGGAGCAGACTCCCCACTGAGCAGGGAGCCCGATGTGGGGTTTGATCCCAGGAACCTGGGATCATGACCTGAGCCGAAGGCAGATGCTTCACTGACTGAGCCACCCAGGGGCCCCTCACTGTGATTTTAATTTGCATCTCCCTAATGACAACAGATGTTGGATATTTTTTCATATATTCTTTGATGAAGTATCTGTTCAAATCTTTTGCTCATTTTTAATTGGTCTGTTTATTTTCTTATTGTTAAGTTCTTTATATATTCTGGATACAAGTCATTTTTATCAGCTATCTGATTTGGAAATATTTTTTCCATGTCTGTTGTTTGTATTTTCATCCTTTTTACAGTGTCATTAACAAAGTAAATGTTTTTAATTTTGATAAAGCACAATTTATTAATTTTGTTCTTTTTTTTAAAAAAGATTTTATTTAATAATATGAGAGAGAGAGAGTGCACGAGTGGAGGGGGCGCAGAGGGAGAGGGAGAAGCAGGCTCCCCACCAAGCAGGAAGCCTGACATAAGGCTCAATTTTAGGACCCTAAGATCATGACCTGAGCTGAAGACAGGCACTTAACCGATTAAGCCACCCAAGCACCCCTAATTTTGTTCTTTTATGGATTTTTTTGGTGCCATATCTAAACACATTGCCAAATGCAAAGCGATGTAGATTTTAATATTTTTTTCCCTAGAAACTTTATAGTTTTGCATCTTATGTTTAGGCTAATAATTCCTTTTTTATGTTAAAATGTGAATTTTAATTGTAAAAATTGTTTTCTGTAAATATAGCTATAGCAACTTCTCCACATACAACTTGGCTCAGATATAAAGATGATATGCGCAGATGTTATTGGTACCACAGAACAAAGTCAATTAAAGAAACACTCTCAGCTTCAGGATTACTCCAGCTTTCTTTAGGCCATTCAAATTTTCACCACTGAAAACAGAGAGGACGATATACCTATATGCACCGGTGTTTAGGGTAAAATTTATCAACTGTCCCACTAATTTCACATTATGGGGTAAAAGACTTGGAATAAAACCAGGTTCAGTGTCTCTTATCGCTGTAACTCTTCGAGTGGGTGTTAATGATACACTTTGAGTTATTTTTTGGGTAAAGGGTGAAGTATGTGTCAGTTCTTTATACATCTTGACCTTGTGTCCCATGACCTTGCTAAGCTCATTTATTTATTCTAGAACTCTGGGATTTCTCTAAATAGATAATCATGTCACCTGCAAATAAAGGACAATTTTACTTTTCCCCTTCTGATCTGCATGCACTTTATTTCTTTTTCTTAATTGATTGCCCTGGGGTGTAAACGGGGGCGTTGAGAGAGGACATCCTTGCCATGTTCTAGTGTTGAGGCTCTCACCAGTAGGGTTTTGAAGCGCCTTTGATTAGGATCAGGAAGTGTCCTTGTATTCCTGGTTTCCTGAGAGTTTCTTTCTGGTCATGAATGAATAATGCATTTTGTCAAATGCTTTTTCTGCATCTACTAAGATTATTATGATTTTTCTTGTTTAACCTATTAATGTGGTAAATCACATTTATTGCTTTTCAAACTCATTGATTTTTTGATGAATAAAAAATTGACACTTTAAAGGCTTCATGTGCCCATTATTACTAACGGCTTTTAGGCCTTTCTGGCTGAGTGACTTTGGATAAATTACTTAACCTCTCTGGGCCTCAGGCTGGCCTCTCCCTACTTTGGGAGGCTGGGCTGGATGGTTGACTTCGAATAGCCCCTGCTGTATTGGTGGTGGGGGTGATGCGAGAGCACACAAGAATAATGCTTTTCCATGGCTGTGCCTTCATGCTGACAGCTAACCCGAGACTTTGCACCTTGTTAGGTGTCTGCTGTTTTCCAGGCTCTAGGCAGGACTTGTGAGCATTTCCTAATTTAATTCTTAAACCAACATTATGAGATAGACGTGATGCTCTCCACTGGACAAATGGGGAACGTAGGACACAGAGAGGTTAAGTAGCTGATCACAGCCAAGTGTGCAGTGGGTGAGAGTGCCGCTTTGTAAAACAAGCTGCAGGAGTGAAGTAGGGCACAGACCCAGGCCACCCAGCACCGCGGCCACCTGAGCATCTGGAATGTGACTCCTCCTCCCTGAGATGTGCTGTCAGTGTAAAAATACAGTCTGGATTTTGAAGACTTGGTACCAAAAAAAATAAAAATAAAATAAAAAAGGAAAAAGTAAAATTTCTCATTGGTAATTTGTTAATATTGTGTTTCATGTTAGAACAATATTTCGTATACATTGGGTTAAATACAGTACAGGGTGGATGCCAATTCCACCTGTGTCTTTTCACTTTTTCTAATGTGACTAGTAGAGAATGTCAAGTTACATATGAGGCCCAGACTTTATTTCTGTCGTACAGCATGGCCCCAGACAGGGGTAGGGCACGCGGGCCGAACAGGGCCCAGCACCTGCTTCTGTTTTGTTTTGTTGGTAAAGTTTTATTGGTACACAGCCCATCCATTCATCGGCGTGTTGTCTACGGCTGTTTTCACGCTGCAGCAGCAGAGTTCAGGAGTACCGGCAGAGACTGTACCCAGTCTCGGTTCCCAGAGCATTAACCATCCTTGTAGACAGGTTATAGGTGGTGTTACATTTTCTTTCTTTCTTTCTTTCTTTCTTTCTTTCTTTCTTTCTTTCTTACTTTCTTTCTTTCTTTCTTTCTTTCTTTCTTTCTTCTTTCTTCTTTCTTTCTTCTTTCTTTCTTTCTTTCTTTCTTTCTTTCTTTCTTTCTTTCTTTCTTTCTTTCTTTCTTCTTTCTTTCTTTCTTTCTTTTCTTTTTTTTTAAATAGTCTTTTCTAAAGTTCCAGAAATAAAAACATCACTTTTGATGAGAAGTAGGAAAGACCATCCATGCTTTCTTATTGCAAAATAATAAATTATGAGATGGGGAACCAAAGGTGTGGTTGGGGCTGGCCCTGTAAATGAGTCATCTCTGTGGACTCCTGAGCTTGCTCTTCAGGAGGATCTGGGAGGACCCCAGGAAGCCTCTTGCATGGGCAGCAATCCAAACATGCTCTCCTTTTGGAGGGGCTGTTTATGTAGGGATGAGGAGGGGGTGCAGAGGCTAAGGAAGCCAGTCAGCCAAGGGCAGATCAGAAGAGGCTGGGCCGTGCAGCGTGGGGGGCTCGGGAAGCCAGGCCCATCTGGTTTGCGTTAGGTTTATAAGGTTGATAGCAAATAAGGGTATTAGAGCTAATTTACTTATTTAGAGAAAGACGACTCAATCCCAGAAACTGATTGGGATGGAGCAGTCCCCATCTCCCCCTCCCCAGCCCCCCACCCCCCCGCCGCCCCGCGCCTGCTGCGATGCCCCACAGGAGGAGGAGCCTGCCATGCCAAGGCCCTTATGCAAAGCTTGGTATCTTTTTAAAAGTAGCCCTGCAATCCTGTGTGGCCTTGGGGCTGGTCTGTAGAACTCACCAACCTGCTCCTCCTGCAGCCCCATCCCCAGGCCTGGACATGCTTCCCCGAGGAGGATCTTGGCCTCCTTGGATCTGGGGTAGCACAGTCTACGGGGCAAGAATGAAGAAGCACAGCAGCATCTTTCTGGGCCCAGAGCCACTCACCCAGTAACCTCAGCCATCTGGATCCCTGGGGTATGCAAAAAAAAAAAAAAAAAAAAAAATCACAAGAAGCCCAGCAACCCCACAGGCCATACATGGTGATTTCAGGTGTCAGCTTCCCACGGTGCTGCCCAAAGCCCCCACTCATTTCCCTCAGTCCAGGAGTGATGTCTGGGGGGCCTCCTGTGCAGGCGCCGTTCTTGGACCAGGGGCTCTGGCTCCTGGAGCTCTGACTCTACTCGGAGGCAGGGCTCCCTTTGGCCTGGTTTTCTAAGTACTCTGGCTTCAGAATCAAAGTCATCCCTCCCTCCCTCTCTCCCTCTTTTCCTTCCTCTTTCATCACATTTGTTATAACTAGGGTTTCGATATGGCTGGTTTATCCACCTTGTTCTTGGAGCACACACCATACTCTAGATTTTCAAGATTTTCAAGATTGCACTCCTCCTTCAGACTTGTTGGCTGTGACCATAGCAGATCCCCCCAAGATCCAGCAGATCCTATGAGATTCACATTAGGACTCCCAGGTCACTCATGAGAGAAATGGGTCATTCAATAAGTAATTAATAAATGCCAACCACCAAGCTCCATCTTTGGCACTGAAATTATAGCTATGAACAATTAAAACTAGGTTCTACCACGTCCCCCCAAATAAATAAATAGAGAGGAAAATGGACATTTCAAAGCACGAAGAGGTAATGGGAATAGAAATCTGACACTTTGGAAAAGGCCTCCAGCACTGGGTTCAGCTCTAGTGGCATGTTTGGATGCTTGAGGAGGTTTCAAGGAAATGTCCATACTGACCCCACCCCAAACCGACTAGGTCAAAATCTCAGGGCTGCAGGTAGAGGGGTCAGGTTGGATGCAGTTAATGTCGAGAACCTTTGGCGTCTTATCAACCTCAGTGACGAATTCTGGGTTTTTCTTGCTCTAATCTGGTCATTCTCAATGCAGGGTCCCAGAGCGGCAACATCTACATCTCCTGGGAAGTTGTGAGAAATGCAGGTTCTTAGTCCCCTCACCCCACTGTCCCCACCCCTCACCTGGGTCCTGCAGAATCAGGGACAGTGTACACATCAGTACACGAGCTTTCCAAGTGATTCCAAGGCAGCCTCCAGTCTGAGAACTCTGCCCTCATCCATGGACAGGTCCACTTGCTCTCAGCTCCAGGACTCCCGACCTCATCCCAGCTGAGCACAGACCCCTCAAGTCTGGGACCCTCCTCGAGGCTCCAGGTGGGGCAGCTAGCTCTCATCCCCTTTGCCAGCTCAGCCCACTGGGGTGGCATCCCAGGAGCAGCACGCAGGTTTCCCTGGGCTCAGTGGGAGGAGAGTGGTGATCAGCGAGCGATGTCTGGTGTGGACAGCCTTGGAGCGGCCCACTCGGCTTCTGTGATGTGCATTTACATAACACGTTTCCTTCCACATCAGGAGCCCTTATCACTGGGAAACTCTGATAATCTCAGTTGGGGCACCTCGTCTATTTCTGTCTCTTGGGCTGCTCCGGGGTTTGGCAGCTTCTTTAGAGTCCTGGCAAGTAAACCCCATGTGCATATCCATTTTAAGGTAACATGGACTGAAATTCCAAAAGACAGAGAGAAGGCCAACGTTTTAGAGTCCCCCACGAGGAACATCCCCTCCACCTCTTTCCCTGCCTCCTGCCAGCCTCCATGTCGGGTCATTTCTGCTTTTTTTTTTTTTTTAAGATTTTATTTATTTATTTATTTATTTGAGACACACACACACACAGACAGACAGAGAGAGAGAGAGAGAGAGAGAGAGAGAGAGAGAGAGAGAGGCAGAGACACTGGCAGAGGGAGAAGCAGGCTCCATGCAGGGAGCCCGACATGGGACTTGATCCTAGGTCTCCAGGATCAGGCCCTGGGCCCTGGGCACTAAACCACTGAGCCACTGGGGCTGCCCCATTTCTGTTTTTAATTCTTTCTCTCCTTTAAAATAAAATTTGTTTTTGGTCAGATTAGAAAAGGGATATGACTTCACGATAGAAAACTGGTAAAATGCTAAACAAAAGAGGCACAAAGAATGAAATTAAGATTGTCTGAAATCCCATCTCCCAGAAATAATTCCCTGTTAACACTGGTTTTATCCTTCCCTGTCGTGTTTCTCTCCTTGGTGCTGGGAGAGGATGCTGATCTGTGTGCAGTTTGTCACCTCATTTCATTCACTTAAATAAATACGATGAGAGGCTTGTGGCTTCACAGAGGAAAGGAAGGACCCCAGGGTCGCTGAGAAGCCTAGGGAGAGGACAGCTCAGTCATTGTGGGGGACGGGCCCCTGCTTCACACCCGAGCTCTGCACACCCTCCCGGCATCGGCCCACTAAGCCCCCCCAGGGGCACCGGGCAGCACCTTTGCTACCGCCTTCCACCTTATATGGACGAGACAATGTAGCTGAAGAGTGGGAGAGTGTCTGCTCAGAGCCACGCAGCTACCTGAAGCGGCGTCTCCACATCTGCCTGGGAGAGGGGAAGATGGAGCCATAGAACCGTCTCGGGGGACGTGATGTCAGGACTCCAATCTGTGCCTGGTGTTCTTCTGGGGTTGACCTTATGTGTGGTTCTTTGAGTCCACCCATATCATGGTAGCCAAGATTCTTTCAGTTTTCAGTGGCAGAGACTCACTTCACATTTAAGTAATAAAAACACGAGACTTTGTGACTCATAATACAAGTTCCCCCAACCCAGGAGTTCAGGCACAGCTGGATCCAGGCACTTGGATAATGTGGCAGTCTGTCCTTTGCCCTTCCCTTGGTTCTGCTTTGCTCTAGGTTGGTTTCATTTTCTCCATGTACCAGCCTCTGGCAACTCTGGACTTACATGTACCAGTGTGGTCATGTTAAGGTGAAGAACATGGTTTGTTTTCCACTTTTCCAGCAACACCCTAGGGGTGACTCTTATAGGCCTGGTCATATGACATCTCTGAACCAATCACTGTGACTTGGGTTGTCTGGGCCCGGCTCCTGTGTTCACTCCTGAAATTGGGGGTTGTGTCAACCACACTTGAATCTCGTGGAGTGAGAGGAGATAAGGGACAGATCCCCAGAGGAAATCAAGAGGCTAATTCCTAAAGCAGGAGTAATGGGGGTTTAATGGTCAAAGACAGGCTATCCGGTACAGTACAGTGCCAGAAATGCCACCATTCGGTACATTTCCTTCACGATCTTCTGAAGACCAGGGTCTGTTTCCCATGTCTTAACCTTCTGCTACTCTGATGGGGGATCATCATTAGTATGTAACAGGATTGGGGGGTCAGGACTTGCAGGACATGAGGTCCTGGAGCAGGGGAAAAGTTAGCTAGGAGGGAGAGAGAATTCTGGAGCTCAGGAAGCCTGAGTGGGAGGCTCTGGCATTCAGAGGATAGCGTGAGAACCCCTGGTGTGGGTGCTGGAAGTTTCCAAACAGAGAGAGAGGTTTATGGACAAGCTGCATGATTTCACAATTTTGCTCCTGGGTCAGCCCTGTCACGGCAGGACTTGTGAGCACATTCTCAGCCACTCCAGGCCGAGCTCTGGCTTCCATGTGCAATGACAGCTCATTCCAGGTGGAGCCAATTCCACGACCAACAGATGTGTCTCTGTTTATACTCCTTGGCTCACACCACTAATCCTCCTAGGTTCAACTTTCATGTTGGTCTCCTCCTATAGGCCGGAATTTCCAAGAACATGAGGAGCATGTGTGGTTTGTTCATTATCGTATCTCCAGGGCCTGGCACACAGCTGGTGCTCAATGAGTGCTTAGATAGATGATAGATGGATGGTTGAGTAGATGCTTGATTGAATGGCTCAGTAGACAGGTGGATGGATGGATGGATGGATGGATGGATGGATGGCTATGTGAATGGATGGTTGGGTGGATGGATCAGTGTGTGTGTGTGTGTGTGTGTGTGTGTAGATGGGTAGATAGCTGGTTGGGTGGTAGGTAGCTGTGTGGAAGGGTGGTTAAGTGGGTTTCTGGGTGGGTAGATGGTTGGATGGGTGGGTAGCTGGTTGGATGTATGAATGGAGGGATGGATGGGTGGATGGGTGTGTAGGTGGGTAGGTGGGTGGATGGGTGGGTAGGTGGGTAGGTGGGTGGATGGGTGGATGGATGAATGGATGGGTAACTGGGTGGATGTATGGTTGGGATGGTGGGTGGATGGTGGGTAGCTATGTGGATGGATGGTTGAGTGGGTATCTAGGTGGCTTGCTGGCTGGCTGGGTTGCTGGGTGAGTGGGTGGATGGCTGGATGGGTAGGTGGCTGGATGGCTGGGTAGGTGGGTGGATGGATGGGTTGGTGGGTGAGTGGGTGGGTAGCTGTGTGGATGGATGGTTGGGTAGGTGGGTGGATGGATGGGTTGGTGGGTGAGTGGGTGGGTAGCTGTGTGGATGGATGGTTGGGTAGGTGGGTGGATGGATGGGTTGGTGGGTGAGTGGGTGGGTAGCTGTGTGGATGGATGGTTGGGTAGGTGGGTGGATGGTTGGATGGATGGATGGCTGAAAGGATGGTTGAGTGGACAGATGGCTGGATGGAAGGCTAACTGGGGCAGAATCATGTGATTGTTAAAACAGGGTCCTTGAAGCCAGGCTGCCAGATTTAAATTCCATCTGTATCATTTGCTGTTCAGCTGACCTCAAGTAAAATTTTAGTCTTGTTGGGACTCCATTTTCTGATCATTAAAATGTGGATGCCGCCAGTACTGTCCTCAAAGGCTGTTGTGGAGATCGCCTGAGACGCCGCACGCAAGCCCCGCGCACAGCCCCTGACACACGTGTATGCTCACTGACTGTGGCCTCCCCTGTCCTTTCTCAGTTATTTTTCAGCAAATACTCATTGACCACCAAATGCCATAGAGCGAGGCGCTTTCGGGATGCCGGGGACACAGCCGGGGATAGAATGTGTTCCTGACCACCAAGAGCTAATATTTTTATGGAATGGATTTTCCCCACTTACTTGATAAGCACTTATTATAATTTACATGCAATTTTTTTATTCCTTTTTTTTTCAAGGGCTTCACCCCCTCCGCCGCCCCTCCCCCGGCCTGTAGAGTCCAGGAGGCAAGCGCCTTAACTGTTTTGTCCACAGCTGGATATCAAAGAGAGAGTAAATGATTATTCTCCTTCCAGTTGCTCAGGCCAAAAGCCCTGGGGTCGGCCGTGTACCTCCACCCCTGCACATGGTACATTCAGTCCCGGCGCAGATCCTGCTGGCGCTGGACCCAGCCCCACCGGCCACCTCCCCGTCACCTCGTGCGCTCAAAGCCCCCTCCGTCCGCGGCCCAGTACCCGCTAGCTTCTCCCTGCTGCTGCCTCTCCTCTGGCGCGCCAGGCTCGCATCTGCTTCAGGATTGCGCACATTCTGTTCCCTCTGGAATGTTCTCCCCAGGTCTCTGCGAGCTCCTCCCTCCTCTCCTTCCAGGTTTACTCAGTAAGGACCCCTTGTCAGTGAGGGCTTCCCTGGCCTCCCGAGCTCAGAGCTTACCACCTCCCTCTCCTGACCTCCTGTCCCCCCCACTCTGATGGCTTTCCCTCCTGGCGCTTTGCTATGGACCGCGTGGGATATTTCCTTGACCGTTTCCCTGACGAGAAGGGAAGTTCGGCCTGGAAGATGCCTTGTGTTCACGGTTGCATCCCCGGTGCCCTCGTGCAGCGCTGCCGAGAAGTAAACGCTCGGTGAATATTTGACGCATTATCACCACTCCCACTACTGTTGTTTTTAGTACTTTGAGCAATCTTTTCCTCTCTGGGGATGTGCTAACCGGGGCGCTTGTCCCCACCCTGTGTCTCGTGTACCTGCATAGTAATCTCCCGTAGAAATGACTTCTTTAGCGCTTTTGTTTCCAATTGGTAAATGGGGAGGGGGTTGGCGGAAGCCCCTCTGAGGTCTTACCCGACTCAAACGCGCTAAGGCTGTGTTGTAGGTTCAAAGGTGGCCCCCAAAAGATATGACACATCCTAATCCCTGGAAAGTGTGGCTGTGACTTTATTTGAGGAAGGGGTGGCTACTACCTTGTAGGCAAAAATATGCAATTAAAGAGATGCCTGGGGTGGGACGCCTGGGTGGCTCAGTGGTTGAGCCTCTGCTTTCGGCTCAGGTGGTGATCCTGCAGTCCCGGGATCGAGTCCCACATCGGGCTCGCCTGTGGGAGCCTGCTTCTTCCTCTGCCTGTGTGTGTGTCTCTGCCTTTCTCTGTGTCTCTCACGAATAAATAAAATCTTCTAAAAAATATGCGATGAATTTAAGGGTCTTGAGAGGAGGAGCTGGTCTTGGGTTACCCAGGTGGGCCTTAAATCTGCTGACAGATGTCCTTGCAGAGCAACACAGAGGGAAGGATGGAGCAAAGAGGGGAGTGGGATGAGGGGAGCTGGGTCTTTGCCAGGGGACGCCTGTTTGCTGACCTCTCTCCTGTGCTCATGGCCTCATCTTCTTGGGATGTGAGCCCCTTTCTCCCTTCTGGGATGAGGGGTATCCTTGACTGGCTCCTGACTGTTTCCCTCTGCAGGGGCCCCGAGCAGCCACCGTGAACTTGTCATCTTGAAATCTCTCTGGCTACATAAAGTAAAGCCACAGGAAGCAAGAGAAAGGCAGAGAAGCATATGACCGGACCACAGGCAAGGGGACCACCACACACACCTCCATGGCTCTCCCCGGGGTCTCTCCAGAAGGACCCCTGCCCTCCTCTCTCAGCAGGGCAACTGGCCACCATTCCATCCTGACCTGTGCCCAGAAGCTGTGTTTGGTGAAGAGGGACTGAGCCTCACACTCATTTCTAGTCCAGAGAAAACCCAGGGAGAGTCCACTGTCCATACATGGCTTGGAGCTGGCTCTTAAACCTGTGACGCTGACCAGGTGTCAGTGCTATATGACTGGCCCATGTGGGGCAGGTCCCCCCTGTCCTTGGCCCAACCATCTCCGGCCAAGGGGAGCTGTCACAAGAGACATGGTGACTCCTGCTAGAAGCACTGGCGAGATGGAGCAAGATGGAGCCAGGAAGTCCTTTGTCCTGTGAAGGGGAGATGGGCAGGCACAGTGAGGTGATCCCCGTGTATCCCGGATCTTCTGCTCATCACCACGGATCCCAGTTTTGATTTCAGACCCATCTAACTGGTCCCATGAATTTTTCTTCAGTCCAGGTAAGACATGTTTTAGGCCACCTGTGACTCTGAATTTCTGCCTGAAGGGCAGGACGTATCCCATAGCTGAAAGCTGGCTGTCTCTACAAAGAGGTCAGGGATGAGGTGAGCAGTCATGGGACCTGCAAGGCCTGCTGTCCGGGGGATGACACAGGACCCAGGATTAAAGGTCAGGAGGACCTTGGGGAAGAACGGCAGTCCGAAGCCAGGGGGCTTGGGGGCACCAGTGTGTGTGTCTCGGAGGTGCCCTTGGCCAGCACTGGAGACTCGGTGGGCACAGCTGGCTCAAGGCACGGGTGTGGGCCAGCTGGCGGCAAGCCCCCGCCCTACATCATTTCACAGCTGCCCGGGAGGTGTACAGGCTCTGGGATGCCACCAGCTCTGGTGACTTTGAGGGGCTTTACTTCTAGGAGACTTTAAATAGCATCTCTTTCCAGGAGGATGCTGAGCAACCTGCAGTACGTGGGGTGCGGCACTGGCAGGGGGCAGAGAAGGTTCACTGGGGAGCTTCCCATGGGGTGGGGCGGAAAACACGGACACAGTTACCCATGGGGCAGGGTAGCTCATGCAGAGCTCCCCAGATTTTTCTTGGTCAATCAACCTCACTGGGCAGTATTTGCCTACGGTACCATCCATCTCGAGCGTGCCGCTTGGTGACTTTGGACAAATGCATCCACGCATGGCCCCCTGTTGGCTCCCCGAGAAGACGTGACACATCTCCAGCCTCCTGGAGGGCCCCTCCCGCCCTCTGCAGCCCTGCCCCACCTTGGCCGCAGACAGCTGCAATCTGCTTTCCCTCACTTAGAAGTGGTTTCTCCTGTCCTAGATTTCCGTATGATGGCATCATTCGAACGTCCTCGTTCGCTTCTGGTTTCTTTCACTCTGTGTGACGTCTCTGAGGTTGGCCCGTGCTTCCGGGGGCCTCAGCCCTTCCTGCCTGTTGAGCGCTGAGTAGTATTCCACGGTGCGAGAAAGCCTGCTCGATCCTTCCTCCTCCTGCAGATGGACGTCGGGCGGGCTCCGGTGCGGGGATCTCACGTATGAGGCCGTTGTAAACGTTTTGTGGCAAGTCTTCTGTGCAAATGTTTTAACTGCTTTTGGATAAATATTCCTAGGTGTGGAATCTCCCTGCTGCTGGCTGAAGCTTCCCTGGGGTGGAGATCCTCTAGTTGTTCACATCTGATTTCCAGCCTAACCATGTTTCCCAGCAGCCCTTGCAGGAGGGCCATGGGCCAGACTGTGTCAGTGGAACATGAGCAGAAATGAGGGATGCCACATCCAGGCCAAACCTCCCCACCATGCCCTGTGCCCTTTGCCCTCCTGCCAGCCTACCTCAGATGCACCTGTTGACCACCAGAGCCAGCAATGGGAAAGGCAGAGCCACAAGACAGGAGGGATGTGGGTGTCTGACCGCAGTTTGGATGAGGGCCACTGGGCCAGTCAGGGTCATGCATCTCAGACCAACTGAGAACAAGAAGTGGCCATCTCTAGTGCTGGGCTGGGGTATGTGCTGGCCTTTCTGACTACAGCCTCAGCATTACTTTGCCTCTGGGGATGCTCACTCCTGGAAGACAACCCCCCCCCGCCCGGACCAAGGGAGGGTGGGGACAGAGGACTAAGGAGGCCACAGGATTTAGTGGGAACAGCAGCCATTGAATCCAGGTGGTGCCTGACTCGGAGTGACACCAAGTGTGTCCTTGAGCTTTCTGAGCCTCAGTGCACTCATCTGCAGCATGAGAGGCCACCCCAAAGTCCATCCTTCCCTAATTTCTGGGAAGGAGGGTGGGAAGTGGGAGAATGCAAAAGCCTTCTTTGTTGATTTGTGTGTGGCTCAGGTGGGGAGCCAGGTGCAGAGGCTCTCAGAGCGGGGTCCCCAGACTGGCATCATCATCATCATCTGGGAATTTTGCTAGAAATGCAGATTCTGAATCAGAAACCCTGGGAGTGGGGCCCAGACATCTGCACATTAACAAGCCCTCTGGGTGAGTCTGATGGAACCACAGTTGGAGAACTGCTGGTCTAGAAGGTTCTCAGGAGCAGGGAAAAAACACACCTTGTTCATCCCTGAGCAAACCCCGGAGGAGGGACAGGTCCTGCTGAGACCCAACAGGCCATACAGTCTGGTGGTTCTCAGGGAAGCAGCTGGGTCTGGGAGCCAGTGGGGCAGGCCCCTCTGGGAGGGCTCACAGGCAAGCGGAGTTGGTGGGCTCCGAGAAGCACTGATGGGAGAAGTGTCTCCCAGTGGACCCAAGGGCGGCCCCCACAGGCCCTCCTGCGCCCCTGCTATGGCTCTAGCACACACGGTTGTCTTAAGCTGTGTCCCGTCTCACTCAGCAGGTGCTCCTGCCCCTTCCCTGTGGTGGCCCTCCGCACACGACAGTCACCATCTGCGCCTGTGGACAAGGAGGCCTGGGGCGCCCGTGCCCTCCTCCCCATGCAGATGCAGCCCTCCTGGGCAGTGGTGGGCTCAAGGGTCCGCCAGGCCCAGGCCAGGCGGCTGTGGGCTCATTAGGCTGCATCTGGATCTAATTAGCCGTGGAGGCTCCGAGAGCCGAGGTCTGCCTTTATCATCCCCAGGGCAGAGCCCAGACGGGAGAGAAATGGCTGGGATATGCTCTGCTTCCTGCGGGGCGAGGAGGTGCGTCTGTGTGTCAGTGGTGGAATTAGCGATAGTGGAGGGTGGGAGGGAGAACCAGCCCGGCATCCCACGGCCAGCTGGCCTCAGGCTCCTCCCGGGCCCCACGGGGTGGGAGCGATGATGGGGTTCTCCTTGACACCTTGCCATGCTTCAAAACACATGCTTGTGAAAATGGTTTTTAGCTGAACGTGGAATGAAAAAGGCTGTGTTTTCTTCTTCTACTCAGAACCTTCTAGATCAGCAGTTCTCAAACTCCAGTGCTATTCGAATCACAGAGGCAGGGAAGGGGGACTGTTAGTGTGCAGATGGCTGGGCCCCACTCCCAGAATATCTGATTCAGAATCTGCATTTCTAGCAAGCTCTCAGGTGATGCTGATCCTGCTGGTTCAGGGACCCTGCTCTGAGAGCCTCTGTGCTAGATTTACTTGGGGTCCCCAGCTGGACCATACACAGGGATCACCTGGAGCTTTACCATCTACCGCTGTCTGGATTCAGCACCCCAGCACCCAGGTGGTGATTGATAAGCATTGGCTGGGGCAGTGGGGATGTTAAAGTTCACGGGGTGATTCTAACACATGACGGAGTGAGAGTGGAGCATTCAGTCCTCGTAGGTGTGTCTTGAGGAGCAGGCGCTGTGCCGGGTCCTCCCACACTGGATGTGAGTGATAGTGAAGAGCCAACAGTCGCTGCCCACTTATGCCCTTGTACTTCTTTGCCTCTGACATGGATAGTGCATTCACCTGTCTCCACTCTCCCACAAAGCAGAGGCTATAGTTATTCTCGATTTAGAGGTGGGGATGCTCCAGTGGAAAGAGGGGCCAAGTAGCTTGCCTAGGTCACGCAGTGACAGTGACCCGGAACCCAAGTTAGCCCCCTGCATGGACTGTCCTGCTCCAGGCATGGGGTCAGGGGCTCCCCTGCAAGCTGTCATCAGGCAGCCTGCCCCGAGACCCAGTGCACAGTGCGGCCTCAGGACCTGCTGCCAGTGCTGCTCTGTCCCCCTGGGGCTGGGGCTGGGCAGCCAGTGGTTCAAGGAGGGGCAGGACAGATTTGCAGAGCTGTGCTAATTTCACCAAGAAAGCACTCCTCAGTCACTGCCGTCCACTTAGTTTTGAGGTTCCTGGTTAATCCCGCAGACCCTGTTGAAGCCCGAATCCAGCAGACCCAATCAAAGCCAGAACCTGCAGACCCTGTTGAAGCGAGAATCCCACAAACTCTGTCAAAGCCAAAATCCAGCAGATCCCACCAGAGCCAGAATCCCATAGACCCCATTGAAGCCAGAATCCAGCAGACCTGATAGAAGCCAAAATCCCAAAGACCCCGATCAAAGCCAGAATCCTAAAGACCCCACCAAAGCCAGAATCCTGTAAGACCTCATTGAAGTCAGAATCCTGAGGAAATAGAGCCATTCCCCAAAAGGCAGGAACTTCTCTTCCAGAATCTAGCCAATTATTAAAAGGAAATTTAGGGACGCCCGGGTGGCTCAGTGATTGAGCATCTGCCTTTGGCCCAGGGTGTGATCCTGGGGTCCTGGGATCGAGTCCCACACCGGGCTCCCTGCATGGAGCCTGCTTCTCCCTCTGCCTGTGTCTCTGCCTCTCTCTGTGTGTCTCTCATGAATAAATAAATAAAATCTTTAAAAAATCAAAGTAAATTTAGATACTTAGAAAAAGCTTTGGAGCTGTCACGATGGGTTAAAGACTCAATTTGTGCCGCTTAATGCTGGCTGTAACCCCCGCTCCGCAGCCCTGTGCTTCCAGCTTCTGGGGGGCGCTGACGTGGACTGGCAACCCGAGAGGCAACCGCGTTCGCCTGGGCGCAGAGGCCAGCCTGCGGTGAGGGCCTGGGGGTGAGCTAGCTGTCCGCACTCGCTGCCCTCCCTTTGGTTTGCTCAGAAATTCCTATTCAAGGATGACCACGGGGGAAGGAAACATATTACCCACACGAATCATATGATCCTCAAGGGCATAGCAGGCTGGATGGTTTTGTAGGGAGGCAAATATCCCGAAACTCGGAGGAACGGGGCCGACCTCGCCGTGGTCCCGCGCCCCCTCCCCGTCTTGGCTCTGGGCACCTCGCTCCTCCTAACACCAGCACCACGGGGTGTTTTTCTTCCCCTGCTGGCTTCCTTTCCCAGAGTGTCTGTGCCCTGAGGGCAGGGATCTTGTCTGTTGTGCTCCTGGCAGGATGAGTGAAGAGCGGCCGTGCAAGCCAGCGCGCTGACCCACACTCACAGCCGTGGCATCTGGAGAAATTCAAAATATGTTCCGAACCCTCTGAGAAATGTGCAAGTCATTTTGGAAAAAAAAAAAATTTCCATAAAAATGGTTGCAACAAAAAAAAAGTTTTGTTGATTAAAGCAGCACAAATAACGTGGGGACCTGATTAAGTGGCTCGCTGAGCTGCGCTGTGGTCACGGACGGTTTTGTTGCCCGGGAAACCGACCACCAGGCTCGGTGGCCCAGGTTACACCCTGTTCGTAAGTCAGACGCTGAACCTGGCATCTGGTTTTTGATAGAAAACAACGCGCAGCATCCTCCTTTTGTGTGTTGGAAACTGCTGATGCGCTTCGCTCTCGTCTCCGCTCCTGCCACCGCCTCCCAAGGTGGCGCTGAGGTTCTGAGCAGGAGGTGCTGCTGGTGCCACCGCGTCCACCCCGGCAGGGTCTCACCGCCGCAGCCAACGCCGGCCGGGCCCCTTCTCTCCTGTGAAAAGCAGAGTGTCAAGGTAGCGTTGATTTTGGCTGAAGATCACGCTCCAGATTTTAGCAAGGGGAAAAGAACGGGAACGCTACCCATCCAGCAGCATCAAATTGGGAATTTCCTCTGTGTATTTAAAAACATATTCTGAGGTCACGATCCTCTTGCGGGTTCATATTTTTCTTTGCCGGCCCCGTATGTGTAATTAAAGTCCACATTTGAAATGAGGACTGGAGACCCTAGGGCCACTTTCTCACACACTCGAACCAGCTTCTTCCTCCCCCTCTCCTCTGCATCCTCCTCCTCCACTTAAGATTTGCATCGCTGGGGCCAGGCTCAGGCTCAGGGTTTCTTTTGGTGGCTAAACAGCAACGACAAAAGCTGGCGCAAGTCGAGCACCCGATGCTGGGCAGGCCTGGTGCGTGGAAGGCTGGCCGCTCCTGTAGGGGCTGGATGCATTTATTATCTGCATTTCGCAAATAAGAAAAAGGAGACTCATCAGGTCAGGAAGTCATGCAGCTTGGTGTGACCTTGGACCCCAGAACTGGTGCTCGTAGGGTATCGGGGGAGGCGAGGTGAGCACGTTCCCACGAAGTGTCCTTCAGGGCTGGTGTTGTCCTTACACGGCCTCCGGTCTCACCACCTCCTGTGACACATGACAGGGCTGGGGTCTGCGAGGCCTGTGAGGTCTGCTTGGGATCAACAGGCAGCAGAGTGGGGGCCATGCCAGGTTCCTTGACCCTGTCTGAATCTTTGTTCCACAGTCATGCCTCCTTGGCCACCTTCCCTGGCCCCTTGTCCCTCACTGGGTTCTCCCAGGCCCAGCCACAGGCTTTCTCCTCCTCTCTTGTCCTCAGAGTGACTTCAGAGCTCCCAGAGTGGACAGGCTTGAGCCGAGACACTGGTGGAGGCCTCTTACCATCGTTGTCTGAGCATAGCCCACTGTGCGTTCCGTCTCTGACTCCTCCACTATAAGATGGCTGGATGGGACAGGCTGGGGGCAATTCCCAGGGCCCAACAGGGATAACAAAAGCAGGAGTTTCCTGTCTACAATGGCAGATACCCCCAAGCTTGGAGCCCAGAACCACCACCTGGTGATGTCTGTGGACGCACGGGAGCCCTGTGGGTCCTTGGTCTTCTGTGCCTTGCACATCCGCATGTGTTCCCTTTTCCTCTTTTCTATTCCTCAGACCATCTGAGGTTTCAGGCCCTGTCCAAACTGACTCAGCCCGATGCCATGTTTCCAGAAGATTCTCCAACCTACCATGCTGTTCATCTGTCTGCCTCCACATCTTCCTTATCTGGCGTAGACCCACCAAAGCTGATCTCTTCCTTTTGCATCAATAGGCAACCTACCTCTGTGGATGGAGGCCCGGCAAGAAACCAGAGTGAGGACAGAGGGGAAGTGCAGAGTCTCTGCAGGGGCTCCCCTAGGCTGCCTGTGGCCCTCCCTGCCTTGCCCTCCATTAGCTCTGTCACTGAGGGCAAGCTGGAAGCACTCTTATGCCCTGCTTTCTAGGGCTGCTGGAACAAGAAAAGGTCTAGAAACCCCATACACAGTCCCTCCTGAAAAACAAACAGCCCCAAGTACTGCTGTTTAAAGAATGTGAGTTTAGTCTCTGCTAGGAATGGGATTCTGGGTCATAGGGTTCTTCATCATACCTGCCCAAGAGGTATGACAATCCATGTCCACACAGACACTTGAATACAAACATTCACAGCATTACTCACAACAGCCTGAAGGTGTAAACAACCCACATGTCCATAAACCAATGATTGGATAAATAATGTGTGGTCTGTACACACAGGGGAATACTACGTAGCTATGAAGAGGAACAAAACTCTGACACCTGCTAGATGTGGGCAAACCTGGGAAACATCATGCCGAGCGGCATAAGGCAGTCGTAGATGACCACGTATGGTGTGACCCATCCACAGGACAGTCCAGAACCGGTACATGCATAGACATAGAAAGGAGGTTAGTGGTTGCCAGGGGCCGGGAGGGCACCAATGGGGATTGGTTTCTTTTTGTGGTGATGGCAAAGTTCTGGAATCAGATGCAGGTGACAGGTACACAACAATGAGAACACATTAAATGCTCCTGAATAGTTCACTTTAAAATGGTTAGTTTTTGGTTATGTGCATTTTGCCTCAATGACACAATATGTCTCCCAGTCACCTCTCCGGCTCATGCCATCTTCACTGCCCCATCTGGGCCCCCAGAGTCCCCACTGCTGCCCACGATGCCAGCCCTCCACCTCCTTCACAGTCAAAGTCATCTCCCCAACAAACCATCCACATCTCCAAGGCTGGAGCCCTTTGGTCTTCCCGCCACACAGAGTCCTCACTCAGCACCTACACAGAGGGGACCCACTGTGTGTGGGTCACCTGGGACCCGACACCCTCCTGACCTGTGCTGCACCCCCAGGGATTCTGCTTCAAGGGGCCTGAGGTGGGGCCCAGGCCCTGAGTGTCCTAAAAGCTCCCCCAGCGGTTCTCAAGCACACACAGGATGGAGAACCACACTCTGGAATCAGTGAGCGTCGATGAAGACATTGGGTAAATTGGGCCACTATTTCTACATCTACAAAATGCTATTCCCATTTTTCTTTAAATAAAAATACTTTAAATAGCAACATTTAAGTTTAAATACTATTATCTTTCTTGGAGTAGAACCTCTTTGCACATCTTAACTGAGAACACCGCGTGCTTCCTGTGCCGGGCACTGTTCTCAACATCAGCATTGAGGCTTGGCAGCAGCCAGCTGAGATAAGTCCCATCACAGAGCTGTGGGGGCAGGTGAGGCAGGTGGCTCGAGGCCACTGGGCCCATCAGGGCAGGGCTGGGGTGCAACCCAGGTGGGCGGCTAGAGAAGCAGGCCTGTGACCCAGCACGTCCAGCCCTGCTGGCCTCACCTAAGCAGTGTGAGAAGCTCATGTGAGGCTTGCAACTCCTCACCCCACCTGACAAGGAACCTGCCACTGTGGACACAAATAGGTGTTCTCTACACACCGCCTAAAATCCCCTCATGCTGCCAGAAGCAGACACGGCCACATTCTGGGACTGAGAGAGAGAGCACTCATTTTGGCACCCAGTTTATGTTTAAATTCCAGGTGTGGGACATCAACAAAGACTTGTCGCCCCCTTGAGCCCCAGGGGTTCAGCATCTGTAAGTGGGGATAGTGCCCAGTGCAGAGACAGGTGGAGACAGAGGAGGGGGGGAGTGGTGAATGGAAGAGAGGCAGCAGCGCTCAGCACAGTGGTTGAGCCGGGTCCCAGCAGAGTCCTAGTCTCAGCCGTTGGCCTGGACCCAAGAATGGTGGGAGCTGGCCATCTGAGGGACACTCCCTGCCACTGAGTGGCTGGTAGGGCAGATGGGGATGGGGCTAAAGGAGACCTAACAGGATCTTGTGGGACTGTCACCTTCTCTCCTTCAGATAATCTCCAAGGCCATACACTCGGGCTATAGGTCAAGGGTTCTCGGGGTTGTCTTACGAGCAGACACCCTCCCAGGAGGGTTTGGGCAGGTCCCACACAGCCCCCCAGGTCCCGGCTGGACTCTGTGTCTGTCACATAAATGCACTGGCCACGCCGGCAGCCATCAGGACCCCCCAGAGAAAGGGTCGGCGTTTACCCGACAGGTAGTACAATAAAGTCAAGTGTCTGCAGAAAGGAAGTAGATGTGCATCCAGACGTGGAACTCGGAGGGAACTTGCCCAGCGCATCCTCCCGAGCTTGCAGTCCGGGCAGCTCCCACACTGACACCACGCGTGTGAAAGGGCTTTGGTGCATTACAATTAAAACGGAAAATAATTCTCTTCTCCCTGACAAATGTGCCATTGAGAAGATGGGGGTGGGGGAGGGAAGCCCATGGAGCCACTAGCTCGAAGGAGCTGTTTGCATCCTCCCTAAGGGCTCCTGGGCTCCCGTCCCAGGGCCACCGACAGTGGCCGTCCTGCCCGCAAGTGTTCCCCTTGCCAGCGTCCCCACCTTCTCGTCTGGGAGCAGGTGCCATCCGCAGTGCGCTCACAGCAGCCCCTGAAGCATCGTGGGCACTGGCGTTGTCAGTATTGTAATCACACAAGGTTGCAAAAGACTTTAAATGAATCAATCAACAGTAGAAGGACCTAACAGAAAAGTAGGCAAAGGTACGCACAGGTGGTTCGCTGAAGATGAAGCCGGACATTAATATACCGCTGAAAAGGTGCGCGTTCTCACCAGTGGGTAGGAAAGCGGTGATGTAAGCCCTGAGTTACCTCTCGGGCTCGTCGTATGGACCAGACTCCACAGTGTGACAACACCGTGGCGAGACTGTCCCTCAGAGCACGCCCGTGACATGCAATTTGGCAAGAGCTAGTAAAATTGAAGAGAAGTAGCCCCACGACACACTTTACATTCCTGGAGAAATTCTTTCAAATGCACCTTTCCCGTCCCGTGTGTGACTGTGAGAGAACGTTCACGGTGACGGTCTGTCTACCTGTCAGAACTGCCAGCCGCCTGCGCCCCCCGAGAGCCGGTGGGTGCACCTGCTTACCCCTCCTCCGGGAGCTCAAAACCCTTCACGCGCATGAATGCTTCGTATCCCTATGCACAAAACCCCCCAACACAGACTTTGGAGTAACATTTGAAAGTTTCAAAAGGAAATGTCAGTCTGATGCTTCTTAAAAATACAAAAGAAAAAAAATACAAAAGAAAGCTCTAAGTTGTTCTTGGATGCGCGTGAAAGTAACAGTGAGGCACAAACACTAGAAAAAACAAAAGAGCTTCTGCGAACGACCGTGGGACTCCGTGGGGAACTGAATGTGAAGCTACCGTGGGCAGGTTCTAGGATTTACGCGTCTGCGTCTTGTGCTGGTGGGTGCTTGGCACTCAGGCCCACGAAGCGGGTGCTCCCCCACCTTCCCCTCCATGGGTGATGCTGCAGTGGGAGCCCACCGGGCGGACGGAGGCCTCTCCACGGCACCAGCCAGGCTTTTGTGCCCAAACCAGTGGCGGGGCGGCCCCTCCCGGCTCAGGCCTCGCCAAGCCCTGGCGGTCAAGGTGGGTGCGGGTGGCCGGGCAGGCGGCCACCAACCTGGAAGGGGCCTGTGTTCTCCCAGAAATGGTCTCCAATGGAGCGTAAATAGCCAAATATTAGCCTGCCACATAACAGGGGATGACAAAATGTCGGTCTGTTTCTTGTATTTGATGCAGAAAAACTATTTAAATCTATGAAACTTAAAAAAAAAAAAAAAAGCCCCGTGTGTGTGTGTGTGTGTGTGTGTGTGTGTGTTAACTGGGTGGGGGGGGCCGAGTTCTGCAGAGGGCGTATGTGTCTGATGGCCAGACTTCTGTGCGTTGCCTTATTGTGGCTGCTTGAATTCTTTCCAAATGGGCCTTTCTTTCCTTTTTTCTCCCATTCCCCCCCACCCCCCCACACGGAGAAGGGCCCCCTTTCACATTTTACATGTTGTGATTTCACTGAGCCCTTCCAATTGGTCGTCAACAGTTCATTTGTGCCAGGACCTTCTGTAAACTCTGCACGCGGGTCTCCCGGCCTGACCACCCACCGAAACAGGCTGTCTAAACAGCGTGTGTCTGGGCCTCAGACACAGCAAGTGAGTTAAAGATGGATCCTGTCCAAGGGTTTTTTTTTCCTCTCCAAGCAGAGGTGGGGGTTGGGTGGGAGACCCTGGTAGCACCAGGCCCTACTCAGAGGCGGCCTTTTGAAGTTAGAGCCGAAATGGCCCCTGTCTTTTGTCATTTTTCTCTGTGGTAGTCCTTGAGCTCAGAAGGATCTTTCTCACCCTTTCCAATTTGGGGAGTGGGGTCCATCTCTGTGTCAGGAAAAAACATAGGGACTGGGGCTTCTTTCCACATCATCCCAAATACTGCAGGACCAGGGTATCCCCTTCACCCCAGTTACTAATTTTCCAGGTTATATCCGTCAGGATACACTTCTCTCTGGGTCCTGAGTGGTCCTTGGCCGGTGGCTGGCAGGATCAGAAGTAACCTGGTGACATGAGGCTGCCCCAGCATGTGTCAAGGCCCTGTGGCTGGTGGCCACATATAACCATGTTTGACCCTCACAGGCGCCGTAGGGGCTAGGCACTGTTAGCCTAGGCACTGTTAGCGCCTATTTTACAAAGGAGGAAAAGGGAAGAGCAGAAAAGCAAAGGTGCTCACGTAGGCTGATGTGACTCACACACGGTGGAGGGATTAGGGTCCAGGTGTGTCTGAGTCAGGGATTGTGTTCTACCCTTGTCGCTAAGTTCTCCTCACCACTCCTGTTCCCCAGTCTGCTGGAAGAACAGGGAAAATGTTCCAGAACATTCCGATGTGATTGTTGTGTGTGTGTGTCTGTGTGAACATCTTTATTAAGGTATAATTCACATACTGTACGATTTGTTCATTTAAAGCGTACAATTCAGTGTTTTTATGCAAAGTCTCAGAATTCTGCAGTCATCACCACTAGTTTTAGAATATTTCCGTCACCTCAAAAAGAAGCCCTGTCACCCTCCCTTCTTCCCCTTCCTCCCTCCCCTGCGTCACCACGAATTTGCTTTCCCTCCCTACAGGTTTGACTGTTCGGAGCGTTCCCTCTACGTGGAACCCTACGGCATGTGACCTTGGTAACTGGCTGCTTCGACTCAACATCTCAAAGTTCATCTCTATGTAGCAAGCATCAGTACTTCTTTCCTTCCGACGGCTGAGTGATACTCCTGGTGTGGGTGTGGGGCATTCGGCTCGTCCGTTCATCAGCTGGTGGACATTTGGGTTGTTTCCACTTTGGGCCATACCTATAAGCTATAAAAAAGCATGAACAAACCTGCTCTGCACATCTGTGGACAAGTTCTTGTGCAAACATGTTTTCATTTCTCTTGGGTACATACACGTAAGGGTAGGATGGGTGCGTCCTGTGGGAACTCTGCGTTCAAACTTTCGAAGAGCTGCCGGGTTGTTTTCCAGTGGCCGCACCATTTTGCATTCTCGCCAACAGTGAGTGAGGGTTCTGACTTCTCCCCGTCTTCTCCAATGCCTGCTCCGACCTGTCTTTTTGATTCTGGCCATTCTAGTGGGGGTCAGGGGTCAGTTACATCACCATGCCTTTTTTTTTTTTAAAGGATTTTATTTATTTATTTATTCATGAGAGACACACAGAGAGAGGCAGAGACACAGGCAGAGGGAGAAGCAGGCTTCCTGCGGGGAGACTGATGCGGGACTCGATCCCAGGACCCCGGGATCACGCCCTGAACTGAAGGCAGGCGCTAAGCCGCTGAGCCACCCAGGTGTCTCCTCCACCATGCTTTTGATTCCCATTTCCCTAATGATTAATGATATGGAGCATCTTCTCATGTGCTGATTGGCCATTTGCATATCTTCTTTGGAGAGATGTCCATTCAGATCACTTACTCATTTTTGTTTTATTTTGGCTCTTGGGGGTCGTTTAAAAAATTCTATTTGAATTCAATTAATTAACATATAGAGTAGTATTAGTTTCAGAGGTGGGTAGAGGTCAGTGATTCATTGGTTGCATGTAACACCCACTGCTCATTCCATCACGTGCCCTCCTTCACGCCCATCACCCCCGTTACCCCATCCTCCCACACCTCCCTTCCAGCCACCCCTCATTTGTTTCTGTAGTTAAAAGTCGGGTTGTTTGTGACTTTCCATCGCTGTTCTTTCCCCTGCTTGTTGAGGAGGCCCCTGGGGCTCCCGTACCTGTCACTTGTTCCTTCCCTCACCGCTGTTCACACCTGCAGTGACTCAATGGGTTTGGGGTAGGACCAAAGAATTTGCATTTCTAGTAAGTTCCTGGGTGATGCTGAGCTGCTGGCTTGAGGACCCCACTTTGAGAAGCGCTTCGTAGAAAAAAATCCTCCAAGTGTGTACAAGAAAACTAGTTCAAGGATGTTAATAGCAGGACGATTTGTAGTGGTAAACGAGTGGTCAGAGCCCAAACACCCTCAACAGGAGGAGAAATACTGTCAGATGGTCACACTACAGAATGTTGCACAGTGGTGAACAGTGAATGAACTTTAGCTATGCACATCAATGTGGGTAATTTTCCTAGCAGAAGGAGGCTCCCAGAATCCTACTACTTATAGGAATTCGAGAAACATGTCAAACTTGACTCTATTATTAGGAGATACTCATGTATGTAGTAAAATGAGACTCTTAGTATCGCTCAAGGCGGAGGCCCACCCAGGGTCTCCCATCATGTCTCTAAAATTTCATTTCCAAGCTACAGGGTGGTGCGCTTCACTGAAAGGGCCAGTCTGCATGCCCCAAGTCTCACTGCCTGTCCTTCTGGTATTAGGCCACAATGCCAGGCCATCCTCTGACGCTGAGTTGTTTCTGCAGCTGCCATGCAGATGGTTAAGAAGGTCCAGGTGAGCACACCTTGTTTACTGCTTGTTATAAAGGGTCCCGGGCCCCTGGTCTGTGGTTCCTTGGGGTGGGGACAATGGACCGTGTAGCCACCACCTGGGCTCATCGCCTCACCCCGTGGGATTGGGCTCAGGAGAAATAGCACAACTGTGATGATGCACATGCTGCTGGCTGTGCTGGGCCGACCGGGTGCGACTCGTCTGTTCTGCCACCTGTGGTACCGACAGGCTAAACTTCCAGCATCCTGGGCCATCTCCTCTGGGGGCTGTGACTCCCCCCAGTCACGTGTGCCTGGCTCTTCCTTGACCATCCGTGAACGTTTGTGCAGGCCCGAGTGATGGTGTAATTAAACAGGACATGATGGTGTGGGAAGCAGCTGCCTCCTTGAAGAGTGGTTTAGTTTCTGTTTATCTATGGGCTGCTTCTTAATGTCAAATCTGATACACAAAATGTATCATAAGGTCTCACTGCAGCCCAGTTTGTAGGCTCTTCTAACCTGTTTCTGAAACTAAAGTTTCCTGACTTTGAAAGTCCCTGACAAGTTTGAATTACTTTCCATAGGAGAGATGGGGAGTGGGAAGCAGAGCTCAGGAGAATTATTGCCAGCTGAGGAGGCAAGGGCCTGGCTGCCTGGGGGAGAGGGGATTGGGGTGAAGGTTCCCAGGGTCGGCAGCTCTGGTGTAGGGGAGACACAGTGTGTGTGCATGAGCACATGGGTGTGCACATGAGTGTATGCATGGGTGCACGTGCGTGTGCATGCTAGAGCTCTAGGGCAGCCCATTCAGTGGGTTCATCTCACTGAGTAGCGAGCATGAGCCTGTTGCCATTATACAAGGCCACCAGGTGCACTGCAGGCAGTGAATGCTGAGTACCTAGGCTTGGGCAGTAGGGCTTTGGATGTGACCATGAGGAATCAGAAACAGAAAAGATCTGGTCCTTCACCACAGATAGTTTGGGCATGTCGGATGGCACGAGCAGGCCACACTGCAGACCGGTGCTGGTGCCCTAGATGCTGAGTGTGTAACCTCTATTCTAGAGAAGCTGGGAGGACAGCACAAAGTCAGGTTGTGTCCTCTATAAAGATGTTCCACTCCTAACCCCTGGTACCAGTAGGTCGCGTCATTTGGACATAGGGTGTTAGCAGATGTAACTAAGTGAAGGCGAGTTCATATTGGGTTGGGGCAGGTCCTGAAACCAGTGAGTGGCACCCTTATAAGAAGAGGGAAGTGGGGCACAGAGATAGGAAGGCCATGTGTCCATGAGCCAGGGACACTGAGGGTGACCAGCAATACCAGAGGCTGGAAAGGTGGGAAGCACTGTCCCCGAGAGCCTCTGGAGGGAGCATGGCCCTGTCACACCTGGGCCGTGAACTTGTGGCCACCAAACTGTGGGATAATGAACTTCTGTTCTTTGAAGTGCCTTCTCCCCCTCTAGTTTGGGGTCTCTGCGATGGAAGCCCTAGGAAAATGGCTATTTAGTGACTGGAACCCAGGTCTCCTTGGCTCCCGGGTCCTCCCTTCTCCGTCAGCTGGGAGGTCCCTGGGGGCAGCTAGGACAGATGGCTCAGGGGGGTGGGTGGGCTTGGCCACATCCCTCGGGTCCCTTTTTTGAAGGTTCCACATGGGCCTGGCTCTTAGATCATTCTCCTTTTGCCTTGAGCTCTGTGGGTTCAAAGCCAAAACCATAAGCAGTTTAATCATGGTCTGTCCTGGAATTACCCTAACCAGCCCAGCCAGGATCGTGATGGTCGTCCAGCCCGCTAACCCTTTGTTCTTCCTGCAAGCTTCTTCTTAAATGCGGTCGGGGAGGATTTAGAGTTGTCCCAGGAGGCATGATGGTTGCCTTCCCTGCTCCCTGGGCACCGGTCATATGAGGCTGGTATTCTTGACAAAGTCCTTGTGGCATCCTTTGCAGAATTATGTTTTCCAATGCGGGCCCTCCCCGCCCTCTAATTGCACACATCTGCAGGGCCTCTGTGAGCCGGGCAGCACGGGGTCTGTCAGCACGGAGCCCAGGATCTCCGTGGCTCTGAGATTAAGGTTCTGAGCACCTGCATGTGCTCAGAGAGCACCCAAGGGGGATAGGGGACTGAGAGGAGAGCAGATGGCACTTTAAGGTGAGCCCAAGGTCAGAGGTCAGAGCTGATAGACCCTCCAGGGTCATGGCCAAAAGGAAGGAGAAGTCTGGTGCTCATGAGACCAGAGTCAGACTGGCTAAATCGATCCCAAATTAGGTGACTTTGGGCAAGGTATGTAACCTCTCACGGCCTTATTTTCTCCATCTGAGAAATGAGAAGAACAATAGTGTCCGTTGTACAGAATTAGTGAGAAGTCAGTGACATCATGCCTACGAAGAGCATAGTGCAGTGTCTGGCCCGTGGCAACCCCTAGCAGTGGTTAGTGCTTGGCAGCAGGTGCTGCTGGCACACCTTCCCCCTTGAGGTGTGCTGCGTGGCTCCTGGGCACCTTGAGTGGCTTCCCTCCAGCCCTCTGCACCCCTTCTCACCTCTACCTGGCAGCTTTCTCCAGCACTTTGGTAAATCTGTCAGTGCATGTGAAGGGCAACCCAGAAACGCCAAGGTGTGATCGGTCCAGGAGGAACGGGATTTGGTGGGTAGTTACCCTGGACTGCCCATCCTTCCATAGGACAACTCTGAAGTGTGTTGCACCCAGCTCATCAGAGGTTGCACTTTTATTATCTCATCCCCCTTTCCTGACTTGCTTATGCTTCCTGGGGTCATCTCCCAAACAGTCTCAAGTCCTGGTCTCAGGCTCTACCTTCAGGGGGACCCGTCTGGAGACAGCTGCTACATGGAAGCAGTGGATCAAACGTTGGGCAGAGAAATGACAATCTGAAGAATTCAGACAATAATGGACAACATTTTAAAAACAAACTAATGGCAGCAAGGAAAACACAAATTCATGGACTTGGAGGTTGGCCAACATTTCAGGGGAGTGAGACCCAGAAGAGGTGATGAGGTTGCCTTGTCATTGCCTTTCCTCCTGCTGAAAGTGGCTCCCTGTTTCTGGAGAGGGAAGGAACCCTTCTCCAACATGGTAAGGCTGAGTGGAGTTTGTAGACATACATTTTGGAGAGAATTTCCTGTATAGATCTGAGGGAAATGGTCTTGAGAGGTCGTAGGGCTCATTTCTTTCTTTCTTTCTTTCTTTCTTTCTTTCTTTCTTTCTTTCTTTCTTTCTTTCTTTCTTTCTTTCTTTCTTTTTTCTTTCTTTCTTCCTTTTTTTTTTTTTTTTACAAGATCCCTTGGAAACTGCACCCTGCCTTGTGATTTTTTTTCCTGTGCTAACTAAACATACCTTGGTGGGATAATATTTCATGTCTTCGAGCCCATTTTACTCCTAGTCATATGTGCCTTTATTTAATTTTCTAATTTGTATTAACTAATTATAATTTACCAAGTTAGTTTTTTCACGTAAAGGAGACTTTTCCCAAATGTGCTTTGAGTGGGAAAATAGTGAAAGACGGCTTTTATATTTCAGGCAAATGCTGGAACCCACTGATTCAGCCCGACATCCCTGTTTTACAGAAGAGGAAAACTGAGACCAGGAGGGGCTAAGTGGTTTGCTTTAGGTTACACATCTGGGCAACAGAATGAATATGCAAACATATTTCAGAATGAGTTTTAAAGGAAAGGAGGCTGTATGGTGGCATGTAAGAATAAGCATTTATTTCTTGCTCGTGCATCTCTCAGGCCAGCTGAGATTGGATGAGGTGGGGCTGATGCAGGGTGGGCTGAGCTGTGCTAAGCTCTGGCCAGAGTGTGTTCTACTCATGGTCAAAGACAGGATGGCAGGAAGGAAAACTCAACTGTGTGAGCACACATCATACCTTTGCTAGTGTAATGCAAATCTTAATATCTTAGCCAGAGCAAGCTGCTTGGCCAAGCTTAAAGTCAAGTGGTAAAGAAATACATTCCTCCCATGGAGGCTGGGGCTAGAAGGGAATGAAGGTCTGTTGAACAAAGATCTGATCTACCACAGGGGATGAATTGTGTGAGTAGAGAGGCAGCATGTGAGGCACACACTTTGCTGGCATAGATCATTGTAGGGTGGCATGTCTTTCCATCCAGAAGCTCTACCTCGGCTTTCTGATCTAGTTGGGCTTTCTTGTTCACCGGCTTCCTGCAGCCATGAGGGCTCTCTCTCTTGCTGAGAAGTCTGTGAGGATCCTTACGTTTAGTTTCTCTGAACTCCATGTGTCTTCTTCCCTCTGGATTTAAAATTTTATATTTTATCATTGTTTTTCAGCAATTTCATCATGATGTGCCTTGGTGTGGTTTTCTTTGTGTTCATCCTACTTGGGTTTTGCTAATCTTCTTGGATGAAGTTTATAGTGGGTTTATAGTTTTCATCAAATTTAGAAAAATTTTGGCTATTATTTCTTTGAAAAATGTCTACTCCTTTCTCTCTCTCTCTATCCTCTCCTTCCAGAACTTCAATTACATGCATATAATTCTGTTTGATGTCCCGTAAAACTGTTTCAGTTTATATGGTCTACTCTCTTACGCCCACAAGTTCCCTGATCTCTTCTTCTGCAGTAAGTAGTCTTTTGTAAAGCCCACCCAGTGGAAATCTCATCTTACAGATAGTGTTCTCTGCTCTAAACTTCCTACTCAGTTCTTTTTCATGCCTTCCAATTCTTTCTCCATTATGTTCACATTTTTCTTTAAATCCTTGAGCATATTTATGAAAGCAGCTTAAAGTCCTTCCATGCTAATTCTAACATTGCTGTCACTCTTTGGCTCTGTTTCTTTTGACTGATTTTTATTTCGGTTATAGGTCATATTTTACTGCTTTTCACATGTCTAGTAATTTTTGATTGGATGCCAAACATTACAAATGCTTGTTATTGAGTTGTTGGATTTGGTTGTCTTCCTTTAAAGAGGGTTGAAATTTGTTTTGGCAGGAGGTTAAGTTACTTGAAAGGCAGCTTGATCCTTTTGAGGCTTGTTTTTAATCTTTTGTTAGGGAAGGTCTAGAGTAACTTTGCCTCTAGGGTCCCTTTAGCCCTACTGCTAAGGCATGACCCTTCTGGAATCTCTGCTAAGTATTCTGGTTTACCTACAGCTCTAGAGGGCAGCCCAGAGTTAAAGAGTTGGATTCTGATTTGGGTCAGCCTGCAGACTTGCTATGTTATGTTACCCTAATGACCTAATATCACTTGGTTTTACTCTTCTCATGTGTC
Organism: Canis lupus dingo; assembly: GCF_003254725.2. Lineage (NCBI taxonomy): Eukaryota > Metazoa > Chordata > Mammalia > Carnivora > Canidae > Canis > Canis lupus. Next base: position 66,778,630 of record NC_064247.1, on the reverse strand, counting down.
GGGTGTAGAATTTGGTCTTGATTAGTAGTTTTCAAGCTGGTTTATTCAGTACTTGGGGTTGCATGGAGGTATATGAGAAAACACTATGCAGGGGGATAGGAAATAAAAGTTTCAACCAGAACTCATTACCCGATTTCTATCAAAACAGCTTCATATTTATCTGCTTTACATACTGAAGTTCTACATAGGCCTTCACAGGAACAATCTCTGTTGAATGAAAAATCTTAGAAACCACTATATAAATATGTGTGGGTTACATGTCAGCTCTATGTGACATCAGCAAAATCAATGTGTTGGTCTATATGACTTCGGGAATGAAGGCATCTCTTTTGAGCTTTTTAATGTCAAAAAAGTGTGAGAGTAACTTCTTCTTTTAAACTGATCCTTTGAATAAGAGAAATGTTATGTCGTTTGAAACATGTAAAATAATCTCACTGTAAAAACAAACAATAGTGTAACACTATCCTATTTCCCTGGATAGATGAGTTTGAACCATTTTTGTATCCACCCACGCCTCACCCCTAGATTTGTAGTATCTTTATTGCTGACATTGGTAGATTCTCTCTCAACTCTAGGTCAGGTGGTCTACTCTTAGAGAAGCAATTGCCTTAAGTCACCAATATTTTTAAGAGATCGGGAGTTACTCCACGCACATCTATGTGAGTGAGTGCTCAGCCCAACGCAATATCCATGTAGTCATTCAGTAAAAACTAGTCTCCACAGCAGTCTTTTACATTGAAATCTTAATTTTTAGAGGGTAAGATATGCTTTGGCATAGACTTCTAGTGAAATTGAGTATAGCTTGGATATTCCCAACGGACTTTGGTTACAGCCACTTTAAGGGTAACATTAGCCTTTGGGGTTGGAGTATTTGCAATGTAGCATATGAGAAATCTATCCAAACAAAATATGTGTCTCTTGTAAGAAACCAGGAAGCTTTCACGGACATTCATTTGAATTGATAATGCATGAACAGAAACCAAAGTGTGGTTTGGAGAGAGGGCTCTACGCCAAACAAACCAGGTATCGTGTTTGATAGGTGAGGCAGTGGGGTGAGGGTTAGAAATGTGTAAGGCCACCTAGGTTTGGGCCTGTCTCCATTCCCTTCTACTTAAGTGACCCTAGGTTCTCTGAGCCCATCCATACCCCTAACCCTCGCTATTCAAGCAAATGCCAGTTTTCCAACTGCCTGCACTCTTAGAGCTGGTTCTGCCCAAGTGTACAATAGGCCACGTGGGAGCATCCCTCAGGCAATGATGATGTGAGACAGTGAATTGGTGGGTAACCAGCCAGGTCCCAGGCCCCTCAGAATGGGAAGCTCTTGGGTGCATGTTCTATACTACTCAGTGGAACTCCCCAGAGGGATTACTCTGCAGGGGCCCCCAGGGGGTAATTTGTTTGACAAGATGCATTGCAGGCTCCTTCCCTTCCCTTCCTCACTCCCCTACCGGTGTTTTTGGGGTTGCGTCCCGGATCATCTACTTGTGTGAGAATCTTTACCTCAGGCTCTGCTTGAGAGACACCCAACCTGACCCAGGATAAAATGCCTGCCTGCCCACCCACCTCCGCCGTGCCATTAGTAAGTGGCTGGCATGTAATCTATACTCCAAACATGTGGCCAATGTCTTCCTTCTGTAGCTGAGTAGGTCCAGGAGCCTGGGGTGTGCCTAACTTGTGGGTGGCAGAAAAAGTCACCCCAGCTCCAGGGCAAGAAGAGACGTGTAGGCAGAGTGGGGAAGCACCTTGGTTTTCTGCATCTGTGTCCCCCCGGCCAGCTCACCCTGGATCCCCTGAAGGAGGTCATGTGTACACAGCTTAGACCACAGAGGTGTGAGCTCTGATGCAGAAAGGCCTGGCACACTGAGGGGGGCACTTGATGGGATGAGCACTGGGTGTTATGCTATATGTTGTCAAATTGAACTCCAATAAAAAAAAGAAAAAGAAAAAGAAAAGAAAGAAAGAAAGAAAAAAAAGAAAGGCCCGGCAGCAGGAGGGGAGGTGGCTGGAGAGCTCGGAGCCGAATTCCAGCGTTCTGGCTCAGGTGGAAGGTGTGGGAGGGGGAGTGCGCTCTGCAAATGAACCATCGCTGACTCTGTCTCCTTCATCTGTCGCCCGAAACGGTGTTATTTCCTCCCTCGAAAATGTCTTCAAGCAATGTAGATAAAACGTGAGTGTTACTTACTATATTACATTCCTTCCCCGCTATCATGCCAGCTCGAGCTACTGAGGTTCCGTATCAGTTCATGCTGCCTTAGTGCCGGCCTCCCCCTCCTCCCGGGTCCACTCCCACGCACCAGAGCCCCGAGATGCTGCCAAAGCTGGGGCGGGGCAGGGCCGGCCCGGAGGGAACCGTGTTCTGCACACTGGTGCACACGCACTTAAAGATAGACCCGCCGGCCGCGGAGCGCGTCGCTGGACAGGAGAAGCAGCACTTGAGTTGAGAGGCCCCCGGCTGCCCGGGCCGCGGCGCTCCGGCCTTCCCCGCCTTCCCCGACGGGCCCCGACGTTCAGCTGGACACCCGAGGGACGCTGGGGAAGTGGAGAAGCTTTCTTAGAGGAGGCCGGTCCTGCTCAGGGCCAACGGATTAGAGGAATACGTAGAATTTCCAAATTTAGCATTCAGGAATTGCTTCTTATAAACAAGGGCTGCTTTCGCCGGGAGATGCGAAGTAGATAATGCCAAAAAAGTCCCCCTTTGCGACCGAATTCTGTGATTCTGGAGCCAACCTCCACGCTGACTGTTGGTGCAAATGAAGGGCTGCTTCCTGCCTGTCCCTCTGCATGGGTGGTCGGGCTGAAAATGAAATATCCAGGCTGACAAATGCTTTTACAAAGGCCAGATTATAAACTGTAAACCTACTGTCAGCTGGGCAGAAGAGAAATCTAAATGCCTCTCTACCATTTAAAGGTTTAGTTTGGCTACAAGAGGAAAGCTCTGCTGGAGCAAGCGAGCAGAGCAGCCCTGTCTTTGTAAACTGTCCTCGGGCTGCAGGGAGCTCGGGTGAGGGGATCTAGCAGCCGGGAAGCAGCCGGCCTTCCCCTTATGTTGGGAGAGCTGGGTATTGTCACGTGGACAAAATGCTCTGGGACAAAGGAGGGCAAAACGAAATCTCCAGAGGGGACAGAGTCTAGGAGGCAACCGTATCTGGGGAGCCTCCAGGTTCCTAGAGTTTCCAAGGGTGAATTACTTCAGGGGAGACGCTAGACCCAACCCGTAGACCGATTCACGGGATGGGGTTTGGTCTGGGAGGGGAAGTAATTTCTTGTTTCTCTTCACTGTGTGTGTTTGTGGGAATCCATAGCCTTTGCTTCTCACTAAGAAGCCGGCCTTCTCTCCCAGACATGAGGAGGGCGGGTGGGGGAGCGGAATGAGCTGATAGATTGTACAATAACATGAGTTCACCATTCCCAGCTCTCCACTTGACGCAGAAGGCAGTGGCGTCCGGGAAAGGCTGGGGAGCGGGGGTTTGAGGGGGTTGGTGGGGACTCTCCAGGCTGAGCCCCTCCCACCTGCCAGCCTATTACAGCCAGTTAACAACGCAAGCATCTTCGTGAGCCACAGAAAGCCAGGATGCCTGGGAATGGGTGGCTTGCTATTTCAGACCAAAGCCTTCCATCTGCATGGACATGGGAGGGTCAGGGAATCTGGGGTCCTGTGAGCCAGAAAGAGCTAAGGCACATCACAGTGAATGGCCAGACCATTCTTCTCCACAGGCTAAACCAGAACAGGAGTCTTCATTCAATTTTTTATATTCAATAAGTATTTGTTGAGCATCTGCTATGTGCCAAGCACTATTCTAAAACTTTGAGAAGCACAAATGTACAGAATGGGTGAGGATCCCTGTTTTCATGGGGCCAACTTTCTAGACAGTGAGCAGGAAACATAATCAATAAAGAAACTGCACAGAGGGAACAGCTGGTGCAAAGGTCCTGGAGCAGAAGAGGTGGAAGGCCAGTGAGGAGTCCAATGTGGCTGGAACAGAGAGAATGAGGGGAAAGTCAGGGGGATGAAGTTGAAGTGATTCAGGCTGGGGAGGAAGCGAGGGATGTCAGATGGTCTAAGGATTCAGGAGTCACTGTCTCACTTGGCTCCTTACATTTATGTTTACACTAATTAAAATAAAATTGACTCCTCAGCCGCAGGAGACACATTTCCAGTTGCTCAACAGGCACCTGTGGCTGGTGGCTACCACAGTGAGTGGGAGACCTAGAACACTCCATCTACTGGGTAGTATTACTCTGAGGCCTTGTAAGGACCCACGGAGATCATTAAAAGAACTACAGCTTCTGCTCTGGCAGACATGGGAAACCGTGGGAGGGTTTTGATCAGAGGACTGACGTTTTCAAAGAGTCTCTCTGTTTGCTGCACGAGAAACTTCTTGAGAGAAGAGGGCGAGAGTTACAGATGTGGTCCAGGGAGAGGCAGTGTCCTGCTCAGGGCCATTCGGCACATTAGTGGCAGAGCCAGGGCTAGGTCAGGACTCCAGCCTCTAAGTCAGGGACTCTTCCTGTTAGAAAGGGCCTTCCTTCTTAACACACTAAATCATATATGCATATGTACACATACACGTGTGTGCACATGCAATATGTGTGTAATAGGTACACCTGGACATGTGTCTGCAGTGGTGTACACATACATGCACATACAACACACAGGTGTGTACACGAATATACAGATATGTACATATGTGTGTACAATATATACACGTGAGTTGATACGTCCATAGGTACATATATATATGTGCAAATCTGTTTATGTAATTTTTCCAATGACACAATTTTTAAAAATAGCCTTATTGAAGTAAAAATCACATACCATAAAGTCCACCCCATTTGAACATAAAATTCATTGACCTTTAGGATACATCAGCTAGGTTGTGCAGCCGTCAACACAGTTCAGCACACATGTCTTTGGAGAAAGGATTGAGAGACAAGGGGTCTGTGCTCCCAGCCTGGCTCAGGTCGGTCTGGGCAGCAGCCCCAGCTGGAAACCGTCCTCCCCGCGGGGGTCACAGAGGTGCGCGCGCTTGTCACTGAGAATCACTCACGCGTGAGACAGGCAAATCCTTAGACAGAGTCCTTCTAGAGAAGATGTGTGACATCTGTCCTTGCCCCCCTGACACCCCTATTCCTTCCTTGGCTGGAGCTTTCTCTCCGTCTTTTCCCGGAATCTCTGAGCATCTTGCTTTAGTCTTGGGTTTTCCAGTCTTCTGGCCAAAAGTATACACAGAGAAAAATATACAGAGAGGTTAGGCTCCTTTTCCCACTGAGCTAATATTTAGGGGAAAGAAGATTAAACAGATAGTCCAGGGTTGGCTTGAATTACCACATTATCCTTTAAAAAGTAAAGAATTCTTGAGAAAAAAAAATCCAATGAAGAGGGAAAAAGTTCAAAGCTCTTTAAGAGAAATGATCATTGTTTATGTCCAAGTCGCAGACTAGAATTGATTGAGCACCTACTATGCTCTGGGCATCGGGGTTACAGAGAGGAGTGCGGTCAGGTCTCTGCTTTCTAGGTGTGACCCAGCCAGACCTGCTCTACAGGAGATGAGCCAAGCATGCTTCTTGCCTTCAAGATGCCCACAATCCAGCTGAGGGCATGATACATTTTGATAAAATTCTCGTTAATGTTTGTGAGTCTTGAGCTCCTGTTATCTGGAGAACAGAAAGCATAGAAGTTTGAAGGAGACGGGGAAGAAGGAAGACTGAGACTTGGTGACTCCTCCTTCATCAGGCTCTTCCACTGAAGTCTGTGGTTTGGCCTCTCTCCATCCTCCTGCAGTTGCTATTACATAGAGCACCTCCAACTCCCCAACTCATTGGCCTGAAACAACACTGAATTTACTAGGCTCATGGCCTCTGTGGGTCAGGAATTTGGACGCAGCACGGTGGAGATGACTTGTCTGTGCTCTGCTGTAGCCAGGGCTTCAGCTGGGAAGCCTCCGTGACTGGCGAGGGGTAAGGGAGGTTAAATCAACTAATGGCTCCCACCTGGGCTGGGATGACCTCAAGTCTCAGATGTTCCTCACAGGGCTTGGGCTTCCTCACAACATGGTGGCCCTGTGCCCCACACACGAGTGTTCCAGAAAAGGTGGGAGCAGCAGTGCTATCGCTGGGTCACAGGCCCACCCAGACTCAAACAGAGAGAACATGGACCCCAGCTCTCCCCGGAAGGAGGGTCACATCGTAGGCATGCACGATGGATGCATACTGCTGTGGTCAAGTCTGGAAAATGTGATGTGGATGACAAATAAGGAAACTGGGGTATAGAGAAGGGAAGTAAATTGCCCAAGGCATGCAGATGACTCAGTCGATATTTGAGTCTCAGTTATTGAGATTCCCAGGTCACTATGGACAAGGACAGTTGGGAAAGTCTTCCTGAAGGAGGTGGCACACATCTCCTCACATATTGCTCTCGCCTGACCACCTTGCCTTCTCTCAGGTGCAGCTGTTTCTCTGACCGCCCATACTCTGTGTCCCTCATCCTATTTTCCTCCCAAAGACTGACAGCTATAGCACAGGGGCAGGTTCAATGAACAGCAAGACCCCAAACGTCTGATGATGATGATGATGATGATGATGATGAATTCAGTCCACTTGTCTGGACTCGAATCCACAGCCAAAGGTGAAATGTGAGCTGCTGTATCTGAAAAGCTCATATTGAGGGGGGAATGAATGGGGAGGTCCTGGCTGGCCACCCAAAAAGGAGACTGAGAATCTAGAGAAGTGGTAGGTGCTGGGCAAATACAATAGAGTTGCTATTTTCACAGCTGCTGTGCAAATTCTGAGATTTAAAAAAGTTAGTGGAATGGTTTGCTCGGTGGAGTATTATATGGTGGGTAAAAAGGAACAAGGTAAGGACACATGCTGACAGCATGGATCTTGAAAATGTTTTGCTAAGTGAAAAAAGCCAGACACCAAGGACCTCTAAGAGTGACCCCCTCAGTACAAAATGTCCACAAGAGGCAGATGCCCAGATGCAGGGCCACAGGAAAACGGGTAGAGACAGCGAGCACAAACCACTAAAGAAAATTTCCACCACTGAGTGTGGTGGTGGCCTCTCATGTCACTGAGGAGGCTGAAAATCACGGAATTGCATACTTCAGCAGTGTGAGTTGTGTGCTCTGTGAATTATATTTTGACATAGCCAGGGAAAAATCAATTTCTCTGCTACCGTTCCTTGCTGTCTGTTCATTTCAGAACAACGAAAAACTGTAGATCATCAAAAAGAAGAAAACAGAAAACACTATCTACAGTTTAAAAACAAGCCACATGGGCACCTTAGCCCATATTATCCCAGACATGCCAGCTTTAGGGTTTTATTTCTGTCATTTTGTTTTCTCGTTTGTTTTTGTTGTTGATGCTGTTGGTTTGTAATGTGTGGAATCACTGCACAGACAGTGTTTTGTGTCCTAAAAAGTCTTTGGAATCTCTGTTTTCTGGACAAAGCAGCTCTAATGTGGCTGTGGAGACCCCACGAACACTGCAGTTACAGCTGCGTAGCAGTGAAACCACTCCTGGGACAGAAGCCTGCCTAGGGATCTGGGAAGTTTCCCTCGGGCGGCTGCTGCATTTGGGTTCCGTAAACAGTAGAGTCACTGCGATGTTTTCCAGAGCTGAGCATCTGTCCAGGCAGTGGGGCCCCTGGCCGGGCTGCGGATGAGCTCTGCTGGGGAACCTGCAGGTGATGGTGCAGGTCACCCCAGCAGGGAGGGGGCCACTGAAATAGAAGTTTTCGTCTCTAAGAATCTTTAAATCCCACCATTGACCTATTCATTTATCTGCCTGGCTTTTAAAATAAGACGAGGTGATTTGTACACAAGGTCACAAAGATCAGCATGTACAAAGCGGAGTAGATAGAAGAAATTCTCTCCCCTGTTCCAGACTCTGTATCTCCACCCGGAGCCCACCAGCATTGCCACTGCCTTGTGCAACATTTCGACGGGCCACGCACATGCAGGCATGTAGGACACATGCCCTCCAACACCCCACCACGCACACAGAAATATACTATTTGCTCTCCTCTCTACCTGGCTTTTTGTTGTATACATATATATAAAATTTATTACATATATGTATATGTAATACACATATGTATATATAAATACATGTAATAGACACACAGATAAAATATATATGTATAAGTAATATATACATATATATTAAAGATATGTGTATTAAGTATGTTGTAATATATAAATGTATTAAGATATAGAATATATATTAAATACAATATATGAATATATAATAATATATACATAATATATAAATAATATATCATACGTATTTGTGTATTAAGCAGATAACAGATTTAATAACATATATATGAATAATAAATAACAAAATATATAATAATATATAACTATATGTATATTAAATACATGTAGTAATATACAACTATATATTAATTAAATATATATTAAAATTAAAATTTAAAATGTGTATATATACATATTGAAGATTGTTCTATGTTGGTCCACACAGATAAGCTTTACTCTTTTTGACAACTGCATAGTATCTTACTATATGGATGTAGTATAATTTATTAAACCAGCCCCTTACTGATGGACACATGGGGTATTTTTCAGTCTTACTATAACAAATGATGCTGCTCTGAGCATTTTTAACATATGTCTTTGCCTCTTATGTGAATATAGCTGTAGAATAAATTCTTAGAAATTTACTTGCTAGATCAAATAATTTGTACATTTAAATTTTTGATAGGATTTTCTAAATTGTATAGTTTGTTGCAAACTATAACCCTCCAACAGTGTATAAGATCACTTGCTCTGACCTAATTTTAGTCATTTTTTGGTGACTCCCAAAGGGGAATAGTGCGCAGAGGTCTCTTCCCTTCCCAAGAACCAGAGAGAAACAAGTTGAAGACCCCAGTGTGCATTTCCTGCTGTCACTCCTCAAGCACGTCACAGCTGCCCTGCGTGCACTCTCCATGAAGCCTCTGCTGGACAGGCAGGTCTGCTGCAGACGATGCTAACTGCTCCTCACTATCCTTCTCCCTCTCTTCCTTTATGAATAAAGCCCCTAGTTTGTTTCTCTGATTGAAGTGTAGTTGACACACAAGGTTCCCTTAGTTTCAGGAAAGCCCCTGGGTTTTCATTGGGCCCCTGGCCACCCATCTGCAGCCTCCCTTGAAACTAGATGAAGCAACGTGACCACGTCCACACCTTCAGGAGGTGAGTGGAAATAACCATGCAGTGTCTGCATTTTTTCCAAGGAAATTGCCTTCCTGACACTTCCTCTCTTTACCCAGCAACCAGAAGATAGGGACCATCCTTGGGTGTCCCGACAAGATGGATGGAACCTGGGTCCCTGGAGACAGGAGGAAGAAGCTCCCCTGTTTTAGCATGGAAGACAGCACACTGCAGACTCACAGGGCTGCTCAGCTTTGAGACCTCAGGAGACAGGGCAGGAATTGGCTACAGTGACAGGTCAGAGTAGGACAGAGAGGCCTGGTTGGAGATCCCACATTAGGTGTCTCCTGCAGACCCCCCAGAAAGAGCACAGAGTGCTTGGGGTCCTCAGGAATGCAGGTGCCTCCACAGGTCAGCAAGCCTGAGTATTCACCTTCGTGGGCTTGCAGTGGTCCTGGGGACAGTGGGCAGGGATTACCCAATTTATAGGCTGTGCCATTTCTCAGTAATTGCCAAGCAGGTTGGAATTTGGAGGCCGAGTTGCCTGGTTCCAGCTGCTCCAGGAACCAAATCACCAACCAACAGCTGGAGCAAACACTCATAAAAAGTCCCCCAACTTCTGCCCTCCATCTGCTCCCTGGAAAACGTTCACAGCCCTCCGCCCACACCAATAGTGCTGATCTGATCTTTCCCATCAAGCTCCTCTGTGGCAGAGCTTTGGAGTTCCTGAGACTTACTAAATCATTTGGCTGCTGGCTTTGAGAGTTTCTGGAACAAAAGGAAGCTGGATGGCAATTAAACCCACTGAGTTTTCTCTCTTTCCTCTTGATTCCTGGCGGACTCCTTCAGATGGAAGAACTCATTCGCGCAAACGGGCAGGATATCGAATCCAGTGAAGCCACAGTTAGAAGGGCTTAGAGCACAGCACGGACAGAGGAGCACACTCTGATTGCTCGTTCATTACTTACCTAATGGATATGTGCTTGGAGTTCTTGCTTGAGGGGCTTGGCACCAGTGGCTGATGGTCCAGAATGAAGATAGCCTCACTCTTAGGGACAGGACCGTCACCTGACACAGACACGTGATAATCACAAACAGGAACTGCAACAGGAAGAGAGTGCGGTGGGTTGAAGAGTCCCTCCTCCTCCCCCCCCCCCCCCCATTCAGAACCTCCAGATCTGATATGATTCCTTTGGAAATAGTATCTTTGCAAAATTTAAGGTGAGGATGGAGATGAGATCGTGCTGGATGGAGGTGGGCCCTAATTCCATGAAATCTTTGTAAGAGACAGGAAAGGACATGCAGATAGACATGGGGGATGAGGCCATGGGATGAGGCGACGGAGACAGGAATGATGCACACACAAGCCAAGGACTGTCACAAATACATGCTAAGAGAAAAGCACAGAACCAATGATCCCTTTGAGCCTTCAGGGAGAGCACAGCCCTGCTGACACTTTGATTTCAGACTTTTGGACTCTCAAACCATGAGGAAATAAACTTATTTTGTTTTAAGCCACCCAGTTTGTGGTCATTTGTTAAAGTGGCCACAGGAAACAAAAACGGGTCCATGAAGACCAGTGCATGCAGAAGGGGAGGAGCATCTTCTCCCTGCTGGATCAGGGCAGGCTTCAAGGGAGAGGTGACAGTTGAAATGAGCCTTGAGGATGATGAAGAATTTGCTGCACCAACAGGGAGGAAGGATGGATTCTAGACAGAAGGAATAGCCCACGAAAGCACACAGACACCGATGAGCACAGCTTGTCTGGAAAACTGATGGAAAGTGGGTGCTGGACATGGCCAAGAGGGGGTGAAGTCGTGAAGAAGCTTTGTACCCTGCTAAAGAAAGTGGCCCTTCTCCTGGAGGCAAGGGGAGGCCCTGATGCTGGTAGAACGGGGAAGACGTGTGACTTATCTTTAACTCAAGGTTCACATATAGATAATGAAGTGACCAGTTCTGAAGGGTACAGCTCAATGAATTCTGAAATACGCATACACCTAGGTCGAGGCACAGAATATTTCTAGTACCCAGAAGGAAGCTCCCTGGAGCCACTTTTCGGCCAGTTGCTCAACTCCCCAGATGCAACCACTCCCCCGACTTTCATCAAAATCCTAGCTTCATTTTGGCTGCTCTTGAACTATATGCACTGAATCATACAGTATATATTCTTGGGTGCTTGGCTTCTTTCACTCAACATTCAGCCATGTTATTGCAAGTATTAGTACTTTATTCTTCCTCTTTCCAGAGTAATAACATTCCATTATACGACAAGCCACAGTGTATTTATTCATTCACCTGTCGGTGGAGAATAGAAGGCTATCACAAACAGATGGCATGAGCACTGGTACATATGTTTTTGGTGAACGTATGCTTTCGTTTCTCTGAGTATGCACCTGGGAGTGGAAGTGCTGGGCTCTAGGGTGGTCACGTAGTCTGCTTTGGTAGGTATCGGGGAGATGTTTTTTAGTAGTATTATCAGAGCTGGGAATCCCCGATAAGCCTATACTGATGGCTTGTGGCCAGTGTCTGTTCTGATTGCTCACTATCTCATCCTGATGGAAGTGGTCCCTGCTGTCCTGGTGGTTACACAAGTACATCTCCTGTGCTTGATCATGGTTGAAGATGGGTTCAAGGAGGGAGGGAAGAAGAAGACGAGTTAAGAGAGCATTGCTGAGTGATGGGGACCTTGGAAATGCAATGAATTGGCAGGTGTTTGGATAGTTGTTCTTGGTGACCAGTTGGCTGCAGGGATTGAGGGGGAGAGGTGAGGTGAGCTCCAAATACTCTGCTTCCTTGGAAGGTTTGGTGGGATTATATCTCAGGAGACACAGAAAGAGCACAGAAGGAAGAACAGATTTGGGGGGAGGGGGTTAGAAAAGGATTCAGGTGGACATCCTTTCATCCTCAGGTGAAGCTGTGGGGGACAGATACCTCTTAGGGTGGCTGATAATTTATAATCCCCCTTCCCAAAGAAAAGCCTCTGGTACCCACTTCTGGGCCCCAGCAGGGCCGTTGGAGCTGCAAGCCTGTTGGTTGCTCAGAGGAAGTCAGCTGACTCGGGCTGAGCCTATAAAAATAATTTTCCTGGGAATCTGAAACTTTGAACTGAGAGAAGCAGAATCTGAAAGTATTGAGGAGAGCCACATTGATGGAAACTTCCAGAAAGGTAATGCCTGAACTCCTGTGGCATAGGTCCTCAGATGCCCTCATTCTGCCTTTCCTGATATTTGGTGGTTTGACAACTGGATCCCTTCAGATTAATGCCTGTTGCTGCCTGTATTAGAGCCAATCAAGTGCCATAACTCATGACCCCAACATCTCAGGGCTTTAACCAGATCTGCGCTATTTCTCCCTCACTACATCTGCCGAGTGCCTTCCTCCATGCCAACATGCAGGGACCGGGATGAATGCATCTGTGGCTGTGTACCCTTTTGGGTCCCTGGATGGAAGGGTAGCATGTGGAAGTGTTGACAAGCCAAGTGTGGAAGGGGAGAGCACCACTTCTGCTCATAATGCAATCAAACATATCTAACTGCAAAGGATTCTAGAAAACACAGCCCAGCCTTGTGCCCAGGAGGAAGGGGAGAACTGTCATCTACACTGCCCCCTCATGCCCACCCCACAGTGTCCAGATTGTATCTGAAATTTATACTTAAAACAAGCATAGGATTCAGCTAGCCAAGGCCTAGGCTCTGAGCTAAGTGGCATTCACTGTCTTTGTTCATTTTAAGACCACTTGCTTTTGTATATATCCAAGCCGTAGGCGTCAGGCCTGTTAACCAGATTCCTGGAAATTCCTCAAACAATAAAATAAAGTGGGTTTGGGTAGGATCCCACTCTCCCCGCCTCAGGCGACTTCTGCTCTCTCCATGTCTTTGCCCCTTTCTCTTCTTTACGATGAGGGGCCCTTTGACTAAGCATGGGTCTCTCTCTCTTTTTGTCATCCCTACACCTTCCATGTTGTTAGGTCTCTGCTAGAAGAACGAGCAAGAGGGGATGCGCGGTGTACTGCATTGCAGCTGTGCTAAGAAAAAAATGTATCTTCAGGGCTTGAGTCAGAAACTTGACTTCTTGATTCCACATTCAGTAATCTGGCCTAATATGCTTGCCTAATACACCCACCAGTGTCCAGGCTGTCAAGGCAGGAAGGCTTCTCTATCCTGAAGCTTTATAAAGGTTGCCTGATAAGTTACAAAAGCCTAAAGGAGAAGCTGAGGGGCAATTACCTCCCTTCCCAGGGAAAGGGAAAGACCCAGGTAATACCTCAGGAGGATTAGCCTTGGGGCAATTACCTCCCTTTCCATGGAAAGACCCAGGTAATACCCAGCTGCAACCTCAGAGTCAAGGGGAAAGGACCAGCCCAAAGGCTGGTCATAGAGGAGGTGGGCAGCTGAGGAACAGACCGTAGTGTTCTCAGATGCTTGGACATCAGTCAGGCCCTCTTCCTGTTTTAGAGCTGAGCCAACTGACTTGCAAAAGCAATTGCCCAAGTGCATAACAGAGTGTAAACATGTGTCCTATTTTCTATAAAGTTATCATAATCACAATTAAACATGGCCACTATCAATACCACCCAGTGGGCCTTGGTGATATTAGTGTCTATTACTCCTGGTCAGGGAACTGGTGGAAACCTTAGCCAGGATGACAGTGTTCTTGCTTGCAGGCCACCTCCTGGGTTCTGCAGGCAGTTTTCTGTGGGCCTCACACTTCCTCTTTTCACACTTGGATAAATTCCTATCCATTGAGGCCTTTGTCAAGTGGTAATTTCTTCTTCTGTCAAGTGATAATTTCTTCTTCTCAGAAAGGTTGTGAAAAGTAAATGCAGAGAATACCTATGTCTAGACCATGGCGAGTCCTCAGTAATCATAACCACTGGATGACAATGGTAAGGGTGATGATGGTGGTAATGGTGATGATGGTGTTGGTAATGGTGGTAATGGTGATCAAGATGATGATGATGGTGGTGGTGGTGGTGATGGTGGTGATGCTGATAATGGTGGTAGTTGTGGTCATTGTTGTTGATGGCATGATGACGTATTTTTGGTTTTCTTTCCTGAAATCTCATTAGTAATAGGCTGAATGAGACTTTCTTTATTTCCATCCAAAGGATTCTATTTTTACTAACCTGAGCCATATTGGAGCCTGTGGCAATAAGAAAAGTCAGGAATACTGATCTTCTATTTAAAATGTTCATTTTTTAAATTATAGAATTGTTTGCATTAGTTTTAAGTTTTTGAAATCTGGCACTAAAAATATTTCTTACTTGAGTACTGAGTTCTTTGGTGGCTCCTTAAATGGTGCAGGTGAGGCAAGTGCCTCAATAGCCCCTCGCTGATTCTGGCCCTGTGCTTTGATGGTGATGCTGACATTTCCTATTGTCCATGTTGTCATGGCTCCATGTTGCTGCTCCTCAGCGTCCCACATGACACTCTTCTGGGGACTCTGACCCTGTCTTTACAGGGCTGTATTTGGCATCTTTATGTTTCTGACCTCGCACAGCAAAGGGAAGTTTGTTTTAAAGAGTTGAGGGCTAGAACAGGGACTTCTTGATTGGGGTCCGACTTATGACACAAGCTCCGCATTGAGTCTGGAAAATGGGCTTCCTGTATTTCTTGTGCAACACAAGTAAATTTCCCTCCATACCCCAGCTGCATGGCTCCATGGACATTTCCGGCGACCCTGCTCCTCAACCACTGCCATGTGGACTAACCCTTGGTCTCTGAGGAATAGATCCTGGGCGGCTGCAAGGCAAGAGCACCCAGGGAAGTCAGCAGCTGGCCGAGTTTTCCAACTGTGGCCGAGTTGGCTCCTGGTTCTATAATCAGACACGATATAGGGCGGAAACTAGGTTTCATCGAGCAGATAGATTTGTGAGGATATTTATGATTCAGATAATGCTCCAGATGTTGACTGTTCTCACATGATTTCAGAAGTTTAGATCTTTAAACAATCTTGGAAATTGTCTCGTCTCCAACAGTTTTTAAACCGTGCTCAGCAGAACACTCAGGTTCCAAGGCTTCGAGGGGTCCCTGGGGCTGGTTCCAAGATTGGATGGTGGAGGGACGAGAGGCTCAGTGGGCAGAACTTTGGGTCCCTCTCCAGCTTCACACAGAACAACTGCATGTGATTTGCTCTACACACAGGGCCTCTGGTGTGTTTGTTTAAAGAACTGAATCTCTGATTAAAAATAGTTTTAAAACCATGAACCCAGTTCAGAGGCTCTCAGTCCTGGCGGCATACTGGGAATCACTTAAGGAATTAAAAAAAAAAATCCAAGGCCCAGGCCCTATACCCAGAAATTCAGATTTAATGGGTCCATGGTGGGGTAGAGGCATCAGTATTCAAAAAAATCTTCCCAGATGACTCTGATGTACCACTGAGGTTGAGGACTGCTAATCTGGGCCAGCATTCTTCTTCGTACACATGGAAAATTGGGGTTTCTGGAGGTCAAGTGGCTTTACATAAAGCCACGTATTAGTTCCTCTGCAGGCTGGATTAGAACCCTGATCTTGTAGCTATGGGTCACTGCTTCTTAGACTCTACAGCACACACACACACACACACACACACACAGGGAAAGATAACCCAGTTATCCTATATGCATGGGATTTTCTATGGTTTCATTTTCACATTTGGACAAATATTTTCAGTCCAACATTTGAGTATCTGCGGGAGAAAAACCTCAACCAGGAAAGGACATTGATATTTATACTTTTGCTGGGAAATAGAGGCATTAAGGTCACAAGTGAGTGGCCCCCCCCCCCCAGACCACACAGATCCACGGAGCACCAAGCAGGCCCAGAGCGCCCGCTCCCAGGCTTGTGGTTGAGCCCGACTGCTTCATGCTCTGAGTTCCGAGTTCCCTTGGGAATGCTGTCCCAGTGCTAACTGGTTGATGAAGACAAATTGTTAATACTGGGCAAGCGTTTTGTGTTTTCCAGGTCAAGCTTAGTTTTTTTTCTCTCTCTAAGAGGAGAAAAAGGAGAGAAATAAGCGTGTAGAATTGGCCTCTCTGAGTACAAAGTGTACATAATTAACCGTTAAAGCGGCCTGCCGATGGTGGCGGTGGGGAGCTGGTAAGAGGCACATGGAAGGCACGACACAGAGAGCCTGGGGGGTGGCTCCGTGCCTGCCCATGGCAGGGGTGACCAGCCCAGGTAGCGCCTGCCTGAGGCCTCACAGCCAACGGGAGGGTGCCTGCAAGTGGGAGCAGAGGCAGCAGGGAGCAGAGGCAGCAAGGGGGAGCTGGAGAAGGTGTGCCGACATCTGAAGTTACAAATGCTTGTGTGTCTCATGGGGAAATGGGGGTGCAGAACGGGGTCCACGTGCCCTGAGGAAATTTGGAAGCCAGGTCCGAAGACATCTATCTGAAGCTTCTGCTTCCACACTTGGAATGCTCTCTCTTGGAAGCCTGGTGCCGTGCAGTGAGAAGCCCAGGCCGCCTTCCGGGGAGGGGGGTGTTGGGGAACACCAGGCCCTGGGAGGTTTTCTTCTTCCACCTCCTGCACAGCCCCCACGACCCTGTTCTTCGCACCCAGCCAGCCCACCTCACAGCATCTGTGGAAGGCACACACCTCATCCCCTGGACTGCTCCACAGCGGCCCTTCCACACTGTCATCCCTCTGTCCTGGCATCCCCTTCACTGGCACATTCCTTCCACGTTTTTAAGTTCAAATTCTCTGGACCCTGAGTGAATCAAATGACCTTTGTGAACATTTTTGAGGTTAGAGATTTCTGGCCAGCTTATGAATTATTTTTCCTATGGGTTAAGTGCTAAGCCCTGAGTAAGTTGGTGTGACCAGGATAAGGCAGCCGGTGGGTGGGAGATGTGGGATCCCAAGGATGGCATATCTTCCTAGGAAGCGGGAAGTTTACAGATACACATAACATACCTACCTGCATACCTGTACGTCTATATTACGTCTCTCTCTGCATCTATACTTACACCTGTACCTGTACAAATGCCTGTACCTGTATTGTATCTATACCTATACCTATGTTTGTCTTCCTTCTTCCCTCACCTTCCTAGGACCTCATGTTGGAGAGGGTTGCATTTTAGGACCATGAAGGACCCCGTCTTACTTGTTTGCTTATTTATTTCCTTTCGTCTTCCATCTCCTTCTTGTTTTCTGTTGACCATCATTCTGATGGATTCAATGCAAACATTTTTGTTGCAGCATAGAATCGAAAAGCTGGACTTCCTGGTTTTGAGTCCCAGATCTGATACTGATGAGCTGGGTGGCTTGAAGCCTCAGTGTATAGAAATGGTCCCTGCCTTAGAGGGTTGCTGTAATAATTGTGTCAAAGGATGCGTGCACAGGCACTTAGAAGTAGGTAGGTATCAGTGTACTTAGAACACTACTGGGTACATGCCCTTCAGAGGGTTAGTTATCCAGTGCATTCTTGCAAAAGATACACCTTGTTCCTCATACTTGGGTACTTACAGGGTATAAGTAGTATCCAGTATGTGTCTCATTCTATTACTTGTTTCACTCAGCGTGTTTCATTCATATATATGAATTATTAACTTTTCTCTGCATTAAATGTTCTTCACAAAGATACTTCTTAATGGCTGCATACTTTTTTTGCACTTAAAAAAAATCAATTCTGTATTCTTGAACACTTAGGTTGTCCCCAGCACTTTGCTATAAAAACACTTCATTCTGTATCCACATTCATACGCTCATGTGTGATCTCCAGGTTTTCCTTAGATGGCATTACTGTAGGTGGGCCAATGGGCCTGGACGTGGTGAGGGGTCTGGCTACATACCACCCACTGTCCCTTCAGCCTGGCTGCACTAACTCAGACTCTGTTAAGCCACGTAGAAGACGCCAGTTTCCTCTTTGTCCTTCATGGTGGCCAACAAGGTGCATTTTCATGGTGAAATATAAACTCTTTGGCCCTGAGATCTTGACCTATAGTCCCCATTGAAGGCAGAATGAGCCTTATCCAAGAAAGCTAACGTTAGAGAAGAGGCAACGTTCAGAGAAAGACAGTGTCTCTCATGGCAGGAAGCAGGAGAACAACACAGAGGGACAGAGAGACCTTAGGTCTCTGATGTCATGGGGACCTCAGCTGAGCACAGAAACAAGAGCTGGTGATGGAAGGAGGCTGGCAGGGCCAGCTGGGGGATGGAGAAGGCTCTGCTGCCTTTCCTGGAAGCGAGCTGCCTCCTGGTTACACATTACGTTCATTGTGATTGTAAGTACGGGTTTGCCTTCCCTAATGGCAGGGTTGGGTAATGATGTGGTGATGGGGCATGCTTTACCCAAGAGGATCTGGGCTACAGATTCCCGATTCAGATGGAATGCTAGGCTGTTTGATTTTCAACTCCCATCATTTGATTGTATTTATTGAGCTGGGAATGTGGGGAGGCTAACTCTCTCTCTGATTTTCTGTGTGTGGGGGGGTTGTTTTTAATTTGGAAGTGCAGCTAGAGAACAGACAGTGGCTATTATTCCCACTGGAAAAGGATCCCTTGACAATGCAGGGGTTGGAATTTGTGGTGGGGTTTTGTAGGGGAGAAGCAAAGGATATCGGTTGGCTTGCCTAAGATGGTCTGGGAGCGAAGTTCAGAGGTTTGAGTACTGGGGGCTCTGAAAGTGAGTCAAGGATCCAGATCTCCCTCCTTTCTCCTACCAACAGCCAGTGAAGGGAACTGGGTGTGTTGCAGGTGCTTTGGTGCTTAAATTGTGTATCACTCAGGAATGCTATCAGCAACAAGTAACTCATTTAAGACCAAGAGCTGGTACACATGGGAGGTTACTTTTCTCACAGGACAATAAGGTTGGAGGAAGCAGTTAGCTAAGCAACATCAATACTCTATAAAGTGGCATCTTGGAGATTTTCTTAGCTTCTACCCCACGATGTTGCAGCTGCTCTGAGTATCTCGTTTTCTGCCCACCCCAATCTCTTTCTACTAAGCATCCTCTTTTAATTTATGGAAAAAAATGGTTCCAATCCTGTTTCAGAGAGCTATATGGTAATCTCGGGTAGGGGCACTGCCTTCAAGCTGCAGGCTGCTGGAGTGGACGGCAGTGAACCCAGAGGAGGTCCCCGTGTATGTCTAACTGCTCACCCCTATCTCACCCCCAGGCAAGGGAAGCAGCTGAGCAGCCAGCTCACTTGGTTCTGAGTCCACAGTCTGACACCTTGTTTAGTTTCTGACACAGGTTATTATTAGAAGGTAACCAGGAATAGAACACTTGCTCTGCCTTGGATGCTCAGATCTGGATTAGAATCTCAGACCCACCAGTTTGGCCTGTGTGACTGTGGGCAAATCTGAGCATGCCTCTGTGCCTCAGTTTCTCCATCTACCAAATGGAAATGAGAATGCATAATCAAGAATTGTGAAGTATAGAGGGAAAGTATGAAATGTCCCCAGTACTGTTCCTGGTACAGCAGGCTCAGTAATTGGTCACCTCTTGTCATGATTCTTGTGGTTGGAGGGGGGTAGCAGAGGAGCCAGTGTTTCTTCCCTGAGGACATGGACAAAGGGAAAAAATAAATGTGATGGCACTTGTCTTTGCTTTTGCTCCCACTGGGGGCTATGATGAGTGTGTAGGCTATGGGTTTAATACACAATATGCATGCTGTGGATTCTAGAACAGCTTTCCACGTACAGCCAGGTGCTCAGGATTAAACCCCTGCAGCACCCGCTATGCAGATGTCAAAGCCCATTATAGGCATTGCAGGAAATTGCACTGGTTGAGATCTTTAATCTGCAAAGAAGGCTCTTCTTATCCACCATGTGAGTGATGATGAACAGATGTGCTGGAATGTAAGCAAATAGGTATGGCCTCCTCTGACAATTACTACCAACCCACTAAAAATTCTGCTTTCGCATTACAGAACAAGGGGACTAGGGACTTGGCATCATGGAGAAACCACTAGACATTGTGGCCTTCCTATGTCTGTAAACCACTGCACCCGGCATCTTGGGGTAGTCAGGGCAACCAGCTCCAGCTGTCCTCCATGGGATGCTTCTTTGGAACGAGCTTCTGGAACAGTTGCGGCATCACCAGCAGTGGTGGAAAGTAAATGGATAAATGGGGGGGGGGGGGCAGTTTTACAAACAAAGCCACATCTGAGCATCTGGATTGAATTTGACAAAGAGTTGGCAGTGGATGGACTCTTAGGATCCACGGAGTTCAAACTCTTATATGACAGATGAGAAAACTATAACCTAGAAGGGAAGTGACTTGCCTAAGGTCATGTAACAAGTTGGTGGTAATGCAATTCAATTCAATCCATTCACCCATCCACCCACCCACCTATCCATTCATCCATCATCCAACCATCTATCCATCCATCCATCCATCCCTCTCTCCATCCATCCACCCACCCCTCCACCCCTCCACCCCTCCATCCATTCATCATCCAACCAATTAAAGATACATGCTTAAGATTTCTGATGTGCTAGGCACCATACTAGGGTACCAAGAAGCATATTGGATCCCCATACTCAGGAAGCTTATGTTCCAGTGGAGGAGACTGGTTATAGCAAATCAGGTGCTGAATTTCAACTGGGATCATTGTTGTGAGAAAAAAATCAGGATTTTAGGAGAGATGATCCTGGGATCAGGAAGCACTCTCAAAGGAAGTAATCTTTAAGCTGAGACCTGAAGAATGAGTAGTACCAGCCAGACAAAGGAAAGGGTGGAGGTAGAAGAGAGCATTTCAAGCAGAAGGAAGTCTCTAACAAGAGAAGGAGCATGGGACACTAAGAAAATGAAGGAAGACTAGAAATGCGGGGAGGCTGGCAGCACAAAAGCTCAGGCTTATAGCTTCCTGGCTGAGCAGTGTTTCCACTATGTTCTGCAGACCCCGTCCCCTGGCTTGTACCTTCCCTAATTCTCTTGTTTGGAAAGAATTGGTAATGAAAATTTTTAGCTGATTCACTCTAGAGAAGGTTCATTCTGGACTGGTTATGGTTTATAAATAATATCCACCTGATACAGCACACATAATAAAGAGATTATTTCCCCAAATAAGAAGTCTGGGGTTCTCCATCCTATGGTGGAATTAATTTCTTAGTGATGGCAGGACCCTGGGTAGCATCTCTCAAGTTTTCCTGACCTTCTAGCATAGTCACAGGGGGCAGGTATTTATTTAGGCATCAGATCATTGTATGATTGCTTCCAAAGGCAGGCAGATGGAGAAGCAACCTCACTCTTTTTATCAGGGAGAAAAACAGTTTTCCAGGAGTCTTACAATATAGTTTCTTTTATTGCTCATTGGCCAAACTGTGTCCTCTGCTAGCTGTAAGAGAGGCTGAAAAGTGGTTGCCTGGGGAGATAAGGAAAAGAGATTTGCCTATGGCTGCTGGACCACTAGCTGACACTCTGTCACATGCCTTTAGCTGTTAGGGCAGTAAAGCCACCTGAAGGAACGAATCTTTCCATTCCCAATTATGTAGTCCTGGTGATTATTACCTATTTTTGCAACTCATGTTTGTTAGTATTTCAGTGTGTGATACGGTGACTTGCTCAACCTGGTGAAGAGCAACTGGAAAGTCAAATGGAGAAAAAAAAATAACCCCAATCCCTACTTCACAGCATAAAGAAACATTGATTTAAAATGTATCAAAGAGGGAATCCCTGGGTGGCTCAGAGGTTTAGCGCCTGCCTTTGGCCCAGGACGTGATCCTGGAGTTCCGGGATCAAGTCCCACGTCGGGCTCCCTGCATGGAGCCTGCTTCTCCCTCTGCCTGTGTCTCTGCCTCTCTCTCTCTCTCTCTCTGTGTCTTTCATGAATAAATAAAAAAATAAATAAATAAAATGTATCAAAGATCTAAATGCAAGAGCTAAAAGTATGAAGCTTCTAAACTTCACAAACGTGGAGTAGGCAAAGACTTCTCAGACATGTCAGAAAACAAAATAAAAAAAATCGATAAATTGAAATTCAAAATTTAAAAAATATTATTAAAAATGAAAAAGCATGGGGATCCCTGGGTGGCTCAGCGGTTTGGCGCCTGCCTTTGGCCCAGGGCGCGATCCTGGAGTCCCAGGATCGAGTCCTGTGTCGGGCTCCCTGCATGGAGCCTGCTTCTCCCTCTGCCTGTGTCTCTGCCTCTCTCTCTCTCTCTCTCTGTATCTATCATAAATAAAATAAAAATAAATCTTTAAAAAAATGAAAAAGCAAACATCAGGTGGAAGGAAATAGCTACAATACATATACTTAGATATTGTTGTGTGTCCAGAATACAAAAGAACTCTTACAAAGTGATATTAAAAAGACAATTACAAATGACCAAGAGAAGGAGAATATCCAATAGACACACAAAATGCTCAACATCATTAGTTATTAGTAAACACAAATTTAAACTAGTGTGGAAATATTACATGCCCACCAGAATGGCTAAAATTAAAGATTGATGCTACCAGGTGTTGGCGGGGATAAGGAACAACTGGAACTCTCATATATTGTTGGTGGGTATATAAAATGGACAGCCACTTGGAAAGGCAGCTTGGCAATTTCTAATAAAGTGAGAGAAATTAAAACACATGCTTACAAAAGGACTAGCATGCAAATGATCAGAGCAGTTTTACTGATAGTGGTCAAAAGCCTCCTAAAACCCTAACATCCATCAACAGGTTAATTAATGGACAATCTGTGATAAATCCATATGATGGAGCAATACTCAGCAATAAAAAGGAGCAAGGTTCTGATATGCAAAGCAATATTGATGAAGCTTAAAATATTATCCTGTGTGGAGGAAGTGAGATAGAGGAGTACATACGGCATAATTCCATTTAAAAGAAGTTCTAGAACAGGCGAAATGAATCTATAGCTTTGACATCAGATGAGGGGTAGCCTGGAGTAGAAGGATTGATTTAGAGGGGCCATGGGGATTTTTGTGGCGATATAAATGAATGAAATAAACTGTATGTTCATTGGGGTTATGGCTGCATTGTATATACATTTGTCAAAATTTGAAATGGACGCATCTTATTGTAAA
Organism: Canis lupus dingo; assembly: GCF_003254725.2. Lineage (NCBI taxonomy): Eukaryota > Metazoa > Chordata > Mammalia > Carnivora > Canidae > Canis > Canis lupus. The sequence continues at coordinate 66,755,517 of NC_064247.1, read as the reverse complement.
TAAATTTTGCCTCAATAAGATTGATTTCAAAAATCTGTCCCAAAGCAGAAAAATGTGTATTCATGTTACCCTCAGGCTAATGGAAATGTCTACTGGGCTCTTAAAATAATGGCCACATTTTAATCTTTGTGGGAGGTGTAGTGAGAGCTGAGATCTTTCCAGGGCGGCTGCAGTATCATAGCTGGGTGTTGGGCAATCGCTCTGAATGTGGTTATTATTGGGAAAATGTGTCTGCATAATGCAATCAGGGTTTGCTAGAGCCTCAACCTCATTATGAGCTTCACTAAAGCAAGAGTTGGGGAATCTGGCTACACACACACACACACACACACATACACACACAGAATCACACACACACACTCCAACTCCCTCCACCCTGAAATACAGAACATAGATTTATCTGTTCTCTGTAGAGAATGAGGAATAGGGAGAGTCAGGCCCCTGGGGCTGGAATATGAGACCTGCCATCATCCTTGGTTGTTACTGTCATTACAGGAAGGGCTGCCATTTATGAAGCATGTCCTTCGTGCAGACGCTACACTATCTGCTCTAGCTACACTGTCTAATCCAAGCCTCTCAGCATTACTGTGAGGTAGAGAACTGTCTTCTGATTACGGGGAAGTCAAATCTCTAAGAGAGTCACGCTCAAGGCAGTAAGTTATGGTCTCAGTTGTTCACTCCTCCCTATATCCATGCCTTTGGGTGTGACTGTGAAGGGCTCTCCCACTGTGGACTGGGCAGCATGCTTCACCCCTGGACCTTGGCCTCATCCACATGACTTGCTTTGGCCAATGGGGCATTAGCCAGCATGAGGAAAGTAGGAGCTTGATATGGGCTCCCGCACTGGGATGTGTTCTCCTGTGTCTTTGCCATGCCATGAGGACGTGCCTGAGTTTATGAGAAACAATGCGGCTGAGTTGATTTCGCATTTGTCCTGGCTGTGGCCAGTCCGAATCAGCCACAGCCCACCAATCTCAGTAATGTGAGCAAACCCAGCACAGATGAGCAGAGCTGACCCGCAGCTCACCCCAGATACATGAGCAACATACATTTACTGTCCTCAGGACACTGAGGTTTTGTGGTTGGTTATTATGCAGCACTATTACATCAAGAAGTAACTATATGCCTTCATCCTTTGGAGCATACTGAAGACCTATCTGGGGCATCTCCCAAGGGCAGAGTTGTAGGCACACATCAATTTCTTCTCCCAACGGAGCGATCTGAAGCCCTAAGAATCCTGGCCCCAGTGTCCCAAATTAGGCTAGTCAAACGCTGGGTCATGGAGCACAGAGGAGTGGTTAGTCCATTTAGAGAGTAGCAACCAAATTACAAGAAGATACACGTTTTAAAATGGAAACAAATGGGACCAGAGCTTCTCGATTATCTGTGTGCACCGACTAGGAGCTTGTCCTCTTGATGATGCTATAGACCGTCATTGTGCAGGCCTGGGCGGGCCTGGGTCCTGTGTTGGTAACTCTGAGATGCTGCTGATGCTGGTGGTCCAGGAACCACATTTTGAAAAGCAAAGGATGAGATTTCCTGCTAGACTGGAATAGACAAATCATCAGGGTCCCATGCCCATCTTAAGAGCATGTTTATTTTTGAGGACATTGATTTCAAATGTGTGTGTGTGTATGTGTTGGGATGTGCACACTTAAAAAAATGGGATCCAAGAAAGTGAGGAACACTGAACCAGAACCAGAAGCAGGACTCGTGTCAAAAGACAAATACGCTCAGGTGGAGTTTGGCTATGGATCATTTTGACTATATTTTAAACATCAGAACGTCACTGTGAGGGACATATGCCTTATCTAGTCCCACGGTGCTTCCATTACGAAAATTTGAACCTGTGCCATTTCCTGTGGTGAGGGCTTACACAGAGGGGTGAGAAGGGCACATCTATTTTGGATTCTCATTTCAAAACCTCCCAATATCACCGAAATCAACTGGCACAAACAGAGGGCTTGGAAGTTTCTTTCATAGAAATGCAAAGTGTGCCTATCAATGAAGCGCATACAACCGGGGCGGAAGAGCCCACCAATGGCCGCTCCATCAACTTTGGCAGATGTATACATTATGCCTTTTGATCTCCAAGGATGCTGTATTTAGATGACATAATGCGCTTTTGGTTATCTTTCTCCAAGGTAGAAGGGACGTAAGCAGATATCCACTTTTGCAAGATAAAATTAGCACCTCTTTGCTGGAAGATAAACATTTTCAGCAGGAAAGCTCTGATTAAAGTACAAAGCAGCCAAGGGGTATGAGGCTGTACCCCTTTGAGTGAAATTCCTATTTATAATAAAAGGAAATAGCATTGGTATGACATAGGGCGGGGAGGCGCAGCCACTGTTCCCAGCGTTGAAGCGGTGGCTCCAATGGCAGCCATTCTGCAGGGTACCACCAGGGTTTGGTTCTATGAACTGGGGATCAGGGTAGGAAAGTGGAGAAGGATGCTCTGTGCACAACCTGACTCACAGCAAGGGCTCCTCTGGGCTGTGGCACCTTCCAGGGCTGCTGCGAGCAGCCGTGCGGTTTGCTCCCTGAGCCTCCATCCTTGGCCAAGGGGTCATTGGGGTGGCAGTCCCACCCACCCACGGGAAGCTCACCAACCCCTCACTCCATGTAGGGCTTACTCTGCCCAGAGCGCAGTCACCCCGATAATTTTCGCAACAGCTCTGGTGGCCCTGCCTGTTCCTCCAGGAGCTTTTCACGGATTCCCACTTCTGTGCTTTGCCCACAGAGTCCCGGCCCTGGCCAGTCTTTCGCTCTCCACCTTTCACCCTATAGTAGAGGCCGTGGGACTGTGCGTGGAAAGAGTCTGGGGCTGCTCACATCTGGGGAAACCACGGAGGTTTGCACTTTGCTCTAGACTTTTCATTTTTCTCCACTGGATGGCTGTTGTTCAAATCAGGAAATGTCAGCTCAGGAAAGCTTCACCAAGCTGCCTTTGCTCGCCGAGCCTCCCGGTAGACTGGTAGCTACTCTTCCTCTTCTGTAGGAGGCATCCAGGGAGCTGGACAAGTATCTGCGGTTGTCTGCTGGGTGCCCGTGGCAGACACCAGTGGGGACCTGCTCGGGGGTGGCCCTGTCCTTGCCAACCAGCAAAAATGACAGACCAAAGTGTGGCAAGGGTGACAGGAAGGGGATATCTCTGGGGAGAGGCCAGAGCTACTCTAGGGCCCGGTATTCAGAGGCAGCCAGATGAGAAAGGAAGGCAGGTGAGGAGGAACCATGTGTGTGCAGCGGCTCAGAGATATGGCTAACTGAGGGAGGCCTGGTTGGCTGGGCCACAAAGACAGGACAAGACCACTGTGGGGCCAAAACCCAATAACTGGAGTGCCATGAGTCCCTTGGGTCGTTCTGGCTGCACTCCATGAACGATGGGTGGCCACACGGTCCACTTTGTCCATCCCCAGTTGGGGCTGTTGTCCCACCTATGCCCAGCAGTGTGCAGGTTTGAAACAGTAGATGTATTTCCCTCTCTGAAGGACTTTGAGCAAAAGGATGACACACTGACCTTGGGGAGTGAAAGGCCATCCCAGCTGCTGTGTGAGGTTGGCTCCAGGGAGCAGGTGCGGACAGGGGAAGAGCAGCTGTTGACCGGGTCGACTGTACCGGGGAAAGAAAGCAATCTGGTGTTTTGGCGGAGACCTGGACACAGGCTCTGCACTGGCATTAGTCCGGGAGGCAGAGTGTCTTGGGGGTCCCGGAAGGTCAGGGGATTAGCAGGGTTTTAGTTGTGATACGGCCAGTGGGTCCCCAAACCCACCTGTGGTTGTCTCCCCAGTTCTGGAGGGTGTATGTGCAGTGGATATGCTGAGCCACTGGCAGCACCCAGGGCAGGGGGCATGGTGGGGAGAGGAAGGGGCCTGTCTAAGGGGATTCCACAGCTGAGGACAGCCATTCTGAGTCCCCGGGGTGCTGCTCCCTGGCCTCTGTCCCGGGCATCCCCAGAGTACATACCGTCTGGAGGATGGGCTGCCTGCCTACCAGGATTTCCCCTCGGGTCTGGGCTCACCCTTCAGAGGACCTGTGTTGACTGTTTCTCCACTTTGGTTGCAGTGGCCTAGGAGACACGCAGAACCTGCCGACACTCCCTCAGCACCCAGCTAAAAGGGACTCCAGACTTGTAAGGATGGATCAGTCCGTTGATACCCTCTATGATAATAATGATAGCAACGCTGACCTGGAGTTTACCCTGTGCTCATTTTAAGGGCTGCAGATTCAAAGCAGGTAGTGATTTGGCTCGGGGCCCACTCTTCCTGCTTTGGAGGGTCCTCCTTCCTGCCCCTCCCCGGCATCAAAGCTCTCATGTCCTGAAGCTCTGCATCAATTCTGGCTTTTGCATGCAGGTAGTCACTTGCACCATGGTATGAACTTCTGTCCCTGCCTTTCCATCCCTCTTGGGGAAGGCATTTTATGACTTACATCTCATTGTGAATGAATAAGACTTATTTCCAGGAGCAACATTCAAGTAAAAGAGGCAGAGTCAGGAGGGGCTTGCTAGGTGTACCTGCACCATAACGTTCAGACCACCTCTGATGCCCTTCCCTGAGCAACCTTGGCTTCTTTGCCATCTGCTTTCTGGGCTGCCAAGCCCCTGGAGCTGCACCTGCTCCTGCAAGGAGAGTTCCTAGAGACCTACTGTGACACACCTACCACCCACCTTCACACCAAGCCTCTTTCATGGCAGGCACACATGTGAAGGGTCTGTCACTATAGAGATAAGCAGTGTTCAATGCCTTCATGTCTCTGAAACTAGCTTCCCTGTCATCACCTGTGCTTAGCTCGTCTGGGAAAACAGGCCCCTTACTGGGTTCCCTCCTCCAAAAATAATAGTTTTTTAAATTAAAAAAAAAAAAGGATTTGATATTCAATACATCAAAGAGAGGAAGAAATACTTTGATGTAATTTTGATTTTACAGTTTAGCATTGATTTTATTTTTATATTTTTTAAAAGATTTTATTTATTTATTCATGAGAAACACAAAGAGGAGAGAGAGAAAGAGGCAGAGGGAGAACCAGGCTCCATGTAGGGAGCCCAACGTGGGACTGGATCCCGGGTCTCCAGCATCACGCCTTGGGCTGAAGGCAGAGCTAAACCGCTGAGCCACCTGGGCTGCCCTGATTTTATTTTTAGTTATATCTTGGTCAGTCTTGTTTTGGTCTTTGACTTAATCCACCCCTGGCTACTTCATGGATTCTCCTTGCTTAAAACCTCTGAGAGTTTGTGTTGTTAGAAGAAATATTCCCTCCAGGTTCTCAGGTATCAGCTGATCAATGTTGACATTTAATCCAGTCCAGGGCAGGTTGAGATAAGCCCTGAAAAGATTATGAGGCTGTCCCTATACCTGTATGAAATTCAACATAAAAGCAATACTAAACCATGAAAAAAGCCATAAGGAAATCCAGCAAAGAGCTGACAGTAGTGATTATATTTTATAGTAGGCATATTTAATGTGACTTGCTTCATTGGTTCATCTTTTAACTGCTTCTCTGATTTTTTCCAATTTTTTAGTCATATATTTCTCCATTTTCCCTTCTATTGCCTTGTGATTTTCTTGTTAATCTACAGAGGTTCTTTCTGTTTCTGGGCTTCTATGCTTTTTCAGCCATCTCACTTATAAACTTAGATATGTCCTTAATCAGCAGAAGTGTTTTCTCCATAGTCTCTGTAAAGAATTCTCTTAATACTAATCTCATCTATAAAGCCATTCTCCAAGGGATGCCTGGGTGGCTCAGCGGTTGAGTGTCTACCTTTGGCTCAGGTTATGATCCCGGGGTCCTGGGATTGAGTCCTGCATCAGGCTCCCTGCAAGGAGCCTGTTTCTCCCTCTGCCTGTGTCTCTCTGTGTGTCTCTCATGAATTAGTGAATGGAATCTTTAAAAAAAAAAAAAAAAGCGCCATTCTCCTCCAGAGAATTTGTGATATAAGTTAAATTAAAGAAAAAAAAATGTCTTCCTCACCATGTCTGTAAAAGTCTGAGTTCATGCAGTTCTTTCAGTTCAAAAGCAAAGATCCTAGGGCCATTTCTACCAAACTTTAGCCTCTGGGATGCTGCTTGGGCATAGGTGCTTCATGTTCCCCTGGGGAGCTCCTTAGTGCCATTAAAATGTATCAAAGGTCATCAAAGGCTGATAGCCTTTGCCTCTGTTTTGTCACTACTGGAAATCTCTCTGCCCCAGACCTGCCTTGAATAAACTGAAATACGACAAAAAGCTTTCTGGATAAAATATTCCTATTACAGAGATAAACATGTAACACAAACATGAAATCATGCAAACACCCACAATAGGGAGGGGTGTGGCTCCCCGTTAGAACATTGCACATGGGGCGAGGTACGTGTCAGAGCAACAGGGCTGTGTGGAGGGCACAGCTACATCTACCATCACAACTATGTGCTTATCAGGAGAAATTCATAGAAGGGGTTAGGAAGAGAAGACATGAGACTTTAAGATATGTTACAGGACACATCAAAATAAAAATCTTCTGCACAGCAAAGGAAACAGTCAATAGAACTGAATAAAAAGCAACATATAGAATGGGAGGAGATATTTGCAAATGACATCTCTGATACAGGGTTAATATCCAAAATCTATAAAGAACTGATATAGCTCAAGACTTCAAAAAACACAAATAATCCAGTTAAAATGGACAGAAGAGGGGCACCTAGGTGGCTCAATTGGTTAAATGTCCAACTCTCAGTTTCAACATAGGTCATGATCTCATGGTGGTGGGATTGAGACCGGTGTCAGGCTCCATGCTTAGTGTTTACTGCAGAGTCTGCTTGAGATTCTCTCTCTCTCTCTCTCTCTCTCTCTGCCCCTCACCTCTTCCCTGTTGGTGGGGAGGGATGGGCAGAAGACATGACCAGACATTTCTCCAAAGAAGACATCCAAATGGCTGACAGGCACATGAAAAGATGCTCAACATCACTCATCATCAGGGAAATGCAAATCAAAACCACAATGAGATACCACCTCACACCTGTCAGGATGGCTAATTCAACACAGAAAACAGCAGGTTTTGGTGAGGATGTGGAGAAAGGGGAGCCCTCGTGTACTGTTGGAAGGAATGCAAGCTGGTGCAGCCACTGTGGAACACCATATAGAGGCTCCTTGAAGAATTAAAACTAGAACTACCCTATGATCCAGCAATCTTACTATTGGATGTTTATCCAAAAAATATGAAAACACTAATTCAAAGGGATATATGCACTCCTGTATTTATAGCAGCATTATCTATAATACCAAATTATGGAAGCAGCCTGAGTGTCCATCGACAGACGAATGCATAAAGAGGTGGTGCATATATATTCATGATAGAATATTCTTCAGTCATAAAAAAGAATGAGAGCTTGCCATTTGCAACAACATGGATGGAGCTGGAGTGTATTGTTCTGAGTGAAATAAGTCCATCACAGAAAGACAAATACCACACCATCTCACTCATATGTAGAATTTAAGAAACAAAACAAATGGACAAAGAAAAAAAGAAAGAAAGAAAAAAGCAGCCTTTTAACTGTAGAGAACACACTAGTGGTCACCAGCGGGGAGGTGGCTGGGGATGGAGAAAACAGGTGATGAGGATGAAGGAGAGCACGTGTCGTGAGGAGCGCCGGGTGATGCATGGAAGTGCTGAATCACTATGTACATCTGAAACAAGTATCACACCGCATGGTAACTATACTGGAATTAAAATTAAAACTTAAGTAAAAAAAAAAAAGAGAGAGAGAGAGAGATACATTATAGAAAAGAATCACCCACAATCCTACCATGTTCAGGTTTCTTATGTTTGCAAAATTTCAGCATCATTTTCTTTACAGATGCCAGCACTGTAGGGGTGTCCGGGGTGGCTGAAAACAGTGTGCTTGTGTTGAGGTGATGTTTCAGGGGTACAAGGTTCTATTTGGTAGTTGGAGGAAGACGGTAGGAAGGAAACATGGGGATCAACTCATACAGTGGGGGGAATGGACCCAGAAATGAGGAGCAGCTTGTCCCCGGTCATGTAGCAGGTGCCTGGCACCAAACAGAACCGAGCCAAGCCCAGGTGTCCTGCGGCAGCGCTCCTCCGACTCCACCACGCCAGACCACCGTCGACCTTCCCGCTAGCCTTTGCAGTCACGGGGCAGCATCTTGTTTCTTAAGAAGGAGTTCCTGCTCTCCACACATTCAGGTGTTTTCCTTCCATAGTCTGATTTAAATGGCGATGCAATAATTGATACTCAGTACAAACCAGCTCTTTGCCCATCTCTGCTTCCCTTTTCTGGCCAGGGAAACTGGGATCCAGAGAGGGCAAGCTACTTGCCTGCGCAAGCCCAGCTCAGGAGGCAGACGTGGGGTTTGAACCTGGTCTGCCCGACGCCCAAGCCCCCTCCAGCCTTGCCGCCCAGCCTCTGCGGGTGGGAAGGCCCCCGGGCTGGAGCGGCGGGGGCTGTTTATTGTTCCTGTGGCTCTGTGCAAGTGTCAACACATTGTTTGAAGGGTGAGGGCTGGTGGACTTTGAAGACAGTAGAGCAAGAGGGCTCCCGCAGGGGGTTGTTGTCCAAACAGATGCAACAGAAACCAGAGGGCGGCCGGGGTGGCCAAGAGGCTGGTGGGTGGCCGGCGAGCCTGCTGGGCTCCTGTGCCGTCTTGTGATGACATGTCATGTGACCACCGAGGCCAGGCCTGGGGCCTCCACACCATCCCTCCCTGTGAGGGCTGGGGCCCGGGCCACTGTGCCCACCCTCCCTGAGGGCACTGAAGATATCTGTTGCCAGCCCCACTTCCGTGGGCAGATGCAGGGGCCCACACTGGCTGCCCCCAAAGGCTCTGCTATCCCATGTTTGAGAACATGGTCCAATTCCCAGGTGGATTCCCGAAGCGAGCCTCTCGGCCTCGCTCACCTTGTGAGTGGAGAGGGGGCCTGGTTGTGGGGCTGAGGTCCTCGACTAACACCTAGTGTCTGCTAAGTGCTGGAGATGTGAGGTGCCCTCTTCCTGCCCTATTCTATGCCATCCCGAGCAACTCCATGAGGTGGGACCATCACTACTCCACTTGGCAGGTGAGCATTTGGAGGCTCAAGATGGTCAAGTTAATATGCCCAGGAGATGGACTAGAGCTCAACTCTGGGTGGTGTGACCCAAGCTTTATCCCTAAAATCACAGCACTGAGCTACATCCAAGCTCTTGTTGGCTTTGGCTCCTGACCTTGTGAACTTGCCACTGTCCATCCCTCTGGTCTTCGGAGGCTGACCTCTCTCTGCCTCCACAAAATGAAGGCAATGTGAGTCTGCCTCCTGGGTTGTCGGGCGGGAGGGGGGTGGTCAGATTGGCTTTTCCTGTAAGCTGCCGCAGCAGTGCAAGGCGCCTGGCATCCAGCATCGCCTCCCCGAGGCCGGCTGTGAGCTGTGTGATTATCACTGGGGACAGAGCAGCCTCTCCTGCGACTGTGGCCGCCTCTCCCTTCCCCGCTGCTCCCTTGTGGTGGAGGTGACGATAGTGAACGTGGGTGTCACCGAAGAGAGGAGACGATCAGGATAAAGCTGCTGTTGCAAACAACACGTGTTTCCAGGACCCTCTGCACCAGCACGTCTGCACTGGAGCATCCACACTGCCCTGGGATGCCCTTCCCGGGCCCTGCCTGGAGTGTGGTTATGCCCGACGGTCAGCCGGCGCCCGGGGCACCAGTCCACATGCCACCCGTGCCTGCTGTCCTCTGTGCTGCATTAGTGGGGACACTCGAAGGGCACACCGTGGGAGGAGAGAACGAAAGGAAGCTGCCTTCCCCTGGGCTCGCAGCAGCTTTCTGCCAGAGAAGACAAGGGAGAGGCTTCAGAAGTCACTTTTCCAAGTCGGGTTTGCTCGGGAGCACTCACACTCAAGCTGTGACCTAAGAACAGGAGGAATGAAGCGTGTGTTTTGCCGAGTTTCAGTTGGTGTCAGCCGGTTCCAGAGGGGCCCAAGAAGCCATGGTTTGCGTCTGTCCCCGTGGCCTCTGTCCGGATGACCGTTCCTGCCACCGCCCAGCTGGGCTCTTCTCATTAACCCGGTCACACCGCCAGCCCGATAAGCCAGAAGAGAGGGAGGGTGGAGCTGAACCCCTGCAAGTGGGTGCGGGGCAGGGGGTGGGGGGCCGCGTCTCTGGGCTTTGCTAATTGGGGTTCTCTTCTCTCGATTAGGTTCTGCTCTTTGTCTGAGCAGACAAGATAAGGAGGAAGCTGGGCTTTTCTAACAAGCCGGCCTGGCAAGGCCACGTGGTCATTTCCGAGCGTCCGGCATCTGCAGGAATCCTGTCGATTTGGCAGTGGAGTCACTGTCCTCAGAAAACAGGGGCGAGCTGTCGCTGTCGCTGGGGAGCAGGCGACGATCCTGAGCCCCTTTGAGATCCAGCTGCGGAGGCTGCCTGGGGCTGCCACAGAGAGATTTTCCTTCTGAGCAGCTGACCCCTTTGCTCATCAGAATTACAAAAGTTCTGGCGGCCAGTGACTCCCCAAAGCTGCGGCTGCTTTCCGACAAGGACAGCCATCAGCGCATGGGGGCCGTGAGTGCTCGTATTGCATGCTTGGAGATTGTAGAAATCAACTCGAACAGCATCAAGTTGTGCCCTTTCACCAGAAGGATGTGAAAAAAACAAATAATGATTCATCAGCACTGTTTTTTTTTTTTTAAATAGAAATAATACCCCCCCCAAAAAAAGCGCTACTCAGTGAATTTGTAAATTAAAGCGAGGAGATGCTTACTTAAAATTTTTAAAGGCCCCACATATCCGATAGTCCAAACCAAGAATGCTATGTGGCGCTGATACGGATTTCTTTTCTCCGATCCGAATATACAAAGTATTATATGTTATATTGACATTCCGCCTAAATCTTTCCCTTATAAGGTGTTTGACATAAATAGCTTTTATTATGTAATTCTGAAATAGAAGGAATACACACGTTTCTTAAAGGTCCCAGCTGTTATTGTTATCATTTGGGACATAAAATTGGAATCCCAACTTCCAATATCAAATTTTAGCACAAACCCTATAAAATCTATCTTGTCAGAATGTGCCAGAACCTCTAAGCCCTTCTCGGCTGAACGAATTGCAGCTGGTGCTTCAACCTTAAGGTAGAGAATCGACTTGGCGTGTGGGGTGTAGGCAGCAAACTGGCCCTGGTTTTCGCCCGGCTGCCGAGCCGGCTGGGGAAGGCGTGGGTTTAGATTAGCCGTGTCCTACGCCGCTTGACGGGGTGACACGGGTCTGCAGGGCCGAGCCCGGGGCCTGGAGATAGGACCCGCCAGCAGGAATGCAGGGAATGTTTTTCTTCGGACTCTATCGAGGCACACAGACCATGGGGATTCTGTCCGCGGTGACAGCCTTAACATTTGCCAGAGCCCTGGACGCCGCTGTAGAAATGGCATTGCCCACCCTGGAAGTGAGAAGGTAACGTTTATTTTTGTATTTTTTTCTCTCTCTCCCATATACAGACTGTAGAAAGACCACCAAGCGTGCGCCATTTTTTTTTTCCACCATGATGTACAATTCACATTTGTTAATCAAAAAAAGTGCCCGAGGTCATCCACCTAGACTTTTTTTTTTTTTTTCCTTCTTCTTCTTAAACAGGAAACGGGTTTCAGATGTTTATATGTTAAAAAGTAAGGCTACTAATCTGTTTAGCCATTTACCAGATCCTGGCGAACTCCCTCTTACATTTTCATGTTCAGAGCCTATAGCATGACATTCATTTTATCCCTCTTGTTATTTAGGATAAAAAAAAAAAAAAAAGCCAACCCAAAATCTTTCAATAGTCACCTGCTTTCTTGGGACAGTTCCAGCAGGGGTTAAAAGAAATGAATTCGGTAGGTTAGTGAAATTGTACTCATGGTGGCGTTGGTGTTGTGTCGTGTGCTTGAAAATTCAACGTTCTCCGGGCCATTCTTGAAAATAGACCGTGGTCACATGCATTTTCAGACGTCTGTGGAGGCATCCTATTTAGATTCAGAATAGAGGTTTACGAATGCACACAGGAAGTCTACAGCGAAGGCAAAAGTCGTTCTTTTAAACGTCAGATCTTTTTCTTTGAGTCTGCATGATATTTTCCATGGTGCTTCTCGATATGAGGCTGTGAACGGTAACAGAGAAAAACCATTTTTCCCCGGGAGTCCACGATCACTTGAAAGGACTCCAGCCTGATGTTTAGAAATAAAGGTTTTTGTTTTATTGCTGGAATTTTTTTTTCTTGCCCCGGGGCTGATAATTTAAAACGGTCGCACTGCTGGTGAAAATGCTGTCCCTGTTCAGTGTGGCGCATCAACGATCTTTTTCTATAGCGGGAAGTTTTCTGTATTTATAATCCGGGAGAGAGGAGCATACACCGGGGAGGTTTGAATGCTGTTTTTCAGTGAATTTGTAAGTATTCAAATCACTGGCTGAAAAGACTTTTTAAATGTAGGACTCGGAAGGAATTCTATCATTTGCGAAACCTCGGTCTGATGGCCCCTTCTCTTTACATGCTTGTGTTTGACCAAATGCTTTATGTTTGCAGATTGTGTGAACAGGCAAACGATGGTTTTTGGAGGCATTTTATCAATGAAAGAGAAATAGCTAAATTTAAATGAACTCTTAAAACCAGCCCAATATTCTCTGGATTGGTAAAAAAGGTATTTGCAAAAATTAAAACATAGGCAAAGAATCATTCTCAATTCCCCTACCAGCATCCTCACCTACCCTCACCTCGAGACATAGATATAGATATAATATTCTATGAGGCAAAAGTCCAGTTGTTTTCTTTTTCATCAGCGTTATCAGAAGTGGCTGGAGAAAAGATTAGTATAAGGGTAAAAATGGATATGTCATAAATGTCCAAGCTCCTTTAAATGGGGGTGGGATGGATATGATTAAACACAATTTAAAATACGTATTTTTTTGGGAAATGAAAAGATCATTTTGATTTCTTGGGGGCATGTTCTAATTCAATGTTTGGATGACACAAGGAGTTTGGAACTCCCGGCACAAACCTAGTGACAAATAGTGACAATGCCACCTGTGCTGAATGTGAGCAAGAATAACAGCAGGTGGTCCTATTATGGAAGAAACTTCTGTTGAGCGGGTCCATCCAAGTGCAAGCACCCCAGCAGAGGCTGGTCCACACAGAACAAATCCCCACCAACCCCAGGCTCCCTCATCCAGGATGCGTCCACAATACCGGAGGACCCCGAATCTCGCCCAAGAAAGGCACTGCTTCAGAGCCCTTTGGAAAGCACCGGGGTGCTAAGAGAACAGAGAGGAAGCCTGACGTAGCATCTATGAAGAGTGAGCAGACAGGAGGAATTAGCGTGATGAGGGGCAGATTCGGTGCCGGTGAATTTCCTGCATGGGGCAGGACACGGGGCAGTGGGCTAGTGCTTCCCCAGCCCTCCCGTGTGAAAATCACAGGACACGAACCACTCTGGCCGGTCCTCTTTTTTTTTTTTTTTTTAAACCATCTCTTCAGGTCCTGGACCGTTAGGAACAGAAAAAAATGCCTAAGTCTGCAAATCCGGGGCAATTGCCGTGTCAGCTCAGAGCCGAGATGTTTCCCAAATGAACACCTGGATGGTGTAAATCACCCCGGCGGTAAACACTTCAGGCCGGCGCAGGCTGCAGGCTGGCGGGGCGGCACCCTCCCACCCGGCTGGGGTCCATAAACCAGGCGCTGGCCCACAATCATAAATGCCCCTCTCACCGAGAAAGACCCCTCCCCGGCTGGGAGCAGAGCCCCTTTGTAGAGGCCACTCAGATAACGGGCTGCCCTCACCGCTGTCCGCTTACCCTGCTCTGGTATCCAGAGGCCAGCTGTCAGAGGTCTGTGTCGCTATGAATGGCTTCACGAGACCTAGGGAGGGGACCAGGGCCACCGGCTTCTAGGTGGCTGTTTTCAAAGGCAGTGTGCAAAGATAAAGCCTAAAAAGAAAATAAAAAGAAAGAAAGAAAAGGCTTCAGTTTTTAAACACTGATAGTAAAATCTTCACAATAGCAGTAGTAATAACCAAGAGATGTATATGGAGCGTCCCCAAAGTTAGTAGAGATCAACGTGTCATTCCCTCCTTTAAAACATGGTGAATTAAGGTATTAAATGACTCTTGCTCTCCATGCTGTCCTAGAATCTTCCACTCCTAATGCATGACCACGCGTTTGGTGTGAGCGATTTATAAAAATCCCTGGGTGGGGGAAAGCAGATGTCAGAAGATACCTCAAAAAGATCACCTCCCCGGGAATTTCTTTATATTCCAATGCTCTCCTTAAAAAAGAGAAATCTCTCCTTATAATTATCTGATTAGGAGAAGTCTTTTAAATGCCATGTTCTGCTTCCTACCAGACAGATGGGAGGACGAGCAATATAAACCTTATAAAAGCGGCCTTCAGTTCAGGCTTTTTATGGCTCTATTCCCTTCTACCCACAGCGCGGATTAGAGAAATGGAGGGAACCCGAGAGCAGTTATACCCTGCCTCCGGGATCAACCTCGTACCATAGAAAAATAACCCGGGGAAATCATTCTGCAGCCAGGAACGAAGCCGGGATCAAATGGTTGCTGATCAGAGCAAATATTTAAACTGGATAAGTCAAATCGAGCATTATTAAATAAAGCTTGTTTAATATGTCTCAAACGGAAAATGTCTTTTGAGGGGAGTTTAAACGCAGTGCTGGAAATCTGGCGGGATGCACGTCTTGAGGCTTAATTGGTGTGCGCGGGACCTGGGTTTGTACTCCTCCTTCACAAAGCATTTCTCCCCCGTGTTATAAAACGAAAGCAGAAAAGGTTTTAGGTAGCTATCGAGAGCTGTTAATGCAACATCATGAATATGAGACGAGTGACCCGTGTTTTCATGTTTATCAATCAGGCAAAGGGCAGCCTGGCCGCCTCCGTGACAAGGGTTACGGGCTACAAGCCGAGGACACCCGCGCGTGTGGGGTGCTATTTGCCCAGCACAGTGCAGCGGGGCAGCAGCTGACCCACGCTCTCACCAAACCTAAAACCACTCTCTAATGGGTTTTACAATATTTACATTTTCTATTTTATTTATAGGATGCCAGATGTCTACATTCAGATGTAAAAAAAAAAATCATTTGGGGTAGAAGATCCCACCCCTTCCCCACATTTGCTGGCTTATTAGAGATGGGCGCGTTCCTGCTGCCGTGCGTCTGTGTGTGCACGCCAGCTCAGAGCAGGGCCTGGGGTCTCTGCAGAGGGTCGGGACGGGGGAGATGGCGCATCTGTTCCCATTGCCTGTGTGGCCACGGGGGGCGTCTTTATTTCTGGGCCACATTTTCTCCTTCTGTAAACAGGGAGGGGGCTGGCAATGTGCTGAGGCTTGTCCCAGCGCCGAGATCCTGTGCACGTCTCAACGACCACCCTCTTGCTCGTTACATTCTCCTGGCCCGTGGCAATGAGCGTCCGGGAATCAGCGAGCCGGTGAAGGCCCTCCCATGTCACAGTGTACCTGTGCGCTTGGGTGGGTGAGTGATCACACGTCTTTCTTCCCTCACCCTAAAAGTGATCTTTTATTTCACGGAATTGTCTTCCTTGCCAACTGACTTGACGCACAGACCAGACAGGGGACGCACGACCCTCAGCCCCTGTCTGATTTATCTGCAGGTATACATCCTCTCAGGCAATGCAGGACCTGCAGGTTTCCTTCGTAAAACCTAATCTCTCCCGGGGCCCTTGCTCGGGAAGTTTTATTCCTTTCTGCAACATAGACAGATGAGCAGTCTGCTTTTCAGCTCAGACACAAGCTGATTCTTTCCTGGGAAGCCACCCTGGGTGACAGTATGGGCAGGGAGCAAAAGCCCTGCTGAGACCACTGTGCAGTGTATGTACCAGCCCTGGGTGCGGTCTTTCATTCCTGGACAGGTGTCGTTGCTCCCTGCTTAGCAGGCACCACTGGCCCCTATGCATGCTGCCTGGAGGGATAGGGGCCTGGTGATTGCCATGGAGCCTCACAGCGGGATGGCAGGCAGCCCAAAAGCAACCTCCGTGCTGAGCTTTCTGGGCCCTTGTCAGGCTAGAGGGGATGGGACAGCTGGAAATGCATGGGCCAGGAGGTGCTCTGAGTGTGGCCTGAACTCTGGCTGGACAGGGGCCTGAGGACAGTATTGGGGCAATGCTGCTCTAGAAAAGCCTCACGTGTCAGTCTAGTTGGTCAGTGAGAGCGACTAGGAAGCCTGGTATTCCTTCCCAGCATGGCTGCAGGAGCCCTATACCTCTCAAGCATCAAAGCAGGAAGCCCGAAGGCCCGGAGAGGCAGGATCTAGAAGACACGGTGTGTGTCCTGCCTGGGGCACAAGGAAGAGAACTGAGTTAGGGGTGACAAATGGGCCGGGTGGGAGGGGACAAGAAAGGTTAAGGATGTGTCATGAGGAGAAGTGGGGGTTCACTAGCAGCCGAGCTGGAGCCCAGAGGAGAGGCTGGGGGACGGTCACAAAGGAGGGGCCAGATGGACCCTGAATCATCCTCCCTTTCACCATTTGGCCTCTCGGTCAGCTGGCTGGAGCTTGTGTCCTGCTGCCCTCACCCTAAACCTCCCATCCCCCACCTGGTGACTGGCCTTAGGTCACCTGGAAAACTTTGACAGTGCAGATGCCTGGTGCCAGCCCGGAGACTGAGGAGGCGTCAGGCTGGGTGTGGGAGCTGGCACCAGCACTTTTTACCAGCTCCCAGGTAGTTCCGTGGACAGTCAAGGACAACAACCACTGCCCTGACCCTAAACTTCTGCGTGCAGACTCCTGTGAGCTCCCACTTGCCTAACTGCAGACAGCAGAGGTTTCACTGTTTGTAATTCATGCCCTGGAGATGCTCTGTGTGGGTGGGGGCTGGCCTTGGCCCAGGGGCTGCAGCACCCATAAGGATCCCTGGAGTTGTGCCCTCCAGGCTGTGCATTTGGTGAAGCAGAGACATGCTCAGCACAGGGGTCATTTCCCGAATGCCTGCTTCTGCTCTCTCCCCTCGTTGGGTGGGTCTGCAGGAAAGCCAAGGGTCCCACTCCCAGCCCAGGGCCGTCTGCCGTCCAAACTGGGAGAACGAGGAGATTCTAAGCCCAGGATGGGAGTTCCACAAAGCTGCCTCATGTTCACATGTGGCCTTTTCTCTTCCCTGGTAAATGTAGCAAGACAAAACAAAAACCACAACATTTTAAAATTTTCCAAAGAAAAAATGCAAATCTTGATGAACTGAGGCTACATGGCAGTCATTTATCCTCAGTAATTCTGATGTTTCGTTGGCTTCTTTGCTTTCTCATAAAGCACAAGTCTCACAAAGGAGAGCTAACATATAGAGAGCATCTAGAAATCTAGGGGCCTTTTGCTCTGCCAACGACCCTATGGAGCAGGAGTTACTCTTGTGCCCACTTTGCAGATGGAGTGAGTGAGGTGTAGTCGACTTCCCTGTAGGATACAGATAGTAAGTGCCAGAGCTGGGGTGGGAACTGGGGTGGGGGCTCGGCTCCCCCGTCGGTTGGCAGTACCCTGAGGAGAGGCTGGAGCTAGGGGAGTCAGAGATGTCACTGTTTTCTCCCACAACTTCTTAAATGGTGTCAGAGCAGCGGCCCAGCCAGCTCTGCTGCTCTCTGTGGGGTGCCCTTGCTTCTGAGAGCCTTGCAAGGGGGGGGGGGGCTCAGCTGGGGTGGTCCCGCTCATGTGCTGCCCACCCGGAGCCCCCCTCTCTCCACAGGCAGGAGCGCCCACGACTTCTCCTCCGTGTCTTCTCCCCTTGGGATGGTGACGAGCTGGGGTCTGTTTGTTCTCAGGGAAAAGAAGAACCCTTTCTGGAAATACCAAACCTCTCTTTGCAGAGACAAACCTCGGGCAGGCTTGGAAGCAAGGAGGAGCGCTGGCTGCAGCGGCAGGCCCTCTGGGCTCTGACCCAGCTCCAGCCTCACCACGAGACCTTGGTCCACCAAAAAATGGGCATCTCCAAATCTCAGCAATAGTCCTCGGAGGGTGAGGTGCGGGAGAGCTGCTGGGGGTGGGGTGGGGGTGGGGGTTCTGCAGAGCCAGGCCCCCTCCCCACTCCCCTCCCCCCTACCTGGCCAGATTCCTACAGCCTCTGGGCCCAGGGGCCGGCCCCCTCTCTGTGGGCCCAGGGCCTCCTGCTCGCCCTCTGAGCTCTGCTCCCCGCACAGGCTGTAAAATGGGTCTAGTCCTGCCTCTGAAGTGTGGCTGTGAGGATTGTGTAAGGCGTTGGCCCTTGCTCCTAAAAGGTCAGTCCAGAACCTTCCAGAACCTTCCACGGAGTCACAACAGTAAGAAACAAACAGCACAGGTGGGGCACTGTTCAGAAACATCTCCTCTTCCCATCAACTGAAGGAGGTAGGGACCATCTTGGATGCATATTTCAGAGGCTCATACGGAGGCACAGGGCGGTGGTCTGGAGGAAGGGCTGTCGGCCTCTGCAGTCTCTCCACTAACCTGATGGATAGCAGCTATTATTAGCATTAGGGAGAGGGTTGAAAATTTTTTCTTTTTCAAGAAACTTTTTATTTGGAGGTCCTGTAGACGCCTACCACACTTGTCAGGAATAATTTGGGAAGATCCCTCGTTTCCTTCGGTGGTGACATCCTGCATAGCTGCCGCATGATGTCACAACCAGGATATGACATCACATAACCCACCGCCTTGTGCAGGCCAAACGGCAGCAGGGTTCTGGGAGGGCTAGAGTCTGCATGGACCCCGTCTCCTTTGCCCACTACCCCTCTCCCTCCCTTCCTTTTACTCAGCATGACCTGACATTTGTGTATCTGATGTTTACACGTCCCTGGAGATGCAAGGTCCATGAGGTCAGAGGTTTGTCGACTGGGTTTGCTATTGTTTCCTCTGCGTCTAGAACAGGGCCTGTCATGTACAGCTTTGGTACATATTTTTCAACAGATGACTGAATAAATGGTGTTTTCTCTCAGAGCCAGGTAACTTTTCTGTGCTCGTTAAAAAAAAAAAAAAATCTGTAAAATGGGCTGAATGCTCCCAACCTGCAGGGTGTGGTGAGGACCAGGCTGAGGAAGGCATGTTCAGTGTCAGGCCCTCAGCATCCAGAGGGGTCTCAGCTTCGGGTCCTTCCACATCCAGGGAAACTCCCCCTGCACCCCTAGCTGGTGTCGCTGACCATCCTTGAAGGTTCCTTGCCATCCCTGGGGTCTCTGGGGTTTGTCAGGCCCTGAAAAGGGCCTGTGTTCTTTCAACAGTTCGAGCATCGCTAATAAGAGGTTTGAGGTTTGCGGCCCTTGAAGGAGGCAGGCGTTCTGGAGGGTGGCATGTATCTTAAGTACCTGGTGAAGTCTGCTAATTCTGCTCCTTTGGAATAATAAACAGCTTAACACCCTCCATTGTTCTGGGCCCTGGGCCCCAGAGCCCTGCTGGGATTTGGGGGACAGTGGCCGGTTTTTTTTTTTTCTGCTCCATGGGGAGGCCCCTTGCTTAGCACCAGGTCTGCAACCCAGTCCTGACTGACCAAACTCACCAAATCTGAGGGCTCTGCAGGACCCACACCTGCCCCCTGGGATGGCGAAGCTCCACAGGGGATCTGAAGATGAACTTTGAGTTCACAATGGGCAGGGATTTGAAAACCAGCACGTTTCTTTCCATTGTAAAATAAGTATCTTATGTTATTATAAACCAAAACATTCATTATAGAGTTTATTAAGAAATGGAAACATTTAAGGAATAATTTATTGATCATAACCCTGCCATCTGGGGATTAGCAGCTTTATGCATTTTGTTATATTTTATCTCTCTCTCTTAACCTTTCTCTCTCTCTCTCTCTCTCTCTCTCTATATATATATATATATATATATATATAAAACCTAGTTAGAAGTATTATATAATTTTAGATCTTATTTTTTTCATCATTTTTAAAAAAGATTTTATTTAAGAGAGAGAGAGAGAGAGAGCGGGCAGGGAGGAGGGGCAGAGGGAGTGGAAGAAAGAAGCAGCTCCCAGCTGAGCAGGGAACCAGACGGAGGTGGGACTCGATCCCAGGACCCCAAGATCATGACCTAAGCCCAAGACAGATGCTTAACCACCCAGGTGCCCCTCTCATTGCCATTTCTTCATGAAGTATTTCCATTTCTTTAAATATTATTTGGGAAAATGTATATTTTAAACTAAAAAAAAAAATGAATCCTGTAGTGGAAGGAAGTGTAGAGGAAGATGCTTCTGCCAGCGAACAGAAGCACCAGGACAGGACACAGCGCAGATGTGAAGCTGACGCCTCCCTGGAGCTCACTGTGCGTTGCACCAGCCTGTCCCCCACCCCGGACCGGCCTGTGAGCTGCTCCTGGAGATGCACCTTCACGCACGAGGATGTGGACGTGTCCTGTGGGCCCGCCTGTGTGTTTCCGCCAGTAAGTTCCCAGGGAATTACAGCTCCGAGGGTGTGGACACTTGTAAGCTCCTGTGTATACACTGACAGATGGCCGCGTGGAAAGGCTGTAAATTCACTGACCGGTCCGTCAGCTGTGCACGCCAACGCCTGTCTCGTTACACCTTTGTCAACACTGGGCATTAACACCTTTCACTTTTTTTGTTTTGTTTCGTGTTGCTACTTTAAGGAGCAAGGATGTGGAATCTCCACTGTGGTTCTGAGATGCCCGCCTTAGCTTCTTTACGCCTTCATCCTGAACCCTCTGGTCTCCGAAGGGAGCTCTAAGCCCATTAGCTGGGACATGCGGGAGAGCAACCTCTGGTTGTTATGGAAATGCAGCAGCTCTCTGTGAAAGCATCCAGCTCCCTCTGCAGAGCTCAGGGCTGGGGGGGTGGGGGGTGGGCTCTCTCTGGGCAGCTATCAATCTCAGCTGCCTGCAGGAAATTTGCTGGAGAGGCCTACCCAGACCGGAGCTGGAGGAAGGGGTGCAGAGACGTCTCGGGAGATTGCAGTCGGGGAGATGGCCTGCGAACTCCTCCCCTGTGGCTGAAGAAAGCTTGAGATAAGGAGCCTGCCTCTCTGAAAGAGCAAATGGTCTCAGCTGAGAACCTTCTGGAGCCTGGAGAATCAGCCTGCAGCTCCCGCAACGCCCTGCCCTGTGGTTGGGGGTGGGGGGGACTCTGGGCTGCAGCGGCCGCTGGCCTTCCGTGAGGCCTGTAGTGGCTTCCCCGCCTGCGCCCCAGCGCCTGACTGCGCTGCCTGTCATCGCGGAGTCCTCCTCCCTGATGACACTGGGCAGCGAGAAGAAGGCACAAGGGGTCTGCGCTGTAAAAACTGAAGACAACATAGGAGAGTCTGGAGGGCCCTCCTGCCGCACAGCACAGAGAAGGTCCGTAATCCCCGCCCCGGTTGTCTGCTCCTCTGCTTGCGTGTGCCTGACGTTCTTTATGCGGCTGGGAAATCTGCAGGCGTCAAGTGGGCCAAACCCACAGCACTGAGCACATTCACGATGTCGCATGACCACCAACCTCTGTCTAGTTCCCAACATCTTTATCATCCCCAAAGAGACACAGCCCCTCCACCCGCGGTCACTCCCCATCCCCCTTAAGCCAGCCCGGCAAGCACCCGTCTGCTCTCTGGCTCCATGGTGTGTCTATTCCATATTTCACGTATGCAATCCCGTGTGCTTGCCTCTTCCCTCAGCATGGCCCTTCCCAGGGGCTCCACACTGTGTGCGTGCCAGCGCTCCCTGTCACACTGAGTGACGTCCCACCTTGTGGATGGGCCACATTAAGTCCCTTCGGGCACCTGGTGTTGGACACTGGGGCCGTTTGCAGCTTTGGCTGTTCTGAATAGTGTGGCTGGGGGACATTTGCGTGCAAGATTCTGCTTAAGTGCCTGTTTTCAACGTTTTGGGTATAAGCCCAGAAGTGGGATTGCTGGATCTCACGGTGCCTGTAGGTTTAACCTCCGGAGGAGCTGCCTGCTGGGTTTCCCACAGCAGGTGGGTGTCCCCACCGCTCTAGCTCAGGCTGACTCACAGCACCTTCCAGGGACACTGTCATGCCTTCCTTATGTACATAACAATCCCAGTGTGGGGCTGTGGTCACTGGCGGGGCCTCCCGCATAGTCACCCAGCCCGTGGTCTGTTTGAGACCCTTGATGAAAAGTGGCCCCTCTTCAAGTTCTGATGCCACCATTCCCTGGCTACCTCTACGCCTCTCTGGCCTCAGTTTCTTTTTTTAGAAAATGGCACATCTGGCTCTGATTGAGGGGCTGCTCCAAGCCCACTGCTGGCTGCACAGTGGCACCCCATAAACACAGCTGTGAGGCCCACCCGGAAGGCATGCGGGGTGCTGTCAGAGGCCACCGCAGGACCCTCAAATCTGTGTTGGTTTCACCAACTCACTATGTTGCTATAAATAATGCAAACTGGACGGTTAGAATCACATCTAGTGAAGACTGACATGTGCTTCTAATCCATAAAGAAATTCCTGAAGCAGGTGGATTCGAACCAGGCTGGTTCTGGTGTCCTTGTGGTAGAAGGGATGGTGTGTCCGGGGCAGGCCCCGCTCCCAACTGGTGACCATCAGGGGGAACTGGATGGACCACCTCTGTGGCCTGCCGGGCTCTGTGTACAGCCCTCAAGGACTAAATAAACGCAGTGATTTACAGAGAAAAGGCCTTTTGGGGCCGCCTCTGACACTGAGGTCTGAGGACTTAGGTGACAAAGCCAGCATCCGTCTTCCCCTGTGACATGTTCCTGTCAACAGTCACCCTAATGGAAAGAGGACCCAGCAGGACAGTGGGCAGCCTCCCCTCCACTCCACAGAACCTGTTCTTCTTGGATAGTGAAGGGGAGGGAAGAGTTGCAGGGCAGGAGGAGGCAGTGGGAGAGCAGGGCTGCAGGGCAGGGGAGGCAGGGAGGGAGCAAGGTTGTAGGGTGGGGGAGACAGGGGCAGGGGAGGGTGTCGGGGTGGGGGAAGGCAAGGCTGCAGGGCAGGATTACAGGGCAGGGGGAGGACAGGGCTGAAGGGCAGAGAAGGCCCTGCTTTCTTTCCCCAGTTATCTGGGCTCCCTCAGGCTTCCAGAATCAGAAGCAGAGTCCCCTGGAAGTCTAGACTCCCGCAGAGAGCGAGGCTGAGCAAGGCACAAAGGCTCTCAGGCCCAGATCTGGAAGGCTGGGAGTCCCGGACCAGCCTTCCAGGCAGGGGTGCTCCCGAGGAGGATAGGGACACGCCCTGACCTTGGATAGAGATCTGGTTCTAGAGCCTGCTCTTTTCAGCAGTCTCCCATCTCTTCAAGGGGTACATTTTTATCTGCCAAACAAAGATGAGCAATTTTCACCTGATGGGGTGGTGAGATCACAGGAAGCCAATAAACGCTCGTTGACAGGCATAAATAATTTTGCGGGTGTGAGAAAGGGGGATGTTTTGGCCAGTGTTGCCCAATATAAATATAACTCAAACCACACATGTAATTTAAAATTTTCTAGCAACCACATTAAAAAAAAAAAAGATACAAAAAGAAATAGGTGGAAATGCCTTTAAAATATTTTAACCCAATATATCCAAAATAGTACCCCAAATTAATGTTAAAAATTGAGATATTTAAAATTCCTTTATACCAATTTTTCAAAATATGACAGCACATCTCAGTTCTGACCAGCCACACTGCCAGTGCCCAGTAGCCACGTGCAGCTAGGGGCTACCGTACCGGGTGGCATAGGTCTACACCCTCCTTCTTCCCGGCCAAGCGGAGCCATATCCCATACCCCCATTATGTCTGCCGTATGGCCAGTTGGTCTTAATGGGGCTGCTGCTCCTTATCGGACTCCATGCACTGGTTTCCTGGGGTGGGAAGGGATGCAAAGGCAGGGATCAGGGTGGTTGTTGCTATTTCCATAGCTTTAAGATTCTATACATTTGGGGAGGGGATTAATTTAAAAATCTATTTATATATAAATAAGATGTATGACAAGTTTCCACAAGAAGGATGATTACAGTAGTGTCACTGCAATAGGGTGTCTATGAAATCAGCCAAGTGGTCTCGGAACTGGGCCACATTGAGGTCACTGGTGACCTTGACAAGGTGGGGGTCAGTGATGTGGTGAGGGGGAAGCCAGATTGGAGTGGATTAGAGGACAAGGCGATTCCATTGCTGTGTCTTAAGTAAGAAAATCTGGATGGACGCTCACCAACATGTTAACTGGTTATCTCTGGCTGGTGGGGTATGGTGGGGTCTTTGTCTCCTTTTTGTATATCTGCATGTTCTAATTTTCCCACAACAAATATATGTTAGTTGAGGAATTACAACTTTTCAAAAATGAAAGCGATATACTGGAATTGTAATAATTAACCTCAGCTTTCAGGGTGGGTAAGTGGAAAGGATGTTGAGGCATCCCTGACTCGTAGTCGGGGTGAGAAGGGGCTCTGATTTCTCCGAGATTCCACAACGCCGACTGTCTGAAATCCCCACAGGACCCTCAGACTCACCTCCACTTATGAGGTCCTCCCTGGGCGTCCTGTCTCCACTAGACTACAAGCAATTTCAGGGAAGGAGAATAATTTTGCTGAGCATCTACTAAATGCCTAGCACTGTTCGTCTTTATTTTATAGATGAAAACAATAAAGCTCAGAGGCAGTGGGACAGCCAGGAGCCCAGGAGCACTCAGCCTCTGGTTGACGCAGTAGGTGAATAATGAGGACAGTGAACCCACGTGGGGCTTGGTTGGTGTTAGGCTCTTTCACAAGCATGGAAGTAACTCAGTGTGTGCAATCATCCCACTCTCCCAACAGCCATAAAGAGTAAAGCACTCTTCTTGTCTCCAGGTTACAGATGAGGAAGCTAAGCATAGCAAGAGGTAAGTAATTGCCTGGGTTCACGCTCCTGGTGAACAACGGTGCCTGGGTTTTGAAGCCAGACAGTCCACCTCTAGATCACATGCCCCTTCTTCTTCACTACCTAGACCATGGCTCCTTCCTCTACCCCACATAGACCATGGTTCCTTCCTCTACACCATGTGGATCATGGATCCTTCTTCCACACCATGGAGACCATGAACTCCTTCTTCTACATCATGTAGACTGGCTCCTTCCTCAACACCATGTAGATCACAAGCTCTTTCCTCCACCCCATGTAGACCATGGGCTCCTTCGTCTATCCCACATAGACCACAGCTCCTTCTTCTGCCCTACATAGACCATGGCTCCTTCCTCTACCCCATGGAGACCATGGGTTCTATCCTTTATATTGCAGAGATCAGGGGCTCCCTCCTCTACTCCACATAGACCATGGGATCCCTCCTCTATACCATGTAGACCATGGCTCCTTCCTCTACATCATATTTCTTGCTCCTTGCAGGGTATACTCCACCCATATCTTTGACTTTTCTGTGCCTCCCTATGCGTCCCAGCATGGTGGGCACCCAGTGTTGGACTGCCCTTCCACCCACTCACTGACTCGCTGCAGGTAGACCAGGTGTGTGCCTTCAGTGCTGTGCTTTGGGCTCTGAACAAAATCAGATGAGTCTTAGGATCAGGATTAGAGAAACTATAAGAGGAGAAGTATGAACAGCAATGAAAATAAATGTGTGTGTGTGAGTGTAAGCTGTGGGAGTGTATTTTCGTTGGGTTGAGAGTCACAGAAGGGGCTGTTTAATTTAGGCAAAGACTCAAGCTGGTCCTTGCTGTTAGCAAGAAAACCAAATGAGGAGCCAGGAAAGGACTCTAGGAATGCTGCACACCTCAGACCCTTGCTTCCCTCCCCTAATTCTCACACCCAGGTGTCATGCGTTCACAAGCACCTGCGGGACACCTACCTGTGCCTCAGTGCTGGCCCAGGTGCCTGGTTAGGGTAGCCAACACTGACAGCACTCCCCCCAGGAGCCAGTAGGAGCCAGTGGTGTCAGAGAGCTTCAGCACAGTTAGCCGGTTACCGTCTGGAGGTACAGGAGCCGAGCTCCACCCCAGCATGCGGAGTGGCGAGAACGCCGTGTCGCCACTCCAGCTCCGCTGACCCCGTGCTGGGCAGAAGCGGGCCCTCGTGCAAGGGGACAGGTGCCCTTTGAGGAAGAGGCCTGAGAGTCCACCTGAACTCTGATTTCAGTGGCCAGGGTGGGGTCCGGGAGTCCGGGCTTGCTTTCCGATCACCTCCGGTGATTCTCAGGAGCAGCCTGGGCTGAGAAGCTCTGCCCTGACCCTCCGCCACACAAACTGGGTCCCTGTTTGACAGGCCCAGCCAGGTTTCACCCCCAGTTGTCACCATCCTGAAAATCCTAATTGTTGAGGGAGGGGCCCCTGGTTTCCCTTTAGCCCTCCCCCCCTCACTCCCAGCTTATGCAGCTGGCCCACCTGCAGGAGATCTTCCTCCCACAGACCCAGGCTGCTGACTTGGTCAGTACCTGAAGGCGGCATGGGCTTTCTGGATGTTGTAAAACACAGATGGCTGCTTTAGCCACCCAACTTATATAACACGAGGCAATCCATCCCACAAGTACACACAGAGCACTCAATACCCAGCACAGGGAGTGATGGCGAGGGTGGGACTTCACCCGGGGCCTGATCCGAGCCACCAGAGTTTGCTCTCAGAGGGCAGATGGCTGTGCACCTCGTGGACGCCTCCCCTCGCCTCTCCCCAGCCCGGGCGGTCCCTCTTCCTCCTCTGCTCTGCCAGGCTCCCCATTCCCTGTAACCACACATGGCCCCCAAAGTATGTCCACATTCTCATCCCTGCAACCTGTGGATGGGACTTTATCTGGATAAAGGGTTTTTGCAGATATATTAGGTTAAGAATCTGCAAAGGAGAGCATCCTGAATCCGAGACTGGTACTTTAAACCAGAAAGGAAGACGAAGAGGGCCATAAGCCAAGGGACGCCCAGGGTCCCCAGGAGCTGGAAGAGGCAGGAAGGATCCTCCTCTTCAGCCTTTGGAGGTTGTGATACCTTGGTGTTGGGCTTCTGGCCTCCAGAATGGAGAGAGAATACATTTCTGTTGTTCTAATCACTGGTTTGTAGCAATTTAGGGCAGCCCTAGGAAACTAATGCACCATCCAACTTCCTCTCTGCTTTGTTTTGTGCAAGTCTCTCCATGGGCTTTCCCCCACTGGCTGTCAGGAGGGCAAGCCTTTGTGCATGTATGATGCTCACAGCTGTGGCGCCAGCGCCCCAAACAGGGACAACGCGAGCCTCTGGGAGCCAGGGAGGGAGAAGCACTGCTCTGGTCCTCAGGGTAGTTGGTCTGAAGAACAGCGGGAGCCAGCACTGCCCCAGACCCCAGTGGGGAGTCAGCCCCTGGGGTGTATGGAAGCCAAATCCACTCCAGTCCCCACCCGGGGAATTTCAAAAGCCTGTCCTATGGTTTATGAAGCTCTGGGGAATGCAGAGAGGGGTCCTCGTCCCTCTTCCCATGCTCCTCATCATTGCCATGAGTCCTTTGTCCCCCTGGCCCCGATGCATGCAGCCAGTCTCAGCTGCAGACAGCCAGGTGACTCCCAGGAGGGGCCACTCCTCTGAGTCACACCTGGAGAGCTTTGCCCCAACGGGCGAGCTACCCAAGCCCTAGCCTTCCCAGCTGCCCACCGTGCTCCCTCTTACTGATGCCCTGAGATGTGATGGGCAAGTTGATGCTGTCGCCAGTCTCTTTGTCTTAAGATAGACCATCCTGATGGACGGTTTCTGTGAGGATTACCTTCTGTGCGCCCCTCCAGATTCACTCCTGCCTTCTCTGCCCTCTCGCCGGCCCTGGTGGCTGACCTTCATGGACTCTGTTGTCCTGCCCCGGCCTCTGCTCCTGATTGGAGCTGGCAGTGGGAGGAGGGAGGCCAGGTGTTGTCCACTCCCTCCCCACTGGGCCACCTGATTGACTGTGGCCCCTACCTAAGGTCACAGCTCCTGTTGGGATCTTCTCCAAGTAGACCCCCTACCTGGAAGTCACCTCTCTTCCCTTGTCCCTGCAGTTGCCCACTGCTGCCTGCCGTCCCTCGTCTAGGTCCACAAACCTTGTGCACACCTTGCAAACACCTTTGCAAACACTTGCAAAATTATTATTAATTAATAATTTTAATTAAAATTATTAAATTTTAATTTAATAAATTAAACCCCCTTTCATTTAAAACCCAGTTTGAGTGGCGGTTTATTTCCAACCCAGCAGGACCCTGACTGACCCTGTGTCCCTAACCAGGCAATTACTGATTACCCACAGCCCAGCACCTAATGCTTAATGGGAGGCAGGGCTCCATATCCACCCTACTTCTCAGGGGAGGGCTCCCCACCAGAACACGTGTCCCAGGAGGCAGGGGCTTTGTCCCGCTTCACTAGAATTCGTATTGAGATCATTGTAGAGTCACACGTAGCTGTAGGAAATGGTTCAGGGAAATCCCCCAGTGGTAACATGTGCAAAACTCTAGTATGGCGTTGCAAGCAGGGTATTCAGGCCCATGCAACCCACTCTTTACTCCCATCTCTGATTCACCTGTGGTCGTGTGCGTGTGTGCGTACCTTTGTCATGCACGTAGAGTCACCTGCCACCACCACCGGCGTGGTGCAGAACACTTCCATCACCACAAGGACGTTGTTAATCTGATTTCTCTGGAGGTTTTGATTTTAACCTGATTTCTTCAAAAGTCTTTTTAAAAAATCTTATTTTCTCACTACTTTGTTCCCAGTGCCCAGAACCATGGCTGGCATATGGCAGAAACTCAAAACATCTTTACTGGGTGAACGTTCAGTGCGTTTCGCCCTCACGACACCCCCTATGTGCGGAAGAGGGGGCCTCAGAGACAGCCCCATGTGCCCAGGCTCCTGGCTCTTGGGGCCGCAGTGGGGCTCCTTCGGCTCTCCCTGCTGCACCCCGAGGGGCGGAGCTGCTGGCATCCGAGTGCAGGGGGTCCCGTGCGCTGTTCAGCATCAGCGTCTCCCCTCCAGCTGCGGCAGCCGAGCACATGCTCCTAGACTTGGTCCACTGTTCGTCTTCCCACAGCTGTGCTGGGCAGCCGTCCTCCGAGCTCGTCCAAGGCTGATAAAAGTGCTGGGCAGGACGCAGCGGAGCCTGGAGCCTGGCCGGCCTGATAACTGGCTTCACTTTGATGTTTTTCAAGTTCAGAACGGACCCAGGCCCCTTGGCCAGCCTTGCACGCTTGTTTATTTTCGTCGCCGTGTAGGCTTTTGTGATTTCCCCTTCCCAAGTGGGACAGCTATCATTATTCCTGTCATTACCCTATTGGAAATGTTGCTAAACGCGCTCTCCTGCTCCATCCGACCCCTCCTTCCAAACGCCCGAGGAAGACCACCCACAACGGCAGACCTTCCCTCCATTTAATTTTAGTCTCAGGATGTAAGTTTGCAATTTCATCACAATTAAAAAAAAAAAAAAAAAAAACCAAAACCAAAAATGAGCCTGGCTTTCCTATCCCAGACCCGTGGACCATCCCTTCCTGACAGGCAGGGCTCAGGAGCCGCCCAAGAGTCCCCAAGAACCGCGAGCTTTCAGGGTGGGGGTGGGGGGCAGGGAGCAGTTTCACAAGAAAACACACAGTACTGTCCTAAGTTACGTTCCAAGTGTGTGAGATCAGAAAGAGACCGCTAAGCTGTGTTCTCCTCATAAATACCAGCGAATTACTCAGAGGGCACCGGGCATGCAGGGCACTGGAGAAGCATACCACTTCCTCTCCGAGGGCACAGATGCACACTGGATCGGAATGTTCTAGATGTTGAGGACACACCTGCAGACTCTCACAATACTTGAAAGCCCCTTGCAATGTTTCCCTGCTTGATGCCTTCCTGAACATAACGTTCGTGTTTTCTTGCTTTTTCATGTTTAATTTTCTTGCCTTCTCTCCTTCCTTACTTTGTCTTTATAAGTCCATGTCTGAAGCACACACATAGACGCGTGTGCCACACACACACACACACACGTGCGCTCAAGCACATGCTCCCTGCATGTTTCCCTTCCTCTGCTCCCAGAGTATTTCCTTTTTCAGCCTTTTGGAAAATGTTGCAACAGGGTTTGACCAGAATGAGATTCAAGTGGGTGATGTGGCCCAGGGATCCCGGCGGCTCTCATAATCCATGTTTCTTTTCTTCTTCATGTTCCCTGTCTTTTTTTTTTTTTTTTTTTAAAGTGGGCTGTGGAGCCCAACATGGGGCTTGAACTCACCACCCTGAGACTAGGACCTGAGCCAAGACCAAGAGTCGGATGCTTAACAGACGGAGCCACCCAGGTGCTCCCCTCACATCGCCTTTTACAGTTTGTTTCTTCCTTCAGAGCAGTAAAAGAAGTGTTTTCTCAGTGAATGTTATTTTCCCACCTACCAGTTCCATGAGAACCCTGGGAGAGAGGAATAAGTCTGTGTGCCAACCAATAGCTTAAGTCCACAATTTGGGAGAGAAACATTTTAGTCAAAGGAAAGGCAGTAGAAACGAGTTTCAACCTATCTATAAAATGATGTTCTACTCTTCATTGAAGGAAAAAAAAATTCTAACTACAATTAGATTGTTCTCCCAACATCTCGGGGCTGTTAGGTGTGACCACACATGTGGTGCACAGCACAACCTGGGAGGTGCTGTTGGCATGGGCGCAGCGCTGGGTGGTGGACGGGAGGGGCAGTGCGTGTGTGCAGAGTGGGGGTCGGGGGCTCTCACATGTCGCTGGCTGCAGTGGCATTCAGGACAAGCCCCTTGGAAAGACATATAGTGGTCACTACCAAAATGATGCATGCAGTTTTTCTGGGATCCTGCAATTTCACTCTTTTTTTTTTTTTTTAAGTGGGAGAGAGCACATGGATGCAGTGGAGAAGGTGGAGAGGGAGAATTTCAAGCAGGCTCCACACTGAGCATGGAGCCCAACGTGGGACTCAGTCTCATGACCCTGAGATCATGAACAGAGCCGAAATCAAGCATTGGACACTTAACTGATGGAGGCACCCAGGCATCCCTCTGGTTCCACTCTCGAGGGTTTGTCCCACCTTAAGAGCTCATAGGCTTTTTCAGAAGCCTGTGCAGTTTGGTTCACCCTCTGCAGCACTGTCCGCAGTAGTAGAAGCCTGGACACAGCCTAGATGCTGGTTCACAGGCTGGAGTGGAGAGGGGAGGCAAGCCGATAAACCAAGGCCCATCCCAAAATGGAAAGTGGTGTAGTCTTCAGAACAAAGAGGCGGATTCGCAAAGGCAGCAGTCACTGGGACACGTCACTCAGTGGGAGCCCCCGGGTGCAAAAAAGTCTGCATGCCGACTGCTCCCCATGATGAGCCAGCTGACATCGGGCTCACGTTCAGCCTCCTTTTCCTCCTCACTTTGTCCATCTGTACAGTGGGGATGATGACAGCACCCACCCTGCAGGGCCATGGAAGAGATGTCATGAACCTGTATGTATCAAACACCAACATAGGATGGTGCTTACATGAAGCAAAGGCTGTACGATACTAGTTATTATTACTGTATCATTGCCATCTTTGGAAAGAGAGCACATATATGCTGAGGTAGGCTTTGAAAGCTCCTGGAAGGGTGCCCAGAACCATAGGTGCCAGGGATTGCTCTGCCAGGGAAACCGAGAGACTGAGGAGAGGGTGAGGTAGAGGAATATCTATTGTTAACTTGTGTCTTTTGAATTTCTATCAAGAATTTTTCTTCCCTATTTTTTCAATCTTTTTAATGAAAATTTGTAAGTATGAAGAAAAGTTGAAGAATTGTACAGTGAACATCCGTGTACCTACCGTCTTAGCTCTGCAGTTAGTATGTTGCTGTACTTGGTTTACCATCCATCCATCCATCCACCCACCCATCCATCCCCTATCTACCATCCATCCATCCACCCACCCATCCATCCCCTATCCACCATCCATCTATCCATCCACCCATCTATCTACCCATCCGTCCATCCATCCATCCATCCATCCATCCACTCATCCATCCCCCATCCATCCATCTTTCATCAAACCCTCTTATTTTTGATGCATTTCAAAGCAAACTGCAGCTAGTAGTATACCCCCTGCCCCAGATTCTTTTGCACAGCTAACAATTAGCCAGAGTTCAGTAGCTGTCTATGAGGGTTTTTTTTTTATGCCAAATGTACATAAAGTCACATGCAGAGATCTGAAGTGTTCTGTTTGATCATTTTGTCAATTCATTGTTTATATAAAAAAATACATTATCTACAAATAAAATGTGGCTTCCCGGGAGAGAGAGACAGAGACAGAGAAAAATTGAAACAAAGCAAAAGAGCACTTTGAACCCACAGAGAGGGGGGAAAACCCATCATGAAGTCAATGTGATAGCTTATCTAGGGGAAAGGGATTTACAAGCGATAATGCTTGTTACAGATGGGTCTCGGTTGTGGACTGTTTCTATTTCCTGAAAGCACATAGGACCTCATAGCTAGACCTTTGGGCAGGAAGCATCATCGTCAGGAGTGCGGGCGTCAGCCTGCTGGGGCTCCAATCTCAGTCCCTCTGCTGGCTAGCCCGGTCATCTTGGGGAAGGCACTCAGCCCATCTGGGCCCCAGCTCCCTCATCTGGGAAGGACGCTGCTTCCCGCTTCCTGGGTCTGTGGGGAGGACTCTGGGAGTCGACACACGCAGTGCATTTAGAAGGGCCTCTGGCATCCAGTAGGTACTCCATTGGCTGTTACCCCTTACACTAAATCACACATCTCTCTCTCTCTTTGCTTTGTATTTTTTCCAAAATTGAATTGAAAAGAACCAAACAATGCAAGTTTTAAGATTTTCATCCTTAGGGGAAAAAACGTCATCTCTCCCTACAGCCTCGCCGCCCTCCCATCCTCTGCAAAAATCCAGGGAAATGAATCAGCCTGCAGCCTTTTGCTCTCTAATTCTTTGATTACTACATGATTGCAGCATCCACTCAGGCCGGGACTGAAAATCGAAAGAAAACAAGAATTCTTGAGTTATTTCCAGATCCTGAATCTGACACCATGATTCGTCTCTCAGTTTTGGCAAAACCTACAAAATGAGTGACCAAGAAGGGTAAACAAGTTTAGGTAAACACTCTATATACTGATTCATGATTTCAGTGCACCAGTTAACATTTAGCTTCATTTACCACAGTGTTTTAATGTCATTAAGAATGTAACTTCTTAGGAAAACTAAGAAAGTCTGTTTTTAGCCTAGACATGCAATTAAGGGAATTAGTAACGTGATACATCACCCTCAGGAACTGCGATAGAGTAAGAAAGCTCGTGCGGCCCTTTATAAAGACGTTCTTGCAGCCCGCGCCAGAGTTCACTGAGCTTCGGTCCCAGGGCAGCCGGGAGGGAAAACACAAAATGCAAGAAGGGAGTTGCTGCCCCCCGCACTGAACAGCAGTAGGAACAGATCCGCGATCGTGTGCAGATATGAAATAGTCAGAAAATCGGGGTCTGCGCTGGGCAATTAGTCCCTTTCCTGTCTGGATCACAGCCCCCCACAATCACTCACTGCAGCTTTGCAAGGATCCCTGCGTGAGGCTGGGGAGTGGGTTTGCTGGGGCCCATGCTGGGAAAGGGAGAAAGGATTTTTTTTTCTTCCTTTCTGAGATCCAGAAGGAGAATTCCACTTCTGACAAGCTTTGGCATTTACTTAGTTTCTGGAAGCTTGACATCCGCTAGATCAGGGCTTTCCTCCTCGGCACTGTTGATATTTGGGGCTAGGTCATTCTTTGTGGGGGCGTCCTGTGTGGTGCAGGGTGTTGAGCATCATCCCACCCTTCCCCCACTGCCACCCGGTGAGGACAACCCCAAATGCCTCAAGACACTGCTGAATGTCCTTGGGGGGCGAAGCCACCCTTGAGAATCACTGTTATCAATGAACCCGCTCCTTTTGCAGATGGGGAACGGGGGCCCAGAGGAGGTAAGTTAGAGTCTGGCCCAGGAACTTGGGTACCGAGGCAGGAGGCGGTACAGGGCAGGGACAGATCTGACTACAGGGAACAAACCTCAGACCACCACTCAGATGCTGCGTGCCGGGGCAAAGTTCTCAGCCACCCTGAGGATCCCATCCTTATGGGCTCTTGCCCTGGGATAGTGAGCAGGAGCTGCTCCTAGAGCTGGTGGTGAAGAGGAGCCACAGGGATGAGCGGTCGTGGGCGCCCATTCTAGAGGGCAGACCTTCCTACTTCTGCACACTCTAGCTCCTCACCTGTACGCCGGTGCTGCCCTCCCTGGTGGCTCCCCCTCAGGAGCATCATGCACAACAGTGGACTCAGACTCTCCGCTTGGGAGCCTACACCAAGTCAGAGTCAAGTCTATCAGCTATCATTATTGTCATCGAGGTTGTTTTGGGGGATATGGAGGGAACGTGGAGCAGATCCTGGCGGTCCCAGGAGCCAGTTGTGTCTGAGGGGGCTTGGCTGCTGGCCTGGCCAAAGCTGGCACTGTCACCCCTTCTCTGCTCTTGAGAGCCCACAGGCCCCACCCACTGCCCACTACCCCCTGGCTCCATAGCTCTCAGAGCCCCCCCTAGGCGTGAAGCCCTCATGCCCCTCCTCCCTCCGAATCTAAGTGGCTGGAGCCTGTCCATCTTCCTCACCCTGCCCTCCTTAGCATTGGCTTCTCAGAGCCCCAGCCTAGAGCAAACACTGGCCTCTCAAGGCAGCAGAGAGGGTGATCTTGATTGAGTCTCTAACTTCTCTGATCTTGGATTCCTCACCTGGGCAGGGCCATGAGAACAGAAGATCCCTACCTTCTGAGAAAAGACCTACCTACACCGTATTTCTTTTTAACTTCGACCCTGGGGACCCAGCATGATTCTGAACATATGATAGGTAGGAACCCAGTCAATGTTGGACATAAGAGGATGTAGGAATGAGAGGCTGGGTCTGTACCTCTGGGTGATCTACTTTTTTCCAGAAAGAAAAAGTGAAAAAGACAGACTGTTGCTTGGATTTTATGTGGATACAGCGCAGATATCAGCACTCATCCACCTGTCCGTCCATCCATCCATCCATCCATCCATCCATCTGTCCATCCATCCGTCCATCCCTCTATCCATCCATTCATCCATGTGTGCATGCATCCATCCACCTGTCCATCCATCCATCTATCCCTCAAAAATGTATTCCTACCGGGTGCCAGGCACTGGTTGGTCTGGGCTTTGAGGATGCAGAAGTATTTCAGTACCCACTATGTTGGAACAAAGCCTGACCCAGGGGAGATATCATGGTATATTTGCCAAATGAGTAAGTGAATGAATGAATAAGTGAATGAATGGACAGGGAGAGCAATGAATGGCATTGGGATAGACTAGTGCCAGGAATCCCTATCACTAGTTGGCCTTTGGTTCTATCCACGGTTCCCAGGGTCCCCAAGCAGAGGGTGTGCAGCATGAGTAGCAGGTGACAGGATATCTTCCCACAGGAGCAGAGCTCTAAGGGTGGCAGTGACTGGGGATCATGCTCTCTCTACCCTTGTGAACGCTTCCCAGAGCGATCCTGCATCCACACTGAGTGGCTTCATCCTCTGCAGCTGAGCCAGCTGGTTATCAGCTCACACCCCAGGTGTTGCTGCGAAGGAGGGCTTTGAGGAACTCAGGCACCCATTCCAGCATGTTCCAGTCCCTACTCTATTGGCTCAAAATCTCTGTCCTTGCCCCCAAAAGTCTGTCATCAGAAGAAACAACTGGAAGCATAGCTGCCCACACTGAAATGCTTGTTAGCCCAGAGACACAGGCTGGACTTCACCTTCCAGGGCATGGTGAGGAATCGTGCCGACCTATCCATCTGTGGCCTGTATCCTTGTGAGCACACACAAGGGGAAGTTAGTGTACCTAAATGGATAATTATTAATGTCACTTCCCAGGTCACATCAAGTGACAGGCAGAACAGAGCAGGCTTGGGAAGGGCCCGATCAGGACAGTGTGTGTAGCTCCTCTCTGCTCACCTGTCCCCAAGGTGGGGGAAGTCTGGAGCAGCGGTGGGCTAACCAATGCATTTCCATGTTTCTGATGGGGTGGCTCCATCACCCCATCACTCCTCCAGGAAGCTGAGAGCCTGGGCTCCCCAACTGCGAACAGCACTCCTTCACATGTCAGCTGTAGGCGGGCAAGGCCTGGGATCTGGGAGGAGAGATCAGACTCCTCCAGAATTGCGTCTGCTTCATAATTATGGGGGCACTTGCTGAGTAATCACTTTGGTCCGGCGTCATGTTAAGCACTTTGCATGGGTTGACTCGGTCATTCCCCACAAAATCCCAGGGGTGAGCATTATCACATTGCCATTTTGTATATGAAGCTGCTGAGGCTTAGCAAGATCCAAGCAAGTTGACGGGTCACACAGCAGAGCCACTGGGATCTGCACTGGGACCAACCTGGGCTGATCAGCTCCCAAGAGGTTACAGCTCTCCATGTCAGAGACCCCCAGGTCAGCCGCCCATCCTGCCAATGGAGAGCCTGGGGCAGGTGTGGGCAGGGGAGCTCGAGCAGACACCCCATGTTCTGCACTTCCAGAGAGTAGGCTGTCACTGC
The DNA here is from genome assembly GCF_003254725.2 of Canis lupus dingo. Lineage (NCBI taxonomy): Eukaryota > Metazoa > Chordata > Mammalia > Carnivora > Canidae > Canis > Canis lupus. The sequence goes on along the minus strand of NC_064247.1, from coordinate 66,719,207 downwards.
GTGCATTTAGTTCCTCCAGGGACTGGACCAGAGGCTGACTGAGAAACCTCTTTCTTCAAAATGGAAACTGAGGGGGTAGAGAGGACACGTTTTGGGAGTTATGCCATCTTATGGGGATTCTACAGTGTGCTATTGGGGTTTGCATTTGGGTGTACCCTAACCCTTAGCCCTTTGAGACTGCACCCCAACATCCATGGTAGGGAAGACCAGAGACCTTCTAAGTTACAGTGGGCAGATCACCCTGACTCCAGGAAAAGAAAGCCCAGTGTCCGGACACGAGAAAAACCTTTCAAAGGTGGGAGGATTTCTTCAATTTTTATTCTTCTTTTGATCGTTTTTTTTCTTTCATTCCCCCCAAACGTCAACCTTGGGATGGAAGATCACTTCAAATCTCATTTTATAGTATGGAATATTTTTCTCGTTTCCTAGCAGAGACCAATTTTGGATGAATAACTTGCGACCACAGAAACATGACACCAAAGCAACAGCGCTGGGTGGCAAATTTCTCCGTTACCACAAATATCCTTTCTCCTCAAGGACCAGATTGGAAGCATTTGGGGTTGTTTGTGCGTCCCATCCTCAATCAGGCCGAGGAGGGGCTGTGCCGGTAGCAGCAATGTGCCCAGTGCTGTCTGCCTGTCACCAGATGCACGTTTCTCTCTGTTACACTTCTCCAAAGCGTTGACAGATTCTTTAGTCCTGGGTGTGAGATTCTCCTCCTCCCATGCAGGAGGAGGTGCCTAGCACAAAGCTCATGCCCAAAAATATCCTGATTCCATCCAATGGCCTGACTGTGTGCTGTGAGGACTGAATAGTGATTAGCCAGGGGTCCTGTCTCCATCCCTAGTAAACTGGGGGTAATCCCTAGTTTACCCTGGTGTTCTTAGCCCTGTCAAAATTTGGATCCACTTTAGAAATAAAAGGGGACCATACTGCATAATTCCAGAGGCAATGTGTTCAGGCAGTAGGACAGCAACAAAGTTTTCATGAATATTAAATATGTATTTAGATACTTAATATGTGGCCACCCTCACTCTCCTCACCAGCAGAGTAGTGCAAAGTGCAAAGAATAAAGGAACCAAATGGTGAGGGTTGCATACATCCCTTAGCCTATGATCATTTTTATCCTCTCAACATTGGATTAGAAGAAATTTCAAACATATGGGAAAGTTACCCATTGTGAAAACCCATATAGTCATCACTGAGATTCTAGAATTGTCAATATTCTGAGATTCTTGCTTTAATTCTGAGATTCTTGCTTTAATGCTTTACTTTCCATCCTCCTTCTGTTTCCTTCCATCCCATCGATCCTATCATCCTCCCATCCATCCACCCATGCATCCACCCATCCATTCATCCATCCATCCATCTTGTCATCCTCCATTCATCCATTCATCCATCCATCATCTACCCATCCACTCATCCACCCATCTGCCCATCATCTACCCACACCAATCCACCCATTCATCCTGTCATCCATCCATCCATCCACCCATCTGTCTGTCCATCTATCCACCCATCCATTCTGTCATCCTCCTGTCTGTTCATCCATCCTTCCAGCCGATCAGTCATCTTATTCTTTTTAATGGACTAGTTCTTAGTTCTAGATTCACAGAAAAATTGAGAATATCATGCAGAGATCCCCCAAACTAACACCCCATTTCCCTATTGTTAACATCTTACATTAATATAGTACATTTGCTCTAATTAATTAATTAATATTGATATGCCATTATTACATTTTTATTAATTAAAGCCCATACTTTATTCATATTGTTGTCTTAGTTTTCACATAATGTTCTTTTTCTGCTCCAGGATCCCATCCAGGATCACATGACAGTCATCATGTCTCCTTTGTATCCTCTTGGCTGAGACAGTTTCTCAAACTTTCCTTGTTTCTGATGACCTTGACATTTTTGAGGAATATTGGTCAGGTATTTTGTGGAATGTCCCTCTATTGGGATTTGTCTGGTGTTTGCTCATGATTAGACTGTGGTCCATTTCACTTTTTGATGAAGGTCCTAGTCAGCTTATGAACCTCTTTTGTCAAGTGGAGAATGAAGAGAAAGCTCTCATATCTGTATCAAGGGAATGTTGTGTAACAGTGGGGAGGACTACTGGTGCTGCCTGGGTTCAAATCCCAGCTCTAGCACTCACTAATATGGACCTACCTTCCTTAAGCCTCAGTTTTCTTCTCTGGATATAAATGGATCCTGACCCTGCTTTGAGGGTTCAATGCAACCCTGAGCACAAGAAGCCCTCAACTGAGACTACCTGTTGCACTTGATGTTACAAATGTCCAGCATAGATGATAATTACCATAGGACTTGTTGGCGGAGGACTGGTCCCTTTCAGCAGTGGGACAGCTGGAATGGGCATGTCCCCTTCTCAGAATCAGCTCACTCTTGAATGGAAGGGCTCAGGGCATAGAGGGTAACTGGGGAGCCAGGAGATGAGCATGGAGTCCTGCCTGACTCCGAATGGTAGAGCAACACACACACACGCACACACACCACATACAACACATACCATGCCCACCACCCATCATACCTACCACATACATCACACACACCATACACACCACATACATACATACCACACATACTCACACAGCACACACACACGACACACCACATATACAGCACATACACACCACTTACCACATACATCACACACCACATATATCACACACCACATACACCATACACACTACCTACATCACACCATATACACCACACACATTCATACCATACACCCTTACATACCACATATATCACGTACATATCACACACACACACACACACACACACACACACACACACACACACACATCACTGAAAGCCAGTCTGGCCAGGAGTCTCTTAACTTTCAGGTCAGTTCTCAATCAGGAAAATAATGTTCTCAATATTAGAGGGAGTAGAGGGAGGAATACAGTTCATCTGGGCTTATTTTATTATTGCTACAAATATTATTTTTTATTGGCATGAGAGGAGAGAAGCTGGGGTGGAGGAGGCAGGGCCGCAAGGGATGTGCATCCTTCCCGGCCCCACGGGAATCCAGGCATGTGGCACGCATTTCCCAGCAGCAGTAAGCAGACTCCGAGGGAGGCTCCAAGCAGTCTTTTGGCCGAAGGTTGATTGCCATAAAACCCCAGTCAGACAGCCTGAGACCACGCGGGACTCTCCTGTGGTTTCTGGGATGGAGCGGATGTCCTCCTGGAAACTTCTCTGCACGCAGGAGGCCCATGACGCTGTCACCGGACACATGTGACATCTCCTCATTCGTGAGCTGACTTTGGCTTCCAGTGAGCCCAAATGCCAAAACCATGTCTCTCCAAAGGAAACCTGACCTTGACAGAGAGGACACAGGCTGACTCGTGTTACCCAGTTCTGAGTTCGGGGTGGAATGCTGTGTGGAAAGCGGACCCCGGGACTCTGGAGCTGGAAGAGGCTCCCACCACCTCCTAGCAGCTGCTGACATTTATAGCATTCTCACTGCGACACCAGCTCTGAACTCAGCGTGGGGCGCCTCATCTCCACAAACCATCCCTTCTCCCCTCAAGCTTTGCTGTCCCCATTTTATGGACAAGGAAACTGAAACCCAAACAGCAAATCCCTCACCCAAGACCCCTTCACTAGAAAGTGGTGGAGCTCAGATACAGGGTGTCAGGTTCTAGAACCTGCTTCCTAACCCTTGGCCTGGGGTCTGTGAGCCCCTTTGGGTGTCACTGGATGGGCTTCTGGGAGTCCACAAGACCTCACAGTTTCCATGCAAAACATGGTACATACATTTTGCTGGGTGAGAACCCACAGCATGTTGGAGAGGTCCATGCTCTCACAAAGGTGAAGACCTCCTGTACCCCTCATTCTCAGAGCAAGTAGATGGGGATTTGGCCTCAGGCCCCCACAGCCAGCCCACTGCCTTCCCTACTATCATTTGGTACATAAATAAATTGTCAGACGATTTTTATTTGGTTCTTTATTCTGCATAAAGCACCTACAGGAAAGCTTCAGGTCCTATGAGCAGAGCACAGGGAATTAAGCTGTATAACCCCATCCACATCAGGGACTGAAGGGGTGCCAGTGCCCCAGAAGCCCCTCACATCTCCAGCCCTGCTTCTCCAAAGGCAGCTGCTCTCCTGGTCTCCTGGTAGCCCGAGTGGTTCCCCCTGTTTGGAACACCACACAGCACACACTCTGCACATGGGATCACACAGCACACACTCTGCACATGGGGCCTGTTGGCTCCACCTGCTGAGATCCACCTGTTGCAGGGCTGGGATACGTCTTCACTGCTGCGTACTATTCCGTGGAGTAAACCCACCAACCTCACTTGTCCGTTCTCCTGCGGAGGGACTGCCAGGCGGGGTCCAGTTCAGGGCCTTAGGAATGGGGCACGTCTGCATATTCTTGGATGTGCACACATTTACCTCTGTCATGTGTCTCTCAGAGCAGGATCGCCCAGGCACCCGATGGGCCTGCTGTCAGCACTCGTGTCCTCTTCCACAGGGGAAGTTCATGTGCCCACAAGCAGCTTCCTGTCTTCTTGCCGACATCGTATTTTAGCCATGCTGGTGGGTGAGGCCATAACATGTATTATAGAATATTAAACAACCTTCCTGCTCTTTTATTTTCCTCCTTTAAGGAGATTTTCCTTAGTCACTGTCATTCCTCAGCCCCACGACGCACAAAGCCAGAGGCCAGGGCTGTTGCGGAGGCATGACTGTGAGCTGTGGTCCTCATGGGGGTGCCGGGTTGAGGGGCACCAGCTGAGAAGGAGCCCCTGGAGATTGCCTTTCTCCTCTCTCGCCGAGGCTTCATGTGTGCTCTTGAGGGGCAAGCAGGTGCCGACTCCAATCTCAACGGTCTTGGTGGGAGAGCCTGCCTGCCTGCGGCCCTGATGGCAGTCTCTAACAGTGCTGAGATGCCTTGATGGCTTTAGCCCTTGCACTGTGCACTTACTACGGTCTATAATGATCGAGTCACCAGGGCTGGGGGTCCCTGGCCACTGTCCATGGCTGCCTTGAGCCTGGTTCCTGAGAGTGAGTGACAGCTGCGGTGGCCGGTACCCATCCCATGCTAGAAATCTGGTCAGATCTTGAACCTTCATGTAACCCCTGTCAGCCTCACATCCATTAGGAACAGAGAGATGGCTCGTTGTAGGCACGACCCTCTCCCTGGATGGCCATGGAATCTTGGCATGTGGGCCCCTCCCCTCAGGCACCCACATCTAGGGGGAGCTGAGGTGGGACCCACATCTAGGTGGGAGCTGCCCACGATGGTACCTGGCCACAATCACTCTGCACTCTGGCCTCTGCCACTCCCTGCAGGACACACTCACATTGAGACTGCTTCTGATGCCCACACCCCTGCCTGGTCAGATGGCAGGAAGAATGTCCCTGAGCTGAGCCAGACGGTCTCTGCCCCTGCACCTCTGACCCTCATTCCATACTTTGGGACTGAGCAAGTCATTCTTCTAGGGTGCCTCAGCCTGCTGAGCTCCAAGAAGGGACCGCTCCCACTCAAAAACACTTCCCGCTGCCCTACCCATCCTGAGCTGGGGAGTGCAGGCCACACCTAAAGCGCCACTGCCAGAAGCCTTGCCCCGAGTCAGAGGAAGGGAAGGACTTTTTTCCTTCTTTGCTGCAAATGGAGTAAATTCGGGCCTGGGAAATCTACAGGGTTTGGAGTTCCTTGCCACTGCCTGTCCTGCGCCTCCTCTTCCTTCCCCACCTTGCTGCCTCATGTCTCCCAGAGGGTGCCCTCCCCATACATGCTCCATGCACACGTGTGCACACATGCATGAGGCAGGGCCGAGGCTCGGCCTGGAGCAGGACCGGGCATCCTGGGGTCGGTTGGCTCACTCCTTCCCACGGCCAGCGAGCAGGAGCACTCAAAGACTGGGGAGGGGAGGATGTCAACATCGCCATCAACGTTGCTTGATGCAGAGGTATTTCAGATTGCATCTTTAATGCCACAAGTCCAACTTAAAAGCATAAAAGTTAAGTCACTCCTGAGACACGTTTTCCACCAGTTGTGGATTTTGTCAACCCTGCTGTTGAGACATGCGAAGAGCCCACCGAGTTTCTCCCTCGCCATGGGGTGTGCTGGTCACCCCCACGCGGGAGGGACACAGCTTTGGCACAGTGTGTCCCACAGGAGCACTCAGCGGGATGGCAATCTGGCAGCCAGCGGGTCCCTCCCTGTCCTGGGGGAAACTGTCTGCTGTCTTCACCAGAAGACCCCCGGCCGTCATATATTCCAGGGGTCATTTGATCATTGCTGCCTTGTAGGGGGGCGAACATGACCCACATCTATTGATTGATTCATTGCAGACGATGTGCAGACAGAGAGAGACCTACTGTGTGTGTTTTTTTTTAAATGACCAGTTCCCCACAGCCAGCATGAAGGGTGTTTTATTCATAATACCTCGAATGAGGGTGCATCCACTCACCCTATTAAAATTGGTGATTAAGTCTGAGCTATTACCAGTCCTTTCCACTCACTTTGGTTGGTGCCGTGTGTGAGTCTGAGCTGCTCTGGAGACTCTGCTGCATTCTGGCTCGTGCTGTGTCCACAGCCACAGCAAACCTAACAACCTATCTTGGCGAGTGTGAGCTATTGCAAAAGCCCTGCTCCCACCCGAGGTGACTTTGTGCACTTACTACTCGTGAATATGCACATACATGAAATATTCCTTGAGTGACATTTACACTAAGGTAAGTTTTGCAGAATGGCTTTGCCTACCAAAAGTTTTCCTCTTAGACTCACAGTTTTTGTGAATTGGATGCTACCCGTAGCAGTTGTCACTGAAGGCAAAGATCACGCAGTGGGAATATTTACGAGGCCAGGTGGACAGGATCGGCTTCTCTACACTGCTCCTCACTTACTTCGGAAGGGGCAGAAGCAGGAAACCGCTCTGCGCCGTGCTCCCGTGCTTGCTCACTCCTGAAACTCACGCACAACACGTCTCTGTGACCTTTACAGTTTATGTTCCTTCTGGGAGAATCAAGACGTGTCTTTACAACAGGCATGTGGCATGTGGCATCCTCTTGAAACACAGACCTGCGCCTCTTCCCTTGGCAAGCAAGTTTTAATTATGTTTAAGTTACGAGAACTATGAAGTCTTTGGAAATTGTATGGAGATAACTTTTTTTTTTTCCTGAAGCTTTTCTTTTTGCCTCTAGCTATTTTACCAGGGTGAGAGACAGAGAGAAGGAGAGGGAGAGAGGGAGACAGAGACAAAGAGATTTAAGAACTTTAAAATTAAAGGTTGAGAAACACCAGATGAAGGGTCCCAATCTTTGTAGCTTCTATTTCCTTGAAAATGTCCCAGAAAATGTTCTTCCTCCCTGCAGGATGTAGCTTCCCCACAAATCCTGAAATTCCTTTGTTTAAAACAAAAACAAAACAAAACAAAACTTGTGGCTTTTCTCAAAATGACAAACCAGACACGCAGAATCTGCAATCCCCAGAACACAGCCTGGACCATAAACCTTCTGGCTCAGCAAGCAGGTTTTACGGGGACCCCAGTAAAACTGTGAGGATGCAATAAATAGCCAGCTGCCTCTCCTGTGCAGCCGCATCTCTGGGACGACAAACGTCCGAGGCCACAGGACAGAGCCAGCACTCGTGTAGGTCTGGGGCTCCGTGGACAAAGCATCCGGACGGCTGAGATGCCCATCCTTCCTCCCGACGGTCCAGAGGGAATGCAGCAGAGGTGTAGGCGGTGCACACTCATCCCAAAGCATTCCTCCAAACTGCTGCCTCAAACAGGCGTGTAAGTATTTGGTATAAACAATGGAAGAAGTAATACAACCAAGTAATTAGCAAAACAGGGCAGCTAGTGACACCCCGGGGCGTTAACATTGAGGCCATCGAGGACAGATGGGGAGGGATTTAACGTTTCAGGGCTGACACACTGGCACACACTTGACACTTGTGATGGAAAATTCTGCTTGACCCCCCCTTGTCAGGTCTCGGGGGCCCCCACGCAGATGGACAGGTCCCCAGCCCTGGACTCCACTTGGTCACTTGCACCCACTTGACACTGGACAAGTCATCTCATCAAGCCTAGTTCTGCAGCCAAAAATGGGAATAATTCCCTCTGTGGACCTCCTCTCTGGGGATATTGGGAAAAAGAGTAGAGACAAATAGAGAAGGCATTCAGGAGGATGTTGAAGCGAGAGGGTTTTGTGAGCATGCCAACCCGCAGAGAAGAACAATTCAATCCTGCGCACAGCTCGCTGCCTGCCCAGCCCCGTGACCCCCTCTGCAATCAGCTCCTCCCAATGGTCCACGCACTTGCTACCTCCTTCCCTCTGCCAGGAAGCCGCTTCCTCCTGGAAGGACCTTGCCATCACTCCCGGGTGTTCCAGAAATCCCCTGATAACTGGCAGTGTCCGGAGAGTGCGGTGGACCAGCACGGGAGCACGTGGGAGCGCGCCAAGCAGATCTCTATCTACATCCTTTTCCCTCCGAGGTGCCCTGGCCGCTAGACTCCCACACACAAGCTCGTGCACACTGGCACACACCCAGATGGCCACACACTTGTGCATGTCCTCCCGCATGCACGTTCTCACACACACTCAGACCCGCACACAACTCCGCACACACTAAGATGCACCACGGAACACAGTTTCCTGTGTCTTGCACAGACAGCAAACCACCTCATATGGCTCCCTATGGTTTGGGGCCGTCTCCAACCACCCTGGCCAGCAGCCCCTAAGTGGACCTGCCCCCATTACAGCCCCAAGCTTGGTGCCTCACAGCAATAGGCCTGACTCTGGGCTGCGAACAAGGTTTTGCTCCTCCAGCACCCTTCCTGGGTGCAGGTGTCCGGATGTGTCGGCTCTGGGACCTCGAGCATCCACGAGCATCCCCCATGGGGCTTGGGTGCTGGCGGTCATTTCCCCAGAGCTGCCAAGACCATACAGCTGCAGGACAGTTACAGTCTTCCCATCGTGTGGGTTTGAAATCCAGGTGGCGGTTTGGGGCTCAGCACCCATTTGTCCTTTATTGGGCTCTAGAAGGTTCCAATCTGGTGGCGAGCAGTTACAAGGAGCCCAGAGTCAGGAGACTCTGGATGCAGGGGCCACTTGCTTCTCTTCAGCTGCCGCACTGCCTGGACTCTCTCCTCTGGGTCCCGGCTGCCCACCAGTACCACACGGTGTCAAACACTGCCCCACAGGTGGGACGAGCCATCCCAGCACCAGCCATGTGTAGGACCTTATGTTTGTGGGATTGTCTGACCTCTGCCTGTCTCCCCCTCGAGACACCAGACTCCCTAAGCTGAGGGGCTGGTCCACTGCCTCCCTCAGCCAGGCACAGAGCCCGGCACGGAGTGAGCACACGTTCCTGCAACAAACCCGGGCTGACGAGCGGCATCCAGGCTGCCATCTGGGCATGAGGGCTATAGGGTGTCTGCGAGTGTCTGAGTCGGTGATGCTGGCGAGAAAAAATACACACACTCAGTGGTGGTTGTTGTTACTGTTTTGTTTTATCTGATGAGGCCCCTGCTTCTGGAAGGGACAGATTCATAAAGTCAGCATCACTGTGCAGTAATACACGTACAGAACACACTTCAGAGATGGCAGACTTTCTCCACCACGTGTGATACTCCTTCCTATGAGCTTCACATCCACGTCTCGTGACCCAAATCCCAGACGATCCTTTTTTGAATAACATGCTTTCGTAAGCAGAAGTTTATTTTTTTTTTTTACCTCTCCCAGTCCTAGTAAAGCTCTGGGTTCCTGGTGGGTACATGCCAGCCCCTGTCTTGGGGCACTGAGCAGGAGGGACGATGTCCTACAACATACGTGCCACGGGAGCAAGGCTTCCCTATGCAGCCAGCAGGCATGCTGTTTCCAAAGCGTCTGGGACTCCAGTGCCATGCCATTGCCCCGGGCAGTGTTAGCCCTGGACACCCAGTGCCCAATAACCAGCCGGGCTGTGCTAACTGCCCTCTGGGTCTTTTTTATAGACATTCACATTTCAGTGGTGGGCAGGCAGCCTTCCAAGTGGCTGGCACCAGCTTTGTAAGAGATGGGTCTCCATGTCACCAGGCATGGGCAGGCTGGAAGCTGGGTCTCTTCATCACCCCGAGGCTTCAGGCTGAAAGAGGAAAAGAGGAGCCAGAGGCAGGAGCTGGGTGATAGTTATCTTGTCACTGCCGGCATCACAGACGTATGAATGGCCCGATTCCTGAAGCAGAGCTGCTTCCTGGAGAGGTTTCAGAGGTACTGTCTGCTGAGATGCTGGCAGCCCAGCTACAGAATAAATCACTCCCCTCACTGGCTCCTGCAGGACTGAAACCCCCACGGAGGTGGTCATCTAACGAGCTTGTTTGCTCAAGTACAAACACCCAAGCATCCATCCACAGGTTGCCTTATTTCTGAGCCCTTCAGTGTGGAGGGAACATCACATCCTGCATGAGGCCCCAGCCCGCAGGAGAAGGGACAGGGAACAGGGTCCGAGAAGCAGGGCAGGAGGCAGCTGGCACAGCCAGGATGAGAGGTTGTGGGGTGGGACTCCAGATGACCACCTGTCACTTGCCCATTGGGCGACTTTGGAATAGCCCACAAATATTAGCTGAGTACCTACTAAGTGCCACGAAACATCCCAAACACTAGCATCATGAGGGCACACAGGATGAGTTCCCAATCCTGTTGGGGGCAGGGGCAGGGGCAGGAGATGAGCAGATGCATGAGCCAGGGAATGTCAGGTAGTGGTAAGAGTGGGTTTTAAGAAGAGAGGGAGACATGGGGTGGGTGGGGGAGGCTCTCAGAGGAAGGAGGTCATTACCTGGCCGTGTGGAAGTTTGGGGAAGACTGTTCCAGAAAGAAGGGGTGGTTTGTGCACAGTGGAAATGAGCATCAGGTGCTTGAGGAGGCAGAGGCTCATGAGGCTGGAGTTGAGAGGAAGAGAGAAGCCAGAGGCACAGTCAGAGGGCAGGCGAGGAGGATGGCACTGGGCCTGGGGCCTGAGGCCCAGCAAGATGACTGAGTCCCATGGTGTCACCCAGCTGACACATTTATGCTTTTTTTTTTTTTTAAGATTTTATTTATTTATGAGAATGCACAGAAAGGAGAGAGAGAGAGGCAGAGACACAGGCAGAGGGAGAAGCAGGCTCCATGCACTGGGAGCCCGATGTGGGATTTGATCCCGGGTCTCCAGGATCGCGCCCTGGGCCAAAGGCAGGCGCCAAACCGCTGCGCCACCCAGGGATCCCACATTTATGCTTTTTAACACAAAACTGTAACCCCAAGCAATACAGTTTTGCATTTTTATTAACATGACGTGAGCATTTCTCATCATAATAAAAATTCTTCTAAAGTTAAAAGGAAAAAGTTCTAGAAAAAATACCGAGTGTCAGGACAGATGCAAGCTGCTGTGGCTGTGGCATGGGATGGAGAGGGAGGTGGGGCTCATCAGCACGGAGCCCCGAGAACCACCAGGACACACCAGATCCAGACCTCGTCACCTCCCCCTGGGGCTACACCGAGTTCCGCCTCCTTGGTCAACCATCCTATACCCAACCACAGTGGTTCCAACAAAACACCCCGAATTTAAGACATTTCCAAGAATGAATCTCAGTGACACTGTGTGCTTACATATGCCAAACGCGGCTCTTGATGTTGGAGACACTGCGCCAAATTCCCTTCCTCTGTGGAGCTCAGGTTCAAGGACCTTCCGGAACTTTCTAGTAACCAGTGAGCCAGGTGTTTGCACTTGGGGTTAATACCTTTTAGGAAGCTTGACAATATTTTTTTACTTTTCATCTGGATATTCTCACAATCTGTGGGGAGGCTAACAAAGAATCCTTTGAAAAAGATATTTTTGGGAGTGAGGTAAGGTGTTTCGAAATGAGTCGTGGGGACGGTTATACAACATGGGGGAAAGAAGTCACACCACTGAACTGTACACCTAAAAATGGTTAAGACTCGAAATTTTATGTTATATGTATTTTACCACATTTTTTTTAAAAGGTTAATAATATCCTATACCTAAGCTCATCAGATTGTATACAGGGCACGATACCTGAATTGATACCTCAATCAAGTCACTTAAAAACAAATAGAAATAAATTGATTTTTATCAAGACACCTTTAAAGCATGCTATGGAGCCCAGAATGGTAAGATAAAATTCTATCCATCGTCACAGACATCGCGGGAATGAATCTTACGCTCTTTACCATTTTTTGTTTCTTATTAACCAAGCCTTTGCTCAACGGACAGCCCGAGGTACACCAGAAAACAGCCCACTGAGTCTCGCCCGGGAAACCTGGGCCAATCGATTCACAATCAATTTCGTCACTACCGACAAGCAAGGAAGTTGGACAGGTTCTAGAAATCAACTGGTCTCCGAAGTAACTCAATATCCCACGGGCTCAGCCACTCTGCCCTCTCCTCTCTCTTTATGCCATTTATTATGATTTGATTTTTTTTTATAATCCTAGAGCTTACAAGTGCCTCTCTGAAGGCGAAAATCCCCACAGAGCGGAGACATTTCGTCTGGCAGAGAAATAATCTAGTTTGCCCCTTAAATGCTAATATCCACTTGCGTTGTTGATTCAACCAACTACTCCAGGAACTCAAACCTGGATCCCAACAAAGGTGAATTGTACAAAAGTCAAAATGTGAGGCGGGTGGGATCAGTTCCGACACCACTCGGGGGGGCGGCGGGGACGGAGATGGCAAAGGGCCGGGGTCAGTTCTCCGAAAGGAGCCGTGTGGTCTCGGTTTGGTTTCAATTAACTTTAGGAACGACTCTTTTCTTGCTGCTGGCTCGTATGAAGGCAGAACTGCCCCGGCAAATGGCATTTTGGGTAATTGGCGCTGATGGTCACCAAACCCACAGGGCTCAGATCGACACCCCAAGTGCTGCTGATTTAGGTGAAATTGAACAGTGCGCATGTGACCGCAAACCCAGCTGAAAGGCGAACGCCCCGGAACGGGCTGGTTTGCAGCTTGAGCAGAATAGAGGCTTCGCTGTGCTCCAAGTCAGGATGGGATCCAAGCCCGATCTGAGGCTCCGCTGCTGGCGAGGTCTCTGGGGAAGAGGGCAAGTGGCCTGAGGGACAATGCAGTTACTGAAACCAGAGAGGTTCTCAGGGAGGAGGGCCGAGCCTGGCCCGCGCCTCTGCAAGCCCAGGCAGCGCGTCACAGCTGCTGGCACACGAGGAGGGCCGATCGTTGGTAGTGACGACACCGTCACCAAAGACCTCATACCGCACATGTCCTTGATTTGACCATGTCTCATTTGAGGAGGATTCTTCCTTAGGTCCCTGCTTCCAAGGTCCACGTGAACCTGCAAACACACGGCTCCTGCATAAACCCCATTTATGTGGGATCACTCCGATGAAGGACTGGGATTCCATAGGAGCTCGGAGGAAGGAGGCCTGGTGCAGCCTTAGAGGTCAGGGGGGTCTTCCTGGAGGAGGTGGCACTGGAGCAGAATCTTGAAGAGATGTAGGGACCCTCCAGGACCGGGGGAGAGGACTGTAGCCAGAAGCAGGTGTGTAAAGGCACAGAGCTGGGGAATCGCCAGGAGCCTTCTGGGAACTCCTGGTCCCTAGGGTGGTGTCAGGAGAGGAGTGCTGGGGAGGTGGGCGTGGAGAGCTGAGAGGAGCCCAGGCACCAGGCCTGCAGCTGGGTCTCTGTCCTGCAGGCAGGGGGACCAGAGGGTGTGATCCGGGCGGTGTTAGAACTCTGGGTCTTGGCCTCTGGAAGGGGGGGTTGGAAGGGGTCGAGGATCTGGTCTGGAAGCTCTGACCACAAACTAGGCAAGGGATGCAGGTTTGGGGTGGACGCTGGTGGTGGAGGTGAGCAGCAGGGGCAGCAGGATTTGGGGAGCACGGAGGAAGATTTAGGACATTGCTGTGTCTCCTGCAGATTTGTCCCGGGAGTCTTCAGCCTCTGTGTCCTGTGAACTCGAGCTGAGCATGGACTTCTTTGTCCTCAGCTTCAGGGAGACCAGGACAGGACAGGGCCCAGGAGTCCTCCTCTCCCCAAGGGTCTCCCCGGGAGGTCACCTCGGGCTGGTGTGTCCCTCAATCCAAAGTCACTATTCCCCTCCCGGTGGTCCTTGTGCATGAATCTCTCCTGTGTCCTGCTATCTCTTCTTCCCTTGTCCCCTAAACGGCAACAGCTCTCATTTTCCCCCGGGGCCCCCACACCCCAACCCTCCTTAATAAAAATCCCTTTGTAAACGGACCCTCCTGAATTCTTCTGATGTGAGTGGTCCATCTGCTGCCTGGTGGGACCTTGGCTGAGAGAGATACAAGCAGGATGTCCATTTCTCAAAAACTCTGGGTCACTTCCCAGGTCCTGGCTGTGCAGGGACTGAGCAGAGAACAGTGTTGGCAGGATCTCTGTTCCCACAAGATGCTACAGCGCAGGGCAGCCCCAGAGGCCTCGGTGAAGAAGTCTCGGGGGCCCTGGGCTTGGGGAGTCAGACCCTCCGGGGAGGGGGCCCCCGAGTCTGAAGTCCCAGCGAGACTCTCAGGGGCTCTTGGGCACATGGAGGTCCAGCCACTCCCATGGCCCACGCACCGGGCTCAGAGCCGCCAGCGCTGCAGCATCATGTCACACCTTTGCCTGGAGCAGGACTGTGTCCCATCTGGCACACACAGAAACTGCATCTTGGACTGGGCGTCCTTCCTAACTGGTCAGCAAGCATGGGAGGGGCCAGGACGCAGGGACCCGTACCAGTGGTTCAGGATTTGGAAAATCACCCCCAAACTCCTAAGCAGGTTGCTAGCTGATGTGTCCTCTTTGTCCCACTCACAGTTTCCTGCTGTTTCTATCTCTGGTCCCAGGAGTCGCACAGCACAAGGACAATGATAATAATTTGGAATTTGTGCAGGTACCAACAGTGTTCCCGCTCTCCCTCCCTCTTCTTTTCTCTCCCTCTCTTCCTTTCTCCCTGCCTCCAAAATATTAGCAATATAGCAAGTCCTGCTTTATGAAAACCGATGTTAATTTTTTAAAAAAGAGAAGTTGGTGGTCATCGGTCATTTTATTCAGAAACCGTGTATCTTCTCTCTTTGCAGCACGTTCGATCGACAAGAAAAGCGTGATGTGCAGCTTGTGGAAGATTCTGCTTTGAAAGGACGCAGGGCTGTGTGCCCCATCGACTGACCCACCTGGGGCACCCACTGGGACTCTGGAGTGCCTTCCACCCATCCAAGACTTAGTGGGCACCCGCCCCACACCCTGCGCTATGTGCTGGCAGCGATGGTGGTGGGGAGATTACTCAATCTCACATCTCCACACCCTTCACTGCACCCTTTACTTTGAGACGTTTCTTCAAAACACAAAACGGAACGAGTCCTTTCTTTCCCTTGCTCCCTGAACGCAGCATTCAATAGGCCGCAGTAGGTAAAATGTCCGTGCCACCGACAGGAATCCCACTGCACGAAGTAAAAGCCGTCGTGTGCTTTCCCTTTGGATTGGATTTCCAAACGGGTCAAACGTTTACAGAAATGGACCAAATTGTACAAATAAACCATAGGTCTAGCGGAGAAGGCAGTTTACATTACTCTGGGTCGGATGAATATGGGAGCCACAGCCCTGGCCCTTTGAAAACCACTTTGCACAGTGTACGTAAGCTCTGTTCCCTGTCTGGGATCCCTCAGCCCCATCAGAAAGCGTCAGGAAAGGCATCATGATCCTATACATCCATGGACCCATTCCCACTCCAGCTGGGTGGCTTTGTCCCCCACCAGCTCAAACAAAAGAGGATTTTAGCCTGGAATCCCAGCTGCCCAGAGGGCCTTCACGGGTTCCCCTCCCCCACCTCACTGCTGGCTTGGGGCTTGGGGCTGCCATCATCTTCCCCAAGCATCTCAAGAGCAGAACACGGGTCTCGTTACCTCGTACCCCACACATGAGACACCGTGCCTCGCACAAAGTCTTCCCCTATTCATCATAGATGAAGAATGGGGTGTGGACCTGTGTAGGCAGAACAGGCCTGGGTCCCTGCTTCGCAGAGCAATGCCCACCTGGTTATTAGGCTACTGTCTTTCAGCTCCAAGCCCACCTGATCTGGGTAGAGGTTGTGGTGTGTGTGTGTGTGTGTGTGTGTGTGTGTGCAAATCAGGATGGATCTGACCCAAAGGGACTCGTGTCCTTACAAGAAGATAGATTTGGATTCAGACACACACACAGGGAAGATGGTCACGTACAGACAGAAGCTGAGACTGGAGTGACACGGCTCCCAGCTGAGGGATGCCTGGAGCCCCCAGGAGCTGGAAGAGGCAGGAAGTCCCTCCGCTGGATCCCTCAGACAGAGGCACCTTGATTTGGGGCATCTGACCTCCAGGTGAGAGAATGCACGCCTGCTATTTTAAGGTACCAGTTTGGGGCTCTTTGGTACTCAGTGGGGTTAGGTGTCCGACTGGCTGTACCAACGCTGCTAGAGGGGGGTTGGAGTGTGTCCTCCGTGGCATCGGAGGTGGGGGTCCCCCTCAGCACCTCTGAAACCATAGAGGGAAAGGGAACTGCTCTACTGGTGCCTAGCTGGCTGGAGGACAGTTTGGTCACAAAGGTTTTCTATTCTGTTCATCCGTCCTTTTCCTGGGATCTTGGGGAAGCAGGCTTTGCTTGGAGCATCGTTTTGTCTGACCTGTTGATGGTTCTGGTTTGCAGCCTTCTCTTGCGCTTTCTCTGGGATATTAGGGAGGCCCTGGGGAACTTGGGGACCTCACTGCCCACCCTTCCTCCAGGGCCAGGGTTCCAAAGCAGTGAGCCCTCCTCATTCCACTCTCCCTGGCCCTTGTGTACTGGTTGGTTGTGCTACGTTCAGGGTTTTTAGTCGTAAGAGAGAAGACCTGCAGGATGGAGCTCCCCCATCCTGGTGGGATCCAGAAGGGCACACCTGAAACCGTCTGCCTACTCAGAGCCCCTGTTTTTTACCTGTTTTCCCATCAAGCTGCCCTCACCTCCGTGCTGACCGCCCAGCGCCCAGGTCACAGCCTGCTTGGGCCTCTCCAGACAAGGGTGAACTACCATTTCCCCGGAGCCTCCCCACCCAGTCGAGGTCCACAGGGCACCGTGTGACGTTGTTCTCCTGTGGCATATCCACCAAGCCCGGCCTTCGTGAGAGTGACTCAAGCGTGGGCTCTGACCGCTTCCTCAGGAGGCCTCCGCCCCCTGCATTCAGTGCCTCCTGAACAGACACTCTGCAGGAGGCCATTCAAATCCCTCCTCAACTCTTGAGTGAGCTCTTGAGTGGCCCAAGGAAAAATCCATCAGCGCATGCTAAAACCTCCCAACCTCTTCACCCTAGATGAGCAGTGCAAGCGTGGGACAGAATGGGTAGGTGTAGGTCGCAGCACCTGGATGGCTGTCAGCTAAGCATCAGACTCTTGGTTTCCATTCAGGTCATGATCTTGGGGTCGTGAGATCAAGCCCCACATTGGGTTCTGTGCTCAGCGAGGAGTCAGCTTGAGCACAGCCCCTGTGCTCTATGAATAAATAAATCTTTATTAAAAAAAAAAAGAATAGGTGTAGGTCTCCAGAGGTTGGGGGACAGGAGGGACAAGCCCAATGTCAGGGCCCCACTAATTCTAAGTTTTAGAATTACTGATGTTTTCTCCAGCCCAGCCTTGCACCCACTTTCCTTTTGGCCTCTCACCAGACCTATTTTGGAATGAAATTTTTCAAATCGCTGAGAATCCTTATAGGCTTTCCCCCCAGCACCGACCCCAATTCTAAATCCCTTTACTTCAAATTCACTTTTCTGCATTAAATTTGGGAAAAGGGGCAGCATTTGGAAAGTCCCATCAAAGGGACCAGAAACTGGAAGTTATAAAATCCCAAGCTATGACATCAGGGTTGTTTACAGAAAGGACGTCTCTTCCAGGAACTGAGCCCTCCTGGTCGTCAACAGTAGAGGCCAAAGGAGGAAAAGCTGTAGAAATCTGGAAACCAACATTTATTTTTCTCCTAGTCTGCATTTGGGCTTCAGAGATGGGTACAGCCTGGGAGGGTCTATGAGCATCTTTCAGCCCACCCCAAAGGCGGTGTGGGCTCTGGAGGCGGCTGGGATCAGAAGGGAGGATCATGCCTGAACTTAATTCAACAGGCTGGGGATTTTTTTAGGATGAAACTGTGCATCTCCTGACTGTGTGGTTTCTCCCAGGGCCGCTCCTGGTGGGGAATGCTGGTCTTGCCCCTCTGCTAACTCCGCGCAAAGAGAAATGTTTGACTGTTTGTGCCCCTAATCCACCTTTGTCATTTCTTGGTCCTGACCTCCCACCTTGATGGGCTCTTGGAAACCTCATTGCTGTTGGCGACCACCACCCTGATGGGTTCCACTGTCTTTTCCTCTGTTTTATCCAGCTCCTATTGGTCCCTCTCACCCATCCCCAGCACACACCAAAAAACCTCCAGGATTCCTGGCCGCCTGATGACCTGACCTCCCCAATTCCAACACCTTTCTCCCACTGGTTAAGTCCAAGTTGGGTTGGTAAGTCTAACATGAGAGAGAAACAGACTTGGATCCTTGGGTCTCTCTGTTATATAAACTGAACCTTCTTCTTAAATTATGCAAATGAGAGCCTATACCATGCTTGCCAGAGAGGAAATGGCCATAAGCTGACCTAGGCAGGCAAGAGGACAGATGGCTTCACAGATTCCAATGACCCCGAGCTTGGCATGGAAGGGGCTCTCACACCCGAAGGGCCAAAGGGATGGGAAGGAAGGCCATCTCATGGTGACCTATGTGGACATGAACACCAAGGACAGGTGTGTCTCCTTCACATGTCCTCAGCACTGTGGGGGCCCCACACCTCTCAGACAAGTCCCAGTGGGGGTAAAGGGAGGCCCTGGAGCTGGGTGAGGTCCAGGCGGACAGAGGCTCAAGCCTGGGGGTAGCTCGAATTATGGAGAATCAGAGACACATTTCTGGTACAAGTAAGTAGGTTTGGACTGAGGAGACAGGGCTCGGTGGCAGCTTCCTCTTCCCCTCACTCTGCCATCCCTTGGCGGCCACAGCCCGCATCTCCATTTAGGTGCGCGCCACCCCCCCCCCTTGCAGCCTCCTCTCCTGCTCCTCCTGCACCCTTAGATTCCAGCATTGAAAAAGTTGTCACCTGGAAGGGACCTTCACTTAACAAATGAAGAACCTGAGAACCAGGAGGGTCAGGAGTGTGACAATAGCCCTAGGAGCATGGCAACAGGACCCACTCAGAGCTGTCACAGATGGCCCGCCCGGCTCTGCAGGGCATCATTTGCACGTGGCAAACCTCATCAGAGGAGTCAGGTGGGCATCCTCTGCAGTGAAGATTAATCAGTTTCAGATAAGCACTAAATTATGAAATTGTCATTAAGGTATTAATTATTATTAAATTAAATTATTAAATTATTGGCTTGTTTCGATAATTAGGAGGCGCCTCTGCTTCTGTTGTTATCACCTGTGGGTTTGCAGATGCTACTCTGGGGGCCACTTCCCCATGTCCGTGTCCTAACATTTTCAACACCTATTGCTCAAATGTTCCTATTTCTCCTGCCTGCTGTACCTGGAGACACCAGCTCCTTCCTAAATGTTGGGAACACCTGCTTGGTCCTGGAGATGTATCTGGAGGACCAAAGCCAGTGGGGTTCCCCTCCTGCTGTGGGATCATGGGAAAGAGTCCTGGTGGAAACCCACAGCTGTATGAGTCCCGCGGGTTCTGCAGAGTCCAGTGACCCTGGCGAGCAGCCTCTCCAGAACTCTCCTGGAATCTTGACCCACCCAGAACTCTCTGGTACTCATACTGTCTGGTTTATTTTGAGCAATAGTATTTGAATGCCAGAAAATTCCCATGTTTCCTTTAACGCTGATGAAAGATATGATTTGCTCTTTCTCAGCAGCACTGTCCCTACGGTAGAGCGTCGCATAGCAAAGCGCGAGAAGACAGGTTTCTATAGAAGTTGCTTTTTTGTGCAGGGGGACTTAGGGTTTAAATCCAGATAAGTTTCAACTTGAACCCGAAGGGCTGCAAAAGCTATGACACTACTGCTTCACTTCTGCATGCAAGGAGGCACGCAGGTCCCTTAAATACCACACATGTGCTGAGGACAGAGCGGGAAGCGTCAGCAAGCCCCCCTGGGTGCTCACTGTGTGCCAGGTGCCACTCTGAGTCTAGGCGTATTAACCCCCAGGGTCACCACAATGATCTTATGAGGCGGGTGTTACTATTGGTCTCGTTTTACAGATGAGGGAAAAGAGGCCCAGAGAGGCTGAGTCACTTGTCCAAGGTCACACATCAGGTGGTAGAACTGGGATCCACAGCCAGGCTGGAGTTGATTTCAGAAGGAAAAGAAGTCCATCCAGGCACAGAAATGAGCTGGACTTCTTTCAGAAGCATAGAGAGAGAATCTTCCTGCCTCTGATAGGATGAATCCTGCGCCCAGGGAGAGTAGAGACGTGGGGACACCAGGGCCGGCCCGGTCCCCACAGTCACCACCAGAAGAGAACACTAGAGAGAGCCCGGAGCTTCCTGGTGCCAGAAGGCAGAAGGGTGAGGTGGGGGAGTGTGGAGCCTTGCCAAGGAAGGCAGGTGGCCTGGCAGGGCTGAGGATGGGGGCACAGAGGGCTTTGGGGACCAGCCAAGGAAGCGTGAGGTACGTGGGCCTGTCCTTGCAGAATATGGAAGGGGGTTCAGGCACCTCCTGGATGGGGACAGACCTCCTGGGGAAAGTCCCAGAATCAGAACCAGGCATCATCCTTCTGGGTGGATTCTCCTACTCTGGGACTTGGGGCCCGGGCGCTACCCCACTCCTGACCCCGCACGGCCCTGGTGAGCCTCTGGGCTCCTGCGTGACCTCGGTCTCCTCGTGGGGAAAAGCCATCCCAACCTGACAGAGTACGGGAAGAATCGGAGAGACACACACGGCCAGGGTCCTGGCACGCAGCACAGCATGTGTGTATGACAATTCCTAGGAGAAAATTTTGCCACCGCTCCTCCCTGCCCTCCCCACCCCCCGCCACACACACACAATTTCCAGTGGGGAAACTGTTAATATTTCATGATGTTGTGGTGAGGCCAAGATCTGAATTCCCAGCCAAGGAAATCAAATTTTCAAACCCCAGGGGAAGGCAGTGCAGAGACACTGACAAGTCTATCTAATGCCTTCCCGGGAGCTGGGTCTGCGTGGGGACTCTTTCGGGGCGCTGGCTTTGCACGCGTCTCAGCAGGTGACCGAGCCTCTACGTGCCTGTCAGTGACATCGCTGCCCCCTTTGTGGCCAGGGATAGATGGAGATGCCCAGGAGGGGGGTGGCATTGCGGCCCCCGGGGTGGGGACAGATCTCTGCGGGCGGCGGAGAGGAAAAGCCTGCTCCGCAGTGGTTTCAGCCTCTCTGCCCTGCACTTTGTTTTGCCTCACAGCTCATCAGACGCCGTGCCTGGAATATCCCTGGCTTACCCACCCGACTGTCCCTGCTCTGCAGGTGAGGAGACTGAGGCCCCGCAAGGGTGAGCCAGGACGGCAGCCAGCTAGACCCCGAGCCAGTCACTCCTGAAAGTCATCAGCCGGGTACTTAGCAAAGCGCTATCCCACCCGCAGGTGCACGGGCCCAAGGCAACGGCTAGAAGGAGGCCCGCCCTGGAACTGGTGAAATTGGTGGCAAACAGCCCCAGCGCCCACCCATCCCCACGTCCCCGAAGGCCCCTGGATACCGTGGACCGAAGTTGTCCCAACGGGAAGCCCAACAAGCAAACAAACACACACCAGACATCTACTTGAAATGATTTGGTGCCTAAGATACAGGATGGGACGGCCTGCTGGGTTCTGTGTAGGAAACGGGGCGCATCTGCTGGAGTGGCTCCAAAGCAGGGGCACCTCTGGCTCTCACGCCTTCCCAGGGCTGCAGGAGGTAACTGTCGTCTCCTGGGTGCAAAAGCAAACAGTGGCGGGTCTTTGCAAAGTGCCTCATTTCATTAGACCCGTGGGAATTGAGAGCCAGTCTGGCCACGGAGGGTTGGGAAGGCCGATTTCACCCACATACAGAAACAAGAGGGTCGCCAGCAGCTTCCTCGTGATTTCGAGCCCGCCAGCACCCCAAGAGTTGTGCGTCGGTCGTGCCTGCACGATAATGAGAGTTGTAGGAAGGATTCCTGTTTACTCTTAATGTATCTAGTTGTATCCTACTATGGTTGTTCAGATGTAAGCAAGTGCTACTTTGTAGGACTTCCAAGAAAATATCTTGAAGGGTTGATCAGCTGGGGGAGAGGGCTGCCTGTTGTCTTCTCCTCCCATCGCCACCACTTTTTTTTCTGCTTGGATTGTGGATGCAATGAATGAGGCTGTAGCAGCCTCCTTGGGCCACGAGACCTCAAAAACAAAAAGCTTGCCTAGTGGGTAAGAAAGACTTCTGAATACCTTCATGGAGCTAATAGCCAGAGCCCTCATCTTTTAGACTTTTATTCTCATAGGAAAAACAATAATATTCCAAAAATAAACTACTTGAGCTTAAATTCCAACTGTGCTGCCTCTTACGATGGTTGCTATCAACCACAGGCAAGTAATTTTAAATTCTCCTTTGCCTCAGTTTCCTTGTCTAAAATACAAGGATAATAATATTACCGACTTCACAGGATTGTTATGAGGATCAAACACATACCCATATATAAGTCATAGTAAAAGCTGCATATACACATTAAAAAAAATACAATAACCCCCAGCAGTGGTGACCCACAAAGACCATCAAATAGCTTCTGTTTCTTAGACTCCAGCACCTTCCTGGTTTTTTTTTTTTTTTTTTTCCTTCTTCTTTTCTTCCTGAGCTTGGTTTTCCATCTTTAACAGCTGGTTTTTGAGCTATGAAATACAGAGGATTCTCTTTCCCTATGTTGACCATGAACACAGAAGTCTACCTAATACAGTCCTCAAGCTAACTGCAGACATTTAGGGTTGCCAAGACCAAGACGATGAATCCTGCCTCTGCCATCGTCAGGGTGGGCGACCCCACAGTCCGGAGCCTTGTTGGTGAATTTGCAGAAGATTTAGGTCAGTTCGTCAGGACTCCGGGGCTGGCTGAGCAGGCCTGCCATCACGGCCCAGGGCAGAGTGAACGCCCCTGCAGCAGACCACTGCCTCCCATGCAGGGTCTTCTCCACCGAGACCCTCTCCCTGATGGCCAGCTGAGGTCCCTTGTCACAACATCCCTGCTTTGGCTGTCGGTGACCGCAGGGGCTGGATCTTGTCTTTCTGAGAACCAAGCCCTTCCAAGCAACTCAAGGATCTGGAGCTGGGCAACGTCCAAGGGGGGCCACTTGTAGGACATTCCCTGAACCTCTCACGGGGCAGTCCTAATTGTGGAAGTCGCCATGAGTCTGTGGGTCCTTCACTTTTGTTTACTTCTTAGGAGCATCTTCCATGGAGGGCTGGTCTGGGAGAGCTTTAGTGCCTGAGAAAGGCGGCCAGATTTCCTGGGGACTGTTTTAATTTTGGATCCTGCCCAAGAGATGCAGAGACAGGATTCAAGTGAAGTTTGTTTGGTTGATGATCCCGGGAGCCATTGTGGGTGAGTGGGGAAGGCAGATGGGGGCAGAGGGCAGGTCCTTGGGCCACCTAGCACCCAAGGACCACCGAGCTCAGCCTTGCTATGGTGACTCTAGGTGCCAGTGCTCAGATATCCCTGCAGAGGCAGCTGGGGTATTTATCAGGGGTTCTGGTACAGGGCGAGTGTGCGAAGCAGAGGGAGAGACTGAACCCCCAGAATTTTTCAGGATTGCTTGCAGGCAGCAAAAGCCAGAGGCAGTCCCAGGCGAAGGAGGGCTGCAGGGCTGGCAGTTAGAAGCTGGGTGGGCACGCCCTGCTGTGGTGAAGGTCAAGGGGTCCAGGAAGCTGGGTATGTGCTCTGGGGACAGATGGCAGGAGACTGGGGAGGGGCCGTGAGACCTGTGCATGCTCATCTGGGAGTCCAACCTGCCCTCTGTGACATGATGGCAACAGTGCACATGACACTGAAGGTTCTCAGTTGGCAAGAAAGTAAGGCAAAACTCTGACTGCTCAGGATAGGCTGCCCCCAAATGATGTCTTTTTTAGTTTGAAAGGAGATTTGTTCTGGTTTGTGAATCCAAAGCAAGGAGCCCAGAGCTCCAGCTGGTAGGCACCTGTCCTCACCCCCAGCCCCTGCTCCCCCGTTCATGCCCATGCCTCTTCCCAGGGTGTAAGCAGGTGTGAGCATGGGAGAGCCACCCCCCCCCCCCATGCGGACCTCCCAGCCTCCCGTGTTTGTTTGGGGGCAGACCGGCTCCTCTGTCCACTGTGCAGCCCCAGTGGGGAGGACATGCGAGGGGGTCTCTGCAGAACTGGCACACATGCAATAAGTGTGTTGGGGGAAGAATGCATGAATATACAAATGAGTGACTCCCATGGGCAGCACGCAGCCCTCTTCAGGACGGGTTTGTGTTCCCAGGAAGGTCTGCTCCAGGTCCTAGGGGTGCACGTTGCCCCCACCTCCCAGCCCCTGCCCCACCTAATCACATAGTAGGAGGCTTGAAAGGACCCACTGGAGAATGAGCACCCCAGGTCGCTGTGCGTGGGGGAGTGATTCGCTCTCCACCTGCCTTTATGAAAGTTCAGGTGTCAGACTCCTGCCATTTACCAGTCCTATCACTTTGGCTCCAGAGTGACCTAACCCTGCACGGGCTTCAGTGCCCTTGTCATAAAGGAGTTCCTTCCTCACAGGTTGTTGAGGGCATTAAATGAGTTAATATATGCAAAACCCTTGGAACAGCAGCTGGCAAAAAGGAAGGCTTTGAGGAGGCTAGACATTGTTAGAGGTCTCTGGAGGGAAAGCAGCCCTTTTGCAACCACAAGGCTCTCCCTCCATGAGACAGACAGGCCCTGACAGTGGGGTGAAGCAGCCCCAGTCTCTGTGAGCCTCCTCTCCCCACAGTCTTGCTGCAGGAGACAAGTGCTTTTTAGTTGGTTGGAACTTGTATGCATAACATTCATTTGTTTCAGATAAATATACAGAAGACAGGCTTGTCCTCGCTGAGGACTGCACGGAGAGGCCGACCTGGACGGGCAGCCGCGGAGCTCCTGCTGTGTGGTGGGACATGTCACGTTGCCCACCTGGGACCTTCGCCGTGAGTGTGTCCAACATTTTGTTAAGTTACTTGGAAACCACAGTCTGGACGCTCAGCTACCTTCAGTGTGGTGGCTGAGACCAGAACTTCTGCAGCCCCAGGGCTTGGGTCTGAATCCTGGTTGCACTCCTTGCTGGCAATGACTTTGGTCTCTTTGCCTCACTTTCCTCATCTGGGAGATGGGGCTGATAATTTTTGCACCTCATCCAGTGTTGTTAGGACTTAATGAGCTAGTCCATGGGAACACTTAGAATGTCAGCACGTAGGAGATGCTCAGTCAATCTTTGCTTCGATTACCATTGCTGCATGTTCAGTGATGTGCTCAACACCACCCTGCCAGGAACTAGATGAACCCTGGCCTGAGGAACCCCCCCCCCCACACCTCAACCAGCCAGGGACACCGAAAGCCCTGCTTCCCCACTAAAGCACCTGGGGTCTCACCTGCTTCCAGCTCCACCTTGATCACCGAGGTTTGTGGCTTTGTTCAATCAAGCATCTAGCCCTATCTGAACCTCAGTGACTCATCTGTAAACAGATCAGGTAATTCCTGAAGTCATTCCAAGCACCAAATCCCTACGGCTTCTAGTTCTACGGATGCTTAGAAATATTTTCTGCAATACATGCACACTTTTCCAACAGAAAGAGCAACACGCTGCATCCTCCTGAGATGGCCACGACCTTATCTCTTGCCCCTATGTTCTTCCCCGGCAGACTTGCTCTCTTCCCAGGGAGAGGTGGGGCCTATGTCCCCTCCTCTTGAATCGGTGGCTTTGTGACCATTTCATTCCATTGAGTGCAGTGGAAATGCTGCTGTGTGGCTCCCAAGGCAGGTCCTGACGCAGCAGGTGACTCTTACTTGCCTGGTCCTCCTGGGACATGGCTCTGGGGATGCTGGGTGCCACATCAGACACCCAACACGAGACCACTGTGCTGGCGGGGGGGGGGGGGGGGGCCACCGTGAGTGATCCAACCCACAGCTCAGTGTTGACTGGGGGCTATAAAAGTGAGCGACTTTGAACCTCCAACCTGACAACTGACCACAAGCAATGAGCCGCCCCTACAGAGCGCCCCCTCCCCCCAGCTTTCTTGCCTTCCTGACCCACAGAATTGTGAACAAAATAGTACGGTTGTTTGAGCTACTAAGTTCTGAGTAATTTGTTACATAGCAAGAATAACCAGAACAGAAGGGATACCCCCAATATCGTATGCTCGGTGTGTGATTGATGGTAACATCCTGTGCTCACCTAGGATATTCCAATAGCTCTGGCTCAGGATAATTACCCCGCATTTTCAAGAAAATCGCAGCACTGAAGTCAGACTTCTGTCTCCCCTCCCTAGCAAAGAGTGGTGTACTTCATCTGCATTTCAAAGGGAGGGCCTGTGACTGCGTTTAACAACTCTGGGGAACCTCTGACAGCTCTCTCCCCAGGTGTGAAGGTCCCACCCTCAGCCCCTGAGGCTAGCAAGTCCCCGGAGAGCCCTCTGATAGCTGGAGTCCCTGTCCTTTGCGGAGACAGGCATCTGCCTCTGCATGCAGGTCTTACAGAGGCTAAGGTGTCACACCCACTCAGACAGAGCTTGTGTCCCACAAGCTTCGGGATGGTGATGTCATCCACTTGAACCGTTTATACCTGGGCTTCACCCACCCCTGCACTCCTCAGTCCCTTGGGGTCGCAGGCACTTACTTGCTCTCCAGGTCCCTCTCCCCTCGGGCTCCTCACCGCATAGCCTGGTCACTCCCTCCCATTCTGGGGCACTCCTGCGCCCCCTCCTCCACACCCTCTGCCTGCCTCGAGGAACCTCCACCTCCAGAGCACCCCCCCCCCCCCCACACACACACAGGGCTCTTGAGCCTTAGTTAGCCTCCCTGGTGGAGGGGAAGGTGGCTTTCCCTGCCAACACTCTGCTTGGCCTATTGGGCACCTGGAGGCCTTCCCTGGGGCCTTCAGGCTCCATGGGGGCAGGGGAGCCCCAGGGGCCTCAGCGACTGGGTGGGTTAGACCACCACTGATCCAGCAAGATCATTGCCCACTTCCCTTTGGAATAAAAAGAACGTTTCAGGGGGTAGCCAGATGGATTGATACGAATAAGGATCAGTCGGGATCTGACCAGGTGATATTAGAAAATGTTAAAGGAGAAGAGTGCTAAAATTACAGAGAACCCCATTTTTGTTGGGAGCTGTCACTGGACAGGGAGGGAGATGGAGAAAATGCCATTGTTGGAGGAGTTTGTGTTTCTGGTCAGAAGGAAAAAAGGCAGCAGCTTCTCAGCAGAGGGCTGCCCTGTAGGTTTGTTGTAATCCCCCACATTCCTTTCTGCCCCCTTGCTTCTGGGGGGCCCTAGGGGGGAAGGGAGGGAGGTGCTGCAGGCGGCAGTACTGACAGGGAGCATCCACAGGGGGATCTGCTGGGTCACAGGTGTGGATCCCAGTGCTCCCATCCCCGGAGGGGGGGCGGCCGTGACAGAGCCAGGGTTCACACCACAGAGACCCAGAAGGGTGCACAGACTTTTCCTTGAAATGCCATCAGTCCTCACTGGAGGGAGAGAGGGAAAGAGAGGTGAGTGTGAGAAAGGCCGGGTCCAGGGCAGATGGTGTAGAAATGCCCCACTTTGTTGGAGAAAAATCCTAATTTTGACTTGAGCTCTCCCTGGAAAGTAATCCTCCGGTCTTGGTCAGTGTTCTCTGGGTCGATGCGGGACCTCCTTCAATCTAAGTCCGTTCTCTCTGCGATGCCGGAAACCTGGACGATATCCATTGTTTTTGTAGTAAGAGGGACAAAAGAGTAATATTGCAAATATTATTGTTTTTTTTTTTCAAGTAAAATAAACAACGGGGTGGATGGGACTCGGGTTGGGATGGATTTAAGGGCAACCTGGGATGATTTAGAACCTTCTGGCAGGGCCCACTTGCAGTCTCTACCACCAGAAAGAGCCAGGGACGTGCTCACCTCAAAGGGTGATCGCAAAATTAAATGAGTTCACGTAGAGCTCTTAGACCACAGCCTGGCACATGCTGCGCCGTAAGCGTTAGGATTGCTACGCTCCCTATAATGGTCACTATTTGGATCCATAGCACCCCAGGAATTTAAATTCGATTGCTGGACTTTGCCTGGAGGCTGCATCTGATCCAAAGGCTTGTGCTGTTTCTGCTGCTGCGGAGGAGCCTGGCAGGAAGTGCCGCGCCGCTCGCTCCCCTGAAACTCAGCTCTCCTGGCCCCAGTCGGCCTGGGACAATCTGACAATCCCATTTGGGAAGGTGAGCGGCCTCCAACCCCCCACATCTCTGAGGATCCCCAACTTGTCCTAGCAGCTTTGCTCTTGCCCTTCCTCTCTCTCTCTCTCTCTCTCTCTCACTCGCTCACGGGCAGGACACAGGACTTCGGAATCCAGAGTCGCGTTCCGAAATTGCAGATTCACTTGACTTAGCTCCCTCCTCCTCACCGCCTCCCCAAAGCCCCCAAAGCCCCCAGACCCCAGACCCTGAGTGCCCCTAGGCGCCTCTCACTCTCCTTCCCCCCTCTTCCCCAAGGAGCCCCAGCGAGTGGCACAGAGGCACTGGCGGCTCCCCACGCCCGCAGTTGTGGAGGGGAACCGGGGCGGCGTCAGATTTTAAAAGCCTGATTTCTGCTCCAAGGCCACGAAGAATTATATTGTAGAAAAATAATAAAGGCGGGGGAAATGTTCAAGCAATCAGATAAAGAAAGCGATCTGCAAAAATAGCACCCGCACCGTTTGTCCTGTTTTTATGAGGACGAGAGAAAATAAATCATAGTAATAGCAGTAGCTCATGCTTATGGGTGCAGACGCGATGCCAGGCGCTGCTCCTCGTGGAAGTGTGTACGTGTGTGTAACTTGCACACAAAAACACCCAAATGTGAAAAGCTGGTACCTCCCGGTGGTGGCATTTTAGTGTGTTTTTTCCCTGTCTCTTTTGTGCTGCTGTATGTTTTCCAGATATTCTACAATAAACACGGGATACTCTTGCAAACTGTTTTTATGCATTTTTTCTTAAGAATCACAAGAAGTCAGGTTTAAGCACCCAGAGACACTAGTCCTGGGTATGGGAGCCCTGAAGGCAGAGGCTGGCCGGTTGGGCCCCGCTCCCTCCCCTCCCGCAGGGCCAGCTGGATCCTGTCTGTTACCTCCCCGGGACTCTATCCATTGGTCTTAGGATTTCCTGGAGTCCTTAGCTGAGGCCTTCCCACATCCTAGATAATCAATACGTGATATCAAGTAATGCTTTTTCAAAAGGATGTTTCACCACCTCCCCAGCCACACCAGAGCCCAACAGAAGCCTCCCCCAGACAGCCGCACCCCAAGATGACTGTCTCTGGGCACACTATCTGATCTACGAGGCGGTGGGGTGTAGGGAAGGAGACAGACACGGAGATCCTCTGGGACCAGGCCCTGAGCCAAATGCATGACATGTCCCGTCCCATCTGGAAGGAGGATGTGGGGTCCCCACATTCCAGGAGGCCAAGGCTCCGTGACCTCAAGCTAGTCCCCAAAGCCTTCCTTGTCACTATTCCCGCTTCCTTCCCCGTCTGTCTTAATGATAGATAAATTCTGCTCAAAAAGCTACTCTGTACCACCAAATAATTACACTGTTGTTGTTTTAACTGAATTGGTCAGCCAGTTTAATTAGAGCCGGCAGGCGGACGGTCCCCCACGCCAGGGCTGCAGACAGCCCCCTTCGATCCTGCACGCCTGTATCTTAGCAAAACAGAGCTCTACCTTGGAGGGCTTGGTTTAAGAATGTTATCATTTCATTTAAGAAAAAAAGAAAACAGGCAAAACTATGTGGTCAACAGCGAAATCAATTTATAAATGACCCTTCCTATGTGTCCTATAAATGTTCCCTTCTCCAGATTCTGAGGATCTGGGTTTGGGGAACATTTTGTTAAAAAAAAAAAATCATAGTTAAGTAAAAAGAGGAAAAGTTTTTGTCATCAACATTATAGCAAAGTGTATGTTTCCCATAAAATATGTGACGCCTTGCCATAAAACTGTTCCAGGAGTGTGAATGTGTGAGTTCCAAATGGAAACACTGTCATCCCCGGGGTGACCATGCTGGGCTGGTGGAAACGCGCCCCAGTGACTTGTGAGTGCATTGCTGACCTGGGCACACCTCGCTGAGCCTTGTGACAGGCATGGGGGGCGGGGAGGAGACTAAACAGAGAATTACTGAGTGCTGAGTGACTTCTGCGGGTCCTCAACTCAATACATTCCTCTCTCCATCTGCTCTCCTGAGGAACCTGAGGTGCCTGGGCGGCTCCGGGGTCCTGCTGGCCGCTACAGTGCAGGGCCAACAGTGTCACAGAGAAGCTCTGGTGGCCAGAGCCCTGGGTTTGAATCCCAGCTCTGCCACTGATGACCTCGGATAAGACAGGGCAGCCGGGTCAGGAGCAGGGCACCTATCTAGGAGACCACAACCAAGGGGGCGCTGAAAACTCAGTCATCAAGAGAAACAGTAGTTCCAGACTTTCTTTTTTTAAGAAGTCAAAATTAGTGTTAAATATCCATGATAATCAACTTATCAGAATTTTAAAGACAGGATCTGACCCTGACCCTGCCTGAGCTTGTTTCCTTGGCTTCACCCTGATCCAGACCCTTGCATCCTGTCTCTATGTAAAAATGTGATATTTTCCTCTGCACGGATTTGTTTTTGCATGAATTTAGATCTTTCTTCTTGATGCCTAAGTTTTTCTGTGCCCTTGTCAATACTCTGTGCCTGAGGCTAGTGCCGCACTCTCCTCCTCTTGCTCCCTGCCCCGGGAACAGCCTCACCCCTCTGCACCTGGTATCCTCAGGAGCCCCAGTGCGAGGTGGCTCCCAGGGTATGTGCTCCCATATTGTATGTATGTGTGACTCAAAAGTCAGCCAGTGTTTGGCTTCCAGGCCAGGATGGTGTGCACGTTCACATATGGAGTTGTGTGCTCACTCGTGCAAAGTGCCCGGGGCCAAGTCCTAAGACACCACTGTTTCCCCCCCACCCCCCCACCCACAGAGCTAGTAGTGCAGCTTGGCAGTCAGAGCAGAGCCTAAGAGCACATGTGGGGATCCACCCTGGACCAACCAGGCCTTGGAGGCCTTCCTGGAGGAGCCGACAGTCTACTAGGCCTCAGGACATTTGAAGAAGGGAAGAGATAGCATGTGACTGAGATAACGCGGGCAAAATGATTGGCATGAAGAGCAACACCTTCTGTCACTGAGGCAGATGTAGAGCTGTCACAAGGCTCTGGGAAATGGACATGTCCCTTCCTTTGCAGCAAATTTCTTTTTCTTTTTCGGCTGACTCACACACACATAAGCCCCCAGCAGTCGCCTCTTCTGCCCAGCACCCAGAGGTGATGGCGGCCTCCCCATCCCACGCTCCCTTCTCAGGTGTGTTTGCTGGCCTGTCCTGTGTCTTTGGGTCGTACTTTCCAGCAGCCTGTGGTCTCTGCTGGCATCTGCTCCTCACCCACATCTGCAAAGGCCTGCTGAGCCCAGGTGTATGCATGTCACTCGGGCCTCATTGCAGAGTCCGTGTAAGTCCTGAATTCTCCCATAAGATTCTTAGATCCTTCCTCAATCACTCCTGCCTGGGAGCAAGCCCCCAAATCCAATCAATTAACACAGCCCAGAAAGTCAGTCTGCTTGAATGAAAACTAGATGCTCACACTTAATCACCCATCCCCAGGGGCTGGTTAGGCCAACTGCACGGGAGGAAGGAGCCCTGTGTACAGACATAAAACCATCAAGGATGGCCCGCGTGGATATGGAAATATGCCTGTGACATATATGGTTGGGTTGGAAAAATCAGGCTCTGCCGACCTACCAGTCTGATATGATGGCCCTAGCTTTTCAGAGCGTTTATTTATACAAAGAGATGCCTGGGGTGGGGAGGGCTTGGGGCCACCAAATATGCCTGTGGTTACTTAGGATGTGAAATTGGGAGACCATTATTAAAATGTCTTCTTTATATTTTTTGGCAATGGTTAAATTTTCTACATGGTTATCCATTATCTTTGTATCACCCACCACCAACAAAAACCCAGCTGAGCTATTTGCATTTAGCATGGCTGGTGAGCAAGAAGGACCTGATTTTCTAGGATAATCCATAGAGAAGAAGGCAGATTCCAGATGTCGGGGGTTGGGAGTTGAGGGGGAAGGTGGGTTGGGGCAGGGCTGGGGGACAGAGAAACTGTTTGATGGATCTGGGGGTTTTATTTGTGGGGATGGAAATGCGTGGAACTAGACAGGGCCCCGCACGGCAGTGGCTGCACGGCACAGTCAACGTGCTGAATGCTACTGAACGGTTCACTTTCAAGCACTTAGTTTTCTGTTGGGTGAATTTCATCTCAATGAAAAAAGTGACTACTTCTCTTTTGTAAAATAAGCCACCTAATGAAGTTATCCTTCTATCTTTGAATTATACATTTAATGATCGAGTTTGGACAGCAGTGATGCGGCTCAGACAACTAATGTGTCTCAAGGCACACGGACCTGTGTTTGTGGAACCCAGAGGAACACGGGGTAAGTGCTTGGGACTCAGCTGGATGACCACTGAGGTGCCCCAGGGTCCATAGAATCGTGTTCTGAAGCCCGAAGCCTCTCTCCCTATGGGATCATCTTATATCCCACCCAAACTTAACTTCTTAACACAACGGTCTAGCCTGACATCCATCGAAACCAGACCTTCTAGAAACTTCATTTCAGTTTAAAGGGAAAATAAAAAGGCATTCTGTGTGCCTGACTCTCTGTCCTTTCCATTCCTTGTCCCTGCATACAATATCAGAGATGATTTATAAGAAATAAATATTGAAGAGGAGGAAATTGTCCATGAAAAAATGCAGAATCGGGGAAAAGAGGAGAAATAATTAGAATCTAACATCCATGAAAGCTATGAAATCCTGCGCAGCCACCATCATGGGTCATAAATCTGAAATGTATTTGCACAGTGTGTTTACCTCACCCCCAAGAGGTCCTGGAGAGGTGGATCGGCGCTGAAGACCGCTGCGTGGCGGGCAGATACTGGACCTACAGACCCCTGCCAACGCTTGCCCAAATCTCCAAACCGATCCATCTGTCCTTTGACCCTCGCATGCAGACACGCACACATGCACGCAAGCCCGGACCGGACAAGCGTATGTTTATGTCCGCGGTCAGGATCATGAACAGCACTTCGGCCCCCCTCGGGTCGGGTGATTCATGCCCCTGGTCTGTCTGGGCGAACCTGCGGTGAGGGCCGGAGGCTCATGGGGAGGTTGGAAGCCGCCAGAGAAAGGATCGAGGGGATGTGGCCCATGAGGGGACGTCTTGATTTATCCAGAACCCCATTTACAGCCTATCCATTGTAGAGCTTCACACGTACACCATGTCCCTCTTCTCCCCTCCCCCTCCCCTGAGCAGGTCCAGCTGGAAGGAGACAGCGCTCGGAGTTCAGTGGGCGCAGACAGGAATAAAGTAAACAGACAGGTCATCGGCAGGCAGTTAGCAGCCTTTGGACAGATGATCAGCGTTGAGCTGGTGGCGGACCACACACACGAAGCCCCCTCGGACCACACAGGCATCCGCCTGCCCGGCCTGCCTACGCCACACGCACGCGCAGGCTGGCCTCGCCTCACCGGCGCGGTTCCCCCGCGCCACAGGAGATTTGGAGAAGAGTCTAGAAACACCCGAATGTTGCAGCCCCGTGGCTGACCCTGCTGCTTCCAGGGGCCCCTGCGAGAGCCCCCTCGGATCGGGTCGTGGGGTAGAGACCACTGGCTGGAGGAGGCAGAGGGGCAGGGTCTCGGGGTCACACACTCTGTGAACTGGGGCGCTCACAGCAGCTGGTGTGCGGGCTGGATGGACCCTTGCCTCCCAGGGCCGTGGCCCACCCACCCCGCGACCATTATTACTCTTATTCTCCTCCAGCAAGTGGTCCGCGTCCCCCCGCGGCCTGCACTCCTCTACCAGGTAGCTGCTGTGCCTCCTGAAGACAGCTCCCACCCTTCACATCCTCTCCCTTCCTGGGACCCTCAGACCCAGAGGCCACCTAGGACACTGGAAGCTGCGTCCCGAAGCCTCGCCGAGTGGTTAAACTGTCCCCCCCGCCGACCCCTGCCACATGTTCAGAGAACCTCCCTCTCCCATAAAGCCTCCCCCCACCACTCCTGTGGGCTGGCATGAGGTGGGCAGGAAGCAGAGGGATGTTCTCTAGGCCTCTGCTGCTCCTCAGGGTTGGGGCCCTGTGTCTGACACGCCCAGGGTGAAGCCCTGACCCCCGCAGTCCATTATGCCATCTCAAGAGGCCTCCCAAGTCCCTGGACACCTCTCTAATGAGGAGTCAGCCGAATAAAGCCCCTGCACCCTGGCCAAGGCGGGGCTGGCAGTGGTTTTGGCTCAAACCCACCCTGGAAGGGGGCCCGTCTACTCAGACTCACCAGGCTTATCAAGCAGAGATGCTGCCCCCAGGGCGCTGGAGGGGGTGCAGGCGAGCGGGCAAGGATCCATCCCGGTGACACCTCAGACCACCGCTCCAGGGTGGGGTGTGTGGCCTCAGGCCGCCCACGGCACCATCTGCAGGCTTTGCTCCGCGCCCCGCACGGCCGGCGGCTGACCGGGGCCATCTGTCTTCATTACGCGGGTTTATTTGGGGAGGCGAGCGATGGGGGGCTGTCATGGCTGAGAGAAGGCTTGATCTATTGGCAGACATGCTTTGAAGCCCTCTTCAAGGCTGCGGTTCTGCAGATCAGAGTGGATGGCAGCCCCAGGCGCGTCCCCGTGTAACAGGGGGTTTCAGTCCGGGGGCTCCGACAGTGGCCGTCCTGGGGAGAACTGGGTGTGAGCCGAGCCTTTGAACTTTGCACTGCTGCTCTCATGGCCTCCGCCCACCACTCAGTCCACTGTTTTTTGAGGTCCGGGGTATTTTTAATGATCCAGTCCATTACCAGGAGGGGTCATCGGCCCAGCCTTGAGGACGTAATGCTGCACATCAAGGACAGAAGCCTCGTAGTCTGGACAGAAGCAGACAAGAGGCAGAGAAGGAAATGAGATTCTTAGAGAGTGGAGAGAACACCAAGGACAACTAGGCAGGATAACGGGATTGAGATGCCGGGAGGCTGGGCCGGCGGCTTCCTGGCCAGTGGGCAGCAGCCCTTAGCCGGGCTCCATATGGATTTAGGTCTCAGAAACCATCCAGTGAGAATCTGAGCTCCGTTACTGGGGGTCATCCTTCCAGCCTCAGCTCCCTGGCACACCAACCCTCCAGTCCTCATCTGAAAATGGGCCGATAAATGGACCCAACTCCCAGGGCTGCCCTGAGGACTGCATGAGGTCACAGCCAAGCCCCCATGAGACCCAGAGAGCTGGCTACAGTGGCTGTCCCTGTGGGGGGACCTCCACATTTACCCCGAGCTGGAGATAAGTCCACCCTGGACAGAGGGGAACTACCCGGTCCAGTCCCTTCGGCCACTTGTCTCTGCTCCTTGGGATGGTGTTGAAGTATTAGTGAATAGTCCTAAGCATCAGGAAGGCTTTCCACTGAGGAGGGACCCTGAAATATTAGTGTAACAGAGGAACCACTGGGCCAGGCCAGAGGGGATTCACTGGGGTCCGTTTAGGGAATGGAGGAAGGTTGCTGCTTGCTCACTCACTCAGTTGGCCTTCCCTTTGGGGTGGGATCCAGGCTCAGTCACACGTGAGCAGGTGATCAATGCCAGTTACCTAATCTCCCCACACTTATCCATGTAATGGGTCTAACAACTGTATCAACAGGAGGACTGTAAAGATTGAAATTTAAAAGTCGGAAGCAGGTGTCCCTGGGACACGTGGGTGGCTCAGTGGTTGATTGTCTGCCTTTGGCTCAAGTCGTGATCCTGGGATCCTGGGATCAAGTCCCGCATCAGGCTCCCTGCATGGAGCCTGCTTCTCCCTCTGCCTGTGTCTCTGCCTCTTTCTCTGTGTATTTCTCATGAATAAATAAATAAAATACTAAAAAAGAAAAAAAAGAAGTGAGCAGTCAATCTGCCTTCTATCTCTCTGTCCTTTCCTTCCATTGGTCTCCCCATCTCCTACTTTTTCCTTTTTTTTAAAAAGGCCACTAAAATGTACAGCAGAGTCACATAAATGCCGGGGAAATAATCTGTGAGGACAGTGAAAGCAACCACTTTAAAATGAGGGTCGGGGCTCGTCCCTCCCCCCGGTCCGGGAAAGCCAGAGGCACAGGCTCTGGACACGCGTTCCCATGGGCAGGCTTCCTCGAACCTGGGCCGCATGCTTCCAGAAAGGAGGGGCCCTGTGTTGCTGGGATCAAGGGGGCAGTGACACTTGCCACTCCCTGAGTGCTGGCTGGGGACCCGGTGCCTTGAGGCCTCAGTTCACGGAGTCGTCCCATTACCGGGAGTTTGGAGAGCAGAGAACGCCCCGTCCCAGCGGCGCTCTGCTCTGCCCAACAACAGCGCTCCAGGCCCGGACGATCGGGCAGGAGGCTTTTCCACGTCCCACCAGATGTTTGCCGCTGAACAGCCCGAAGCACACCGGGCTAGGAGACAAACCCCAGCGTTCCCTCCAGCGCGCGCGGGAATTCCATTTGCCTGTCAGGGCCCAGTGCAAGCATAACACAGACCCTCCTCTCCAGCCCCGGCATGGGAGGCGTTTTGACTCCTGCTGAGAAACACGAAGGTCGTGACCCACCAGCTTCCCCATCTGCCCTTTCCTCACCAGGGGAAAATCTGACAACAGACTTGTTATTTATGAAGCTAATGCAATCCAGAGGCTATTGGCACATGGGAGGGAGCGGGAGAGAGCATGGGAGAGGGGTCTGGCCCCACAGAAACCAGTTTCACTGGCTGCATTGTGAGCAGGACATCCATGGGAGGGCGGGGAGCGGGCTCTCCGTGGCCAGGAGCCTGGGGGGGCGGCACTGGGGGGCCGGTGAAGCTCCAGCAGGCCGGCACACATCCACCCAGGTCTGCTGGGTCCCTGGCACCAGTGAACACTCCTTGGTTAGTTCCCTTCTAGGAATCGTGCACATGGAGGGGAGGAGCTCCCCAGAACCAGCCTTTCTGTGGGGCCACAGGGGTCAGGCACTTCTAGCACCACATCGTTCTCATGCATGGGCTCTGAGACGCACTCTTCTTGGGGCAAAAGCTAAGTTGGTTGGTGATTTTGTTGTTTTTTTTTTTAAGGTAGATTTTCTAAAAAGTTTATTCTCTCTAAGGACTCACACACAGAATCAACATCAAACAATGATTTAACAGAGATGCTATATTTGTTTTTCTCTATTTCACTGAATGGAGGTGATGAGCCGGCTCGGAAAGACACAGACACTGTGTCTCACAGACCTGGTGTGACCCCAGCCGCTCTGCTCACAGGGCCTGTGAACTTGGTTGAGTCACTAGTAAGTGGGGGATGAGGCCAGGATGTAGCCCCACAAGGTTCGGGTGAATTAGAGATGAGAAAGCACATGACCCAACAGAGCAGGGAGCTCTGCACATGACAGGGAGCAGGCTGCAAGTACCGGGGGCTCTCATATTGTCTTCACCCCATCTCCAGCTGGAGACCTCATGCCAAAGGGATCACACACAGAGACAATGGAGCTGCAGGTCTGGGTTCAAACCCCTTCCCTACCTCTTGCCAGCTGTGTGACCTTGGGAAAGTTACTCAACCTCTCTGTTTGCCTCAGTTGGTTTCCTCATGAGGATAACCAGTGGTAGCAAAAAGTGAGTGAGTTAATAATGCAAAGCCCTGAGAGGCCCCTGGCTCATGGGTAGTTGGCATTTATTCTCGTCATTATAGGAAGAATTGCCATTTTCAAACCTTTGACTTAGAATCACTAAAAATATTTATTACACAAAAAACAGCATGGCAAAAATCATAATAACAAAAAGGGAAACCCTATAAAACTTCTCTTCTGATAAATCCTATTTTCAGGTAGTTTCGAAATACGTGGATTTTTTCCATCTTTTGTCACGAAGCAGCCCCTGGAGCTTCTCCTCTTGGGAATACACGGGCTTGTGGAAGAGGCTGTGTGTGGCCTGGATGAGCGGTCTCCTTTGTGGCGAGGGTCCCCTGTCTGCCTCGGTGGTGGCACACGACGGGGAGCCTGTGTGTGCGTGCAGGCGCCGTGTGGGCACGGACGCAGGGCAGGGTGATAGGCTTCATGCGTTCAGAAGCATCCGCTCCACGACCCGCAAAGGCCGTCGCCCAGCACCGCACACTCAGGGAACCTCAGGGAACCACCGGCCGCCGTGGCTCCGAGGGGCCACATCTCTTACACGCTTCCCAGGAGCGGCCCGTGTTTCCAGCGCAGAGAATAAACCCAGTGGAGTCAGGGGTCTGTGTGATCTGGGTGCGGTGCTGTCCCCTGGGAGGGAACGTAGTCTGGAACGCAGCAAGAGCTCTCAGCACGTCATGAAATGGAATTTGCCTCACAGAGGGGATACTTTCTTCAAGTTTTTTTTAGGTTTTTTTTGGACAAATAATTCCTAAGTTTTTTTTTCTTTTTTTTTTTTTTTAATCTCAAAACAACCTAAGGTTTAGTTTAATCCGAAGTAACTCTAGGATACCAACGCGAGGCCGTGCACCAGGGCGGCATTTTCACTGTTTGTGATGCCTTCACATCCGCGTGCCCCGTGGGGCCTCCTCACAGGCCAGGTGGCCTGAGCCCGGCGGGCAGAGCCAGGCCTGCTCTAGCGCACGGTGAGCAGCGTCGTCCGCCGGGCGCTGTGGCGGGGGGCAGTCGTGACCTGTGTCCCCCTCCTTGAGGGAGGAGCCCAGCCGTCTCCAGGGTGCTCATCCCGTTGTATGTGCGAGGACCCTGCGGCCCAGTGGGCTGGCCATGCTGCTCCCCCCTTAGTCAGGCCGCCTTCCTCTGTCCTGGTGTCCCTGCACCTGGAAGGGGGCTCGGGAGCTCGGCTTCAATGATCTGCCCCAGCACCCACTGCCTCTTTCCTGGGAATTTCAGCGTGTGTGGAGCGGGGCCCGGGCTCCTCTGCTCGCAGCAGCCGGGAGGGCAGGTCCTCCGCCAGCGCCTGGCCTGGCTCTGCTTCCTGTTTACTTCAGAGAGAGGCCGGGGCCCGCGGGGTCTGCAGCCAGCCCTGTGGTCTGAGACGAGCCAGGCCGCACGAGGGGTTATCGTCCCATCAGCCCGATAGGCCGCAGGGCTCTGCCGTCTGTCAACTGTCTTTTGTCATCATCGAAAGTTGCCTGTCCTGGAATGTCATCTCGTTAGGTGGATCAGGCCTCCACGGGGTGGCTCTGAGTCTCGGCTGGGCTCGGCTCCTCACTTCACTTTTATTTGCACAATTAGGACATATGTACTCTTTTAAAACGAATACAATTTCTGATTAAGAATTGCAAAAAAAAAAAAATCAACATAGAAAGATGCAAGGAATAATCATCCCAAACTTCATCCCTGAGAAATAATATGTTGGTCAAATTTCATTGAGGGTCTGTCTCTGCAAATTATACCCCTGAGACCAACGTGTCCCATGTGACAAAATGGGACCCGGTCCCACATGCCGCTGCCGACCGACACTTCTTTCTCATTCGGCAATAGGCACTTTGACGGTACCATGAACAACACCGCAAGGAGCACCCGTTCCCGTCTGCTTTGGTATTTCACGGGATAAGGTCCTAGAGGTGAGCGGACTGGAGCAGAAGGCATTCACCCTCAGAGGGCAGATGCATCTGAGCCCACTGGCCACAGACAAGCTGCACCTGGGTCCCAATCCTGCCTCCCACTGGGTATCACCTCTCCTATCAATCTGCTGACACTGTAAGCAGAGAGTAGCATCTCACCATTCTCTTTCATCTTAAAAACAAACAAACAAAAAAACCCAAAAAAACCCCCAACATATTTTGCACATATTTGCCGGTCACTCAGGCCCCTATGGACTGGGGCAGCTATTTGAACAGTGGGTCTCCAGGCTGCAAAGACAGTCATCCAAAGACAGGTCAGGGCCCACCCCACACCTCCAGCCAGCCAGCAGATGCGTGCATCAGCTTGACTCTTTCTCTCAAGAGATGGTCCTGCCTCTGCTGTTTGAGTGCTCCTGTAGATGGGGAGCTCGCCACTGCCTGCGGGGTCCACTGTGTCCCCAGCTCTGCCCAGGGAACCATTCCAATCCCTCCTGCAAACCGTATCTCCTGCCCCAGACAACGCCGGAAGCACATACTAACCCCCTCTCTGTTCCAGTCAAGCTCACCGAGACACAGAAGGTTAAGTAACTCGCTCAGGGTCACGCAAGCAGTAAAGCAGCAGCATGAGTAGCTGAACTGTTGCACGGCGCCACGCAATGCTCAGAAAGGAAACTTGAATCTGGTTAGAGATCTAACTTCACAAGAAACTATTTTCTCGAGCTGTAGATTCCTTAAAGATTTCTCTTACAGACATTTTCTTTAGCTGC
The DNA here is from genome assembly GCF_003254725.2 of Canis lupus dingo. Taxonomy (NCBI): domain Eukaryota; kingdom Metazoa; phylum Chordata; class Mammalia; order Carnivora; family Canidae; genus Canis; species Canis lupus. The sequence goes on along the minus strand of NC_064247.1, from coordinate 66,678,744 downwards.
CCGAGGAAGCAAGAGCCACTGTCGGACACCCGCTGAAGCTCAGGCTTTGGGCATTGTGCCAGGAGCCCTGCTGGCGGCTCGGGCTAGCAGGAAGCAGGAGACCTGGCCCAACCTCCAAGATGTCCCTGTGGACTCAAGGTGTCACTGGTCCACACGGCAAGAGCATCTAAAGTATGATTTAACTGATACAGACCCAAGTGAGTCCATAGCATTCATCCCTATTTTTTTTCCACTGCAAGCTGCTTTTAGAGATTAGTCTTCCTGCAGAAACGTCCTTACATAAAACAGAGACGTATATGCCACAATGACCTCATTTGTCTTCTGTCGGGCCCAGCCTTTCCAACCACGGCCACCTGTTCCCCAGCAACCCACCTAGGCCTCTTGATATTCTTCCAAATTTCGTTCTCTCTGTCTGGCCCACAGGTGTCTGAAAGGAAGGCTCTGGCATCAGTCAATCACACTTTAGCATGAACTAGTCCAACACCTTAAATAGTTGAACCCTACAGAGAGAGAACATTTGCATTTTTTAAAGGGAGGCATGTTCACCCATGAGATAGACGTCTGGGATTTGGATAGTGGGGAAGACACATTTATAGATGTTGGACAGGAGACATCTCAGCTCTGCTGAATCAATCCTCAATTTCATCTTGCCCTGCCCCGCCCCCGCACCACCTCCGCTTGCTTGAGGACTTCTCTGTCCTCAGGACATACAAACAACAGGTTAAGCTACTTCTAACCTGAGATGCCTGGGTGGTGGAAATAAAACCTTTCATTTTGTTGCAAACCAAACCAAACAGAGTTTAACGAAACAATAAAAATAAAACAAGACAGAAGCACACACTGTGACCTCTTTCAACCGAAGACTGCCCGGGGCTCAGACCTGCCAGTGAGCCCCCATACGCAGAGAAGAGGAAGGTACAAAGTGCCCGTGGGGCAGGGGCCCGCTGGCTGGGGCCCGCTGCAGCTTGCAAACTAAATTTAAAAGTCTGCATCCCAAGACCCTTGAGCAAAGGTTACTCGAGGTCTGTTCAGGGTTCAGGCATAAAAAAAGCATCTTTATTTGGCAAGGAAATGCCTTGTGAGAAGGCGCTGGGCTGACAAGGGGCACGGAGGGAAGCTGGGGCTCGGTGAGTTTTTCTTCTGGCATTTACAGCCCTGAAAAATGATTGCAGCTTCCTGTGGCCGCCGGAGCTGGAGCCTGAAGTGCCCTTTAAGGAGGGTCTGTTTACTCCATCCTCGGGCAGAGGCCCTTGCGTGAGCTCTGCGCAGCGGCGCCCCGCCTTGGCGCTGACCCCAGGGTCTGCGTCCAGACCCGCAGTTTGGGAAAAGCCGAGGCCGGGTCCGGGGCGGGCAAGGGGCCGCCCGGGGTGGGGGGCGGGGGGCGGGGGGCGAGGGGCGCGTTCCCGGGAGGTCAGGGTCAGCCCCTTCCCGCGGGGCGCCCCGGGCTGGCCTCTGGCCGGGATCGGCCTGCGAGGCGGGTCTGCCGTGACCTGCCATTTCATACTTCGTACGTTCCGGAAACCTTGTGCCAGGGCCAGCTCCAAGCTCTCTGGCTCTTTAGACAAAACAAGAAGTAATTAGCCTGGATGGGGATAGTCCTCTGTCTCTGTGGGCCACACCACAAATCGGATTTGAATCTCAATCCCTCGGACTTTTACACCAAGGTACACAGACGGCGAAACAGAAAACCAGTGACACCGGGGACCGTTCAGGACGCTGCGTGTAGCTCCCCGAAACCGCACCGGCCAGCCTCCGCAGCAGGCAGGGAAACTGGAACCTGACTCCTCCGCTCGGCTGCTTAAATGTGAAAGAAATAAGCATATGTAATGGGATCTGTGAGTTTTCAAAAGTTTGAATTACGCTGGAAGCCTTGGCTCTGAGTTTTTAAAGATCGTTTTGAAACCTTCCTACTTACAACATGATCACTACTAATTTTCTCCTCGTATCCTGATTCAACAGTCTTTGTTCTGGAGAGACAGTGTTTTATTATAATGCTTTGGTTTCTGTTATAAATATAATATTCTTTCCTTGGGGAAAATTTAGGAGAGTTTAAAAAGGGACATCAAAGTGACATCAAGTCTCTCGGCTCAGAAGCGCCCACTGCCAACACAGCAGCAAACGGCCTTCAGTCTGCCTGGTGTATATGTGTGCATGTGTGCACTTGCAATGTGTGTGCACGCTTGTGCAAGCACGTATGCAGGCATGTATGTGCATATGTGTGCACACATGCTTGTGTGCATTGCAATGTGTGTACAGGCATGCATGTGTGCACATGTATTCATGTGCACGCATATGTGTGCATATGTGTATGTCTGTGAGTGTCAGGAGTTTTGTATCATACAGTCCTCACTTATCAATATCTCATACTCTCTTCATTAAAGTCCTTATAAACATCATTTTAATGGTTGCCCAATATGCCAACTTTTGGAAGTGCCATAATTTATTTTACTATTCCTCTATGATAAAAAAAAATGTTTTAAAGTGTGCAAACTTCCTTTCCCAGTGGAAAAAAATAGAATAGCTGCTCTGGAATGGTTATTTGTGATTTCCTGAAATTAGGTCAAAAATACTACACATTTTTTGTTAACCCAAGTACCTACTTCCTGGTGGATTGCAAATACCGACCCACTAGGTGACCAGAGGAAGGGGAGTGGCCAGACCCTTTCCTTGTGACACTGGGGTGGGTGCGCCATGGGATGTGCTGAGCCTCGTCCCTCCCTGGACTCTGTGTGTGAGTCATGAGCTAGGCTGAGAGCAGATGAAAGAAAGCATGGGGCTTACATCTGGGAGCAGGCATTCCCAGGCTCCACCGAAATTTCAGGGGTCCCGAGCTCTGATCCCTCACTGAGCCCCTTAGGAATTCCCAGGCCCCTGGGTTTAATTAATGGGGAATCCCCTGTGACCCAGCTCTAAAATTATCCCAGGTCCCTTCAACCCATAATTCTGAGAAGAGCGTGAAACTTTTTGTTTTGTTTTTTGTTTTGTTTTGTTTTGTTTTTGGATTTTCTTTTCGTTTTCTTTTTTTGCACTCACTGTTGACATTCAACACAGAAAACTTTTATTTTTTGCAAACATTGAAAGACTGTAAAATTCTCTCTGAAACCTAAGACATTGCATGCCATCACAAAGAATTATGAAAAAGTGAAACTTTTTAGATAATCTTAAGAGTTGTGTAAATCTGCAACAAATGTATATTTAGCACACTTAAAAGAGTCACAAAACGAGCATTGCCTTAGTCAGTGGGGAAGTAAAATGTGTTTGTTCTCCGTGGTTTTGTGTTTGACGGAATTAGAACTTGACTCAGTCCCTTTTCCTTCATGAAACATCCATGCAACATGTTCTCCAACGCTCATGGTCTTTGGTTATCAGTTTTATCCCTTGCTAGTGTGATATCCGGCTTCAGCGCCCCCTGCTCCATGGACCGCCAGGAAGCATGTGCCCTTGGGAGGGTCACCAAAGTCCTGAAAGCTTCAGTACCTTCACCTATAAAATGGGGTACCGCCCTGTAGCTGCTGTGATCCCAGAAGGAACTACAGCATGGAAATCACTCGCCACACGGGGACTTGCAATCCATCACTTAGGATTAAGGGTTTTGTTAGTTCCCTTGGAAAATCCTGAGATGCAAACTAAAGAGCAGGGGTTGGTGGCTGGAGGCTTTGAGAAGAATGGATAAAATAAATAGGACTGATTCTCATTTCTAAACGTTTGAAACTATTTTGGGCTATAATTTCATATTATAAATTGAATCAATTGCCCACAAAAGAGGGAAGGTTTCTGTGTCTGAGTCATGTATCCATGTGTCTGAGACCACTAACAAATCTGAGAGGTGTAAATGATCTGGAAGGAGCTTTCTCAAGCAGGGTTCTGGATTCTAACCTCACCAGCAATGTTCCAGTTTTTTGACATTGTGTCTGATGAAGTAAGACAGGTAATTAATTAATAGTAATAGTAAACCTCCCACTCACATGACAATCGCTCAGGGTCTGGGAGTGTGCTGCATGCTTATGCAGAGCTCCTCCTGTAACCCCCCCACGTAGGGGCACTGCCAGCCCCGCTCTGCAGATATAGGGCCAGGCATTGGACATCCAGGCTCAAACCCAGGTTAGCTGGCCCGCCCTACCCTCTGCGGTGCAGCACATCACAGCCCAGACGTCGGAACCCTGTGTCTCTGTCGTACCCTCTAGGCCACCAGGTTTGAGCCTGGGTGTCCAGCCCCACCAGTCCTCATTCGTAGTCTCTCTACTGTCAGCCTAAAAATGTCATTCCTTCCTTAGGGGAAATATCCATTTATTTTCTCCTCTAAAATAAAAATAAAAAATTCGATAAGCTTTTGTGATGTTAATCTCATAACAGAAGCTTGTAGAATTCAAAAGATGCAGCTCCTTCTCTGAAATATAATGATGATAAGGAAGAGCTGGATAAGTCGTGACAGATTCGTAAAATTCATGTTGCCTTTGGGGAGAGATTTTTATTCAAATCAAGCAACTCAGGAGGTAGGGACAAAACTCTTACAGATGGTTTCCTGAAGGCCACTCATGAAACAGACGGAAGACACTGCCCTGGCACGGGGAGGCAGCCCTGCGTGGGGCTGGGCCCCTCCACCTCCAGCCTAACTCTGCAGGTTGAAGCTAGTCCTGCCCTTTCTGATCTGCCCAACCACAGGGAGCACCCAAACCCACCTCCTGACCTCCAGACCAGGCCTAATGGTAGTGCCCATGTGCAGAGACACGATGGGCACGTGTTGTCACCTTGGGAGAGGGGTGCAGGGGGAAGGCTCAGGTCTTAGAGTCAGAGATCCCCAAGTGGACCATCACCTCCTTACACGGTGACTTCATCCTGGGCATGGAACACCCATCTGCAGAGTGGGGACGGAATGACGGTGCTCTGAGGCTCAGAGGGAGAGACTCCCAGAGTAATGCTTTGGTCGCACATGTAATTCTCCCATAAGCTGCAAGTGACCACCATCATTCCACTCCCCCCTGGGTCCCTGGCATGAGGTCTGTCCAGATGGGCACTGTGTTCAGAAGAGATGGACAGGTGTGCTTCGGCACACAGGCACTTGATGGCACCTGCCTGCTGGGTTGTTGGGTAGATGCCATGCCCCTGCCTGGGCATACAGTAGGCGCTCAATCCTAGCTGTCCTGTACTCGACATCACGTGGTGCCATATAAACGCAGAACACCGGAGAGGGAAGGGATGAACAACCTGAGCTCAGGCATCGCCCCCAAAGTAACTGGAGACAAAAGTGTGGGATCTGACTTGTAATCAAAGAGGGAGTGCATTTGCAAACTAGCAGGTTACAGTTAACATAAACTTTGGGAACCATGAGGAAATTAAGGATATCACTTTAAATTAAATATCTTAAGTAGACACGTACTTTAAATGTGATAAGACAGCTATGCTACATTAAGTCAATGCCGATCGGTAATTAAAAGCGGATTTCTCCAGGCTTAGCTGCCCGGGAGGAGAGATCCCGTCTTCGTACAGGAGCTGATAGCCGTCGGAAGTATGGTTTTAATAATCCTTGGCCCCATTTGCCCTCCACTTGGCAATAATAATGATTTGTTCTTGTAATGAAATAATATTCATTTACTGCAAATGCGGTGCGCACACAGGGCATGATACCATCGGTGTCGCCGGTCCTGAATATGACCTGCTACGGAATGATTTCACGGAATTCTAGAATATCAGAGGTGCACAGGATGGAAGTCGTGTCAGGTCCCTGCCCTTCATTTCACACTTTGAACCAAGGGTTTGTGGAGCTGTTCAGATGCCACCTAGCCATGAGCTTCTGGGAGGTTCCAGGGAAAGCTCCCTCTGCCTCTCCCTAACTCCCCTCTCCTCTCCTCCATCTTCATCCTCTTGGTCCGTCCTGTTCTGAGCATCTCTCCCCCATCCCTCCTTTCCTTCCTCTTCCTCCTCTTCTCTTCTTCGACCCTCCCCCTCCTCCTGAGCACCCCAACCCTTCCATGCCGAATGCCCATGTCTGTACTCCACCCCTGTTTTCTAGCTGAATGGCCTCCCAAGCCTTGCCAGGCATCTGGCAGGACCTCAGGTGAAACTCTGGGCTCCTGGAGGGGGTGGAAGCATGGGGGGCCCTTGGGAGTGGCCCAGAACCACGTCCTTGGTTTTCCCACAGCTGCTGGCTTTACACTCAACTGATCGAAAACCATGAACCCTTCAGCTCCGCTCTTACCTGCCTACAAAGACTGGCCCAGGGGAACGGGTGTCTCATGGTGGTCTCCTCCTAGAACAGACTCCCAAAGTGTCCTTATATATCGATAACTCCCTGAGGCCCCCTGGGACCTTGTCCTGGGCTGTGCTAGGAGACCCTGACGTGGGATCTCAGGGCAACTGTGGTCCCATTGAAGACCCCCTGGGACACTGGATTCTCTTCTCATGTCCAAGGCTCTGGGTGGGAAGCCGGGGCCCTGGATGCCCTGAAAGTTGTGCAGGTGAGGTCAAGGGTGTACCTCCCTTGTAGAGCACCAGGCGGGCAAGCTGAGACGTTCCTGGGCGGAACCTGCCCATGCGGGCTTCTTCAGAAGGCGCATGGATGTAGGAAGTTCTTCAAAAGTCTCACCCATGTTTTCTATTCAAATGAAAGTGATGCAGCCCATGGACAGGCCGCACATGAAGGCAGGATATGGGAGGGACAGGGCAAGGGGATGGCTGTGCCTGTGGGGTGGGGACGATGAGGACGCATGTGTGTGTGCGTGTGTGTCTGCGTTCCTGTTTCTTTCTCCCTGTCTCTGTTTCTCTGCCTGGATCTCAATCTTTTTCTTCTTCTGTCTTTTGTTCTGCTTGTTTCTATGTGTACTGAAACAAGGACACATGTGTGTACTTCTTTTTCTGTTTCTTTTTTGTCTCCTGTCTTCCCATTCCTCCTCTTCTGTCTTGCTCTCCCCAGTTCTCTGGCCCCCTCAAGCCCCTCCTCTCTTGCATATCTCTCTGCCGGCCTGCCCTACCCTCTGCGGTGCAGCACATCACAGCCCATGCCTGGGATCCCTGTGTCTCCGTCACACTCTCCAGGCCACCAATAGTGAGCCCTGGATCCCCGCAGATGCCCATGAGAATGCACCAGTTTTCTCCTATAAATGAGGGAAACCCAGGCAGCCCTGGCCTAGGTTCTGTGCAACCCCATCCAGGCCTAGAGTGCACAAGCCACTCTCTCATGCAAGAGTAACATGAAAGAAAGAGAATAAACCTGTGTGCTTTCATCAACACTCAACTTTGCTCTAGCAAAACATGTCTCCTGCTTCAGCCGAGGGATGTAGCTTGCACGTGCGGCTGGTGTCAGCTATGCGGGGTTTGCTGTTGTTTGGATGATTCTGAGTACGAGCTGACTCACAAATGTCAAAGGAAAGAGCTAATGTTTCTGGAGACGCTCCTCCCTCTCCACACAGTGCTGGGGGTCTGACAACAAGGCGTGTCCCCCAGAGTGTGACCCTGAGGGCCAGCTTCGGGGTCTGCGACTCCTGGGCAGAGTCCTTGAGCCTGCGGCAGGGAACCCACCTCATTAACTCATTGCTCTGCGTTTCTGAATGTATGATGCAATTTCAGGCACCCTTCTAGGCTTCAAGGAAGGCTGATTTTCCTCAGAGCTGGGCTATGTTCTCCTTTAGGGAAGACTTTACTCATTGCAAATTATTTGAGTGGCTTATGGTCTGTGCTCCTCTAAATTCCTGAACGGAAGTGCTTCAACTCTGTAATTAAAATCTGAGGAAACCCATAATACTGCTGTGCCTTTGTTTGCTCCCCATGAGAACAATTAAACATTTGCTGAAATTGATGGCTCACAAAATTTTCATGTCATGCTGACAAGGTCCTAGGTCCCGGCACAGCCACAGTCCTGATACAGATCCCGTTCCCTTCCCGCCCTCACTTAGCATGTCACCAACCTTTCGGTGTTCTTTGATCCCTAGCTTGAGCCCCACCCCCAGCTCGTGGGTGACAAACAGTGAATACTGAGAGCCTGAAAGAGATGAGTTAATCCACTCAACAACCAACAGGTGTTTCTGAAACACCTGCTCCATACACGGCTCCATGCTGGGACAGAGCGCCAGCCCCACTCTGCCGCTGGCCGGCTAAGGAAGCTTCAGCAGGGACTGGTCTTATCGCCAGGGGATGCAGCAGTGAAAAAGGAAGACATGAACAAATAGAGGCATGAATAAATGAAGGAGGAAGGAGTGAACCAGGCAATGAATAAATGATGCTAATACACATGCAATGTATATCATCATTCTGCACAGGGTTGTTCTGGTGGTGAGAAGCACCCGGCAGCCAGGCCTGTGAGTCCCAGTGTGACAGTCATCAATCCTGGACTGGCCTGAGAGTGAGCTAATTGCCGAGGTGGAGAGGGGCAGGAAAGGAGGGACAGGTCAGCACAGCCTTGCCACAGGGCTCTGCAGGGGGCTGCAGGTGACCTTTTGCTGCTCCCCAGAGAGGCCCACCCACCAATACTCCCAGTGGCCAAGTGACAAAGTGTGTGTGTGTGGGATGTCTGTGGCTGAAAGATCCTAGTCTTTGATCTCGTCTCTAATGGCCACCAGGAAGGAGGGGAGAGGAAGAACAGGCCGGGCCACCCAGCCCCACATGGCCTGGGCTCTGCTCCCTGAGCTGGCGGATTTCTGGTCTTTCGATGGCAAGCTCTTCCCTGAATAACTCCAAGGGGCCTGACTGTCTAGGACATGACCCACCTCTTACCACAGGCTAGTGGTTTCAGACTAGTCTAAGAGTTGGGACTAAAACGCAAAGTATCAAGCAGAACTGGGTGCTCTCCTGAGTTGGTGTTGCAGACAGCAGAGACAATTCTCTCTCCAGCCGAGGCATATTTATTGGCTTGTTGTCTAGGATGTGAGTCTAGTGCGTAAACCCCATGAGCACAGGGGGGCTTGTTCCATGGTGATCCCAATACCGAGGGAAGAATCTGGCTCACCTTGGCTGCTCCACAAACACTCGCTGACTGCAAGGACAAAGGAACCCGTGAGCTAGCCAGTTCCCTCGCAGATGGTTTTCAGGCCTGTCTGCTCCCTAAAATTACCTGGGAGAAATTAATGCAAACATTTCCCTTTTTAAAAGCTCTCCATGTGGTCCTAATGTGCAGCCAAGAGTAAGTGAGTGCTTGTGACCTGGGGAAATCCAGCTGGAAAAGCTTGTCACTGAGACACACCTGCACCCCCAGGCTGTATGAGTAGTAGAACTTTCCAGAAGGGCAATTTAGCAGTATGCTCATCTGCGCATGTGCATTTCCAGGCACAGATGCTTGGAATGTAATTAAGGTGTGGGCAGGTAAGGCTGTGGAAATGGCCACTAAAGCTTTCTGTGATGGCCAAAAAATGCTGGATGCAGCCTAGAAGTCCAACAATACAGAGAGTGTTAAATAGAATGCTGCTTTCATCTTCGTGCTATTAAATGCAGTTTGAGGAAGCATCTCATTGGCATAAAAAGTCCACAATATGCTATAAAAAAATATATATAGTGTGGTCCGACTTTTAGAATGGCAACTGCGAGGGGAGGACCCTGCAGTCTGTAGATCCAGGAGCATGCACACTGTAGTCACCTTGCCATAGCCACGTGGTGAGCCACGGGTCTTGCCAGCACTGTGCTCGGAGTAGGGGATGAACCCTCAGAGAGAGGCAGACCCACAGGAGGTTGGCTCCAGGTGGCGCGCTCATCTCTGCCCCAGCCTGGACAGGGGCCCTACCCTGACAGGTGCCATCTCTGGGGCTGGCTTTACAGACATCCCCCTGTCTCTTTCTGCATATGCACACTATCTCATTTACCCTGCAATGAACACAACCGACTGAGTAAGGAGGACTCTGTAGAACTCTCGCGACACTGAGGACAAATGATTCCTTCTTGGCCAGTGTTCACACTGCTCTCTACATGGGTGAACATTACTTTGATAGTTAGCTGCCTCCTTCCTGGCTTTATGGGTGTGGACATGGCTGAGGAAGCCCTATGGTCCGGGACCACTTGACCACTCCCTATCTGGGGTGGCTGAAAGTGCCCCTGGATTCTGGGTGCAGCTCTTGGCTGCACATCCCAGGAGATGTCCAGAGCACAACAGGGATGATTAAAGAGGCAGCTGAACGGATGCGTCAGGAAGGCTTTGTAAGAGTTGACCTCACCTGGCTGGAGCAACGACAACAGTCTGAATAGCCAGTGTGGGAGAGGAGGGCTGTGGTGCTCACTGGAGAAGATCTGAGGGACTTGGGATGGGACTGAACCCGGAGCTTCCTAGCTATGCAGTAGGGGAAGTGTGCACGGAGTGGGCACTGGGGAGGGCCCTTCCAACTGGGTATCACTGGGCATCCCTGGGCACCTTTGGGTCCCCAGATAGGAAACATCAGCCATCATTGGGCACTGTTGGACACCACTGGGTGGGAAAAAGAAGCCCTGGGTATCAGAGGCATTCTTGGGAATCAGCAGGCATTACTGGACACTACTGGACATCACTGGGCATTGCTGAACATTAGTGGCCATAACTGGGCATCTTTGAGCAGCACTGGACATCACTGGACAAATTTGGGCATCACTAGACCTAGTTGGACATCTTTGGGCATCATTCAACATCTTTGGGCTTTGCATCATTGGTGAGGTGCATCACAGCTGCGGGAAGATCTGAGGTGGAAGGAATTCGTTGGTCTGGCTTCAGATTATCAATGCCGCTGGGCCATTGACTCTCATGGTCAGGAGTAATGGATAAGAGGAGCAGATTACAGAAGGGGCAGCTGCAGACAAAGGGTCAGGAGTGGTGGTTCTGGGCAGACCCTGAGCTCAGGTCTCCATGGAGACAAGCTTGGTGAGAAGCAGAAAGACCGTCCGCTGTAGCATCAGGAGCCACAGTGATTGGGACAACTTCTCGGTGCAACTTCTGGAATGATTTGGCACTGATTTATCAGCTTGTCCCATTGTGTTGATGGATCTTTCTTTATTTTTAAGCATGATTAAGTTTTATCTCCCACCTGGTTCGCAAAATAATTTTACACATCTTTTAAAGTGAAGCGGATAGAAATTAAGATAATCAAAAAATTCAAATAGAACAAAACCAGTGGGGGGGAAAAAAAAACAGGAACAGCTGATACTAGGCACTGCAAGTACCTTCATTAATTAATCATTAAATAAAATCCACTGTGCATGTGCTGGGCACTGGATGGAGGGAGAAAATAGAGAAACACATATGTCCTGCTTGCAAGAAGCCTGTAATTTGGAGCAGATAGTAATAAACACTTGTACAAAATAACTCTGATGTCACAATATGGAAGGTGGGAGTAGTGTTACCTACTTCGTGCTAGGAGGGAACAGAGGAGGAAATTCATGACTTCAGCTAGTAATGGAATTTCTCCTGAGCTTCCTGGCAGCCAAAGGAAAAGGTGGAATGGGTTGAATTGTGTGAGTCTCATTGCTCGGAGGAAAAGACTAACTTGAAGAAATTACATTGACTGGTTATGTCACGGAATTAATCCAATACTCTGGTTGGAGAAAGGCAACTTTTTCATGTGGACTTCGAGAGTTATCCCTTATAAATCAGTAAGTGAAAAGGTGAGTCGAAGAAAATGTGTACACAACAGTCCTTTTTGTAAAGAAAACACAAAAGGATTTGAATAGAGGAAAACTGAATACTTTGCAGTCTGCCAACATTGTGGAGTGAGGAAGATGGAGACCCCTTGCTCTCTATTTGTAGTCATCTAGACGGGTTGGATTTGTCCAAGCAGGTATCTATTCCTTTCCTAATTTAAAAAAAGGGGGATGCCTGGGTGGCTCAGTGGTTTAGTGCCTGCCTTTGGCCCAGGGTGTGATCCTGGAGTCCTGGGATCGAGTCCCGCATTGGGCTCCCTGCATGGAGCCTGCTTCTCCCTCTGCCTGTGTTTTTGCGTGTCTCTCATGAATAAACAAATAAAATCTTTAAAAATAAATAAATAAATAAATAAATAAATAAATAAATAAATAAAATTTAAAAAGGGAGGATGTAGTTGTATACATATATAAGGAAGAAAGCTCTCCCAGGGGAAATTTCTCAAAGGTAAAGGAGGGACAAGTAAGGGTGAGCCATGCCGAGCAGAGCGCAGCCAAGTACTCCTCACCCCAAGGACTGCGGGCTCCTCCTGGGTGACCCTGCAGGAGAGGAGGCTCTGGGAGGCTGCCACTGCCTCCCTCCCTCCGCGCCAGCCCCGCCCAGCAGAGGGGGGGCTCCAGTGAGATGAACAACAGGCCCACTTGGATGCTGGTTAAAAAAAGTAAATAAATAAAAACAGACAGACAGACAGACGGGTGGAGCAGAGAGCAAGAGGCTGCCGCCCGTCTCCATAAGATCCTGGGCAGACCTGGTCCCCCTCTCTGCCTCCCATCTCGAGGCACAACTCAACGTCTAGCGCTGTGGTCACGCAAGGGTTTGCGCTCACAGCAATTAAGGTGGTTTCCTGCGATAAACGCCTCAATCTTCATTGCAATCTGCGTGCTCTCAGCTTTCTTGCCTCTTCGGGCTGCAGCTCTGCAGACCGAATCATGTCGGAGGTCATTCTGTCGCTTTTTGAAGGTCAGGCCGGAGAGGAGGGTCCTTTGCTGTCAGAGGCACCAGTGGGCCCAGCCGGAGGGACCGAGCGGGGGGGATGGGGGCCTCCGTTCCCTCATTAGTAAAGGCTACAGTGATTTTTCCTGGGGTGGGGTTGGGGGCTGGCTACGATGGGAGGAAGCCAGTTAAAAGCGTTGGGGAGAAACATGCCCTACTGAGTAGTAAAACAGTTGAGAGTTCAGACACCGGCGTCAGGCAAATCTGGACTGAAATCAGAGTCCTGACGTTGTCTAGACAATCTTAGGATAGCTTAGGTTCGGCTGACTGCCCAGCCTCATTCCCTCATCTGTAAAATGGGCACATTTTACAGTACCCTCCTCAAAGCACACAGACATGTTCACGATGACCTCTGGACACCCTGTGTAGACCCCAAGTGCCCATCCCCCACCTCTACCTACTTCTCTCTTTTTTCCAAAACGCATCCCACCATCCACGCCTGATATTTATTTATTTATAGTCTTCCCCCCATCCCTGCCCACCACCAAAGCCCCACTGGGGCCGGGGTGTTTGTTTTATTCTCTACTCTTTCCCCAGCACTGAATACAGTGTCCAGCACACAGGAGGCACCCAAGGAATGCTTGCCAAGTAGACAAAGCATTAGCTGGTGAATGCCATGGCACTTGAGAAGGCATGCACTGGGGGCAGCCCGGGTGGCTCAGCGGTTTAGTGCCGCCTTCGGCCCAGGGTGCGATCCTGGAGACCCGGGATCGAGTTTCATGTCGGGCTCCCTGCATGGAGCCTGCTTCTCCCTCTGCCTGTGTCTCTGCCTCTCTCTCTGTGTCTCTCATGAATAAATAAGTAAAATCTTAAAAAAAAAAAAAAAAAGAAGGCATGCACTGGGTAAATGAAATGATCTGCAGTAAGTTAAACTGATATATTTAATATACTTCGAGAAGTCCTCCTTTTCTGAAGGTTTTTAACTTTCGGCTGCAAAACTCTGCTCTAGATGTAGGGACGATGGGAGGGGCGGGAATGGATGGGAATTTGTGGCCATAGTATTTTTTTTTTTTTTTTTTAGTGGTGACGTTCTTGTGTTTCGAGCATCCCAGAGCCTCCTTTCCACGCCCTCCCCTCCCAGGCTAACTGACCGTGGCTTACTCCCTGTGCCTTCGACCGTAATCCCAGCCCTCAGGGTGGAGTTCTTCTCTGTGTTTGCAAAGAGAACTGAGCTCGGTGAGGTGTGCACATCATTCCGCCAGTTGTGGGGAGAAGCCCCCCCGGGGACCCGGGAAATGCTGACCCCCCAAGCATCCTGTTGTTGAGACGCTGCCCATCCCAGGCTGGAGAAGGGAGCAGAATGTTTGCCATACAAAGCAGCTGGCCCCAAATTTCCTCTGGTGGGGACCCATGCTCTGGTGTTTGGGGGCGATCTCTGTGTGCACCAGGGAAGTGGGAGACGGGAAACAGAGTGGGGATGGCAGATGCTGAGATCCAGCCAGGCGTGTTTTAAGGTGGATGAGAGGCAGCTAAGGTCGGATTCTAGAAAAGGTTCTGATTAGTTTGGCCCATCCCTGCCTGGCTGCTTCTAATGATGCTTTCAGATAGAGCAACAAATGTAGGGAAGGACCAGCCCTTCCAACGTGGAATGTGTGGGCCAGCTTCAGACACCAGCAATCCGCCCAATCGGATTCCCCTCCCAGCCCAGGCATGCGAGCATCTGGTGTGGCTTTCTTGCTTATCTGCTCTGTGGTTTCGATGTTCATTATAAAATCATGTTTTACTTTTAAAACGCAATGATGGTGGAACCAACCTAATTAGGCACCGAAACCAAAATCTCACAGAAATGAGTTTTCTTTTTTTACTTACTACAAGAGAGTGGAAATCAGATTTTTACTAAATCGGATTTGCAGTAGGGTTAGGAGTGAGGTACCAGCTTCGTTGTTTTAATTGGTTTCAGTGATTTTGTTCTGGAAACATGACGCTCCTCGGGAAACAGATCCTAGCAGAGGGAAATAGTTGTGATGGATGGGGATGAAGGACCGAGCTTCAAGATGTCGCTTCTTGGCTTAATACTCAAAGTGCGCCCTCTTCCCCCTTGATGTTCTCATCTTTAAAATGGGGACAAAAACATGCAGTTGTTTTGTCACGAGTCCAAAGACTTGGATTGAGAACACGACCCTCAGTGCGCAAGGAGCCAGAACCTCCATGTAGCAAGCCTGGTTGGTGTTAATATTTTTGACTCTACCCAGAACACGGTGATCCTAAGTGAAGCAACATGCAGGCCTCACAACACCTGGGGTGACATGGTCCTTTTATATCATCAGCTTAAGATCTGGCCCCATAACCTGGCCCGCTGTTTGGTTTGCTCTGCGAGTGACACTCTTCTCCCCGGGGCCACTGTGTCCTTCTGGGGTACGGCTGCGGCCGGCCACTCTAACGGCCCGCATGCAGGGCACACACGCTCAGCTCACGGAGGCCACAGCCCCCGGCGCTCCTTGTCAGGTCACACGGCACGGCACTGGCATCTCTGCAGGTCCAGAGCCTGGGTGTGGGCAGTGTCAGGGGCCAATGAATGTGCATGAGGCACAAAAACAGAAAGCAGAGCCATATGTGTTCCTGGAAGGTACTTGGGCTGGGATGGGGTTTGGTGCCTGGGTCCCCAGTGTACTCCGTGGCCTGTGGCACGTGACCTGGCCTCCCTGTGCCTCAATTTCCTCTTCTATGAAGCGGCAGTGACAGCGGCGCTGATGTCATGGGGAGGGTGTGGTGAGCACACGAAGCAATATTCACAGAGCGCCCTGAGTGCCAGCATGTGGCAACAGTGACCGTCCTCGGGAACCGGGGACAAGCCCAGGCGAGTGTGCCAATGCCCTGCCTGCTGTGCATGGCTCCTGGCGGCCTGGGTGGCTGGGTGGTGGGAGTCTTCCTCCTTGTGTCCAGCTGCCCAACTGCCCAGCCCAGCTCCAGAAAAGCCCAAATCTGAGGAGTCCTGGGTGCACTCAGAGGTGACACAAGCTCCTGTTTTGCATGAGGATTAAAGGTGAGTCCCCGAAGCAAGAAGCTACTTTGGTGCCAGGCATGAAAGCAACCTTGCACTTTTGCATGACAAATATTTATTGCAGCGAATCTCACGTTCGTTCGGTGGGAGGCCAGACCCTCGCTGAATGGAGGAGGGTCTCAGGGGTCTCTTGAGTTGAATTTCCTCATGTTTTCGGACAGTATGGTCTTTTTCCCCTTAGTCACATTTATCTCCAGCGTTTTCATTTCCAAGGGCTGTGTGTGTCGGTGGCTTCAACACTTGGACTCTAATTTGTACAATAAAACAAAAATAATCCCTCCCAAGGGACCCGGCTTGTCCCCTGGAGTCAAGGGGGCTTTTGAGGGCACAAAAGTATCTCTTCCACAAACAAACAAACAAAGCAGCCTCCTTCCGGCCCTCTTTCCAGCAAAGCACACTGGCGGGGTGTCGGGGGGGTGGGTGGCGGTCATCTGCTCCCTCACTCCCAGCCATCTGGGTCTCAGGTCTCAGTGGGGCTTTGCCTGGACTTTGGGAGGCAGGCTGTGGGCAGACAGGCGTCCCATCTCCCTGCCCATGCCTGGGGCCCCCCCACGCAGACAGGACTTCTGCGTGTGCCTCCTCCCTTGGCCGGGCCTCCAGGCACCCTGGCTTCCGTTCCCTGCACCTTTAATTCACCGGGCATTGCTAAACTTGATGTGACAGCAGGAAAGAGACTGAAGCTTTTTAAAAAATAATCATAATAAAAGAAATCCTTCTGTTCTGAGAACCAGGAAGCTGAGAACCTGCACCCTGCGGGCCCCGTGCCCAAACACCGGCAAAGGCTCCATGAGTTCAGATGCAGGACCTGCAGACTTGGGGGCTCTGGCCTGGTGCCGGTGGCCTCCTGGCTTCTAGGCCAAAGACGGTGGGATGTTGGGATGGCTACTTTTCCTGAGTGACCGAGCCAGTGAAGCCTTCCCCTCGAAGACAATGACACTCACGTCTGCCCCCTCCCCAGCTGAATTTACCTTTTTGAGCAAGAATAGCCAGGTAGGAAAGAGGAGAGAACACCAAGGGGCTTCACAAGGGGTTCTCTAAAGCAAGAAGCAGCAACTCTTCTCTCCTGAAGCCCTACAGAGGCTTTGCAAAGGGAAATGGGGCATCCCCGCTGACCAGGACCCTGGGGGAGCCGCCTGACTTTGGTTCTTTTTTTTTTTTTTTTAATTTTTATTTATTTATGATAGTCACAGAGAGAGAGAGAGAGAGAGAGAGAGGCAGAGACACAGGCAGAGGGAGAAGCAGGCTCCATGCACCGGGAGCCCGACGTGGGATTCGATCCCGGGTCTCCAGGATCGAGCCCTGGGCCAAAGGCAGGCGCCAAACCGCTGCGCCACCCAGGGATCCCTTTTTTTTTTTTTTAATTTTTATTTATCTGACTTTGGTTCTAATGTCAACCCGGAGACATAGGCCTGCCTTCACCCTATCTCTTCACCGGAATGCTGGTGACTTCCCTCTAATGCCTGTGAACCCATGCTGCCCCTGGAGTCATGTCTCCCCACCCTCTCCTCCCTTCCCCTCCCCTCTGAGCATGGTGAGCTGTTTGAGAGGCTCTCGAGCATGAAACCAACAGGGGATAAGGGGATCTCTGCACGACCCATCATCCTCCTTCTAAGAAGGGCCTAGGAGGGGAAGGGCATTTGGCTTTTCATTCTCCAAAGTTCCCAGCTTTGGTGGAAATTGGGGAATGCATGCACCCTCCGCGGCTTGCCTGCAGGGCTCCGAGAGGTGCAGGTTGGCGCCCCGGCCATGAGTCCAGCCCTGTCCTTCCTCTTGTCCTGTAAGCTTCAGGGGCTGAGCAGGAGGAGAGAGGGGGCTCAGGGGGAGGGGTGGCAGCCCTCCCAGCCCCAAACAGGCCACCAAGGAACTGCACCACCGTTCCAGGTGTCTGCAAAGGTTGAGGGCCCAACCTAAGTCCTCACCACCGTCTCTGACACCCACTGCAGGTGCAGGAGGATGAGGCTCAGGGGACTGTGCTGGCTTTGTCATCTGAAAGGACTCTGGTCCCCACATCTTTGGGTGGGAGGATGACAGGGAGGCAGGGTAGAAGAGGAGGAGCAGCAGGAGGATGAGAGGAGGGGAGGGAGGCCACATACTTGTCATTCCCTATGTCCATGGTCCCAGGCCCATGCCCAGCTGCCCCTGCCCTTCTCACCCCTCCAGGCCAGGGGACCCTCAGAAAATCCTCCCAGGCACGGAGCAAAGAAAAGGCTTAGAAGCCAGCAGATCATCTGCTTTGGGTTAAAATAAAGTGAAATCAGATTTTAGGGGGAGAAGAAGAAGAAAGAGATAAGCCGGGGAGTCAGAGTGCGGGGCAGGAGGAGGCCCTGTCCGGTGACGACCCGAGTCCGATTCCCGACCCTTCTATGACCAACATCACGGCAGGGAGGGCATCTCCCTTGTCAGGGACGCGGTCCCACGAGGACAGGCCTGAACCTGGGCCCTGCAAGCCCAGCATCGGCCTCCTGGAAGCCACGCCCCCGCATGGCCAGCCTTGCTGTATTGTGCAAACATCACCCGACGTGGTCACCAGGCTGGTAATAGGAGACAGTTGGCCTCCTATTTGACCTTTCACCCCCTCTTTACTAAATAGGGCCTAATTATTGCATTTGTCTGTCATTTGAGCCACAAATGATCCATTCAGGTCATGGGGGGAGGCTGCACTTTTCTGCCCCTGTCTGGAGAGCTCTACTAATTGTATCCTTCAGAGGAAGTTTGGCAGGAGGCTGGATCTGCCCCCGTGCTTCCGGGGAGGGGACAGTGGAAGGGATGTCATCCCAGCCGAGCCCTGAGTGCCTAGGGTCCCGGGGTTTGAATTCCAGTCCCGCATGGGCCTGTGACTTTCTGCACAGCCCGGCGAAATGCTCGCTGTCTGCCCCATGGCCCCAAATGCTTGCTGAGGCCCATGCGCCCCTCCTCCCTCTGCACCCTACATTTCCCCGTGTCCTTGCAGTGAGGAGGCCACGGGACTGAGTTCTGGCAAATGGCACATAAGTGCGGGTGGGACGTGCCCCCTCGAGCCCAAACCTCCAGCGCCCAAACCCCACTGTCCCACCTGCTGCCTCCTGCCGGCACCCAGAGGAGGGCGAGCCACAACACAGAAGCCTGGGTGTCTGACTGGCTCAGCAGAGGACGTCTACCCCCGATCCCCACCCCACCACCACCACCACCTCACCATCAATCTGTGCTGTACTGTGATGACAGCACAAAACTACGTTCATTTTATTAAGCTTCTGAGACTTGGAGTTTGTTATATCAGCACCTGGCCTACCCAGATTAACGCATGGTGGTTTATCCAGGGGAGGCCACATGCTCCCGGAAGGACTGTAATTTGCCAGCCTCCCCGACAGCTAGGGTTGGCTCATGAAATGTAGCTGGGAAAGCTCCTTGCAAACTAAACAGACAAGGAAAACATTCCCTTCTGCCCTGGATGCCTGGAGTGCAAACATGATGGCTGGAGCTCCAGCAACTATCTCAAACCACGAGGTCTAAGGGCGGTAGAGCAGAAGATAAAAGGAACCGGAGGCCCTGATCGTGAAGCCACTAAATTGGCCCCGGACTCGCTATTTTTTCACTGGTTTTACTAAAGAGAAAAAGAAGCCTTTGTATGTCACAGCTACCATTATTTCGGAGTTTTGGTTAAATGCACCGGTTCCTAGTCCTAGCAGCTATGCTCCTTACCTATAAAAATGTAGGCATCTGGCAGAGGCTAAGTGGGGTAGTATCACAAAAGTAAAGAGTACATTCCATGGGAGGGGCGATGTAAATGTTGTTTGTCCCACGATCACACTGGTGAGTGATTATCTGCTCACCAGCGGCAGTTGCTCTACCTCTTCCTGAGTCTCTTCTGTGAAACGGACATGAAAATGCCAGTGGGAGGTGAGCATGTGATAGAGGGCCTCCTCGCTGGCCTCCAGGGCCCCGCTGCTTCTTCCCCTCCATGCGGCCCTCACAGCAGGCCTTGCCCTCCGAGGCACCCTCCCACATCCTCAGGCTCACGGTGGCATTGACTGGAATGTGTCCGACTCCCCGTGTCACAGCTGCTTTGACACTCTAGCCACTAGGTCATCACGGAAGCTCCAGAAATCTGCCTCTTAGGGAATAGCCTCCCCAGGCTGGGCAGACTTCAGATCAGAACTCGATTTACTTTCCTACCCACACCTCAGAGTGACAAACAAAACAAAGGTCCCCACAAGAGGCCTCATAACTTAGACTTCCCTTAACAAGAGCTGAGCCTGTAATTCATGAAAGCAAGTCATGAGACAGTAATTCATGGAAGCAAAGATTTAGAGGAGTTGACATTTGTACACAATTAAATACTAACATTGAAACATGCAATTGCCCTCTTTGTTCTTTGTGGGCTGTCGGTAGAGCTCCTGTGGCAAAAAGAAAACATCTAGGACTCTCTTGACTCTGAGCTGTTAGGTACAGTCGTGCAGGTTGTTCACTGCACAAGGGACGTAGCCAAGGGGCAAGTGGGTAGCCCACATGTACTCATAAGACTTGTACATGGCTCAGGGTTATATTTACCAAAGGGGAAAAGTATCTTCCCCTAATTTCCACAAAAATACCCTATGAGCTAGTGGCAGATGGCTTAGATCACTGGCAAAGCCCCACCTTTGTGTGGTTTCTGCCTCTTTTTGTTCATCAAGGCTTCCAAATGCAAAACAAAGCATTGAAAGCACGTCTTGGGGATCTGCGGCACTCCCTGGAGATTAAGCCTTCTTACCCTAGTGCATTAGGGCTGCGCTCACCTCATCTTTGAGCAGTGTTGTTTTAATCCTCCATTCCTCGAGTCAAATGACTGCCTTACAGGAATAAGACTGTCCATCAGCTGGGCTTTACTTGCAGGGGCTTGGGGCAAAATTGGAGGCAGATAATTGGTCAGGCTAATGTGAACCCTGGGTAGCTAGCATGTCCCTTAGACCATCCACCATGCACTGGATTATCTGCGTGAGTCCAAGAAGCCCGTCTGGATCCACCTTATTCTTAGATACTTACTCCCAGTGGTCTTTTCCTGAGAAGAGTGCCTTATATTTACACCCAAGCAGATGGGTGAAAATCTTGACAGTACCTGGGTGTGAATCAGATGATTTATTTTTTTCCTTTTTTTTTCAAAAAAGATTTTATTTATTTATTCATGACAGCCAGAGAGAGAGAGAGAGAGAGAGAGAGGCAGAGACACTGGCAGAGGGAGAAGCAGGCTCCATACAGGGCACTCGATTCCAGGCACTCGATTCCAGGTCCCCAGGGTCACATGTCAATCCAAAGGTGGCGCTAAACCGCTGAGCCACTGGGGCTACCCTGAATCAGAGGATTTAGATGGTAGTTATGGTGGATGGAAATACCTGGAGAAAAGGGAGTGAGATTTGCAGAGGGGGAGGGGCTCCTTCTAAGACGGAGCAGGGAAAGTTCAAGATGAGCCTGGAGCATTCCGTTCTGACAGACGCAAGGAAGTACTTGGTGAATAATGGGGAAAGTCACTTGAGGGGCTCCCTCTGGCCAACTCTAGGACGACTGGACCAGGAGAATAAATCCTGCTAATAATGGGATAGTTACAACCCAGAGAATAAAATAAGAAGTCATCAATCTACATTGATACAGTAAATGAGTGGAGGAAGGGTGGTGGTGGGGGGAGCTCTTTCTTGTAGAACTTCCCCTACAAATGGGATACAACAATAAACCAGCAATTGGAAGCCACCCTGGCAATACTTATTTCAGGCGAGAATTAGCAATGGATCTCACGCTCGCAGGAGGAACATGGTAAGTAGAAGGGGTTTTGCATGGTCTCAAAGTATCTCTTTACAAGACAGTTATCACCAAGAAAGAAACAGTAACTTTACGGTGGAGAGGTGCCCCCTGACCCAGGGGGTCAGTCACTGTCACCAGTAACCAGACAGATGATGTCATGGGTCGCTGATGTCAGGCCTGAACGAGGACACAACGTCACCTAGGGGATATTCCTGCCTTCCCCGCCAAAAATCATCGACTGAATCTAATGACAAGGCAACGTTAGACAAACCCAAAGGGAGAGCCATTCAACAAAATAATGGGCCTTCCCTCTTCAAAAATGTGACATTCATGAAACGACTGGAAACGTCTGAAGAATGTTCCAGAATAAGGGAGAGTAAAGAGACAGGACAACAGAATGTAACCTGTGATCCCAGGTTAGGTCTTGAACCAGAAAAGGTATATATGTGTGTACACACACACACACACACACACACACACACAATTCTTTTCTTTGGCCGTACATGGCATTCATGGCACAGCTGGTGACATTCCAACAGGCTCTCTAGAGGAGTAAAGTATTGTGTTGGGGGTGTGTGTCCTCACTTGGACAGTCATCCTGTGGTGACATAAGACAGTGTCCCTGTCCCAAGGGAACATACACAGGAATATATAGAACTCTCTACTCCTGTAAATTTCTGAAGATCCAAAGTTACTTAAAAATATGTCTTATCAATCAGCTATTCAGTCAATCAATCAGCGGTTTTGCATGCTGCGCACATGTGTGTGTGCATGGCCTCCTCCCCTGGGAGGCCCCCCAGGACCCCCTCCCGGCCCCCGAGGGGCTCTGTCCCTGACACCCAACACCGCCCCCCCTCCCGTGAGCTTCTCTACTTCAGCGTGTCCCAGCCCCTGCTCAGCAAGACTGACAGCTCGAGGAGGGATCCAGGACCCACATGTTCTGGGGGGCAGGGCGTATACAGATGGGGAAAGGCTCCAGTCACCGGCGAGGCCAGGCCTGTTGTCTTGAATGGACAAATGCACGTCTGTAGCAAGAGCGACGCAGCAACCAGGACCTGGTGGACTGGGCTGGACGGTGGGTCCCCAGATCTGCAGCCCAGGGAGGGGGGCTTCCCGCCCTTTCCTAGCCGTGGGGCTCCGGGTGAGTGAGCCCATGAGCACAAAGCCTCCCCTCTGTTCTTTCTGTGTCTGGCCTCAGGGCCCTCATGGGGGTCACGTGAGGTGACTGATGAAGCCTTGGGGCCCAGGCTTCCCGCCAGGTACCAAGGCTCTTGGGGTTACTGTGATCACAATGCGCGCAAAGGAATGCGGGGTGCATGTGGATGGAGGGGGTAGGAGTTCCCCAGACACCTGCCTGGCTGCCCCAGTTAATGCAATTCCTTTCTCCCAACAACACTGCGCCATGGACAACAGAAGTCAACTGATGAGTCAGAACCTGCAAATTATCTGTGTCACGCCCATCGGGCCATTTCAGTTGGTTACGTTACCGTATTTCTCGGGATAGCCATTGACAAAGTGAGGCTGAGGCGGGCCCGAAAATCGAGGACCCTGAGCTGTCGACCGCGCCGTGCGCTGACGGGACTGCTTTCCAACAACGAATGATCTGAACTGTCACCCGAGGACACATCCAAAGCCGTCAATGATCTCAGGTAATTGGATTTGGAGGACCGGCGGCCTTGGCATGAGGCTGGGAGTCCTGGCGGAGTCCCTCGGCCATGTGGAAATGGCCCAGAGGTTTCCCCCGTGGCCAGATTCCTGGCGTAGTCGGGCGGCTCAGATGTCGATGGCACAAGACCTCCCTACATCACCCTGCGAAGAAGATGCCGTAATGTTTTGGGGGAAAGAACAGATCATACGGCGTTTGGCTCCCTTCCTACCATCTGTTTTCTCTTTGGCCGGTTGGGAGGATGGAAATGAACACATGACGCATCTCTGCTGGACAGTGTGTTGCAGAGACAAAGAGATGGGGGTTTTCACAGGTAACAGTCATCTTCAAGGCCGTGCACCTACCAGGGGCCCTCTCTGATAACACTACCACCGGCCCTACAGGTGCCAGGGGCCCGACCCTTGCCAGGGCCCCACAGCCAAGCACACGGCAGGCAGGATCTAATGCCGGGCCCCCCCTCCTTCTGGGAAAACCTCATCCTAGTGAGAGCCAGCCTGCAACCACCCAATTCCCCCGCCCGCTCCGAGAGCTCTCGTAACCGTGAATGAGAACTTTGAAATAAGGACCAAAACACCGGGAGACCGCCCATCGCCTGTGAACCCTGGCCCTGCTGCGCCCCTGCACCTGCGCTTCCACGCCTCAGCCCGCCTGGAGCAGGGCCCGTGGCACCGGGAGCCGTGGCGCCAGGGAAACTGCCCCCACCCTGCCCTCAGAACCCACATTCCAGAGCATTTCGTGGACACTGAATCAGCAACACAGTTTTCCAGACACACGGGCCGCATTTCAAACCCTGAAAGTACGGAGGGATGCTTTCCTTGCTTCAGGGAGCTTTGTCGGGACGGCGGCACCCCTCCGCCCGTTGTGCACATGCTCCCGGAGCACCTGCTGGGTGCTGGGGCCGCAGGGCGTGCGGAGGCCCTGGTGTGGGCAGCTTCTGCCCTCGGGAAGCTTCAAGCCTCAGAAACATTTTTTTCTGATCCCTCATCCAGTCTGGCTGCGTGGGAAAGTCCGCCTGATGGAGCAAAAGCAGGAACCGGTTTGGCCCAAGTGTTTGGTTTTACAGACATGATGTTTGCTGGTGAAGCGCATGTTTGCATGTCACTGTTGTTCAGAATCAAGTTTTATACAACGACACAGGGTCTTCTCGTAATTTTCCCTGGGAGATAAGGATCCGATTTGCAGGATCTGGTTTGCAACTGTCTCTGAACGTCCATGAGGTTGCAAGTCAGCCACTGTGGGGCAAGTTCTCTTGGTCAATGGCCCACCTTACCTATCCCATCCATACCCCACAATCACACTCTGGGCCTTCCTCACTCGTTTGCTTTGAGAACCGATCCCTGACTTTGTTCAGGACCTGATCTCTATCCAGCGCCACGTCCCCGTCCCTGCCCTCACCCCACCGGTCTAACCCAATCAGGCTCATTCCAGGGTTTGTCAGGACTTTCTTTTCACATAGGTGTGAGACACAGCTGTGGCCACTGGAGGGGGGAGGGTGTGGTGTCAGCTGGGAACCTATAGGGACAGGATCTCCTCCCCAGTACAGAGACGCAGGGGAAGATGGTGCCACTCGTTCTGGGATGTTGGGTAAGGATGCAATATGTGAAACTTCTGCAGCCACTTTGTGAGCATGAGGATCCTGGTTGAGGACAAATCCGACAGGCCGAGGATGGCATAAAGGAAGAGCAGAATGAAGAAGATACATTAAGCAGTGCTGGAATCGCCTGATCTGGAGACGAGTTCCTCCTTCGAGCTGTGACTTCTGCTCCTGGGTGGGAGACGATGACTCCTCCCCATCCTGATGTTTCCTTCCACACGGAAGGAGCCCATTTATGTATAACTCCTGGCCTCTCTGCTTTCTCACCCAGCCCTTCCTTCCAGGGTGGGTGGAGCTGGAGCAAGGAGTGGGAATCTCAGCCCTGCCCTGCCACCTCCTCTTTCTCTTGGGAGGAAGCTATGCACAGGAAGCAGGCATTCCATTCTGCTCCTTCATGCTCTCATGCTGTGGAGACAGGTCCCTGCAAGGGGAGGCCGGTGCTGCTCTGGGGCCGCCTGCGATGGGGGAGATAGACCTGCCTGAGTCTGAGACTGGATACTAGAGCACGCCTTCACCTGCAGAGGCAGGGCCCGTCGTACCTTACCAGCACAAGTCGAGAAATGAGGTGACATTGTGAGCACTCTTCTGCTTTCCTCTAGTTTTATTCTCAACAGGTTAGCGACTAGTTAGGAGGCAACACCCCATCGCTGTCTGCACTGGAGGGCAGGACCTGATCCTGTCCTGGGTTTGGGCCTGGCTCCCAGCCCCAGAGCTGGCTTCCCAAAGATTCGAGTTGGTGACTATCAGACCCTGGCTGTGTCTGACCTCACATTTGCTCTTCTACATGGAGTCTCCTTGACAGGCCAAGAGGGCAGGAGATCATTTAGAAGGGCAGGATCCAAGCACTGCTGGATTTCTGTCCAATCTAATTCGGTGACAACATTACACACACCTCAATCTCCCTTTCCACGCACGCTTCCTCCCACTCATGCCACCTCTCGGGGTCAGGGGAGGTGGCTGGGTGGGTAGGCTCTGTTGGCACAGCTGCGTGGCCACGGGCTCCCGCAGAACTCATCCACTGGCCGTGAAATCAGATACTCTCAGGAGACCGTGGAGAAGGGAGACACGGAGGGGCGATCAGATGGTGGTGGGCATGTGGCCTGAGAGGACGAGCATGGAGACGGTGACAGGTCAGGTCGGGACACATGGCAGCCAATGTCATGAGCAAAGCACGGTGGAGCCCTGCCATGGCCTGTCCTGTGGCAGGACCAGGGTCCGGGCATGGCACCGCCACCAGGCTCCCTCCACTGAGGACAGGGACAGGTGGGCTGCAGGCTCTGATGGTGTCCAGTGTGGTGGATGTTCTCCATCGGTCCCTGCGGGGTGGCTGTCCAGCCTCTCCATCTGCTCTGCAACCCGGGAGCAGGGCTGGGGTCTGGACGGAGGAGGAGAGGTGCCTGTGGCAGCGGCACCAGCGCCCCCTCCCCTGCCCTGAGTGGTGACGCCTCTAGGACTGCACTCTTCACCACAGTCCCCACACCCTGTCCTTAGCTGTGCAGGCCGTCCTTTCCTCCAGCTCCATGGGCACCATCCCCGTGCCCCTGGAAGCCCAACAATGCATACCCTTCCTCTTGCTGTGTGGGGAGCACTTCAAAATTAACTCCAAGTACAAGACGATCGTATCTGCAGTAGAGCTCACAAAACCTGAAATCTGTCTGAAGCTGGAAGCCTGTGCGAATTACTGTGCCGGCTCAGGGGTATGACTGTCGGCTAGCATCGGGCCACCGTGGTCTGAGAGCCAGCACTGCCTGAAGCTGGGGGGGGTAGGGGGGAATGGTCTATGGTGTCCCAGGACCTTGAGCAGGTCCCTTGATCTCTGGTGTTTTAAGTCCCTGGAGAAATCCAAGGTGGTCTGAAGTCTTCAGCCATAAGAACGCACACGTGAAGCCCCTTGCCCGAGCAGCCTGGTCTCTACCCTGGAGACTTTGCGTGTCGCCGCATGTACGAAAGGGTGTTTGGCCAGGCATTTCCTGGAGGTGTTTGTGAGTCCGTGCAAGCTAGGGTGGCTGAGTGTCAGGGGCAGTGCGCTGTGGGGGAAAGACAACACGTGGACCCTATTTTTGTACTGTTCTCCCCGAAATAGAATGGCACGACCCTGTCCAGCGTGCATCCCGGCAGCTTCACCTCCCAGAGCGCGCCTGGCCTGGCCATGGAGGAAGGACTTCCCTTGGCCCTGGTTTCCTTAGCAGGTTTCCTCAGACCCCGCTTGGGGAATGCCGGCTTGGCAGGAAGACACACACGGCCAAGGTCTTTGGGCCTCGGGCCCCGCATCAGTCCTCCTCGGGGACGGGGCAGGACCCGGCCTCACAGACTCACAGGGGCTGCGTGGTGTCTGCTCCTGCTCAGCGGAGTCATCCCTCCGACCTGCTTCCTCAGAGCGCGTGGGGACCAGCTGGGAGAGGATGGGTCCTGGGGGGCTCTGGAGCCACATGGGTCTGCCTTCAAGTCTTGTGTTGGCCCCTACCTAGCTGGGAATTTGGGGCACACTTGGCGATCCGGGAAGTGACTGCATATACAGCTTCCTGATTACAGACAAGACACCCAGGTCAATTTGAATTGCAATGAAACATTGGGTGACTTCTGGTGAGGCATGGGACATACTTTCATAAAAAAAGATTTGTTGGGGCATTTTGGCTCAGGTAATGAGACTGAGTCCCATGTTAGGCTCCTCATTGGACATGGAGCCTGCTTAAGATTCTCTCTCTCCTTCTCCCTCTGACCTTCTCCCCGCCAAACCAATAAAAAAAAAAAAAAAGGATAAATTTTAAAGAAAATGGTTTGTTGTTTATCTAAAATTCAAATTTACGTGGGCATCCTGAATTTTTACTGGCTGTACCTGCAACCCCATGCAGCTGGCACACCTGTCAACACAGAGCCAGAGTTCCCTATACTGATTCATTCAGTAAACACTCAGTGAATCTACTGTGGGCCAGGCTCTGGGGACGTAGCAGGGAACAAGACAGGCCCCGTTTCCCGTGGCTGCTGAAACAAATACCACAGACTGAGTGGTTTAAAAGATACGTGTATTCTCTTATAGTCTGGAGTCGAATCCAGCGTGAGTCTCTCCGGCCTAACATCAAGGTGTCTAAAGGGCAGGTTCCTTCTGGAAGGTCTAGGAGGGAATCTGTTTCCAGCTTCTAGAGGTACCGCATCCCAGCTCACAGCCTGGCCATCACCTTCACGGTCAGCGAGAGTGGGGACAGCCCTCTTGTCCTGTCATAACTGCTCTCTCTCCTGTCCCCTCCTTCCACTTTTAAGGACCCTGTAGTTACCTTGGGGACACCAAATAGTCCAGCATAATCTCCCAGTTTAGGGTCAGCTGATTAGCAACCCTAATTCCATACGCAGCCCATCTGCCCTATTGCACAGAGGGCAGCATTTTCACAGGTTCCAGGGACAAGCACAGGGACGTCTCTGAGGGGTCTTCATTCTGCTAACAGTCTCTGATCTCGGGGAGCTCACATCTGGGGTGGGATGTGGGGCCAGGGGAGAGGCGGGCCATAAACAAGTTCACAACAAAACAACGTGTTTACGCACAATGCAGGGTCCCTCACTCCTTATCCCAAATGTGTCAGGGACATCTGGCACGAGCTTGGCCTGCAGGTAACAGAGTCGAAATCTGAACTCAAGACACAGACTGAATAAAGACACACAAGTCTAAAAATGATAAAGTGGTGCTAGTGCTATACTTACTGAAGCTGACTACGAGCCCTGCCAGGAAGCCTGCCTCCAGGCGTCTATCAGGAAAAAATGTGTGTGGACACCCACCACAAGATGTGTGCAGGAGTAGTCAGGGCAGTCAACGACTGTAACAGTCCACGACTAGAAACTGCTTCATTGCCTTGCAACAGCTAAATGAATGAATAATTATGGCGGTTATACAATAAAATAGTGTGCAAACACAAAAACGAGCACATCTTGCTGCACACAGCAACACGGAGGACCAACATAATACTGACGTAATGCGGAACAAAGCCTGCACCAATGTCTATTCCAACAGGTGACATGGGTCTGCGCTCCTGCGGTGTGCGGGTCGGGCTGTGTCCACGGGGCTGAGCTGTGGCCACTGTGCCCTGCATGACCCTGGATTGGCAGGAAGAAGGGTATACCCTCTGGCCCGAAGGACTCTGCAAGTCCTGGCGTCTGCCCTACTGAGAGCTGGCACGGAGCTGCTGGCGGGTCACACCTGGTTCTGCTCCCTCCCCGTCCTTGCCACCTGCTGGCCTCGCTGCCCACCAGTGACCCCTGAACCACCAGTCACAGGAGTAACTCCCCTCCATAGGCTCTCCCACCCGCTCCTATGCTGAGTTTCCATCTGAAGATCCATGTGCGAGCCTGCTTTCCCTGTTTCCCCCCCAAGCCACGCGGGTCCACTGAACTGATGCTTCTGGAAGACTGGGCGGGGCTGGTCTCTAGCCCTCCCTGACTCCTCCCACAGTCACATACGGTCCTAATCCCTGTAATAAATCTGTTTTTCCACATCGCTCTTGGTAGCTCTGCTTCCCCAATCGCATCAGGCCTGATAAGCCTTATCAGGAGGTGGGAGAGTGGGAGGCAAGCTGGAAGGGGCGCTCAGGAGCTCCCAGGGCAGCTGGGGATAGTCCCAGGGCTTTGTTCACTCATCAAGCAGCATACCTGTGATGTGTGCACTTTTCTGGACATTTCGACATGTACTTTTGTCATGGGTGTTTTAAAGTTTTCCTACATTAGTTATTTTCTAGCACGATGTTTAGTTCCCAAGCACCCAAAGCAGATGCAAAAGGCACACGGTGTCACTTGGAGGGTCCACCAGGCTCCAGGGTTCAGAAGAAGGGCCAAGGGGTGCCTTATCTTCTTGTGTGCATTCCCAGGCCCCGGCCGGCTCCCAGCTCAGGGCGGGGCTCAGTAAAGGTCTGCTCGGCCAGAAATGGGCACAGAGCCCCTGGGAACCGGGACCTGGGAAGGCCTGGGGGGAGGGACGCGGGGAGGCTCCCTTTCCTCCTGGAGCTGCATTTTGCAGGGAGAGAGGCATCCGGAGTGGGTCCTTTGCATGTTAATAGTCTTTTATCTCGGGGGGCTTTGCCCCAGAGTCTAACAGAACTCATAAACCTCCTGAGGGACATTTTATGTGCTTTCCCACCAGCTGTACAGGGACGCTGGGAAAGACCTTTGCATTGTGACTAAATGAGACAGGGTTCCTCCAGGGACCAGGAGGCAGGCCTGGGCTAAGACGTAATCCCGCCGCTGAGGTCTCAGCCTCCTGCTAAGAAATGGCTTTTATCCATTCAACTGATACTGAAAGGGGCTTGCTGGGGGTCAGGTGCTGGCAAACTAAGGTACAAACCTGCCCTCCCGCAGCTTCCTCTCTAGGGAGGGAGCAGAGTGGCCTCCTTTAAAAGTTATATAGCTTTATCTGTATATTTTGTATACATTTATTATCAATTGTTTGCATTATAGGAAATAATTACATTCTATAAGATGCTATTTTTCATTTATGTAATACACAGTTTTCATATATAAATACTATATTTATAATGATGTATTTATTAAATATATACAATGTTTATATTGCTATTATATAAATGTAAAAAGTGTACAACTTTATTAATATAAAATTATATATTCATTAAAATATGTAATGTAAACATTTATGTAATTAATACTGATATAATTGATATGATATCTAATTTATATACTATGTATAATATCTACTTATGCATTTATGTGCAATATAGTACAACATAGAAATAAATGTGTTTATATAGAAATACATTTAAGTATAACATATATATTTTAATGTCCATCTGACCCTCCACTCTCTGTCCTTTTGCAAATGCAAATTTTACCTGGCTGAAGCGAAAGGACACATGGTCTGGGGCTCTGCACCCTCAGGTAATGCTGCGGACAGACATGCGAGTTCTTCAGGTCAGCATGCTGGCAGTCAGGAGTGGGTGGCCCAGGCAGCAGAAGGACGGGGCGTGGGGCCCTGGGAGGCTCAGGCTTGGGCTTCTGGTGGTAGCTCATGACCGCAGCCAGGCCACAAAGGTTAGAAGAGCCTGTGGGAGGGGGGAGTGGATGCAGCTAGGGTGCTGCACCCCTTCTCCAGCAGGAGGCCAGGCAGGGTCATGGAATAGGCCCGTCTGGTTAGGAACCCGGGGTGGGGGGCAGCACTGAGGAATCCTGCTGCACAGGCCTGGCTGTGTTTCCAGACCTTCCCTCATGCTCTCGTGCTTGAAAGGTGTCCCCTGAGGGCCCAAGGCCACGACTGCCTTCACCCCACCCATGAACCCCCTAAACTTGCTCCTTCTCAAGTCTTTCCCATAATAGCTGATGGGCAGGCTCTGACCTTTGGGTCACTCTTGTCTCTTCTCTCCTCCCACTCAGGCTCCCTCTGTCTCCTTCCTCCTCTCCACATCCTCCCTGCTTCCCTTCAGGCAGAGCGCCAAACCCTGTCATCCCTACCTGGATTAGCACAACAGCTTTCCACACACCTCCCTGCCTGCACCTTGCCCACCACCAATGAATTCTCACACAAGAGACAACCAGATTCTTTAGATCCCACTCAGCACGATACAATCCAAGCTCCATGGCCTGGCCTCATGGCCTCCCTGGTTCCAAGCCCCCCCCTTTCCCTACACTCGAGCCTCCTTGCTGTCCCCCTGTCATTGGGCCATCTCTGCACCCACTCCACTAGGAATGTAGAGACCCTCTGGCAGATCAAATGATATCTGATCAGACCCCACAGGACAGTTCTACTTAAACAGCACCACACACACTCTCCCCATCCCGTTCGTGCTGCTTGATTTTTCTTTGTAGAACCCAATGTCTGTGCATGCTGCACCTTTTTTCCTGTGTTCATTTGTCATCTGTTTTCCCACACTGGAATATAAGCCTCCTAGGGATAGGATCCTTAATGGTGTCTCCTGCACAGACATGAAAGCCTGGCCCACTGTAGGTACCCACAAGTACTTGTTGAAGGAATCCATGGATGGATGGATGGAGGGATAGAAGGGTGGGTGGATGGATGGATGCATGAGTGGCTAGATGGATGGCAGGATGGATGGATGGAAGGATGGATGGATACATGGATGGATGGATGGATGGATGGATGGATGGATGGGTCAGTGGGTAGATGGGTGGATGGATGAATCTTCATCTTCCTGCCTCTCCCTCACTCCACTCTGCTGTCAGCTCACACTCTGGACCAGTCCCTGCCCTTTCCGACGACCATGAATAGGCATTCTCCTGGGAAATGTGTTTTCCTGTCAGGTTTCCCACTGCTGATGTTGCTGAGACAAAAGATCCCCAGTACACACTGGCTAGCGCTTGCAGCACACAGCTTCACACACAGGACCTGAGAATGGCAAATGTCCCCTGGCACCCTGGGATTCTTTACAACTCTATCTCGGTTTCTGCACCCACTACTGATTTGAAATAAGCCAAACGCTGGATCTTTGGGAAGACTTTTTCAGAAAGGATGAACTGCAGGAAGCTCTCTGAACCATTCTCTTGAGAAGGAGCCAGGGGATGAGCCATCCACCCTCCCTAAGTGTCTCCCTGCCACCCTGCATCCCTCCAGTGCCTCTCCCTGTCTGTGGGGATGTGTCTGGTCTGGCGGTTAGCTGCTATCTGGGGATCCCTACACACAAATCCTATCCCAGGGAGTCCCAGGGTGGAAGGTGGGGCCAAAGCAGACCTCAGAGAGCAGCCCTGGAGCAGGTGCTACTCTGGGCCAGCAGGCTCAGAGCGCTAGAGGTCATGCACCGAGGGCAGGGGGCACGCTGGCCAGCCACTTAGCACCTACCCACTGGACTGAGCTACCCCCAGAGGAAAGTTTTGCTCTTCGCTCCTCCTGCTGACTCTTCAGGCTCTGCTGGGCACCCACTTTCACCACGCTCGGCAGTTCCAATGGCCACAGTGTTGAACATCTCTTCTGGACAGTCCAGAGAAGACTCCCTTCTTCAGTGCCCTGCACTAATTCTGCAAACTCTTAGGAATTCTGGAAGCATCCTGACATTGTGGGGGAGAGATCCCAAGGGAAGACAGAGTTGGGAGAAGAAATGATCAAAACCAAATGCACCCCCTCCACACACACACACCGTCAGGTGGATGTGCTGAGTCCACTGGAGCGTCCCCTAACCTCTCTCTGTTTGTCACAGACAGAGACAAAGCTGCCACCCACATCCATGTCTCCTTGGGGGTCCATTTGCTCACTGACGAGGGCCCATCACCCCCAGTGGTCGCAGGCTGGGCCTGGAGCCTATATGTCTGTGAAGCTGGGATGAGCTCTCTCCTCTGGATGCTCGGGCTTTTCCCCACCTCCAAGGGGACACAGTGATAGCAATGCTGCTTCATGAGCTCCTGGTGAGGATGAAGCCAGTGCAGCGACATCCAGCTCCCGGTGTGCGCTGCCCCAGGGCCAGCCCAGGGACAGTGGACTGTTGTATGCACTAAGACGCCACTCACCTGGCTGCATGCAAACATTGAGACGCTAACCAAGTCCTGGGCACACGGCTGGGGCTTAATCTTTCCTGATGGTTGTCCAGGAAGATGAAGTCCTGGCTTACGATCTCCCACTCCCCCTCCTTCCTCCGAGCCTTCCCCGCAGCCGGGCTTCAGAGTCATGTCTTCCTGACATTTTGCCATCCGTGCAGCCTGCTTCCCTGTCAACTGCACTTGGCAGCCCACCTCACCTTGCCCACCAGGGGCCACTGGCTGAGCGGGTCCTTCAGACACCAGGCCTTGTGGGTACCCCCTCCCCATTGCTCTGGCTGTCTTGGCATGCAGCCCCCAAGAGAATGCAGCACTCCTACTTATACAGCAGGAACCCTTTGTAACAGGCCCACAGGCAGGGCTTGGATCTGCTTGGATGGAGGCTGTTGGCTGCTCTAATACTTCCAAACTTTCAGAAACTATTCCTGAGTCTGCCCTGGGAGATTTGGGGTGGGAATTAATTCATTCATTCATTTATTCAGTGATGGCTGATGTTCTCTACTGTTGTGAGCAAGATACAAACATTGAGCTTATGACACACAAACAAAACCAAAAATGTCCAAAATGCTTACTCTGGGGAATGGAACTGGGAATGAGGTGGAGTAAAGTAGGATGCCAGTGTTTCCCATGAAAAAGTTTTTGGGATGATTTGATCTTCCTTAACAATGTGCATTTACTATATCAGGGGAAACAAAAATATAAATGGAATTATGTCATTCCCTTGCTGAAGCCCCTCCCACAACACAGAAACTCACAGAACATGACCCCAGCCCTTCCCACGGACTCCAAGCCATGCAGCTCTGGCCCTGCCTCCCTCTCCAGCCACACTCAACACAAGAGGTCCTTTCCTGCCACATGGCCTTGGCACGCACTATTCCCACCTTCTGAGTGCTCTCAGCCTGGCTTTGGCTGCGGACTCAGGTTAAGTTTCACCAGGCCTTCCAAATCTAATTACATGTTTGTGTGGTTCTTTGACTACATTCTCCCCCGATAGACTCCAAGTTCCTGGGGCACAGGGACCACATGTGTTCACACACGGATATTCAGTTGGTTGTCTGCATTTGGTGGATACAACAAAGTGAGGCAATTTACGGGTCTCTCTCTCTCACACACACAGTGCCAGCACCTTTCCTACCTAATTAATTGTAGGTAAAACCCATGTCCTCTCCACAGGCCTCTGAGCAGCGACAGGGGACAGGGAACTTGACCTGCATGTAGACTTGAGCAGATGTGAGTAGCAGGAAGAAAAAGGTCTCCGGCAAACCATCTCCCTGATGTCGGGCCATGGCGACATGTCAGGCCCACCGTGAAAGCCACTCCTCTGGACTCAGGACAGGCACGTGTAGAAAGGGTAGTGAGATCCGCCGAGGCAGCGCCCGCGGCAATACACCGGGCACCCAGTATTCCTGGGCGGGCGGGCTTCCCCTCCCTCCACCCACCCAAAGGCCACCTGCCCAGGCACACTGAGCTCCCTTCGTCCTCGCCACCAGGGGGCGCAGGCGAGTCCCGTCCGGGCACCTGGAGACCAGGTTGGGGCAAAGCTCCTGGCTCTAACGCTGGCTTCATCCCAAACACCTGAAAACTTATACAAAACTTAAACAGACAAACAGAAAAGGATTCCCAGAATCCTCAGCCCCAGAGAGCCTGGTTTGCAGCGGGCCCTGGGAATTTAGGGTTTTTTGGTCAAGTGCCTTCGTTGATTCTGATGTCGTGGGTCCATGGACAGCCGGCCTGTGGGTCTGGGCTGGGCCACAGACTCCGGGGAGAAACCCAGGCCCATCCACTGCAGACCACAAGGGGATGAGGGCGACCAGGACGAGGTCTGATGTGTGGTTTCTTTTCTATCTTTGGACCCCGCACTCCATGGGAGGGGCAGGCAGGGGGGTCCTGAGCCCGAGAGAAAAGGTACCAAGGGAGCTGCAGAGGGGCAGAGGCTGCAAGGGGAGGGGGGCATCTTACTGGTCCATGGGTGCCCACGGCCAACAGGGGAACACTGGCTTCCCGCCCCCCCCCCATGGATGTCTTTGTTTGAGGACTTTTTAGTTCAACTTGGGTACAGAGGACATAATTTTCCTCCCTGGTCCCAGGGATCCCCGGCCACTCCCCCAACCCTTGCTTTATTTCTCTAATCCCCTCTAACCACACAGGCAACTGTTCCTTGTGTCCTTGTGTCCTTACTTCTGTGTGTCCTTGCACAAGGCTTTGTGTGCAGTCAGCATCAGTGATCTTGCATTAAATCCATCATTCTCCTTTACCTCCCCCTTGAGCACAGCATTACGATCTGTCCATGGGTTGGGTGGACCCAATCCACTGTCCCTAACCGGAGCCCATGAGGTGGGCGCCCCTGCTGTACTGTCCACTGTTCCAGTGATGGACTCCTGGTTCTTACCACCATCAACGACACTTGGGTGGGCATCTCTGTACTCGTCCCACATGGATCTGCGTGAGGATCCTGCAGGACACTTACCCAGGCGGGAGTGTGGCAGGGTCCTGGCACACTGAACACTTGGTTTGTCAATTAACTAATCGGAGCTTTACTTGCCCCTCAACTGTAAGGGGAGAAATAGTTCATTTAATAAATGCAAGCATTCTATGGTGCATATGCTGTTAGGTCCCAAACTGTGGATCAGTAACTTCAAGGTTGGACATAAGTACATTGTTGGCCGTTAGTCTGACTGCATGTAGGAAATAGATGGTACTATCTCTGTTCTTTATACCATTTCTTCAAGAGCTTCTGAAATCAAGCATGAAGACCCTCTGTGCATCGGCAAATGTGGGAAAAGAACCAGGAATTCCCAAAGTTCGGTCCAGGAACACGACCCAGCGCTCCTCAGAGAGGCAGGATTCAGGCCCCACCCAGACCCAGAATCAGAGACTTGGAGGCTGGAGACCTGTGTTTGCGCGAGGTCCCCGAAGGGTCTGCAGGCAGGTTCAGGTTCAGAAACAAAAGAAGATAGCTCTGAGAGAACTCGAGCCAGCCTGAGAAAACGGAGGGACAGACGTGTGGATGACAGAGAGACAAAGGCAACAGGCAGAGAGGCAGATAGACGGACGGACAGGCAGATAGATGGACAGGCAGACAGGGAGACGGCAGGCAGACGGACAGGCAGATGGACAGGCAGGCAGACAGGTAGACAGGGAGATGGACAGGCAGGCAGACAGACAGGCAGGCAGGTAGGCAGGCAGCAGGCAGCAAGACAGACAGATGGACAGGCAGACAGACAGGCACGCTGACCCTGGCTTTGGCAAGCCACAGAACAGAGAATCACCAGCGTGAAATTCCCGGCACAGAGCATCTCGTGGCGTGTTTATTAAGTGGTGAGAAGACCCCAGAGCCCTCAGAGGATGGGGCAGGGGGCGCTCGGCGGACGGGGCCAACCTACTGCCGGTCTGTCTCAGACGGAGCCCAGCTTTTAGCCATTTTACACGTCACATCTTGGGAGGGTCTCCATAGAAAATAAGACCCCAGGATGAGACGATGCTGGAAACTTCTGGCTAGCCCAGTGTCCCCTCGTTTCACAGATGTGGAATCTCAGAGAGGGGGAGCCTCCCCCAAGGTCACACAGCAATGCAGTGGCAAAGCCAGGCTTAGCTCCTCTTGGTCCAGGCCTCCC
The DNA here is from genome assembly GCF_003254725.2 of Canis lupus dingo. Lineage (NCBI taxonomy): Eukaryota > Metazoa > Chordata > Mammalia > Carnivora > Canidae > Canis > Canis lupus. The sequence goes on along the minus strand of NC_064247.1, from coordinate 66,642,075 downwards.
CGTGTGACACGCTCAGCACCCAGGGTGGACAAGAAGGTCGTGGGAGCACTCACAGAGCCGTCGGGGCAGTTCCACGAGGGTCTGCCATGATCCCTAGTTAGGGATGAAGAGGCCGGTGAGGCGCCTCTCCCAGGGATGTGGAGGGAGCCTGCCGGGCCCCCTCTGTCCTCCCCACCCTGCCGCACGCCTCCCCCCTCAGAGTCACAGAAAGCCAACCCCGCACACAGCTGGCGGCCTCAGCTTCCCGGCCAAGTTCATTTTGACATTACAAGACAAAAAGCACAAACGTGTTCCAATGGGACAGGCTGTTACCGCGGTGCCATTCATCGGGGTTTACGATTTTCCTGGAGCCTCTCAGCCGGGCGATGCCAGAGAACGAGCCAGAAAAAGAAAATTCTTAGGTGACGTAAATGCAGTCAAGACACTTGCGAGCGAGCGGCATGCACTTTTCCTGCCCCGGGAAGGGGTGGGGTGTGGGGAATGGAGCCATCTTAGAGCCAAATAGAGAAAGAGAAACGAAAAAAGCCTGGTGCCTGTGAACTCACTTCATTGAGCAGGATTGCTATACATCCGTGCCTTTGTGTTGGAGCAGAATGCCTCTGGCTTGATAAATACTCCGTGTGATTAACCAGGGACACCTATTAAATCATTAGAGCGGAGGTCGCCCGGGACGGCGTTGGACGGTCCGGACATCAACTGTATTATTTTATTTCCAGATAACAGTTATTTTGGTGGAGCCAGGCTTGCCAGAGAAGAAGATGATAAGATCAGATGCCCTCGTGAACCGCCAGAGAGCCAATTAGGGGTTCGTGCAGACGGGGCTCCGATCGCAGTCCCCAGGCGGCCGGGCTGCAGGGATTTGTTTTGAGCCAGAGGAAAGCTCGAGACGCCTGAAGCCCGGCCTGGGAGCTTGGGTGACCAGCTCATCCCCCCTTGCCTGGGACTGCCAGGTGTTAGCGCCACAGGGCTTGCGTCTCAGGAGCCTCCTTAAAATTTGGAAAAGCAAGAAAAAAAAAAAAAAACTTGGAAAAGCAAATCGGTCTTTGCATGCTTTGGGGGGGATTGGGAAAAGTGGGTGCATTCTAATGAAAGAAGAAACCCGTGCTCCTTCTCCTGCAGGAGAAGTTGGGCTTGGTACCCAGCCTTGGGTCTGTCTCTTGGCAGCCACTCAAAACGTTCTTCCAGGCAAAAGCAGGGGGAAGGAGAGGGAGAGGGAGATGGCATGAGCAGCAGCGGCTCCCTGGCGACGCACGTCTAGTTGGGGGGCAGGGAGTCCCTACGGAAGGTGTCTGTAGCACTGTCTCCCACCAGCCATGACACTGTCACTGTTTGGGGGATGGCCACCTAAACAGCAAAGTCATCCTCTCTCTCCTCCCCCGTGTTTGTGCAATACCAGCCGGAATCGGCGGCCCTTTATTAAAAACACCTGGCTGTTAAGAGGCTGTGCCCCACGGCGAGATAGAACCCCGATGGCTGGTGGTTTCTACTTTCGGACCAGGATGTTCCCGATGGGGACAGCCCCGGCGAGGCGGGGACCAGGCCACCTCTGCCCCTCATCCATAAAAGGTTCCTGCCTCATCCCTCCAGGCGTCATAGGGAGCGTGGAACGCCAACAGTGCTTGGAAGATGGTCTAGCAGATTAGACATGTAAGAGGGCACACGTGGGGAGGCCCCGCGGACCTCGACTTGGGGCCGTAGAGAACAGGATGCCCCACAAACACTTCAGGGCCCGAGCTCATGGTAAAGGCCTGCTTCACCAACCTGACACTGTAAATGTGATCACAGGAGCCCCTTCTCCTCAAAACCACTCTAGACACATCCTGCTATAGATCAGTAACAGAAGGTAAGTCCCCTCCCCTCTCTCTCCTTCTCTCCCTCATAAAGCAACCCACAAGAATTTACGGGGTGCTGGTAATAATGATGATAATGAATATTTAAATACACAAATGCTTGCTATTCGCCAACCAAACCCACGTTGTCTGGATGCAGTGCTTCATCTCACCTTCACACCTGTTGTATGGCTATTTTTCTTCTATCGTTGTAGAGCATACGCAACAAAATTTGCCATCTTTAGCCATTTTAAAGTGTCAGTCCAGGGGCATTAAGTACATTCACGTCATTGTGCCACCATCACCACCAACTACTTCTAGAGCTTTCTCATCTCCCCTGATTGGACCTCTGCCCCCATGAAACACCCCCTCCCCACCCCCTCCCCGGCCTCGGCACCCCTCCCCTCCCAGTCTACTTCCTGTCTGTATAGATCTGGCTCCTCCAGGGCCTCGTATGAGTGGAACCGTATGGCATTCGTCCTGTGGCGACAGGCTTACCTCACTCAGCATGTCCTGGAGGTCCCTCTGTGCCATGGCAGGTGTCAGGATGGCCTCCCTCTTTAAGGCTGAGTAATACTTCATTGTCTGTATATGCCACATTCTGTTTGTCCACCTGTTGACGGACAGCTGGGCTGCTTCTCCTTACTTCCCGTCCTGTGAGGCATAACTACAGAAGACATTTCTCCAGGGGTTTTGTCGTTGCTGCTGTTGTACATGAGACTCCACCATTCCTGGAATTGGGGAGATTTCTGTTACCTCCGTGTCTTGTTTTCACAGAAGACCTGCCATTCCTGGGGTCCAAGGCAAGAGGTTCTTGTTTTTTTCCAAGGCCGTGGTGGGAGGAAGACCCCCCCCACACCATACTGACCCCACTCTCCTCAGCCAACAGGAAGCTCAGAAGGGCACAACTGCCCCCACTCCACCCCACTCTGGCAGTCATGGAACATGCTGGAATCGACCCTTATGGGTCCCAGCTGGATACTTCTTGCAAGGAGTTCAACAGACCCCAAATCCTGATCCTCTCGACCCAAGAAGGACCTGTCTGTCCCGCAGACCCTCTCTTGTCAACCAGGCACGCCCCCAAGGAAACCCTCTCCTCTCCCTGTTCCGAGCTGGGAATGCTTTGATGGGCTTCGCTCCGCTTGACCATTCCCAGATTGTCGGCGTTCAGAAGTTTCTCCAAAGATTTTTCATTCATAAACAATCAGCAGAAGCCCATCAAAAAAGCCAGGAACAATTTCTCCGTCGGCCCCCGCTCCTGTGCGCTGACATTACAACCCTCCTCCTCAGGATAAACAGAGCTGATCACTTTATACCCTTTGTATATTGTTTCTTAATATGAGGGACGTGAGACAGCGAACCGGTAGTCGTGCAAACGATTGCCTAACGTAAACTGACAGCTTGCGTTGGAGTGTTTAGCTTCAGAAACTGTGAAAATGGTCACAGCCTAGTAATTAACTCACATTTACTTAACCCCGACATTTGCTGTTATTATTGGTACTTTTAATCAAGGAAACGAGACCCATTCTGCTGCAGGAGGGTTTGATCTGCCCCTGCCCATTGATTTTCAGCTGACCCAGCTGGCGCCCCGGCCCCCGACGCCCCGGGCCGGCCTCCCCGGCTCCAGCACACACAGCGCCCCCTCGGCTGGGCTCTGGGGCCGCGCGGACAGGGCTCGGGCCGGGCTGGGGGCACGCTTTCAAAAGAAACAGCGAGTTTTTACCTTTTAGCCAACAGTTCTGTAGACAACATTTGTTTTTTATTTTCCTCTTTTTTTCTTTTCATTAAATCGCTTTTATAAACTCCTCAAAAGTTTCAGTTTATTCAGTGACAATTAGTTTATGGTATTTCTGAAGTGGATTTAGTTCGAGTGATAAAATTACAAGCCAAAATTGCAACCATAATGGAAAATCCTGGTTCATGTTTGGCCTTCGAGACCACAACTGAAAGATTACTGGCTGATGCCAACTAGCAGGAAGAAGTAGCAATCACAGAACATTCCTGTCCACATGCAGCGGGATCCCAGGCTCCGCCGTGAGGACGCGGGGCACCCCGGGCTGGAGGCCGCCGCTTCCTGCCGCTAATGGTGGGACGGGAGAGGCGGGCCTGCCCTCGCCTGACAGGTGGAAGGAGCATGGGGCTGGGTTGGCAGATTTGCCTCCTTCTGCCCTGAGACATGCTCTCCTGTTTCTTAAACTCCAGAGCCAGCATTTTCCTGAATTCCAGCCCTGCTGATTGCATCTCAGTTTCTTGGTGTTTAACGGAGACCTTCCTGAGCTATTTCCTGATAGCGGCTGGGAGCCTTTTGAACAGTCGGCAGCGGGATTCTGGAACAATCTGAACCCGTAATGGCAGTTCCAGGGGCAGGGCTGACTTTGAACTACAGCAGGAAGAGCAACATGCGGCCAGCTCACCCGCTTTCAAGCTCTCTTCCTCTGCACGGTTCAGACCCCAGCAACCCTCCCTCCCCCCTGGGGCCCTGTTATCCTCGGGGGCACAGACTTCTGCTGGGAGCCAGGCTTTATTGAGCATCTACTGCATCCCAGCACTGGGGGTGCAGCTGCGCACCAGACAGGCCAGGTCCTCGCCCTCCCTGGTTGACGGAGAACACAGATAATAAAACAACCTAGGGACCAGGGCGTTTCAGACAGAGATTAGAGCTATGAGGAAAATGAACAGGGTGTGTGGTAGGGAGAGTAATTGTTGGGGGGAGGGCGGGGGTGGGGAGATGGAGCAGCCAGGGTAGGCTACTGAGAGGAGGTGGCAACTGAGCTCAACCCAAAGGACAAGGAGGAGCCAGCCAAGTGATGAGCTGAGAGCGAGCACCCTATACAGAGGGCCCCGCGTGTGCAAAGGCCCTGAGCTAATGTGGTGTTGAAGACACGGGAAGGACGAGCACTGAGTGTTGGAAGCATGTGTCAGCGTCCAGTGGCCTTGCTGCAGCAGGTTCCAGCCCTCGTCCAGTCCTCTCAGTGCTCTGGCCCCCCCTCCCCAGCTCCTTCACCACTCCCCTGTGGCTGGCTCCTGGCCGTCAACCCTCCACCCACTTCTCATTTCACACATCCTGCTGGAAAGACCTTGTTCCTGTCTACCTTCAGCTACCTCCGGTGGGTGGGCAGGACGGAACACCAGAAACATATTTTTTGACTGACGGATCCGGAGCCTGAGTACAAACTGGGAACAAGCCCTCTACCTGGATGAGCCGCTTGCTGAGGATAGACAGACAGATGGACAGACAGGTAGATATTGATTAGCTATTGAGAGATAGATAGACAGATATTGAGAGATCGACAGACAAAAATGATAGAGACAGATGGATAGACTGACAGAGACGGATAGATAGGCAGGCACATGGCGCAGAGACACACGTACACACATCGTATAATTCAGACACATACAAAATGATATAAAACGTAATCCTACTCTATCGACTGTTTTATTTATTTATTTTTATTTATTTATTTTTTTATCGACTGTTTTATAACTGACCTCACTAACTTTAACTTAACGCTAAGCTGGCGCTGTGAGCCCAGGCCTCTCCCTATAGCGTCCCCTGTGTATTTGTACTGACTCACACCTTCCCAGGGCGACACGCACTGCCTGCAACAACGCCAATGATGCCAACGTGAGCGAAGTCGAAGCGAAAGCCTCTCTGGGTCTCCGCGCCCACACCTGCGCGCTGCTTGCTCAGCGACATGTGTGCAAGCTCCTTGCATACTTTTTCTATTCAGGTAGAAACATACCGCGTGTTATTTATTTGGACAGAAACAGCATCACACCAGCGTGTTTCCCCCAGAGCTTCCTTTCTCTCTTGCTGAATCCCGCATGGACATCTTTCCTGCCTGTCCCTGTAGATCCCCAACCAGGACCCAGCACGCCCCAACACCTGAGGCTGCCATTCTGGGGACAAGCCTGTCTACATACAGGGTAAGTACAAGTGCTTCGGTGACCCCTCCCCTCCCAAAGCAGCCCTCAACTGTGGGGGGCGGGAAGGGATTTCATGCATGAGCTGGTGGCAGGGCTCTGGAGTGGGGCCAACCCTGCTTCCCAGGGTCCAGGTGCATTGAGTCCCAGGAGTCACAGTGGTGACATTCTGAATGATGTTCCTTTTACTCTTCACTCCCTCCCCTGTCCTGCTGCCCCAGCTCCCAAATCAACTCCTTGTACTCAAATCCTTCTATCAAGGTGTGTTTCTGAGGAAACCTAAAGCCAGATGCCCAAAAACTTGGACTGGGTGATTCCCTCTGGGTGACAGTAGGTTGTTCTTACTTTATTACTTTTGGTGATTTGCTAATAGCCTGTCAATACCTGGAGCCAGCATGCTATTGCCTCTGGGACAAATGTGGCCCACCACCTGTTTTATGAATAAAGTTTTATCGGCACACACCCGTTTGTTCACTTACGGTCAATGGCTGGTTTTGCACAACTGCCATGGAGTAGAGTAGTTGCAATGGAAATTGAAGTATTTACTATCTGGTCCTTTTACAGAAAATGTTTCCCAGCCTCTGGTCTAAGTGATAAGCCAACCCCATACTTGAACCACTCCTCTGTTTTATGCATTTCTCACCCAGGTTAAAAATCCTGTTCTGTTGCTGTGACCTGTTTATTTCATTTGAGGATGTGCAAACCAGTGCCGTGCTCAGTGGCCTGGAGTGAATGTATGCACACTCATGTTATTCTCAACTTTGCATACATGCCTCAGAGTCAAGGACCAGAGCAAATGCTAGGTGTTTGATGCTTATAATCTATTCCTACCAAGTGACCCTTGCACCAACAGGGTTTGAAAATGCCCATTTAAGGGTCAGAAATCCCTCATTTTCAAGGGCCAGGTCATTTGAGAGATCAACCCAAACCCACAGATGCTCCAGAGCACACAGAAACCACAATGATAAGGAAGATAGGATTTTCTGATAGCCTCTGTGAAATAGGAATCGTGGTTGGCCCTTTACTTCCCTCATCCCTGAGCCTCCCCCCAACCCTGTGAGGTCAGCATTGAACCCAATAACAGAGGAGGAAGCTGACTCAGAATGCTTAAGTAACTTGCCCAAGGACACACATATTGGTGTCTATGTTAGTCTCTTGGGGCTGCTGTAACAAGTGACCACGAACCAGATGGGTCAGAACAGCAGCAACTTACAGTTCTGGGCGCCACAAATCTGACACCACACTGCCAGTGGGTGGGCTGAGCTCTCTCTGAAGGCTCTGGGAAACAGCATGTATGCCTCTCTTATTGGCTTCTAGTGTTGCCACTGGTCCCTGGTGTTCCTCGGCTTATGGACAATCTCTGCCTCTGTTGTCACGTGGAGTTCTCTCTGTGTGTCTGTCCCTCCTCTTCTCAGGAGGGCACCAGGCATTGGATTTAGGGCCACCCTACTCCAGCATGACCTCATCTTCACTTGGTCACATCTGCAAAGACCCTATTGTTAAACAAGGTCGTGCTCACGAGAACTTGGGAGTTGAGACTTCAACATGTCTTTTGGGGGGATCACAATTCTATCCATAACAGTGTCCTAATCTGAGTTCTTCAAGGAGCTGGTGAGAACCCAAGTCTGAGTAGCTGATTTCAGGAAAGGGCAGGCGTATGAGATGGGAAAGCAGAGGCAGCTCCGAATGGGTTTTTCTTGATATGCCTGCCCCACTGGTGACTAGAATTCCCTCCTACGGGGAGAACCACTGACTCAGGGGCAGGGGAGCTGAGTATTTATGCCAACCCCCAGAGTCACACGTCAAGGGCCACTCCTCAGGGTGTCCATTCCCTGACACAGCTGGCCTGCTGCACAGAGCAGCCTTATGTGGTTTGGTGGAAGGCCCCCCAGCACAGATACCCCCAGGGTGGCTGGGAGTTGTGCAGCGCCTGGGACACAACAGATACCTGGGGACCAGAAGCATCAGCCTCCCAAAAGAAATGCAGAGTATAGGCCCGACCCCAGAATTGGAATCTGCATTTTAATAAGCTTTCTGGGCACATGTGACTAAGCCTTCGTAGGCACGCAGGTGACAGTCTGAGCACACTGCAGAGGCTGAGGGTTGAGGACAGGGCCACCAGCACCTGCCACACTAGAGACAAAGGAGTCGGAGAGGTCTCCTGACAGGACAGAGTCATGATTTAGAGGTTGCCAGTTAAAGAGGAAAGAGGAGTCAGACCAAAGCAAGTGAGGTCCATGCCTCCTCAAAACCACGACACGACAGTCCTGGCCTCACAGAGCTCCCAGCCCGGGGGAGGGGACTGACCAGCACCCAGCTCCACACCAGGCAGGTAAGGAATGCGGTATGAGGACAGGGAGTTCAAAAAGGGGCACCGTCCCCTGGCTCGGGGGTAAGAGGGGCAACCTCCAGGCAGGGTAAGACCTGACAGATGGGCAGGAGTTGGCTCAGCCCAAGAAGAGGTGAGGAGCGTTCCAGGAAGAAGGGACAGTACGTGCAAAGACCTGAGGCTGCACAGAAGACAAGGATGAGCGGGGATAGAACAGCTTGAGGGAGGGTGTGGAGGCTGAAGAGGAACCTGGCGTCTGTAAGACGTGCGTGCAGTGCGGTCCTATTGGTACACTCTCAGGCACGTTTGTATCTACCAGGGCAAGACAGCAGCAGAAGAGATCCCTAAATGTTCACAGAGGCCATCCCTGGGTGGCAAAACTGCAAATGAGAGTTATCTTATTTGCACTTCTCTCTGTCTGTCAACTTTTTACAGGAAATATTGTAGGAGCTACCTGTGGCTCACAAAATACTGTGTAACAAACCCCAAATTCTTAGCAGCCGGCAACAACAAACATCTGTCTAGCTCACAAGTTCGGGGCTGGTTAAAAGTCAGCTGACCAGGCGGGTTCTCAGCCGGCGTGGCTCCGCTCCCCATGTTCCTCATCCTCCTTCTGGGACCAGTGGGCCTGCCTGGGCGTGTGCACTCGCGGCCCCCGCGGAGGAGCAGACCAGTGAGGCTTGGGCTCAGAGCTGGCCTGTGGCCACCTGTACCTCATTCTAATGTTCAGAACACGACACAGAGCATGAACTCAGAGTTAAGAGATGGGGAAATCTCTTCTGTACCTTTGGGGCGAGGGAACTGTGATGTGGACAAAACCTTGGACACAGGGAGCAATGAGGAACTGGAGTCAACGGAGTGCTTTATGGCATCACCGCAGGTGTGTTATCTAAAGGGGAGGGGGATGGGGAGGATGATGAGAAGGGGGTGGAGAGGGGAGGGGAGGAGGAGGATGAGGGGCAGAGCAAGGAGGGAGAGGGGGGCCGAGAAGGCAGTGTGTGGATTCAGAGGCTCTCCCCAGCCAGGGAACTAAGACAGCAAATCCAGACCCAAATATTTTTTTTCATTAATTTATTTTTTATTGGTGTTCAATTTGCCAACATATAGAATAACACCCAGTGCTCATCCCATGAAGTGCCCCCCTCAGTGCCCGTCACCCAGTCACCCCCACCCCCGCCCACCTCCCTCTCTACCACCCGTTGTTAGTTTCCCAGAGTTAGGAGTCTCTCATGTTCTGTCTCCCTTTCTGATATTTCCCACTCATTTTCTCTCCTTTCCCCTTTATTCCCTTTCACTATTTTTTATATTCCCCAAATGAATGAGACCATACAATGTTTGTCCTTCTTCGATTGACTTATTTCACTCAGCATAATACCCTCTAGTTCCATCCACGAAATCTAGACCCAAATCTTAACAGCTTGAGAGTAGTAGGAGGGGAGGCAGAGGGCAAATGGACGCCTCCCCCAACCGCGCGCTGCCTCAGTTTACCCATCTCTGCACAGGGATGGGAGAGTGCCCCAGCGAGTGCCTCCAGGGCTCCCAGAGCAGCGCCGGGCACACAGCAGGCGCCATGTGGGTAGTTCTGAGCATAAACATGAACTGAACCGCCTGGCCCCTCCATTCTGAGCTGGGCCCGCCCGCAAAGGCAGGGTAACCCCCCGCCAGCCTTCGGCCCTCCTCACCGCTCTCACCTAGCATCCTGCACGCGGCTTTTCTTCTTCCGCAGAGTAAATAGATCACTTCCCTCCGGCAAAAGAGAAATAAAAGCGGTTCCTTAATGCATAAGAGGAAAGTATGGAAGAAATTCCAGTTTGATGGTCTACAGGTATGTTTGTTTGGACTGGCGCATATAAATCAGTGCCTGGCTTACATCAGATTATCACAGCGGAGTGGCTCTGGGCTGATTGCGTCTTTACAATCTGTTTACGAGGAGGGCTGCAGTGAAACATTCTGGAAGGGTTGCCGCATAAGCCTTTAAAAGTTTTTGTAATTGCTGGGCCTAGACCGTTCCGCGCTGGGAAATGCATCCTCCTGGGAGCAGCGTGATCTAGGGAAGCAGATCTGGCTTCCCATCAACCTCTGAGTCCTCAGTGCTGGCCCAGCACCACTCAGGCGCGGCCCTAGGAACATTCTGACATCTTTCCTCCTGCCCTGGGTGCACGCAAATGTGTCTATGAGTTTACGGGGGAGACCACACTGCATACACAACGGATGTGCGCTGCTTACCTCTTCAGACCCAGCACATCCCACCCAAGTCTTTCTGACTCTGCTCGTTCCAGAAGGCACGTCTTGTCCTCTCTGTATCCTCAGGACCTCTGTATGTGCCATCCTTCTACCTGGAACACTCTTTACCTCCCCTGTCCACCTTTTTTGTTTTAAAGATTTATTTATTTACTGTAGAGGAGAGTGGGGGTGAGGGGAGGTGTAGAGGGAGAGGAAAAAAGAGAGATCTCCAGCAGAATTGGTGCCCAATGCAGGGCTTGATCTCACGACCCTGAGATCAGGACCCGAGCCAAAATCAAGAGTTGGACACGCAAGTGGAGGAGCCACCCAGAGCCCCATTCCTCACCTCTCCTTTAGCTGAGTCAACTCCTCCCCACTTTCCAGGTGGAAAGTTGCCTTCTATGACTCTCCAATCTGGCAAGAGTGCTGGTATGGGTTATATTGCATCTCCCCCCCCCCCCCCGAATTCATATATTGAAGTTGCAAGCTGCCATACCTCAGAATGTGGGCCTTACTTAAAGATGAGATTATAAAAATTAAAAAAAAAGATGAGATTATAGCACATGTGATTAGTTAGGTTAAGATGAGGTCACACCAGAGTAAGTGGGTCCCTAATCCAAATACATCAATGTCCTTACAAAGGGGAGACATGTAGACACAGACATGCACACAGGGCAATTTCCCTGTGGAGACAAAGGCAGACACCAGGGTGATGCGTCTACAAGCCACGGGGCTCCCAGGACCACCAGCAAGGCAGCAGGAGCCAGGGGTGGGGTGGGGGAAGGCCTGGCATAGAGTTTCCCTCACGGCCTCAGAGGGAGCCAGTCCTGCTGGCCCCCTGATCTTGGACTGCAGGAGAGCTCGGGTCTGCTGTTGGAGCCCCCAGCCTGTGCCTCTTGTCAAGGCGCCTCCATGCTGCCCCTCCTTCCATTCCTTTTGTGGACAGCCACTGGTCTTGGTCTCGAGTGGGGACTAGAACAGATGCTGGATGGGAAGGAAGACAGGCCAAGGTATGGGGTCAGTGAGTGGGGGAGACAGGTGTTCCAGGAGAGAAGTGACTCTGGGCTCAGAAGAAATAATGGGCATCAGTACATGTGCACACGAGGGGTGTTCCTCAAAGATCGTTTGTTCTGTAGGCCAGGGATTTCAAGCCCAAATCTCTGCAGGGGCCAAGCAACTGACTTAACAGAGCCAGGGTATTTTCTCTTACAGGAAGATGCATTAAATCAGGGGTGGGGGTCATGAGAACAATGGTGTGCAAGCGGGCTTGTATGATGTTTCCAAAGACTTTTATTACCTAGAACAGGGTCTCAGGTCAGATGCACTGGGCTAAAGGGTGACTGCAGATCAAGAGGCAGAAGTCCAGAGTCCAAGGAAGTGCAATTGTTTGGAGAAACAATTTACTCAAGGCAAGACCGCTTTCCTGCAGTGAGTGTCCAGAGCGGTGGCCCCAGGGACACAGGGCGTCCAGGTTGGGGTGTCATGACCCCCCATCAGTGGGGTGTCACTCACGTAGGTTCACAAAGTGCCCGCCCCTTGTCCCCCCTTGACTGGGGAAAGCCTCGGGTGGTGCTGATAGGTCTCTCATCCCCAAATTTCAGGAACAGTTGAAGGGACTTAAACAAAACTGATAGTAGGGATACCGCTGAGCCAGAATCATGACCGTCCGTGCAACTGGGGAAACACCGTGACGGTGGAAGCAGCCCTGGGCTGGACACTGTCCACACGAGGACACCTGGGTGCAGGCAGGTGCAGTCATGGAGGCCTGCCTGAGCGTTCACTCTCCACCCCCACCCGGCTCTCACTGCCCACCTGACAACAGCACTGCGCCTCTGACAACCCGTCACTGGAACCAGGGGGGCCCTGTTGCCACAGAGGGAAAGCTCTGGATGAAGCTGCTCTCCTTGTTTTGGTTTAGCTTGTTTTTCTAAGATAACCATTTATTTTCCAGCCACTGAAAAAGATGTCATAGCATACATCGGGGACACTCGGGGGTTTCCCGAAGATACACAAGTTTAGAAATCCCTACTCCAGGGACTCCTGGGTGGCGCAGTCGGTTAAGCATCCAAGTCTTGGTTTCGGCTCAGGTCATGATCTCAGGGCTGTTGGTTTGAGCCCCGCATCAGGGTCCATGCTCAGCAGGGAGTCCACTTGTGATTCTCTCTTTCTCTGTCCCATTCCGCGTGCGTGGGCGCTCACTGTCTCTCTCTAAAAATAAATAAATAAATCTTAAAAAGAAAAGAAAAGAAAAAAGAGAAAAGAAAAGAAAGAAAAAAGAAAAGAAAAGAAAAGAAAAGAAAGAAAAGAAAAGAAAAGAAAAGAAAAGAAAAGAAAAGAAAAGCTTCCTCTGCAGATGGATGTGATCAGGTGACACAATTTGGGCCAATGAGTTGCAAGCAGAGTCCCAGTGGATTCGAACAGTATCTGTCCACTTGACCTTCATTTTCTTCCTTTGTTCTGCCTGGAACACAGATGCGATGGTGAAGAAGGGGCAGCCGTCCTCATGCCATGAGACATGAATAAAGCAAAGTCAGGAGAAAATCGGGACGATCTCCGTTCCAACAGTCTTGTGCTGAACCAGTGCTGTCTGCTGCCACCTTGGGACTTCTCAACGCTTGAGAGAAATAATATATACCAAGCGTGTTAAAGCCACCATTGGGGGATTTCTGTTAGCAGCTTTCAAATGCAAGCCCGAATGATACACTCTGTCGGGGGCGGGGGGGTAGTGGTGGTGAGGGGTGAATGGCTTGGTGGCCAATACTCTAGGACAGACTCTGTGTAAGGCTTTTGCTGCCCCTCAGAAGCCTACTTTTGGAAATGCTGTTCCTCCTCTAATCTCATAGAGAATGTTCCAGTTTCCTAGAGGCCCAAGAGATGTTGGATTGACTCCACGTCCCTCTCTGCCATCAGCACACTCCGAATCCTGCCTGGGAAGGCCTGAAATGACAGCCTGAACTTAACCACACTCCCTGCTGACCACATCTCATCTCAGCAGGAGGACAAACCCTGGCGTCAAGTGTGCCCTGTGTACTCAGTGTAAAGGAAAAACCCTAGAACAAAAAAACTAGTCCTTAATCAGGTTATTATGCTACACATGCACCCACTGGGGGCTGATCGAGTGAATTATGACATAGCCATATAATAGAACCCTACTCATGTGAAACGATGCCGGCAAATATGTAATGCATCCAGAAAGGTTCACACTACATCGGGGTGGGGGGGAGGGCTGCGAACATCCCTGCAGAACGCAGACTGGACTTATTTTTTTTTTTTTTTAGTTTTTTTCAGACTGGACTTCTAGTGGACGTGCGACATGACGACCAAGGACTGGAAGACCACTTCCTCCCAAGTGTAACAGGTATTCTCCTGGAGCAGCAGGATGATGCACGATGCCTCCTTTTTATTGTTTGTCTCCACGTTTCCTCGCCTCAATAAAAAAGAAAGAAAGAAAGAAAGAAAGAAAGAAAGAAAGAAAGAAAGAAAGAAAGAAAGAAAGAAAGAAACAAGGACAGTAAAGAAGCCCCTCTGCATCTCCAATCCACTCAGTGGATCTGATTTCAGTTGTAAAAGGGTCAGCTGAGTCCTTGGCAAATTTTATTTTCCACTATTATCTGAATAGTATTGGCTAAATTTACTTTTAAGAGCAGCATTCTTAGGGTGGCACATGCCCCACCTCCCTTTTGCTTTTTTTTTTTTTTTTTTTTTAATCTGCCTTCACAGAGGTTTTTGTTCTGACACATTCAGTACACATTCGAGGCAGCTGCTTTGTCTGCAGCCTGACTGGCTCCTCTCAATACAGAGGTTGTTACCCCTTCAGCTCATGCCATCAGTGAAGCATTTACAGAGCGCCAGATGTTTGCCTTCCACGGAGGGTCCCCAGAAAGTGCTCAAGAAGATGACCGTCCCCTCGCCGGGAAGAAAACTAACAGCCAGGGGACAAATACAAAGAACTGAGGGCAAAACTTGATGATCGTCACAACCCGCAGGATCCCTCCAGCAAGTTCCAGAACCATCCACAACAATGACGGTGCACCTCAAATAAATCAGACTCTCCTTTCACGACACTGGCAGCCCTGTGCCTATTTTTAAAAGTTTACGACCCTGGATTTGTGAGTGCAGCTAGCAGGGTGCAGCCCAGAGCTGTGCAGGGCAGAGCATTTTTCAGTTCCCATCTCACTCCCGAGCGGCAATCCATCATGATAAGAAGGGGCAGGGAGGGAAGGAGCCAGGCTCCCCGCAGCCTCCCGGCTGGTGAAGCTCCCGAAGTGGCAGGCACCGCGAGCCCAATCCATTAACCAAAAAAGGGCGCCACAGCCAGAGCTATTTCTAGGTCCCGGCAGGCAGGGCTCGGGGAGGCTGTGGGTGCCAGGCAGGAGGTCTCACTGGCTACCGTCCATGCACATGGAACTTCTTCCTCAGACACCAAAATCTGGACAAGCTGGTCCAGAGACACACAAAGAGGTACGAGAACGGCCGTATTGGATCCTCTCTATATTCATGTCTTGGGGCTGCTGTTACAAAAAGACCACAAAGTGGTGGCTTTAAACAACAGAAATTTACTCTCACACTTCTGGAGGCCAGAGTCTGAGATCAGGGTGTCACCGGGGTGGGTCCCTGCTCTTCCTCCAAAGGCTCCAGGTGAGGGTCCTTCCTTGGTTCTCCCAGTTCCTGGGGGCTCCAGGCGTCTCTGCCTTCCTGTTCACCCTGCCTGTGCATCTCTTCTTTGTGTGTCTCTTATAAGGACAGTTATCCTGGATTCAGAGACCACTTGGATAAGCCAGGGTAATCTCATTTTGAGATCTCTAACTTAGTTACATCTGCAAGGAACCTGTTTCTGTAAGGCCACACTCACAGATTCTAGGGTCAGGATGTGGGCATATCTTTTTGGGAGCTGCCAGTCAACCCACTACACTTGAGCAGATACTCATATCTTCCCAGGAAGGGCCCCAACTCATGGTTCCAGGGAACCTGGGGCACCCATGTTCAGCCATCTGCCCTTACCCAGGGGGCCTAATCCAGGGATCAGTGGCCCGTCCCTGCCCAGGTCCTGGCATTCACCAGTAAGCATCAGTCAGCGGGCTGCCTATATGCAGGGACACTAACCTCAGCCTTGGATCTGAGTCCTGGTTCCACCAAGTCTACTGGACAACCTCGGTCTCTTTTATAAAATGGGAATAACCAGAGTCCCTGTCCCCAGGGCCATTGTGAGAATCGAGAGTAGTCCCTTCATAATGGACAGAGCTTGAGGTGACCTCGGACTATGTTCCTCAAGCCCCTGTGTTTGAGGTTTTTAGCCTATTAACATCAATTCCATTTGAGAGGCTCAGCTTTGCTCCTTCCTGGATCAAAGAGGAATTAATGCCCCAGAGCAACACTTTTCAAAGGACTTGCAATGTGCAGTTTGACACACCATGGAGCAGTGAATGCAACTATGACGCCGTCTACCGGGAGGCAGTGTCAGACCCCACAGCCTGTGCTTCTGGCTGAACGGCTATAGGTAGGTCAGAGGTCCCAGTGACACCCTATGCAGGGTGGATTTATTTGCTTAAGTGGTTCACAGAATTTAGAGAAACATTTCTTACTATATCATGGGTTTGTTAGCATAGGATATAGCTCAGTAACTGCCAGATAGGAGAGATGCACCTGGGGAGGTTTGGGGCAGGGGGACACGGTACTTCCACATATGCTACAGGGGCACCACCTTCCCAGGAACCCCACCAAAAGCTCCCCGAGCCCCGCTGGAGAGGGCAACATAGAGTCACTCACGTCCAGCAGTGACGTAAGCAGGCAAGGGCGTTGCAACCAAGACCAGACAGATATCACCAAAAGCAGCAGAGGCTGGAGGCACCCAGAACTGATAACCAGCAAGGCCACGAGAGCCTGGAAGAACCAAGAGCTGATAATCACGAGACCCAGAGGAGGCCTGCAGAGGCCCAAGACTGATTAGACTCCTTTAAAAAGAAGGACTCTTGCAGCAAATGGTCAGACTCTCCAGATGCGTCATGACCTTCCCATGCCTGAGCGCCTCAGAAAGACAACTGCGCAAAGCCTCTGCCCGATTCATCTCTGAACAGAGCAGGTCCACGGCCTGAACACAGGAAGCAGCCTGGAGAGCTGACCCGGACCTGGCCGAGGCCTCATCCCTACTGCGTGCTCAGGGCCTGACTTCACGTTTGGCCCCCTAGCTCCTCACCCCGGTTGTATCTTAGTGTGTCACTTTGTCTTGTGCTTTGCTCCACGTGACGTGTACAAAGCCAAGTAGAATGTGGAGTGGAATATTGTTGAGTTTGGAATCCTGAACCTGCTTTAGAGATTATGGTAGCCTTACTTGGCGACCGAATAAAGCTGACTTTGTGGGAAGGTACGACTTGCATGGGGGCCATCAGAGCACACTTGTGACGCCGTCCTCTGGGCGTTCATGAGGGCTGCGTTACGTGGCCGCGTATGCTCATGTCACTGCTGGTGGTGACTCAACTCCTAGAGATCAGGAGCTGAGGCTGAGGATTCTCATCCCTCCGATCGGAGGGTTGGCTTCCCAGGCTACCAGCCCGATCGTCGGTGACCTCGGGGCTTTTCAAAAAAGGCCCTCAATGCAACCAAAGACCTCGATTGCTCTCCTCCCTGAGAGCTCTGCTCCGGGAACAAATCCTAGTAGTACAAGTCACAATATCGCACAATGGGAATCCACAGAGCCCTTTGTTTGCATGCATTTCCAGAAACCCCGACTTGTTGGGTGGAATGAAGCTGGTGGTGGAGAGGGTGGAGGCCAGGACTGAGCCCGGCCCCCAAAGTGGCCCCTCTGTGGTGCTGTCACACCTCTACGCCTTTGGTCTGCGGCCAGGGGAGGCGGACTGGACCAGGAAGAGGCCTTCACAGAGCTTAATCTGCCAATCAGCAACAAATATTTCTTACTTTCCACGCCCCATCGTGCTTCAAATATTCCAAATCTGTATTCAAGGACCACCTGAGCTCACAGCCATCAAGCAAAGCAGAACAAAGAAGGAACTGGACAGAGATGGAGAATTTCACACATTTTTTTTAAATAAAAACAACGTATGTTTATTGTAGAAAATCTGGAAGGCATACACAAGTGCCTGAAGTAAAATAAAAATCACATACAGCAACGATCTTTCTGTTGTCTTTACCCTATTCACATTTAATAAACCGAGCATATAAACAAAGTAAAAGACAGTCATGGCTAACACCTGGATTCATCCCTGGTGGGGTTTCCTTTTCCCCAGGCTAATAAATAAAATCCTTAATTTAAAAATCTTAACACATGGACTGCCTTGTCACTTATTTTTCCTTGCATATGCTTGCCCTATATTTCATAAATGTTTCTTATAGTTTTACATGTTTTTTTTTTTTTCCTTTTTTAAATTTTATTTTATTTTATTTTTTTTTTTTTATTGGTGTTCAATTTACTAACATACAGAATAACACCCAGTGCCCGTCACCCATTCACTCCCACCCCCCGCCCTCCTCCCCTTCTACCACCCCTAGTTCGTTTCCCAGAGTTAGCAGTCTTTATGTTCTGTCTCCCTTTCTGATATTTCCCACACATTTCTTCTCCCTTCCCTTATTTTCCCTTTCACTATTATTTATATTCCCCAAATGAATGAGAACATATAATGTTTGTCCTTCTCCGACTGACTTACTTCACTCAGCATAATACCCTCCAGTTCCATCCACGTTGAAGCAAATGGTGGGTATTTGTCATTTCTAATAGCTGAGTAATATTCCATTGTATACATAAACCACATCTTCTTTATCCATTCATCTTTCGTTGGACACCGAGGCTCCTTCCACAGTTTGGCTATCGTGGCCATTGCTGCTAGAAACATCGGGGTGCAGGTGTCCCAGCGTTTCATTGCATTTGTATCTTTGGGGTAAATCCCCAACAGTGCAATTGCTGGGTCGTAGGGCAGGTATATTTTTAACTGTTTGAGGAACCTCCACACAGTCCTCCACAGTGGCTGCACCAGTTCACATTCCCACCAACAGTGTAAGAGGGTTCCCTTTTCTCCACATCCTCTCCAACATTTGTTGTTTCCTGCCTTGTTAATTTTTCCCATTCTCACTGGTGTGAGGTGGTATCTCATTGTGGTTTTGATTTGTATTTCCCTGATGGCAAGTGATGCAGAGCATTTTCTCATGTGCATGTTGGCCATGTCTATGTCTTCTTCTGTGAGATTTCTGTTCATGTCTTTTGCCCATTTCATGATTGGATTGTTTGTTTCTTTGGTGTTGAGTTTAATAAGTTCTTTATAGATCTTGGAAACTAGCCCTTTATCTGATACGTCATTTGCAAATATCTTCTCCCATTCTGTAGGTTGTCTTTGAGTTTTGTTGACTGTATCCTTTGCTGTGCAAAAGCTTCTTATCTTGATGAAGTCCCAATAGTTCATTTTTGCTTTTGTTTCTTTTGCCTTCGTGGATGTATCTTGCAAGAAGTTACTATGGCCGAGTTCAAAAAGGGTGTTGCCTGTGTTCTTCTCTAGGATTTTGATGGAATCTTGTCTCACATTTAGATCTTTCATCCATTTTGAGTTTATCTTTGTGTATGGTGAAAGAGAGTGGTCTAGTTTCATTCTTCTGCATGTGGATGTCCAATTTTCCCAGCACCATTTATTGAAGAGACTGTCTTTCTTCCAATGGATAGTCTTTCCTCCTTTATCGAATATTAGTTGCCCATAAAGTTCAGGGTCCACTTCTGGATTCTCTATTCTGTTCCACTGATCTATGTGTCTGTTTTTGTGCCAGTACCACACTGTCTTGATGACCACAGCTTTGTAGTACAACCTGAAATCTGGCATTGTGATGCCCCCAGATATGGTTTTCTTTTTTAAAATTCCCCTGGCTATTCGGGGTCTTTTCTGATTCCACACAAATCTTAAAATAATTTGTTCTAACTCTCTGAAGAAAGTCCATGGTATTTTGATAGGGATTGCATTAAACGTGTATATTGCCCTGGGTAACATTGACATTTTCACAATATTAATTCTGCCAATCCATGAGCATGGAATATTTTTCCATCTCTTTGTGTCTTCCTCAATTTCTTTCAGAAGTGTTCTATAGTTTTGAGGGTATAGATCCTTTACATCTTTGGTGAGGTTTATTCCTAGGTATCTTATGCTTTTGGGTGCAATTGTAAATGGGATTGACTCCTTAATTTCTCTTTCTTCAGTCTCATTGTTAGTGTATAGAAATGCCACTGACTTCTGGGCATTGATTTTGTATCCTGCCACGCTACCGAATTTTTACATGTTTTTTAAAGATTTATTTCATTGTATTTTTTCCCTCATGAACGTTATTTATTTATTTGTTTGTTTGTTTGTTTGTTTTTATTGAAGTTCAATTTGCCAACGTTTCTAGCAGCAATGTCCACAATAGCCAAACTGTGGAAGGAGCCTCGGTGTCCATTGAAAGATGAATGGAGAAAGAAGATGTGGTCTCTGTATACAATGGAACCCACCATTTGCTTCAACGTGGATGGAACTGGAGGGTACTATGCTGAGTGAAGTAAGTCAATCGGAGAAGATTTTTTTTTTTTATTTGAGAGAGAGGGCATAGCAGGAGGGGCAGAGAAAGAGGGAGAGAGAGTCCCAAGCAGACTCCCCACTGAGTGAGGAGCCTGACACGGGGCTTGATCCCATGATGCCGGGATCACGACCTGAGCTGAAACTAAGAGTAGGATGCTTAACCAACTATGACACCCCGGTGCCCTAATCTTTAAGTATTTTTTAAGAATGTGATTTTAGGGGCACCTGGGCAGCTCAGTCAGTTGAGCATCTGACTCTTGATCTCATCTCAGGTCTTGACCTCAGGGTCGTGAGTCCTAGCCCTGTGTTGGGCTCCACGCTGCACATGGAGCCTCCTTAAAACAAAACAAAATGGAACAAAATAAAAACATGGTTTAGAGCATTTCTTTGCGGACACAGCCCATCTTCTGTTTACCCAACTCTCAGTCACTAGTTATTTGTGAAACTGCCAATTTTTTCCCCCAGAACACATGAATGATGCTGTGATGAATATATATTTGCTGCACATACGCATCTGCGTGTTTTGTTTGAATCAATCACTACAAATATAGTGACTGCCTTGGAAGGCGTGACCTTTTATGGCCTTCAGTGCCTGCTGTCAGACTGCTGCCCCGTAGAGTTTGTACTAGTGTACAGTCTCACCGGCACGTGTGACAAAACCGTTTTCCTGAAATGTCATAAAGAATGTTGCAATTTTCTAAAAACCTCTTTGCCACAGTGGGAGGCCAAGGAGCCAGGGCATCTGCTGAGGTTCACTTTATCTCCTTATGTCACTAGAGCACGTGTGCCTTTCCCCGTGAGCGGGCTGGTTGTTTCTTGTCTTGCAAACTGCTCAAAAATACCCACTGCCTGGGATACTTGCCTGGATCTTTTCTGATTTACAAATATCACTTGCAGATTAAGAAATGTACTTCAGGGGACGCCTGGGCATCTCAGTCAGTGAAGCATCTGCCTTCGGCTCAGGTTATGCTCCCCGAGTCCTGGGATCGAGTCCCATGTCAGGCTCCCTGCTGGGCGAGGAGTCTGCTTCTCCCTCTCCCTCTGTCTGCTGCTCCTCTTACCTGTGCTCTCTCCCTGTCAGGTAGATACATAAAATCTTAAAAAAAAAAAGAAATGTATTTCATATTAGCCTTTCATTAGAACTGATTGCTTCTTCCAGAGGCCAATTAGAAAGTCAGAGTGTCTTTTGTAGATGTTGCTAACGTTTTCTCCGATGTGTTGATAGCTTCCTCATTTTGTAATGGATTAATAAAAAGGTTTTAAAGGTCAAGTGCACTAATCTTTCTCTTTATGATTTCTTTCTCTCCCTATAAACTTAGAAAGGTAGGAACTGCAATCTTCCCCCAACTCATGTGAGAAAAATTAGTAAATATTAGGAGAGGGCAAAGCCACCTTGATCCAGAAACAAGAGGACTGACCGAGGTAACATGGTAGCTACCTGTTCTAGATAAAGAGAGTTCGACTTGGCTTTTAGACCCCGCTGGGTCGAGTGTGTTTTGTCTTTCTACCACACTTCTCTGCCTGGATAGCAAGCGTACGTTTCTGTGGTGCCCTCTCAGATGTGCCTGAACAGCCGCTGAAGCTGTGGTTCGAATGCAATCGGAGGTCTCTTTCCTTACCCCATAAGCAGGGCCCCTTGGTCCTCGGTCCACACAGTGGGTTCCAGAGCTGAGTCCCAGAGGCCGACGAAGGAAAGAAACATTTAGCAGCTCAGAGACAGAAAGTGCTTTCCCAGGACTGCGGGCCAGGGAGGAAGAGTGCCGGGGCCCTGTGCCATCCCGTCCGCACACCGCCAGAGTCCCAGACACCCTGACGCCCTGATGACCCCTCACCCAGGAGTCTGCATCTCACAGCAGCCCCCTGGTGCCTCCATCGCTGGCACGTGTGGGTGTGGACACCCCCTTTCTGGCCAAAGGCTTTGTTCTACAGCTGAGGAGAGGAAGCCAAAAGTGGGGGGAGCACTTTTAGGTTTACAGACAGAGCGGGGACCAAATCCAGTTTCTAATCCCAGACACAGCCCCCCGAGGCCCTGGCCAGTGTGTGAGCCTCTGTGTAGTTGCCTCCCCCCCGCCCCAGGTACTTTTCTACAGAGCTCCTCAGATTTCCCAACTCTTCACCCCTACGGTGCCAGGTGGTATCTAAGTTTCCTTTGTCACCACAAACTGGGGGGAATGAGACCACAGAAATTCATGTGCCCATAGTTCTAGAGGTCAAAGTTTGAAATCAAGGTGTCAGCAAGCCCCTGCTTTCTCCAGAGGCTCTGGGGAGACTCCTTCTCTGTCTCTTCTGGCCTTGGGCTATTGCTGTGATGACCCCTCGTGTGTCATCTGGGTCCTCTTATGAGAGTGATAATCGTATTGGACTCAGGGCCTCTATATGCCAGGATGACCTCATTTTAACTCGAGTACATCTGCAAGCATCATCCTTCCACCTAAGGTCACGTTCTAGGGTTGCGAGAGGGACATGAATTTTGTGAGCACACTGTCCCCCCTGGTGCACATGGTCAGAGAAAAGCCTGTGGGAGGAGGGGCAGCAGAGGAAGGCCCCCCACATTGAGGGCACCATCAGAATCACTGCAGGGGCCCTGCACAACCCTCGTCCTTGTGCCCACCCAGACCCCTGAGCCAGAACCCCTGGGCCTGGGCCCAGCACATGGGTTTTAAAAGTGCTTCCCTGGAGATTCTGACAGACAGTGGTGAGCCCCCTTCCATAACAAGGACTTATCACTGGGGACAGCTGCAGAACCAGAAGCTACCTTTCTCAGCCCCCTGCATCGAAGGTGGCCTGGGGACATATTCTCACAGTGACACGGGAGTCACTTTCTAGTCCAAGTGGCTCAGAAGTGGGTGTGCCTTTCCTTGGGCACCCACTGGACAGGAAGGGCCACCGAGGCAAGAGGGTGGCACGGCCACGTGATGAAGGGTCCTGGGTCCCTGAACGACCTCATGGAGGCCAACAGTGACCTGGTCACACCACCTGCAGTGCCAGAAATGACCCTTCCTTCACAGCCCTGGAGCATGGGGGAGATGGCTGTCACATAGGTACTGTGGGGTCCCAGCTGAGAACCCCTGGTCTGAGAAGACATGGAGCCAACCCTGCTTCTGTGCTCCTGCATCCTCTTCCTATCACCTTCAGATGACCTCAGATTTGAATATGTGACTAATGTTCTGTATCTTTAACAAAATAGAAGTCCAAAGCATTTTCCACCAGCCTTAAATAGGGACCTACTCCTTAAAGTTCTCCTAGAATTGAATAACAGGAAGACGCTGATGATCCTGAATAATTTCCATTTTCTCTTGGCTGCCAGGAAGTTCAGAGTAAAATTTTATGTTTAATTACAGCACCTAAGTCACTCCAGATTCCTGGAAATCGGTCCTTCTGCTTCTAAATGGTTTCTGATCGGCCTTAACTGTGCACTCTCACGGTTTATGTGCGTTTTAAGATTGCACGTGAGATCAAATCTCTTTATTCATTTGGGGGCTAATAAATAATAAAGGCATACAAACGCACATCGGCACAAACACGCGCTCCCAGTAGAATTGTGTCAGAAGTGGAGGAGGCCGTATTAAATTTAGCTAACGAGTTAATGTAGCAAGCAGGTACTGACTGACCTCCTGCCAAGGTCTGGGCGATGGGCCAGGTGCCCAGGAAGAAGAGGCGGACCTGCATGTGGCTTTTTGCCGTCAGGCAATGCATGGCCTCGTGGGGGAGACAGGGGTGCTCACAAATAATCATAACATCAGGCCAAAATAATAACAAAACGTGCCACGTAACACAGAACAAGTGTGAGTCTGCAGGGAAGAGAATCAGCAGTTTGGACTGGCGGGATCAGGGAAGGTGTCACGGAGCCCAGGCGGCTAATCTGGCTTTAATGAGATGGAAATAAAATACTGACAGGTGGAGGAGCAGGGGGTTGTTTAGAGCAGAAAGAGCAAGGAACAGATGTGGCAGGTTGAGGGATCTTTCTGTATTTCATTCTCCGCTGTGCAGGTCCCTCCACCCTGTGCAGGGTTTTAACCGAGGATCACTCTTATTATTGTTATTATTTGTTTTCTACCTAATGAGTAAAGTTACTTAAAATAGTCACCGTGTCCTGGCATTACATTCTGAGTTTTTCCTAAGATGAAATCAAAATTCGCCAGTCTCGGAGGTTCCGACCTTCGGGAACTTGATGGAAGTCTGACATGTTTCCCTTGGCCGGGGCCAGGCTGTCTTCCCGTGCCAACAATAAGAGAGTAAGATAATGTTGGTTTCAGATCTTGATTCTTCAGAAAATGCCTCTGGCACTGCACTTTCTGAAACATAATGGTGCGAGGGGACGATTCCAAGAACTGTGTGCCGGGGTCCTCAGGGGACGCGGGGCCGGTTTGTAATTACCGCACAGGGGCACTCACAGACCCCGCGACTCCGCACCTCGTCCTCCCCCACGCTCCCCAGGAAGACAAAACAGCACACAACAAAACTGGCTAAGAAAATCCCCTTTGGAAGAGTTGCCTATGCCAGAAGAGATCCCAAAGTCAGAGAGCGTGTTCCCATGGGCGCTCGCAGGGCTCACATAGGACTGGATGTGAAAAAAATGCTCACTTCCCCAGCTGCTGTCTTCAGAACTGGGGGCGAGGGGTGATTGGGGGCAATTAGGTCCGGCATCCATGGGCCTCCCTATACTTTTTCTAAGTCTCTGTGTGAAAGTCAAGCACACGGAGGCAGGGCAGTCCCGGTGGCTCAGCGGTTTAGCGCTGCCTTAAGCCCGGAGCGTGATCCTGGGGACCCAGGATCGAGTCCCACGCCAGGCTCTCTACATGGAGCCTGCTTCCCCCTCTGCCTGTGTCTCTGCCTCTCTCTATCTATATATCGAATAAATTTTTAAAATTTTTAAAAAATGTTTTAAAAAAAAGCACACAGAGCCAGACACTGCTGAGACACCAGGTTCTCCAGCCGGTGTCCCTATCTCCTTGGCCGACGCTACCTACCGTGCATCAAGCCTCCCTATGGCCGGGGACCCTTCGGGGTGCGGCTCCACCATCAGGGCAGCCCTCCCTGGCCCCAGCCCTCACCCTAGCCCCCTGGATCTGGGCAGTGGTCCATTTCCAGCTGGCCCCACTGCCATTTTTTTCTATGTGCGGCCCATCTGTCATCCGTGAGGCTGTGAGCCCATGGACAGTATTTCTGCTGGTAGAATGTGACACCCAGAGCAGAGGGGGCAGAGGAAATAGTGGGAGGCAAGGGTAGGAGATGCTGCCTGGGTCCCCCCAGACAGGCCGGGGACTTCTTTCTTTTATTCTTCAGCCAAGAAGCACCTCCCTGGTGTCTCCGCTGCAACGAACGTCTCTGGTCATCGTTGGTGCTTTCTTCTCTCTGTGCCCAGTCCAGCTTCTAGGTGGGGAAATGACCGGCCACCTCAGCATGAGTCACGGGTCCGCCCCACGGCTTGGGGAGGGCAGGACACCATGTTATACAGAATGTTATTTATTGAAAAAAATAATTCCTCCCAAAGGAAAGTCAGAGTGCTCTGACCAAAGGAAGTGGGGTGAGGCTGGGCCCCAAGACAATTCATGGGCTCCACCTCAAGATCACATAGCGAGTTCATTCGCACGTGTGTTTGTTCAACTACTATTTACTGAGCTTCTACGCTAGGGCCTGGACCTGCATCTTGTCTCTAGTGTCTCCCTGCTGCTCTGGGTTGGGTTCTGCATGGGATGCTAGACCCAGATGTTGGCCCCTGGGAGCTATGGGGCAACCCCATTAGCCA
This sequence comes from Canis lupus dingo, assembly GCF_003254725.2. NCBI lineage: Eukaryota > Metazoa > Chordata > Mammalia > Carnivora > Canidae > Canis > Canis lupus. Next base: position 66,616,479 of record NC_064247.1, on the reverse strand, counting down.
TAAGACACTCAGTCACTGAGGCAAAGTGACCCTGTGACCTTGGCCAGCATGGCCCCTTCCCCCTTCCCAACCCCATGACAAATCTCACTCATTCCTCCAGCAGAGCCCCATTGTGCAGGGTCTGGGCAGCCGAGGAATCACTGACAGACTCAACATCATCCTTATCTGACCTCTGGTGACCTTCCCGGGGCCGTGACCCCAGTGATACCTGGCCTGAGGATGGGGTCTTGTGGAGACAGATGGGCCCCCAGCGAGAGGCCCATGCATCATGCAGAAAGAGCTGCCTTCTTTGTATATTCTGCATCAACCCATGAGGTGCTGGCGCGGGATGCTGGTGAAAAATCAGACCCTTTGGAAGAACACCGAAGGTAATGGAGCAAGAAGATTGGCTTTTCTGGGCTTTTTCATCAGTGAGGAGTGTCCAGAACACATGCCAGCATGCAGACGCTGCGGGCCGGGCTGCAGGAGCCGTCCCCCTCAGCAAGGAGGTTCCGTGATGGGCATCGGGAGCCGAACGTGTGGGTGTCTGCTCACCAAACATGCAGCAGTGACAATCTGGACCTCAGGCAGCCCTGAGGATGCACAGCATCCTTGCTGTGAACCCAGTGCCCCAGGTCACCGGATGGGACCCTTTGGGCTGCCCTGAATATCTCCCGAGGACTGGTTGTGTTAGGAAATTTGGGGTTCCTCCTCCACGCAGAACCCGGGATCCCATGGCTCACAGAGCTGAAGAGTGGCCCAGTGGAGCTCCATATGGGGTGAATGGATCACAGGAAAATCTTCTTTCCAGAATATTCTAGTGCGCCAATCACTTGCCTCTATCCCAGACCTGCCAAAGGGCTGCTGCCAGGGGGTGAGGGGGGCAGCAAGAGCTAGGGTTTGGAGCCACCGAGTCAGGTCGGTCCCTTCAACTTCGAGCACATGCTAAACCTCTCTGGCCTAGTTTCCTCATCCATCCAAGACAATCGTGCTTCTCAGAAGTGCTTGACAGAGGCCAAGCACACAGCATACCACCACAGCAAAGTGTCACTGTGCTGCACCCACCTCTGATTGTCTCATCTGCAAAATGGGCATGAAACCCCCGCTCCCCAGGGTGGCCTGTGGCCTGTGAGAGGCAGACCGCCTCACATATGGGAAGTACTTGAGAAATGGCAGTTTCCTCTTCCTCCTCTCTTAATTGTCCATAATTGCCTTAATTCCTAATGACCTTGAGTAGTCAGGCAGTCCTGGAAGGTCCTGCTGGATCCATAAATACCAGGGCGGTCAGCCAAGGCGGGTTCAGGCCCTGGACATCCCAGTCTTCAAACCAGGAGGCAACCTCCTTCCTCATCCTTGGTGACCCCCTGCAAATGGGCTTATTGAGTGAATCTCGCCCTTTACCGGTATGGAGTATCCTGGATGCAAGATGCTTTCTCTCTGACTCAGCTCCCAGCAGAACTAGGATTCCCAGGCTCTCTTGCAGCTAGAGGTAGTCACGTGACCCTGCTCTAGCCAATGAGGCGTGAGCTGGGGGTCGTTGCTAGACCAGTGCCTCCATCTGCTCTCCCCCTTTCTGCTCCTGGCAGGGAGGGCTGTGGCTCTGGTGCCATTTAATACTGCATCGTACAGCCTCTCCTTTATTAGTTTCCTCTGGCCTCCTGAAACTGTTTCATCTTCTTAAAACAAAACTGCAGTTGACTCTCAAACAACAACCGTCCTGAACAGCCGAAAATGAGTGTGTAACTTCTGGCTCCCCCCAAAACTTGGCCAACAGCCTACTGTTGACTGGAAGCCTTACCCATAACATAAACAGTCGATTCACACATATTTTGTGTGTCGTATGTATTGTGTACTGTATTCTTACAATAAAGTAAGCTACAGAAAAGAAAACATTATTAAGAAAATTATAAGGAAGAGAAAACACATTTTTTGGTACTGGATTGTATTTATGGGAAAAAAATCCACATATATGTGCACCCACACAGTTCAAACTTCTGTTGTTCAGAGGTCAACTGTATTTCGTTTTTGATTTCAAATCATTCATAAACCGCTTTTGCTGGATTTCTAAACATATCATCTTGTAACAACGTGCTATGTTTGAATTATAAACGTGGTCACATTTTGTCATGACAAGAAGTATGGAGTTTCAGACTTCTAATCAAAGTCTAACACACCTACAGAGAAGTGCAGAAATCATAAATGTATCGCAGGACAGATTTTTTGCCAGCTGAACACACCAGAGCCACCATCACCCAAACCGAGAGACGCTAGCGGCCCCCAGAAACTCTCCCTCTCTGAAACTCTGCCCCAAGGGGCAATCACTGCCCTAGCTTCCAACAGCAAGGGTTTGCTTTGCCTGTTTTTATGCTTTTATATAAATGGAATCATCCAGCGTGTGGCTGCTTTTACTCAACGTGATGTAGGTAAGATTCGTCTGCGCCGCTGCCTGTGGTTAGGAACTGCTCATTCTGGTTGCTCTACATTATTTTGCCACATCAACAAACGACCGCGTTTTTGTTTCTAACAGCAGCCTGGTATTCTAATGTGAGGATGTGCCAAGCCTTATCTAACTCTTTCAAGACTCTGGGGGGTTTTGTTTGGGGTGGTCATGAACATTACTGCAGTTATACTCCTGAACTCACACCTCGGGGCACTTTCCCCAGATATCTATAGGTACATTCCTAGCTCATCTTTTCATTTATCTACCTCTGGACCACTGGGCTTATTAAAGAATCATACAGTCCTTTTACAACAAAAGGGAAAAAATCCTATAAAATATATTCAAATTGCCAAAATGCCCCAAAGGCAGAGTGGGGCCACCCTTTCGTCTGTCTCCAGCCTTCATAAAGCCTCATCTTCTTCCTCTGCCAAGGATCCCAGCCCCGTGGCTCCCAGCCCTTCTGGTGCTCGTCCCTTCTGTGTCTGGAAATGATTTGACAGCCTCGTGAGTTTTACAGGCTCTAAGCATCCATTAGCTGACCTAATCATTTTCAGAGACCTGGGTTATCTGTGGTCCTGCCAAACCTTCACCCGTCAGAAATTGGAATGGGGAGAGTTGGTCCACATGTCCAAAGAGAGTAGTGGAAAAGATGTGCATAGACCTCTTTCATTAGAGAAAGAGAATTCAGGAGGCATGGCAGGGGGTGAGGGTGGGGCGTCGCCAATAAAAAAGTGTTAGATGAAGACAGTGTTAAATGACAATAAGCAAGATTTATTTAAGGGCAGGCATATTACATGTTCTATGGAGGGAATGGGGCGGATCATTTACATATACTTGAAAACAAACCTCTCTCCCCACAGTTGAGGTTCCCGTGCACATGAAAGGTGTTCCTAAAGGGGTCTCAGACACCACAGCAAGGGAGCATGAAAGGGGCGGGACCTGGATTTTGCAAGTTATTCCCTTGTGCACTGTGGTGATTTTCTAGCCCTGGGCTTTGCATCACATTTCTGTTACTGTGTAATAATTTATTGCAAACTTAGTGGCTTAATACAACACACATTTACTCTCTCACATTTTCTGAGGGTCAGGAGTCTGGGCGCAGCTTCACTGGGTCCTCTGCTCGGGGTCTCACAAAGCTGAATCAGGGTGTCCTCTGGGCTGTGTTCTCATCAGCGGTCAACAGGGCAAGGCTGCCTCAGGTTTTGGGCTGAATTCTTTTCCTTGCAGCTGTGGAGCCAGGATGGGTTGCATCTTCAAGGCCAATCGGAGAGTCTTGGACATCAAGGAGTGTCTCAGTCTCTCTTGCTTGATTACTCTAGGCCCACCCAAGATAAGCGCCCTTTTGGTCAACTCAAAATCAGCTCAGTGACGACTTTAATTACATCTGCAAAATCCTTCACCTTTGCCATGTTCTATGGGTCGGAAGCAGTTTGCAGGGTGTGCCCACCGTTGAGAGGAGGGGAGCCCAAAGGTGTGTATGTGGGGGAGTGGGGGGAGGTCAGGGAGCCACATTAATTCTGCCCACCGCACACATTCACCATGTTTACTTAGGCAGCATTAGTGGGAGTCATCCAAGGAAATGGCTCATGGTTCAATGTTTGGTTTTTCCACATGTCTAAAGACTGCTGGTGCATTTTGTTAAAGGAGTATTTTGTAATGCTCTCCCCACTCCACCTGGTTTGTTTCTGCTCTCCGTGTGTGAGCAGTGAGGCACACTTACTGCCATGCCTGTCTTATGCTTACACAATCAAATACAACCATGTATACTCAAATGGAGAGTCCATCCCTGTTTTTTACCCAAGTGAGATTAAACCATAAACATTGCCGCTCACATCAGTTTATTTTTCCCCTCACACGGGCGGCCTCCCTGATGCTTCCCCACCCCCTCCTCCTTCACCAACGGCTGGTGTCCCGTAGCTCAGATGGGCCACGTTTCCCCCTCCCCAGTGAGGGATGTTCTGTTTGTGTCCAGGTTGCTTGGTCTATTTGTCTGGTTTTTTTGTTCCACACCATATGATGCCGTAACAGATATCCTTGTAAATATATCCTTACACCCTGGCACTTTTCCTGCTACAGGATGGATTTTCTGAGGAAAGATTTCTGGGCCACATCTGTACATGTGTGGCTGTCTCCAAGACCACAGCGACGTGCACCCGTGGGCTTCGATGAACACTCCTACTTCCCTCCACTCTCCAAATTAAACAACTTGCCAAACCTGAATTCAAATCCTGGTTTTACTAGTTCCTCCTGTATTTTCAGGGATAAATTGCTCAACATCCCTAGACCTAAGTCTCCCATCTGTAAAAGGAGAATAAGGATGGTGCCTATGGATGGATCTGAGGGTTGGATTTGCTAACACAACTAGAAGTCCAGCCTGGCTGACATGTGCCAAGATTCACTATGTGGCCGCTACTCTGACGAGTAGAAGAGCAGAAACTGGCCTTCCAAGATCAACCCAAGGCAGCGCTCCTTGTCAAGCCTTGCCTTTCCTGAGAGCATCTTGTTCAAGCCGGAAAGGAAACGGGCTGGAAATGCTAAGCCTGTGTTCTCTAGAAGTCAGGGAGGGAAAGCAGAATTGTCAGCAGCACTGTCACCACCACCATCACCATCTACGTCAGAATGACCCCCACGTACTGAGCACTTATATTTGTCGACAGGTCTCTCCCTGCAGGAGGGTCACTCCAGAGAGTGTTTCCTTTCTTAGCCCATCCACCAGATTGGGGGTGTTTGGCTCTAAGTAGCACAAACCCAATCCAAGGTAGTTTCTACAATAAGGAAAGTATTTCTTCTTGCAGGAAAAGAAATCGGGAGGCTTAGTGGCTCCATAGATGGCTAACTGGGTGTCATCATCAAGAACTCATGTTCTTCCCTCTTGCTGCTCTTCCATCCTCAACATGTCAGCCTCTTCCTCCATATCACAAAATGGTTGCCATGGTTCCGGCTACCGCTTGCAGCTGTCACAGTGTCCAGCGGACGAAAGCAAACTGTTTCTTCTTTGTGTCCCCTTCTAAGAGCAAGCAAGCCTGGGGGGGCGAGAACTGTACTTTCTACCCCATGTCCCTCACTACAGCCAGACAGATGTGCTCCCGAGTTCATGAATCCTGCCTCTGACCCTTACATGGTGGCAGTGGATAAGTTGCTTCACCTCTCTGTAAACCAGGCTTCTGATCTATAAAATCTGATCTGGTCTATTTCTGATAAAATAGTATTTCACAAAGTTGCTGTGAAGATTCAATGAAATGGGAATGCCTGTGTTCTCAGGACCCTTACTATTACTGTTGTCCTTGCTGTCACTATTATTGTTGTTAGCCCGGGGCAGTGTCTGGCTTGGTAACTACTTGAGTTGCTGAGTGATTGAAGGGGGGAACTGTCGCAGTGGCGGGACGGAGATGTGGGAGAAGCAGGAGCTGACAAGGGGCCAGCACAGGACCACCCAGCACGCCAGTGCAGGCCCGGACGCAGAGTGAAGGATCCCCCATCCTGCATGAAGACCCTGAGCCCCAGAGGCGCAGCAGGCTGCCCCCGGACCATCTCGGCCTTTTGTTTTTATCTGGGCTGTCCCGGCGGCCCTCGAGCTAACACTCGGTGTCATTACTCTGCTTGAGCAGCTCAGGTACCAGCTCGTTTGTCAATCAGCACTGAGCATTGTGATCATCAAAGACCCGAGAGCTTTGTGCGGGCACAGCCGCCTGCGCAGCTGAGAGGGCCCCCAGCTGCTCTGCAGGGAGCCAGCAGATGCAGGAGACCAGGAGAGGGCTGATTTAGGGGTCAGGGCCCATGCTCGAGATCCTCCACGAAGGGGTGTAAGGATGCAGACCAAGGCTGAGGCCTCAGGAACCGTGGCTGGGGCCCCCATGTGCAAGTGAATCCTCGGGTCCCCACTTAGCTGAGTGACACTGGGCAAGTTACTCCCGTCTCTGAGCTACAGTCTCCTGTTCTGAAAAAATGAGAGTTGGACCAACCAGGGCTGAGCCCTTCCAGCCTTGGATTATGCACGCAGCTCCCGGAGGGCAGGGGCAGCCCTGGCAGGTGAGGCGGCGGGACACTCAGGAGGGTGGGAGACGGGCCGTGAGCTCTCAGGAGGCGGCCTGGTGTGCATGTGCGCAGTCCCTCCATGAAATTAGAAACGAGGGATGCCTGGGTGGCTCAGCGGTTAAGTGCCTGCCTTCAGCCCAGGGCGTGATCCTGGAGTCCCGGGATGGAGTCCCGCATGGGGCTCCCTGCCTGGAGCCTGCTTCTCCCTCTGCCTGTGTCTATGTCTCTGCCTCTCTCTATGTTTCTCATGAATAAATAAATAAATTCTTTAAAAAAGAAATTAGAAACTCATGGGAGGTTTAGGTGCTTGCCCTGTGACACCTGTGTTCTCTGCACCACGGGCCTCCACCTGCATCAGGCTTCGACATCCGTGCAGCCGGCAAAATCCAGCATTTTCCCAAAGAAGTGAAACAGCATTGGCCAGAACGGAAAGTAACAGGGTGCATAAGGGTTAGGACCGTCTACGGAACTGTATTCCAGGGCGTGCACGAACTGGTCACTGTGCAGAAGGATTCCTCCCCTGGGGCCACTTTTGAGAGCCACACACACACACACACACACACACAACACACATTTTTTCAGGACTATCCTTTCCTTAGGTGACTATTCCTGGGGGCTGGTCAGGAGCAAGGAGGTGGTTGGGCTATGCCCACAGCAGACATGGCCTTGTCCTCAGAACAAATGCTCGGACATGACTGCTTATTCTCATCAGTGCTGTCACTGCGCCCAGCAGGCACCTGTACACAGGCAAGGGCCCATCCTAGCCAGCAGGGTGGCAGAGATGTGGCATTTCAGCGTGGGGGAGAAGGGATGCCCGGGACACAGGGCTTGCTCCGGTCAGGTGCGGTGAGGAATGGCAGGCAGGGTGCAGAGGGGACCGTGTGGCAGCTCCACGAAACAGCATGGGTCCAGCTCCTCACCCCAGCATCGTGCGGCTGCAAGTGTCAGGCGGCAAGAGTGAGAAGGCCCGGCCACCGGCCGGAGTCACGGCTAGCATCTCTTGTCAACTGTGACCCCCTGTGAGGGGATGGGGCTCAAACACCAGTTGGGCCCGGCTTGTCCCAAATCGATGCAGCAGGTGGCTTAGTGAGAGGGCACCTGGAGGTGAGTTCCAGGGCACGGGGCTGGGCCTGGGGGTGGGGAGGTGTCCCACGCCCAGGGTGCCGCAAAGGCCAAGGCCCTGGTATTTCATCCCTGCTCCCACTCTGGCACAGGTGCTGTGCTGGTAAATGCCCAACAGCTGGCTCTCCACACCCCGTGGGCACATGGTGCCTGATTCCCACCATGCTGACTTCCGAACAGAGATGCAGGGCCTCTGAACACAGAGCTGCTGGAGGCCCAAGCTGCTGGCTCCTGCACGCACTGTCGCTGCCACGCCTGGTATGCAGTAGGTGCTCAGCAGTTTCTACAATAAGGAAGATATTTCTTCTTGCAGAAAAAGAAATCGGGAGGCTTAGTGGCTCCTTAGAGCCATCCTTCTACAGTGATGGAACTGGTCTTCATGCTCATGATCATATTTGGGATGCCCCCAAGCAGAGCCCAAGACGATGGCTTGATCTAGGAAGTAATTCCAGGAAGCACGGTGAGGAGGTGAGGGAATAAGATGGCAGGACCACCGTGCCAGGGTGCTGGGTGAGCAGTGGGCTCAGCCTCCAGGGACCTGAGATGGCCTCTGAGGAGCAAGAAAGCTGCAGTGTCCCTTGGCAACTCCTGCCTGTTGCTGGCTGAGGCTTCCCTCAGCTTCTCGAGGTTGGATGGACCATCAGGTGGAGGAGAGGGAAGCCATCCCCCCAGGTGCCTCCCCACAGGCCAGCGGGAGGTGGGTGGTCCCCGTCAGCAGCCACGGCGACATCTACGCAGACCCCATGGCCACCCAGGTCCAGAGAGAGACAGCCTCCTTCTCTGGCTTATATATGAGGGTCCAGGGGAAGAATCTCTTCTCCCAGAAGTCCTGGTGTGGGCAGGGCTGAGCTCCCTCTGGAGGCCCCAGGGGTGGGTCCTCTGGCCCTTTCCAGCCTCTGGTGGCCCCAGACGTCCCCAACTCTGCCGCTGTCCTCACTGTGGCCTGTCCTCTGGCTGGTGTCTCAGAACTGCCTGCACAGACTCAGGACAGGCTCATCTTGAGCCCTACTGCACTTATATCTGCCAGACTCTGTCTCTGAGTCAGGGTGTAGAGACACCTTTTGGGGGACGCTGTGCTCCCCACTGCAGTGGCAGCCCATGTTGGAGAGATGCCACTCCGCCACCTCCTCTCAGATCTCTGACTTCCTTCTCGAGGCCATCACCCCCTGTCGGGGCTGTCTCCCCATCCTGAGCTAGCACCCTTGCCCCCTGGACACTGGGCCCCATGAGGGCTGTGTCTGCTTGCCCAGAGCCTCCCCCAGGGCTTGGCCTGGCTTCCCTAGTGTGCAGCGAATCTTTGTCCCGGGGAGAGAATGCTCAAGCAAGTAACAGAACTCAAATTCGGGGCGAAGACCCCCCACTTCCCAGGGCACACACTGCGGATGGCAGCCAGGGTTTTGCTAGTTTTCTTTTTGTGAACCGTCCCTTTTTGAGGAGCCCTAAAGGCAAGTCCAAACGGCCTGCCCTCTGAGTACGGGCCACCAGGGCAGCATTTCCATCCAAAGATGGGCCCCTGGGGATCCCTCCTTGGCTCAGTGGTTTAGCACATGCCTTCGGCCCAGGGCGTGATCCTGGAGTCCCAGGATCGAGTCCCACATCGGGCTCCCTGCATGGAGCCTGCTTCTCCCTCTGCCTGTGGCTCTGCCTCTCTCTGTGTGCCTCTCATGAATAAATAAATAAAATCTCTAAAACAAAACAAACCAAAGATGGGCCCCTTCCTTGGGCCTCTAGTGTCCGGCGAGGTTGCAGGGGTCCGGATGGCTGGGTGTGTGCAGGTTCTCAGAGCAGACCCCTGAGCCTGCAGGAGGAAAACCCCAGACCCCCTTCCAGCCCTGCTTCATAGGCCACATCTCCCTCCACACCCAGAAAGGAGCTCAGGACGCCTGTGGCCAGTTCTGCAACACTGCCAGTTTCCTGTCATTGCCCCTTAAAAAAGAGAAAATTTCATCGTTTTAGGATTAAGTAATCAGCATGCCATGTATTTCTCCAAACCACAATGGCAGGCCTGCTGAAGAGCCGGCATCGGCCCCAAGACAACAGCAGGCCCCACGGCTGAGCCTGACTTGGAGCCTGGGGAAAGCGCAGCTGCTCCAACCAGCCAGGCCCACCTTGCCAGCTCGGCTGGTGGCCGGAATCCGGAAGGGAGGGACGGGAAGGGCCGGCCTCAGAGCCCCTGTGACAATCCTCTCACTTCTCTGGGCTTGAATTTCTCCTCCATAGAATATACAAGCAATGGGAGCATGACAAGCGCCATGCTTCCTGCCGGCCAGACCCACTCAGGGTGCTGACCAGACTATTGCAGTTAGTCTTCATAAATGGCAGGTGCTACTTTCACCCCATTTTACCCAGATACGGCAGCCGGGGCTCAGAGAGGCTGAGGAGCTTGCCCGAGGTCACAAAGCTAGCCACTACCACAGTCAACTTTAGAGCATTCCATCCCCTCAGAGAAAACCCTCCACCACTGGCAGTCACTCTACGCATCTTCCTGTCTTCACACCCCTGCCTATTCTGGATACTTCATAGAAATGGAATCATACACCGTGTGGCCTATGAGTCTGGCTTCTCTCACTCAGTACGATACGATATTTTCACTCACGTAGTATGTGTCGGTCCACCCTTCCTTTGTGTAGCCACCTGCAGCCTGGCAAGAGAAGACGATAGAGATGACCCACAGGCAGCCCCCTGGAGGGTCTGCAGCAGAGCAAGCACGGCTGTCGCTGCAGCTGCTGCAGCCCTGACACCAGCTGACCATCAGGCACTTGGACGTGCAGGGGAGCATGGCCCTTCCCACTGAGAGTGGGGCCGAGGACCCTCCTGACTCTGTCTGGGTGGATTTTCCTGACTGCCCTTGACTGATAGAGTCCAGCAGCACTGATACTAGGCCGGCTCCAGGCCTGGCCTGTAAGAGAACTGAAGTCTCCTTCCATCCACTGGAAGCCCCAGCATGGCCAGTTGTGCTTGCCAGAGCCTATGTTCACCATGTAGGAGGGAGGGAGCCTCCAGCCCTTCCAGCTGCTCAAGTCCTCCCAGCTGAGCCCCAGACATCACAGAGCAAAGGCAAAGCAAACTTGCTGTGTCTTTTCTGAATTTCTGACCCACAAAGGAGAGAGATATGGTGATGAAAAGCAATTATTTCAAGTCACTGGGTGTTGGGATCATTTGTTACACAGCCATTGGTAAATGTAACAGTGAGCATGGTCGTCTGCTACAGTCCATTCTTCTGGTCGCCAAATATTCCTTCTGCTTCCCCCTTCCCACACAGACAATACACTCAGCTCCTCTCCGCAAGACAACCACAAGTCCCACCAGGAATGCATCCCAGCTGGTAGCCCAAGGTCTTTGGGGACGCATGCTGGTCTGTACAACAGCCTCAAATATGGAGATTCTAGGTGGAGCATCTGAGTCAGGACAAGTTATTTGCCCTCCATCCACCTGGAAGGTTCAGAGCTGCAAGATGGGGAGGAGGGGCAGGATACCCCAGTCAACACTGCCATTCAGAAAGAGGAGCTAATCTGAGGCATTTTTCAAATCCATTTGGGAAGCCCTGGAAGATGTGTCCTGATCAGGGCTCCCTGGCCCTTGCTTCTCCACACCATCCTGGCCTTTGATCCTCCCGGGCCCCTCAAAGTAGATATTGGGGATTGCCTCTCTTCAGAGCCTATACCACTTTCCAGGCCACTTCCTGCCTGTAGAAGGTTGAGGATCAAGCCTTTCGTTGGCAGCAAAACTCTCACGATAAAGCCAGTAGGCTTCTTGTCTAGCTGATTGCCGTCAGTCTCATGAGCCAATAAACAAGCCCACTTGCATTTCAAGACACAGTGCTCATGAGGACATATTTCTCTGCTTCGTCGTCTTCTTCTCTTTCTGGAACTTGTTGGGAAGCTTCCTTGGGAAGGTCTCGCCATTAATCTCTGCCATGAGTCACTCCACCCGACTGAAAGGATTTACGGGGCCGCACACCATTAGTCTGTGCTTGGCCTCGAGAAAATGTAATTAGCCAAAATCAGTTTACAAGGCCTTCCAGATCTTTGTCTCTCAGAGTTCCTCCAGCTTTGCTCTTTCTGTGGCTGAGTTGAACGGCATCTGGATTTTCAATAGTGCAAGACCTTTGATTCCCTTTCGTTTTTGGTGTAAACAAGATATTTTCTTGAGCTTGTCTCTTTTTTACTGTACTTTGCCAAGTAGGGCCAATCGCAGCATATGTGCTTTGTGTTATGCTCCAACCTCTTTCTCTAAAGATGCAAGTTCGTCCTGTATGCCGAGTTCCTGCAGGTTTTATCAAACATCTGCCACCGCATGTCGCAGGTTCCATGCTTCCAACGCCAGCCTATCTCCTCATCTGCTGACTGCTGAGCAGATGCTGCATGTTTGAGGATTTTGTGATACCACCATTCCCCACTGGCATCAATTGCTGTATTAGTCCAGTTGGGCCAAATCATGCTTTGGGTACAGAGTGAGCCCCCAAGTCCCCATGGCTTAACACAACATAGGTTTCTTTCTTGCTCGTGATCACGTCCAGTGAGGGTCAGCAGGTGCTGTGCCCCCGGTGCTCATGCAGGAACCCAAGTTCTTGGCAATACCACTGCCTTGTAGCTGTAAGGTTTTCAAGCAGCAGAGAGGCCAGCAAGAGAAGGACCTCAGGGCCTTCCACTGCCTGCACCGGGATGTGGCATGTGCTGTGCATATCCTGCTTCACTGGCCAGAACTAGTCATTCCTGATGACTGACGACCGGCCTCACAACTGCGGGGTTAGGAAGCACTTGGGACTGAATGGCTGGTGGGCACTGCTGTCTCTGCCACATGAGCCTCAAAGATGGGACAGGACACATGTCCTGTGGCTTTCCAGAGCTGGCAAATTTCAGAGGGGCAACCTTGACATAAAAATGAGCTGCCTATCCCCAAACAGCCAAAGCAGTCTTGAAAAAGAAAAACAAAACTGGAGGTATCACAATTCTGGACTTCAAGCTATATTACAAAGCTGTAGTGATTAAAACAGTATGGGACTGGCACAAAAATACACACGCAGCACAGAATAGAAAACCCAGAAATGAACTCACAATTATATGCAAAAAAAAAAAAAAAAGACAGTTTCTTATATGGGGGAAAAAAAGAGTTTCTTCAACAAATGGTGTTGGGAAAACTAGACAGCCACATGCAGAAGGATGAAACTGGACCACTGTGTTACACCGTATGCAAAAACAAATTCAAAACAGATTAAAGACCTAAATATGAGGTCTGGAACTATAAAAATCCTAGAAGAGAGCACAGGCAGTCATTTCTCCTACATCCGCTATAGCAACATTTTTCTAGATATATTTCTGGAGGCAAGGGAAACAAAAGCAAAAATGAACTATTGGGACTTCAAGATAAAAAGCTTCTTCACAGCAAAGGAAACAATCAACAAAACTAAAAGGCAACCTATGGAATGGGAGATGATATTTGCCAATGACATATCTGATAAAGGGCTAGTATCCATAAATCCATAAAGAACTTACACAACTCAACACCCAGCAAATAAATAATCCCATCAAGAAATGGGCAGAAGACACGAACAGACATTTCTCCAAAGAAGACAAACAAACAGCCAACAGACACATGAATAGATGCTCCACCTCACTCGGCATCAGGGAAATGCAAAGCAAAACCACCATGAGACACCACCTCACACCGGTGAGAGTGGCTAAAATTAACAAGTCGGGAAATAAGAGATGTTGGTGAGGATGCAGAGAAAGGGGAACCCTCTTACACCGTGGTGGGAATGCAAGCTGGTGCAGCCACTCTGCAAAACAGTATGGAGGTTCCTCTATCAAACCTTGGCTTCTTGGGGGGACCCAGGAAGCCCCAGTATTTATAGCTGCAAGAACTGAGCTCCCACTGAGGTCAAAAAGATGGAGACACAGCCAGAAGGGACTTTCTAATTATGCAATTCAAAGAGTCACAGTTTCTAAAACAAAAAAAAAAACAAAAACAAAAACAAAAGGTGTCAGAGTTTCTGGACTCTGGAGGACTGACACCACCACAGCTGTACCTGTCACCATACCTTCTGGGGCTTGCACAATCAGATCCAATGACCTTGACAAAAGACTGCTGGAGACCCCTGGGCGTATCAACATGAGTCACCAGGGCTTGTGTAATCTAATTCCCACCCTCCTGTCCCTGTCTCCCCAGCTCCCAGGCCTCCACGCCCTCCCAGGCCTCCCAGGCCTCCCAGGCTTTGCACATGCTGTTCCCTCTTCTGCAACACCCTTCTCCCCCCTTGAGCTCCTCTTCCTTTATCAAGATCCCATTGAAACTCTACCCCCACCCCCTGTGACTTCATGCCCAACAGTCCCCAGCCCTGCTGTCCTCCTGGGGGTCTAGGATTTCCCTCATGTCCTTGTTCTGTAAATGTTGGTCACCCCCAGGACCAGGAAGCCCTGCACATGAGCCGGGCTTTAGCACACGCAGCCTGCATCCCCACGGCCTCACACAGGCTCGGCAGGAAGCACAGGTGGGCGGCGGGCTGCCTCTGCAGCACTCTGAGCACTTTATGCCTGTGACCCAGGAGCTATTTTCATAATTTCACAAAACTTAATAGAAATTGCACACAAGTCAAAATCAGAGTGACTTGGAGGTCAAGTTTCACCACTCTGGGAACCAGTCATGCTGATTATCTCATGCTCTGATTGGCTGCCATGGTTCGAGTCATGAATAAAGAACGAGGAAGCTGCTATCATCTGGTAGCAAAAAAAGAGTTTCAAAACTTGGGATCCGAGAGGGTGTCCTACAGAGGGGGGTGCTGAGGCCCAGAGCCTCTCCTCCAGGGAGCTGTGCCACAGATTGGGGAGAGCGGACAGCTCTGGGATTAAGAGCTTTTCAAACAAGGCTGGCAAGTTTTAAAGCGACCCAAATATAAGAAAATATTATAAAATGAACTTGCTTATTTCTGGGATAGTAGTGATGAGCACTGTTTAGAAGTGGCTCTAGGGTAAAATGGGTAGGATAGACTTGCAGGCTGTGGCCCCCGCCTGGGGTCACTGTCACCGTAGACGAAGCGGAGACTGGAAAAGGCTGGAGCTCTTGTGTACCTGGGCTCAGACCCCAAAGGAGCTGTGGCTCAGCAGCACCCAATGATGTCCTCAGGGAAACACTCTTCTTTGTGCCTGTGTCCTGCTCAGTGCTTGAATGCCTCCCCTGATGGAGAGCTCACTACAGCACCAGCAGGTGTTGGATGGTATGTTAGGATAAGGGGTGAGATCCATCACTGTTTCCACTCTTCTCTGAACCTTGTCTCCTCTGGTCTCCCTGCTACCAGCAGCCCTGTGGGGCTCTTCTTATTAAATCCTTCACAGACGGACACCAGGGCTCACAGAAGTTTCTAAATGACTGCCAGAAGCAAATGGGTCTAATGTCAAAGCTCAGCATCCCCTAAGGATAAAGCTGAGTCCTTGTCCATCAGGAGCCTTATCCCCTTTATGCAGGTGGTCATTCCCCTTCCAGGGAGGAGGGAAACAGGACACAGGTCCCCGCCTCTGTGTCCTCTCCTGGCCTGATCCCTTTGCCAGGGTGAAATATGAGCTGCAAAGAAACCATTCCCAGTCCGGCTTTGGTCTGAGATATCTCCAAGTTAGAGTCATTTTCATCAAAGGTGAGTTTGGATTTTGTTTATTTTGCTTTGTTTGAGGGCACTGGAGCAGGGGATCCTTTGGTGCTCAAGAGGGTAAATATGAATTTATCTAAAAGCCATGCAAAAGTGTTTCATTTCCCAGCAGTGCTGCATAAAGGGTGCACTCAGCACGCATGTGTAAAAACAGTGAGATGTCGTGTCAGTGAGCTGTGTCGTGCTCGTCTTGACTGAACCCCAGGACAGGACTCGCACGAGGCGCCTCACGGAGCACCCTGAGGAGCGGCTTCTCCTTATCTTCACCACAGCCATGAGGCCCTACATGAGCTCCATATTTAAGTAAGGAAACTGAGCATAGAAAGCTAAGTTAACCTTCCAAAGTGGGGAAATCAGATGGGCTTCCCCCAAGCCCGCTGGACACATTCGATAAGAATTTGTTGACCAAAACAACAACCAAACAAAACAGGAACAAACAGAACGGAAAGGTATGATGTGGGAAGTTAACTGATTATGATCTATAGTATTATCTCGTATTTTATAAGACATTATGTAGTTTTATAACTTTTTAAAGCATACTTTTGATCCTGAACAAAAAACAATATTAACATGCAGGCGCGTGCTTGCACACGCACACACAGAAATCACTTCTTGACTCAGCACGCACTTGGCTGAACTCCTTGGCCCACGCATCGCTCAGAACTCGAAACATCCTTTCTGCACCAGCACTGACCCGGGAATTGAAACAGGACACTGAACCTCATTAACGAGTTCGGACCTGCAGTGTCTCCACTGAAAAAAACATTTCCACTTATCAGGAGATGGCATTTCCTCAAGGGACACGAGCAAGCGTCACGCTGGAGGCGTTGCTGGCTCCAAGGAGAACTCAGGCCATGCCGTCCGCAGCAATGCTGTGCTCGGTGACACCGTCAGCATCCTCTGGCTGCCACCACAGATGGCCACGAACGGGGTGCTTAAACCACAGAAATGTGTCTCTCACAGCCCTGGAGGCAGGGGTCCACCATCAGGTGTCACAGGGCCATGCTCCCTGGGAAGGCTCTGAGCAGGGGTGCTTCCTGCCTCTTCCAGCCTCTGCTCCTGGCCGCGTCCTTCCACCTCTGCCTTTGTCCTCACATGGCCTCCCTTGTGTCTGAGTCTCTCCTATTCTGTGTCTTGTAAGCACGTGTGTCCTCGGATGCAGGGCACGCTCCAAAGCCAGGGTGATCTCATCTTGAGATCCTTAACTCATTTATATCTGTGAAGACTCTATTTCCAAATCAGGACATATTTACAGGTTCTGGGAGTTGGGATGTAGACATATGGTTTGGGGGGACACTACAGTGACCATGGCCAGATCGGACTTTCTCCCGAGAGAGAGGCCCAGGAGGGCGGCCAGCTCATATGGTTATCCCCACCTGCACTGCTTCAGTGTCACCCCACTCAGAGCTGCAGAGTCTCTGAAGCAACACATGAATGAATGCATGGCTTGCT
This sequence comes from Canis lupus dingo, assembly GCF_003254725.2. Taxonomy (NCBI): domain Eukaryota; kingdom Metazoa; phylum Chordata; class Mammalia; order Carnivora; family Canidae; genus Canis; species Canis lupus. Next base: position 66,599,812 of record NC_064247.1, on the reverse strand, counting down.
CGAGGTCACGGAGCCACCCACAGGCTTTCCAGCAGAGTCCAGGCTTTCAGGTGACCGCAGCCCCCGGCTCCGTGCCATACCCAAGGCGAAGTGGCTAAAGCAGCACTAGAGCCTGTTGTGGGATTCAGTCATCAAAGAGGGACCTCCAGGATCCCAGGGGCACCTAGTGGAAAGGAAGCCCAAGCATCCCCAAGTCCAACCTTACCTGCCAGATGACAAACTGAAGCCAGGGAGGGGCAAGGACTTGCTCAGGCCACCAGGTCAGCAGCAGGGCAGAGTCTAGAGTGCTGACCCCACTCATCCCACAGATACCCACCCCTCCTCCCCACCTCCTTATCTGCTCCCTCCTCCCCCTTCATCTCCTCCGCCTCATATCAGCCTCTTCCTCCTCATCATCACCCTCCTCCCTCTCTTCCTCTAATCCTCCCCCCATCATCGTCACTTTCCTCATCATCACCTTCCTCCTCTTCTTCACCACTCCCTCCTCCTCATCCTCTCTTCATCATCCTCATCATTGTATCACCCTCCTCCTCAACATACCCTCCTCCTCGTCATCATCCTCCTCCTCATATCACCCTCCTCCTCATCATCCTCCTTCTGCTCTTCCTCCCCTCCTCATCATTGTCATCATCACCTCCTCATCACCACCTTCCTCCTCTTCTTCATCACCCCTCCTCATCGTCATCACCCTCCTCCCACTCTTCCTCCCTTCCTCCCTCTCCTTGTCATCATCACCTTCCTCCTCTTCATCATCACCCTTTCCTCCTCATCACCCTCCTCTTCATCACCATCATCCTCACCCTCCTCCTCTTCCTCCTCCTCCTCCTCCTCACCCTCCCCAACCAGGGCAGCTCCCATGAATGCACTCTCCTCCTGCCGGGTTGAGAATCTCGCACCCATCATCTATTTCACTTCTCCACAACCCAGTACTTTGCCCACCATTCTTTTCTTCATTTTATAGATGGTACCACAGAGGCCCCAGGGAGGAAATAACTCCTCAGCATTCTCACTTGTCACAGGAAGTAGTGTAGCCAGGATTTCAGTTTAATTTGTCCGATTCCTAAACCAGAGTTCTGGGCCAGGGGTGCACAAACCATGGCTCGTGAGGCAGATCTGGTCTGCCGCCTGCAACTGCGGCCAAAAGCAGGAGAGTTTTCACGAGCGCACGTAGAGTTTAATTGGAACACGGCCACACCCGATCCTTAACGTATTGCCCACGGCTGCTTTCCTGCTTCGAGGGCCACGCTGAGTAATCCGACAGAGACAGTACGATTTGCGAAGCCGAAACACTGACTACCTGCCCTTTCCAGAGTGTTTGCTGAGCTCTGATCCGTACCGCTTACACTACACTATCCTATAATACTCTATTAACCATACGCATCGTTGTAGATGCTGCAACTCATACAAAGATTTAAAGGCTTGGCACTTATGATTTCTCAGTCCTTTTACGTTTTATTCTCAAGTGAAATCACTAACAATTAATTTACCAGAAACCAAGCACTTCCTAAATGTGTTGGCCTCCCCCTGGGGGGGGGGGGGTCCTACTTCCACAGCTCCATTTTCTGAATGGATGATCCCCAAAGTGGCCAAGGAAGATGGAGAAGGAAAGGGAGGCAGAAGAAACTAAAGAGCCTGACCACTGGAACTGCCCACAGTATCTGAATCAGAAGGTCCGTTCATGCTGATTTTCTACGTATGTCAGGAATTTTATGCCAAAAAGCGACTCTTCTACATCAATAGCGCATCTCCCCATCCCCAACGGGAAATGACATTACAAAAGGCGGAAAGGACATCAGACACGCTGGCTTGGCAGCCACATGTTCATGTGGGATTACTGTCAGAGTTCAAAGGAAGGGCTGAAGAGGTGGGGGCCCCGCAGGGCAGCATCACGGTGATGCTTTTACCTCGAGGGACAATGACAGCCTGCTCTGACCGGGCCACTGGCTTCCTGACGCCCACACCAACCTGGCAGAGAGGCCTGAGGGGCTGGGACGGGTGGGCTGTGCTGCCCCTGGATGCTACCTGTTGCCCACATGCATCCCTGGTTTGCATGCCAAACAGCATTTCCAGGCATGGCAGTGTGCACTGTGCGCTGTTCCCAGGACAGGCCTGCCCTCTGGAGCTGCCTTATTCTCTGGCTTGGCCAGGTAGGAGCCATCGTGGCTCCCCTTTTGTGAAGGGGGAAACTGTGATCACTTGATGTGCCTGCTTCACAAAGTCAGGGGAGGAGCCACAACCCAAACCCACACAGCTCAAACCCAGAGAGTTCATCAGGATAGAGACTGTGCTTAATGCACTATGGATCACCAGCTTGTATTAACAGGATTGATGCTAACAGCAGGCAGCACTGACTGGGCACACAGCAGGTGCTAGATATTGGTCTAATAATCCTTAAAATAATCCTAGAAGACTAGTACCAGGGACCCCCGGGTGGCTCAGTGGTTGAGCATCTGCCTTTGGCTCAGGGTGTGATCTCGGGGTCCTGGGATGGAGTCTCCCATTGGGTTCCTCACAGGGAGTCTGCTTCTCCCTCTGCCTCTCTCTCTCTCTCTGTGTCTTTCATGAATAAATAAATAAAATCTTAAAAAAGAAAAGAAAGACTAGCACCATTATTCCCCACAGGGGCTAGGTTCTGAAGCCAAACTAATGCCTTTGAATCCTGACCCAGCCTGTGGTCCTGAACCAGGAATCACTTGGCTTCCCCATCTTCTGGGTTCCTAATTTGATAAAATGGGATAATCAGAGTAGCTACCCAGGGGAATGCTGGAACCAAGTCATAGCAGCTTATAAGCACTTAATAGTGCTTGTAAGCACTATTAAGTTTTGATGAAATTTAAAAATTTTCCATGATTAAAAATTAAATTATGTACAGTTAAAATTAAATATATTATGAAAAATAAAGGTAATGAACACTCAAAACATCATTTCCAAAGCATTTTACTGCATTTTTACTATTACAGTTGCTCTTTTAAAAAAAAAAAAAGATTTTATTTATTTGTTCATGAGAGACACACATAGAGAGAAGTAGAGACACAGGCAGAGGGAGAAGCAGGCTCCATGCAGGAAGCCCTACGTGGGACTCCATCCCAGGGCTCCAGGATCACGCCCTGAGCCGAAGGCAAATGCTCAACCACTGAGCCACCCAGGCATCCCTATTATCATTGCTCTTAGTGTATTTACAGCTATCGAATCACTTAAGCAGAAATAAATACTGAGTCACAGTGACACCTCTTTCCAACTCTGTGCTCGGTGATCATGCACTGGTGGCCTGGAATCAGCCATAGTGAGAGTGTTTACACACGGAAGCTGGCAGATGCTACGAATCATCGTCCCCCCTCTCCTGAGAGCCACTTGTTGAGCATTCTGCAGCACACGGCTACAACTACCCCCTAGTCAGCAGGCAGTATGCTGTAGACATTATTCTTGTTACTGTTGAACGAATCATTGAGATTAAATAACCTGCCCAAAGTATGGAAGATCCAGACGTGATCTCAGGCATTGCGGCTCCAGAGCTTAACCAGCAAGACCTCGAGGCCCACCACAGAGTAGGGATCAATACAGGCTAGTCACATGACCAAACACTAAGCTCTCTCCAATCTGCTGGCTGCAGAACTGCCCAGGGGACTTTGCTAACACGGACTCCTCACAGCATCTCCTATGCTGGGTCCCAGAATGTGTGTCTTCAGCATGTCCCAGAAGCTCAGATTCTGGACCGTCACTGTCTCCACTGTCAGCCTCCATCCCCAGCCTGCTGCCATCCAGCCTGGCAGTGACTGGTGGCTGTGGATAGGGAAGCATATGGGGTGCAGGAACTCCGCTGCCCTCTGCATGGGCAGAGGCCTGAACCAAGAGGGCACCTGAAGATGGAGCATTGTCCAGGGGCCTCCTCCAGCAGGGGTGGCAGTGATGCCTGGGGAGCTGATGGGCTTAGGTTATCTGGGGCCACATTCACACATGAATCACCCACGAAGCAGGGCATGGTGTGTGCATGGTGTTAGGAAGTTTACAAAATATGGCCACATCCCTTTTGCTCTAGTATCACGATGACCCTATGAGATCATCGGAGGAAGCACCAAGTCACCCCCCGTTTACAAGCCAGGAAACTGAGGCTCAGAGAAGTTCTTGCCCAAGCTCATTGCTGCTTAGATCTGGAGTCTCTGGTTTCAAGGCTGCATTTTCTCTTAAAAGCTGGTGTGAGGGCAAGGTATGGAGGGATGGGGCTGAGTTCCCAATAAGTCAAAGTTTATGCATGATCTTGGGTGTGTCACTCACAAGCTGTGTGACTTAGGCAACTTTCTTAATCTTTCGGTGCCTTAGGTTTGCTCATCTGAAAAAGTGATGGGCAGCCCTCTCGTATGGTTGTTGCAAATTACTAGATATAAAGATTCTTCTTAGAATGTTGCACTAAGTGGGGTTTAGTAACATGAGAAACAGCAACCACAGTAATAGCTATGATGATATGATTGCCTTTATCTAGTTTTTGGCTTCTCATGATTGGCTCTCTTCTTCAAAAGACAGCATATATTTGGGGCAAAGGTGGGAAGTGGAGATGTGTTGGGCTGGGAGTTACAGGCCCTGGCCTGGAAACAAGATTCAGCCCATCTACAGTATTCCCTGGGTGCATATTACATGATGATGCTCTGAAGGTGTCTCTGACTCAGTGGCCACATGGAGCAATGCCTGAGAGTGAGCACCTGGGTCACCTGGGCACTGTGCAATTGGTGGCTGGTGGTCTCACTCAAGTCCTTATTCTCCCTAAATCTGCCTTCCCATCTATAATGGGATGAATAAAAGAAAAATCGATCCCATAGAGTTTTTGTGAGTATGGAATTTTAACATGAAATTTTGCCCAAGTGGTGTTTCATCTTAGGGTGGCAGCAACTCCCAACGTTGGTGATGTACTTTAGAATCATCTGGGGAGCTTTTAAAAAAATGACATTGCATCCCACCCCAGACCAACTGAATTGGAATTGTGATGGTGATGGTGGTGATGATGGTGATGATGATGATGGTAATGGGGGTGATAGTGATGATAATGGTGATGATGGTGATGATGATGGTGATGGTAGTAGTGATGGTGATGATGGTAATGGTAGTGATGATGATGGTAATGATGGTGGTAATGATAATGATGATGATGATGGTGATGATGGTGATGATGGTGATGATGGTGATAATAGTGATGCTGGTGTCAGCAATGTCCACAATAGCCAAACTGTGGAAGGAGCCTCGGTGTCCATCGAAAGATGAGTGGATAAAGAAGATGTGGTTTGTGTATACAATGGAATATTCCTCAGCCATTAGAAACGATGAATACCCACCATTTGCTTCAATGTGGATGGAACTGGAGGGTATTATGCTGAGTGAAGTCAGTCAATCAGAGAAGGACAAACATTATATGGTTTCACTCAGATGGGGAATATAAAAAATAGTGAAAGGGAATAAAGGGGAAAGGAAAGAAAATGAGTGGGAAATATCAGAGAGGGTGACAGAACATGAGAGACTCTTAACTCTGGGAAACGAGCAAGGGGTAGTGGAAGGGGAGGTGGGCGGGGGGATGGGGTGACTGGGGGACAGGCACTGAGGGGGGCACTTGACGGGATGAGCACTGGGTGTTATGTTATATGTCAGCAAATTAAACTCCAATAAAAAATATACAAAAAAAAAACAGTGATGCTGGTGATGGTGGGATGATGATCATGGTGATGATGATGATCATGGTGATGGTGCTCCTGGTGGTGATGGTGATGGTGGGCATGGTGAGGATGGTGAAGAAGATGATTATGATGATGGTGATGAGGAGGAGGAGGATTGTGGTAGAGATGGTGGTGCGGATGGTAAGGATGGTGAGGATGAGGATGGAGATGATCATGGTGATGGCAGTGGTAATGATGGGGATGGTGATGATCATAATGATGGTGGTCCTGGTGAGGATGGTAAAGATGATAATGGTGATAATGGTGGCAATGATGGTGAGGATGCTGCTGGTGGTGGTGATGGTAGTGATGGTGGGGATGGTGAGGATGGGAATGATGACGATCATGGTGATAGTGGTCATGGTGGTGATGGTGATGGTTGGGATGGTGAGGATAGTGAGGATGATGATTGTGGTGTGGATGGTGAGGGGGATGGTGAGAATGTTAATGATGGTGATGATAATAATCATCATTTTCCCCTTCTCTTCCTCTTCCCTTGAACATTGTCCTCCTGTATCTGCTCATGGTTCCTTCACTCACTCCTTCATCTGTACACCAGTCAGTGCCTCCACTGAGCACTCTGTACAAACTGGTGCCCCCATTCTTCAGCAGACTCCACCCTGCTTTTTTCATTATGTGTCTCTAGCTCATGTTACATCACACATCAGTTTGTGTACTACTGACGATTTCCCCCAACAAATTGTAAGCCCTTGTGAAATCACAGATCACACACCAGAGTTTCCAGGTGACGTGAGGAGCTCAGGCATTTATGCCCCTCCTAACCTCAGCAGTTTAGGGTCTGCCAACATGTGGGGCAGAGCAGGCTTGGGGATGAGAGGCAACATCAGGCTGGGAGATCTGTGTGCAGAGTGTGGTGAGGGTCAGGAGGTAGGAATGCCCACACTGTGGGCACTGCTCTAATCTCCAAGTGTCAGTTCCTTCTCTGTAAAATGAGCATACTTGTAGTACCTAACCTGTGTCATTCACTCACAAAACAATAACTGGTGCACTCACAACTACCGCCATGTCTATCCCTTGGACTTCTGACACAGGGCTGGACACCCAAAGATGGCAGAGTCTATGCAGAGGTCAGATCTGGTTAGGGGTGGAGAGCAAGCTGGGGTGCAAGCCCCCGCTCAGCCTCCGACTGGGTCACCTGAACCAGATAGCCAAGCTCACCTAGCCTTAGTTTCCTCTTTTGTAAAGTAGATAGAATTGATAAAATCACCTTATCTGGCTATTGAGAGGATGAAATTAGATGTAGCATAAGATCACTTTGAGCAGTAATGTCTCTTCAAGCTCAGAGAGGTGATAAAAATCAGTTTGGTGAAATTCTCTCCTTTTGGTTGAGCATAGACTCCAGAAAAATGAAGAAGGAAAAGGAAAGAAACATGAGGAAAGGAAAAGGTAGGAAAAGGTAGAAAATGAAGAAAATGAAGATGCACACACGCACACTCCCACACACACACACACTGATATGCACACATGCACGCTAACAGGTGCACACACACACTGACACTGTCACATACACATTCACACATGCACAGAATGACACACTCACAGATGCTCAGTGACATAGGTGCACACGCACACATTCACTGACACACCTTCACACATTGCACACATGGGCACACTCACTGATACGGATGCACGCTGAGACACACTTAAACACTGACATATGCACTCACACACATGCACACACAGACACTCACTGGCACAGATGCACATGCACACTGACACACATTCACACACACAGATGCACATGCACAATGACACACTAACCAAGACACACATGCTGACACGCTCACACTGACTTATATACTCACATACATGCACACACGCACTGACACAATCATTGATGTGCACACTCATGCATGCACACACATGCACGCACACACAGGCCAACAACAGGACCCTGTTGGCATACAAACAAGGTGGGGGTAGCCCCAAAGCCTTTCCTCTGACAGCCAGTGGCGGCAGTGATGAATCCGTGAAGATATCTAAGTTTCCACTGTTTTAATTAGAGACCCGGGTTCTGAGGCCTCGCAGCTGGCGTTTCTGTGCTGCGTTCTGTTGCCTGACAGAGAAAAATGTCTTCACTAACGTCAGCCAAGCTCTGCGCCTGACCTGAGCGAGCGAAACTTCTGGGATTCATAAACTTGTGGTTTCTGGGCAGAGTGTCGTTTGAACCAGGCCTGCCCCCCGGAACCAGGGTGGGGGCCACCATCACTGGCAGGGAGTAGGGAGAGAGCCAGGACCACGGGGTGGCCCTGGGACTGTGTGGGGGTCCTGAGCCTAATCCACAGGTCATGGAGTGTCCTGCAGTTTATGACTGAGCCCCGCTCGCAGAGGCAAGTGCTCTGCTTTTCCAGGACAATGCCTTTGATTGCAGAGTGTGTGCTCAGGGTAATTTAATTTATTGCTCATCTTCTGCCAAGTGATATTTTACGATGCTCTATCCAATGGACATGCAGCTGGGCAGAGGCTCTCTCCATCTCTCCCGGCTCCCTGGCGGCTGTCTTCCTTGTGACTCACTTTGAAAAGAGGCAAGATGGGTGGTGGCGGAGAGAGAGGGTCCCGGTGTCAGGCGCACCCACGTCTTGCCTCCGACCCGGCCCACACGCAGGCAGTGCCTTGGACTAGGGTTCCTTCCCCGACACTGCCTTCTCATCTGCAAATGGCAATTGGGAGGATATTGGTTGCGTCGGGAAGTAGTGGGGATCGAACTAAATGATGAGGAGGGGAGATGTAAAGAAGTTGCTAAAGTAGGGAGGATAAGAAGGCCCCTGTGAGATCCCAATAGGTTTCCGGAGGAAAATGCCTTCAATGTGCAATAAATGCTTTATATGCAGCATTGCTGAGACCACCCTGGAGCAACCCGGATCCCCCCTTTTCCAGAATGGATGTGAACTCGTCTCTGAGGCCCATTTGAAAGCAAGTGTCTGGCCGAGTCCTGCATGGCCTCGCAGCATTCTGTCCCGCGGCGAGCGCTAATCTTTCTGTCTACATCTCAGGGAAGAAGTCAAGCCCTAGCCCATGTACCCTGCACATAGTAGAGGCAGTGGTTGACAGTATGTGGCATGCTGCCCACGCCGGGTAGGAGAAAAATGGCTGTAATTTGGTTTACTCATTGACCATGAAAGACGTTACCTCTGAATCATGAGTCCAGCCAATGCTCAACCTCCTGACCTAAAAACAACTCAACTCAGAAGCACACACATAGCAGAGTTTCACAACAGGGGTTGATGGCCTACAGTCTTATTTATTAAAAAAAAAAAAAAAAAAAACAACCTTGGCCCAGATTGTGTACATTCAAGATGCTCAAATGATTATTGCAATTGATACTTTTGGCCATACAAAAATTGAATGATCAAGTTGCTTCCAAGTAACTTAAATGTGTCCTAGAATAAATCTTAAGAATATTTATAGGAATACAAAAATATCGGTCGCCCAACATGGTGAGATTCACAATGTCTGGCATCCAATCCAAAATTTTCCAGTATGCAAAGAATCAGGAAAATATAATCCATAATGAGGAGGAAATCAATCCATCAAAAACAACAGAAATAACACAGACGATAGGGTTAGTAGACAAGGAGGTTAACAGTTACTGTGACTGTACTAACTGTGTACTAGGGCCTCTGCTCAAGCCCTGTCCAGCTAACAGAAGGAGTGGTCCTGAGGAGAGAAGATGGGCAGCATGGGGATGCTTACACCAGTTCCCTGGTCATCAGGGACAATGAGAAGTGTTCTGGAAGGTCCAGAATGAGGGGAGGAGCAAGTAGATGAGGGATGAGGGAGACACAGAGAGCTGCACATGACCCTGAGAGCTCCCACCCTACACCTCAGTCTCATCCCCAGAAACCACATCAAAAGATGTGCAGAAGGGAGACCCCAGCACTATGTGTCAAGATGGACTCAGGGCCTATTACTGGCCAGATGCCTACCTCCTGGGTGTCAGGGGTGGCCCTGGAATTGGAACTCAGAGCCAATGGTGTAGTGAGAACTACATGCCCAGCTCATGTGGAGCATGCAGTTTGGGGCCTGGCATACAAGGACTGCTCACTAATCAGCACCTGCTCTCGTCACCCCTGACATGACACAGTCCCACTGTCACTCCAGCTACTCAAAGCCCAACATTAGCACCGGCATCTTGCCGAGCCTTCTCTGCAGCTCAGTACGGGCCCCAGGGTTCTGATAGTCCCTGTATTCTAGGGTGATGTTCAAAATATTCACAGTGCAGACATTGGCCTCCTGGAGACCCCCTCTGCCAGGCATTGTGCCCCAAACTCCAGGGTCTACGTATCCAAGATGGTGACAGGCAAGCACTCAGAAAACTCAAGGCAGAGGCTGTTTACCAACCTATGTGGAACTGTGTCGATATGTAGCAAGTGATAAGGCTGGATTGAGGCATGCAGGCTCTCAGCCCCAGTGGCAATGCGTTATCATATTCTCTGACTCACCAATTTCCCCATGAGGACCCTTCCCAGCTCTCAGGCCATGAGGTTGGATGCGGCTGGCCCCATGTCCAGCGCCAGGGTAGCCATTTGTCATGGCAGCAATGGACACAGGGCATCCAAAGAGAGTCAAGCTTGAGACGTGTCCGGGGCCTAGAGGATTGCTGAGCTGACAGGAAGACTGGAGCTGCCAGTCATCACCTTTGCCACCCCTTCAGAGGGACTATGTCCTGACAAATTTCTCACAGAGGAAAGCAGAGATGAGGAAAGGAGAGAGGGGCAGCCTGCTGATCATATCACAACACCTGGATCCAGCAGCACCTGAAGCTGACATGCCCTGGCCTTCTTGGGTAACTGAACCAAGATTGTCAACTCAGCCAGGTTGAGTTGGGCTTCCTACCATTCACAAGTGGCCAAGACTTCACCCATACAGTGACACCCCCTCCAAGTCCCCTGTGTGTCAACACAAAGCCCATTCCTCCCTGTGGAAGCCCCTCCAACTGGAGCACATCTCCAGTCCCATTAACCCGGGTCAGGGGACCCAGTGACTCCGACGTGCACCTCTCCTCAAATCTTTATCATTTAGGATGTCTCTCTGCAGGGTCCTGCAGGGGATCATGACAGCTGGCAGCTGCATCTGTGGGGAAATGGGGAGGCCTCTCCCCTTTCCAGTTAAATGTCTAATTAAACTCAAGTGCTGAGGCCCACGACCTGAAAACATTAACCACGTTCCGGTGTCGGGTGGGGGCGTTCATGCACCCCAAATGCACCAGGAATGCACAGAACCTGCAGTCAATGGGCTGGGGCTCCGAGAGGGACCATAGTCCTAGTGTTGGTCGCATCCCACTCTGCACGCCCAGGGCTGGGCTCCAAGGGGCTCTCTGCAGCAGGCACAAGGGGGGGCACCATCGGGGCGGCAGCACCAGTGTGCAGCTGAGCCCATCTGTCCTGACCTCAATCCCTGTCCCCCTGCTGTTCTCCTCCACCCGCCTCTCTCTGTGCCCCCACCGTGCTTCCTCTCCTAACTCTCCGTCTCACCTGACGTCTCTCTTTCCCTCCTACTCTCTTTGCCTTGGTCATTCTTGTGACCAACCATGGGACATGCCAGGCAGGGCTAAGGACCCCACCCCGGGGCTTCTGCGCTGAGCCACGTCAGGCTGCTGAATGACGCAGCAGGGGACCAGGAATGGGGGCCATACCGTCCATCTTAGCAGATTCTTGGGGGCCCAGAGAGGAGCTCTGGGCTGACTCTAGACAAAGCTTCAGTCTGGAATGATAGCAGAGCCTCCAGACTTTTAAGGCAACAGCAGCCTGCAAATATTTGGGGAAGAACCCACTCCCACTGGCCCTCAGGCTGCCCTTCCAGGCTCTTCCTGTGTCTCTGGCCTCCACCAGAGCCTTCAAGGTCTCATCTCTGGAGGCCGACTGACCAAGAACCAGAGCCTGGAATCACCAGAGCCCGTGTCCCGTGGCTTAGTGACCCTATGTGTCTCCCAGGGCTGTCATGATTACATAGCATAAACTGGGGGCTGGAGACAACACGAACATATTCTCTCGCGGTCTGCAGGCCAGGAGTCTGAAATCCAGGTGTCACGGGGCCGTGCTCCCTCTGAGGCCTCCAGGGGAGGATCTGTTCCACGCTTTCCTTTCAGCTGCCGGCAATCCTTGGCGTCCCTTGGCTCGCAGACACATCCCTGGGTCTCTGCTTCTGTCGTCACTTGGACGTCTTCCCTCTGTGTGTCTGTCTTCCTGTCTCTCCTCTTCTTATAAGGACACCAGTCATTTTGGATTAAGGGCCCACGTCCTCCAGAATGACTTCATCTTACCTAATCACATCTGCAATGAGCCTATTTCCAAATAAGGTCACGTCTCCGGGAAGGACATCCAACCCAGTCGCGTTACTGAAGGCAGTGTGTGTGGCGGAGCCGGGGTGAGGGCTTGGACCCCGCTCTACAACTGCTGAGAAGGCTGCTCAGCGTCTCTGCGCAGGGATAACCGTGCGCTGCCCGGGGAGCTCGGGGCCATTTCCCTGGGCACAGAGCCCACCCACGGCGGACACAAGCGCCGAGCAGTCAGCATTCTACGTACACAGCACTTTGCAGATGACCTAGGACATGCCAAGTGGCCTCTTCAGTCCCTGATACCCTGATCACCCCCTCTTCCAGCATACTCCTTGGCTTCCATCTGTCCGACTGCTGTTGGGGAGAAGGAAATAATATTGGGGGTCCCAGGAAGGCTTTGGGCCTTGACAGTCACTGATGCCCCTTCTTTGGCCCCAGACGCAGATTCCCTGAGAGGACACAGGAGATGGAGCTGCATCCTCACAAGGTGGCCAAGGGGAAGAGAAGCAAGGGCCGCAGGGGCAGGAGGGGGCCTTCAGAGCCGGGGGTGTCCCGGCAGAGATGCTCCAGCAGCGAGCGCCCCAGGCCCCAGCAACCCCGGCTGGGATCCCGGCCCCATCTTTGACTCAGCCTGCTGTCGGCTGTTTTGTAAAATGGCAACATCATCCCGAGTCATGAGACAGTTGAGGCAGGTCAGTGGATTAATGACCTGTGATATGGGCAAGACGTGCTAACCCGAAGTTTCCCACCTGGCCACCCTCTCCTGCACCAACACCACTGTCAAATCCCATGTGAGCAAGAGTGACATGGGCAGAGGAGGGGCACCCAGCCCAGGGAGGCGACCCCATCCGCAGGAAGAGGCTGGGAGAAAGGGGCCAGAGAGAGGTGGAGAAGGAAAACCAGGCTGATGAGGCTGGGTGGAGTGCTAGGGGGTCTCAGCCATGAGAAACACCTGGAAGGATTCAAGATGGGAGGGAATGTGTTATGGGATGTGCTGCTTTTGAGAATGAATTGGCATCCATGGGATGACCCAAGAGACATATATGAAACAGGGGCCAGCAAACAACAGCCAAATCCAGGCTGCTGCCTGCTTTTGTAAATAAAGTTTTATTGAAACATAGTCATGTCTCTGGCCCCTTTGGTGTTACAGTGGCAGGATTTAGTAGTTTGTCAGAGACCCCCCTGCTAGCCTGTATGGCCTACAAATCCCCAAATATTTACTATCCACCCCTTTGAAGAAGCAGTCAGCTGGCCCTGAAATAAAGGTTAGAATTCCTTTTCCTGGATCACTCTGTGCAGCCAGATGCTGCTTCCTGGAAATGTTTCATGCAGAGACCAGGCACCTGCAACCCTGGAATGTATCAGGGCTACAGTGTGGGAATGACTGGCCTACAGACCAGGTGAGCTCGACACATAAAAACGGTGTCCAAAGACCTTTCCTATAGAAAGAAAGGAACAGGCAACGGTTTCCTATAGAAACAAAGGAAAATTGGGATGCGTGGGTGGCTCAGCAATTGAGGGCCTGCCTTCGGCTCAGGGCCTGATCCTGGAGTCCTGGGATCTAGTCCCGCATCGGGCTCCCTGCATGGAGCCTGCTTCTCCCTCTGCCCCTCTCTCTCTGTGTGTGTCTCTCATGAATAAATAAAATATTTTTTTTTTAAAGAAAGAAACAAAGGAAAATAATGGCAAGGAAGAATGAGGAGGGACAGAAGGTGCAGGAATGGAAACAGTGTCTCTCCGAGGTGTGGCCTGGGGTGTGACAGACACGCAGCAGTGCACGAAGATGGGACACTAGGCTGCTCATCTGAGCTCCATCACGTTCGAGGTCCCCACGGTTCCCTGCTACACCAGGCATCCCCCTTAGTATGTGTTCCTTGTTCGAATCTGGCCTTGGCACTCCACCAGTGCAGGCTGTAAAGAGAGGTGGAGTTTCCATCCCTCCTCTGACCTGCGTCTTAACCAGACCATAGTACCTGAGAGCTGCTGCTCTGGCCACAGGCAAGAGAGCCTGCCATCGTCAGAATCTCCAGGGCATTTCACACCGATGCCCAGGGTGTGGCGGTGGCCAGGGGACAGGGGGAGGGACAAGCAGCTACTGGCTGCTCAATGGAGATCTAGCGAACTTCCTGGAGGAGGGGGCTTTTGATCTAGGCCTTGAAAATGGAGTAGCAATTCATGCCACAGCCTTGAGGCCAGCTGAGTCCCTCTTCCTGACTTCTTCCACGTTCTGACTGGGGAGCAGGGATTCAGGCAACCATGTGCAGCGGTACAGAACACTTAATGCTGTCACTAGGTCCTCTGAGAGTAGAAGTGTACACAGAGCAGGCTCCTGGGGCTGGCTGAGAGGCTGGGAGGAGACAGGCCTGGACGGGCAAAGAGAGAAGAGGGGACAGTGCAGAAATAAAGAGGAGAAGCCCCAGACACAGAGGACTGGGGATCCCAAACTCTTAGCTTAGTTTAATAGTGTGGCTCAGATGTGCCTGGCATTCCTGTGTCTCCTATATAACCCTCACAACTCTCAGGGGGGTGCTATTATGTTCTCTGAGGCTCAGAAGGAACCAGCTCGAGGGCATGCAGTTAGGAAATCACAGAGAGGGATCTGAACCCAGGTGGTCTGGCTCCAGTGTCTTCACTTGAACACCTGGCGAGCCTCACCTGCATTACCTGCCAATTACTGCAGGATTTTCTGACACTAAGAGGTAGATGCCCATAGGGCGATGTCTGCTCGTGGCTTCCCCCAGGATCCCTACCAATGGGAACGACACAGAAGATAGGAGTGAGGGTCCTGGCCAGGCTGCACTTAGCCACCATCCAGCCATGGTGCGGTCACCTCTGACAGCCCACATGTGCCCCAAGTACCTTTGGTCCTTCTGATCTCTGCCACATTCTCCCACAGGTAAGAGGGGACTCTCAGGTTCATTGCCTCTCCCTAGCCTGCACTGCGGCTGCTGAGTCCCCACCTCCAGGGCATTGCCTGCACCTGGCACAGAACAGGTGGTCATTAAATTAGATCTTCTAACCCTCACTGGGTATCATCCCCACACACACTCCACTCCCATCGGGCCTGCAAGGGACTTCTGAGAAGTCACCAGCTCCCAGCCCTGGACCAGGCTTGTTTGTGCCTTCAGGGAGCACCATATCATCTCTAAGAGGAGAAGAGAGGCACTCCTTCCCAGTCACCAGCCGCTGGCCCCACCGGCAATTTTCCATTCTGCCTTCAGAGTGGATTGAGACCCAAGTCCAACTCCAAGAGTTAAAATAATACACATTCTATGATGACTAATATGGGGGGAAATCCAGTGCTTCTCAGGAAATAATATTCCACAGGCTGTGTTACCTTTTGCTGGGAAACTCCCAGTTCCCACCAGAGAGACGAGAAAAGCCATCCATTTCCAGGCAGCAGAGCTAGTGCGGGACCCAGGCCTCCAGCCGTGGCACATCGGCCGCACTCGGAACACCTGTCCTCCAGCAGGAACAGACCTCTTCCAAATAAACACACAGCCTTTGGGAATGAGGCCTGGCTGGGGAAAGGGGTCCATCCGCCCCGCTCCGGATATCCTGGACAACAGTCAAAACGCTTCCTTCCACTGTCTCAGAGAAAAATGGCACCTCCGTCCAGCCAATTCTTTTTTCCTTTTTGACTGGAGAACCACGCTGAGAGTGCTTTCCAAAAAGCCAGAACAACCTGGATATATCTCCTTGACTTAGCAGTGTCTATGGCTTTTTTCATTCATTCCTCTATTCCTGCATTTATACATTCAACGGGTCTGTATTGAGCCAGGCAGTGGGGGGTATGATATGGGATGGGGTCCCTTTCCTTGGGGTTCTTGCTCTTTTATCATCAACCCAGGCCTAGCAATGGCAGCTCCTTATCCACCAACTGCCACACTAGAGTCACCAGGAACCACACTTGCCAGCCCACTGAGCAAGCAGGTAGGACCACGGGACCCCTTGGCCAGTCCTCATGAAGCGAATGTGAGCAGAAAGGGCCTAAGGACCCCGTTGGTAAAGGAGCATATGTCACCTCCCTCCTGTCTACGCACGGAATGCAGAGCAGTCCAATGTCCTATGGGGAAGGCAGAGCCACAAGGTGGCAGGAGCCTGGGCCCTTCCATGACTCCCCAGGAGCCCACAGAATAAAACCCATCACAGTGCCCACCTGCTGAGCCTTGTCCACCATCCCTGCTGCACCAGATGCAGCAGAACCCCTTCTAAGACAGGAAGGAATCCAGGGAGCAGCCCTGAGATGGGCCTTGGTGTGTGGCCCCACTACCGGGGTGGACCTGGGAGTGAGAAGCAGAAATCAGGACAAGGCAGAGGAGAAGCAGAGCTCAGAGATAGTCCCCAAAGGCCTCAGCTACCGCCATAGGGAGTTTGGAGCTACGCTGGTCTTTCAGAGCTGTCCCTCATCGGGCTGGGGCTGGGACATATGCCCATGTGAGATCAGTCACTGGATGCAGCTGCCACACAAAACCAGGACGTGACACTGGTTGAGACACGTTTCTCCTGCTACAGCAACCCCAAAGGGATTTGTCAGCCCCTGAAGGGAGGCTTCCCCCACTTCTTTCTCAAGGGGGCATCTGGGCAGTGTGTCCCAGAGCCCACCCATGCCCCACCACCCCATCAGAGAGAACCAGTGATGGTCCCTGCATCTTGGGGTCACAAATTCCCAACTTAAAGTCCAGCAGAGATATGTCTGACCAGGGGGACCCAGGCCATGTGTCCACTTCTGGGCTGCAGGGAGGCAGGGACAGTGGTTGTCTGGAGCGTCTACTTCTGAGCTCTACCAGAGTAGCCTACCTGGCTCCAGGTAGCCACAAAGAAGGACAAGTGGTCAGTGCATGCACAGGCGAGCTAGGGGCAGTCAGGGGTCTGGCAGGAGACAGCTGAGGGGAGTTTAATACAAGGTGACTCTTAACAAAGTTTGTGGGAGGAAGTCACAGGGTGGTGCGGGGCTCAGCCTGGAGGGGGTGAAGGCAGTTACTAGTAACCCAAGAGAATAATGTGTGCAGGGGGTCACCCTGGTGGCCCATGCACCCATGAGAGCTCTCTCCTCCCATCTGCCAAGGAAAGGGGAGTCACCACCTGACAGGCCCACATCTCTCAAAAATGAGGAAGAGCTAGCATGTACCGAGAGGGTTCACTCGGTGTCAAGCAACCTGCTGACACCTAACATTAATACTCATTTATTCTCACACTAACCCCGAGACTGGTCCTATTCCATGCTGTTTGTGGCAGATACTCAGGTGCTCTGCTTCTAGCCCTCACCCTGGCCCCTTCTGCGCATCGGCCCCTTCACTCCTGGTCTAACTCCACCCCCTGCTCCCTGCAGGTGCTTCCCGCAACCACCTCCCAAAGAACTCCTCATCCAAATCCTCATCACAGGGTCTGCCTCAAGGAGAGCCAAACTAGATGAAGAAGCCCAGAGGGCTGAAGTGACATGGCCCAGGCCACGTGGCCTCACCAGGTGGAGCAGCCAGGACCCAGGTCTGCAGGTCTCGGAAAATGGCGGTACTCCCAAGTTCAGAGACTCCCCCAAGCTCTGGGGCACGTACATGGTGAATGTCAGGGTTCCGTCTTAGGTGTGCCAGGAATGGCACACGCTTCACTCTGCCAAGGAATGATCCAGAAGGAGCCTGGCATTGCCTTCTGGCTGGTAGTCAGCCCCGTTCATCCCTGGCCACTCGGAGTGCAGGGCTTCTGGTCCCTGTGCACATAGCAGATGTGTGAGGAGGGTCTGCCCAGAGTTGGGGCGGTGACTCTGGGGGGTGCCCATGCCTGGGGCTCTGCATTTGGTGCTGTGCTCCACTAGCACCCCAGCCCTGTGAGCAGCCGGTTAGAGACCCCCACCCCTCCCACCTTCCCAAATGCAGCCCTGAGAGGGTCACTCCTTGGCCCAAGTCTCGGCCAGTTTCCCTGGTCAAAACCCCCACATCCCTGCCTCCTCCATCACAGGCCCCTGTGTGGTCCTCGTCTCAGGCCGGGGGAAGGAGGGGACGCCTGAGCAGGGACCACTGCACGCCTGCAAGCTGACACACACACCCGGCTGGTCTCACCTAGTGCCTCACCCTCTTACCAATGGGGAAACTGAGGCATGAGAGAGGTTGTGTGGCTTGCCCAGGGTAACATAGCTAACAATGAGCTGGGCCCGGATTCCGTGGTCGTGATATAAGGCCACTCCTGCACAGGCCACCCCTCCCGAGTGTTCAGAGAGCATCGGCCAAGCAGCCTGGCCTACATGGGACAGCAAAGGCGATGCAAGATGTTGACAAGAGCCAAGAATGGACAGAAGGGTGCTCTTGGGGGCTTCCAGGAGGAGGCAGCATGTGAGCTGGGCTGGGACGGCAGAGAAAGTCTTATATAGGTTGCAGTGACATGGCACGGCCTAAGCAAGGGTAGGAGGATGGCCAGTGAATCGGCCGTTTGCTGGAAGACCGTGCACCCGGCTCAGTTCTGGGAGATCGACCTGGTCGGTTGGGCTCCTGAGAAAGACAAGAAAGGTGGTTTTTCCAAGCTTCCCGATGGCAAGACACAGGAGCTGTTCATCAAGGGGGCCCATGTGAGCACCCATTTTTCTGTTGTGAGTTCCTGGGGCATTTTGAGTAGAGTGTGAAATCACATTTATACAGAGAGGTGGGAAACTTTCTGAGTAGCCATTTATCCCCCAAAATAGGTTCGCAAGTCTTGTGACTGTTGAGCCCATGAATACTATTTCACACAGCCCCAGGCTTCTCCGTCAGCCCTGGAGAGTGGGCCGAGGCTGGCTTCCCTTCCATTTGTGCCCTCCAACGGCGGGGTGTGCGTCCACCAAGTGGATGCATGTGTTTAGTTTGGCAGTGGGACGTTGGAAGGGGCTGGGAAGCCTTGGGGATATTTGGAACTGCTAGGGAACTGGTCATTGGCTTAAAACAAATTTGCATTCCTATACATCTGTTCCTCTGGGCCTGAGCTTGAAAAGGAGGCTTATTCATCAACCAGGGTGGAATTTGGTCCCGGGGTTACTGGCTTCCATCCCTCTCACCGGCCCATGTAATCAATCATGTAAATAGCAACTAATCTGCAAAGAACAATAGAGTCGTGTCCTGTGTTTGTAGGATCCCGGCATAGCCAGGGCTCCGTGGGCAGCGGGGCTGGATGGGGTTTGGACCCAGACAGCAGAAGACCTCTAGAGTCTCACTACTCTGGATTGAATTGTGCTCCCCACAATGCATAGCTTGACATCCTAACACCCAGTGCAATAGCATTTGGAGGTGGGGCCTTTGGGAGGTGAGCACAGTCACGGGGGTGGGACCCTTGTGACGGGATTAGTGGCTTTATAAGAAGAGGAAGAGAGAGGTCATAATCTGTCCACCACATGAGGATGCGGGGAGGAGGCGGCCCTCTGCAAGCCAGGAAGGGAGTCCTCACCAGGAACCGATGCTGCTGGTGCTTTGATCTTGGACCTCCAGCCTCTGGAAGTTTGAGGGATAAATTTGTGTTGTCTAAGCTCCCAGCCTGTGCTGTTTCGTTACAGGAGCCTGGGGGGACCCACACGCTGTGGAGGGCAGCACAGAGAGTGGAGAGATGTCTCACCAGGCAGTGAGTGGGGACCCTAGGTGGATGGGAAATCAGCATTGGAGAGGCTCGGCAGGACTGGGTGGAGGCAGAGGGAGGGCTCCCTATTTTCCCTGTAGTGACAAAAGTCCTCCTGCAAGTGTTGGTAGGGTGCAGGGCCATCACTCCCCTGTCTCCCCATCAGCTTGGTGGGCGCACGGGACCGTGTCCTCAGCATGGGGCCGTGCAGTGCCATGGCACGTCTCAGAAAGCACTGGTGGCTCTCCCATCTGCTCCTGCTTGCCAGGCTGGAGCGCTGCTGTGGTGCTGGTAGGTCTGCTTCAAGCCTGTGGGCCAGGCCCTTGCCCTCTGGGGTGACTGGGCAGGAAGATGACTGGGCAGGAAGATGACAAGCACCTGGACCTTTCACGAGCTCATGGAGCACAGCCATCTCACGAGCTCAGGATGACAAGAAACACAGGCCTCCGGTGGTGTGAGCCACTGTCCTGACAGGTCGGGTCTTTCTTGTTGCAGCTTCTGGGCCTAAACTTCACCCACCCACAAGCTAAGTTAGAAATTCACTCCCTGAGGAACAGCCTTCTCGTCCTGAAAGGATTTTGTGTTTATCTTCGGGGGAAGTTTGTCTTGCATCGATGGCTTGATGTAAAGGCAAGTGGGATGAACTTTATCCAGAACCAAAGCTCCCTGGGCTCATGCTTGTGCCACATGTCCCCTGAGACAGGCTGGTCCCCTTAGAGAAGCAGGGGATGGTGTGGCATGCTCATGGCAGAGGGCCTGAGGGCCCCACGGAGACACAGAGGAGACCTCCGGGAGCCCACTTTCCCAGAAGCCACACTGTGGAGTCAAACCGTGGGGGCTCAGTCATTCCGATCCCTGCCGGTGGATTCGGATGGATGTGCACTCCGGCACCCACGGGCTTTCACGCTTCCACCTCTCCTTTTCTTCCCCGACTTCATTCCCGGATGGCCCAGCTTGGCCGAGGCTCCTGAGGTTTGACGTGTGCTGTTTGACACCCAGGTGACACGTTACAAACTCCAGGAGCCTCTGTCAGGAAGGCAAGACGGCAACGCGAGCTAGTTTCCTTGAGGCTGCGGGGCTTTTATTCCTAAGTCCACCCTTCCCATTAGCTGAACTTTTATAACTTGGAAGGAAGACAACAAGTCATACACATTTCCAAGAATTCTTGAGGCGAGTTCCACAGAGTACAGGACTCATTAAGCATGTACCTAAGTCCCAGTTTGGGACGCAGAGACTTTAAAAGCCCCACAGAGAGCTGGGCCTGTGCCCCAGCGGCAGACCTGGGGTCGGCTCCGCAGCAGTCTGGCATCGCGGTGCGGCGGAGGACACGGGCTCTGGGGCCAGGTGGCCTGAGGCCAGCCACGGCTCTGCCACTCACAGCCTGGCTCCTCACCCTCTGCGGGTCTTAGATTTCCCTCCGCAAAACGGCATAGGCACAGCGCCCGCTTCAGAGGGTTGCCACTGGGGTAAAGCTGTTAACCCGTGACAAGTAGTTAAGGACCACGGCGGGCACAAAGCAAAACCCCAGACCATTCCAGCTGCTATTTTTCATATAATCATTCTTCCCAGTTTGGATCGGAACCAGCCTGCCTCCACCTCCTAGACAGCCTTTTCCGTCCTTTCCCTTCCTCCTCAGCCACTGTGACTGGCGTTCTGGTGACCTCAGACCCCCCGTGTGGCAAGTCACGAAGACCTGGTGAGAAAGGGCGGCTCAGGTGCTGCAACTGCTGAAATATGCGAAGCGGTCGTCATTCCTTGCGTTATAAATCGGACCTGATTTATACATGATTCATCTCATTCTAGAAACGAGACCTGATTTATTGGGACCCTGTCAGTTGTTCTCCCTCCCATGGCCTCATCCTTACTTACATGTTCCCATACGCTTTCTTTTTTTGTGGTATAGGTCTTAAAAACAAAACTATACGAATAAAACAAATTAAGTGAAGAAAGATTAGAAAATACAGATGGGTGAAAACAGGAAAATGAAAATCCCTAGCAATGCCCTGAGCTGCGGGGAACCGTGGCTAGCAGGTAGACGCACATTCTCCCAGAGACATGTGGAAGATTCCATCAGCAATCTCTGTTTCTAAGACATGGCTTTTTTGATCCTTCTGAGAATTCTGGAATCCACTTTGCCCTTTTCCAGGTAAAATCCTGGGGCTCGGAATCTCTAAAGGACTTTTTCACCGTCACGCAGCTCACACAGCCAGGCAATGGCAGGGATACCTGAGGTCGAGTTTCTGGGAAACAAAATCCAAGTGGGAACCCTCGAGAAAGTGCTTTGCAGGGAGCGGGGGGGCTCTTGAATGGGAGTGGACGAGGAGGGGCTGAGCCCGAGGGGGTCTTAGCGGAGTGTGGAGTGTGAGCAGCATTGTAGACGGGGCCAGGTCTTGGGTGTGAGTGGGTGCACAGCTTCCCAGGCGAGGTGGCCCCCTTTCTGCACAGGCGCTCCTGCCCAGAAGGGGAGCTGAGAACTCTGAGCAGCCAGCTGTCATGGTCTCCAGGTGGGCGCCAGGCTGGTTAAGGGGATCTGGGCAGGACCGCCCACCCCAGAAACCTGACATCTAGGCCAGTCATTATTTTTCTGTTCACCTTAGTCTCACTCTTGGCTCAGCTCAAGTCTGGGGACAGAGATGCTGCCACCAGGCCCTCCTGCTCTTGAGACTGTGCCAAACGTCTTGGCCTGCCCAGGAGCACCCCCTCTGCCTTGCCCCTGGATCCAGCTTGGGTCTGTAGGAGATTTGTGGCTTCCAGCTGAGTTCAGCCCACAAGAGGCCTGGCCCAGGAGCCAAGTGTGGGAAGAAGGTGAAGTCTGAGGGTCTCTTTCCCGCCTCCCTCCCTCCAGGGTCTCCATGTGGCAGCGTCCCTAGGGAGGCTTCAGCATCCTTGAAGCAGCCCTCCCTCCCCGGGAGCCCCTCTCTCCATTCCCAACTTTATCTTCCTATCTTCCCCTTTGCACAACCAGGTTCCTATGGACCCTGCCCGCCCAGACCTTTGCAACCAGTCTCTCTATCACTGTCTCCTGATCACCCAGCTAGGGCCTGACTGGTACAAAGTCTTGTGGTCCAGTGAAAAGATCAATGGATCCAGAAATAGGTGCCTCGAGGGGCCCAGGACCTCCCAACCACTAAGAAATTGGAGCAACCCAAGGATTGCAGGGGTCCTGCTCACGAGGACACTGCAATCACCGGAGGGAGAGATGGCTCTCACGGGGAAGAGCTACCAGCCCAGCGCCACCCTACGGTGGGAGATGCTTGGGTTCCTCCAGCACACCATTAGCGAGGGCTTCACCAGCACCAGGCCTCTCGCTAGGTGCTGGGCTGCTGGGGGAACAGCCAGGTGTGCCCTCTGCTGAGGGGGCGGTCATCCCAGACGGCAAGACAGGGTTAAGTGGCAAAGCAACAAACCAATGAGATCATTACAGACTGTGACGGCTGCCCTGACAGCAACAGAGAGAGGGGCTGGCACCCGCGGTCAGCGCCGGCTGACCCCCAGGGGATGTTAGGTGGCACGCAGTCGCAATACTGGATCGTTCACCCCACACCCAGAAGAACGCATGTCCTCCCCAAGACGGACCCTTCTTCAGTTCTGAGACTGAGTCTCTGTTCAGTGCTGACAGGCCTAGGCCTGTGACATCTCTCTATCACTGTCCCCTACAGTCCCGTCCTGACACAGAGGGACGGGGCCGCCACCAGCCAGAGCTCGCTAACACCATTCTCGCCTCCGGCGTTTACTCTGTTTCTGTTGTATGACACTGATTTTCTACTTATAGAAGAGACTCGGAGCTTCCTTTGGAAATAAATGCATAAAAAGCAAAGGGGGAGTCAAGTATACGAAATGATTATGAGGTCAGGTAAAGTGGAAGGATGGCCAGATGGTCAAGGAGCCACCCTGGTTCCATGATTTCTGACCGTCTAGAATTCTATGGCCTGGGGATCCCTAGTGGCTCAGTGGTATAGCGCCTGCCTTTGGCCCCGGGCGTGATCCTCGAGTCCCAGGGTCGAGTCCCGCGTTGGGCTCCCTGCATGGAGCCTGCTTCTCCCTCTGCCTGTGTCTCTGCCTCTCTCTCTCTCTCATGAATAAATAAATAAAATCTTAAAAAAAAAAAAAAAAAAAGATACGTTTAGAATTCTATGGCCTGAAGCAGTGGTTCTCAAAGAGGGGTTCCCTGGGCCTATAGCCTCAGTCAAGTGTCAGCCCTGTGGATTCAGAAACTCCCAGAGTGGGGCCCAGGTGTGCTTATCAAGTTCTCCAGCTGATGTTCACCCAAATATGAGAACCACTGTCCACATCCTTGGGCCACAGGCAGTGCTGCTCCTGCTCAGACTGAACAGAAACCATTTAGAAGCAGAAATTGTGAACAAGGATTTCGGGGGGTGGCTGGACCTGACAAAGGCCTCGTCCATGCTGCTCAGGGGCCTGTCAGGCTCACTTTACCCCAGATGGAAGTTTGGAGCTTGCCAACTGACTCATGATGCCAGGCACAGTCATCCCTTACTCAAAGCCTGCTTTCTAGGTAGGAAACACCTACCTGCCATGTGCACTCTGTATGTGACAAGTGAGGTACAAATTCATCAGGGCTTCTAAAATTTCCCACTGTGACCCACCCACTGGTAAGACACACTTTTTTTTTTTCTTTCTAGAGAGCGTGTATGTGCACAAGCAGAGCAGGGAAGGAGCAGAGAGACAGGGAGGGAATCTCAAGGAGATTCCCTTCTGAGTGCAGAGCCCGGTGTGGGGCCTAATCTCATGACCCTAAGATCATGACCTGAGCTGAAACCAAGAGCCAGACGCTCAACTGACTGCACGACCCAGGCAACCCAAGGTACGTATTTCATATCTTACAGAGAATCCAAACCCGAGGTTCATGAGGTGATACTGAATCTTGCTGATAGCCTCACACTTTGATCATTTTTATCTTACTTCATTTTTTAAAATGCTGGTCTTGAGGCCCTAAATAAATGTAGATTGAGGATCTGCAAACTTTTCCTTAATGCTAAGTATTTTAGGTTTCGAGGTCATATGGTGTCTGCTGCAATTTCTCCAGTCTGCCCTTACACCACACTCTAGGAAAGTCAACCACAGGTCTGGCGGTGTGTGATGTGCACCCCAGCTCCCCTTCAGGTCACATCCTTCTTCCCCCAGCCACTGGGAGAGCTGGCTATCGGAGGCACGCAGCCTAGTCCCTCCCAGAGGTGGCCCTCAGCTGAGGAGGGTCGCCCACACATGGGGACTGGTCCAGCCTGGGATTCAGGACAGAGGGGCTGTCCTTCTGCAGCGTTCCTCCCAGGACGGCAGCCTCATGGCCCCAGCCCCATCTAAGGCATTGTTCATGCCCTCCAGGGAGCCGCCTTCCATGGCTCAGGCCTTACCTTCCAGGGAAGCCATGGCCTACCAAAATGTTCCAGTTGCTTTGAGAAAAACACTGAATTAACCTGCTTCTTGGGCTAGGGAGGTGGTCCCCAAAGTCCATGACTTGAGGACAGAGATCTGGGCAGCTCATGGGGGTCCACCCTTCCCATAGGGCAAAAGCTCCTCTGCAAACCCAGAAGAGCCAGCCACAGACTATGGAAGTGCTGGCGTACCCATGGGAGAAACCTTTACATTGCTCCAGAGCCTCCAATGTGTGGCAGTTTTATTAGGTGGTGTCCTGCCCGTTCATTCCACAGATGGATAATCCCCGGAGCATCTCCGTGCTGCACACCCACAATAGCTCCATCAGCTGAGAGAATACAAGTACAATTTCAAGTCCTGAGACTCAAGAAATGTGGACTGGGCAAAAGGAATGCTCTTGATTGTGCCTCCCACATGGACCCCACGCTGGGTGAGCTTCACTGCACTGTTGTCAAGTGGGAAGGGAGGTCATGGTTCAGGAACAGAATACCTGTTGTTTCACACAGGCAGAGACCCAGAAATTGTGGAAAACAATCACAAAGAGGGAGGGCCTGTAGGCAAAGGGGTAAACCCACTGTGGTACCTCTACATAGTTGATGCTACTCAGCAATTTAAACCAAACAAGACACCACTGGGGCCTGCAAGGATGCAGACAGGCCTCTAGAACACTGTGCTGCATCGTGGGGAGCCAGCCCCATGGAGCATATCCTGTTTGGTTTCATTGGAGGTCAGGTTCTAGAACAGGCAAAGCCAGCCACCAGTGACAGAAAGCCAATGAGCAGCTACTTTGGGCTGGGGAGAGGGATGCAGGCTGACGGGTGGGAATGTGGGAAGCTCTAGCAGGGAAAGAAGCCATCTGTGTCTTCATCGTGGTGGTGCTAGCAGAACTGCACACATGGCCAAGCTCTCCAAGTCGCACTCCCAAGATCTTTCAATAAAGCTGAGGGAGTCGTGAACACACGAACAAGTGATCTTTGGTGGTGGGATTGTGGGGGGCATTTGTTATTTATTTTCTTTTTATTTTCTGCATTTTTAGAGCTTTCTGTTGTTTTTAAACTGCCAGCCAGACTATCATCTACCTAAGGACAATGTGATGGGTTTCTGAATACCTTTATATACTCCTTTTAAGAGAGGGGGGCCAATTCCTCTCCCCTTGAGTATAAGCCAGACTTAGTGACTCACTTCTAACAAACAGAATTAAAGGAATAAGGAAAAGTGATGTGTGACCTCAGAGGCCTGGTCACCAAAGGCACTGTGGCTCCCACTGGTGTCTGATCACTCACCCTGGGGGAAGCCAGAAACCATGGTGTGAGGACACTCAAGGGCCCCTCACAGGGAGAGAAGCTGAGACCTCCCACCAATGGCCATGGGGATCCACTGTGGAAACAGTTCCTTCAGCCCCAGCCGAGCCATTGGATAAGACCGCAGCCCTTGCCGAGGTTCCAAGTGGATCCCTGCATCTCTGTAAACACCCTGAGCACCAGCACCACCCAGCAAAGCTGATTCTGGGCTCCTGATCATCAGAGACTGTGAGATAATAAATGTGTGTTGGTCTAAGCCACCAGGTTTGAGGTGATTTGTTACTAATACAGCCAGAAATATTGTTTTCCTCACTGTTGGCCTGCCAGCAGCCAGAACAGTGCCTGGTACATCATGGGCACTCAGATGAACAATTTATGGAATAAGTGAATA
Source organism: Canis lupus dingo (assembly GCF_003254725.2). Taxonomy (NCBI): domain Eukaryota; kingdom Metazoa; phylum Chordata; class Mammalia; order Carnivora; family Canidae; genus Canis; species Canis lupus. Next base: position 66,573,160 of record NC_064247.1, on the reverse strand, counting down.
TGTGAGTTAAACAATACTGAAAACAAACACTATCTTGGACTACTGTAGGATACCCTTACAGGAAATAAGACACCATTTGCTGTGGGCCTACCACATGCAGACATATTTACCCACATTGGCTCATCCATCCTTGCCCACAAGCCCTGAAATCAGTGGCTTCTCTCAGACCAAGTTTACGGATGTGGAGCATGAGGCCTCTACCCACAGCTCTCCCATGCCTGCAGTGATGCCCCTCCCAGCTTGTGGATGGGGCCTCAGGCACGGACCTCCTTCACCTCCAGAGCCTCTGTCCCTGAAACATGTCTTCTTCACTGCAGAATGAGAGTTGATGCGTGCTCAGTTGAATCTGAAGACGGAATTATGATAGAAGGGAAGAAATGAAACATGAATGTGGAAGGTCAGCTTTCCAGAGGACACTGGGCACGGAGGTCATATGGCTCAGGCCCAAACCACAGGCTGGCCGTCACCAAAGCAGATTGAGCTCAAGGATATGACAGGTGGCTCTCACCGACGGGTTCTCCCTGTTTGTAATCACCACTGTGTAATGTTTGCTTTGCTTTAGACTGATTGCAAAGTAATATGGGTTTTGTTTGAAAAGATTAGAAACTATGAAAGATCATCCAAATTTCACATAATCGGCCTTTCTCCTCATCCAAGAAGAAATCAACTCTACATTTTGGTGTACATTCTTCTAAGCATACATGACATATAACATTCTTATTCAACAAGTATGGGAATTATAGGATGCATTTTCTATAGCAGGGCTTCTCAGCCTCGGCAATGCTAGCATTTGGACCAACCTGCCGTGAACGGCTGCCCTGTGCATTTTAGGGCCGCTGTGGTGTCCTCTGCCCATGCATCCCTGCAGCACCCCCAAATTATAACAACCAAAAATGTGTCCCGATATTGCCAAATGTCCTCTGACATCTCGCCTGGTTGAGAACTACTGACACTTACTCATATGCATTGAAAGGTTTCGAGCCTTTCAGCAGCTTCCAGCTTTCTTCTGAAATAAGACTTTGCAATAATAGGCAGTTAGATCGTGTCTTATCAATGGTCATCCACCATAACTCTCACTGGGCATTCATGCAGTTTCCAGTTTTATTTCATTTGCTCTCAAAGCCAGAGCATCACTTGTGCATTTATCTCTGCTGTGGAATTCAGCCTCGGTGCCCTGTTTGGTCCAAAAAATATTTTCTTTCTTTGTACTGCAGACAGTGCTGCGGGAAGTCGAGTGGGCTGTGGCTTCTGTAAGGAACTCACAGGCAGGAGGAACTGCTTTCAAAGACTTGGCAAGCGCGGCCTTCACCTTGCTGTGCGTTTCCTGTGGCGAGCGGGGGCCCTGAGATGCTAAACAATAGACCCTGCTAATAGGCCTCGGTGGCATGACCTCTTCCCTCACTGCTGGAAATCACTACAAAAAAGCTCAACTTGCTGTTCTCAACCAAACTGTTCAGAACTAATTTAAAACTTCCGATGAAGTCCGTGTGTTAAAATGGCAGCCTCAGGTTGTTCTTATTTCCTCTGGATAATTAAAGAGTGACCGGTGGAGCTGGCCAGGATATGGGACGAAACTCCTCCATCAGGACTCCCCGGGGGTGCAGTGGAGGAGGCCGGGGTTGCAGGTCAGAAAGCCTGATTTCTGGTTGCTACGTGGGCTTGAAACACTCACAGGAGCCGCATGGGCCTCAGGCCCCTGCTCTGTGGAATGGGAATGAGAAGGCCTCCTTTGCGTGGCTCACAGGGATGCTGGGAGGATAGAAAGAGCACCATATCGGAGGTGCTTTGGGGCTGTGCCACCTTACAGGAGCACACACAACCAGGATGGTTATGTCAAGGAGCAGGCGTGATGGGGCCCAAAGCTCCGTCCTTAGCTAAACTATACCATTCCATCCAGGATCCAGGGCAGGAAAGAGAATTCACTCTTAAAAGTCAGACAGTAACAGGTGTTGGTGAGGACCTTGGTGAGACTGGTGGTCCATACTCTGCAGGCATGATGTAAATGAGGCTGCTGCAGGGTCGGCGGGGGGTGGGGGGGGAGTGGATCGTCTGGCCCTTCCTCAAACAACTTAAGGTAGGGTTGTCATAGGAGCCAGCAACTGCATGCTGAGGCATATGCCCAAGAGAAGTGAAAACATACACCCCACAAAAACAGGTACATAAATGATTACGACAGCATTATTAGCAAGAACCAAATGGAAACAGGTCAGATGTCTGCCAATGGAGGAGGGGATAAACAAAATGTGGTCTATCCACAAAATGGACTATTAGCCAGCCATAAAAAAAATAAAAAATAGAAAATAAAAAAAAACAGGGCAGCCCGGGTAGCTCAGCGGTTTAGCGCTGCCTTCAGCCCAGGGCCTGATCCTGGAGACCTGGGATTGAGTCCCACGTCAGGCTCCCTGCATGGAGCCTGCTTCTCCCTTTCTTTGCCTGTGTCTCTGGCACTCTCTCTCTCTCTATCACATGAATAAATAAATAAATAAATAAATAAATAAATAAATAAATAACCAGTAATGAAGCACTGACATTAGCCACCACCACATGAGTCCTAACGATACTATGCTGAGTGAAAGAAGCCAGACATAGAAGGCTGCGTGGTGTGTGATTCCAGTCATGTGAAACATTCAGAGCAGGTGAATCCTTAGAGATAAGAAGCAGATCAGGGGCTAAGAGGACAGGGAAACAGGACAAGGATCACTGTGGGGGCCAGGATCTCTTTTCAAGGTGATGAAATGTTCTAAAATGGGCTGTGATGACAACTGCATGTACCTTAAAAGTAAGACAATGTGTGTTGTTACATGAAAAATAATGTATTTTCATTTTTTTAAAGAATTATTTATTTATTCATGAGAGACACACAGAGAGAGGCAGAGGCATAGGCAGAGCGAGAAGCAGGCTCCATGCAGGGAGCCGGATGCGGGACTCGATCCCGGAACCCCAGGATCATGCCCTGAGCCATAGCCAGACACTCAACCACTGAGCCACCCAGGCGTCCCAATGTATTTTCATTTTTGACTTTTGGATAAAATGAGGATGACAACAGTGTATGTTTTTGTATATGATGCACCTGGGCATCCCCTGGTTCCTAGCATAGTGGGCAACGCACTAGCTCAAAAAATAGACTGTCAAATGAAAGAATGGGCAAGTGGATGAGCTGATGAAGGAAATCTTGCTGTATCTGGTTTGTTTAACGGTAATGTTCCTATGGTGGCAATAATATGACACTAACATTCCCAGTCCCTTTCTTCATGGAATCAAATTCCATTCAGAATGTTTGTTTTACCTATTTTTAGCCCATTAATTTACCCAAAAGACAATAAAAGAACAATATTTATTTATATTTTTACATATTTCATTCATCCTTTCCTTCAATCATTCATTCATAGAGCATTTACTATATGCTAGAGCACTTCATGTGTATTAAGACATATAATCCACACCAGCAATTTCTTCACGTGGGCTCCTTATTATCCCCATTTTATAAACAGAGAGACAGAGTGCCTAGTTTGCTCTAGTGACGTAACTGCATGAGTCTGAAGTGATATGCATACAAGGTGACTCCCTGCAGCCCTGTCCGTAGCAGCAAAACTTTAGAACAAAGTGTCCATGAAGTAGACACAACATACTTTGAGTGGAATATAACTTAGCTGTTAAAAAGGAAGGAGGCAAATATTTGCAGATTTTTATGGAAATCTCTCCAAGAGACATTAAATGCAAAGAGAAGCAAGACTGAAAACAGTATATATTGTACATTATTCTGTATTTCTTTGTGTAGGTTCTGGTTGTATCTGGAAGGATACCTGAGAGAACAGTAAACGTGGGTGCCTTCCAGAAGGGGACCTAGAGGCAAGGTGCATCAGTCAGGGGGGGCTGCGGTAACAAACAGCCCCCACCTTTAAGTTGCCTAAGTAACAGAGGTCTGCTTTTCACCCACATCGTGGGACAACCGGGGTTCTCTGCTCATACATCACTCAGGGATTGAGGCTGAGGGAGCTTCCGTCATCTCAAACATTGCTGGCTGCTGGGCTGAAGAGAGCCCTGGAGGTCTTGAGCTGACAATGAGCTACTCCAGCCTAGAAATGACGTGCATCACTTCTGCTCACAAGCCCTTGGTCAGCACGTGTCACACGATCCCCTCCTGGCACGGGGCAGGCCAGGAAATGTGAACTGGTGGGTTGCCACGAGGTAGAGAGCTGCTGAACAGCATCAATGACCACTGCCTGGGGACAGACAGACACTGGAGGGAGAATTAGTTTCATCCAGAAGTGCTTTTAAACATTGGGACATTTTGTCATCTTACATGTAAATTCCAGGCAGAGACCATACACCCCACCGGGTGAGAGGAGGGGGAATTGTTGCAGGTCGTGGGCATCGGAGAAAACAATGGCCGTCTGACTTTCCACCTGCATTTAAAGAGCACCTACTGTGTGCCGGGGCATGCCCTGCAATGGGAGTGTGCAGTGAGGTAGGACCTGGTTCTTCCTTGGCAAGGATCATAGTCGATCAGAGGAAAGAGAATTCTGCTGGAAGCCAGCCCAAATCCCACCTCTTCCCGGGTCTGCTCTCTTGCCTCACCTCTAACATGGGCCTCCAAATACCTACCATGGAAGGTTATGAAGAAGAATCTCTACACCAATGCCACTGAGGATCTGAACAAACGTGGACGGAGTCGGACTCTGTCGGCCCCATGAGACGCCTCATATGTAGGGACGCAGTGCCTGCCTCCACTAGGCCCTGACCGTTCACAGGCCACAGGTTCACAGGTTCACAGGAGATGCAGTCTGGGACAGCATGCAATTTCATTTTTCTCCTTCCGTTTACTTCCTTCCTTCTGCTGGGGACCAACTCCCTGGGGTCACCAGGCCATGCCTCATTCTGTTCGGTGGCATCATTTTGGGCCACCCCACTCAATAAACCCACACAAACCATATCAGAAGGCGTTTGTGGGGAGTAATCTGCTCAGTATCTCATCAAAACATTGAAAGCTGTAATTTGGTTGGGATGGGGGCATTTTAGGGCTGCAATGGGGAAGAGGGGAAATGTCAGAGTCTTGGGATTATCAGGATTTGGATTAGCAGGCAATTTCCTGAGTTCCCCGACTTCATCCGTGAGGTCAGAGAGGTCCGTTCCGAATGGAGCCCATTAATCTCCCTGTTGTGAGCGAGGAAACGTTGGAAGGTGCAGGTGTTAACAGTCTCGGTGTTATTTTTGGGAGAATGTGAATTGAACACTCACAGGAAGTGTACTATTCCCTTGCCAGCATCCTGGAGTATTATTTTAGGCAGCAGAACTGAGGCTTGTGAGCAGAAGCCGGCTTTCAACACACCTTTAAGGCAAGAAGGGTCCTTCACAGGCAAGAATTCTGTTGCAAAGTTTGGGGAAATTAAAACAATCCTTTTATTCTATCTGCAACAATGTTTGAGAAGGCCACCTGCAGCCCCCCCGCCCAGGAGAGAAGCACCAACACCCTTGGCCAGGAGCCCCCTCGGATTCTGCAAAATACAGGGATCAATCCCAGGTCCATGGAAGGTGTGGGCTAGCATGGAACCACCAGCCAACAGATGAAGACCGCAATCAACTCAGCACGGACATATTTGCCTATAAGGGCTGTCTCCCCATAACTGGAGGAGTTTACTCTTTGAATTCAGGTAAGAAATTCTAAATTGCACATGCACAGAATCAGAGTGTACTTGGCCATCCTGATATGGCTCTGCTGGGGATGAGATGGAATGTTCTCTTTTGGCTCCTCTCACTGCACAGCAGTTTAGAGTCATTGTGAAAAGGAAAAATCTTCATGCCACACAGTCAGGCTTCATAACATCCTAGTTATGGGTGCTCTTGGGCAGGTTTCTGAACCTCTCTGAGCCTCAGTTTCTCCACCTGTAAAGGGAGGGTGGGCATGACTATAACGATGGTATCTACCTATATGGTTGTTGCATTGAGAGCATGCAAGTTAAGGCCTGTGTCGTCGCATGACAGAAGAGGCAAGAGATCTATTTATAAGGACACTAATCCCATTCATGAGGGCTTCACCCTTACAACCTAATCACCTCCCATAAGCCCACTTCCCATTACACCAGGGATTAGGTTACAACACATGCATTTGGTGGTGGGGGGTGGGCACATTCACTCTACAGCAATGCTGATGGTGAGGCTGAGGGCCCTGTGTGTTTCTGTGTATGATACACACCGGAATATATACTGGGGATGGGTATTCACGAAGTGTGTGTGGGTGTGTGAACTGAGGCTACTAGTTAATTAGATCATTTGTGGTTAGCTGCCAACCAGCAAGTCCCACTGAACAGATTTAAACCTCTCTCAAGGCTTGATGGGGGGACACCTGGGTGGCTCAGTGGTTGAGCATCTGCCTTTGGCTCTGGGTGTGATCCTGGGGTCCTGGGTTCGAGTCCCACATTGGTCTCCCTGCATGGAGCCTGCTTCTTCCTCTGCGTGTGTCTCTGCCTCTCTCTCTGTGCCTCTCATGAATAAATAAATAAAATCTTTAAAAAAAAAAAAAAGGCTTGATGGGAATCTGGGAGCATTTGGTAAAATCATGAGAACACAGCCTTCACAATGTATATTTCTCTGGCAAAGTCAGATCCGCAGCACATTTCCCAGGCAAAGAGTCAACTGTGCATCAGAAGATGGTTCACACAGGAGGATGGGAAGGAGAAGCAAAGAAAGAGCGTGATCAAAGTTGTTTGCTCTCCCAGTGACCAGTGAGACACACATGGGTTTCACCATGTTTCCATGATGAAGAAACCATGTCCTAGAAAGGCTAAGTGGCTTTGGTGGGGCCACCTGGATGTCAGCAGCAGGGCCAGAGTTTGGACTCATCTACAAAAACCTCACCCCAAGACCCATCCAGGGGGATTCAATCCACACCAAAGGACACAATGTTGGTTTCACTGTGTGTCATGGCCTCCAGCACCGGAGTCAGAATCCTTAACCTTCCTTCCAGCAAGTCTCAGACCTCTGCTCACAAGATGTTTCTTTGGGCAGATAATTAAATCTAGATTCCTGGGTCCTGGCCCCTCAGGTGTGCTGACCTTGGAGTCTGGGTGCAGGCTGGACTCTGCATTGCACAAAGCACCCAGGGGAGCAACCACAGGACCCTTGCACCTGAGAAACACAGGCGTCCAGTCCACTGCCCTCGGTCCTCAGCCACAGTTTGGATTTTCCAAAATGGCAGGCAAGCAGAACCGAGTCAACTGTGGCTTTTTTGAGACACTTGATGTGTAACAGCACAAAGACAGAGGAAGGGATGGCTCAGGACTCAGGAGATGGAACCGCAGGAGGACTGCACCATATCCTAGCCAAAACCTCGCTTCAGGCCTCAGTCCCCTCATCTGCATGGTGGGTGCAATATGCCCTGTGCAGTTGGGATCCAGGGAGATGATGCCCTGTGTTCGCCACCAGCAATCCTCATTCCTGAAACCTACAGAGTTCCAGAGAAAACCCTCCCAAGGCATGTGCTTGGCATTCTCAGAGGGGACTAACTCGGCAGGCGGGGGACCTTGTGAGCTACACCCGAGCCCATCGGGACACGCAGCTGTCCGCATGGAGGAGGCTCTAATTACCACGCTCAAGGAAGCAAATGCAAGATAAAATTACCACCGACTCCAGTCATAAATACTAACTTTCTCTTTTAACATTTTTACGATACTCCCTCTTTTCAGATGCAATAATTTACCCTAATGTGTTCCTCCCACCATGTTTTCTACTCATCTGACATCTGTTTAAATGTTGGGGCAGCAGGATGAGAGTAAATCACATTATGCTGATTACGTGTATTTTATTCTACTGTGCACCGCTGAGCCCACATCAGCCTCATGTGCCGGGGCTATGGCCACAAACACCAAACTCTGCTCTTCACATTATCTTGATGAACAGGATGTACATCGTAATCCCCACAAAGTGGAAAAATACCAAAATGCCATCAAGTTGGTCTGGCTGTTTTTTAAGGAGTTGGAATGGAACATATTTGTCTCATCCATTCAGCCAGGGAGCCATGAATCAGTGTCTAGTGGACCTGCCACTAAACACTTAACAGGAGAACTTTGGGAGGACACAGAGAAATGCTACTTGTTTTCTAAGATCACATTATATGGGAAAGTTTCCCGGATGGAATTCTGTTGAAGTCTGAAATCATTTAAAGAGCGAAAAGATGTTCCTATTGGGGGTAAGGTTCCACTGACTAGGACAAAACAAACAAAAACAATCAATGAGAGTGGCTTAAATGCACAATATTTTATTATTTTGCATAAAAGAAGACAGAACTGGGTATTCCAGGGCTGGTGTGGTGCTTTCACAAAGTTGACCGAGTTCCAGGCTCCTTTCAGTCTCCCTATGTTGCAGCCCTCCTCCTTATGGCCCAATATAGCTGCGTGAGCTCCAGCCATCACATCCAAGTTTCTGACAGCAGGATAGAAGGAGTGAAGAAAGGCCATGTCTTTCCTTTTTTGAAAATAGATTTTATTTTTTAGGAGTTTTAGATTTATAGGAAAATTATAACCATGTCACAGAGTTCCCATATACCCCACACTCAATTTCCCCTATTCTGAACATCTTACATTAGTATCACACATTTCTTATAATCAATGAACCAATACTGATACATTATCAATATCTAAAACCCACACCTTTTTTCAGATTTTCCTAGTTATTACCTAATATCCTCTTCCTGTTCTAGGCTCCCTATCCAGGATCCCACGTCATTTGGCCGTCATGTCCCCTTAGGCTCCTCTTGGCCTTGAAGACTGTTCATTCACTCTTTTAAGGAGACTTCCCAGAGATATCACAAGACACTTCCTTTGACTTCTTATTGGTCTGAACTTAGTCCCAGAACAGTACGGAGCTGCACGGAGCTGCATGAGAGGCAGGGAGAGCATTGCTGGTAACCACTGCCCAGCTGAAAATGAAGGAAAAGATGGAGAATGGGCCTCAGGCACTGGGGATAATGGTCCTTGCTACAGAAGAGTCTCAGGAGACCACCCTGGCTGGCTTCCGCTTTGCTGGTGCAGTCCTAACAGCCCCATTTGTGGGGCAGCTGTCACCTAAGAAGGGTGAGTGATTACGAAGGGTGAGTGATTACCCCAAGGCCACGCAGCCAGTCCCCAGCATGTGGCTCTTTCCACTCCACCAGCCTCCCCCCATGACTTTTTCTCTCCTCTTTGAGCTTATTTCTGAGCCAGTTCCAGCTGTCATCCTACACAGACTCCATTTGGAGGATCCTCTAAGAGGGTGTCCCTCATCGCTGGGTTGGGGCCACACACCCACCCCGGGACCCCAGGCTGGATCAGATGAGCAGCAGATGAACTGCTCTGGGAGCTTTGATCGAGAGTTTACTATATATATGGTGGGTGTTGTGCTCAGTGCCTTCCCAGGATACTACTTGGAATCCTCAAAACAATCTCATAAGGTGAGCTTTATTGCTCTTCTGGGTCTACCTAAGAGGAGCCTGAGGCTCGGGGGGTTAACTGGCCCAAGGTCACAGTCAGCAGGAGATGACGCTGGGATCCAGGTCTGACCTGCAGGGGAGCCCTGCGTCGCGCTGGCCTGCTGAACGCCCGTGGTGCAGCGCCCAGGAGCTACGATGCAAGGGAGTGACACAGGCTCTCAGCCCCTGAGACACTCACACCCAGACACTGTGTCTGGAGGCAGGACTCGGTGGGGGTCGAAGCTGTGCCCCTCCAGCCTGGTTCTAAGGTTCATTTCAGGCCCTCATTTGCACATTTTACAGCATTCTCAAAACCTGTGACCTTGCTAATAGTTCTTTCTAAATGCCTTTGCTGCCGGGTCAGGTGGAGCTCCAACCAGGAACCCCGGGTGATCCAAGCAGGGCCTTGCTCCACATGCTTTACCCACACGACATGTCCTCCTGACGGCGCTACGGGCAGCCTCCGCGTCCTACAGCCAGGGACCTGTCTGGCCCTGGGCCAGCACTGCGGCTGCCTCCCTGGAGCTCACAACACCCCTGGTGGCCAGGCGAGGTGTCTATGTTGTCCCTGTTTGCAGGATGGGAGAACAGAGTCAAAGAGGCTGAATCCACCTCTTGGCGATGTGTCAGTGAGGGTAGCCTAGCGACTGGAACAAATATCCCCGGGTTCCAGGAGCTTAACCTTCCGTCACAGTCCAACACAGGACCGTGGGGTGGGTACTCAGCTCCACGCGGTGGTTCCAGAACCCATTCTCTCAGGTCTTGGCATCTCCCGCTGGATGTTGGCATCACGTCAGTGGACGAGGAAGAGAGCCAGGCTAGATGTGCACACAGCGCTCCTCCCGCGTCCACTGGGCCCCAGTCTCAGGGTCCCCGCCTGGTTGTGTGCAGAAGTGAGAAACACAGGCCAGGGGAGCCCCAGCAGACGCCGCAGAGCGCCTCCCGCGTGGACGCTGCTGTGGGAGGCTGGTGTGGCTGGGGAGGGGAGAGTTGGGAGCATGAGACGGGGGAGCAGGCAAGAGGCCCCTCAGCAGACCTGTGAGCCTTGGCATCAGACACCGTGGAAGGGAGTGATGAGAGCAGATTATCTGGCAAGCCCAAGGTCACCCAGCGAGTTACTGCAGCCACCAGCCCCAAGTGGAGCAGGACCTTCAGATCCTAGAGCTCTGTGCTCTTCCTGGGCACTATTATTCAAACCCAGTGGCTACTCCCTCCCCCGTCTTCCTAACCCCCCCCCCCCCCCCCCCGCCCGCCCCAGGACTGTGCTTTGTCACTGCCAATTCTTCCCGGCAGTGCTTGAGACTCCAAGGCTCCAGGGGCTCGAGCTGTAGGTGGCAGAGCCATTCACCTGTGCTGCCAGGGAGCACCCTGCAGGCAAGTCCCTGCAGAGCTGGCCGCGAGTCAGGCGGCCTTACAAATTACTCCGTTAAACCTAAAAGCTTCAGCAATCCCGGGGATTACGAGGAGGCCCGGCGAGGCCTTGTTAGGACGGGCCTCCGGGGGAACATGGAAGGTATTTACATTTGCTGAAGGGGCTCATTTCGGTGAAGGATGACAGGGCCTCGGCCTCAGAGAATCATGTGTGCATGGGCTTTTTTTTTTTTTTTTTTTTTCCAGCAAACACTCAAGCTCTCAAGAGGTCAGATACAGTGCAAGGCAGAAATCACGCTCAGCTTCAGGCGGGGATGTTGTTGTGGGCTAACCAGGTGCCGGGCGCCAAGTTGTCTCTGGATTTCAGTGCCTTCGCAGTTTGGTGTCTGTGAGCTTGGCAAACATGACACCTGTCCCAGACACCTTTTCATGGGTTCCAACTGCATTCTGCAGGCGCCTTGCTGGATGTCCGCCCTGGGCACCTTCCACCACTCCCTCCAGGAACTGTCTGTTGCCCGGGGGCGCATATGGCCTGGTACTTGCCCTTCTATCCATGCACAACCAGGAAAAGAGTTCAGGCATCATGGGGTGGACCGTTGGCCAATGACTCACAGAAGCCAGTGGATAAATTTCCTTCCTTTCTCCTTGGACGGACTGTCCTGAGAAGCAGTTTGTAGGCATGGACTTTAGGAAGATAGTCCCCTAAAACTGAACAACCAAATCTCTTAACACCAAGTGGTGGCCGCTTCATCGGACCCTCCTGCTGGCTCCCCTTCCCCTCACTTCTGCTCTCTGGGATTTTGCCTCCTGACAAGGTAGTAGCACGCAAGTGTTTGCCTAGGATTTTGTTTTCTGAGGAATACACACTCAGACCTCTGCACACTCACGCTTGTACACGCATGGAACTGGTGGTCATCCTGAGCCTTTCTCAGTTCTGACAAGCAAGTCAAAGGGACTCTGGTTTTCTTCTACAAAATGATCAACAGCAGCAACTTCTTTTTTATGACCATGACTATCACTTCTGGGGCAGGGACTGACAGACTGTTCCCGAAGTCATTTCCCTTTCCTCCAGGGCACACGGCCCTCTGCAGTTCCCAGATGCCCTTACAGGTGGCAGGGGAGAGGACAGCCAGGTGGCTGAGTCATGGGCAGTGGGATATGACAACAGCAATATTGACTGCTTCTGGGTCTGATCCATAAAATGCTCACGGGCAACCTTCCTCATTCTCCTTCCTCACCCACTTGCTGAATAGAGGGGTGTCCAAGGACTGGGAGAAGGGCGATCCAGAAGATGGAAGGGGGAAGGCTCCTAAATGGGAAAACGGGTGCTGGACTACAGCGTGAGCAAGAAAGAAGCTTCCGTGTGTTGAGCCTCTGAAAACCCAGGGTTGTGAGTTGCAGCAGGAAAACCAGGAAAACCATCCTCCTGAATGTGATCTACCAGACTTTGCATGGAGTGCATCTCTATGCACCATCCTATTTAGCCTCCACAGAGAAAGTCCAATTGTTATTAAACTAGGCTTGTGTGGGATGTGGGGCACACGCAGCAAATGGAGGGGGATTCTCCAGAATTTTAGCACTAAAAAAAACTCCTGCCACCAGAAAGAAGCCCACCTCCACTCTACAGATGAAGAGACTGGAGTTCAGGGAGGACCAGAGACCTACTTGAGGCATCACTCAGTTCATGGGAGTGCCGATCATCAGTCCCCCACCTCCCAATCTCCCCAGTCCTAAGGCACTGGGGACTGGCAAGCATCTTCACAGTCCTTGGCTGTGTCTTCCAGGGGGACAGGGAATGGAGGCAGTGATCACAGAGATAAGTTGGTCGTATCCTCATCGGATATGGTGCCAAGAACAGCAATGTTGCAGCGAAGGGTTTAGCCGGGGTTGGAACTGGCTCCTCTACTAACTAGCTGTGTGTCTTGGAGCAAATCTCTCTGGGCCCTAGGTCCTCACTTATAAAAGAGAGCTGGTCATGGAACCCACGCAACAAAGCTGTCGGGAAACTCAACACCGTTAGACGGGCCACCCCACGTCGCTAGCGCACGGTAAGCATCCAGCATCATCTGTATTAGTGTCGTTTGAACTCACGAGTGGGCCCAGTTGCAGGACTATCCAAACTTAGTACCTCACACTATCCCTGCCCAGGCTCTTTGCCTTTGTTCCTCCAAAGTTCTCACCTCACTTCCCAGCTTCAAAAATCCATGGCCACCCACCGACTCCCCTCCCCCCTCATTAAACTAGGCTTTCAGGAAAAGATCTAGTATCAGTCAGATAATGTAAACCATCCAGACGCCTCGCCAGGGGCAGCTCCGCCCAAGCTTTCGATGTGGGGGCAAGCGGCAGGGCTTCCTGGGAGAGGTCTGGGGTCTGAGCCGGCAGGCGGGGGGCGGACGCAGAGGGTGGGGCGCTCCTCCTGAAGGGTCCAGTGAGCACCCCTCCCTGCCTCCTGCCCGGATGCCGGGCCCTCTGGCCAGCATATCCCGGCAGGCACTCGCGGCTGAGTCACCGGATGGCTTCGGCCTTCTCTCCGACCCAAACTGAGAGCCCATAATACCACCCCAGCTTGGCTTTGTGGTTTTCTGTCTTGCTCATTCCCCAAAACAAGGTCCTCAGGAGGGGGTGGAGGCCTGGTGCACTATGATTCTGGGGAAGGGTGGGGTGGGAGCAATTATCCCTCTGGAGCCCCGAAGAAACTTTTTTCAGAAAAGGATGTGGAATGTAATGGGGGAAGGGTGGGGGGAGACCTGCAAGATGCTTTACCAGAAAGTGCTGTCGGCCCCTGGGTTGGATGCGATCTGAGGATCCTTCACACCCATCGTCCATACATTCAACGGTCATCCATCCGCTCCCATCCCCACCCTTCCCTCTTTGCATCTTTCCTGGGTCCGTCTACCCACTCACCCATCCATCCACCTACTGTCCGTCTTGCTCGCCCATCGACTTTCTAACTGTGGAAGCATCAGATGTGGCACCAGGAACCCTGCACAGAGCAGGGCAGGCACAGACCCTTCCCCCCGCCCTCGTGCTCATTGTCCAGGGCACGCGCACAAGGATAAGCATTCGGTTGCTCTCTCTGTCCGGGCTCCGACCACTGCAGACCCTGAGGGTGAGGAACGCAATGTCTTTGGAAGATGACCCCAGGAAATACCCCTCGGGGACTGGAGAAATGAGACAAGGAAAAAGGGTGCCCAAGAAAAGGTGCACCGCTGAGCAGGCTGGGCCCCTGAGGGCAGCTGGTGGTCCACCCTGCCAGAAACCTCTATAAGGCTTGTGGAATGTGCCCCAGGGGCATCCCAATTACAGGACGAGAGAACTGAGGCAGCCACCCACCTCTGGTTAAGGGCTGCTCCTGGGCAGCTGAGCCCTGGGAGGGCAAAGCCAGTCCCCTGATCGAATAAGCCACACACAAGATGGGGTTTGGGGTTAGGGGGAGAGGCACCACGCACTTGTCATATCTGCACAGGTGTGAAACCTCCTGAAAGGAAGAGCCAGGATGGGCAACCGAAGTGTGGTGAGTGTGCCGCGGGTGAGCTCAGCATGCACCATCAACGGCCATCCCGCATGGAAGCAAAAAGGGACTGGAAGACACATTAAAACAAAGTGCAGAGTAATATGCCATTCCAGTGATTATAAAGCACCTGGGAATTACCCTTTAAAAGAAAGTGCAGAACTTTTATGGAGAAATTGAAAACTTTATTAAGAAGTGAAAGAAGACCCGAACAAATAAAAAGCGACCTCTGTTCGTGGGTGGGATGACCCAGCCGTATGGAGCCACCGTCTCCCCTCAAAGCGACTGTACCTTCCCTGACGCGCCCATCAGAATCCCAGCAGTCTGGGGAAGAACCTGACAGCCGGATTTTCTAAAATTCGTATGAAACAGTCAACTTCCACAAACCGCTAGAACGATTTTGAAAGAGTGCAAAATGTGATCTTTATCTTTTTGTCCATTCGAGTGTTTTATGCTGTCACCCCAGCATACACACATTTTACATATTTTTCTTTACGTTTTTATGTAAACATCACTTAATAACATTAGTTTAAAAGTCTCATGATAAGTCATCAGGTTGCTTATCTTAATTTCCTTAACCATAGCCTTACTGTTGACATTTCAAATTCCAGTTTTTAATCAGCATTTAAAAAAAAAAAATCCCATTTTAAAAATCTCCCATTTTTTTTAAACTTATTTTTTTTATTTTTGAATTGTGGTAAGGTTGCATGAGATCTACTTGTCTCACCAAGTTCTTAAGAACACGATTCAGGACTGTGCACTACAGGTGCCAGCGCCTCAATACCTCACCTTGCATGAGAAGGTGTCTCCCTCCCCTGCCCCTGGCAGCCACCGCTCTTCTCTCCGCATCCGTGAGTCAGATTTTTGTAGACTCCATGTGTAAGTGAACTCATGTAGTGTCTGTCTTTCTGTATCTGGTGTTAACAACATAATGCTGTCCAGGTTCATCCATGCTTCACCACTGCCAGGATTTCCTTCTTTTTAAGGGCTGAATAATATTCCAGTTGTGTGTATATAACCACGTGTGTTCTATTCCCTTCAATCATCCATACACATTTAGATTGTTTGCATATCTTGGCTGTTGTGAACAATGCTGTAGCAAACGTGGGAGCTGGGATATCTCTTCGAGATCCTGATTTAAATTCCTTTGGCTAGATACAGAGATGTGGAATTGCTAGATCATATGGCACTTCGACTTTTAATATTTTGAGGAACCTGTAGACTATTTATTTTTTTAAAAAAAAAGATTGTATCTATTTATTCATGAAAGACACAGAGAGAGAGAGGCAGAGACATAGGCAGAGGGAGAAGCAGGCTCCCTCTGGGGAGCCCGATGCAGGACTTGATCCCTGATCCCAGGATCACACCCTGAGCCAAAGGCCGACACTCAACCACTGAGCCACCCAGGTGTCCCACCTTTAGACTATTTCTATAATGGTTGTATAAAATTACATTCTTACCAACGGCGCACAAGGGTTCCCTTTTGTATACATCCCAAAGAGCTTTTATCTTTTGTCTTTTTTAAGATTTTAAATAAAATCTTAGCCCCGACATGGGGCTCGATCCCAACACTCCAGGATCATGACCTGAGCTGAAGCCAGATGCTTAACCAACCCCAGGGCCCCATCTTTTGTCTTTTTGGGGTTTTTTTGTATTTTTTTTAAATTTATTTATTTATTCATGAGAGACACACACACAGAGAGGCAGAGACACAGGCAGAGGGAGAAACAGGCTCCATGCAGGGAGCCTGACGTGGGACTCGATCCCGGGTCTCCAGGATCATGCCCTAGGCTGAAGGCGGTGCCAAGCCGCTGAGCCACCAGGGCTGCCTTTTTTGTATGTTTTTTTTATTGGAGTTCGATTTGTCAACATATAGTATAACACCCAGTGCTCTCCCGTGAAGTGTCCCCCTCAGTGCCCATCACCCAGTCACCCCATCCCCCCGCCCACCTCCCCTTCCACTACCCCTTGTTCGTTTCCCAGAGTTAGGAGTCTCTCATGTTCTATCTCCCTCACTGATATTTCCCACTCATTTTCTCTCCTTTCCCCTTTAATCCCTGTCACTATTTTTTATATTCCCCGTATGAGTGAAACCAAACGTTTGTCCTTCTCCAAATGACTTACTTCACTCAGCATAATACCCTCCAGTTCCAACCACGTTGAAGCAAATGGTGGGTATTCATCGTTTCATGGCTGAGGAATATTCCATTGTATACATAGACCACATCTTCTTTATCCATTCATCTTTCGATGGACACTGAGGCTCCTTCCACAGTTTGGCTATTGTGGACATTGCTGCTAGAAACATCGGGGTGCAGGTGTCCCAGCGTTTCACTGCATCTGTATCTTTGGGGTAAATCCCCAGAGTGCAATTGCTGGGTCGTAGGGTAGCCCTATTTTTAACTCTTTGAGGAACCTCCACACAGTTTTCCAGAGTGGCTGCACCAGTTCACATTCCCACCAACAGTGCAGGAGGGTTCCCCTTTCTCCACATCCTCTCCAACATTTGTTGTTTCCTGTCTTGTTAATTTTCACCCTTCTCACTGGTGTGAGGTGGTATCTCATTGTGGTTTTGATTTGTATGTCCCTGATGGCAAGTGATGCGGAGCATTTTCTCATGTGCTTGTTGGCCATGTCTATGTCTTCTTTGGTGAAATTTCTGTTCATGTCTTTTGCCCATTTCATGATTGGATTGTTTGTTTCCTTGCTGTTGAGTTTAATAAGTTCTTTATAGATCTTGAATACTAGCCCTAGTATCTTGGGATACTAGCCCATTATCTAATATGTCATTTGCAAATATCTTCTCCCATTCTGTAGGTTGTCTTTTAGTTTTGTTGACTGTTTCTTTTGTGTCTTTTTGGTAATAGTCCTTCTGACAGGTGTGAGGGGACATCTCATCATGGTTTTGATTTGTATTTTTTCCCTGGTGATGAGTGATGTTGAGCATCTTTCCATGTGTCTGTTGCCCATTTGTATGTCTTCTTTTGAGACATGTCTATTCAAGTCTTTGCTCATTTTTTTTTAGTTGGGTTTTCTGTATTCCTGCTACTGAGTTGTCTGGGTTCCTATGTATTGGGGATAGTAACCCCTCATCACATTCACATGTATGGCTTGCAGGTATTTTGCTCCATACCATGAATTATCTCTTAACTCTGTTGATGGTTTTCTTTGCTGTGCAGACACTTTTCAGTTGGATGTGGTCCCATTTGTCTTTTTTTTGGCTTTTGTTGCAGTGTTTTGGGGTCATAGCCAAAAAGTCACCACCCAGACTAATGTCAAGGTTTTCCCCTAACTGTAGTTTTACAGTTTCAGACCTTATGTTTAAGTTGTTAATCCATTTTGAGTTGACTTTTGCATATGGTGTGAGATAAGGATCTAATTTATTCTTCTGCATGTCCTCAATGGCTTTGTTTTGTTTTCTTTTTATTTACTCATGAGACACACAC
The DNA here is from genome assembly GCF_003254725.2 of Canis lupus dingo. NCBI lineage: Eukaryota > Metazoa > Chordata > Mammalia > Carnivora > Canidae > Canis > Canis lupus. The sequence goes on along the minus strand of NC_064247.1, from coordinate 66,555,390 downwards.
ACACACACACACACACACACACACACACACACACAGAATGAGAGAGAGAGAGAGAGGCAGAGACATAGGCAGAGGGAGAAGCAGGTTCCCTGTGGGAAGCCCAGTGCAGGACTGGATCCCAGAATCTCGGGATCATGACCTGAGCCAAAGGTACATGCTCCACCACTGAGGCACCAGGTGTCCCTGTGTCCTCAATGTTTTATAGTTTTCAGTGTACAAGCCTTTCCTCTCCTTGGTTAAGTTTATCACTGAGTAGTTTATTCTATTTGATGCTATTATGAACAAGAATGTTTTCTTAATTTCCCTTTTAGATAGTCTGTTGTTAGAGTACATAAATGTAACTGAGTTTGGTGTGTGGATTTTGATTCCTACAACCTTACATTTGTTGTGGAGTCTGGAAGATTTCCTACATATAAGATCATGTCATCTGCAAGAAGCAAATTTTACTTCTTTCTTTCCAGTTTGGATATCTTTTATTTCTTTTTCTTGCCTAATTGCTCAGGTCAGGACTTCCTGTACTATGTTGAATACACATGGCGAGAGTAGACATCCCTGCCTTGTTCCTGACCTTAGAGAGAAAGCTCTCAGTTTTTCCCCATTGGATATGATCTTAACTGTGGGCTTTTCACATACTTCCTTTACTATATTGAGGTACATTCCTGAAGGACAGGAAACACTTCCAAACTCATTTTAGGAGGCCAGCATTATTCCGGTACCAAAGCAAGGCAAGGGCACTGCAAGAATAGGAGACTACAAGCCAACTCAGATGTGAAAGTCCTCAACCAAATACTAGCAAACTATCTCAAACAGAAGGATCATACACCATGACCCAGTGGGATATATCCCTGGGATGTAACAGTGGTCCAATAAAGCAAGTCAATTAATAGAAGACACCACATTAACAGCATGAAGGATAAACACACAATCAACTCAGTAGAAGCAGAAAAAGCATTTGACAAATTTCAACCTTCTTTCATAATAAAAATCTCAGCAAACTAGGTATAGAAGGAAGACATTTCTTGATGATAAAAATAGCTTTAAGCCTCTGAACAATGCGCCCCCCCCTTTTTTTTTTCATTTTACGAGTGCTATACTGTTCAAGATAATTCTATTTCCCTCTAACTGTGGAGGTAAAAGAACTCAGAGTGAGATCTGTGGCCAGTGCCTCTGGGGTCTTGTTGGACATTTGTTGTAGCAATTTCACTGCAGGTATCTTTTACATCCCTGCCCTTATCTCTCTTGGCTCAATATTATTAATTAGTCATGCTAAGTCTCAACACGGTCGCGTCCAGACACAGCCCCCAACTGAGCAGTCCTGGATTTGCTCATGGAAGTCGGGCTCAGCTGAGCCTGGGGAGCACCAGATGCTGCGGGCTGGGGCTAACTGTGCTGTCTCCTGATGCCCTCTCATCATTAGAAGGTCTGCCCAAACTTGTGGTGCAGGTTGCTGACTGTGCAAATGACGGACGCATAACCCATTGGTTCTGCGGGCAGGAGGAAAGTACACTTCAGCTCCACAGAGAACTGGTCTGGACATTCCTGCATGGAGGAACGGGGGCCCGAGGGACTTTTCCTTCCAAACACAGGAGTAAGGAGGAAGGTGTGGCGAGGCATGGCAAAGCTGCTTCCCCAGAGGGCCGAGGGGTGCAGACAGAGCAACCTACCTCTTCAGGACAGCTGTACCCCCTGGCACGATCCCTGTGGAGTCACTTTGAATGCCAAGAGTGGTTCGCCTGAGTGTGATTTTCTTTCCTCTGCAGACATCTCCAAGGGCCCTGTTACTCACACCCAGAGTCAAGATTTCACTGCCACCACCGAGGGCTGCAGGCAGCACTCAGAGACCCTGCAAGGCCCAAAGACCCACCCTCTGCCTCCTTCCCTGCACCCCAGGCTGTGGGAGTCAGGGAAGGGAGTGATGCTGGGAGGATCATCTAGGGTACAGGAAGGCCGCACTCTGGAAACCCGAGGTTCACCCCAACTAAAGGCACTCGAAGTCACCCTGTCCCCATAGCAAACTCCAGCCTTAGTCTGGGCAGCTCATTTTCCTTTGAAAATGGCTGTTTTTCACCTGGGAAACAGGCTACTTCTCAGAATGAGCCTTTCCACCTGGGCAGAAGCTGCCCGGAATCCAGCAGTGCACATCCCGCCCTCCCACCCCACAACCTGGCAAATGGCGAGAACACACCCCCCGGGGCTGAGCATGTTCTGAGGCTGGCAGAGTGAGGGTGGAAACGGGCCCAGATCGGCTGCTGAGCCCCGTCAAGCTCCCAGGCAGCTGGAGTCAGGCCTCAAAAGAGTGGGGTTCATTTCCAAACCCCCTTGGTTGAGTTGAAAAGTTAGTCCCGAGATCTTTTAGTTAATGACAAATGCCTCCTGAGTCAACATACAGTGGAATTTAAGGTTAAAAGCATAATTAATTTTTTGCTTTCGAGTTAAAAAATAAACAAGTCAGTATTCACTCATCAGCACGTGTTCCCTGAGTGCCCACCTTGGGTCCAGGCAGTGCTCCAGCGCGGCACGCAGCAGTGGGCCCTGACCTACAGAAGGCATCCAGGAGGTCAGAGGACAGTAGACGTGCACATAACGGATGTGTGGCTGCGGCGGAGCCAGGGGGCAGGGGGGATGGGGGCTCCGGGAGGGCACAAGACAGCATTTGAGCAGAGGCCTGAAGGCAAGACAGCAATAGACAGGCAGGAACACAGAGGTCCAGGAGGGCACGTGAACAGGGGAGGGTGGCCCCCAAGTCAGGGAAGTCATTGGAGCGAAGGAGAGATGCAGGCCCAGGTCAGGTGGGAACTTGTGAGCTGTGGTGGTGCACTCACTAACTCACACATCTTCACGCCCACATCAATACCCCTGAGTCTCACAGAGATCTACACAAGCATGCACACCAGACACACACACATCCACACACATGTAGATGCTTGTGCACCTTGACTCACACATACCTGCCCACATTTGCACACTCACAGGTCATGACTCACACATACACACGCACACTTTCACATTAACACATATACACAGCTGCACGTTCACACATAAACGCCCCAAGTCACACCCACTGACATGTACATTCATCTGCTCACGTGACACCACCTGACTCATGCACACACACACACACACACACACACACACACACTGTCTCACACACCTCTCCAGCAACATATTTCCAGTTCCACCTCAGCCTTCTGTTCCAGAGATCTGAGCTGGACCTCCACTCTGCACCTCTGCATGGTAACCTGCACAAACGTGCATGCCCTCGGCCTCAGTCTCCTGCCTCTGTGTGTGCTGGAAGTGCACCCCCTCAAGGAGCAGACAGGCTCTGGAGGTGGGAGCAGAGACGGCAGGCTGAAGCCCACTGTCCCACGACACCAGAGGTGACCGGTGTGAAGTCCCTGCTCACCAGGGATGCACTGAAGCAGCACAGGGATGGGGCAGCCTGGGAGTCCCTGCATGTGTGCCTCTGTGCCTCTCCCCAAAAAGCACACACCCAGAGACACTGGCACAGGGGCCTCGGATGCGCATGGAGGGACCTGGGGGCGACAGGTGGGTAAGGGCCTAGGGCTGCTGTGGGAGGCTGAGACAAGGAGGGAGTGGACAGGGCTGGGCACTCGGCCTAGTGCTGGATTTCACCAGAACCCACCCTGCCAACGCTTTGAAAGCTGAAAGGAAACGTAAAAGATTCTCCCCAGACAGCATTTACGGAACGCGGTACGCTGGGGCCCTTTCACTTGGCGCTCGCGGTCTTGGCGGGGGGGTGGCTGGCAGCTGACAGGGGGCCACTGCGCTTCAGCAGATGGAAGGGGTACCAGCCTCTCCGCGCAGAGTCCTGGACGGCTTATCTCTGGCTCCTGACGGGAAAGGGAGTTATTTACAAGGGGTGAAGTCCAGCCGCTGGCCACGAGCCAGCTCACATCCTCTGCAGAAGGCAGGGTTTTTTCAGACTTCCACGTTCTGTTGAACTGAAGAAAAGCACTTCTTCCACGGAAAAATAAATAAGTAAATGCAAGTAACAGCAGTGATTTTAATAATCAGGTTAGTGTGGTTCAAATGCCAAGATGCAAACACGGTGCCGCCGCCGCCGTATCCTGCTTGAGCTCTTCACAGGAGGAGAAAAAAGTCCCCCGCAGAGATACGAGCCTGAGTCTGCAGATTTGGAGGCTTTTTACACCTGTTAAGTTCTGTTAAGTTGGCCACCGTCTTAGATGACGCTACCTCGCAGAACCGGCGTGGCCGCGGAGTCCGGTGGCCCGCCAGCCACATGGCTGCTGGGGGCATGAATGCTCACATCTGCGGGGAGAGGATATACACCCGGGTATCAAGAACTAGCTTGATAGTAATTCCTAGCTACTATCTATTACTAGATAGTAATAACTAGCTTGATTAATGGCTGTAATGCCTTGATTTGGTAAAAATCTTACTTTTAGAAAATTATTCCAAGGAAGTAAGCGAATGCTCATGTTAGAAACATTTGCTGGTGTGAGAATGTTCGTGCTCATAGTTTTATAATAGAGAAAATGGAAAAAACCTGAAAAATCCAGCAGGAGAGAAGCTCTGCCTTCCACATCTTGAGACGGTGACCAGCCCCTAAAAGACAATAAACAGCAAAGCGAGGCTTATAATGTAGGAAGTGAAGAGAAGCACATGCACTCATTACAAAATTATAAGGGCACAGGCGCAAAGCATGTAAAGAAATAGAAGAGTGACAGCTGAAAAGTGAGGTCCTAGGGGAGTCCATTCCTCCCCCTCCAAAGCTCAGAGGGCTACCGATGTAGTGTAGGGTCATTGATGTGGCTTCACAATGTTGACTAAATGAAGTGAAGCTAACTCTGTCACACGGATGAGCCGAGGGTGGTCAGGGGAGCAAGGCTCCCCGGGCCCTGGCTGTCCCACCCGCGTGCTGACCCCTCTGCTGGCAGTGCTTGCTGGCTGCCCCTCTGCCACAGGTGGCAGCAGGTTCACCCCGGGCGGTGCAGCCGTGCGTGTGTGTGTGTGTGTGTGTGTGTGTGTGTGTGTGTGTGTGTGGCTTCATCCTCAGCATGGCAGCTCGGAGCTGGGTGGGCCGGAGATCAAAAGCCACTGGGCCCCTCAGTAGCTGTACCACCTGCAGAGTCACCACCTTCCCTGTCCTCCCACGTCCTCATCCTTAGGGGTCCTTTTCCGTGGTCACTAATCCCGTGGTCCAAATGTGTTACGTTTGACTTGAGCCGTGATTTTCAATAAAAGGTCAAATATCAACTCTCAACACACTTCACTGTACTTTTGAGAAAAATTAAAAACAATATCCGTCCATTCCGGTTGGCAAGTGATCCACTTGCCTGGAGGCAGGGGCTGGGTGTCGCAGCCCCAGCTGCCTCCAAGGGTCCCCAGCCCTCCATCCTTGCTGTGTGAGGCCACAGGGGGCCCCTGCACATCCCGGAAGCCAAGACTGAGTGTCCGGGGGCTTTTCCACGCAATATCCATTCAATTGTGTGTCTTGCTTGAATGCAAAAGCATATGGCCTTCCCACTTATTTTTTAACAACTCGTGGGCATTGTTTGGCTTTCAGTCCTCCATCCTCCAAAATCGCATGCTGGGCGCCCATAAAAATGCATAGGCACTAACTTTCCTGTTTTTCCAGGCACAGGCTCCCTCAGGAAATGCATCACTGAGTGGGTTTTCACTGCGGTTCCCAGGCCTGCAATGGAAGCTCACATTGCTTCTGAGCTTGGAGCCCAGCTCAGTGCGCCCAGATCTTTCTTCTCTGGGGGATGAACCTCGACCAGTGGGGCTGCTCAGGGAACTACCTGAAGGCAGGGGTAGGAAACCATCCACTGGTCGATCCAGGTGCTCAAGCAGCAAATATTTACTAGATGTGCACCAAGTGTCAGGGACTCCTGCCTCCAGGGAGATTCAGCTTTGCAGGAGAATGTTCTAGCAAGCGGGTGCCATGTCACAAATCACCCCAAAGCTTCGTGACTGAAACAGCAATCATTTTATTTTCTCCTCTGTTTCTTTGCTAGGGCTGTTGTAACCAAGTACCAACCACTGAGGGGCTTAAACAACAGAAGTCTGCTTGCCTACAGCTCTGAGGGCTGGGAGTCTGAGATGAGGGTGCGGGCAGGGTGGGCTCCTGCGGATACCATGAGGGAGGCTATGTTCCAGTCCTCCCCCAGCTGCTAATGGGGCTTGCCAGTGATCTCTCATGTTCCTTGGCTTGTAGAAGCATCACCCCAATCCTTGCCTTCACATCCATATGGCTTTCTCCCTGTCATCTCTATGTCTGATTTTCCTTTTCTTACAGGGATACCAGTCATAGTGGATTAGAGCCGCCCCTCATGACCTCACTTTACCTTGATTACTTCTGTAAAAACCTCATCTCTGAATAAGGTCACACTCTGAACCACTAGGGATTGGGTCATGAATGCATCATTTGTAGGAGAACACAAGTGCATCAGCAGTATCTCTCTCCCATGGGTTCTGTGGTCAGGATCCAGTCGGGTCTCCTGGCTGCAGGCAGATTCAGTGAAGGGGTGCGGCTGGCATGGCCCACCCCTGGGTGGTCTGGGTGGTCTCTCCATGTAGGGGGGGCTTGGGCTTCCTCACAGCATGGCCACCGGAAGCTTCAGGAGCAGACACCCCAGTGAGCAACAGGGAAGCTGCCTTGCCTTTCATGACCTAGCTCTGGAAGCCAACATAGTGTCACTTTTGCCACCCTCTCATGGCCAAGTTCACCAACACGTGCTGAGTGTCAAGGGACAGGGATGTAGACCCCACCTGTTGATGGAAAGAGTGTTGAAGAAGTCACACGTGGGATGGGACTATTGTCACAGCATTTACAGCATTTTTGACAGATGCAATGGGCTACAGGGACGCTGGAACAGTAAACACAGAGTGGATGGTAGGGTGGCGACTGCTGCTTTCAGATAAGTGTAGGTTGCCATGGAAACATAGCAACTGGGCACTGGAGCCCAAGTGAACAGCCTGGAGGACTTCCAGAGGTTATGCTGAGGTCTGAAGGGGGGGGGGGGGAGCAGCAGTTAGATTGACATGGGGTGAAGGGCAGAGGGACCCATCCGTTCCAGGGCTAGGAGGTGGGAGAAACTGTGCATATTCTACAAAAATCTGGGATTCCAGGGACAAGTACACTCTTCCAGGGCCCACAACAATCTCCCAAGATCTCAATTCCTTGCATGAAAAACCCAGAAGACCCACATTTTATCCAGACTTATAAGTGGCTCTTACAACACTCGGGGCCTCTGATCTGCTCTCACAATTCCATGGCAGTCATTCTTTTTGAACTGATTGTGCCTTTGTCTCAATCAAGGATCAGTAAACTTTTTCCATAAAGACCAGATAGCAATATTTTAGCCTTTGTGAGGCACACAGTCATTGACACACCTATTCAACTCTGCCGCTGTAACACAAAAGCAGCCCTAGAAAGTACGTGAATGGATGGGCATGGCTGTGTTCCAATAAAACTTTATTTATAACAACAGGTGGTTGGCTACTCTTTGCTGACTTCTGGTCTAGGCTGAAGTTTGTTCTGGTCAGTATTCGAGTCCCAGCTTCCAGCACTTACTGTGCATGACTCTGAACATGTCATTCGACATTTCTGAAGCCGTTTCATCTTCCATGAAATATTTTAGGTTGAACAGGCAATACTGCCTCTCTCCCCGCTGTTCAACTCTGCCATTGTAGAGTTTATCACCCATGACAGAAGAAAACGAAACAAAGTATGTGAATGCACATGGAAGGTCATACAGCACTGGCGTCAGACTTGGATGTCTGACCCAAGCTTCCTAGCTGTGGCCTTGAGCTCTTTGAGCCACCAGAGCCTCAGGCTCCCCACGTATGAAACAGGAATAAATATGGACCACATGGTGTTGTGGCAAGGACCGAAAGAGAACATATAACTCCGGGTTACTGGGGTCAATTCCTTAAGGCTGCCCATTTGGGGTCAGAACAGACATCCCGTTTCGGGGAGCTGGCTAAGCAACTGGAGGCCACCTCGCCAAGTGGGGGCCCTGGGGTCTACGTTCAAGGCAGCCCCTTAGGGCAGATCTAGAATCCTCTGAGGATTCAGCTTCTCTTTGTCTTATCTCCTTGGTCCTAAGATGCCTAATGATCACATTTCAGCATTTTGAAACCAGAGGGCCTTTTCTGATCCGTACTCACACCTGATGTGGAGGCTGATCCTCTCCTCTAAAACAAAGGCAGTTATTAGGTGCATCTTATAGTCAGAGGCATTTGGGGATGGAAGAAGGAGTATACAGAGGTACAGTGATCCCAAATCTGCACAGGGATGCCACCCTCTGGGTAACCTTGAGCATCGGCCAGCCAGCTGGGGACAGGGCCCCGAGGCCCTTGGAGCTGGAGTTGGGGAGCAGGCACTTCACACCAGACACCCACTTCCTCCGTGGGGCGGGAGCTTCCTCACTCTCAGCACAGAGGCGGCCCCTCCTGCGATAAGGAAAACAGGGTGCCAGCCCCCGCGTGCAGAATGTGACATTCTTTCCAAACAAGCCAGTTGTTTTACAGCCCTGCCTTGGAAGACTTCAAAAACATACAAGCTCCAAAATCAAAGGCTTCCTGTTATAAATTCATTTCTACACCTCAGGTACTCGGTGGGTGGGGGAGGGAAAAAAAGCTGAGATTCAATGAAAAGTGGTTGAAAATGCTCTAAAAATACTCTTCTTGTGGAGGAGAATGGCCTGGCCTGTCTCCGAGGTGGGCAGAGAACCATTTCGGGTAGTCCCGAGGATTTTGAAAGCATTTTACACATTCAGAGGTTAATATTTCTGTTGTTCTAAAATCTGCGATGCCTTAAATTTTTTTTTTTAATTTCAAGGCTTGAAAATAAATTTAAGATGCAGAATGGATCTTTGTAGTCAGATCTCCTCACCTTCTAGATGAGAAAATGCAGGTCAGACTCAACAGGGCTGGCCACGGTCACCAACTGGTTACAGATAGAACAGGGTAAGCCCGCCATTCTCCTGGAAGGTTCCACAAGGTGAAATTGGACTCACGGGCACCACAAGACAGTCCTCTCTTGCTTTTTTTTTTTTTTTTAATCCCAATTACAGAAGCAATGTGTGTTTATTTGAGAAAGTCTAGAACATTCCTAAAAGCCAAAGAGGAAATGTGAAATTGCCTGTGACCCCGACACCCACAAACAACCCCTTTAGCATAATTTCCACTATCTCTCCAGACCTGGAGGATGACACAGAACGGTGTTCCGAGGTTGCAGAGGACGTCATGATGCCACACACCTGTGAGCTTGTCTGCAGTTGCTCAGGGCCCAGGCTGGAACCTGGTTCTCTCTGGGGGGCTGGGAGAGGGGAAAAGGCCTTTCTAGCCTAGACAACACAGGCAGGCAGGCAAGATGGACATGTGGCGAACGACAGCATGTGCTGCAGGCTTTTTGCAAGGATGGCAATGGGATTGGAGCTGGTTCCTGAGAGACCCCCGAACCGTGACAGTGGGGTCAAGACCTCTGCCCTGGCTAAGGCGCCCCCACCCTGGGGCACCCTTTCCCTATTTGCATATGGCTTGACACCTTGGGCGCTCAGCTCTAGTTAGGCTCCTGTGTCTGGCACAGGGGCCTTTTTAGCCACCTGCACGGTGGCACTGGTCCCCCTGGACTTGTTCTCCCCTCCCTAGGCCTTTGCTGACACCTGCTCTACTTGTGTTTTAATTTTAGCCATGTTGGTGCATGTGCAATGTCTCGACCCTGTTCATGGACTCAGCACAGCCCAGCTTTGGGTAAGCGTCCTGTCTTGGGCTACCCCATATTTGACTCACAGTGATAGGCCTCAAGACAACACCGGTCGTGCTCTTGTTTGCAGCATGATTATTTCAAGTTTGTATTTATTTATGATAGTCACAGAGAGAGAGAGAGAGAGAGAGAGAGAGGCAGAGACACAGGCAGAGGGAGAAGCAGGCTCCATGCACCGGGAGCCTGATGTGGGATTCGATCCCGGGTCTCCAGGATCGCGCCCTGGGCCAAAGGTAGGCGCCAAACCGCTGCGCCACCCAGGGATCCCCTAGCATGATTATTTCAAATCACTCTTTTGGTTCCCAAACTTCTGACTCTAGGGCTCAGCAGCTGCGACTGTGCTCTGAGGACCATAAAGTACAATGTATACAATCGCAGCACACACCAACCACAAGCTTTTCGTTGCACCTTCCAGGCGCAAGCCTGTGCCTGACTACCTGATGCCGAGATACAGATTAAACCTGAACGTTCCTGTCAAGCCTCCCGTCTGCTAAGGGCCAGATGTTTGGGGTCAGGTATCAAAACATCTGTTTGCTGGGATGAATTTTTTGGTTGTCACTCTCAGGTTTCGTGTCACGGAGACGGGAGCTCCGGGATAGACACGTCACATCCCATACATGCTCCGGAAACAGCCATCCCTGCGGGCGCACAGCCTCACTGGGTCACTTGGACACCAACTAGAGCAGCAGACGCAAGCAGGCAGGGACAAGACTCGGAGGGCAGGAGCTTCCATGCACTTCACAACCTTCTGCGTTTTTGAACGATGGATTTTGAATGATGTGGGTAGTGAACCAACAGGGATCACACATGATCCAAATAAGGAACATGCAAGCATACAGCAGGGGGGACAGAGTCTTGTATTAACTTTGTGAGGTGATGGATGGTAAGTAGACTCATGTGGTAACCCTTTTGCCATGCACGCAAGTGTCAAATCACTGTGTTGTACACCTGCAACTAATAGAATGTGGTACGTCAACTATACCTCAAATTTTAAAAATTAAAGAAATAACACACAAGCAGAGTCTGTCCATGACCAGACACGCAGGCAGCACATACATATGGTTTCAAAATACAGTTGGGGCCGCAGTGAATAAATGGAATTTTGGAATGATTTGCTTTACAGTTCCCTTAAGTAACATTATCTTGTTAAAGACATTAACCTCGGGCCTTTGCTGTTATATATTTGCTTTTATTGTTTTCATCCTGGGAGCAACCTGTAGGAGAGACACTCGTCAGGGAAAGAGGGGTCAAGGGTCGTGAAAACATTGATTTTCAAGGTGGCTGAACGGCCGTCTGGGGAACAGTCGCCAATTATGGAAAACAGACATCACTTTTCAGAACCTGCTTTATAATTTGAAAAAAAAATTATAAAATCTCCAACATTAATAACCATTTCATTGTGTGTCCGGCATGAGGCAGTCTTGAGGAACCACCTCCACTGATACGGCTTTTCTTGGGAGAAAACTCTGCAGGCAGGTGCTTCTCCCCAGGGGCTGGGGCTGTCCGGTGGTGCATCTGGGAGCTGGACTGCCCAGCTGGGCCCCACACCCCCATTCCCTGCGCCCCACTGCCAAGACTGTTGCAAAATGCATCTTCATTTTACTCTGCAGGTTTTTGGGTAGGCTTCTCCAATAGAGATTGGGGCTTGGGCTGATCCCTGTTCAGAACTATCAGACTCCCGGATTCAGTGAGATTGCCGGGGAGATGTTAGACAACAGAGTAAAGGGGCCACCAGCCACTGAAGGTAGCTTCACCTGTGGCTGATACATTGGTGTGCCTCCCTCTCTGGGCGCTCTGCTCAATGCCCTTTGCCTGCTCTGCCCCAACTAAGTGGTGACATCACCAGTTCCCACCAGGTCATTTAGACACCTCTCCTTGCAATCATCTCTAAGGCTAGAAGACAAGTTTTGGGGTCACTGGGATATAATTCATTCCCAGTGGTGACAGAGAAAACTCTCTCCCTTGCTTATAAAGACTAGTCTTAGGCAGGACAATCTGGAGGACAATATGCATGGCAAATTAGTTCTAGGGGAAGAGCCTTTCTCAAAAAATCTGTGCACCATCAAGCTTCCCATCCTGCTTCTTCTCCTGCCTTCCTCTCCAGTGCCACAGATTGCTGGCCCAGCTTCCTGGGTAACTGGAATATTCCTCCTTGGAACATGGCTGGGATCTTAGTGGCCAAAAAAGCCTCTATGACACCAAAGACCTCATTAAGAAAGATTTCCAAAACTTCGTTGATCCTGCTCAGATACAGTGCAAATTTGTTCAACTTTTCTGGAAGGCAATTGAGCAATATCTACCAAAATTGCAAGTATGAATAAACAGTGACTTGAATTCCCCACTGTTAGGGATTTACAGAGAGGAAATAATTAAGGATGTGTGCAAAGAAATTTAACTCTAGGATGTTCACTACAGTGATGTTTATCTAGATACCCAACACCAAGGGGCTGAGTGAGGAAGCAGGGCCCAAAGGTGCAAGGGGTTCTGTTAGTGACACAGAAACACAGCCCTGCTGTTATTGCACGAGACATTCTCAAAACGTTCAGCTTCACCTCTTTGTCAGCATGCATGAGTGTGTGTGTTTGTGTGCGAGCATGCACACATGCGTGACTGTGCGTGCATGTAGTAGTGTATGTGGGTGTGTTGCATGTACAGATGTGTGTTAATGTATGTGAGTTTGCCACACGTGTGCCTGAGTGTAGGCATGTGAGTGTGCAAGTACATGTGAGTGCGTGTTAGTGTGAATGTGTGAAGGTGCGTGTGAGCAAACAGACTCTGCCAATAGGGTAGCTAAGTCCCCGTCACAGCTCTATCACTCCCTCTCTGACTTTGAACAATTCCCTTCTCTTCAGCCCAATAAATGGGGACCGTAATCAGGCAAACCTGGAGGAGCTTCAGGAGGATGAAATGAGGTGACAGGTGTACCTCTTGGTGGAGAACGTGTGCTGAATAAATACAGCAAAGCATGTTTTTAAAACACCCCAAAGGTGGGAGAAGGACATTTAAATATTCAAAGCAGTTATCTTTGACTGGTGGATTACCCAAAATGTTTTTCTTTTTGCTTCTCTGATTTTTCTAATGAACAGATTTACCCTGAGGTATCAGGAAATAAAAACACTCATATTCCTCTGCATCCAGCAACGTGAGCAGAGCTGGGCTCACCAGTGGGTTGAGTAGGTAGTGGTCAGTGTGGGGTGAGAATGGCAAGTGAGCATGGTGGGTGAGCATGGCAGGTGAGCCGGGGGGCCAGCACGCTTGCAGATGAAGCCAGAGTGCAGCCACCTGCCCACAGCCCCCCACTGGTACTCGGCAGTGCCAGGATGAGGCTCAGCAGCGAGCCTCCTTGCTTCCCTAGCTAGTGGGCTGCACTGCTGGCTGACAGAGCATGGGCTGAGGGCAGAGCCCTAGGATTCTAATCTGTCTGAGTTTGGGTTGGGCCAATATCCCAACTTCTCTGGGCTTTGGCTTCAAGATCTGAAAAATGGGGGAAATAAGAGAGGCGGACCCATGGATGTGAAGACTGAGTACACCAGGTAAGGTGAACAAAGCCAGAAAAGGCACTGCCCTCAAGGAGCCAACATGAGTGCACAAGGCCAAAGGTCATCATGTGATCACCTAAATCCACATAAATTTCAGCCACTCATCTGTTTAATGAAAATTAATGAGTGTCTGCCCTGTGCCAGGCATCATGCCCATGTTGGGTATACAGCTGCAAGTAAGAGAATCAGCCCCTGCCTCAAAAACTGATGTCTGGGGAAGTTCTGTTTTAAGTATATATCTATAAAACATGAACACGAAGAAATCCCTACCTTTCAAAATGTTACTAGTTGATGAGTTTGCATAGAATACATGAGAGTTCATAGTGCTATTCTTTCAACTGTAGGATTCAAGTTTTTCAAAATTACATAATGACATCTGCAAAGACCCTATTTCCAAATAAGGTCCCATTCACAGGATTGACTTCAACACATCTTTTTGGGGACACAATCGACTTATAACACTGCTCAAGTCACTCAATGAGCTCAAATCTTTGTCTAAAGATCCAGTGCTGGGGGCGCGGTTCCAAATTAAGATAATATTCCTCCTTCTTATGTTAAAAGCACAAAGTGCTCACCTGCAAGTATCTATGGAGGCACAATAGGATATGTGTTGATATTAAAACACATACTCATGCTAGTGGCTTCACAGTCTGGACAAAGAAAGGGCACTGGGAAAGTGCTGGAAAGGCCATCTAGGACCAAGGTATCCAACAAGGCAAAGAGCCCTTCCATCTAAACTGTGCCCAAGCATCTTGCAACCATGCTGGCTCCCTTGTGCATGCAGGATTTGGAGCACTACTTCAGATACAGAACATGTCAGGACACATAGGCTGTCAGCCAATATTTGCAGAGCCCAACATGGCACACCAAAGCAAACCTGTTGCCATAATTACAGGTGGAAAGTATTGCTAACAATGCTTTTCAAATAAGTCAAATACGTACCAATCAGGTAAAAACAACAACAGCAACAAAAACAAGATTTTCTTCCATGAGCTCATAAAAGGGCTGCTCACTCTCAAAGCCCAGTAGTCAAACTGTTTATTGGGACCGTGTCTGCAGCTCATCCCAGACAAAGATCTACTTCTGGATGCCTTCTCTGAGCAGACTAGAGCGAACCTCACATACATCCAAAACCAGGTACAAATGCATGCTTTTGTTCCTCCAAGAGCTGCTATGTACATAACAGTTTTCTTGTCTGGGGAAAGATCAACTTTACTGAGAGCCTGAAAGTCAGCCCCCGTGAGAAGACTACCACCGAAGTCAGCACTACCACCACCACCACCAAAACTGAAGGTCAGCGGCTTCTGCAGACACAGTACAGCTGTGCATAGCACATAATCCTATGCCTACACAGAGTACATGCTTAGTATTTAATGTACTTTCTCATATTAATAAATATGTAACATATTTACCTATATTAAATACAATAGGTGCCTGTATGATAGTGAATGGATGGATGGATGGATGGATAGAAGATTTATTTCTTGATGTCCTAAGCCTCACTTGTCAGCTGCCATGCTATGGGAAAGTCCAAGCAGCCCAAGGGTGAGGCCACACATAGAGAAGCCAAGACCCTCCTTGACAGCTCCTACTGAGTTCTGTGCAGACAGCTGGTTCAGTTGACACCTCAAGGAATACACTGTCGAAAGTGGATCTTCCAGCCCTGACTGAGCTGATCCAATGGAGCAGAGCCTTCTGTACCAAACCCTGCAAAAATTCCAAATCTATGCAAGATAAATAGTCAGTGCTGTTTTAAGCCACTAAAATTTGGAGTGGTTTGTCCTGCAGCAGTAAATAACTGGATGGTTTATTGAAACCAAATCTCGAGATGCCTGGGTGGCTTAGTGGTTGAGTGTCTTCCTTTGGCCCAGGACATGATCTCGGGATCTGGGATCAAGTCCCACATCAGGCCCCTTGCAGGGAGCCTGCTCCTCCCTCAGCCTATGTCTCTGCCTCTCTCTTTTGCTGTGTCTCTCATGAATAAATGAAAAAATCTTTAAAAAAAAAGCAAAATAAAATGAAACTAAATCTCTAGAGGTGGACTCCCAGAATCTTTCTAACAAGAGCACCTTAGGATGGAGGCCTGCTGCAGCTTGAAGAGTCCAGCCACAGAGACTCCTCTAATGGACGGGAACCTGTGTGGGTGAGCTCCTGGTGAGAAGGAAATGTTCCACGTTCACTGTGCAATTATCCAAAGAGAAGCAAGGTGCAAATCACTGTGTTGTGCACTCCTGTTGTAAAAAGCGTATTTTTGCTTATAAATGGGTAAGACACTGTTGGAAAAGTAGTCAAAAAAAGTAACAATGGTTATCAGAGGGAGAGTTAGAGACAGGGTCTGTAGCAGAAGATCAAAACTTCATATTCTTTTTAAAAAGAAATATCCAGGTTTTTTTTCTCAGTTTATTTTATATTTAAATTATTTTAAGGATGGGAGAAGCTGGGGCTCTGAGATTTGACCCCATGGGTTCTAGTCCTGATGCGCTGCTTACTAGGTGCATGACTCAAAGAGGTCATTTCCGTTTGCCAAACTTCCATTTCCCCCTCTGCCAGAGGGAATGAAAATACCACCTGCTTCACTGAGTGGTTGTGAAGATTAGGTGAGCTGAAGCACAGAGGATGTCTAGGTCTAGGCCCAACATACAGAACCTCCAATCAATGGCAGCCCTGGATGACACTAGACTTTCTGTACTCTGTGCTTTAGGAATGGGCCTGTGCCCACATTACTTTCTGTTGGCATCTGCCTCAGCTTTAGGCAAGTTGACTCTGAGATCTGAACCCACATCTAGCCCAGAGCCTCTTGTCCCTCTTGTCTTTACCTCAGGTAGCTGCAGAAAGAAGTGGGAAGAGCATCTGATTACAAGTGTGGAGGGTGCAGCAACATGGGAGGGGAGCACCAATGACAAAATCCCCTTCCAGCTCCCAGTATTCCATTTTGGACTCATAGAGCCTTTCCTCAGGACACAGAAGGGAGCTATGGTGATTGACAGCATGCTGGATGGATTCCGCTTCTGTAGGTGGCCAGGGAAGCTTGACACCACGTATGACAATGGGTGGATGAGAAGGACCCTCTTCAAGTGCACCTCTGGACCAGGCACTCAGGAAGCAGGCTCAAGTGACCCAGCTCCAGCTCAGCAGACAAAGGACCACAGATCAGAACTGAATCAGGCAGCAGGACCCATGGAGCTGAGCCTGCAATTGACAGGAGGAAGAGTCAGACCCTGTGACAAGAAAGGTGCCCAGAGGCAGAATAGTATGGTGGTTAGGCATCTTCTGATCCCTGTCTGCATGGCCTCTGTCTCCCGTAACCTTCCTTATAAAGTGATCATGAGTTTGAGGATGAGACGTTTCTAAAACAGTTCCCCTTAAATATGAGTTACTATTACTATTCATAGGTTACAGGGAAAGCTGGAATGAGAACCCTGGTCTCCAGAATCCCCCACAACTCTCTACCTTCCACTGGTAGATGTTGAAATATGCTCTGATGTGGACAGGAGCATGTTCCACTGGAGGACATCCCTGCACACCCTGGTGAGCCAAGGTTGCCTGGAGTGGCCGGTGATTCTTCACCTGCAGGACTAGCTCCAGGGACATGGTGCCAAGGAAATTTCCCCCAGTGGACAAGAAGTTAGTGGTGTGATGCCAGGCTAGTAGGTGCAGGAGTGGGGCTTGGGGTGGGATGGGAGGTGACAAGGAGAGATGCAGTGAGGTCAGAAGATGTGCAGCCTCAACCAAGTGACTTCATTCCTTTGATTCCTCTGGATTCCACTTCTTTTTTAAAAAATATTTTATTTATTTATCCATGAGAGACACAGAGAAAGAGGCAGAGACACAGGCAGAGAGAGAAGCAGGCTCCATCCAGGGAACCTGACGTGGAACTTGATCCCGGGTCTCCAGGATCACACCCTGGCCCAAAGGCAGTGCTAAACTGCTGTGCCACCCTGGCTGCCCATGGATTCCACTTCTTTAAAATGATGAGAAGGGGACCCCGGAGTGGCTTAGTCGGTTAAGAGTCTGACTCTTGGTTTGGCTCAGGTCATAATCTTGGGGTCATGAGATCAAGCCCTGCATCAGGCTCTGCACTCACTGGGAATCTACTTGAGATTCTCTTTCTCTCTCCTTCTGTCCTTCCCCCTGCTCACTCTCTCAAATAAATTAATAAAATCTTTTAAAATAAATAAGTAAATAAGATGAAGACAAGATCAGTTTTAGAGATAGTTGTGCAAAATCAAACAAGACACTATGTTAGTTGGGAGTGGGTGTGTGATGGAAAGACCCCAAGTAACCATGCAGAAATGTCTGTCTCACATAATGCCCTGAGGATAGATGACTCCTCCCAGCTCACCACAGTGAGCCCTGTGGACTCTGCCCTCCAAGGTGGCAGCAATAATTGCCTGTGAACATCCAGAAAACACGGTGAAGGGAGGGACCAACTTAGGGGTCCTTGGAGAGCAGACTCAGACAGAGATTACAAATGGGAGGTTGGCTGGGGTTTGCCCAGTGGGACCCACCCCAGAGGCATGGAGACAGGTGGAGGACACGTCAGAAGTGAGGGTTTGGCAGGAGGCCCAAGTGGGGTCTGTGAAGGATCTCCAAGCATGTAGCTGGATTGTTGAGTAGGTATGGATGTGCTGGGGAAACATGCAGGACAGTGGGAGCCACACCACGGAGGACCTCACACATTGGTCTGAGGACCAGGAGAGTGTAACCCTGCAGACAGCTCTGGGTCAGACACCATGGGTTACACACCCAGCTCCTGCACTTCCTGGCCACACAGCCATGGACAAGTGGCTTACCCCGTCTGAGTCTCAGCTTCCTCCTCCTCATAAAAAAAGAGCCAATAGCAGCATCTGCTCTTTAGGGCACTAGAGAGGCTTATACCACCTGCACTATGTGTAACAAATCACCCCAAAGTGGTGGGGTGGTTTGAAATAGCAAACATGTATTTAGCCCACAAATCTGTTGTTTGGACAGGGCTCTGCAAGAATGTTCATCTTCTCTGCTCCACAAGGAGTCAATTGGGGCAGCTTGATGGATGCTGAAGGGTCTCTGTCTAAGATAGCGTGGCGCAGGGTTGGCTAGTTGGTTGGTTGTCAACTGAGAGTCCAGCCCAGCTGAAGGCGGACAGCCTTGGTTCCTCTCAATGTGGGCCTCTCGGGCTCCCCACATCATGGTAGGCCAAGTATGAATGTCCCAGTAGGATGGCACAGAAACTCTACCTCCCTGTAGGGCCTACTCCGGGAAGTCACACAGCTTTCTTTGTTTCTGCTGTAGTCACAAGCCCACTGAGATTCAAGTGGAGGACAACTTAGACCCTCCTCTGTGGGGTAGGCACGCTAAGAAGAGCACGTGGTGTGGGAGGCCTCATTGCAGCTATTTTGGAAAATATAGCCTGCCAAATGCCTGATGGAGAATCCAAAAAGGAGACCCATCATAAGCCACTGCCCTTCCTTCTCTCTGGTGTGGCTCCGTCTAAGCTGGCTGTCGAAATCACTCTCATCTTCCCACTGAGGAAATGGTGAGGACAGAATCACACCAGAGTGGGGTTAAGCCAGACTTACTCAAATCATTAATGGGTACACGTTGCCAACCAACCTAGAACTTCTATTAAAAAAAAAATTCTCATATTGAGGCACCTCAAGTGTCCAACTCTTGATTTCAGCTCAGGTTATGATCTCGGGGTCTTGAGATCAAGCTACACGTCAGGGTCTGAGCTCAGTGCAGAATCTGCTTGTCCTTCTCCCTCTGCTCCCACCCCCATGCTCTCTTTCTCTCTCTCTCTCTCATAAATAAATAAAATCTTTAAAAAGAAAAAAATCCCACAGATCGTCCTAAGACATGGGTTGCTGACCTCATGTTTCCAGAACAGCTAATCTTATTGAATACAATATACTCAAACCTGAAGATGGAAGATGAGCCTCTGTGAATGAACATTTCTGGGTCAAGTCGCCGACTAAAAGTCACCGAGGATGGTGTAAAGCAGAAGACAAAAAATACCAAGGAGTGAATTGTTTTGTTTTGTTTTTTCCTACATGGATTTCCTACTTTCCCACTCACTGTAATCACAATATCTGCAGGTCTGCTTTTAAGCCCAGAGAACACCCAGGGCAACTGAGAAATAAAAGCGAGGCATGGGCAGCCACCTCAGAGTCCAAGGTGTGTGCTCATCCTGACCTGCAGGCACAGGGAGGGAGCAGCCCCACTCTCTGCCCTTCCCATCAGGCCCAGCTTAATGAAGGCCAAGTATCTCAACGGGGCGATGGAGGGCTCCATTTCTCCTGATCTCCCTCCATTTGGCCCCTAGAGCAGGTGTTTGCCGAGCTCAAGATCTCTCTGCTTACATAACCCTTGTTCCATTTGGAAGGATGAAAAATCTCCCTGGGGTTTATTGTAAACAGGCTTATGTTCACCCAAACACGGAGAGGAAAGGTCAGCAGATTATTCATGTACCTCTGTCTCCCTGCCTGGTGCTCTCCACCCCCACCCACTGCACGTCTCCCCCACCCCAACATCTGGGCTGTGGCCAGGACCTGCACCCAACCCCTCCACCAGGCCATCCGGGGCATAGGGCCTGGTGATGGGGACCAGGGCCAATTTGGCAGTCTTGATGCTTTAATGGGCTCTGCTTTGGGGACCATTTACACTGGACCTCAAAGAGGAGGCAAAGAGGAGTGGGGGTGGGGAGCAGGAGAAATTTCTTGACAAGCCGCCATGAGTAGAGGCTTGCTCATGGAAAGACAATCTTTTATGATGACAGAAACGAAGCCAGGAACTCATGGTGAGGGGCCAGCATGTTTCATGCAGGAGAGGGAGGACTGCTCAACTGGCCACTGTGATGCCAGTAACACCCACGCCCTAACTTGGTTGTGCACAGTGTGTCGGGTATTTTATACACATGACCTCATTTGAGATGGCGTTATTAGGCCCATTTCACAGATGAGAAGTTGAGGTTAAGCTCAGCAAGGAAGACTAGCCAGTCTTAGCCCTACTTGACCTCAGCTGGGACAGCTTGGAAGCTGCAGGACCCAACTCCAAGATGGCATGGCACAGGGCTGCTGTGCTGGTGCTGGCTGTCGGGTGGGCTTCACCCCAGGTGAAGTCTGGGAGCCTCGACTAGTTCCTCAAGCTTGGGCCTTATGTGACAGCCCCACTCAGAAATGCTTTTGTTTATTCTACTTGGCCCTAGTTAGATCCTCCATGTACCTACAGGCAGGACCATCTAGCCCTAAACATCATGAGGAAAGACTGGTCGGCAAGTCACTCAGTGGGTGGCTCTCAAGGTCTGGCACTCAGCCACAGTGTCACCCAGGAACCTTGTTAGATATCCTGACATCCTGACATCCCTTCATCCCTCATGAAACTCCAGGGATGAGGGGCAGGAGCAGTGGTGCAGGCTCAACCATCTGTGCCTTAACACCCACTCTGGTGCTGCGGAGGCTCCAGATCAAGCTGGAGATGTGCTGCCACAGGCCAATGTCAGCTAGCTCCTACCCCACAGACCAAGGGCCAACAGCCCGAAGCCTAGGAGGGTTGGGAGGGTTTTCCCATAAGGCGGATGCAGGTGACCTCCACAACAACTGGAGGGGGTGGATGAACAAGCTCACCAGCCCGGCCCCTCCCTGGTCCTGTGGTCTTTGGAATTCAGTTTCCATCCTGTCCAGACACGCAAGGGTCAGGCCACGCTCTGAGGCTTCTTGCAGGTTTTGGTCACACCAGAGGGACAGCGCGATGGAGCTCAGGATGCCACGTGTGCATCCTGGGGGCATGTAGCAAACCCACGCTGATGCAGGGAGGAGCTGGCCACAGTGGGCCCAGACAGCTTGGGGGTCGCAGGGGCAGGGCAGGGGTGGATTTCAGGAGGGCTGCCCACTCTCTGTACACGACTGGCAGCTTTGACAAGTTAAAAAACATCCCCCAACCACAGTGTCCTCACCTGTGAAACAGGTGAATCAGCCCTTATTGGACACATAGAGTATCGTGTCCAGAGGGTTTTCAGTGAATGCTTCCATTGTGTTACTTTTGTTTTGCTACCTCACTTTTTAGAGTGAAGATACCCTGACCTTCCACTGGCTTCCAAGAGAAGCACAAAGCAAGGAAGTGGGGTATACCTGGGGTCCTCCTGAATGGTCCAGGCACCCACCCTGGTTACCATGGAGACTGGGGCTGGAGGAGCCCGGGCTGGAAGGGTCTGCACAGTGAAGGCACACATCTTGGGCTGCTCACCGAAACCCTGCTCCAGGGACCAGCCTGGATGGGCCGGCCAGAGGAGGGGAGCGAGGAAGGGGGGCTAGCCACAGACTCAGCTAAAGAGGGTGCAGGGCTGTTGCTTGGTTTAATATTTATCTTGTTCTTTTGAGGGGAAGACAGAAGGTACAAAACTGTCCGAGTAGACAAACAAGCCCCACCACTTGCCACCAACTCAGATGAGAGCTGGGCAAGCTGCTCAGCCTCAGTTTCCCTAACTGTTTGTGGGATTTACAAGCCTTTGCCAGTTGAGCAACGCTGCACGTGACTCAGCAACTGAGATATTTGGATTCAGACAGCCCCTGGTTCCGGCCCAGGCTACGCCCCTCCCCCTCTGGCTGTCCTGTGACTGGGGGGAGTCACTGAACTCTGCAGGCCTCAGTTTCCCTGTGGCTGTAAGGGATAGTGGTGTCGCCTGCCTCAGAGAAAGGCAGCCCGGGCCAAGTGCTTGGCCACAGAAGTTACTCAGAGAGTACCAGCCACTGTCATCTCCATGGGGATGCACCACTGCTCCTGCCCCTCATCCTGTCACTGAGTACCCAGCCTCCAGCCAGGCTCAGTCCCACTGCAGGGCGGGCTCCTTACCTCCATCATCTCAGATGGCCAGTCCCTCCAGGTCCTAGGGCGCCTCCCACGCAGCCCCCGCTCAGCACCTGCCCGGTGCCCTCCACCTCACTCTGACTTACTTCCTGGGGTGGCTAGTTCCCTAGGAATGTGCCTAAGTGGGGGGTGACCGGGGTGTCCACTCATCCTACAGAACAGCTTCGGTAAACACAGGAAATGTGGTTTTGTTCCCAATATGACCGCACGAGACTCTGGTAGATGGGACATGCTCTTTCCAGGAAAAGGCCCTGCATCCAGAACTGACCCTCCCTGGATTCTAGACATTGGCAAGGCCAAACCCCAGCTCCCCAGGAGGGAAATTCCCTGGCTTGGGGGATTCTCTAAAAACCTGGGGGTAATGATTGTTACACTCAGAGGTCACAATTACACAAATGAGGAAGCCATCACCCACTTCCATTCTTGCCCATTTGGAACTGCCAGGTCACTACAGGGGCAGGAGCCAGACAGCCCCAGGCATGGTTGTGAGGAGGTCAGATCCCCTCACTGCCTGTGAGAGCTCTGTGACCTTGGACAAGTCGGGATGCCTCAGTTTCCTCACGTGTCTAAAGGAGGTAACAACAGTCGTCGTGGGATTAAATGAGGTCCATATGGTGACTAATGCTCTGGGTAAATCCTTTCTGCAGAGATGGATGTTTGGATAGATGGGTGGATGTGGGTGGGTAGATGGATGAGTGCATGGGTGGATGAATGGGTTGGGGGATGTGGCTGGTTGATATATGAGTGACAGACTGGGATAGACAGATGGACCCGTCCAGAATAGCAAGGTGTAAGCCCTTGGACCCTTGCAAGAATAGCAAGGTGTAAGCCGGAATCTAGGTGGGGTTGTTGGGTGTTGCTGGGAGACTCCTTTCAATCTCCGAGGTGTCTGAACATTTCCATAATAAAAGCTGGAGGACACAATGCCCCCCACCCCAGGCTATCTATTTCACAGGGAGTGAAAGCTAATTTTCCCATAGGTCCTCTGGATCCCAGTGAGCGGATTCATGCTTGACCCTCGACAGACAGCAGCAACCAGGGAGCCAAGGACAGCACCCCGGGGACAGGGGCTCAGGGGACAGCCCCTGCCCAGCTGCGGGACTCCAAAGGAAGGAGACGGCTTTGTGTCAAACCTGCAGGGAGTGCAGAGGGCAGGGTGAGTGGCATTCAGCTTCTGCCCCAGGCAAGTCCAGTCCTTCATGGGCACTTTTACTCCTGTGACTCCCCCTCCCTGGAGACCCCCATAGTCCCTTTTTATCTGCCTAAAAATTTCCAGATTCTGACTCTGCCCATCAGGTCCCCAAGGAAGGGCCAGCTGCATTCCTGCAGGGGGCCACAAAGGTACATTGGTAAAACCTTAAACAGAAGCATTTCGGTTAATAACTGGATCCCAGAGGTGAAATCTAGTGCCAGTATAAAAGAAACTAAAATTAAAAAAAAAAAAATTTTTTTAAGGTGCCTAGAGGGATGGGGAGATGAATAGAGGCCTCCTGGATCTCAGTGTGGTAGGTCTGCTGCGATGTGGCCAAATCCATTTTACATCTAAAACAGTCCTACGTGGCCCCTACGTGGCAGGCACTATGGTTATGATTCCCTTTCACGTGGGGAAACGGAGGCACGGGGAGGTGGCTTTGGTTGGGTTTCTTCTGCTGCTGGTGGTTTTCAGCCACACGCAATGACAGCGGCGGGCCTGGCCAGGATCTGAACCCAGGCAGTCCTGCCCCACATTCGAGGTGCCCAGTTTCGCCCAGTGTCGGAGGCCAACCGAGCTTCTCTTCCTCGGGCTTACGGCTGAGCAAAGGCCACGGTCTGGCCAAAGGCTACAAAACTGTCCAAGTAGACGGACCAAGCCCCCAGGTGGCTTCGGCCCCCTCCAGAGCTTGGCCACCCTCCTCCCGCCCGCCCTGAGCAGAGCGCACCAGCGACCCAGTGACCGCAAGGCTGACCCGGTGCGCTCCACACCACGGGAGAGACCCCAGGGGCCCACGGCGGGCCGGGCCTGCGCGCCTCCTAAGCCCAGAGACCATGGCCCCGGGGCGCAAGCACCCTGACGAATCTCAGCGGCGACGCAGACGTCAGAGAGGTTTCCTCCTCGGGCAGCGAGGGGAAGGCTCACATGTGGGCGGTGAGTCACCATAAGAACCCATAGTAATACTAATAAGGGCAGGCATGAAGTCTCGGCTCTGCCAAGCCAAACAGGCCGGGGGAGGGGTGCGGGGGGGCGGGCGGAGAGTGCTGTTACTACAGTTTATAGGGTCTCTCCACCGTTTATGAGGCCGCGTGGTCTGCACCCTAAGTGGACAGTATGGTCAATTGTATTATATCTGGGCCCGTTCCAGGCCTCAGTGGTTTGAAGGAAAAGCCACCCTACAGAATAATGATGCCCTGCCCAACGTCCTCACATACAATTTTCTGCGAATACTCCCAATCTACCCGCTTTTCAGATGGCCGTCTGCCCCAGTGCCATTCATGGGCTATGGCCCTTCGCCTGGCTGCCTGCACAGGTGCAACTCTTCGTGCAGCTGGGGTCTCCTTCGTGGACAGGAGGAGATGCTTTAGCTCACCTTAGCATCATCCAGAGAATTCTATCAGCTAGAGATGTCTGCATTGGCTCCCGGGTGTTGGATTCCAGTGCTGCAGGGTTGGGCACAAGGATTGGTATTTAGAAATAGGCCCCTCCCAAGTACTGATGAGTGGGATGGGGTGGGGAGTAGTTCTATCTTGTGGGCATCAGACCAACCTGGAAGGGGGACAAAGGTGACTATCCCCATCCCTGGGCGCCCTCTAATTCAGCAGGTTGGGGTGGGGTCTGGGAATCCACATTGTTTAGAGCAGCTTCCAGTGCAGGTATTGGGGGAAAGTGACCAGCGTGCCCCTCCCTGGCACTGGAAGTGTCCCCTGCAAAGGAGGGGACGTGGTCTGGCACCAGCTTCCTTTCTTTCATCCTAGCCTGCCTTACCCCCCCCCCCCCAGCTTCCCCTCCCCAGTCACCTTCAGAAGAGGGTCTCCAAAGTGAGGTCCCTGACTGTAGCAAGGTGGCACCCGGCAACGTGTTAGAAAGGCCAATTCTTGGGGCCTGGCCCAGACCTACCGAACCAGAAACCTGGGGTGGGAAGCAGCCTTCTGCTTTAGCAAACCCCTCCCTACTGTTGGTGGAGGTCCCAGGTGGTGGAGACCAAGACCTGGGGCCTCCTGAAGACACATCCCCACTCACCAGCTGTGTGATCTTGGATGAGATGCTTACTTACCATCTTTGTAAGAGAGCGTGCGTTTTGATCTGTGTATGGCCCTTTAGAGCAGGAGCACCTTCACCAATTTAGACTGAGGTCTAAGAAGCTCCAATCCAGGGACGTGGCAGGGTGGGTTTTGCTGTCTTGCATGGAGTTCAGATGAGAAAACCTGGAGCTCAAGGAGAGCAGCATGATGGGTCCTAGCGCCCAGAGCAGATACCAGTGGGACCAGGTTCTAATCCTCTCCCACCCTTCAGGGCCAGCCTATCATTCCCAAGTCTACTGAGGCTGGCTTTCCAGGACCCCCCAGGCCGCACAGCACCCCCAGGGCCACAGGCAGCGGGTGGAGTTGTTGGAGGTGCCCTAAGGCCAGCAGCTAAGCACCCTGCTCAGAGCCCCCCCCCCCGGGCTGTGCCTGGAGGTAGGATGGGATGGGGGGGCTTGCCTTCTGCCTTCCATGGTATTCACTAAAATGTTCACAGCAGGGGATCAGACATGGGTGGCTGACCTTTAGGGTGGGGCCAGGCTTTCCAGCAGGGCTTTGTGCTTCTACCACACTCACGTGAGCATGGGATTCCAAGCACAGGTGGCCCCCTCTTGGAGACCCTGGCAGAGAGGATACCATCCTGTCCTGTGAGGGGAGCACACCATCCAAAACTACTCCCCTTGGCCAGGGCTTTGGCCAGGTAAGGCGAGTGGGATGCTTGCCTCAGGCCTCATACTTAAATGACACCTCAAAACTCGAAATAATACAAAAAAGCCACAATGAACAAAACATCGAATTTCAAGTAACAGCAGAATCTGATCCTGAGCTTGCACAACCCTGCCTTGCTTGCCACACTCTCATCTTGGCCCTGGTTCCAATAAAACTTTATTTACAAAAGGGTCAGGCAGCAGGCAGTAGTTTGACCGTTTATTTTCACTGTTACGTATTATACTAAAATGTTATCCAGATTTTTGGCATTCCCTTGAAGTTTGCACCCAGTCCTGCCCCTGCTCCACCCACTCTGACGAAACTGCCCTGGGCCAAATCGTCCCCCTATGATGTGCTGCTCCTGAGCCCGTGAGCCAGCGTCCTGAGGTGCTGGGTGCCCCAGCAGCCCCAGGGAGTCCTGCTGTCCCCGGGCGGCTCCCCAGTCTCCCCTCACTCAGCGAGACTGTATATTTGCAGTGAACATTCCCGAGCACATTGCTGCTGACGGAGCAGAGCCTTTGCCAGGGGTATTTGCATCAAAGTCTTTTCAACTTTAATGGTGTATGACATTTTTGAGACAAAATACATTTCAGCTGATCATGTTTTAATAGCTCTACCTTTATAAGCAGCCTGACTTGGAGTGTATACAGTAATATTTTAATTTCTTAGCCTTGATGAGCATCGTTCTCACCAGGTATTCAATTTCCCCATTTATAAATTTTGCTCTCAGATGTTGGATGCCAGGGAACTCTACTGAACAACTATACAAATATAATATTTAATATTGGATGTCAGTTTGGGTGTTCCACTCAATTTCCTGGAAAGAGCTCGAAACTCCTCTTATTTTGGGCAGACTATCCAATCAGTTCCATACTCCGAGACCCGGCCCGGACTGCCATGTAATACCACGTAACTAAGCTCTCTAATTTCTGAAATGCAAATTTGGAGCAGATGTAGGAAAAGTGTGTCATTTATTTCCAAATGCAACAGTTATCGGGCCGAGCGACCAGGAGGGATAATTAGCAGGGGCCAAGCTCCTGCACTGGCCCTCCCTCTTGCTGGGTGATGCACCCTTGTGCATCACCATCGTGTCCGCCCCTGATGTGGGGAGCTAAACTGGACTGTGGCCTAGAACAGGCCTTGCAATTGACTTCGAAATAAAAAATGAGTAATGGGATGCTCATGGGGGGAAGGTGGGCAGCACACAGCCTCTCCCCTCGTCTTAAAGAGGGAGTCCCCTGAAGCTCAGAACGTGTCTGCAGTTACCATGCGCCCATCCTGGTGGGAGCCCTGCTTCATCGACTCTCTCAGTCTAGCTCACTCAGTTTGGGGACCATTTGGTCCTCGGAAACTCGGAGTTTCTGTTTGGGGTCGCACCTTCTTAGTGACTCTGACGTGTGCTGTCAGCTGAGGAAGAGCTCCCAAGGTGCGGAAGGAATGCAGAAGCAGTGCCACCGGCAGCCAGTGCCTCTGGGGACCTGGAGCAGCCCTGAGTGGTGGCCAAGGGAGGGCCATCTGTGGGTTGGAACACATCTTTCCTGGGATGTCACTCATGGACTCCTCCCTCCCTCAGCTCCCCATCCAAAGAAGGAATGCAGGATCCCCACCAGGCGTTCCCCTGCAAGGATCTGAATGGGGTGTAGGAAACTATGAAACAAGGTGCTTTGAGCCTCCCAGTGGGAAATCGAGGTAAATTGCTCACGTCTGGGAGGTGTGCTATTCCTGGCCCAGGCATACCTGAGGCACGATGACAGCCCCTTCCGAGGGACCTAAGAAGGACACCCGTGACCCGGAAGGCAGGCGACCTCAGGCCTAGTTCCAGCTGTCCTGGGACCGTGGGTGACATGTACCCCTCTCTGAGCTTCCCCTCCTGTCAGAGGAGGAGGTTGGACACTGTAGCTGCAAGATCCTTCCAGCTCTCAGGAACCCCCTCTGGGCTACCCAGGGTGAGGATGGAGGATGTAGACAGAGCCGGGGGAGGGGGCGGCCAGGAACGTGGGTCCTTTGCGTGTTTGGGCCCCAAGGAGAGCTTAAGGAGCCACAGCTGGGATGCCATATGGGGGAAGTGTGTGGGTGGTTCCAGCCTTTCCTGCCTCTTCCATTCATGGTCCAGCCAAGTCCAGGAGCATCCTCCCTCCCTCCCCCCACCACCCTGCAGGAGGGTCAAGACCCCTCCCTCAGCTCTCCTCTGTCCTTCCTTCTTTCCAAACATCCAGCAGCCTACCCTCCACTACAAGGACCCTGGCTGTGGGAAGCAGACTGCCCCAAGTCTCGCTGCCATCTGGGGGGTCTCCTGCTAATTGGGTCATAAAAGATGATCCCGCAGCACAGCTGCCTACAAAGCCGGGGCCTGGTGACACAGGATAAATGAAGTGCAGACAGTCGGGTGGGGATACCTGCTAAAACTCGGCCAGCCCAGACCCAGGACTGGGAGAAGGCATCAGGCACTTAGATGGGGCAGAGCAGAGGAGAGGCAATTGAGGGACTCCCCCAGAGCCCCTGGGGGGCTGCTCCATCCCCTGCAGGCCTCCTCATGCCCCGGCCTCTGTGAGGATCTGAAGTCAAAGCTGCCAGACCCTCTTTGCCCCTCCGATGGGAACGGTACTCCCGGGGCAGCTCAGCAGCAAAGCTGGGGGAGCCTGGAGCCTACGGTCCCGTGAGGCCCCATCGGAGGTAAGCCTCACATCCAGGTCCCACTGTCGGCCATGCATCCACCCACCCGCTCATTCAAACATCACCACTTACTGAGGATCTCTGACAGTCCTGGCTCAAAACTGGGCAATAGGAAAGCACAGACCTCCTTGTAGCCCATGTCTGTCATTCCCCTCCATGGGAATAGAGCCCGTGTTCAAACTCCACCCTCTCCCCACTCCCTTGAGCCAGAGGTGGCCAGGTATGATCTGGCCAATGAGATAAGCAGAATGTGCTAGACCCTTCCTTAAACAATGGCACAGCTGACACAGGCCCTCTGCCCTTTCCTCCCACAGGTCTTCTTTCCTGCTGGCTGGAATGCAGATGTGATGGCTGGTGCTGAAGTGGCCATATTGAGCAAACATGGCTTTGGGCAAACAGCGATATGTAGTGGATTAATTAGATAGAAGAAGCCATGTCCTGAGGATGCTATGGAGGAGGGGCACTGCCACAGCCCTGACTTGCCTTCCTCCAGACTTTGTTGTGAAAACAAACAAAACTAAACTAACTAAACTAAACTAAACTAAACTAAAGGGACACCTGGGTGGCTCAGTGGTTGAGCCTGCCTTTGGCTCAGGGCATGATCCTGGAGTCCCGGGATCGAGGATCGAGTTTCGCATTGGGTTCCCTGCATGGAGCCTGCTTTACCCTCTGCCTGTGTCTCTGCCTCTCTCTCTCTCTCTCTCTCTCTCTCTCTCTCTCTCTGCATGTCTCTCATGAATAAATAAATAAATCTTAAAAAAAAAAAAAGAAAAAAACCCTAAAGATAATCAAAACCCATGCAATGGTAATGTCACTATTCAGGAGCATGAAGTACTGGCTGTACAGAGGGGCCCCATGCCTGGTCCAAGGAGGTTGTTCACGGCTGTGACCCACAGGGTGTGTTGGCCTGGGGAAGGCAGGTGACAGTGGCATTTCGGGGAGAAGGAAGGCTGGAGGAAGTGCAGGGTGTGGGGGGAAGCACTGTGTCCTTCAGGGAGGGGAGGGACCCCCTGCCACGGTTCTGTGAAATCTGAGTTGGCATCCTTGATTCAGAGGGAGAGAGGCTCATCACTCATAGCACAGCACAAGGCCATGTGGTTTGTAGGGCTGCCGTGTTGCCTTCTGATTCTGAAGACTAGTAGACACCTGATAACAGGCTCATGTAGAAAGTCACAGCTCCAGGAGCAGCTTCTCAGGTCGGTCCCCACTGCCTCCTTAGCCCTGTGGTCCAAAAGTTCCATGGCCAGATGGTCAGTGTCCTTCTCTTAGGTTCAGACAATCCCCTTCTCTCCAGAATGCCAACAAGCTCCAGTGTGCTAGCAAGCAGGAAGGGCCAGAATGAAGCCACCCCACTGTCTGGCTCTGTGATACTGATGGGAGTCCTCCTGGGCATGGGATATGCCGTCTAATGGGAGGGATCCATCCCACAGGGCCAGGGAGCCAGCTCTGCAGCAAAGACTGGACTTCCTTTTTTTTTTTTTTTTGGACCATACTTCCTGGTCCTTTTGGTCACTCTGTGTCCTGTGACCATGTCAACTTTCTGATCAGAGAGCACTCCATGAGGTTACCTGTATTCTCAAAGAACACCCGGTGCGATCCATCTGTGTGGAAGGGTCACTGTACTCCTAAGTCTGTGGCGTGTGATCAATATAAAAATCTAGGCTAGGGTGCGGCCACCACTGGGGGCCGAAATAGAGACAGTAATCCCCGTTTCACAGAGAAGCTGTCCACAGCTACCAAGTGCCAAAGACGGACGCCGTCTGACTCTCAAACCCATGCTGCTGCACACTGTGTCAGAGCAGAACTCTGCATCACTCTGTGCATTTCAAAATGAGGATGATGATGGCCAGTGTACGCTGAGCACGCAGTGTGTACTGAAGCCACTAACCCTCACAGCCAAGGAGGAGGTGCCGCTGTGGGCTCTCCAACACTTGCAGGTCTGGGAAATGCATCTGGATCCCAAGACCCGGGAGCAAGCAGAGAGGACTATGTCATGTGCCACATACCATGTCCTCCCGAAGAATATGAGATTTGACTAGCTATTCCCCTCACCAGGATTTGATCACATATCTAAGGCTGCTCCCACGGGGGAGTGGCACCAAGCGAGCGAGTAGCAGAAATCTGGAGACACAGCTGGCGGTACATATCCGTCTGGCAGCGTCCCTGGCTGCTGGCGTGCATTGTCATCCAGACAGAATAGGAGCTTCCCTGCACTTAGAACCTCCCTCATAACGTGTCTTTTCCCACCCCTCATTCTGGTTATTGCCAGGTAGCAAAGCTCAGCATTTGTGGGACCATTATAGTCATTCACCTGAGGATGCTAAAAGCCCCCAGCAGTCAACATGAACACCCCAGCCTGCTGCCTCCCGAGGCTCACCGAGTCCAGTAAACAGTGGCCAAGTGCATCTGGGCTCCTGCACCCGGGTTGCCGAGAGGACTCAAGGTGACACTGCCCCCAAAGCCCACCCCGGCCAGAGGGCAGTCAGCCACCTGAAGACACACTCAGTGCAGCATGGAGCGAGCTATCTGCAGGACGCCCTGTGGGAAGCCACCCTAAGACCCTCTTTAGTGAAGACGGGATTCGACACCGTCAAGAAGCAGGAATGCATGGCTGAGCTCAGGCCACTTCGGATGCATTTTCCTTTTGTGGATTATTAAATTACATGCATGTTTAACCAAAAACGATGATCTCCTCTGTTGGTTTTGGAGGACATATTTAGGAGAGGTATTTCAACTCTGTTGACGTTTAAAACTAAAAATCAAAACATCATTTTTGATGTTCAGCCTGTTTCTTCTGCAGAAATACACACTGTGGTGTGTTACAATCATTTCTCCACCATTTCTGCTTTAGATGTATGTGTAGGTATGTTTATTTGGTTTTCGACTAGTTTTTTTTTTTTTTTTTTTTTTTTTGCTGAAAAATCAGGATCACATGTCTAATCTCGAAGGGTGGGATAATCCCAGCTGGGATGTAAATTTGGCAAACGTTCCAACTGGCTTAACATCAACAAATGGCATCCATGGGGGGAGCAAGGACAGTTGGCAGTTTTATATTTTGCAAAAGATAGCTTTTTGTTGCATCCCCCGTATTGTTAGGAAGAAACTCCTTTCTTATTTGAAAAAAAAAAAAAAAAAAAAAAGCCTACCCTTTTCTGGGAAAACCAGTACGGCTCTGTGTATATTATTCCGCATGAAAGCACTCTGGCCTTCATTTGTGGCTGCCTGATTACAAAGACAAGATCTTTAATTAAAATTGGTTTGGTTATGTGTATTTCTTTCAAAGAAAACCATCGAAATAGCATTTGTGACTCATTACCTTCTTAACAGGGATGTTAGCCTATCTGCCTCATTATTTAGCCTGTTCTGATGGGGATGCTGACCCTGAACGGCAAGGGAATGTCCCTACAAGGAGCCCTGTCTGCACCCCTCAAGTTGGCTTTCTGGTCCTACAACTCTGACTTGGTGTGATCGTACCTCGAGGACATGGAAACGCAGGGACTTACGCAGAGTTTGGGAGCACAGGGCGGAGGTTCGTGCAGTCCAGCCGGCATCTCTAGGGTGGGCCCAGGGCTGGAGCACTAGGGGATGCCCCCACTCGGCTGGGCTGAGGGCGAGGGAAGGCAGGAGCTGATTTCCTCATTACCCCCACATGCCCAGGGTGGGTTTGGGATCACATGGCTTTCGGGAACTGTTTCCAGCCGAGGAACAAGATTGCCTAGATCCGAAAGGCTGTCTAACATGTTAGCAAAATTAGTGCTTAGCAATATTCTTGAGAATTCTGCGGTTTGGGCATTTTGTGTTTTTTCCTCTGCCAAAACAAGCTTGCTAACTTCTCTGCTTCTCTGTTTGCTGCAAAGAAAAGCAAAGGGACTCCAAATCGTTTGCACATCTCATGCTGACAGTGTCCTGCGTTAGCACGATCCTGCAGGCACATGGGTAGGAAGCGAGGCTCTACCTCGGCTTTTATCAGGGTGACCCAGGCTCGCCCACTCTCCCAGGGTTTCCCACCTGATTCCAGCAGCAGCTGCTCTTCCTCCCGCCTCTCCCATGGGTCCAGCGCCTCCAACAATTGCACAAGGTGAATTTGAACCTCTGCCCTTTCTTAGTGTACCGGTATTTTCCACCTAGAGAGACTACCCATTTTCCAATTTCTTGGGCAGGTAATGATGACAAGAGCTAATATTTAGCGATCACATATTAGGTACCTGGCCCTTGCCTGAATATGTAGTGTTCACTGATGGGTTTGATCCTCACGATAACCTGGAGCCAGATTGTTTGCTGGGACTGAATGCTGGCTCTGCTGCACTGTATGACCTTAGGCAAGTTACTTAACCTCTCTGTGGCTCAGAATGATTTACCACAGGGCAGATAATATGACCTCTCTCATAACGTTGTCAAGTAAGTGAGATTAAAAGTGCAACGCTCTTAAGAGTCATGCTGACTACATAATAAGCACCCCCTTAACGTGTTAGCTATTACTGTCCCAATGCCCCAAAACAAAGTCATTGCCAAAGGCACACGGTGAATTAGTAGCAGAGCCGGGCGCCCAGGAGGTTCATCACTAGACTACAGGGATGAATACAGAAGCAGTAGCTGCAAAATACCACCGCTCTGTTCAGGGTATTTGCAAAAAACAACTCCTTATACAAACATTGTTCATGGGCCTCTGGGGGTGGCTGTGTGCAAGTGCCATAAACACTGACCCTCCTGGAGGGCGGGACCCCCATTTGAGCCCTGTGACAGGAGGAAAATGTTAAATAAGGAGTGCTCACGGTCTCCCTCTGTGAAGAGGGTGGCGGCAGCAGCACCGTGCAACAGCCCATGCGTCACCAACCAAATCTCCCCAGGGGGCTTGCTAGCATCACCACGTGAGGGGGCCCTTGCAGCCGTCCCAGGGGAAGCTCCACTGTGCTGTCACGAAAACAGCACCAGGACAGTGTTATGGGGAAAAGGTACATGCAAAAGAGCACATATCACATGCTAACTTTTGTGCAGGGGGGAATACGGACATATATATTTGCATTTTCTCTCTTGTGTATAAAGAAACTCTGGAGGAATTAAAGTGGGTTTCTGGGGAGGGCAGAGGAATAAGGTGATAAGAACTGGACACATGGGGCACAGAGATGGGAGTGAGCCCTGTATACATACACTGCATCAGTATTTAGATAAACAACATTTGTGCAGCACGTATCATGATTCTGTATACAGCATGTGTCTAGTATATACATATGTATTACTCTTTGTGTACACAGTAATTAATAAATATATATTTTAATCTTTGTGAATAGGCAAATGTGCAAACACCTGATAAACAGTGCTTCAAAGTATCATGAAGCAAAATTTAATAGTTAAAAAAAAAGGAGCAATGAAAAACTCTACAGTCATAGCTGGAGATTCAAAACTCCCACTCCCAGAGACTGATAGAATGAGTAGGCAAGAGAAATAAGCAAAAATATAAAAGATTGGAACAAACCTGTCAGTCACCTTGACCTAACTGACCTTACAGACCACTCAACAGCCCTGGCACACTTGCTCCTGCTGAGCACATGTGAAATACCCACCAAGAGACCCCGTGTGGGACCATGAGATAAGCCACAGGGTCTGTGGGGACCTGAATGTGCAGATTGTGCAGTGGAATTAAATTAGAAACAAACCACAGGAAGATCCCTGGAAACATCACAACCCACTTGGAACGTAAGGAACACACTTCTAAATAATCCATGGGTCACGGGAGTCACAGGGAAAATTACAAAATACTTTGTGACAAAGGGTGATGAAAGCAAAGCATCGTATAATCTGCAGCATGAAGCCAAAGTGACCCTTAGAGGGAAATTTATAGCTGTGATTCTACATCAGTAAAGAAGGAAAGTCTGAGGTTAATAGTGTCAGCATTCATAGTAGAAAGCTAGAAAAGGAATAAGTTAAACACAAAGTTGAAGAATAAGAATAAGAACAAGGGATCCCTGGGTGGCGCAGCGGTTTGGCGCCTGCCTTTGGCCCAGGGCGCGATCCTGGATATCCGGGATCGAATCCCATGTCGGGCTCCCAGTGCATGGAGCCTGCTTCTCCCTCTGCCTGTGTCTCTGCCTCTCTCTCTCTCTCTCTCTCTCTCTCTCTCACTGTGTGCCTATCATAAATAAATAAAAGTTTAAAAAAAAAAGAATAAGAACAAAAATCAAGGAAATAAAAACAAGAGAAAAATTAAAAGCCAGAAGCCGTTTTTTTTGAAAAGATTAATACAATTGATAAACGTCTTGCTCAATGATCAAGCAAAAATAGAGAACACAGAAATGATTGATACCAACTATTAGTAATAAATAATGATTATTAATTAAGAGGGAAAGGATGGCTGTCTTAACAAATGCTATTGGAACAACTGGAGGTCCTTAGGGAGAAACAAATGAATCTTTTTTTTTAAAGATTTT
The DNA here is from genome assembly GCF_003254725.2 of Canis lupus dingo. Classification (NCBI taxonomy): domain Eukaryota; kingdom Metazoa; phylum Chordata; class Mammalia; order Carnivora; family Canidae; genus Canis; species Canis lupus. The sequence goes on along the minus strand of NC_064247.1, from coordinate 66,520,231 downwards.
ATTTATTTATTCATGAGAGACAGGGAGAGAGGCAGAGATACAGGCAGAGGAAGAAGTAGGCTCCTCACAGAGAGCCTGATGCGGGATTCGATCCTGGAAACCTGGGATCACGACTGAGTCAAAGACAAACACTCAACCACTGAGCCACCCAGGTGTCCTGAAACACGTGAATCTTAACAGTGATCTGACTCCAAGCAAGACTGTATTTGTCATGGACTGTGCGCCTGAATGTCAGTAAGATGCTAGACAGAGCATGAAGTATTAGAGAGGACAGCGAGAGCACTAACAATGAAATTAAAGATTTCTGAACTGGGGGGCGCCTGGGGGGTGCCTGGGGGGCTTAGCAGATTAAGCATCTGACTCTTGATCTCAGCTCAGGTCTTGATCTCAGGGTTGAGTTCAAGTCCCATGTGGGGCTCTATGTCGGGTGTGGACCCTAAGTAAAAAAAAAAAAGATTGCTAACCTGTACTCCACCAAAACTTAGGACTTTTGCTCATCAAGAGACACTATTAAGAAAATGAAAAGGCAAGCTATGGGTTGTGAAAAATATATATCTAACGAAGGACTTATATCCAGGATACAGGAACTCCTACAACTCAGTAATTAAAAAGGCAAACGACTCCAGTTTCAAGATGGGCAAATGACTTGAACAGACCTTTCATAAAGGATGATAAGCAGGTGGCCATTTTATCACATGAAAAGATGCTCAACATAATTGGTCACCAGGAGATGCAAATTGATACCATAAGGAGACAGGAACTCACACACCACAATAGCTAAAATCTACACCACAGACTGGCACTAGCAAACGGTACCGAGGATGTGGGGGGGCCGGATGCTAGCACGTCACTGTGAGGCTCTAAATGGCATGACTGCTTTGGAAACCAGCTTACAGTCTTATCAAGTAAAGCACGTGCCTACCCTTCAGCCCAGCTGCTCCACTCCCAGGCATTTACCCAAAAGAACAGAAAACAGATGTCCCTAAAAAGACTAGTACCAGGATGTTCATAGCAGCTCAATTCATAACAGCCAAGTGTCCTTGACAGGTGAAAGGACACACACATTATGTGTAAATAATAGGATGAGAGGCAATTTTTAAAAAAGAGTATTGATGTACACCATTTGATGGATGACATTCAAGAGCATGTTGACCAAAACCAGCCAGACACACAGCGGCTGCCCTGGGAGCCTGTTACATGGAGCTCAAGGACAGGTCAACGAGCATGGAGGTGGGAGTTAGAACACTGGCTTTGTGGGGGTCCAGGGGCCCTGACCGCACAGAGGCATGGATGAGCTTTCTGGGTGCACAGGGAACCCCATGGCTGTAAGATTCATCCAAATCACTAAACTGTACATTTATTTTTTAACTGTATATTTAAAATCTGTATATTCTATTGTATATAAAATATATCTCAATAGAAAAAAACATGAGTATCAAAAAGACTCCTGGCTGAAACCCTTTACCCCATACTTCCAGAGGTTAGGGACTAGGGATGAGGGTGGGATAGGGCTGAGGGTGCTTATAAAAGCAACACCAGAGACCCTTATGTCACTGGAGCTATTCTGTGTGGTGACTCCATGAGGATCCCCAGACCTACACAGGCAAGGAAATGGCACCTAAAAAAATACACACTCATGGAGTACAAGCAAAGCTGCAGAAATCTGAATCAGATTGGTGGGTTATGACAATGTCAGCATCCTGGTGGTGATATTGTACTGTTGTTTTTCAAAGTGTTGCCAATGGGGGAAGGCCAAGTAACAGGTTTACGGGATCTCTCTCTATTATTTCTTACAACTGCATGAGAATATAAAAAAGTTTAAATGAAAAAACAACTATTTGCCCCTTTTCATCCCTTTCTCTCCTACTAACTGGAACATAGATGTGATGGCTGGAGATGACGCAGCCATTTGGGACCATGAACTGGACCTTGGGAATGGAGGCTGCTCACAGTAGAGCAACAGGATAGGAGGGACCAGGCCCCTGAGGACTTCCTGAAGCCAAACACACAGAACCAGACCATCTCCCAGGGCTTTTTCATTCATTTAAACCCTTGCTGCTCAGAATGTTGTCCACAGACCAGCAGATTTGACGTCATCAGGGAGCTGGTTAGAAACACAAAATCTCAACCCTGACCCTGGACCCACTGAATCAGAATCTGCATTTTTCACAAAGATCGCTGACTGATCCATGCACAGATTAAAATTTGAGAAGCACACATTCTAGCAATTGCTATTGTGCATCTGTTCATTGTCAGCCGATGCTAACTATCTCAGGTACCTTACTGCTAATTTTCATAATAACTGTCCTTAGAGATTCAGCAGTACTTGTGGTCTCTGAGAGCTACTTCTCAGACTGAGGGAAGATTTGCAAAGAATCAGCATCTTTTATGCGTGAATATATGGGCAGGTGTGCGTGGCCACCTGAGTTTACCTGCAGCTGCAGACATACCTCCCAGTTGCTGACAGCATCCCACCCAACCACCTGTACCTCATCCTCCCCACCTGGAGGAGGTGGGGAACCAGTGAAGGATGAGAGCCTTGGATAACTGCCCAGCCCTCCTGTCTCAGGTGGGCTGACTCCCTCACATCTCTCAGAGGGTCTCCAGTGGGATGATGCTCGTAATGCATCCATATGACCTTATGTTCTTTTGCCCCTCCCTATCTTGCTGTCTCCCCACTCTTTCATTCCTACCTGCTGGGATTTCCCCCCAAGTAACCCCAATCTGCTTCTTTGGGGCCCAAACTTAGACACCTGTAGATGAAGAGCCAGGAACCCCAGCTTACAACACTCAGGGAACTGGCTTATTTCATCCAGTGTGCCCACAAGGGAGAGAGACTACATAACAATGTGTGAGTGGCTTCGGTTTAGGGGAGAATAGGCTGCACTTTGGGAGTTGTTGCCAGGAAATCACACAAATTTCCCAGACACCTTGGAGAGCTGGCATGCCTCAGAGGTCAGTGTCTCCGTGAGAGTGGCAGCCGATGCCGGGCCCACACACCCAGTCTTAATGGAACAGCCACTGTACCCTTCCCTGTTGAGCACCTGCGATGACTTCTTTCCAAGGGGGCCAAGAGCTCAAGCCAGGTGTGGGGGATGCAAGCCCGAAATCTATACCTCTGATTTCCTGACAACCAATCTTGGTCACAAAACAGCCCATGCCATCTGTGCCAGTCTCCTAAAGATGCCAAACTGGGACACCTGTGTGGCTCAGTGGTTGAGCATCTGCCTTTGGCTCAGGTCGTGATCCCAGGATTCTGGGATCTAGATAGTTCTGCTTCTGGATCCCTGCAGGGAGCCTGCTTCTCCCTCTGCCTGTGTCTCTGCCTCCTGTGTGTCTCATGAATAAATAAATAAAATCTTAAAAAAAAAATAAGATGCCAAACAGACTCCAAGAACAGAGAACTCAGGCAAAGCCTCAGAAATTAAACCATATTCTTTGTTCAAAAAATTTTTTATATTTAAAATGACAAGTAGCAGAAGAACCTCAGGATGTGCAATGACTCTTTCCTTCCCACCTGTTTCTACCTCACTCCTACTCCAAGGTCACCTGTGTTTATCACATGGCCTTGTGTGTCTGCACACACTTTGCTCCATTGACACAAATGCGCACAAACATATGGAGTTTTCTTGGGGTATTTACAGAATGGGGGAGGGCAGCACCATAGTGTAGTGGTTTCGTGCACGGGTTTTGGGGCCAGGCTGCTTGGAATCCTTGCCAGGCCACCCACAGCTGTGCGTCCTGGGGCAAGCTTCTTGGCCTATCTGTGTCTCCGTTTGCTCCTGTGATAGTGGTGCTTGCCTCGAAGTGCTGCTGTGCGGGCGGCATAGAGATCCCAGCACACGCCTGGCAGGTGTCTGCTAGTATTTCCACCATGCGATTTTCCCTTCTCATCTAAGAAATGCTATGGCCGTTCTTTCCAGGTCAACAGATGTTCCCTCATGACATGTGTCCCTTTCCAAGCTGGCAATGACTCTCTATGGGAGGTGGGTGTTTTATCCCTATTTTACACATTAAAAAATAAACTGGCTCAGAGAAGTTAATTAATTTGTCTGAGGCCACAAAGCGAGAGGCCATTACGTGACAAAAAGGGGAAACAGAACAATCCTTATAAACATCCTAAAGTATGTGTTAGCCTTTTCTTTCTTTGTGTGTGTGTGTGTATTTTTTTACTGGAGTTCGATTTGCCAACATACAGTGTAACACCCAGTGCTCATCCCATCAAGTGCCCCCCTTAGTGCCTGTTACCCAGTCACCCCATCCTCCTGACCACCTCCCCCTTGTTCGTTTCCCAAAGTTAGGAGTCTCTCATGTTCTGTCTCCCTCTCTGATATTTCCCACTTATTTTCTCTCCTTTCCCCTATAATCTCTTTTATTTTTTTTATATTCCCCATATGAGTGAAACCATGTAATGTTTGTACTTTTCCGACTGACTGACTTCACTCAGCATAATACCCTCCAGTTCCATCCACACTGAAGCAAATGGTGGGTATTTGTCGTTTCTAATGGCTGAGGAATATCATTGTATACATAGACCACATCTTCTTTATCCACTCATCTTTTGATGGACACCGAGGCTCCTTCCACAGTTTGGCTATTGTGGCCATTGCTGCTAGAAACATCGGGGTGCAGGTGTCCCGGCGTTTCACTGCATCTGTCTCTGCACAGCACTGTAATTGCTGGGTCGTAGGGCAGGTCTATTTTTAACTCTTTGAGGACCCTCCACACGGTTTTCCAGAGCGGCTGCACCAGTTCACATTCCCAACAGTGCAAGAGGGTTCCCCTTTCTGCACATCCTTTCAACATTTTTTGTTTCCTGTCTTGTTAATTTTCACCCTTCTCACTGGCGTGAGGTGGTATCTCATTCTTTTTTACATTCTGAAGGGACCCATCCTGGTTCCTGCGCTGCCCCAGGCCCCACGCAAGCCCCCCTCGGAGTTCCTCCTGGAGAGGGCCATCCAGCCCCCCTGTGGTTTTCATGGGCACAGCCCTGTCACTTCAGGAAGTCTCCCTCTCACCCAGCACTCCTGTACCTACATTTTGGTCATTTTTGTTATTATTATGGGGACTGGGGTGGATCAAAGAGCCAGGACCCTCATGTCACCAGTGATGAAATATTGGCTTCAGCATATGTGTCATCGGCTGACGACTGGCACGCAGGCCTGTCGGCCCAGATGCACGTGGACTGATGTCATCAGCCTGGCCATGATGGTGGCAGACGTTCCAGCGGAGCTTCTTGTCCCGCTCCGCCTCCTTCCTCAGCCCCCACAGGAGGTGCAGCCAGGGAGGCAGGGGCAGATGCCTGCTTGTCCTGCTCTGGAAACCATTCTGGTCAGTGAAGAGAAGCAGCACTTTGTCCAAGGGAAGCGGCACGGGCACCCGTGCACAGAGGGCCACTTAAACCCTGGAAGCTCGCAGCCCCCTTGGCTTCCTGCACCATGGGGTTGTGTCTGCGGAGAGTGTGACACATGTGCCATCCCCAGGGCCCCAGCAGCAGCCCACCCGCCCATGGAGACATCTTTTGGGGGGTGAAGCCACTTTGGAATGACCTTGATGCTCAGGTGGTTCCCTGGCCTCTGGTCGAGAAGGGCAGAGTGTGAAGAGTCTTTCCCTGCCCCCCTTTCTCCGAGCCACCGAGGTCCCCATGTGCAACCAGGACTGTCTGTCTGTCTCTCGTATCCTTCCAAAGCTGCTGACACCATAAATCTGCCCATCTTCCAGAAGAAATCCACTTTCCCAAGAGGGAGGCGAGCCTCTGTACTGCCTCTGGTCATAGCGGCCGGGACAGCCCCCCATGAAGGGTTTGTCTCGGCCACGGCTGGTTCCCGGTGCTGCCCGGTAGACGGTGGCCACTGCGCCCGGAGCTGCCTCCTAGCAGGCCGCGGTCCTTGCTGTCCTGGGGCAGCAGCCCTGAAGGCCCCCTTTGTGACAGAGGGCCCCCAGTGCTCTCCTGTCGGGGTGCCTCCTGGAACGGCCGCGAGGTGGGCAGCCGGTGGAGCAGAGCAGAAGGAGGGGAGCAATTTTGTGGTGGTTCCCGCGGCCCAGTGGCCCCGCCGGAGGCGCTCACGCTTCCAGGTCTGGATGGAGCGCGGGCTCCTTCCTCGAGCACACCCGGCCTTGGCTGCGGGGAGGCCAGGCCGGAATCCCGGGCACCGGGACGCCACCCTCCCTGGGACACGCCGGCCTGGAGGGGGCTAGGGACACCGGGAGGCCAGCGTGGCCGGACAAAGGCTGCCCAGGGGGGCGTGATGGCCAGGACAAGATGTCAATCTGCAGTCCCAGGTGATGCCCTTCTTCCTGTGATTCTAAAACTAAGTGCTTCACACGTTGGGGAAGTAGTATTAAATGCGGTCTGCTAGACGGTCTGTGGTTGGAAACCATTTATTCCAGTTTGCAGAGCGTCGAGTTACCCGTGAGAGCCCTCAGGAGGCTGTCAGAATGGCCTGGACTTCAAGGCAGCTCGAGCGGTTCGGCTGGCCCCCCCTCATGCCTGCGCCCCGGAAACCTGCGAGTTCCTTCCCCCCGAGGACCCCTGTCTCTCCTGGTGGAATTCGAATGTGAACGCCAGAGCACTGGCCCCATCGCTGAGAACCTAGCACGGGAATTATTTTTGTTCACTCTGCTGAGAAGGAAGTTTGGGGCTTTAGGTTGTCTCAGGTTTACTCCAAAGGCAAATCTATAATCGATTAACAACAACAACAACAACAACACACACACACACACACACACACACAAACTTGGCATTTAAAAAAATTCTTTTCGTGTTTCTCTAAAGTGTCTGATAGACACAAATTCTTGAAACATTCCGGAGAAGACAGAAGGGGATTATACCATTTTGGATAAGTAGATACACACTTTTCAAGAGTGGAATGAAGTTCAAATTTGTCAAAAGAAAATTCGGGTTAAGGCTAAGACTCTCATGTGTCTGTCCTGCCCCCAAGAGTGACACCCTAGGACGGCAGGTGCTACAGGCTGAAGAGACTGGATTCTGGAGCCAGAGGGAGTGGGTTCGGGTCTTGGCTCCTCCATGTGCTAGCCACATGACGCTAAGCACCTTACTGAGCCTTTCGGGGCCTCAGTTTCCTCATCTGTAAACGGGTACATCTGGCCGCACGATTAAAGGGGTTAATACTTACAACATGGTTAAAGGCTACTGGTGCGTAACAAGTGCTCAGTGAACAATGCTATGGTTATGTTCCCTTCCTGCACATATGTGATGGCCCTGCCACCAGCTGCAGGGAAGGGCCCTAATCTATCGAGAAGGTGGTCCACATGTCCATTTGCCCAGTGGCAGAAAGGCCAACAAATAGGCACAGCTCTGATTTTTTTTTCCTGCCAATTGACAAACTCAGACAAGGAAAATGATTGGCTAAAACCTCGTTGGCAAGTCTCCTAAGATCATTCTCATGTGGCGGGGCTGAGCATATGGACCCAACAAAAGACACCAGCAGAGTGGCTCACAGCCTTGCCTGGTCCCCAGATCCCAGCCCTGCAGGGCAGGGTGACACAGCCTGGCACAGTGTGATCAGCTTTGTCAGGTTTGTGTGTTGGACTCGGCCAGGCTGCAGTGCGCAGCTGTTCAATCAAATACTCATCTAAGTGTTGCTTTGAAGGCATCTGGTGGATGTGGTCAGCATCCAGAGTCCATCCGCTTTAAGTAAAGGACATAAGCCTCAATAATCTGAGTGGGCCTTGTCCAATCAGGCGAAGGCCTGACAAAGCAAAACAGGTTTCCCAGAGAAGAAAAAATTCTGTCTCAAGACTGCAGCCTCAGCTCCTGCCCGAGTTCCCTGCTGGTTGTTCAGATTTCAGGCTTGCCAGCCCCGTAATGGTGTAAGCCTAGTCCATGAAGTCTCTTTCTATATGTTTTATATAAATATCAATATATATACATAGATTTCCTACACATCTTACTCTTACGTCTATCACGTTTATATCCTATATGTACATATAACCTCCTATGCACTCTGCTTTCTGGAGACCTCTGACTGCTGGGTGGGGGCAGGAGGGGACCTTCTCATTATTGTCATAACCACAGGATGACTAGCCACTGCTGTTCCATCAGTGCTGGTGGGCACTGGACACAGAGCTAAGGGACTCCAGAGATCCTCTCATTTAAGCCAACCAGCACCTTCCTTTGTTTCTGAAAACTTCCAAATAAGATTCTGGGGCATCAAGGATGCATGCATTTAAATTTTCTGTTTTTATAAATGCAACTGCTCCAGGGGCCTCAAAGAAGTGGACTCACACAGTGCTTGTCCTCTCATGACTGGCTTCTTTCAGTGAGCGTGATGTCCTCCAGGTTCATCCAGGTCGTAGCAGGTGACAGAGTTTCCTCCTTTTAAGGCTGAATAATACCCCGTTGTGTGTTTATTCCACACTTTGTTTATCCAGTTTTCTGTCAATGGACACCTGGGTTGCTTCCACTTCTTGGCTATTGTGAATAATGTCATTATGAATGTGGCTGTGCAAGTACCTATCTGAAACCATGCTCTCATTCCTTTGGAAATATACCCAGAAGTGAGGCCCGCTCGATTTTTTATTGGCATTTCCTCAAGAATCCTCAGGAGGCCAGAACCGTCTTCACATCCTTGTAGGTGGGTCCCCCATGGTTTCCAACATGACGGCTCCATGGTTCACAGTGCTGTCTGGCCACAGGGGCACACGCTGCCAGCCACACAGATGATGCCAGGCAAATTCTAGCACCCAGGCCCCTCGGAGGGACTCAATACATATCACGTATTTATCATTTGCTGAGTGAATTGAAGGGTGAGCTGGAGCATGGAGATGAAGGAACACCCCGAGCCCCGCAAAAGGCAATTTCATTTCCCACGTCCACTGAGTCTCAGAAACAGCAGGATGGTGAAATGTTTGGTTTTGGGGTCTGGCAGGAGGCTCTGAAACAAACAACAAGAGGGGGATGTTGCCAAGGAACGCAGGTGGTCTTGACTTCCTGCAGACATAACCTCATGAGCCCTGCTGGGCCACATAGCATCCCGGAGCAGCCAGCAGGTCCCCAGAGGGCCCTGGGCTGGCCACTCTGGGGGAATGTTTGTGTCCTATCTAGCAGAGGGCTGTGGGCCAGAGAGCTCCCACAGCTTCTCAACATGCATGACACAGGGGGGTGCCTGGGGCAGTGCCTGGCAGGGTGGCCAACATCTGCATGGACAGAGCAGGACCCTTGCCATGCTGGGGGTGTCAGCTGGTACACTAAAGAACAAAACCAAGCGAGCCATCACCCATAGCTGCTGTGCCCAAGGACCCAGGAAAACAGAAAAATCTAGGGCTTTTCTAGGCAGACTCATCAGCTTTCCTCCAGCAATTCCCAGACAGCTAAAGAGTGGGGAAAAGCTGATCCTACTCTCAGAATGCCAGTGCCCTCTTTGCAGATGGCTGTTGTCAACAGTGCCATTTCCCCTTCTTTTGAGGGGTGAGTGGCCACCTCCAAAAAAGCATATACTGGGATCCCTGGGTGGCGCAGCAGTTTAGCGCCTGCCTTTGGCCCAGGGCGTGATTCTGGAGATGCGGGATCGAATCCCACATCGGGCTACCGGTGCATGAAGCCTGCTTCTCGCTCTGCCTGTGTCTCTGCCTCTCTCTCTCTCTCTCTCTCACTGTGTGCCTATCATAAATAAATAAAAATTAAAAAAAAAAAGAAGCAAAAAAGCATATACTTGTGGACTCCCCCCACAGCCAGCTGTGGTCACGTGGTCAAGTGCCAGCCAATAGGATGTGAGTGGAAGTGTCATGTATTATGCCTTCAAGGGGAGGGGGCCAGGAGAGAAGCCCAAACACTGAACAAACAGTCCAGACAGGCGCTGCAAAATCAGAACACATGCTGACTGCAAGGAGTGCACCCGGGCACCTGGGACGTCTTCATTTCCTGCTGAGTAGAGTGTGGCTCTGTGTACAAGCATGGGGTGAGTGGCCCAATGTTCTCAGGCCCCTGTGTCTTTGAATGCACCTACCCAACCCCAGGGAGGGCCACCTCCCTTGGCCCTCAGGCTTCCCAGGTCCTGGGTGTGGGCAGGGATATCTTATGCTGGGGGGTCCCCAGCCTGCCCTGGGGTCTTGCCTCGGAGAAGGCAGGGTGGCTAGGACGTAGGAAATACTCTTGTGTGCTTAAAGCCTCTGAACTGTCAGGAGGCCGCAGACTCAGAAAGCCTGTCTTGGAAGTCAGAAGCTTTCTCTCTGCATTCCTACCATAACATCCTAATCCCCCTGTGGTGGACTGCTGCTTCTCAAGGAAATGCGAAAGGTCAGACACTGATGCATGTGGAGCTGCTCCAGCAGAGACCCAAGCAGAGAGGCTGGGACAGACAGCCTCAGTGTCTCAGGCCCACACACTCAGAGAAGTCCACGTGAGGTGGCTCCAGGGTGGCTTGGAAGCAGCCAGTCCTTGACCCTCCGCTCCGCTCCTTTTGCGCAGCAGTCTTCATGTCGCAAGACGGCTGATGATGCTGAGAATAGAGGTGACAGCTTGCCCTGCGCCAGACCCTTCCCTTGACCCAGCAATCTAGTTCCCATGAGCCTTCAGAGCTGGCCCTGTTGTACAGAAGAGAAAACTGGCTAGATGCATACATTCTGTCCTTTGGCACAGCAAGAAACCTACAGGCAGGTGGCTCCATGGTTTGTGATAATAACACGAGGGACTCGTTTCCTTCATTGTTCTGCTCAGCCAGGAGCTCTCTCCTCAAGCTCACAAGATGATTGCACAGTTCTGGCCATCACATCAGATACAAGCATGCCAGTAAGCACAAGTGGACAGTCGTACCCACTCGTGCACGCGCACACACACACATGGTCTGGTCAGAAGCCCTTCAGAAGGCTTCCATTTAGGTTCTTTTTTTTTTTTTCCATTTAGGTTCTATTGACCAAAATCAGGTCACGTGTCCATGCTGTAGCTGCAAGGAGATTAAACAAAGGAAAATGAAACACCTTCTGACACAGAAAGCTCTTAGCACCATGCCCACCACACAGTGACAGCAGGACAAAAGGGCAGGTTATTTCAGAGTGTGTGCTTGGGGCCTTACAGACCCTGAGGTCCAGAGCCAGGTTGTCTACACTGGCCAGTAGAGGCATCAGGAGGATGAAGATTCATGGCATGGGAATGAGGTGGAGTCCCAAGACAGCTGCCATCAAAAGATGACAGGAACCACCTTGACTGCATGTCTTTCCAAGGACCTTGGCCCCAGGAACACCTGCTGCTGGCTGAGAGCAAAGAGAAGATGGCAGTTGTTTTCCTAGCTACCTGATTACAATGCCTGGTTTTTAAAAAATGTTTGCCAAAGCCCAACCAAACCACAGCTCTGAGGGAATGTATATCTGATCCTTACCTTCCACATACATACATACATTTTAGAAACTGATGCCGTAACATAAAAATACATCTGATACCTTCACTTAGATGAGATGATCGCAAAACAAATTTGCCATGATATGGAACTAATTTTCACAACACGTGTCTTAATGTGGGGTCCATCAGATCCAGAGAGGAGGGAAGCTGCTCCGCTGCAGGCAGGTGGAGTGCCCTCGGCCCCAGGGCGTCAGCCTTTCTGCTCTTCTTCCAGTGTTTGCTGAGAAGTTAAATGCTCCTTCTCTTGACATGAAGGCTTTGTTGTGGGTCTCAGCCTTCCTGCCACACCTTTGGGAGTCTCTGTCCCTGGTTTCCACCTCTCCCCACACCATCTGTGGAAGGGTAGCAGAGCCGTGGGCCGCAAGAGCCAGTGAGGGGCCACGGAGAGGCCGTGTGCCCACGGACCCGTGACGGTCCTTCCCTGTGTAGCAAGCCACCTGGGAAAGCCGTGGCTTGGGATGACAGGTGCTTGTCTGGTTTGCAAACCGATGGGTCTGGCAGGGCCCTGAGGGGAAGGTTCCCCGGAGCCAGTGGTGGACCCGCTGGACCCGCTCCCAGCTTGGCGGCCCCATGGGGCTGTGGGCTGCAGCCCCGGGGCCTCTCCACAGGCAGCTTCCTCGAAGCTTGCAGGCTGGGCTCCAAGAATGAGTATCCCAAAGCCTCAGAAGTCACATCTTGCTCCTCCTGCTGTCTCCCTCTGGCAGAGTGGCAAGACACTGGACACTGGACACTGGTGGGAGACACTGGACGCCCCATCCCCCCCTGCATCCGGATTGACCTGGGCTCAGAGCCCAGCTCTGTCGTGTCTCAGCTAAGTGACCTTAGGCAAACTCCTTAACTCTTCTGAGTTTCTGTTTCCCCAAATATGAAGTGGGGTCACTCTACCTGGTGCTGGGGCCATCAGAGGAGGTGGATGCCTGGCAGGCTGTGGTTTCCATATATGTGTCAGCATGCCCGTTTGTTTCCCCACTGAGATGTTCACTGTTCCAGAGCAAAACCACTTCAGAAACTAGTGAGCTCCTGCACAACCGTTCGCTTTTTATTGCAAGTCCATTTCATGAGCCAAACAGGACTCCGCAGAGAGCAAGCAGAAAAGCTCTTCCCTTTCTCCTCTTGACCCCATTAAGACATACCTAGTCCTCTGTTCTGCATGAGCTCTGGGTGTGTCAGCTGCTCCAGCCCGGTCTGGCCCCATAGGCAGTCCCTGTGGGTGGCTCGGTAAGTCCTGCTTGTGGGGTGTCCTGCTCGGGTGGTCTCACCTCATGGGGAGACCAGACATTTCTCACCTGGTTTCTGTAGCCCGTCCAAAACCCAAGACAAGAAGACAAGCCCTCGGGGTCCTGGGAGCACCATTCTGGACGCCCTGACAATGGCAGCAAGCCTTCTGGGGCGGTTCTCTCACAGCTTCCCACCCTCCAGGCCAGACTGGGGGCTCAGAGTCAGGGATGCCCAGAGTTCCATTCACCTCTTATTGTGTCACCGCCTCTCAACACCCAACTTCCTCATTTTGAAGTGGGGTAACTATCCTATTCTTGCCGAGGGATCAATTAAGAGCCACAGGAAACGCGGCTGGTGCGGGTGGGGGGGGGCGTACAAACATGAGCAGCTGTGGCGGCCACTCTGCACCTGTTCTCTCCAGATTCCTGAGGTATGGACCTGATTTGCTCCTGCGCCTCCATCAGGGCCCAGGACGAGGGGTGTTCCTTTCTGAGGATGCAGGTATTGGGAGCCAGGCTCTGTGTGGGGGCAGCGCGGGGACAAGGGTGAGACAGGACATTCCCTGCCCTCAGGACACGGCTGTCCCAAGGGGGTGTCAGATGGAAAACAAAGCACACAACTGGATCACGAACAGCGGGTGAAGACGACAAAGCCACACTGTGAATTGGTGAAGGCTGGGCGGCCCCTCGGTGCAGCTGACACCTGTGCTGAAATCCCACCAGAAAGCAGCCGACCTGTGGACAGATGCAGGCAGGGCCAAGGGTGACCCCACTGGGGCTGCTCCAAGTCCCACTCCGCCGCCCCCCACCCTTCCCCAAGGGTGCTGAGGGTCAAACAGTGGGTGGGCACTGTGGGCGCTCTGGGAACCTGGCCCTGCGGGCATCACTGTGGGAAGGTGACTCAGCCTCTCTGCGCCTTGGCCCCTCACCTGCGGCATGGGGACCTGCTGGGTGGGAGTGGACGGCAGGCGTTGGTACTCGGCAGACACCGTGACCACGACTCCCAGCATTGGGGGATCCTGGCGGCGCTGGTGAGTTCTCGGGGACTCAGGTGTCCCTTTTTCTGCGCAGGCGGGTCAGCGGCAGGAAGTCCCTGCTGGCATGTGATGAGACTCAGGGACAGAGGGGGTCACCAGGGGTGGAATCCTGGCCTGGAGGACGGAGGCTGGGACAGGAAGAGGGCCCTGGAAGCTCTACACCCCGAGCCAGCGGTGCTGTGAGCATTTCTCGGAAAGGGTTCCCACTCCCTTCTCTGCAAAGGGCGAAACCCCAAACTGCACAGACGCTGCCCCCCCCCCACAGGACTCTGCCTGGAGCCCCAGCCTGTTTCCACGCCGGCGGGATGGTTTACCCACTGAAATCACTGAACCCTTTCTGTTTGTTTCGTGAAAAAAAAAAAAATGGTTCTGTTTGTTTTAGCCACATTGTTTGTTGTTTAAAGGAATGAAATAATTAAAACAAGAGGAACCCTCTGTGGGCTTGGATTTTTATCTTTATGAGCATGTAAAACGTATAGATAATGTTCTATCTCTCTTTTCTCTACCAACACAACTCCATCAATTTTATTCACTGCCCTATTGATTTATAATGCCACGTCTTTTATTTAACAAACACAAATATGAAAAATTAGATATCTAAAATCCGCATTAGCTTCCTGGGGCTGCCATAACAAAGCACCACTAACTGGGTGGCTGAAAACAGCCTGCCTCTCGGCTCTGACGGCTGGAAGTCTGAACCAGGGTGTCCACAGGGTGGGCTCCTTCTGAGGCTCCGGGGAGAATCACGCCAGGCCGCTTCCAGAGTCTGGTGCTGGCAGCCAAGCTTGGCGTCCTTTGGCTTGTGGCTGGCTCCCTTTGTCTTCCCTTCTATCTTTTTAAAAACTACTTTCTTGCCATCTTTGTCTAAGTTGGATAAAAAAGCAAAAAAAAAAAAAAAAAAAAAACCAAAAACAACAACAACAACAACAAAAAACAGAGGGATGGGCACAGATGTGTTCTGCCCCAGGACACAGGCACCCTCGCTGAGCCGTCTCTGCTGGTCTAGCTCTTTGCCGTTAAGCAGGGCCCCCCCACACTCAGGAGGCACTCCACATCCTGCTGCACCCCTCTCCCTGCCACTTGCTTCTGGGGACTGCACATGGGGAAGGTGAGTAGGTGAGAATGTAAAAACCAGGGAGGATGAGTAAGTTGCCCAGGGTCGCAGTCAGCAGGAGAGGGGAGATTCGGACCCTCACATTAAAGCTCCAGGGTATGAGCTGCTACCCATTGTGGGGCACTGCCTCCACCCTGGTTCTACATTTCCTATGTTTAGAACTTGTTCCTGTTGCTGTGACAGCTTTCACAGCTGCACAGCAGCTCACCACATGCACACACCACACTGTTCCCATCTATCCTGAGAGGAGTACCAACATCGTCCCCACTTCCAGGCTCCCCAGGCCTCACGTGGATGAACATCATGGTTCCTCGCTGCACATCCATGAGACTCAGTTCACGGCCAAGTGGGTGCTGACCTGCAGGCTGCGTGTCTGAGGCCCACTGTGGGCACTGTGCAACTCTCAGGTCAGGTAAGGTGCTGACTCACCTGCTCAGGACTCACACCCAGGGGCCCTGAGAGGACAGACCTTTCATGCAGAGGTGGAGGTAAAGGTGAGAAGGGCCCTCAGGTGATTCTTTTTTTTTTTTTTAAGATTTTATTTATTTATTCATGAAAGACACAGAGAGAGAGAAGCAGAGACACAGGCAGAGGGAGAAGCAGGCTTCCTGCAGGGAGCCTGATGCGGGACTTGATCCCAGATCCCGGGATCGTGCCCTGAGCCAAAGGCAGACGTTCAACCATTAAGCCACCCAGGCATCCCTCCCTCAGATGATTCTTATATCCCAGTGGACTCTGACATACAATCCACTCTCTACCACTAGGCTCCAGACTGTACCCACTGACATGCCCTCCACCCAGAGACAGAGCCCTCCCCTGGAATCTGGGCTGACCCTCCCACTGCTCTGGCCAATGGAGTGGTGTCTGTGCATCTGAAGCCAGGACTGAAGGAAGGCAAGAAGCCTCTACTTCCTCCCTCTTGGAGTCATTAGGAGCCGGAACCACATGGCGTGGCCACAGGGAGGAGTGTGAGATGCTCTTGCGCAGAGCAACAGCCGGCACCAGCTGCCAGCCAGGAGAGCAAACCAGCTCGCATACCCAGCCTGCTGGTGCAGGTGAGCATCCAGTGGAGCAGAACTGCCCACCTGAGCCAGGCGTCCACAGAATCCTGAGAAAGAAGAAATGGTTGCTGTTTTAAGCCACCTAGATTTTAGGGTGCTGTCTTTGGTGTTAAGAGGCAGTGTGACAATATCCAACAGAAATGCACATATAGGTTCGCCCAAAGACATGTACTAGAGCATTCACAACAGCACCAATGACAATTGTCTCAAATCAGAACCCCAAGGTCACATCCCTCAGTAGTGGGAGGAGTGGAAGGCTTGGGCTGGTGTGAGGGATGGGATGCCCTGTGGCTCCCTGCAGCGGCCTATGGGGGTCACTTAGGTGTGACACAGAGCAGGAGTCACCAGGCCACACTGTATGATTCCATTTACACAATGTTCACAACAGGGCAGGACAATCGGCTGCATGTCGTGAGGAGGATGGTCACGTTCTATGCGTCATTGGTTTGGGTGGCTATGACAAAAACACCATAGCCTGGGCACCTTACACAACAGACACAGATTTCTCACAGCTCTGGAGGCCAGAAGTCTAAGACCTAGGTCCTGGAGACTCAGGTGTCTGGTGAGGACCCGAGTCTTCAGTCAATGACGGTGCCTTCTGGCCAAGTCCTTGGGTGTGGCTCTCCAGGGCCTCTCACAAGGGCACTCTTCTCATGGCGAGGCTCCACACTCACGTCCTCATCACCCTCGATACCATCACACAGGGGGTTAGGATTTCACACACTAATTCTGGGGGACAGGGATGACAGACCTTCATCTATGCGCTGCTTATAGAGGGCACTGCCTTTGAAAAAACTCACTGAGCTGGGACGCCTGGGTGGCTCAGCGGTTGATTGTCTGCGTTGGCTCAGTTGTAATCCAGGGGCCCTGGGATCGAGTCCCACATTAGGCTCCCCATGGGAAGCCTGCTTCTCCCTCTGCCTATGTCTTTGCCTCTCTCTGTCTGTCTCTCATGAACAAAATCTTTAAAAAAAAAAAAAAAAAAAAGAGGGGGGATGCAGCCCTGGTGGCTCAGTGGTTTAGCACCATCTTCAGCCCAGGGCGTGATCCTGGAGACCCGGGATCGAGTCCCACGTCGGGCTCCCTGCATAGAGCCTGCTTCTCCCTCTACCTATGTCTCTGCTTCTCTGTGTGCATGTGTGTGTGTGTGTGTGTGTGTGTGTGTGTGTCTCATGAATAAATAAATAAAATCTTAAAAAAAAACTCACTGAGCTAACTTGTGGCATTTTCTGCTTATATGTTCTATTTCAATTAAGAGTGTACATTTAAAATGTAAATCAGACTTTTCCTGATTATCTATTGCTACATAATAAATCATGCCTATGTGCAGTGACTTTATTATTTCTCGCGGTTTCTGTGGGTCAGGAATTGAAGAGGGGCTGGATTGGACAGCTCTGGAGCGGGGTCTCTCGTGTGGCCCCACACATGGGGGCTGAGCCGGGGTCCTCTGAAGGCCTCGTCACACATACTGTGGCCTCCTTCCACCACTGGTTCCCACTCATTGCTGGTTTTACTCTCTTCAGGGCACTTCACTCTATTAGATGAACTTTCTTGATGATTTGCCCTTCCCAGATGCTCACCTTTGCATCTCCCCACCAGGATGCCCGCTCTTTATGACCACGAGGGCGACACCTGGTGCTTAGTAAATATTTGTTGAATGAAGAAGCGGGGAGGTAGTGAGTGAATGCAGAGTGAATGTGTCCTTCCAAGCATGTCCTTGGTGCTGTCTAGGTCCTGGGGACCGGGACAGATGAGCTGCAGCGAGACAGTGAATCACAGGCAGCCAGGACACGGGCTCGCCAGCACCATGAACAGGGCCTCTGCTGTGTTGAGCCGTGTTGCCTCTGATGGGCTCCCAGCATCCCCTCCCCTCTTCTCATGTGTCTCCAGGTCAGGAAAGTAGAACAACTACATTTCCCAGACTCCCAGCAGCCATCGTGCAGTGGGGAATGAGATCCAGCCAGTGAGGCGCAGCTGGCCATGACCTGGAGGCAGAGGGAGGCAGCCTGGAGCAGGTCCCAGCATCTGGCCAGCTGCACAGGTGTGCGGGCACCGAGACCCGGGCAGCATGCGGCAGTGGGCCAGAGTCCAGTCACGCGCCATGGCGAGTCCAGAGGCAGTGGGTGGTGACTTCCCAATCCTGGCTGGCAGGCGTAGCTGTGGTCCCAACTGGGGCAGGTCCGGTGCTACCTCCTGCCTCCTGCCCGAGGTAAACACGTAGCTATCTCGGCAGGCCAAGTCGGCATTACGCGACAGTCCGTTCTGGAGGCCCAGCTAGAGCACAGATTTGGTCTGACAATTTGGGATGCCCCGAATCTACCCTGTGTTAAGTCCTATTGTATGGAACATACTTGGAGAGCATTGTCATGTCACCTGCCATGGCTGGGATGTCTGAAAAGAGGATGTGAGTGTTCAGCATCCAGATATTTACAGATATTTCCACAAGTCCCAAAATGTCCTGAGAAGACAGGACTCCAGCCCACCAACTAGAAGCTGCAGCTACAAGAGCACAAAGCTTCTAGGTTTTTGGAACGTCCAGGTGGCTCATTGCCTCGCTCACCTTTTTGTCCACGTGTTTAGTGTTAAGACGTGACTGACAGCTCACTTCTGTGATTTCATAAAACTGTGAATACTGAATGCTTTTCTTCTGCTACATGACCCAGTTAAAAACAAAATGAAACAAACGTCTATGTCTTCGTGCGATCTAGTCCTGACGCTACCACCAACATTGCGGTGCCACACTGGGTAAGCCACTTACCCCTCCTGGTCTTCGTGTTTGTCACTATAAGAAGTCAGAGCGAGCAAAACCACATCAGGCTTCTTTTCAGCTTGAAATGCCAAGAATTCTTTTCTGCGTGTGTTCTGTGTGAGTGCGTGCGTATGTGTGTATGCGTGTGCACGTGTTTAATGCATCTTTAGGACCAGTGAACTCTCCCCCAGGCCCTACCCTGCCATGTTGGTCCCTATGAGCTCTGGAAATGCTATTTTAATTTTTTAAAAGAGATTTTATTTATTTATTTATGAGAGACACACAGAGAGAGAGAGAGAGAAAGAGAGAGAGAGAGGCAGAGACCACAGGCAGCGGGAGAAGCAGGTTCCATGCAAGAAGCCTGATGTGGGACTTGATCCCGGATCTCCAGGATCATGCCCTGGGATGAAGGTGGTGCTAAACTGCTGAGCCACCCGAGCTGCCTTTATTTTAATTTTTTGAAATACTTTTACTCTGGAGAAAAGCAGAGCACACAAGAGTAAAGACAAATCACAATGCCCCCCACCTGCCACCGCCCTGTGCCCGGCTCCCACTGGTTCTCAGCTTATGCCCGATCTCATTCCCTCTCGGCCCCTTCCTCCAGGCCCCAGGCCCCTGGCTTACTGGGAGGTAAAGCCCAGGGCTCACATATCTCACTGTGTATCTTTCAAAGGCAAGGATGGAGCTGGGTGTGCTGGCGGTGCGGCTGTTGGTCAAATTAAGCATTCTGCATCCCAAAGTCGAATCTGGGTCACCTCTTCACAAACCTTGTTTGGAAGAGTCGCCTTATCGAGAACAGATGCTCCAGATGTCTCACAGACACTGGCACACAAACCAGAACATTCCCCACCCCCCGACACACACACATTTTTTTTTTTTAAGAAAGCAATTTTTAGAACATCAGGAGTGATTCCAGGGTGGTCTGAAGTCAACTGTTTTCAGAAAACTATGAGCTCGATATGGAAGTTAGGCAATTTATGTTTGCACCTACCCATGCTGCGCCTCAAACTCTGCACCATCCCCTACAGCTCCTCCAGGATGCATGGGCAGGATTCCTTGCCGTGTGTCTGTGTTCAAGGTCCGTGGCAGCGATGAAGGCTCCGGCAGGTCTCTAAGGCCTGAGACTTTGCAGCTGGATCCCATGTCAGCCCCTGGCTCCACCAGTCGGAAACATGTGACTGTGGACTAGTCAAACTTCCCTGGGCCTCCATGACCTCATCAGCAGAATGGGAATCATGATCTCAAAGTCTCTCATGCGCTGCTTGGAGGATTCACCAGGTAACAGAACACTCCGCACGGAGCCTGGCACAGAGGATGGGCCGACCACACTGCTGTCCTGCCTCCCAAACCAAGAGCAGGGCTCTCTCTTGGAGCCCGGCTCCCTCCAGGTGAGCCGTAGGCATGCATGTGAGGCTGACATCAGAGACCAAAATGAGATCCCAACGGGGAAAAGTTGTGTTAGTTGACTGATCCTTCTGGATCTTCAGCCATTTCCTCCACCGCTTGAGCAAGCCTGACACAAGAAAGGCATTCAATCTCATTTTCAAAGGAGAAGAAAGCATAGGAAAGAAAACATTTTTTAACAGAGAGAACTTAGTCTGTGCAAGAACCATGATCTCGAGGCCCCGGAGGACACAGTTGGAGCTTTGTTTTTGGGGCTCCTCACTGGAGCAGCCGGCTCGCCGGACAGTAAACACGCTTCTAATGAAATAAATGTTTTGGGCAGCAGATTCTCTCGCTGTGAGTAACAGTCAGTGTGCTTCCAAGAGTGTGTCAGGCTAAAATGCATTTGTCATCTCAGATGGGAGACCCTCCCAGCAACAGAACAACCTGAACAGTAGCAAGGAAGCCAGCCCTGGGTGGGGGAGTGAGTCCCTGCTTCTGAGCCAGTCCACAGTTTGTCCAAGCCAGTGCTTCAGATCCACCTGAGGCTGATGAGCAGACTCATCCAGCACTGACACCCTGGCTGCTGGTGCCCCTTCCACCCGATGGAGCTCCTCAGTTATACATACAGTGTGCAACCCAAAGAACCTCATACCCTCGATGCATGTTGTTGCATAACAATAAGCCACATGTGTATTTATATGTCAACCAACAAAAGTCACATCTTACAATACCACTCGATAGGGACTCCCTATGATTAAATCTGTTGAATGTCTCCCTGTGCCCCCACCCCAGCCCTGAGCCATCAGAGAAGCCTGGATCCCAGAGCCACCTCGGGATTAAATGCCTGTGAAGCACCTGGCACAGGCTTCATGAAGGTGATGAGGTTAGTGATGCCCCTGAAGAGAGACAAGTCAGTCAAACCAAGCAGGGTCATACCCTCGAATATCAGAGGTAGAAGGTCTGGCCTTTGGCATGTTAACACAGAATGCCCATCCCCCCCAAGAAGAAACTGTGGCTTGGGGGCAGGATATGGCCTGTCAGTACCAGCACAGCATCACCTAGCCATCCAGAGCTCCCCTCACAACTGCAAACACCTCTAGAGTTGGCCCTGATGCACAAAGAAAGGCTGTGGGTACCCTCCCCTTGCCAGGACCTAAGTTCAGAGGGACCCCAGGACTCTCTGCCATCTCTGGATAGTGCTGAAGAAGGAGACAAGGAGATGTGGGTGAGCTGAGAGGATAGCACCTCAGGGGTGTGGGGAGGCTGCCCTAAGGAGGCAGTGACAGGTGCTCACTTCAGCAGCACATATACTAAAATAGGAGGCAGTGACAGGGATCTGGTTGGGACGTGTGTGTGTGTGTGTGTGTGTGTGTGTGTTGTCAAGAGGGGAAGTCTACAGAGAAGAATGGAGAATGGTGTCCTGCCCAGCCCAGAAGCCAAGGAAGTCGAGCCTTGGTCAGTGGGGGTGGTGGCCACAGCCTCTTTCCTCAACGACACACCTGTCCTGCCCCGATGGGGCCTATTAGCCCTGGGATTAGTTTATTCCCTCCCTCGGGGGCCTTGGGCAAACGTTTAGACTGGGGCCTCCCTCTTCTGGTTTGTCCAAATATTTGTAGCTTCTGGGTCATGCGGTCACTTTCTGAAAGGCTAAATTTGGGGTGGTTCTGGCCCAGACAATCTCCACCCCGTGAGCACTGCCAGGGCCAAGGGGAGCATCCTCAGCATGTCTGGAAGCTCCTGGCGACATCTGGGATGTTGAGGAGGAGAGACAGGCAGTGAGACAGGCGTGAGTGCCTCCTCTTAGCACAGCTCTGCATTGGGGACCCTGCCGCTGCCTCTCAGCTCCTTCTGGACGTGAGGAGCCACTCTGAGGCAGGCAGTGTCCAAAGATGAGGACCCTGGGGCCTGAGCAAGGGAAATGTTACCCAAGCCAAGGGAACAGCTGGTGATGGTCTGAGCCCCACCCACTGGGTCTGTCTCCAACCTCCGCTTCAGAGGGCTTTCCTTCATCATTCAGATCAGCAGCTCAGAGAGTCATGTTTTATCAATAGCATCCTCGTGAGGTTTCCTTTGGCCACAGTTTACTGAATTCCTCCCCTCGTCAGGAGTGGGGCTACAGCCTTCACATTCATATTTGATTTAATTCTCCTGAGTCTCCTGGAAGGGGGTCGGACTTCTCTCCCATTTTATAGATGAGGCTACTGAGGTGTGGAGAGGTTGGGTAACCACCCCCCCAAGGCAGCCCAGGAGAGGTAGAACCACACTGGAAGCCGAATATGCTGGACCCACCACGCTCCAGACCATTCCCCAGCACAACTGCCGTGCCACCTCCCTACAGTGCTGCCATGGGCTTTCGGGGGGGCCAACCAGGCCTCTGGGTTTGAGGGGGGTCTCCAAACGTGGGAGCTGAGAGCAGACGCAGTGGATGTCAAGCGCCCCGTCACGGAGAAGCAGATTCCTCCCCAGCGGCGCCTTCTGGGCCTTGGGAAGCAGCAGGGAGGCCGCTCCTGCCAGGCCCGGGTGGGGGCACAGGAGAAGCTGAAGCGGAAAGGGCCTGGAAGCGCGGCTCGTCCCGCCTGGGGTCGCCTGGAAGCCTGAGGCTGTACTTAGTTCTCCCTGCTAAATAACAGCTCTGGTTTCTGCTAAAAGGATTCATTCCCAGAGCACAATAATTTTCATCTCCTCCTTGCTACAACCCATAGTTTATGGCTAAATATACGCCATAATGAGCCGCTGGCCTGATAGCGTCGTTAAGGAGATATTTGACTTCGGGTTTAATTGCAGGATGGAATAAATGGCTGGGCCCGCCAGCTCGCAGGCGAGTTCAGGGCTCCGCATCTGGCACCGGCTGCCCCGGAGAAAAGCCCCAGAGAAAGTGAAGCAGGCGGGGAAAGCGGCTCCTGAGGCGCCCGAGGCACCTGGAGCTGCTGAGTGGGGGGAAGGCTCAGGAGCCCCGTGGGGATGCCTCCTAGGCCCGGCTGCCCCTGGAGCCCGCTGCTTGAGCCAACCAGGACGACCGTTAACCTCTGAGAGCAGCCTGCAGGAGACGGGCCCCCTCTTTTCACCTGATCCTCTGCTTTCCAAAGCCCCCCAGAAAAAAGCCACCTCCACCCCCTTGGGCAGGATGCAAGGCCAGCTGGCTGGGCGCGGGGCTTGAGATGCGCGCCTTGCCACCAAGCTCGACAGACTAAACACCGGTTTGAAGTGTCCCCAACATAAACCTCCCGCTTGCGTCAGGGCTGGTGATGGGCGAGGGGAGCTGGGAACGAGGACACCTCGGCACCTGCAGAAAGCTACCAGGACAAGGGAGCTCGCTGGCGCTGGTGCTGTCACGCAGCTGCTGAGCCGGGCCACAAGTAGGAGGGGCTCCGCACAACAACTGCGCCAGGTCTCCTGCCTCTGAGCCTGCGACCCCAGCACTTCTGCGAGAAAAATGTGGCCCGGCTGGAGCCGTGACACCCACCCCCAGCCTGGAGGACCGGGGTAGACTGAGGCATGTAGAAGACCATCCCTCACCCTGGTCTCCTGGATTTTTCCCTCCGCTGCACAATGTCAAGGCCACGAAACCCATCAAGAGGATGTCAGCCAAGTGCATGGGGTTTGATAAATGGCGATTCTTTGAAAGAACAAGGGTACCAATAACCATAAATGAGGTTCAGTTTGTTCGAGCTGGTGGCTCTTACCTGGGAGGGAGTATGTCAGGGATTTTGAGCAACCAGTGAGAGCTATGAGGTGCTCCCCCCAAATACACCCACACTTTTGCACCTCCCACCTCAAGATCCTTTGATCTAATCAAACCCAGGGCTTGAGCGACTCCATGACCCTGGTCCCTGGAAGCACGCACAGATCCAACCTCCCAGCCCTGGTTTCCAGGGGTCGGCATGGGGCCCTGAGGAGGCAGAGGAGAGAGATGGCCACGATGTCCTTAAACAGACATCCTCCCTGGAGCCGGTCACCCCGACATGGGTACTCTCTACCTAAAACTAGGAAGTAGAAGGAACCATCCTAAGAGCAACTCGCCCTGCGGAGGGAGAGCTCACTTGCAGAGCTGAGCCTTCAAAGCTTTTCTGAGGAATGTGTCTGCCCTATAGAGATGGGGAAAGATAGATTTGACCTGGGGAACGGAACGTGGTGCTGGTAGATCCGATAGCCAGGATGGAAGCGCCAGGCTAGGGTGCTCCCTGGAGTGACACCTAATACCTGCAGCAGCCAGTGCCCTGCCCACCGGAGCCCCAACGGATCAGATCGGGAGCTGCGGGGATGGAAAGCACGGGGAGCAGCGTCCTCAAAGCACGGTGTGGTGAAAAGCCCAGGAAATGTGTGGGAAAAAACAAAATCGCCCCTGTCCAGTGTCCTCTAGGAAAGGACTAGACGAGGCCTGACATTTTCCCACTGTTTCACTTTGACTGTGGAGACACAGGGTAGTGTTTGGAGGATGGGGGTGCATTTCCACGGGGAAGCGTGGGGCATGGAGCCAGCCTCGCTGCCGCCCTGGGCCGGAGACAACCATCCGTCTGGCTGTAGCCACAGCCAGCCTCCAAGCCTCCCTGAGAGGTCAGAAGCCCCCGACTTGGGCCGTGCTGTGTCCTGCTGGGTCCTGCTCTTTCTTCTCAGTTCTCACTGAGTTAAGAAAGGGAGGCACTGAGGATTTCCCGCTCTGCAGAGGAACAGCAGGCTGTGAGTGCTGGTGGAAAAAGTTCCCCGAGGTTGGGGAACCTGGAGATCAGAAGCAGAGCAATTCCTTTTCCTCAGAAGGACATCCTGGGCCAGGAAGCAAATAGAAGAAGTTGTGGGCTGGTTATATTATTTTTAAAATAAAGAAGAGGTAAGGGAAAGCCAAGAGCTGAAGAGAGAAGGGAGACTGAATTTGTCCCCACCCCAGTGTTCCACAAGAGTTATCTGGGTGCCCTTTAAAAAAGGCACTGAACGACTTAAATTAGGGTTTTCCTTCACCCAAAAACCTGATCGTGCTACCGCGGGGTTGGGGGCGTGATTCCAAAAGGAGAGTTCCAGATTACCGGCGGCTGGGGGAGGAGGCACGACAATTTCACCCCTGGGGGGGCTCGCGGCACGGCGGAAGGCCCCCCCCAACCCCGGCGCGCGCCCTTTGATTGGGCCTGGGACACCAGCACCGCAAGTGCCCCGCGGCCGCAGCGCAATCGGCGGGCTGTTTGTAATTCCATCCTTTTTTCATTAACATAAACACCACTTGAACAAAAATATACACGGCCACCTACTTCGCCAGGAGAGGCGGCCCAGCGCCCACCGGCCCGCGCTCGCCCACCCGCAGGGCCCCCCACCCTAGCGGTGCGCCCCAGGCGCCCGGGGCCACGCAGTCCAGGCTGTGCGGGCTGGCCCAGGCTGCCTGGGTACGGCTTTGAAGCCTCAGGCCGCCAGGCTCTCGAGCCGCCTCCCACAGCTCCCAGCGTCACCGGGCTGGCCGCCGCCCCCGGTGCCCCACGGAGGTGCTGAGCTGTCAACCTGAATTCCTAGTTAAGCCTCTTGTTGATGAAGCCTCGGGGCAAATTGGTTCCTCTTTACCTGCCCACCCCCGGCCTCCAGCAGGAGCTGCTCTCCGGCGGCCCAGGCAGCAAGCTAACCCAGTTGGAAGCATCGTGGTCTCAGCTCAGCTAGACGCTAGGCGAGGTGCAGGAGTGAGCCAGAGGCGCAGGGGATGGGGCCGTCCTGCGAGGTGAAGGAAGGATCCCGGGGGACGAACCGTCCTGTGAGGTGGAGCAAGTAGCCGGCCCCCCGGGGACACACCACCGGGGATCTCCGTCCTGGGGTTGGAGGAGCCCCACTCTTGACTGCGGTGGGCTTCTGGTGGAGGAAGAACAGTAGTAAGGGTGGGGTCTCCGCCATCCACACCAGTGGTGCTGGCGCCCGCCTGGCAGTTCTCGATGTTGCGCCTACGTCCTGTGTCCCTGTTCACACAGCCCCGATCCGAGGTTCGTAACCCCCCCCCCCCCCCCGAGCACGGACGTTTGCGTGTGCACGTGTTCCGTGGGCCCCTGCAGTAATCTCCTCCCAAATCAGAGTTTATCAGAGTCAGCCGAAGTCCCGGGTCTGCCCTTCGCCCTCCATCCCCCCACCTCGACCCCACTCCCACTGCAATTAAAAAAAATTGGGAGGGTTTTGGAGATGGCAGTCAGCCTGACTCACTCAGGGATCCCCTCTAGGCTGTCTATACGGGCAGAGGCAGGTGGAGCACAGAGCCAGTTTCTCGGGTAATTTCCGCTCCGCACAAGGTAGCCAGAATGGTCCACGTAGTAGACCTTTGATGTGCTTTTTCTCCTTTCGTTACTGCACAATTTTTGGTATCCTGCTATTTTTCCATCACCCTATAGACATGTCCCAAGCATTCTTGCAGTTTAAGTGGATTTCCCAGTTTTGCGGGGGTTGGGGGGAAAAGAGAGAGAGCCCCACTCCAGACGCCCCAATGCACGGACCTTAGTTCCAGTCCAGGCATCCCCCTCTAGCGGTGACCTACGATGCATCCAGAGTCCAGCGCTGAGACCCTTCCCCTCTGCCCCTCTCCTTCGTGTGTGCCCGGGGCCGCCGCAGGATCCGGGACTGGGCAGTCCCGCCACGGCCAAAGCGGGGCGCTGGGCCTGGAAACCCGCGCGTAATTGGTTTCCAGAAGGCGCCTCTCCAGGAATGCCCTGAGACCCCCAGCCTCTCCCTTCAGAGGCGCGGGTGGAAGAAGGCTGCATGGGGCCCTGCGGGTGAGAAAGGGGTGCTCACTGCCCCCATGTCCCCAAGCCCGACCCTCCCCGGGGGCCGGAGAGTTTTCAGTCTGCAACTGCAGCATCCGTCGCCGGCATCCGGGCGCACACCCCCTCCCCCGGGACGATGGAGGTAAAATAAACACCGCGTTCACGCAAGCAGAACCCATCATTAGCCCAAACCAAGGTTAAAATAATTGCTTGGTCGCAGAAGGAGAGCAGCAGTAACCAGCCGGGGCTGCCCAGGACCCTCGCGCGGCCGTGGCCGCGGCCTCGGTGGACGCGGAGCCGCAGCTCAGCCCCGCCAGTCCCGAGCCGAGCCAGGGCGCACTGGGAGCCCCGCGGCCGCCGGGGTCCGCGCGCGAGAGAAACCCGGGCGCACCGCCTCGGCCGAACGCCAGCGCTCGGCAACTCTCCTCGGGGAGGCCACGTAAAGAATGCTCAAGTCAGGCTCGCCAAAGCAGAGTGAGTCTGGGCAGCTTCAGAGAGAGACAGAGGCCGAGAGAGAGGGGTTAGGGGCAGGTAGGCGGTGGTGCAGGGCAGCTCCCCTGAAGCCAAGTCCTTCCGAAAATGCTGCTTTGCAGAAACGCAGAGAAAAACGTGGGGGTGGTAGCCGGCGGGAGGGGGGGGGTAGGCGGTGTTAGGACACTCATTACTGGTCTCTTTAAAAAAGAGCGAATTTGATTCCTAATTGAATTACTTTTCATGGTGAATTAAACGGGTCTTAGCCCAATGCAGGGGGGGTGACCCCAGGGGGCAGCGGTGCCTGCAGCCGCCACGTGGACCTAAGCCATTCTCCAACTTTCACAGAGAAAAGGCAGGTGGGAGGAGGGAGATAAAAGCGTTGACTTTGACCTTGGGAGTATAACAAAATGTTTAAAATACTTTCGGGTTTATGCTTTTAAAAATAGCAGGTTACTTATACATCTTCCCATGGACGGATAGGATTTTTGTAGGTAATTGCTAATAAGAAAAAAATATGCCCAGGATAAAGATTAATTGGTGCCCGGCAGAGACAGGGGGTGCATAGTGAAAGCCTAGTGCCCCAAGACAAAGACCAACGGAGGGCTAGGATCCCTGTGGGACAGAGTTGTTCAAAGACACGGAGTACTGCAAGCATTGAGAAGATATGTTTCAGAATAAAAGGACTAGAAAGCTTGAGTGGCTACTTTTTTTCCTCTGTTGGATTTTTTAATTCTGTAGGGTAAAAGCTGCCCCTTGGGAACAAGTTAAGCACGGAGAGGCAAAAATAATAATAGTAAAAAAGGGACACAGCACATTTGAAATGAAGGAGCTCCGCAGCATTAGGCATGGGGAGTGGCAACTGGATGAAGGGGGAGAGCTATGGAATCTCCCCAGAGAGAGACCTGGTGCCTGGGCCGGTCAGGACCCCACTCCCAGGAATTCCCGGGAGGTCCGCTGCTGGGAAGCAGGGACCCCTTTGCCTCTAAAGAGCTGAGCCAGGGCTGCTCCAGCGTCGGCCTTGCTCCAAGTCCTCTGCCCCAATTTTGTGCCTCAGCACACTGGGAGGGAGCAGTGTAGGAGCTAAATGAGCCCCCACCCGCAGCAACACGGACACCCTGGCAGACTGCTCAGACCAGACGTCCACAGTGCCGGGAAGCGGGATGGGGGTTGGTGGGGCTTCTGCGAGGGGCTTGGACTTTCCCCTCCTTGTCTGGGGGATGGGGTGTTAACAGGGCTATTATTTTACTGTTTTGGAGGGCGGAAAATGGGGGTGGTGACAGTCTCCCCTCTTTTTCCGGACTGGCCAGTGGAGCCCAGAGTTGGGACCCCATATTGACCACAGGGGAGGGAAGAAGATGCCTTTCAATTGATCCCACATTTATGGAGCTCTCACTGCCTGTGCTGTGCCTTGCTTTCCCATCTGTGAAATGGGCTCCACAGCAGCAACCCTTTAGTACAGGGCTGGTACAAAGTAGGCGCTCAGTGCTTCTCTAACCACAATGCTTATTCCCATTCAGTGTCCCCTCGGGGAGATAGCTTTATTTTCACCATCATGCAAATGTGAAAGGGGGCCCAGAGAATTTAAGAAGCTTTCCAGAGGTCACACAGCTGGCCAGCAAGGAGGTAGGACTCTAACCCAGGTCATTGGCCCACCAGGCAACCTGCTCCAGGAGGCCACCCCATGAGTGTAGGGAGCCTCTGAGGGTCTTGTAGACTGAAGAGGGTGATCAGGGCCTAGGTGTGGCCAGTGGGGTGTAGGGTGGGGAGGAGCACACCTGAGAGAGACTTCATCATCATTCTGTGTCAGAAAGCTCCGGTCCAGAGGCAGTTCTCCTCCAACCCTACACTCCTCTCCCTGAGGTTGGGACCAGGATTCTGAGCCACTTTCACAACCATACTGCCCAGGGCAGCCCATTTCACTGATTGTAAAATGGAGACCAAAGAAGAAGGGATTTGTCCACTCACGTGGGCTGATTCCCCAATTTGTGTTCACTCCACCAAATCTCTGGTTCTGTTAAACCAAGTCCCAAGGCTGGAGCTCCATAGACTTTTGGGACCTCCAGGAGAAAGGGACAAGGAATCTCAACCCCCTAGATCCTCAAACACCATAAGTGAAGAAGCACCCCCAATAATAACAACCATGGTTAACAATTGCTCATGTAGCTAATCCTGTCAGTACCCAGAAGGAGGTGCTGTCACTGTTCTTCTTCTGCAGATGAAGAGACCAAGGCACAGAGAAGTAAGGCCACCAGCCCCAGTCACACAGCCACGGAATCGAGTCTCAATCAGGCAGGACTTGCACTCCCAACAGCTCTCTCTACCTTGGTTCGCATTCAGAGATCCCCCTCACCTCACCACCCTTCCCAGACCCTACATATGGGGCAGTTCCAGCATTTCTCATCTGGTCCTCAGGCCAGCTCTGTAGATGGGTACTAACCTTATCCTCTTTTCAAAATGAAGAAACTGAGGCACCCAGAGATGAAGTCATTTGCAGAGGCTCTCTTTGTTCTACTCAGCCCATGACTTCCTCTTAAGGCTTTACTCAAAGCCCCTAGGGCACCAGAAGGGCCCCTCAAATACCCTTCCTCACTCTCCTGGGGAAACCCCATTCCAGGGCTAAAAGGGAATGAATACTCCCAGGAATACGGTCTGCAGAGAAACTTCCACGTCAGAGTGGCCCCCACCTGCGTGCTCGGAGTCCCAGAGAGAAGTCTGCTCTGTGTGTGCCTATAGCTGAGGCTGCACCTCCAGACACCTCTCTCCCTCCCTGTCTCCCTCCCCCCTCCCTCCTCCTCTCCGTCTCCCTTTCTGTCTCTGTCTCTGTCTCCCTCCCTCCCTTCCCCTGCTCGCTCCCTCTCTCCTTCGTACACACACATTCCTCACTCGGGTCTGGAGCTCCCTGCCTGACCCCCTGGAGGCGGAGGGCTGGCTGCTAGTGTTCTAGATGCCCTCCTCCCGGAGCAGAATCCGTCCATCCTTGTGAGTTTTGTTTCTCCAGCTCAGCCTTGGCTTTGTTCTCAGTCCGTTCCGGGCTCTCCCGGGTTTGTGAACTGATTGTCCCACGATCCCGAACGTGCGTCTTGAGGTCTTGCTCTCCATGTCTCCCACTCTAGGTGTCTCTGGGTTCTAATAACTAAATATCCCTGGGGCCCTCTCTGAGGAGGGGAGGGTGTCTATGTCTCCCAGGCACCTGTGCCTCTGCTCTAGGTGCACAGGCCAGGTTGCCCAGCAAGCACCCCACCCAGCTCTGACCTCCCTGGAGCAGTCACCTTTCCCGAGTCCCACACCAGAGCCACCCCTCCAATCAATCCTACAGGAAACGGGGCTCAGCAAAGCGATGTGGGCTCCCATGCGCCCACACACAAAGCTTTCCAGGGTCCGTGGCAGCTGACTTAGAACCCGGCTGGGACAAAAGGAGCCAACCAGATCACGGGGAATAGTGGAAAGAGGGAAAGAGAGTATCAGCTCCATTTTCTCAGCAAACCCTGGCTTGCGGGGCTGAGCCCTCAGGCAGGTAAAGCCCCCGCCTCTGCCCACCCCTCCCTTCCCAAGCTGTGCCACGGCTGGGCGGATTTTGATTTCTCCCCCAAAATAACACTCGCTATCATCATTTTCAACGCTCCCTGAATGGGAATAGACAGCACCACTAGCAAGAAGTGGAGACCAACAGGCACATTTTGATTGCACACGCGGGTAGCTTTCTGGGAGCAAATTGCTGCTTTTGATTAAGGAACAAATCTGAGCGCCCCCTCCCTTCATCTCCCCACCTTGCCCGGTCCCCAATTCCCAGACCTCACTCGGTTCGAATGCCCTCTTCCGCAAGGGCTGAGTGTGTGTGTGTGTGAGTTATCTTTCCTTCAATTCTAAGAAACACAAAATACCTGGCCCTTGAAATTTAATTTATATTTTCCTTTTGGTTTGTTTCTTTTTAGAAACTCTTACAGAATTCATTTGCATTTTCCCTGGGCACTGCTCCTCCTCCTATTTCAGGATTTATTTCTACCGGGAGCCCCAACCTCGGAGTAAGTGCGGGCCCAAAGCCCCTTCCTCCAGGCTGCACCTTCTGGGCATCAATTCTCTCCTGTGTGGATCTTTTGTTGGAAAACTAAATCTGGGAGGCATCTTCTCTTCCCCACACACACACACATCCTCACATGCACACACACGCCTGCTGGTGTGAGAAGGAACATCTTCATCCTATCTTTCTGAGTACAGCTGTCCCAGCAGTGAGGGTAAAAATATATCAGGATGCCTCTGTGGGAAGAAGGAGAGCTGCAGACCGGCCAGGCATCCGGAATGGGAGCACCAGGACGCTCCGTGTCCCGGGAGCAGTCTCTGTGTCTTAGAGCAGTATGTACTGCTAATGCCAGAAAACTCCCAAAAATCTCACAGGGGAGAGAGCTGTAAATTCCTAGGCTGCAGTGTTGTCAAATATTTCATTGAAGAACGTCATGGAAAATGTGTGCTTTTGGGTAAAGTGCCCGAACAGAGGAGCAAGCTCAGGGCAGCAATAGCCCAAATATGAGACTTTGTTGTTTTGGGGTTTTTTTTTTTTCTTGATCAAAATGTGAAAGTGTCTCTAATGTGCAGCTGACAGGAAGACAGCCGATCTGCCAGGGTTGGGTGTGTGGCTGACTCTCCCCACCGCTGCTCCTCCCACGCGGCCCTGGTGGTCCCCATAGGTGGGGTTTCCAAGCCTCATCTGCACACAGGGCACTGCCACTCTCTCCTCTTCATCTTGGGGTCACCCATGAAGAGTCTCAAAGGTAGGGGCCAAAATCTGGCCTGTCGCTGACAGAACAGGGCCACCGAGGTTCAGAGCTTAGCTGGGTGGTGATGAGTACAGATAGGGACAGCCCCCCTCCCCAAATGACGTGTGCACTGCAGATCAGTTTTTCCAATGGCCCCAGCACATCCAGGCATTGGGGCTTTCCACAATTCACCTTCCAGTGCTCATTCCACATGGTCCTGAGCTCACAGCTTCTCTGTGACAAACACAGAAGCACTTTGTCCCCACGTCTCCAGTCCAGTCCAAGAACCACTCACCTTTGCCAGCATGACAAAGTGCGTAAAAGTCACTCTATCGCCAGAAAAGTAAAGTAGGAGAGTCACTTCATTTCCCTGGGACCTGAGATGAGCGAATCACCTTCCAGGGTTATGGTCTCATGAGCTAGTGACTGGCCGGGGCACCCAGGCACACAGCGTTAGTGGTGTGAGCACTGCAGGATTTTTCTGCGTGTTGATCACACTCGAACCCCCTGATGTCTGTCTGTCCGTTTACCTATTTGCACTCTGCGGAAACACACTGCCTGCTGCAACTCCTTGTGATATGCTGTCCCTAGGACGAACTGCGAATGTCGCACCAACAACTCTCCCAAGATAATCTGTGCCCACAGGCATCAAAGTGTACACATCTTACAATGTTCGTGTACATAACCCAGTAGAGCACATGCACACCTACAGCAGTCTATGTAATTCTGTATCATATGGTCCAAAGAGCCTATAATGTTCCGTGTCTGGAACCCATTACATCGTATATGTCCTTAGACTGTTCTCTGTGTGCAATGTGCTATGCTATACACATTTATAATTGTCTGTATATGGAACACCTCATAGTGTACTCGAATATTCTACACACATAACGAGTTCTACTGATTGAATCTTACAATATTAGTTACACGGGAGGCTACCGCACCGCACTCACATCCTGTGATGTTCAGCACAGAAACGAGTTAGATGTACACACCTCACCCCGTTCTGTGCACAGAGACCTGATCTTATACACCTGCCTGACACTGTAGTGCCCAGAGGACATGCCAGCACGGACTTCGCCTTACCCTACTCTGTGCCTCTCTATTTCTTGCAGGTTTTTTTTCTCTCTCTCTTTTTTTTTAAGTAAACTCCATGCCCAACATGGGGCTCAAACTCATGACTCTGAGATCAAGAGTCACATGCTCTACGGGCTGAGGTAGCCAGGTGCCCCTATGTCTGGACAATATTCTACATGTTGGCATGCATGATATGTGTGCACATCTGGCATCTGCAGAGAAACATACCACGTATTTTGTGCACAAGTCATCCTATATAACCCAGGGAAGGGGCGATGCCCTGTCTCCTGACCCTGACATTTCTCTCCACAGTCCCCTGTCTCCAGGGCCACATTTTCACCCACAGATACCCCGCCGCCACTCCCCACTCCGGGCCTCCCTACTGACTCTCCTAGGCCATGAGGCTTCCCTAAGTGCCCGGAGCCCACCTCAGGTCTGGGGCCCAGCCTGCCCTACCTTGTGTTGTCTTTGGACAACGCCTGGAAGGGGTTTGAGGGAGCAGGGACAGGGGAGGCTCAGGCCCCACGCTAATGCAGAGCAGGGATAGTGGGGGACAGGGCGGCTGCCCTCTCCGTGGGTGGTCGGCTGCCGCCTTCGCCTCCGCCCCCTCCCGCTGGGCCGGCCGGCACAATCCGAGCTGGATCTGGTTCCCTGCTCGGGTTACGGCGCACTCTCCGCCGGGGCGGCTTCACTTAAGCAATTAGCCAGTAAAAATACCTTGGGCTTGGGGAGTGGGAGACATGGCAGGCGTGTCTGTTTTTACACGCTCCCCCCCACCAATTTAGGATTCCTGGGGCCAAAGCTGGGGCGCAGATTTGATTTGGGATGGGAGGGGTGTCCTTAAGGATCTTTAAGCTAAGAGCAAAAAACTACCCATATCCCCGTCTATATTTTTTCCGTCGGTCCCATAAGCTGGGCCCCTGGGTCTGATGGTTTCTGTCTCTATGATAGCCTTTCTCCACACACTCTTACCCAATGCTCACAATGGCCCCGAGAAATAGGTGCCATTATTTTAGTTCCTTTTAGATGAAAAACTAAGGTGCACAGCATGATGATTAGCTAATAATACTTATCATATATTTAAATGTTGCTAAGACAGTAGATCTTAAATGCTCTCACACACAAAAGAAACGGTAACCACGTGACAGAGGTGGCAGGGAGGAATGCATGGTTGTGATCGGGTTCGTTTTTTTGCAACACGTAAATGTATTCAATCAATATACTGTATGATTTAAATTTACACAATATTACATGTCTGTTATATCTTAATAAAGGTATTAAAAATCAACCAACAGTCACTGCCCCACACCAAAAGAAACTAAGGCACAAATAGCTTATCCCTGTGTGGTAAATGCTGGATTCAAATCTGGACCACGACAATTCCCAGTATGCGGACAGAGGGTCTCTGCCTCCTTTTCCGTTGCAGACCCCCGCTCGCCCTGTGGCTTAAATGCTGGTTCTGCAGTCAGATCTGGATTTGCATCTTGGCTCTGCAGGATGGCCCAGGGTGTGGGATAACCAGGGCGGAGTGACCATCTGTAAAGGGAGGGATAACACTGACCTCCTAGGAGCTTCTGTGAAGATTAAACAAATATCTTCGGGGCATCTAACCTGGGTCCTGGGTTCACAGATGGGAGGTAATGGGTTCATGGACAGGCTCCAGGTGTTTGGTGAGAACTTGAAAATCATTCTGTGAATGGCACAGGTATGTGCAGGTATGTGGGTGGGAGGGTGGAGAGGATCTAGTTTTCAATAGTCTGTCAAAGGGATTCACAGCCCATGGAAAGGTTAAGAACATCCGAGGGGTGTTGATAAGGCGGCATCAGCACTTGGCGCAGCCAGCGGTTGAGAAGACCTATTAATGGCACCGTGTCTGTGACGGCTGTTACTATTTTATCACCTGCTCTCCAAAGGGCCTCTATGCGCCTGGGAAGCCAGGGGCTTCGGGGGGCCACAGAAGCTTTCCTAGACTCTCTCTGCCCTCCACCTGTATTGAAGCTTCTGGGGGAGGGTCAAATGCAACGAGTCTGTCCTTGGAGGTAGAGAGAAAAGATAGGTGTTCGCCTGGCAGTGCTGGTTGACCCAGGCCAGGTCCTTGGTGGGCCTCAGTTTCCCCATCTCAAAATGCAAGATCAAGTGAGACTTCTCCAGGCATCTTAAGAGCTGAGAGCCTGTCTCGCGGGCATACACAAAAGCCCTTTTGCTATGGATGTGGTTTTTCCTAGAATTGAAGGGGGGGTCCCCTCCAAACTAGAGCTGGGAGCTCATTTCCCCTCCTCTCCTTCTCACACTCCCACCTTTACCTCCTTCCTGGGTGGAGATT
Organism: Canis lupus dingo; assembly: GCF_003254725.2. Lineage (NCBI taxonomy): Eukaryota > Metazoa > Chordata > Mammalia > Carnivora > Canidae > Canis > Canis lupus. The sequence continues at coordinate 66,484,970 of NC_064247.1, read as the reverse complement.
AGGAGTTGGGAAGAGCCTCTGTCTGGCACATTGCTGAGGATCCAGGCCACGAGGCCCCCTCTCCTTGGGCAAGGTAACTGCTGCCCTTTCCCTGCAAAGCCTGGTTTGCTGTCAGAGCGTGAGGGTTAAGTGGAGGCCAGGTGGGGCCCTGACTCCACACTTCCTCTCCAGGAAGGCAGAAGCTCTCCCACCCCAAAACACACAGGGGCCCCCTTGAGAGCCAGTGAAAGACCTGAAGGGAGGAAGTGATGGGGGGGGGGCTCAGCCAAAGATGGCATCTGCGGCCCCCTTCCGAGTAGAGAGGACCCAAAAAGGAAGGGGCTGTTGGAAGAAGCCTCCCCCATTCTATGTTCTATAGAGCCCCCTCACTTTGAAGGTGCCCCATCAGAGAAACAGGCATTACTATCGCTTTCTGGGAGCCACAGGGCACGGCGGCATCCTTAGGCTGGAGAGTGGGGCAGCCTCTCCCGCTGGCCTTTCTACTAAACGCCAGATGTGCTCCCAGCAGCTGGCGGTAGCGACCCCTTCTCGGGAACTTCCCTCTCCCGGCAACGCCAGGGCCTCCTAGCCTGCAGCTGCCGTTTGGCCAAAAAAAAAAAAAAAAAAAAAAAGAGAGAGAGAGAGAGAGAGAGAATGTAAGAATGTGTGCGTGAACGTGTAGGCGTGAATGCAGCGGCTGTGCGTGGGTGAACACGCAGTGCAGGAGTGTGTGCACTTAACGCAAAGCGTGTCCTCTGCGGTGGGCAGGCCTGTGCTTTCGGGGGAGAGTTGGGGCTCCCGAGCTGCGTGAGGGGTGTTCGCCGGGAGGATGCACTGGAGGCTGTGCGGAGCTCGGGGGCTCTGGGTGTGTGCGTGCTGGCTGGGCTGCGGGGGGTGGGGGTGGGTCTGCCGTCGCGCCTCCACCTGCGCGAAGGTAGGGCCACACACCCTGTCCCCAGGCCGCGGAGCCCGGCGGCAGCGCTGCGCGGGGAAGGCGCCCCTCGGCCTGGGAAGGCGGGGACCGCTGGGCACGCTACTCCTGCGAGCCCCCCAGCTCCTCACACGGACGTGCCAGGCGCCCCGAAGGCGACGAGGCGTCTACCGCCGAGGCTGGAGGCGTCTGAGCGAGGAGGGGGGACCGCGGGGTCGAGGACGCCAAGGAAACCCGAGAGGAGAGGACGGTGGGCTTTGAAAAGCGCCGCGGGGCGGGCTCAGTCCGAGCCTCCCGGCGCTCCGGGAATCCGTTTCTGGTCCCGGCTCCCGCCGGCGCAACGCGTCCAGGCTGGTCTTTGCGACCCTGGAGAACAGCCGTCTCCTCCCTACAGCGGCCCGGAGAGGCTGGGCTGGGTGCCCCGCAGTTAGCGCGCGAACGGCACTCACCTGGGTGCCTCTGGCCGCCTTGCGCTCCGCTCGGTGCGGTCCCGCGCCGGCGCCCCGGTCCTGCGAGGGGAGGCGAGGCGAGGCGAGGCGAGCGCGCGAGCTCCCGGCTCCGACCGCCCGGCGCGAGGGCCTCCGGGGCCTGCGCTCCCACCCGCGCAGGCTGCTTTCCGGAACCTGGCCTGGCGCGCAGTGTCAGAGGCCCCGCGGCGGCGGCAGGCCGAGCCCACAGGGGCATTAGGCCAACTCCCCCCGCGCACGCGGAATTCTCTATTATTATTATTAAAGAATCCCCCAGAACGTGTTTACGTTGAGCCGTATAAACTTCCTGCCAGGGCCTCTACCATCTATGAGGAATCGGAACCTGTTCTTGGAAAGTGGGGACACCGGAGCTGCGGGGCCAAAGGGGCGGATTTTAAGCCTGTGCCAGTGTGTGTTGGGGGGGGCCCCTGGGCAGCATGCGGGTTCAGATCGGAAGGCGGGTGGGAGTGGGTGCGAATCCGCTCCTGGGGGGCCTACTGTCCGTGCGCGAGTGGGGCGCGCCCTTGGGCACGCGCGTGCCTGAGCGAGCTGTGCGCGTGCGGGGGAACGCACGCAGGGGCGCGAGTGTGCACTGGGGGGTCTTCGCATTTTGCGAGGTGTGCACGTGCACCGAGGCTTGCGGGCGTGCGCGGGAGTGCATGCACGAGCGGGGGAGCGGCCCCGCGGCTCCGGGAAGCCTGTGCGGCCGGGGTCCCGCCGAGCCCGCGGGTCTCACTCGCCCCCGCTCGGCCCGCGGCGCCCGCACGAAGCGGCCGCGACCCGCCCCGAGCTTTCGTTTTCCGCCCGCGCTCGGCTCCCGCGGCGGCCCGCCTGCTCGCGCGCTTCTGGGCGAGTCCAAAACGTCCCGGGCGCAACGCAGTCCTCCCCGGGGCGGGGAGAGCGGGTAGGCGGTCCCTCCCGGGCACGTACGCCCGCGGCCGCGGGGACCGGTGGCCCAGCCGGGGTGGCCGCGGTGGCCGCGGGCTGTGCGCGCCGGGCAGGGCCTCGGGCGCCCGCGCCTCGGGGCCGGGAAGGCGGGGGCCTGCGCGGCGCGGGGCTGAGCCGCGGCCCGGGCGCAGTCACACTTGCTGGCCAGGTTGGTGGAGGCGGGGCGGCGCTGCCGGCGGCCCCGGGCGGCGAGGGTGGGGGCCCTTTAAGCGCCCACCGCCGCGGGCGGGGGGAGGGAGGAGGGGACTCCCGGAGGGTCCCGGGCGGCCCGCGCGACGCCGCGGAGGGGAGCTGCAGGCGCGGCGGCCTGGCTGCAGCGGCGGGGCCGAGCGCCGCGGGGGGCGGGGGCCCAGCGCCGCAGCCCGCGGGGGCGCACGGCCTCGGCCCCGGAGGCGCTGCTCCCCGCCCCCCGAGCTCGGCGGCGGGGGCGGGGCGGGGCGGGGGGGGTGGGGGGGCGGGGGGCGGCCTCGCGGCCTCGGCCGGGGCCGCAGGGCTGCACCGAGGCTGCCCTGAGCCTCCGCTCGGCTCCTTCCCCAGTGGGAGGGCGAGAGGGAAAGAGGGAGGAGAGAGGGCGAGGGCGAGGGCGCGGGAGGCGGGGGGAGGGAGCCGGGGCGAGGGGGGTCCGCGCCACCCGCCGGCCGCTCCCGCGGCTCCTCGGGGCGGACGGGCGGGGGAGGGCGGGCGCGCCGAGCCCCGCCGCGCGCAGGGGCCGCGGATGACGGCAGAGGAGCAGCCGGCCCCGCGCGCGCAGCCCCCTCCCCCCCGCCCTCCGCCCCCCCCTCCTCTTCCTCCTCCTCCTCCTCCTCCTCCTCCCGGCCGGTCGGCGGCGCAGAGCAGCGGCGGCAGCGGCGGCGGCGGCAGCAGCCACCCGATGTCTTCGGCGCCCGAGAAGCAGCAGCCACCGCACGGCGGCGGCGGCGGCGGCGGCGGCGGCGGGGGCGGCGGGGGAGGCGGCGCGGCCATGGACCCCGCGGCGTCCGGGCCGGCCAAGGCCAAGAAGACCAACGCGGGCATCCGGCGCCCCGAGAAGCCGCCCTACTCGTACATCGCGCTCATCGTCATGGCCATCCAGAGCTCGCCCACCAAGCGCCTGACGCTCAGCGAGATCTACCAGTTCCTGCAGAGCCGCTTCCCCTTCTTCCGCGGCTCCTACCAGGGCTGGAAGAACTCGGTGCGCCACAACCTCTCGCTCAACGAGTGCTTCATCAAGCTGCCCAAGGGCCTCGGGCGGCCCGGCAAGGGCCACTACTGGACCATCGACCCGGCCAGCGAGTTCATGTTCGAGGAGGGCTCCTTTCGGCGGCGGCCCCGCGGCTTCCGAAGGAAATGCCAGGCGCTCAAGCCCATGTACAGCATGATGAACGGGCTGGGCTTCAACCACCTCCCGGACACCTACGGCTTCCAGGGCTCCGCCGGCGGCCTCTCCTGCCCGCCCAACAGCCTGGCGCTGGAGAGCGGCCTGGGCATGATGAACGGCCACTTGCCGGCCAACGTGGACGGCATGGCTCTGCCCAGCCACTCGGTGCCACACCTGCCCGCCAACGGCGGCCACTCGTACATGGGCAGCTGCGGCGGCGCGGCGGCCGGCGAGTACCCGCACCACGACAGCTCAGTGCCCGCCTCCCCGCTGCTGCCCGCCGCCGCCAGCGGGGTCATGGAGCCCCACGCCGTCTACTCGGGCTCCACGGCCGCCTGGCCGCCCTCGGCCTCCGCGGCGCTCAACAGCGGCGCCTCCTACATCAAGCAGCAGCCCCTGTCCCCCTGCAACCCCGCAGCCAACCCCCTGTCTGGCAGCCTCTCCACGCACTCCCTGGACCAGCCGTATCTACACCAGAACAGTCACAACGCCCCAGCCGACCTGCAAGGTGAGTGGGGGAGACCCGGGCTGCCCTAGGCCTGGGGGACTCCGACGTCTGTCAGAGTTGGGTGCTGAACCGGGCCCCCACCCCCACCCCCACCCCCACCCCCACCCACTGACCGCCCTGGGCGAGAGCTTGATGCCACTCCTGTGGGGTGCCAGCCCCGCTGCTTCCGGAGGTCACCAGCTCTCCGGAGTGTCTCTCAGCCTCGCATGCCCCCCTCTGCGGGGTGAGTGCAGTGAGAGGGGAGGGCAGATTTGGAGCAAGATAATTGTTTCACCTTTTCAGTTCCAACTTCCAGCTGCTGGTAGCCCCCAGCCTGCCCAAGTAGGCCCCTTCCTCACCAAAAAGGCTCGGCCCCCGATATTCCACATCCCTCTAAATCTTTAGCCCCTCACACCTCATCAAGTTCCCAGGATGGAGCCAGAGCCCAGCCCTGGCCAGCTGGCTGGGCCTCCCCTATATTCGCCACCACCGGAAGGCTGCCTGGGCAGAAAAAGAGCGTTAGGCCCAGAGCTGCCTGGGCTGGGTGCTCAGAGGCCCGGCACCCCAGCCTCCCAGGGAACCAGGCCTGGCCGTGGGGAGGTCGAGTTGGGGGACATTTTGTGGTGACAGGGGCAGAGAGGGACTGTGACCAGGCCCAGAGCAAGAGTGAGAGGTGCAGGCCCCACAGACTCTTTGTTTCTGAGGATCCAGGCTTTCGGTTCCCCAGGTACACTCCTCCCCACTCCTCTGAGAAGGACCAGGCAGGAAAGGCTCCCCTCCAGCACTCTCCTCTCAGCACCCACCAGCGTCTCTGGGCCCGGTTCTGGAAAGAGCTCGGAAGGGCTAAGCAAGGCCTGTCAGGGCTCAGCTGTCAGCCTCCCGCGGGAGGCAGGAGCCGGCCTGGAGGTTGGAGGGCCCCCTCTCCACGGGGATCTCCCTGTTTGGGCTGCTTCAGACTCCCAGCGGCTGGGGCTGCCTCTCCACCCCCTGGCGGAGGGGGAGACGGCTGTTCTCCAAGGGGCCTTTCCCCCTGGAGAAGCCTCCAGCCCTACCGGGGCCTCCGCAGGCTTCGGGGTTGGGAGGTGAGTGCCCCAGCCCTAGGCACAGGCCTTGGGCTGGCCCTGGAGGTGGAGGCCGGCTCTCCTTGAGGTCTGCTGGCCCTTGGCAGCCCCCTACCCCTTCCTCTTGGGGCTTCAGGAAGCCCCAGCCTGGAGCTTGGTGCCTGAGGCAGGAGAGGCCCACGCCGCAGGCACCCAGGAGCAGGGGTCATCCCTGGGGTCCTGGGATCTTCTGCTGGAGCACAGAGCCCAGGGCCCGAAATCCGGGGCCGCCCGGCCCCGCCCGAGGCCGGAACTCCGGGAGTCTGGCACCTCGGTGGGGCGTAGGGAGGCAGCGGGCCCGTGCGCCGGAGCCGGGGAGCGCTGCTTCTCCGCCGGAGCCGGGGGCGCCCACCCTAACTCTGCTCCCTGCCCTCCCGTTGCCTCCTTCGCAGGCATCCCGAGGTATCACTCCCAGTCTCCCGGCATGTGTGACCGCAAGGAGTTCGTCTTCTCCTTCAACACCATGGCGTCCTCATCCATGCACTCGGCGGGCAGTGGCTCCTACTACCACCAGCAGGTCACCTACCAAGACATCAAGCCCTGCGTGATGTGAGGCCGCAGCTGGCGGGGCCCTCCAGGCACGGGCGGCCTGGCTCGGGGACCCCCGGAACCCATCGCAAGAAACTGCTTTATTCTTGAGGTATAACCGTAGGCAGAAGACAAGGGTTTGACCCCTACCCACCCGGATTATTTGGAAAGGAATCCCCAAGGCAAAGACCCAGCTTGGTGGTCAGCACCTCCTCCCACACTCCTTCAAAAAATTAACAAATGGTGGCTGTGGGGCCTGCTCTGACTACAGCTGTTGGTAGAAGTATCTATTTTCGATCCAGTGGAAGCCGGCTGAGAAGGTGCTGTATTGGGGGAAACCCTCGACATCCAAACAAGAATTCTGCTGAGGCCTCTCCCCGCCTTCCCTCCAATGGCAAAAGTGGGGGAAGGTTTTCAGAAGAAAGGCAAACATGTGAGACCATCATTATCAAATACTTTTATTTTTTGGTTGAGTATTTATCTTTTAATTTTTAATTTTTTTTTTTTGGAAAGAATGTCTTGGAATGCGCAAGTCTCCTCTTAGAGCCGTGTTTTGCAGGGAAGGGGGGGCAAGAAATCACGTCTTCCTCCCCATCTCAGAAGCCCTCCAGCAACCACAGGTGGATCTTTGTGCGGACTTGCATTTCTGAAGCCACTGTTCGTCTTACAAAAGGAAACTAGAAGGAGCCCAGAAGCAGGGGCTCCCCGGGCCTCTGCCGTCCCCTCAGCCCTCCTCTGTCTTCTCTACAGTCCTTTTTGGTTTTGTTTCGAATTGCATTTTGACTCTTTTGGCGGGTGTTTTTCTCACAAGACCCGACTGTCTCCCGATCTCTACTGTAAAAAAACGTGCTGGTGTGAGAGCGAGGGGAACACAGCGCGGCGCGGGGGCAGGGAAGGCCGGTGAGCGCACGAATTCAGGATTGCGGCGACGCAGAAAGGTTAAGGCACTTTTTTAAACTATAGCAAGGCTCATCCTGTTATTTATTCTACTTTCTTTCCCTAATAATCGAAACACCGCATAGGCTCCTCCGTTTATCAGTATTAATGGTGTAACTTTGTTGGCAATATTTGCCGCGTAGAATTTTTTTTTTTTAGAGAACCATTGTAAATTTGAAACAAAGTCCGATCTGTGTAAAAACAAATTTCCATATGTTTATATAAATATATATATAAAATGAAGGACTACCCCCTTTTTTTTAGTATTTGGCTGCTGGGGTGCAGCATTTGTGACACGTATTTCAAATTTCCTTCTGCACTGTATAAAATGACAATTTGAGGATGTTTTGCCTTTTGTGTATTTTTTCCTAAAAAAAAGAACAAAAATAAAAATGTATAACATTTGTACATGGCCTTTAACATTGTATCAACTAGAAATAAAATCGCATGAGTATTTTATTGGGATTGGGATTGCGGAGTATCTTCCAAACCCCAAAATATACACAGAAACCAGCTTGGGATCTCTAGACTTGTTTTATATGTAAAATATGGGTTATTTTGAATACTTTTTTCTTTTTTGTGTCTCTTTTTTGCTAATCCTCCTCTTTCCATCCTTCACTTCCCGCTGAAGTGAAATTTGGACATGCGTAACTATTTTTCTTGGCTTCTGTTTTTTAAGAAGAGCCCTCTGCCCCTCTAAATGTCATTTCTTGTTTTAAAGAAATAATCAGATGTTGAAAGAAAAACTTGTCCCTCTTTCCTCCAGGGAAAACCATATAGATATAAGAATATAGATGATTTTTTTTACCTTTTTTTTTTTTGCCACCAATGGGAGTTTATTTGGAGTTTCAGGCTTTACTGTTTCCATATTCTAGCTGTTATAAATTGTGAAACTTTAACTTTTTTGTATGTGGAGTTTGTTTTTTGTTTTTGTTTTTTGAGGGTTTTTTTGTGGGTTTTTGTTTGTTTGTTTTTGGTGCCCTATACTTGGTTTTCCCCAACTTAGAACTGAGTAGAATTTAAGCGAGAAAAGAACCATTGGTGGGAAAGCAAGGTGACAAAAACATTTCCATTCAGGAACACTTTCCTGAAAATGGGGTGGGGGAACACTGTCTAAAACCTGCATCTCCAACCCGACCACCCTCCTTCTATTCCAATTCCCGCCTACCTAAGAAAACAAACACAGTAAAGTCACATTGTCGGTGCGCCCATTCAGGACCCACCGCAGTTTCTCCGCGTCGTGGGGTCGCAAGCCTCTGAACCTGGTTCTTCTCAAATTTGACATTTTGGACATGAGGGTAATTTCTCCAGTGCTCTGTTACATCAAAATTATCAAACTCGCCCAGGCAATTAATGTCCCAAACTAACCGCTGTCTATAAAAGCAAGATAAAGGGTACAGGAAAAGGCCGGTGACTCCATCCCTGGGGGCTCTGGTGGGCCGAAGCGTCGGGCGGCAGTTCTCCCTGGGCGCAGCCGCTGTCGCTGGCATGCGCCTGGCCCTGCACTCCGGGAGCACATTGGCAGCAAGGGGAGAAGGCACTGTCCTCCTGGGGTGGAGGCCACCACCGCATCCCACCAGTGCTCAGGAAAACCAGGCCAGAGAAAATCCCCCAGGCCTCCAGCACGGAAAGTGCGCTGCGCTTGGAACCGGGCAACCTCCACAGGCAAGAGTGGGCCTCATCCTCCCTCCCCGGCCACGGAAACTGCACCCCAATTAGGACTGAGGCTCTGGTAAGTGGGGTTGATGAGGAGAAATCCAATGCCAGCTCAACCGGCACCCTCCCCAGTCTCCAGCAACTTCTCCAGCCTCCGTCTGCGTCTGCACCCGCTCCTTTGGCCCCTTGGTGTGCCAGAGATGCCTTGTGCGCAGGCTGTGATTGGCTTTGGTGGCTGGATCGGAGTCTGGGGCGGTGAGCCCGGGCTTCCTGCTCATCTCCTTGGCCGCACCTGCGTCTCAGCGGGCTCTCCTACTGCTCCCACATCCTGGCCGGCTGTGTGGGAGGCACGAAGACGGGCCGGTGCAGGAAAACCGGCCAGGGAGCCCCAGGCAGGGCCTGGCCTCTGTCTCCCGGTCTGCCCCAGAGCCTGGGGATGCGAGAAGAGCCTTTCCCGGGAGAAAAGGTTGGCTCAGAGAGGGCCTGAATACTGCAGGCAAAACTGCATCGGGACCCATGTTCAAGACTGCACGCCGCTGCTGTTGCTACTGGTGCCCTCGGAAACCAGAGTGCTTGAGTTGTGTCTGCTCCCGGCCCATCTCATCCCTGCTTCGCACAGGGGCCAGTACCTGGAGCTCCCACTGTGGTGCACCCCCACAAAAGCATGCTGTGCATATGCAAGTTACAATCCTAAAAATGTAAAGGTGTTTCAGAGTCTGTTGCAAACCCACACATGCTATGTGCATAAATGGGTATCATTCTGGCACAGGGGCATTCTAGGTAGAATTAATTTAAGAACCTCTGCGCATACCTGGGAGGGGGTTGTCTTGGAACAATGCAGCCAAGCTACCCTAAGTGTATGAATCCTCTTAAGTAATAAAATACCTGGAGGTGGAAAGTGGCAAGAGTCATATCATAGGGTTTCTGTTTGTGGATTACACATCCCAGGGACTCCGGGGTTCTACTCGGGGAGGGGGTGGACATCCTGGGCGCACCCAGCCTTAGCCGCTGGGCCATTGCAGCAGGAGTGTCTTGGCATCCTCCCGGCTCCCAGTCCCAAGCGGGAAGAACTGCAGGCCCAGCTAGCCCCCACCCCATGGAGCTCACCCCCTCCCTCTCACCCACCTCTGGTCCACATCTGGCCGGAAGGCACTCAGGGTATGTGCTTCTGATGGGAAGGTGCCTGGCCCGTCAAAGCCCATCTGTCCCAGTTTTCTTTTCCCTTTGGGGCTGGAGAGCTGGGGAAAAGGATGGGAGTAGCAGTGTACAGAGGCCTGGCTCCCTACCTTCCAGGCGCCCACGAGCCGGCAGCTAACCCAGAGGTAGTGGATGTCCTGCCACCACCGAACCTGAGCACGCCCTATGACCTCTGAGCCTGTTTCCTCATCTGTAATAATACCATCGTCCTGACCTACGAAGGGCAGTGGTTCAGGGGTGAGGCTCCTCAGGAGCTCTGCGGTACACACACAGGAGTGGCCACAAGATCCACACGTCTCACCCTGCTTCCCTAGAGATCTGCCTGAGTGTATGTGTGTGTGTGTGTGTGTGTGTGTGTAGCGGGGGGGGGGGGGCGGTGGATGCCATTCAAGATGCAAGATTCCATACTTCACAAGGCCCTAGACTTGGGGGTTTCCAATGAGCAGTCTGGGAGCCAGTGAGCTCCCCATCTTCTAGCACGCTGCGCCTGCATGGACTCTCCTCCCTTCCCAGGGAGACCCTCCTAACTTCCAGGCCAGATGACCCTTGAGCCCAAGGACTTCACTTCTCACGGGGATTCTCAGTGTGGAACCGCCCTCATAGGAAACACTTGAGGTGTCTGCTGACACTGCAGACTGGGGGGCGGGAGTCGTGCTGGGAACTACTTGATTCGACTCTCTGGAGGTGGGACCCGGGACTCCAGTCTTCATAGATTTCCAGGGGTCCTGGTGAGTGGAGTTTGAAGTCTCTCCTGCAGTGTTCTCTGGGCTCCTGAGAAAGGCCCGGTGGAGGCGGCTCAGCCTGGCCTCTGCTGCCCCCTCCCGACCACCAGCTGACAGACCTGCAGAGCCCAGGCAAGCCGACGTTCACGTTCACAAGGCATGCTGCTTGCTGCCCTGGCAAGCCCTCGTCCCACACACACTCCAGCCCTTCTTGGGATTCCCTTAGGGAGGTCCTAGGACTACTCCTGCCTTCCAGAGACAGAAACTGAGCACGGACAAGTGAGGGGGCTTGCTCCAGACACTGCAAATAAGAGCTGGTATTTGGACACAGACCCAAAGCCCACATCCCTAAAGCACTGCGCTTCCTGGCTCCTGGTCACCCACTTTCCTCCAGCCACCAGGCCTAGTGAAAAGCGGCAAACTGTCCATGAGCAGCTTCTGCTGGGGTCTCTGAACACAGGGCCTCTTATCACCCCTGCCTGAGCCAGCAGCCTCAGCTCACATCCCTGACATCTACCTTCTCTGGCACACCAGACCTCAGTCCCCCCACGCCCCTCCCCACCGGAAGCCCCCCTCACTTCCTTGGGCCCCCTTAGTCCAGCAGAGAAAAGCTCAAATGAAAGCTGAAACTCAAGGCAAGAGAGGGCAGCTAGGGTAGCCTGTGGGGCTGTGCTTCCTCCCTTTGCTTCTGGAATCTTCTGGGCATCAACATGTCCAAACCCTGGGCCATTTCAAGGAGAAAGGCCTTTGCTGGGCATCTCCAGCAGACAAACCATATCCATTTACAAGGGTACACAGATGGATCTCAGGACTGAGACAAATCACGGCCCTTGTCAATGTTGACACATGTGCTTTGAGAACGGGCAGAGGATGTCTCCAAGTGTGACAGGGAGAGAACCACCATGGATGCTGAGTACCTCCATGTCTGCCATTGCAAGGGGCTAGACTCAGTGGTACACACACCCCAGTCATCATGGGTCAACAGACTAAGGCACAGTTTGCAGCACCAGGAACCATGGGGTTGTGTCGACACGCTGGAGAGACGTCACCAAGGCCAGGGCAACCCTGGGCCCCGAACAGAGGCAGAAAGCCCCAGCATAAGCACGATCAGCAAGGGGCTCCCTCCAACTCTTAGAGCATAGCCTTTCTGTGGGGGACACAGAAAAGGTGCAGGCCATACCCTGTGGTTTCGGAACAGTGGTCTGGGGAAAAGCAATGGTGACTAGCCTCTCCAGGCATCTTATTGAAACTACCACACCATGGAGGGGACATGGGCCATGCGTCCTATTGTGTCTAGGGCCTGTGGCCACAGGGAAGCATGCCAGGTCCTCAGACGTCCCCTAAAAAAGGGCAAACTGTTTTTGTATTTGGAAATGACCCCAGGGCGAGCCACCGATCAGCACACGTGTCTGGGTCCTGCAACACCTTGACATGGCCATAGCTTGTGTGACACAAGGACAGCTGCACCATCTCTGTCCAGATGGTCAGGGCCTGGCAAGGTGGCAGCAGGCATGAGCAGCGAGGTGCCAGTTCACTCTCCGGAAGCCTTCACCGCGATGCCTTCCCCGGGGAGAGGGGACTCTCTTTGGGAGAGGAGGCAGCTCCCTGCAGCTGACCCACTCCAGGAAGTGCACCCTTGGCGGTTTCTCCATAAGGTAGCAGCGCCACCTGCTGTCCGCCGTGCAGGGCTTGTGTTGGACCAACAGCCAACTTCCCAATAAACCCGAGGAAAACAGGTTTCACTGGAACGTGGACAGATGTGTGCACAGATGAACCTGATTTTGAAGATTCACACCATTTGATCTTTGTTAAGGGGCACCTAGATAGATCAATTTAGCCTTTCTCTAATTATACAAATGATACTGCTTATTTAAAATAAAACCTTGGAAAAGTGAAAAGAGGGAAGCAAACATCACTTCAAACCCTGTCCCGAGACAGCCGTTGGTCCCCAAAGATGTCCCTGTACACACAGACCCCAGGGCTCCTGAGAAGCAGATATCAGAGGTTGTAGTTGAGAGAGCAGGAGTCAGAGGACCCGAGTTAACTAACGTCCCGGCTAGGAGAGCTCAGGCAGGGCTTCTCCCCGTGCCTCCGCTTCCCCATCCGCGGAGATGTTGGTAGAAGTACGTCTCTCAGAGCACTGCTGTGCAGCCAAAGTGAACTTAAAGCCTTTGAAGGGCTTACCAGTGAAGAAGCCAAGGCACAGGGAGGGAAAGCATTTTACCTGAGAACACACAGCGGGGACGTGCCACAGCTGGATTCACCGCAAATCCTGGTGTGCACAGCTTCATCACCACGTTCCTCAGCCACAAAATCATCTCTCTGTGGTGTCCCCACAAGCTGCTGTGGCTTCCAGCTACCCAAGGCCCTGACGGTGGCCAAAAGATGATCCAGCAGCACTTCCCCGGTGGACAGGCTTCTCCCCTGTCCCATCTTCCTCACCTGGGAAATGGGAGTTTAACAGTACATTCTTCTGGAGGTTGAACGAGTTAATTCATCCTCTGAGGTGGGGAGGGATGTTTGTTTTGCTCATAACTCAGCACTTCAGGGCCTGAGTTTATTGCTTCCAAGCCATCCAAAGTGCAAAACGTCCACTTTACATGGTCACATGTCAGCTCCCATTTTAACCTTTGTGATTTATGGATGTTGAAAATAAAGGGTTCCATTCACAGGAAGGAATCCTGCCCTGTCAGAGGAACAGGAGTGTGAGCCTGTTTGAAAGATCGCCCAGGCAGTCTCTGGTGAGAACCCAGGACGATGACAAGGCCTGGCAAAGTGGTCGGGGCCCACTGGGGACAGGGGCAGGTGTCCAGAGGGGCCACACCACACACTGGGAACAAGCCATCACACCTCACTGCCTCTGGTTCCTCACCTACGAATGCCAGGAGACACTGGCCACTTCAAGCAATGGAGGCCAACCTGGCTCAGTGCCCATCACACCACAGGCTTGCAACAGGGGAAGCTGCTTAGTGACATACAGATCAGATGTGATGGCAGCAGGAAGACACGGCACAGAGTGGACAGCACCCAGGGGGCCAGAATCCAAGGTTCCCCCATAGGCTGCTCAACAGGCCTGAGCCCAAGTGTCACTGTGTCTTTGGTGTGCAGTGGGGCCTTGGGGAAACCACATCTTTCCCATTCCTCTCCTAGAAAATGCCCCTGGTGTTTTCTACCCCTGTCTACCTGATGACAAGGTGAAGGCAATCCATAGGCACAGAAGTCAACAGACTGCCCTGGCCTAGTCTGTAATCAGTGACAATTTGACAGCCTCACTGCTGACCAGCTGGGGGCTAAGGGCAAGTGGATTCCTCTCTCTCTACTTTGTTATCAGTTCTGTGAATAGGGAGCTCCCCCCAAAAGGACTGAGGATTAGGGGAAACTATGAATTTGCTTATCTATGTATATAATGTTTCTAGATTTTATCTTCATGAATACGGATAAATACAATTTATATATAAATAATCATGATATAAATGAAATTATGCAACTGATTAATAACCACCCTTGTCCAAACATAAAGCATCAAAAATCATCCATTTCACTCCTGACCAGTCTGGGCAGGGCTCAGTGGAAAGAGCCCCCTCACTGCATCAGGAGGCATCTGCGGAGACAGCCCGGCTGGGGCTGGAGGACCCAATTCCAAGGCAGTGCACCCACAAAGCTGATGAGGCGGTCATGTTAGTCTCTCTCTGAGTGGGTCTGGCCTGGGACAGCCTGGGCTTCCTCACAGCACGGTGGCTGGACTCTAGGAGCCAGTGTTCTAAGAAAAGGCCGCAGTGGCCAGGGTCTTAGCCACCTCCTACAAGCCACCAGTGCCACTTCTGTTAACCAGGCTGTCCCAGAGCCCAGAGCCAAGGGGGTGGGCACAGATCCCCTCTCTCTACAGGAGTGTCAAAAAACCTTTGGGATCACATTTTACAAATTCCACAGCATTTAAAACAGCTCAATAGTGGGTACCAGGCTGGCTGTCAACTGGCTCTGGTAGGTAAGAGCAGATGACTCTCGAGCTCAGGGCTGTGACTTCACACCCCAAGGATTACTTTTAAAAATCTTAATAAAACAGCTAAATAAATCTGGGCTATTATCAGGAGGGAAGTGTCAGCAGACAACATAAGCCAGTGTAGGCTGAGGATGCAGTCTTCTCCCTCACCTGTTGGGGAGAGGGAGGGAGGGGTCAGATGGGTTGCACCCAATTAAGACTGATGTTGGGAAATGACTTCAAGTTCACCTGCACAATAGCCTCCTCCTCCTGCTTTTATGCATGGGGTTCTTGATTTTGAAGGCTTCCCTGGGACCCCAACCCCCTAAAAATTGTTTTTGAAAAATGACTAGAGTCCATGGTCCTTAAGTTTCAGGAATATCTATTCTTTTTGGAACACTGGTTGGAGTCAACCTGGATAAAGGGGAAGTATAGCAACCCTCACTTATTTCTTCAGGGAACAGAGGGTGGAGACCCAGAAGACATTTTCAAAGAGTCCTCTGCAAGCCAGGTGCTTCCTGGGGCCTATGGGGTAATGTAGATGAGAATATGGGACAATGTTCCCCAGGAAGATTAGAGGTGGCAAAGGGAAGCAGTCCTCATTTTTGCACCTCCAGCAGAAAGACAAAAAGCTCCAGGATCAAGGGTCCAGTAAGACCATCTGGCCTTGGTTCCTAAAGTGCAGCATGAAGGTCTCCTGAAGAGGTCTGCTGGGGTGGCATGCAGGCCTCAGGCTTACCACCGCTAGACCTGGTTACCGCTTCTCTCTGCTGCTCTCCCCCGACATCTCTCCCTCTCTAGTATCCTGTGGCCCCATGCCAACTCCTTGTGGCTTCAGGTGTGCGGTCTCCTCTTGGGCACATTTGTCCTGAGCCTTCTTACCTGCAGTCCCGTGTCAGCACAGGTTTCCTTCCCCTGATGAGGTGCCTGGAGTGAGGCACATGGTGTCTGGAGGATGACTACCCAGGTCCCAGGGAGAGTGGGAGGGCAGGGGCAGCTGGGCTCACGGGCCAGATTCTTATATAAGCTAGTGTTTAAGAAGCTATTTGCTGCATTTGGCAGCATTAAAAAAAATACCAACTATATAACTGCATAAAATGCACTGGTTGCTCTTACTACTCAGGAGTATTCTTCAGAAAGCTTGCTGTGGACATCCCCGCCAAAATCTGACATTCCAAGGGGGAGGGGGAGTAAAGGAATAAAGTCTTTAAATTCAGGGTCCTTTTTTTTTTTTAAAATGATGCTCTTCCCTATCCCAACACTGTAGATGGGACAATACATTCTCCTGTATCATCCCCCAATTCTTTCATAATTCCTGTTTAGATATCCAACTCGTCTGGAATTTACCTCTATGTGCAGTAGGATTTAGGAACCTGAGTGCTGTATGCATCCTTCGAAGCAGCAGCTGATAGGTCTCACTCCATCCTACAGGAGACCTTCCTCCTTCTGCAGTCACTCTTTTGTCCCAGCTTCCCACCTGCTTCAGAACTTTCTTCTGCCTCACTGCTGCACAAACTCATGGAGAGCATGCTGCTGTAGGTTCTGGCCTCCGAGGGCAAAGCCCCTTCCCTTGCTCCTGCTCACTCACTGCCCACTCACAGGAGCTCCCTGAACACACACTGCTGGGTTCTGGCAGGGATACTATGTCTCACTACAGGGAGAACTATTACCTTTAGAATACCGGACTCCTCCAGCTGGAACATAGCATGTCCTTTTACTCAGATCTTTCCTTTTTTTTCAGGAAGTTTTATTGTTTTATCCATCTGAGCCCTGAACAGCTCATTAGGCATATTCTCAAGTACCTAACAGTTTTTGTTGCTACTGTGTTAAAAAGTTTCAGTAAGTCACTGAAAAGTCAAATCTTTCTTCAGCTAAAGGAAGTTTTAACTCCTCTCCCTTCATTTCACACTTCTCTGTTCCCTTTGCACTGATGTCAGAAAGAATCAATCACATGCCTTGATCTTCCAACTCACTGTATGTGCTCCTATCTGCCTTCAGCTGGACTGTCTGCTTCATTTCTAAGAACTGAGTATTTTCCTTACCAGTTTATTCTCTTTTTAGCAGGTTAAGATTGCCTTCAAATCACCTGGTTCCTGTACTGGTATTCCTACAAGGGTCCCCAGCTGACTGGGGACTCTGACACGTGCCCATTTGAGAGGCACCCCTCTGAGAGAGGGCGCATGTGCCTTACTACAGGCCAGGCTCCATGCTGCCTCTGGCAGTGGGGGTTTGAGTGGCTGTGGCAGCCTGGACTCCCATTCTCTAGCCTTCTTGCTGGAGGACTCCTTTCTTCTGTACATCACATCTTCTAGTATAAATTTCAATGTCACACCATGTATTTGTACATTTAAAAAGCATCTTATCCCGCTCGAGATCTGAGCAGAAAAGGGCAAAAATGTACTCAACTTTTTCAGAGAAACATGGAAATTGTTTCCCCAAATTTTTCAGGAATACAGAGTAGATGTGGCCTTGAACTTGTTTCACGGAACAAATCTTTTTTTTTTTTTTTTTTTGGAACAAATCTTTTCATACATGCTCTTCCTTCACACTTCATGGGTCAGGTCCTTCTGTACTGACACAGCCTTTCAAAGGTCCTGTGTTGATCTGCTTTCTGTTTATTCACCAGTATGTGGACTGCATGTTTTCCAGAAACTGGCTAAGTGGTTTCTCCTCAGGTTTTGCTTTTTCATTGTGTGGTCATACACTTTCAGATCCCAAATGGGAGGGACTGCTCCTAGTTCACCAATCTAGTCACCCAGGGGCTGGGCCACAGCTTCTCAGGCCAGGGAACATAGGCTGTGTATGCCTTCCTCTGTCCTGGGAGAAGCTCGTATGCCAGGGTAAGACCACACAGCCTCCTCTGAAGCAGAAATGGCTGCTTTTTTGGGGGTCTTTGTAGAGGGTGTGCCCAACAGAACCCCTTCAGAAACATGCTCTCCAGCAAGCTCAGCACTGTTGCCTTCCTTGCCCACTTCCACTGGTCTCAACACTTATGACACTGTCACCTGGGAAGTGGCTCCAGGGCCATCACCACCATTACTGACACTCACTCAAGTCTTGGGAACAAACTGCCAGATCACGGAGCAAGTGCCTTATACTCTGAGTGCTCATCCTAGAGGCCCTGAGAGACTGTCACTCCCAGGTTGTCCACGACAGGAGGAGGAGAAAAGGCGTGCAGGCTGGTACGTTTGGGATACCTACATTTCAGGCACTTGGGTCTTGGATTTTGCTTATACTAAACTATTTCCCACAAATATAAAAACAATGAACTCATTCATATAATTTGTGTATCAACACATCTAGAATTTTCTGGCTGCAATGGACTGCAAAGCCAAGTAAGCTGGCCTAACTGGGAAGGATGACTTAACAGACCCAGGCAGGCTGGGTTTGGTGGGACACACTCCCATTGCTGTGATCAGGAGTGTTCCTCCCTCTCTTGGCTCTGATGCATCCATCCTCGGTGCCAATTTTTCATGGGTTGCTGTGTATTTACCAGGTGCCCTCGCAGCTGGGGTGCAGTGCAGAATGAACAAGATACCAACAGACTCATTTCCTGATCTCCCGGAGTATTACTCTAATGGTGTAAGATCAATGAAAAAAAAAGCCAACAAGGACTGAACAAAAACATGTGAAATACAGGAAAAAATTATGAAAAAAAGAAAAAAAGAAGGCAACCCCCGCCCCCCCAAATCCAAAAAATGTGAGGAGTTAGATGAAGAGATTCCGACTCTGATGTCTGAGCTGAGCACCAGTGACAAAACAAAACCAGCCACATGGACAGGACAGATGATTCTAGTAGAGAAAAGGGGGCCCAGAAGCCCGAAGGAAAGGTGCTGACATGTCTTCAGATATTTCTGCTCTTCATTTTATTCACGATGTCTAGGGAAAGGAGCCTACGCTTAATGAGCAACCTAAGGGCAGACTTACTTTCTGACACCTCTACGGTATTTTCATTGTAAAGCCAAAGAGAAAACGCTTTTACAAAGGGTGACAGTGCCTCAAAGTTTTCTTGAAACCATATGCAAGGTATACCCTTCAGTAAGACCCTCTGATGAAAAAATTAAAATTTCAAACACATATACATTAAAAAAAAATAGAATCTCTAACTCAAATGCTTACTTTGACTTTCTGCCCAGGATCAACTGCAAAAGCACTTCGGATTAGAAAAAAATAGTTTAGCCAAAATCCAGTTTTGTTTTTTAGGAACAAAGAACCAGAGGGAAAAAACCCCAAGAAACATCAGGCATTAGGCAAATCAGTGTGAGTGTCTCTGTCACTGTCTGTGATGTAAATTGGGATAGCTTTCTCCATGACCAGTACCTCCAAGGTAGTGCAGAGCACAGGGTATTCACCCAGAGATGGGGGAAGGATGGGAAGGCAAGGAGGGCATAGAAATGACACTAGCATTGAGCTGTGACAAGCAGTTTGCACTCAGGGGACCATACTTCTTGGCTTCTGTGATTTGATTACAGCTCTCCCCCTGCAGTCATACCAGGACAAGGATCCAAGAACAGCAGGGCGCTCTACTTTAATACCCCCTCCAAATCCAGAGCACAGGCACTCCTAACCACTGTCACCATTTACTCACTTGTTCATTGCCCATTCGGTCCCCTGCAGCCCCTGAACTACCACCACACAGAAACCAGAATGGCTCTAACACCCAGCAAGCAGGCTGAAGGGCCCAGACAGAGCAGGGCCTGGACATTCTGGAGGTACACTACTGGCTACTTTCCTACTCATCAGCAGGTCCCAGGCAGAAGAGAAGGCTGGGACATCCTGGCAGGGACTGGGACCAAAGGAGCTCACACAGCAACACTCTGCCAAGTTGCTGTAAGGTCCCTTAAGTTCCACAGGGACCAGAGCAGTACATAGTCACAGGTCAGAGACAGCAGAATGACGGTCAGGGTGTGGCTCCTCTGTGTGGCTGCCTGTCAGGTCACTGGCCCTCTGCTGTCTGCCATCCTCAAGGTGGCACCACCCAGGTGCAAGCCCTGCAAGCAGGGGAGAACCTGCTGGGCTGAGATGGGCACCTGATGGAGGAGGAAGGCCCTGAGCTGTGGCCCCTGCCATGTGAGCCTCTGGGGGACTGGAACCAGTTCTCTGAGGGCTCTCTTCAGCTCACTCACTTGGGCATCCCAGGGAAGGTTCCCAATGTAAACAGTGTTAGAAGGCCTATCCTCCTCCCCCTGCACGGAACAGGATTCTGGCTGGTGTGGGTTTGGAGGTCTTCTGACAGCACTCAGCGGTACTGGCTGCTGGTTCCAAGAAGGTGCTGGGGCTCATCCTGAAGGGTGACATCTTTCCCAGCCCGCCTCTCTCGGTCACGAAGGCTTCTGAGTATTGGGATTTTCCTCATCATCTCACAACTGATCTGAAAAAGCAAAGCAGTTTCAGTTATTCTTCAGTGTCCAAACTTGGTCAGGAGGGAGGAGAAATCAGAGGCGCAAAGGGCCTCTGCCACATTCCTCATGTAAGCAGTCTCCGCCACACTGCACCAGTGTTCCAAACTGGCCCTTTGGGAAGAAGGACCTCCGTCCCTACACTGGCCTACCTGAAGTGAAATCTGGGAACCCCAGCCACTTTGGATTGTCCACTCTGGACTATGCCTCATGTGCCATGGTAGATGGCAGGAAAGGAATGGTTTTCTCTATCCTCCTAAGGCCCAGGAAGCAGAAAACCAAAGCCTTCCTATGCAGAAGGGACAGTAGGTAAGGTTATTGGAAAGAGGGTTGCATGGTCATAAGAGGCAACTCTGGTGGTGGCCTCCAAAATTATGCGGCTGTCTGCCTCCATGCCTGGCCCTCCTCCCAACTTATGCCTTTGGGTGGAATTGACTTGGGCCTCCTCCCCCCCACTCCTCCACTGGAGGAGCATGTCTCAGGAACCAAACCTTTCAAACTGTCATCGAAGATGCAGAAACAAGGCAAATGTGAACTAGGATGCTACTTTTGAAAACGCTTTCTAGCGACAGGTTATCAAGCTACAAGATAACACCACACAAAACATGAAGTCTCAGTGAATAGAATTCCTATACGAAGGACACGTTTGGCTTTTTGGGAACCTGAAACAAAGGAGGTGGTTGGAAGAACCCCAATATGTGAGGTGGTTTCCCGTCCTTGAGAACTGGGATCGACAGGTGGGGCCTGCATGCAGAGGGGCTGCCTTGATCTAGCTTGCAGCATGGACGCTGATGGTCCCAGCCCAGTGCGGCAGCCACAAGGGGGATGGCCCCACGGGTTAGGCAAGCCTGGAGAATGGGGGCCAGGTCTTCTGTCACTTGAGGAGTCACATGGCAGAAAAGACACAGAAACACACTATGTTAGTCCTTCTCAGCAATCTTATCCTTCAGAGATGCTCTCTGTCCTGCTCTAGGGCACAAAGCCCATAAACAACCCATTACCAAGAGGCAGGTGATGGTTCAAACATGGGACTTCCCACAAACACAGGTACATCAGAACACAGATCAGTACATGAGTTAGACAGATAAAACTTTACTTCAAAAACAAATAGCTCAGGGGTGCTTGGGTGGCTCAGTCGGTGAAGCTTCTGCCTTCAGCTCAGGTCATGATCTCAGAGTCCTGGGATAGAGCCCTACATCTACTCCCTGCTCAGTGGAAAGCCTGCTTTTCCCTCTGCCCCTCTCCTCAACTCATGCTAGCTCTCGCTGTCTCTCAAATAAATAGAATCTTTAAAAACAAAAACAAAAAAGAACAAAAAATAAATGTCAATAGATCAACTAGTAACAATGTTCTGGTTATATTCAGAATCATATGTAACTAGAGTAATGGTTCTTATCCTTGGCAGGGTGTCAGAGACCTTTGAGAGAAGCTGGGGTTCCTTCCGAAGAACAAGTCCCCAGCAATTCTGTGTGCAATTTCCTAAACTCTATTCATGTATCTCCAAACTACAAGAGGTTAAGGACCAATGATTTACAGGAAGATTCAAAGAAATTCAAACACCTAACAACAGTGGAGTACCTTCTCATATACTTCAAGGCTCCTGATCCTAATTTACTATCGGGTTCTCTCTTCCAGCACTATGTTGGCAATCCCCTCCACCTTGGAACAGCCCTTCCACTGGGTCAGAACCCTCTGCAAATGGGTGGCTGCTCCGAGGCTCGGTCCTATCAAAAGCCTCTGCAGGTGGCACTTGTCCACTTGGGGTCTTCAGAGTAGCACGAAGATGCCTGGCTGCCATAGAGAGACTGCTCAAAGAAAGACCTGCTCCTTCTAGCGTTTCCCATTACTGAGACGCAAACAAAAACCATGTCCATGCCATGGAGGTATGTAGGAGATGTAACTACTTTTTTCTAACCCAAAGGAAGTATTCTTATACTTGACTCTCTGTAATTCTTTTGAACTGATTTATTGAAAGATGACTAAGCTCACGGGCCAGTACCTAAGAGGCTCTATTACCAAAGAATTCTGAAGATGATCTAAGTCCAACCAAACCAACTCCTTCCCACGCCCTCATTCTACCTTCTTAAAGAGTTCAGATTCTTGTGTCCTTTCAGAAAGCAGAAAGCCTGCTTCTCCCTCTGCCCCTCTTAACTTATGCTAGCTCTCGCTGTCTCTCAAATAGAATCTTTAAAAAAAACAAAAACAAAAAAGAACAAAAAATGAAAGTCAATAGCTCAACTAGTAACAATGCTGAAATACATTTGATTTCAACAACGCTGAAATACGTAACAACTTTCAACTTTTGAAATACGTAAATACCTTTCAGAGTATTTCAAAACAGATATACACTAGTCATAATTAGATTCTTGTTTTAAGTAGGGTCCATGGGACTCGAACTCACAACCCAGAGATCAAGACTGAGCTGAGACCAAGAGTCAGACACTTAACCAACTGAGCCACCCAGGTGCCCCTAAAATGGTCATAATTAGATTCTTAAGGATGTCTTAAGATACTAGATCTAGTATTTAGAAAGGATGATCAAATTTAAAATTGCAATTACAATCAGAACATATGACTACATACTCTTACGGAAAAATTGAACGTCATTCTGCTGTGACACCAGGAGACAGGAGCAACAAGGCCAAAAGCCTTCTTACACATTGCGCTTTCCCCCAGCACTTGGACCTATCTTGGCTGGGTGAACACCTCAAATAGTAAAACTCCCATGTGCTTCTGCCTGGTGGAACCACAGGGTTTCCTCAGGCCAAAGCAAGTGTTCTCAGGAAACCCAGCCCACAGGGCAAGGCTCTACACTCATGCAACAGAAATCCATTTAAAACATGTCGTGTGAAGCAAAATTACATCCTTCTCTGCACATCACAGGAAATTACTTTATCCCAAGCTGGCACATGGACAAACTATAATCAGTTGAATAACAAATAGATTTTAACTGCACAGATTATGAACTAAGTCTATAGCACTGTCACACACACACACACACACTCTCTCTCTCTCTCTCATACACACACACACAATCTTTAGAAATGGAAATACCAAATGCGTCACTTTTATGTAAAATTGCTCATCTCAAAGGCAGGATGTTTTTTGGGTAAGGAATGACAAAGCTTACTGTCAGCTCATGCTTCCGCGCCCGCAAGTTCTAAATGGAAAAATCTCCCTGTTCACGAGGTGGCTTTTGCCACTTTCCCAGCTGTTGGCCATTTCTGTGTGCTTTGCAGAGTGGCTTGGGCTGATAGTTGTCCCACAGCTGACGCAGAGGCTACTGTGCACCAAATAGACAGGCTGGCTTCACGCTCAGGCTATCCACAGGAGGGCTATGCTGTTTTCCTGGCTGGTAATTAGGAACATTTGTTACATTCTGTAAGTGTGCCATATGAAATGAAAGATTTTGTCCATTAATCAAAAATAAAAAAATATGTCTGCTTTTCTATAATCATTCCATTAAATAGCATAGAGCAAATTTGATTGTTTTATATGCTATAACCACTCTTTGATGTTTACAGATGTCATTTATACATACATATTCTCTTTAAAGATTAAATAATACTATCCCCTAGAAATACAGATCAGAAATCTAACTCTCAAGGTACCAGTGGCCAACCCAAAAAGAGACTCTGGTTCTAATCTTGCCTCACTACCCCATTGACTTCACAATTTTGGACCTGTTGCTTTTCCTGGCTCTCACTTTACTTGACCACAAGACTGGGAAGGATGATCTTTAGAATCTCTCTCATTCTAAAATGCCAGGACATGTTTGAGCAGCTGCTGGCAAAGAAAGAGGAACATTGTTAAGTATTTCTAAAATGTGAAATACAACTTCCACAAAAATTATCAGTTGTCTTGCAAGAGACTAACTTATCATTCATTGACCAAAAATACTTTTAGATACAATACTTTCAAATGATCAAGACGAAATCATCCTATACAGTAAGCATGCAAGAATATAAGAGAGCCAGTGACTGTACTGTCTTCCAGATGGCATTCATGCCTTCCAGCATTTGTTTGCTTTCTAATTACAGTGTTTCTTAATGATAATAGGGCTCATTTAAGACATCTTTTTGCACATAGTTGATGAAAGACGTCACTTACCAATCATAAAGAGCCCACAGCATTACTCCTTATGCTTTTACTGTGGGTACTGAAGGACCAGCAGGGCAATGACCATACCATCATTCCATCATGTGGAATGATGGAATGATTCCTCCATCATTCATCATGTCCATGATCAAGGAGGTGGTTCTATCTGGGAGTGGCCATGGAGGCCACTAAAAATTATTGAGTAAAAAAACTGTTTATTTTCTGGTGTATATATAATCACCTCAAAACCTGTGCCACAACATGCCAGTTTCCATCTGCAAACCACAGTTCCTGCCTGTCCTATGCTCTCCAGGGGGAAGGGGACAGCACAAGAGCAGTGAGGTCCCCTCCCACTAGGCCAGTTCAGAGCTGCGTGTTGGACGAGTACATGTCTGGCAGCTCTAGGCTCAGTTCACACCCAAGTGTTAGCCACATGGGGAAGAGTGGCCCATACAGCCCACCTCACACACAGGTATATGCTTTGTACAAACAGCTTGGATAGTACCATGTTACTGCCTTGCACAAGCACATGACTTCTAAGAAATAGCACATATTTAACTATCTTACATCTTGGGTTCTAATTTTTACCATCTGGGAGTGTGCAGAGAATGGAGGCTCTTTTGGAACTGGAGCCAAACATGCATGGGGCAGAAGGTTGCCCTTGGAAAATGGTTTCAAATGTCCTGTTTTCTCTACTGAACAGTGTTGACTATAAAAGGGTGTAGTTGCGGTAGGAAATTTAAAAAACAAAAGAAATCTGAAATCTCAGCTTGCAGAGATTACTATTAATATTCAGATACACTTCTTCTTTTGAGGGGGGTGGAGAGGGAAAGAGAGAGAATATCAAGCAGGCTCCACCAGCCAGTACAAAGCCCAACACCAGGCTCAATCTCACGACCTTGTAGTCATGACCTGAGCCGAAACTAAGAGTTAACATTTAACCAACTAAGCCACCCAGCTGCCTTTCCATCTTTTTTCTACATGTGTTTTAGCATAATGAGAATATAAAATGCTATACTAAACACATATAGATTTATATTCTACTTCTTCTACTTAATATTTATTATACCACAAGCATTTTCTCATGCCATTAAATACTCTTTAAAAAGGCTGTATGCACTTAGATTACAGGGTTGGTATTTGGCTCCCTGACCCACTTTAAGGCACTGCATTATACTGAATACACATGCACTTCTATCTGAATTTATAAATATTTCTTTAGGACAGATTCCTAGAAGTTCAACTATTAGATCAAATACAGCAAATTTTTTAAAATAGAAGTATCATCCTTCTAACTTGTTGACCCAGTTGTGGTAGCTGTCAGCTCACATTTGGCTGTAATTTCGACAAAAATGTTGATGGGGGATTGGAAGGCAAGTACTGATGTCCCAGAATGGCTGTTCCTCACAAAAGAGGTCCTTTCCCCCAAACCCTTTTTCTCAAGGCATCTGTCCTTCTCAACAAGTAAATCAACAGGGCCTGGTGACCATCTGGGAATGATCCTCCCTTTGTAGCTGTGGATGCTACAAAGTTGTTTCTCTGAGTTTATATACAAGAATGACCCTGGCAGATTCCCATTTCCTCAACTAAGGAGAAAATGATTGAGAAAGGAAGACATCCAGATTTTGGTCAGTGGTGTTACGCTGCTCTCCTTTGTAAGCAGTGATGATACCTTTCCCACAGTTACTGTAGGGAGCAAAGGGGTATGGAAGCAGTCCTTTGATCAGGGGCTTCGGAGGCAAGCAGTCTCGTGGGTACCCTGGGTCTCTGTGGAGCTGCAGCCACACTCTGCTGCCTGGCCTTCTCTCTAGGGTATTCTTTTTTTTTTTTAAGATTTTATTTATTCATGAAAGACAAACAGAGAGAGACAGAGACAGACACAGGCAGAGGGAGAAGCAGGCTCCATGCAGGGAGCTTGACGTGGGACTCGATTCCGGGTCTCCAGGATCACACCCTGGCCTGAAGGCGGCGCTAAACTGCTGAGCCACCTGGGCTGCCCTACGGTATTCTTAAAGTATTTCACCTTTCCTCTGCCTCATTCTAGCTCACAGAAAGTAATAAAAGAGGTATGAGCTTGGTTGTTGAGAGGTCGAGCCCAGGAAGGCTGTGTGAGGGGAGCAGAATTGTTAGGGACTGCCCAGGGTCTCCCCCAAGCAGAGGGCCCCATTCTACTGCTGCTTTCCAGATGCTCACCTGGATCTAGGAAGGCAGCCAGGCTCCTGAGCAAGGATGATTCACTGCTGTCGTGACTCACCCAACACCTCACTGCCTTGGAAACTGACCGGGCTGAGCGAGAACTCCTGGATGCTAGTTGCTGGGGACTCAGGCCACCGTCAGTGTACTCCTGCCAGAGCCAAGGCATGCAGGCAAACGGTTCCTGAGCCACTGCAGATCACCTTACACATAGCCATCCTGAGGCAGGGACATCTGGACTACTGTCTCAGAGATTAAATGACCACCTAAGCTGGAAGTGGTGCCTGGAGGTTTAGGACAGACCTCAGCAGCCAGGTCTCATACCATGCACCAGCAAGGGAGAGCTCCTGGGGTAGAGTAGACCTGCTGGACCGGGTTGGTTGGTGGGGGAAAGGGCTCAGGGAGTCCTAGGTTCTCAGGGGTGGCAGCCTGTACATGAAATGGGGTAGTCATGGTACCTTGGGGTTCAGACATGGGTAAGTCACGCTAAGTTCTACAGGTCACCAGGTGAGAGGCTGCCCTGAGGGAAAGGAGGACCCCAATGAACAGAGCAGACACACCTTTCAGAAGCAATGTTTCTTTCCTCTTCACTGAGGCAGTAGAGGGCACGAGGTGACAACACACTGCCATGGAGAGACATGGGCAAGAGTCCTGGCTCAGTAAACCACTCAAAGGATAGCTAAGGAGTCTGCCCGCAGTGAGTGTCCTGTTTCACACCTGTGACAGCCCCAACAGTGACAATGGCCGAGTTCAGCAGGCACTTTGTGTGTACTGCCTGTGAGGTCAGCACAGACAACACTCTACAGATAAACAAATACGGGGCTTGCAGAGGGTGCACCAAGGTCATAGATACAATGACTGACACATGCTGCTGCAGCTTCTAAGCTCACCCTAAACCACTGCCCCGTCTGCTCTCTTGTCTTTAAAACCACAAGGCACAGGCAGAAAAAAGCAGGAGGTGGGCTGAGGAGGCCCGCTGTCCGAAGTAACTACAGCGGAGCCTGCAAGACCCCAGTGCCTGGGTGGGGGCACCACATGCATCTCTGAGAAGGTGGGACAAAGCCCAAGGAGTCAAATGGTACACAATCTTTGGTTAGTAAGAATGAGTTAAAAAAGTATCACATTTTGTATGTATTTCATAACCTTCACCTGAGAGATCTACAGTGCTTAGAAGAAACTGGATTCTGGATATTCCAACAAAATACACACGATGCAAATTCTGGGATCCTAATACCTACATAGTAACGAGTCTATGGGCAGAAAATCAGAGAAGGATATGCCAATGTGTATCAAAGAGTTCATGTGAAATAATATCATACCCTAGCATTGAACTTCCCCCACTCATCCCCAAATATTCAATGGAATTCAGGGATGGTTTTCCCAATGTTGATGAAAATTCACTCCAAATGCATACACAGCAAAGCCAGAAGAAAAGCCCCAGGGGCTGGACAGTATCATTGCTTTCACATGACGCATGCAAAGGGAGGCCCAGGGGTAAAAGAACTGAGAACACAGGGCCCCAAGAAGAGAAATGGCCTTCTAAAACTTTGTGATTCTTGCCCAGGCCTCTCTAGCAATGAGATGTTTCAGGAAGAGGGTGAAACAGTTGGGATGTCAACAAACAGTGCAGGTGCTGACTGCACACATACACAGCATGGCCGTCTGTGTTGCTGGCACCTCTGCTGGACGTGGTTTCCTTTCACACACAGGGAGTCTCTTCACCTAACATGACCAGTAACATCATCTGTTGCTATTTTTGTATTTTTCTTGTTAAAATCAGCGGAATGTAGCTGTGGCTATTCCCCAAAGCTTTCTCTCTTCCTGGAGAGGCCACCTGGAATCTTCCTAAGGTGGGCTGCAGTCGGCCCTCATCTATCAAGTGCTGACCTGCAGGGGACCTGCAGCCTCACAGTGGCCAGCCCCTTGTGCAACCTCCCCAAACCCATCCTCTCAGCTGTGAGCAAATGCCACCTCACTCCTATGACCTGTGTAGCAGCCTCCACTTAAGGAGAAGCTGTGGGCCCGAATTTCAGGATAATCCTGAATTCTTATGAAAGATACCAAGGGACATTTGAATATTCACAAAGGATGCCACTGCCTTCCCCAGGACACTGGGCCTGCACTCAGAGAGACCCATCCACCTACTGCCCCATCATGCATTCTCCTCCTCTCTGTTCTTACTGGAGCTAACCTACAAGCACAGGCCCCAGGCGGCCCCAAACCATCTGGCTGTGGCATCTGTGGGAAAGGCCCATTGAGCCGTGGTGTTTCATGTTGGTGTCAACCTTGGAGGTGGATGTTATTGGTTTCCATGCCCAAGAGAAGGCTGCTTTCCAAATCTGATGATTCAGGTTTAAGGAATTGAAGATATGGAACAATGGCCTCAATCCAAAACCCTGTTTCCTCAGTATTATTATCTTGCCAGCAGATGGGATCATCACCTATAGGTTGGCTTGTGGGATTGAACTACTGCAGACTGATGTAATGCGTGCCACTGACTATTCTGCAGATAGAAGTCATCAAGGCATTAGCTTACAAAGGCTGTGGGTACCGCTTGGGAGACCCAGGTCACAAAGCAAGACAAGCTGGACTTCTAGCAGGAAAGCTGAGACAGTAGGATATGATGTTGTGGCCAGGATTGTGGAGCACAGCTCTCAGAGATGGCCCTTCAAGTGAACTGTCCCTTCAGCCATTTAGAATTGGTATCCTACAGTAGGAGATCTTGAACCTGGTTGCTTATCAGAATCCCACAGGTTTGTTACAAAGGAGATTCTTGGGCCGATGCCTGGAGATTGTACTGCAGGAGCTGAATTTTCAAAAGCTCACGGGTGATTCTAAGGTATAGACATGCCCAGCTTGGGGATAGCTGCCATGCCAAAGAATACCACACAAGAGGAGATGCCTCTGAGCTACAGGCCACTGATGGCCACAGGACCCACCTTGGACCACAAGATTCCTGCTGGCTTTGGGCGCTCACACCCTGTGGCAATGACTCTTGTCGGAGTGAGAATGTAGTCCACTGTTAGGTCATGGTCTTCAAGCAGCGTTTCAGGTATGTCGATGACCTGGTCAAACAGAAGTGGGTGAGGGAGTTGACAGGGAATGTGGCTCCTGTGCTCACTGCACAGTAGCAGCATGGTGCTCACCAGACCCATGGGGATAAGGCCTCACTGCCAAACATCCAGTTCCAGCTGATCACTACCACTCACAATAGACATGGAGTGAAGGCAGAAACCAGTCTGTCTCTATGCATCTGTCTCCTTCCCTCCCTGCCCAATTTCTCAGAGGGGTGTAGCAGTGGCTCTGTTTGGCCCATTCATGGGCAGCACCTGGCAGTCGTGGACGATGGTGACCACGGGCGTCCCCTGGCTGACTGCTCCCATCGACACCATCATGGCATAT
The DNA here is from genome assembly GCF_003254725.2 of Canis lupus dingo. Lineage (NCBI taxonomy): Eukaryota > Metazoa > Chordata > Mammalia > Carnivora > Canidae > Canis > Canis lupus. Next base: position 66,455,591 of record NC_064247.1, on the reverse strand, counting down.
TCCAGATCAGCATAACCTTCTCCCTTCCCAATTCTCCAGCCTAAGAGACATGCAGAGTGTCAGTATCTCAGGAGGAAATGTTTCATTAGGTTGTGGTGGAAGCAGGCACTTGGACTTAACTTAATATCCCTGGCCCCTCCTTAGAAACTTCCACGGTGAGCCCACAGGCTCAACAGTGGGGTTCAGGGGCATGCCGACATTGCACACGTACAGGAGTCAGCACACAGTGATGTGAAGCTTGAGTTTTTTTTTAACGTGTTATGAAAGGAAACAGAACCAGTGTTTACATGAGAAGAACTCACATTTAAAAGTAATGAAAGAGTAGTTTTTAAAAAAGACTAAACACAAACTGCTACTAAAACCAAAATCTGTTTGATCGATTTCTCTTGGAGAGGAGATAAAATTAAAATCAGGGATACACGATTTAAAATGATATCACTTTGTCTTCTGAAAGCCTGGCAGTCCGTGGAGGAGAGTCTTAGGTGGGACTCTTGGAAGGCTGAGCTGAAGTGGCACAGAGTTACACCGCAGGTGAGAAGGCAGCCAGACAAGAAACATCACAATGCCTCTGGCTCCTGTCATCAGGGAGCCTGTGATGCTACAGAAATTCTAACTTCTGCTTAACATTAGCATCAGCATTCTCACCAAGAGCATCACTGCCCATGTGTCCTTCTGAGATTCTCATCTATCATGCTTTTACAATTACCAACCTCCAACCATACAAGCAAATAAACAGGAGAAAGTGCATTGGAGAAACAGCAAAGCACAGAACAGTCCACAGAGACAGGCAGGTAAGCAGCAAGCATGAGCAATGACCACCTATCCTCATCACTAAGGGCCAATCAGACAGCACATGAACCACCACTGTTCACTACTGGGTTGGTAAACATGGAAGTTTGAGGATTCTAGATATTTACAAGGCAGTAGGGAGAGAGGCGAGGTGTGTGGTGTTAGAGATGGGAGGCAGGCAACCTTTCTGGTGGGCTACTTGGCAACAGGCACCAGGAGTTCAAGTTCACCCTTCTGTTCAGCAATTCCTCTGTTAAAGTTATCCCATGGATGGCCCTCAAAGGCATAAAGAAACTCTATTACAAGACCACAACTCATTTTAGTGTGATCTCTAAGAGAAAAGCCAAAACCAAACCCTGGTGGCACCTCAAGTGCCCACCAGTCTTCATGGATGCGCAAAGACCCAGCCAGACAGCATCTAGCAGGGCACAAAGTATTGTATGTGCTGCTGCCCCTCCTGGAAAAACAGAACCAGGACAAACATAACTGCACATAGAATGTAGGACATGTGTGGACTCACAGGCATATGGAACCGATGACGGTGGGCATCTGGGAAGAGCACAGGCGGTATTTCCTGTGCTATTCCAGTTTCCTACATGTGTGCACGGCGACTGCTGTTGTGTTAGTCGGGGGTTACCTGAATGATGACATTTACAGAACACTGCTTTCTTCCTTATACATCCCCAGCTAAGAAAGAAAACTCCTGATTTTTTAAAAAGACCTCTTTGTTAATTTCCCATTGCCAAAAAAAGTATACCCCAATCCCGTCCTCTGATCTTACAGCCTCTGGAAAGCCAATGCCAACCTCCTGGATGGCCATGCTATGTGAACACACTGCTGCTTCTGCCCCAAAGTCCTCTTCTGTTTCATTTCTCTCCAGAACACCCAGCATGTAAACACCAGCCCTGAGGTCACTTCTGAGACATTGCCCTGCTCAGGGCCCAAGGGTGGCTCTTCTGATACCAACCAGTGTCAGTGCTGACTTCTGTATGTAGCACTGAGCACAACATAACACTGTTAAGCTGCTGTGTCTGCTCTTCTGGCTCACCGTGGGCCCAAGACAGAGATCACCCAGTGCCAGCCTGACACTTGGCCCACCTGGCACCCAGAAAAACATGTGTTCATGGGAACCCATTCCTGATGACACAGATGAAGCACTGTAACTGGAAATACAGAGAAAGCAAAGAAGCTCTATAATGTCTCACATACTAGCACAGAGCAAGAGCTTGAAAACATCGTCAATTCCAGATGAAGATACGAAAGGCCAACATTTAAAAACATGACACTCAGGGTTTGGAATGAATGATTTAGAGCATCTCTCACCAACTATTTGTTGGAAACCTCTCTTAAAGGAAAAACTTGGCTTTGGCTGATTAATTTCCAAAGGAAGAGTTTTAAGGACAGGCCTCTTAGAACAGTCTCTTTTTTCCTCTTGGAAGGGAAGGAGGAGAAAGAACACTTTCTCAGCAGGGGGCCCAAACCACGCTGTGCAGGTGCAAGTCTGTGACAGTCTGACCTCCCCACTGGAACTCACTGAGCCTGTGGCAGTATAATCAGCAGTATAACCAGATCGTCTTCAAAGAGTGTTGAGCCAGGCCCAGGGTAGAGCAGCAGAAGGGGAAGAGGCCCCAGGGGAACCACAGGGGCCCAAGTCCTGCAGGCAGCTTGGCAGAGGGCAGAGAGCAGACAGCAACATGGGACACCCTCCCCACCACCTGCCTGAATGGCACAGCACCAGGCCTCTCCAGGAAGGCTCGGGACACCCTGTTGCCCAGAGGCCGCTGCTTCCTAACAGAAACAAGGTTAGCATCTAATGTTTTTCCATTCACTGGAGGTTCTCCAAAACCCACTATTTACTGACATACTACAAATAAATCCAGCTCCAGTTCCAGGTAGCTTAAGAATTGAGGAAATATCTTTCACCACCTGAAGAGAGATGATCTCACTTTATTTTTTCTGCTAAGAAAAATGAAAATACTGTGAAGGTACTGAGTGTGAGGAACCGAGTTAATTCTTCAAAATGATTAAGAGATGCAGTGGTTTCAGAGGACAGATGTGTCCAGAAAACTGAAATTACTTACCATCAATGTCTGAAACAGGAAAGACAGCAGAATGTCAAGCTGCAGGTCACATCCAAGAGTTTCTGATTTTAATCTTACCTTTTTCAGAGACAGCAACGGACCCCACCACAACTAAGTCCACAAGGACCTTGGAATCCAAGCCCACAGGAGTACTGTAGTTCCTCACACCCTGTGAACACAGACATGGGCCTGAATGCTTCCTGGGCAGTGAGTGGCTGCCCCACCTCACAGTTCAGAGGTAAGAAGCGCTCAAAAGGTCTGAATTAACCTCCTGTATGAGGCAAACTATGCCCTATAGCAAACATGCATCGTGGAAGTGGCATTTTAGGAAAATCATGGTTCAGAAACCATCTTAGGATAATTTCCCACAATTTCTTCCCCAGGAAAGATGCCACTTGGAACTGGCGGCAGACGCGTAAGATGTTAATTTCACAATACTGAGCACGTCATTTCTTCCCATGAGGCTGAAGAGCACAGTGATTAGAACACAGGCTCAGGAGTCACAAAGAACCGGGTCCAGATCCCTCTTAGCCCTCAAGAGGAGGAAGCTGACCTTCAGTTTCTTCACTTCTTTTACCTATCTATCTATCTATCTATCTATCATTTTTTTTCTAGTTTCTTCACTTCTAAGGCAGAGGTGCCACCACTGCCTTGTCGGACTGGTGCTGGAATAGAAGGAGATCATGGAGGTGGTGCATTTAGCACATAAGACATGGTCAGTAAATGTGTGGGACAAACTGATTATACATGAAATACTGGGGCCATTACCTTCAGGTGTAGCATCTTCACTTCTGAAACATAACTTGTTCAACCAAAACCCACAAGTACACTATATATGTTTATGTTAATGGAGGCTTATAATTAGAGTTGGGAGGCTGATATGGTTATGAGTCTCAGATAACAAGGGCTACGGGGTCAATCTTAGAGCCAAATTAAGACCCTGCACAGACCAGTGTCTAGCAATGGAGGGTCACTGTATGTGGTACTGTACCTCATCTACAAATACATGATAAGTCACTTATGGGATCAGTACAGGGGGTTGCTTTGGGGCCTCTCAGCAGTGACCCCACGGTGGGAAGGCCTGCTTTTCTTAACCTCACAATGGCCATGGAAGCTGGCATCTCACACCCCCAGCTGGCAGCCTTGGTGAGCAGACACCTGTGTTGAAACTCTGTCCATCACGCTTCCTCCTGGCTCCCTCGGTCAGCTTTACCTGCTCTGTTGATCAGAGTGTGTGCAACCAGGAGTCTCCCTAATTCTCCAAAGTCCCATTTGATTCAACAAAAACTCAGCTGACAAACCTGTGTGCCCATAGAGATGGTTACTAGAAGACTCTCAAGTTAGAGAATAAACACAAAGGCACCGACATTTCACAGGTGGCTGGGACGTGCTAGTAGCAGAGGCAGTAAGGGACAAATTCAGAGACTTAGCTGCCAAAAAGTAAGACCACATCTGAGTCTCTTACTGTATCATGACCTGTACCTGCAAATAGATGTGGCCTAAGATCCTCTCACCCTGTGCTATTAAAAAAAAAAAAAAAAGGTTGGCAGGGGCGGGGGGAATGTCCTTTGCAGGTTCTGGTGTGTCATATGTTAACAGAGCCTGAACTCTGCTGCTCAATCTCTAGTGAAGTTGAGTCAAGAGAGCTGGTCGGGTTCTACCCTGGCCCAGCCACTTTCAGGGGCAAGGCCCTGTGATGGACCCTCAGATATATCTGACCTAGACCTCAACCCCAGGAAGGGAACTGCTGGTACAGTCCCGAACCTACGACTTCTGAATTGCTGATCATAGGCCCTGCTGGCTCTGGGAAACGCGAGCTCACACCTGTGGCCCATGTTTGCCAACTGCAGATGATCATACACTTTGCGTTTCTGAACACTGACCAGAACCAAGACTATCTCTTATTTTTCTACTTTTCCCTTTGCACTTTTTTTTTACACATATTTTATTCTTACTTTGTTATGTATACTTTCATAAGCTGTATCAAATTCTATTTTTAGAATAACGTTATCAATAAGTAACAACAAGCATTCAATTTTAAATTCTACTTTTAAATTTAAGGGGCAATTTTTTTTTTAAAAGGAGTATCTTGAAGCCCTATTTTTTATTCCCAATAGATTAGGAATCAAATGACTGGGGATCTATTCTAGGACTCTGAAACAAGTCACCAAATTCTATTTCTTTATCTGCAAAACACAATACAAATCCCACTACAGGGCACCCCAATGTAGTATTTATACACTTTGGTTTTACTACATTGTGTGACACACTCAAAAAAAAAACTATACCACTGAATTACTAAAGCCATTATTCAGAACTGGTGAGGTAGCTTCCAATCCAAGTATTTTGGAAATTCCTCCAAGTCTCCAATTGCTCTGAGGGCACTTAAGAAAACCCTATGGGCCACCGGACTATGACACAAGTTAACAGAAGGTGCCAGAGCACAAGAGAACTTGTTTTCTCTTCATTTTTTTTTTTCTCTTCGTTTTTAATAGGGAATTTACAATCCGCCAACTTGGTGCAAAGGAGAAAACAGAGTGACTCAAATGGAATAAATGTGTCCAAGTTTTTTCTACTTAGTGCCTTTACTGACAGGATTGCTGAATACTTTCCCATCTCTACTCATTTGGCTTTATGAAAAATTAATTACAATTTTGTGGTATATTTTATGCATTCTAACACACCAGAAGTCTCAGCTGAGAACAACGATCTCCTTGTGGATGACGCTGCCTCCTGCACTTACCTGGGAGGTGGCACATTTTCTCAAGATGTCTTTAGTTGCCCCAGGAGGTGGAGTGATCTTATTGAATAACCCTGTTCTCAGTCGTGGTGTTGGGACCAACAATGTTTTTTTGCTCTTCAAAAAGAAAATCAATTACAAAATTAAACACAGGAAATTTCTTGTGTTTCTAACATTTCAGGAACAAGTTACTATTACTGGCATCTTTTGCGTGTGTCAAGGAAAGGACTTCTTTGCAAACTCAACTAAATAATGCATAGTGGTCAATCTCATGTAGGGCCACTACTCTACCTCACTTAGGATGAAGAGGTAGTGTGTCGTCAAACTCCTGAATTCTAGTTTACTTGGCACTCAAAATCACTACCAATACAAAAGGACAATGCAAACCCAAATAAAGGTATGCTCTCACAAGAATTCCAACCAGGACTTTCCTGTGACTTCCCTTCCCAGCATCATGCACTGTAGTTACAATGCTTTCTTTCTTTCTTTTTTTTTTTTTAAAGAATTTATTTACTCATGAGCGACAGAGACAGAGACAGAGAGAGAGAGGCAGAGACACAGGCAGAGGGAGAAGCAGGCCCCATGCAGGGAGCCTGACGTGGGACCCGATCCCAGGTCTCCAGGATCACACCCTGGACTGAAGGTGGTACTAAACCACTGAGCTACCCGGGCTGCCCATAGTTACAATGCTTTCATTTGAAACCTGCATTACATGGTCTCAAGCCTTCATAACCAGTCTGCTATTCAACAGGGTCCAATCTCAGAGAGTAGTACTCATTATAATCGGTATTGGTATTGACCTGAGCCCATAGCCCCTTTTCTTCTATTTAGTTTCTGAACACCTTGTTGCGAGTCCCAGAGCAGGGATTCACAAAGTTGCGGGCCTCTAGCCAGCAGATGCAGGCTCTGGGCACCTGTGAGAAACGACCAGAAGCTTTAGGGCAGACATGGCAATCTGCTTTCACGAGCCTCCCAGTTGATTCTGATGCCCAGGAAAAGTTCCAGAACCACTGCCATAGGCATCTCTGCAGAGTATGCCAGGGCAGGCCATGAGGCAATCATAAAATTTATAAAATCTTCAGTGTAAAAAGAGTATATTTTAGTTTTTGTATAGGAGATGACAGCCTGAGACCAACAGGAGATCTGTAAAATCACAGGTTGGCTCACTTAAAACCATGACAGAAAAAATACTTCCAACACAAGTCATGACCATGTGCTCTTTTCCTTCTGAAAGAGGTTTGGGTTCATTAGGAGTCTGAAGATTCTGGTGTACTGTGCGTTATGCTAGTTGCTCCCTCTTTTCTGGAAACTGCTTATTCCCTAGCTCAGGGGCTCTCAACTACTTGTACTTTAGAATCACCTGGGGAGTGGGAGTGCAGATCCACTCAGAGCAACTGATTCAGGACTTGATATTGGCAACACATAGTTTTCAAAGCTCCCTGGATAGTTCTAAATCCAGAGTTGCCAAATGCTGGCCTGGCCAGTGGTTCTCAAGGCACCATCAGGGTGTTTATTAAAAACAGATTCTAGAAACCAACTGAAGGTCTGAGGTTGAGCCAGGCAAGTCCCCAGGCATGGACTGTGGCCATGTGCATCACCATTCTTGCCTACCCTTAGGTGGTGCTATGGAGCATGCAGGTTTACATGCTTGCTAGGTGATTCTTAAACCACTAAAGTTTCCAGAAACACCAAGGAGCCTGTAGCCCTAAAGTTCAGGGAACCTATGTGTCTTTTTCACTATTATATCCTTGTGCCCAGCAGAGTCTGGAACACAGTAGATTCTCAAAGTTTGGCTTTCTTTCCCCTGAATAAACAAAGAGGCAGTGAGGACCCTGCTATTCCATCCTGCTGCCTGGCTGCACTCCTCCTATAGGATGTCTTGACTAATCTCCAACACACTCATGGCTTTGATTTTGTGCTCTGATGGGTAGACAGGTAAGAACCTCATACACACAGAGAGCTGGCTCTGGAATCACAGTGGAGATCAGAATTCCAGCTCCATTATTACCAAATAGGGGACTTCATCAAGTCACTTGACCTCTCCATATCTAGCTTATTCCATGTCATATGAATAGAGGTCACCCCTACTGGCTGAATTAAATGAGGTGATACAATACAGTGTTTAGATAGAGCTTTGTCCTCACACAAGGCAACCACTCACGTCAGGCCCTTCTTGCTATTATTCCCTCTAGTTCATTAAAGTGAATTACTGAATGGGAAAATACAGCTGGCAAGAAAGAATGCTTCCAGGAAGGCCTAAATGGGAGGCTCCTCTTGGGGCTGAACTGCAAACAGCAAACAAAATGGTCCCCTACACGTAACCCTTGAAAGAACCAGGAAGATCCCTATACCCTCCTTGGTCCCTATAAAATAACTTTCTGGCATTCCCTTCTCCATGCAGGGCTGCAAGGTGTGCTGCATGACTGAGGCCTCACAGGAGCTGTGGGAGAGCTGAGTCACCACACAAGGTATGGTCACCTAAGGACGAATTCCAAAGATCTGGATTCACATTATCAACAGTAAGTTGTCTCAGCAAAACAGCAGCAGCTGTTATGTTAAATCAGTGTTGGCATTTGGATGTTATTGCTCTGTTTTGTCTATATTTAACTTAACAGGTTTATTTTGGTTTTACAATTGCACAAGAGCTATGAACATTTAAATTTATACCAAGTTTTCTATTAATACTTATTAAATTAAGTTAATGAATTTAAAGCAACCCCGAGGGAAAAAAAAAATAAAGCAACCCTAGGGAAAATTTTTTTTCTTGAACAAGGGCCTATATACGTAAATTAAGAAACACTGTTCTGATTTATAGATTTTTGGAGACGTCATCAGATTTCTTACAGTTACCAAGTGTCAAAGAATTATAAAAATAGCAGAAGGAAATAAATATAACCTTTCCTTTCTGATGAAGCACATAGTATGCCTCGAGGTCATCATCTTGAACGTCCTTTATCTTTGAATTCAGGAATATTCATGTTTTTTGACAAACAAATGAAAGATTTCTGGACTGTTTCTGGGGGGAAAAAAAAAAAAAAAACTCCTCCAAGGATATGTTCTGTATTGGAGAAAGTCAGAAGTACCATCTTTCTAAATATCTGAGTGGCACACATTTGCCAGCCACTTGGAGAATGCATTTTATTATGGCCAGGGCTCTGGCTCAGGAAAATATGATTACCTGCAACATCAGCAGCCGAACACCTTCCAGCGGCTTATCGGGGTCCACTTTCACTTCCTGCGTTCTGGTAAAAACTTCTAGGTCTCTGATGTTTTGGCAAGCCAGAAAAGAGCCCTAGTTAGACAAACAGAGTTGAACTTACGTCGAGGACGAAGAAGCGAGCATTTTTCTGGGGAGCATCAGGATTGACTTTAATGGTTCTGGCCATTTTGAACGCCTGCAAGCGTGGGAAGTGCTCAGCAGCACAGGAAGCACCCTGTTTTCAAATGCAATTGCACATTACTGACAGGACAGCATGACCCTGGACCTACTGCATGGGTAAGCAGATGGGCTTAGCATCTCTCCCAGACAAGTGGGGTACACTACTTCTGAGACAAGATCTAAGAGTCACCCAAAGAAGTCTGGGAATGCAGTCAGGGTTAAAAGCTGCTGAGAAGGCTGGCCCCAATTTATTTTTAACCAAAATAAAACATATATTCCAAAAAGGTGTAGAAATCATGAGTGTATAGTTTGATAATTTTCACAAAATGAACAAATTTGTGTAATAACTGCCTAAATCAAGACTGTATTACCACTAACCAGGAATTCCCATCCCTCTCCAAGATGGTTCCTTTTTAAACATTTTTTTTACTGATTCTGTGCATCTTTCTCTTTTTCCTATATTTCATGTACATTTCTCTCCCTGGGATAGCAAGCACTAAAGCAAAACAAAGTAACAACAAAAAGCATACAAAAGGAAGAGTTTTTCAAGGGTACAAGATAGCCTTGGAGCCAGCTCAGCTGAGGACCAGAGAAGGGCAGGAGCTTGCTTCTAAGAAGCCAGGGGTGGGGAGAGAAAGTTCAGCCTTTGATGGCAAGTAAACAGGGCTACACATCCTTTGGATCTAATAGAGCAATCAGTATATTTTCAAAAAGTACTTTGTTTTCCTTGTGGAAAACACACACTAGAATTATTAGCTATGTTTGCTCATTCAAGCAAACTTGTTTCCTTTGAATAGTATCATAAACAGATATCTTTATCTTCTATCCTGAACGTGGGGAAACTGAGGCCTAGAATCAATCATCCCTCGGGACCGATGAGGCTGTCCTCTTTTAAAAGGTGCTGGCCGGGACCCCCTCTGAAAGGGCATCACTCCCTGCTGTTCTTAGGGAGCCAATTTTGAGAAAAGGCACCACAATAATAACATGCTTCCAGCCAGGACAAATATGTCAAGTGGTCAACAGTAGCTGTAGCACTCCTCATCCAAAGACATGACCAAACCACTAACTGTGCACGGACAGGTAAGAGGCCATGAGAGTGAAGGTTAAGGAACACAGATGTGGGACATTTCAAAACATAAATGACACCCAGGCCAGTGGCGTGGAATCTGCACCACTACTCAGTATTCACCCAACCCGGATCCACCATGAAGCAGGACAATAGCTGCATTATTACTAATTCTCTTATTTAGAAATATCCTGTTTTCCTTTTGTATGCTCCAGGAATGCCTCAGTACCTTGAAGTTGGGAATCCTGTGATGAACAGGCCGGGGAAAATCAGCTAAATTTTGTGATTCCATGTAGTCCCAAATCTGTTGACGAATGTCCTGTTTGGAAACACCTACGGCAACAAAGGGTGGGACTGGTTAATGTGGCAGAGAGGAGTCCCACCACATGTGAGGCTGGGTGCTGTCAGGTGCCTGCTCCAGCTGCACCTCAGGACTCCTTCATGCCAGACCAATCCAGGGTTTCTCATCTACAGCGAAAAATCAGGGTTAGTGATCAACTCACAACAAACTGCTAAAGTCCAAAAACTGAGTAAATTAAAGGCAATCCAGGTATTTTAACATAGCTCTACTGAGCCGTAGCAGCGGCAGAACAAAATACAGCCCAAGCCATGTACCCAACCTTTCCTCAGGTCCTTACCTGGAAACGCACATCCTGTCAGTTAAGGCACTGCAATTCTCAGTCTAACTAGTTTTGACATAGCTATGATTAGCACACACAGGCTGTACACCCAGAAAGCTTGCCTTAGGTCTAAGGGCTTTGTAAACCACCTATTATTTTGGATTACCAATTATGATGCGCTTTATTAGTATAGCAATTTCTTATTCTTATACCCAACTTTGGAAGTGCCGTTTTTGGCAACAAATATTTTTTAATTATCTGACTGAAGCAGTTTTAATAAAATTTGCATTAACCATGTGCTCCTCTTCAAGTGGAGAACTATAAAAAAGTTTCCCATTAGGTAGAAAAAAAATAAAACCAGCACCTTCATATAGATATATATTTAAAATATTTGCTGAATTTTCATTTTTGTTGGTCCAAAATTATATCCTTGTACTTGTATAGAAGTCTGTTTCAAATCACTTTACCTACAATAATCTGTTCTATGGCCAGGACTGCGAATCATGAGGCGATCTCATTCACTGGTAAACTCTCAACACAAACCTGCTCTAATACCAGTGAAGAGGAGTGCCACCTACCCTGTGCCATCTGAAAGTCACCGCAGGGATACACATAAACAGTGCTTAGGGAATGTGCATTTTCAAAGATGGCAGTGGAAGCCGACCTCTTCTTTTCAGAGAACTTAGTGTTCGATACAGCTGGATCTGAAGCTCTACATGTACTGTGTGTGGATGGGGTACCTCCCTTCACCTGGGTAGGAAGGAGGGGCATGGATAACTTCACAGGTCCTCAGTCTCCCTTAAATGAGTGTAGGATACTGAAAAGTGACCCAAGGGAGCGGCCCAGGGCCAGAGACAGCTGGGAGTCACCTGGGTAGGTGGGGGCGGGGTAGGACTGGCAGCTGGCTTCTCACCAGACATTTCTGACTTGGCTTTGAATCATGACAACAATAATGTTCTAAAAGCTCATTTTTCATAAACGGACTCTGAAAACATGCAAAGGGAACTATAACTGACAAGCCTTTCTCCTTGCTGCCTGCTGGGCACCAGCTTCCCTCCTCCAGGGCAATGGGTGCACCCTTTTTTCCTCATGAATTCTTCCCCAGGTACCTCTGGCCCACACAGAAGACACTTCCCGTCGTGTCCTTTCCCTAAGGTGGCCCACTGCACAGCACACACTGCCCTGCACATCAGTGTTCTTGCCAGACATCTCGCACATCAGCCCACGTGGTATATAAGAATGCCTCCATCCTTTTGTGAAGCTGCATGGTATTCTACTGTGGGGACAGGCCGAGGTTTACCCAGGCAGTCCCCTTCTGAAGGGCAACAGACGGTTTCCAAACTTGTTACCAACCAGCAGTTTGCTGTTCTCCACCTATCCCTGCTGCTCATCTTACCGCAACTTAAACCACTGCCTGCCGTTCTAAGGCATAAGGGCCAGAGTTAAAGGCTTCCATTGCCTCTGCCCTCTGGGTAGGTCTAGATCTCCTCAGCGTGGCATGCAGCCCAGTCCCAGAGCCTCTTGGAACCCACAGCAAACACCACTGGTACCTCCTGCCCCTAGGTGTGCTTCCAAACCACTCCAGAAATCAAAACTGCAGATTTGGGTGTGCTTAGAGGACACCCATCTGTAAGATGGAACCTGAATAGGCCCATGCAGGCAGTTTCCAGCGCCTGGCTTGTTCTTTCCCGCTGGGAGCTTTGCACTGAAGGTGTGTGCTAGCAAGTCTGCTCAGCAGTCTGTCCCTTCCACAAACCCTCATTCTTCAAGGCTCAGCTTCAGCACCACCTCCGGGAAACACTCCCTGCTCTGCTCCACTGCCTGGGAATCCCTCCGTCACAGGGTCACAAGGAGCGCAGGCCTGCCACACCCTGATGCCCACGTCAGCTTCATCTTCCATGTACTCCTCCCCGTGGATTCACAATGTGGCTCAAGCATGCTGTCCCTGCTGCCACACACCTGCCCACCTCTCTCTGACTTTCAGTCCTTGGTACCTCCTCTCTCTCCAGCTCTGCCTGACACACGACATCCCCCCTGCACGTATTTTGAGGGCCGGGTCCCAGGCAGATAGATGCCTCCTTTAGGAACCCAGGGCACCTTGCTTTTCTCAAACACAATTATGTCGCTAGAACCATACGGGTATCACCTTGATCGCTTTCGCTAATAACCCACAGGTGCTACAACATTCCCGACACTGTGCAGGATACTGGGGGGGGGGGGGCACAAGATATGCAAGAAATTGTGACCCTCGCCCTTGGAGAGTCAATTAATCACAAACATTCGAGTGGCTCCCGTTTAGAACGCAATGTGCTCACTGGGAGGAGCAGGGGCGAGTAAAAGGGCAGAGCTTTGTAGAGGCACAAAGCATGGCACGTATCGAAGGTATAGCTGAAGGCGACACGTATTTGTGTGCAGTGCCTCAACTGTTCCGCAGCTGCCTGTTTACCTCCCTCCACAACGTGCGGGCCCTCGCCGGGTCGGCTGGCACTCGGCAGGCATCGGAATGATCAGCGTCTGTGTGCGGGGCTGCTCACGCGCCGCACGCTCGCAAGGGCAGAGGCGTATTCGTCCCGCGCCGCGGGGCCTGAGCCCCCGGTGCTACCTCGGCCAAGCGATCCCGGCACCGATCGCCAAAGCCCAGGGGCCACGAAGCCGGCGTTCCCGGCGCCCGCCAGGCGTTGGGAAGCCCTGACGCGGCCCGGCGTTTCCGTTAAGCCGCTCCCAGGCCCGCCGCGCCCCCGCCGCGCCCCCGCCGCGCCCCCGCCGCGAGCCGCGGAGCCCCCGCCGCGCCGTGGGGATGCTGGCGGAGCGCGGACCTCACCGGGGGCACCGCCAGGCACGGCAGGGGGCCTTGTTCCTCCGCTCCGCGTTAGCTCCACTCCGCTCCAGGGCGCCCCGCGGCCCCCCTCGCCCGCCCGCTGGCTGTCCCGCGCTCCCCGGCAGCCCCTCCCGGAGGGTCCCCGCCCGCGGCTGCTCACCGGTCGGCAGCTCCATCACTACGCAGTCAGCGAGCGACGCCTCCGGAAGCCAAATCCGGCGCGGAGTGACGTCACCCGCTCGCGTGCTCCCTTCGCGCCTGCGCGCTGACCGCGAGGGGGGCGGTGACGTCGCCGCGGAGGCCTGGTGGGCGCGCATGCGCGTGCGTCTCCGCGGGTGGAGCGCGGGGATGGGCTTGGGGCGCGGAGGGAGGGAGGCCGGCCTGGTTCCTGGGCTGTCATTTGTTCACGGAGCGGTTCGGTGTTGCGAGCCTGTTCCCAGGGGCGCTTGTGGGGTGCTGGGGCTACCGAGGTGAAGAAGCCCCTCGCCTCTTGGAGCCCACTGACCATTGCGACGTACCCCATCTCCTCTTCTGTTTCCCCAGAGGCCGCCTCCTCCGGGAAGCCAGCCTTGATTGCTCCTTCAGGATGCGGTTCCTCTTCCCTGAGGCAGATACCCAAGTGCTCACCCCTGAGTGTGCGTCTCCGTCGGCCGTGGGCACTTTCTCATGGGCGTGGGATGGAGCCCGGCATCCGGCTCTGGACTGGGCGTGGAGGCGGCTTCCGAGTCTCTCTCCCTCTCCTCCTCCTCCTCCTCCTCCTCTCTCATAAACAAGTAAAATATTTTAAATATAAAATAAAATGTCAGGCTGCTGGAGTGGCATTCACCGCACGTGGCACGGGGACCAGCCTGGGCGCTGGCTTGATTTTACCGCGGCCTCTGGAGCTCCTAGGGGCTGAAAGCATGTGGCGTCCTGCCTCTGCTCGCCTCTATCATTCCTTCAACACATCGAGCGTGTGTCAGTATAAGGGCCGGGAGGTGGCTCGGGAGAGGGGCTCAATAGAGAGCCCAGTCTGAGCCCTCCTCTCAGGGCCCCACTCCGCCGGCCAGAAGGAGAAGGAGGCGCATTCAAGCTTTAGGGAGGTGATCGTGTCACCAGTAACCACACTCCACTGAGTAACTGCACACTGGTAGCATTGTACCTCATGCAACGGAAGCCAGCAGGAACCGGCAGCTGCTTTTCCAAATTGCATATCTGATACTTGATAAGATCCTCACTTGTGAAACAGACCAAGCATTTTACCGCCGGCTTCAAGATATGGGAGATGCGGTTCTGGGTGTTCCAACCATGTATTCCAGCTCCCACGGAACGGATCCTCTATCCTTTGCCTTTATCAGATAGAACATAATCAATGACAGTAAGAAACACTGCTACAAATGTGCCAGGCATGCCAGGCTAAGGGCCTCGGATATCATACCTGGATATAGTCCTCACAACAACTGTGGGCAGCAAACGTGACCGGCATTCTACGGGAATGCGAGGAAGCAGAGGCTCAAGACGTTAGCAAGCCTTGCCCAGAGGTGCCCAGCTGAGAAAGGGCAGCGCCTGTGCTTAATTATAAGTATTGCAGCTCCTGGTCTCAGCTCTCCATCCCTAGGTGGTATTCATGGCATTGATACGTAGAGACATTAACATTGCTTTTGTTTACGCCATGTCTTGTAGGCTTGCAAAAAGGAGTACAAAGCTTTGCTCTGGACAACAGAAGATTATAAAATAAAATCTCTCAGGGAGGTTGGTGTCTTTTCCCACTCTCAGGAGAACACAATCAATAGATCAGTGCAGAGTATTTATGCAAATGGACCTGTCCCCAGCAGTGGAAATGTGTGTGGGAGTCACTATTAGCCAGCTGTGCTCAGAGTAGCATCCAGGGTGCTAACCAACCGTCCAAGTCCCTGAGACGGACAGCCTAGTGCATCCCCCAGAGAGTAACAAGCCACTGGGGACAAACTCCCTCAGTGGCAATTTTAGAAAGCAGGTGGCATTCCCCAGGACATTCCCTCTGGTTCCTTCATTCCTGTTGCCAGATTAGAAGTGCTCCCAAAGCCCAGGCACTTAAAAGAATAAGTAGTTATGAAAGAGAGGCCCCCTGGGCAGCCTGCATGGCTCAGTCTGTTGGGTGTCTGCCTTTGGCTCAGGTCATCATCCCAAGGTCCTGGGGTCAAGCCCCACATTGGACTCCCTGCTCAGCGGGGAGTCTGCAACTGCTTTTCCCTCTCCCTCTGCCTCCCGCCCACTCATGCTCTCTCTCCCTCTCTCACTCTTTATCTTTTTTTCTTATCTTTTTTTTTATCTTATCTTTCAGATAAATAAATGAAATCTTTAAAAAAAGAAAAAGAAGAAAAGAGAGACCCTTAGAAGAAATTTGTTGGCTTTCCTGTAAAAAGATGTTCTAGAACTTTGACCTAAAGGCTTCAGACTCAATCCTATATGTAAATTTGTGCGTGGGTCACGTGAGATTTTTAAAAAATAGCCTTAATAGAACCATTTTAGATTCACAGTACAATTGAGTCAAAGGTACGGAGAGCTCCCATACACCACAGCCTCTCCCAGGCTCAACATCCCACACCACAGCAGTACCTTTGTCACCATCACCTCCAACACATCGTTATCACCATGGACTGAATGTTTGTATCCCTGCTCCATTCATATGTTGAAGCCTAACGCCCAACGTGGTGGCTTCAGTAGGTGGAATCTTTGGGAGGGGACAGGTCATGAGAGCAGAGCATCCTTAGTGCAATTTGTGCCCTTATGTAGGGGGCTCCAGAGAGCTCCCTCACCCTGCCCCTTCGGCCATGGGAGGACACAGAAAGAAGACGGGCTCCGGTGAACCAAGAAGCAGGCTCTTAACAGACACGGAATCTGCCATCACCCTTGATATTGGCCTTGACAGCCTCCAGAACTGTGAGCTATGGTGTTTTGTTGTAGCAGCCCAACCTGACTGAGGACACCAAAGTGGACCCTCAAAGTCCAGTTTACAGGAGGGGTCGCTCTCGGTGGTGGACATGCTACGGGTTTGGACAAATGTATAATGATGTGTATCAACATTAGAGTATCCCAGAGTGGTCTGTCTCACTGCCCTGAACGTCCTCTGCTGCACCTATTCACCCCCACCCCCCACCCCGAGTCCCTGGCAACCACTGACACTTTACTGCCTCCATACTTGTGCCTTTTCCAGGATGTTGTAGAGTTGGAGTCACACAGGATAGAGCCTCTCAGATCACCTTATTTCGCTTAGTCGTATGCATGAGGTTCTCCATATCTTTTCAGGGCTTGGTAGTTCTTTTCTTGGAATGTTCTGAACAACATTCCATTGTCTGGATGGACCACAGTGTACTTATCCATCACCTCCTGAAGGGCATCTTGGTGGCCCCCAGGGTCTGGCATTGATGAACAAGCTGCCAGGACACAGCGCTTAGGTTCACTTGAGGGTTTTATGGCTTGTCACAGCATTTCCTTGTGAGTTCTCACAACCCCTTCGAACCCGGCTAGGAGGAACACACAAGTAAAAAGGCAAGAGCATGAAGAGCTTGGCCATGGATCTCCAAGATCTGTGACTTTGGGTCATTAACTCCACGTCTCTGGGCTTCTGTTCCCTTTTCTTTAAAATGTGGGGAAGTGATTCCTCCATTAGCGTTGGTGAGAGGACAGAGCATACCCAGCCTGCAGCAAGCATGCTGTCATCGTCCCATAACCATCCTGTTAGGCAGACAAGAGAAGGTGTTGAGAGATCAGGTCCAATGATTCACCCGAGGTGCCGCGGTGCTGACAGCCAGACCTCTCCCCGCGTGTGCTTCTGAGACGCCAATATGTCCAGCCCCTAAACTTTACAGGTACAGGCTTAAAATATTAAATGCCACATTCTGCTTTCTGCTCCCTGCCTTCTCCCTGCATCATATGCACATATGCACACAACTCCTAAAGTGCTAAAAAGAAGAAAACCACACAAATAATTCTAGTAATAACAAAGACTGGCTCCTGAGGAGCTAGAAGGTTCCCTCCCCCCTTCAGGCATTCCTCTGTCATCTGGCTCTGCTCCTGAGTTATGTGCCTTCTCCCATCCTGGGATCGGGTGAGGCCATCTGTCAGCACCTGGCATTTCATGGGAGGTTCTATTATGGCAAGATGAAGATGCCTGAGGTGTCACAGTGATGGCTCACTATTCCTGCTGCCACCGCCCAGGCCAAGGGTGTGTCACCATGCTTTAGACTGCAACTGTCTCCTGTCTCCTAACTATATCCATTCTCTGTGTCATCCACCTTCGTCCTCCCCATCCTTCTCCTCTCCCCTTCCTCCCTCCTCTCCTCCTCCTCCCTCCTTCCTTCTTCCTCCTTCTCCCTTCTCCTTCCCCTCCGTTTTCCCTCCTCCTCCCTCCTGCTCCTCCCCTGTCTGCCCAGTTTTCCCTCCTCCCTCTTTTCTCTTCCTCCCTCCCCCTTCTTCTCCCTCCTCCTCCCCCTTCCTCCTCACCCTCCTCTGCTTGCCCTCTGAACTGCCCTCCACCCACCAGCACTCCCCCTGCATATCTTCCAGCTGTGATCTAATGGCTCCCCTTGGCACCCCCCCCCCCCAGCAGAGCACACACACTTCTCAGCTGGCTGTCCAGGCCTTGTGGGACCACCACCTTGCACACTCAGCCTCCTCTCAGCCAAAATTTGTCTCTGTCAGTTTGACTTTGCCCTTCTCTTTCCTGCTTTTGGTGGTTTTTTCCCCATCCCAGAAATGCCCCCCTGCACCCCAAATCAGCCTGGTGGCTAGCGGGAGGGAAAGGTGGAGTGCCAAGGAACTCCTCTAACAAAGCGGGGATGGACTTGAAGAGTCATTACTTCAATGCATAAAGAGGACCTGCACGGGGTCTAAACAAACGTCCTTTGGGAGCTGGACAGGCAGAGGGAGGGTGGAGTAGTGCCTGCACAGAGCTCTGGCATCCTCGGGTGAACCCAAATGCTAATTTAAAATATACACACTGTGCTGCAGTTACGCAACAGGAACAACCGGGCGCCACTTGGGTCATGTTTTAAAACGTCTCCTTGCACACGGGAACCAGCCCATTTCTTCTAAGTAAACTTACTACTATCTTCAAACAGAACAGGGAGGCAGAGGATCATGGTCATCCTCACTGAGAAGTAGCAGCAAAGACTGTTTTTTTTCGAGATATGTGGGTAGCGGCTGAAGAAGCAGTGGGAGGGGTTAATGGTTTCTGCAAGCAGGGAGGAGGGTGGTGAGAAGATGCTCTTTTGGTTTTTAAAGTCTTCTGTGCTATTGGGAATTTTAGCCACGTGGTCTATGACGCTCATTCTTCCAAAAAAACAGTATAGTTTCTTTCATATTTTGAGCTGCAAGCAATCCATTGGCACCTCTCCCGTCTGTCACAGAGCCAAGTAAAAACCTTCTCCTGTTACACTCCCTTGAATTGTGAGCTTTAATGATACATAGTTATTTGGAGCTGCATCTAATACTTAATAGATGTAGAATTGTTTAATATGCTAATAATGAAAAAGGTCTATATGTGTTTTGCCAAAATAAAAGTTTCAGCCTGTGAGCCCTTCCAAGACAGCCTTGAAGCATTCAACAATGCTTCCCCATTCCCTGGGCAGCCTCTGCCTAAAATAAGTACCAGTAAATGTTTGAATTGAATCCTGGGTTTCAACCACTAAATGGGGGATGAGGCTTGTGGTTATGGCAGGAGGGAGGGGTGTTTCTGAAGCCCCAGGTGACATCCATTCATTGAGTTTAGAGCATGGAGTCTGTGCGGAGCAGAGCAGTGGGGTGTGGCATGCAGTGGCTCCACAAGGCAGACAGGGTCCTGCCTGCTTTCTTGCTGCTTATATCTTGGCATGGGGGGTGGGCAAGGCCGACCCCAGGCTAACAGGATCATCTAACAGAGGGTGAAAATGAATCAGGATGGGGGTGCGGTGAAGGACAGGAGGAAGCAGATGGGAGGTGAGGTCTCAGAGGAGGTGGCAAGGCAGCAAGGAATTGAGGATGAGAGACCCAGGCAAAAGGAACAACATATGCAAATGCCCTGTGGATGGTTCAGGCCGGTCTGGCATTCAAAACCTCCCGTGTGGACACTCGTGTGCAAAGGCTGGGGTCCAGCAGGGGAGCATTTTTGCTTTAATGGAATTCCTAAAAGGTGAAGAGCATCCAGTACCTGCCATGGTCTGACTCCTTTGGGGGAGCTGCTCTGCGCTCCTGACGCCATTCTGTCCTTTAGAGGTCCTCCTGGGGCCTCCTTAGGTTATTGCCACCGTGGGACCCTGCCGTCACTTTGAAGCACTGCTCACAGCTGCTCCTGGACTGTGATTCCAAGTCTGGCTTATTCCCTGGGGCTCAGAACACCCATTCCAAACCTCCTCCCCTCTTTTTTCTCCCTGCCCTTGTCTACACAATCAGAGCCCTGTCTGCACCTCTCAGGGAATAGTCCGCTTTTCACAGTCTCCGATAATGAGTCTATTTACCCCACAAGGTTAATTACAGGGTTTCCAGTTGATGATATAGAAAGCTAAAATTTCAGAGACATTGAGTCATGTGTGTTCAGAAGTCATGCCTGTGTGCATACACTATTCACTGTGTATATATAGTCATGAAATTATATATCTATATGTTTCCATTTAGACTATTTTTACACATATACAGAAGTTGCTATTTTAACTTTTTATGTCTCCTCTAATTTCCAAGGTCCTGACCCTAATTCCAAAGTGATGGGCTAAGAGACCCAGTTAGATCACGTGGCAGCTGCAAGACATAGGTCAGTTATTTAAAGCCTCTGGATGGGGCTTAAACCTCACCTGTAAAGTGGTGATATTAATAGTAACTACCCCAAAAGAGGATTAAAGGAGCTGTCATGGGCAGATCATCGGGCACAGAGCTTGGCACATAGCACACACACTTTACACTTTCCTTTATACATCAGGGAGAAAAATCTTGGAAAAGTCACACATTCATTCAACAAACATTCCTGTGCACCTATTATGTGGCAAGGTATCACTTAAGGCACTGACACTGAGGAGGTAAATAAGGCAGTCACTATCCACCCAGAAAGGCAGGATGTGAGTGGCACAGGTAAAGCTGTTGTTAAGGAATGTTGGCCTGCCCAGCTACCTGTTGGGGGGGCGGGGTGGAGGGTGGGGCCATGTGACCAGCTCTGGCCAATAAATGTTTATGACAATGATTCATGGCACTGGAAGGCGGGACCACTGATGGAGAATCAGTTTGTTTTTTTTTTGTTTTTTTTTTTTTTTACATTAACAACCACAAGTGAATATGATAAAGCACATGGTTGTTGGTTATTTTTCAGAGACATCCAGAACACAGGGAGAAGGGACACCAGGACCAAGTTGGCCCCACATTAGGTCTTGCAACTCCTTCCATAGAAGGATCTTTGCTTTGGGTCACATCCTTTTTTAGATTTTCAGAGAAACAGAGAGGTTTTTCTCCCATTTTATTTTTTTTTAATTTTGAAAAATTTCAAGGGGCACCTGGGTGGCTCAGTTGGTGAAGCGTCTGCCTTCAGCTCAGGTCGTGATCCCGGGGTCCTGGGATTGAGCCCCGAGTAGGACTCCCTGCTCATCCAGGAGTCGGCTTCCCCCTCTCCCTCTGCCTGCCCCCACTCATGCTTGCTCTTTCTCTCTCTCAAATAAATAAGTAAATAAATAAAATCTTTAAAAAATTTTTTCAAACTCACAGGAAAGTTGCAAGAACAGTGCACAGTGAATGACCACACAGCACAGGCTCAGCAAGTGCTATCATTTGACATTTTAGGTGTGCCGCCCCTTCTCCATCTCCCCCATCCCACCTGCAGGGAAATCTTTTAGAAGTTGCAGGGATGATGATACCACCCCTAAACATTGTGGCATGTGCCTTCCAGAAACAGAAACGTGTTCTTGCTTGACCACATACAGTGATTGCATGCAGGAATTGTAACTTTGATACAAGATTATTATCTAATATGCACTCCAGATTCAAATTTCCCCAGGTACTCTCAAAACTGTCCTTTTAAATTTCCTCCACTCAGGATCAAGTATTGCCTTTCGTTATCATGTCCCTTTCATCTTTCGAGCAAGGACAGTCCTCTCCCCTGTAATTATGTCGTTCGTGGCACTGCCATCTGTGAACAGCACCAAGTCGACTTTAAATCCTGGGGAAGGAGGATTATTCCTGCACAGTAAAGGAGGTTCAGATAGCTTTCATCAGGGACACGCTTGTTGTCCTGGAAAAAGATCATTGCTAGGAGCTGGGTTGCAATGGATTTTGACACAGCTGCATTGATTCTGTTCCTCCCAAGGGTTCATCAGATCCCCAAGTAGATTTTGGAAGCCTGGGACTGCACTTAAATCTGGTCCCTTTCCCTAAAACCCAAGGCATCTCGTGGGTCCAGAGGGGGACGTTGAAAGGAACCCAGGACAAATGTCTTGAAAACACTGAGAGGAGACACAGTCTCCTCTCACTTGTGGCCTCATCGAATTCTGTGTTGTGTCTCCAAAGCAGAAGGAGCTTGCGGACGTGTTTAAACCTCTCCCTCTCGTTCAAGCCCATGCTATATACCACACATCCAGTGCAAACATTTTCCTGATGAATCCCCCCGGAAACCCACACCACACCTTGGGCAGAGGACAGCTAGCATCTGGAGGGACACAGAGGGACAAGCAATGTGTTCAACAACCCAGGGTGGGGTTGGGGGTTGCGGGGTTTGGGGGGATGCCTAGACTTCTAGCCACCTAAGAGGCACAGATTTTATTTGCTCAGAACCTCAGCGTATCTCCCTAGAGAGGATTTCTTGCTCCTGAGAAGTTTCAAAGACATTTCTGTTTTCCAACAGATCATGTTCTTGACACATTGCATAGCTGTGGAAAATGTTTTGCTTTTTTTTAATCGACGCGCCGCACACAGTTTATTTAGCTTCTCTCTGACTTAAGAGATTTTCCTGCCGTGCAATGCTAAAGTGCATCCATGCGGTGTCAGCACCTTCCTTGCGACGAGACCCGCCCGGTTCCTTTTTTCTTTTTCTTTTTCTTTTTCTTTTTTTTGAAGCAGTTCCCTGGTTGGCCTTCAGATGGCGCCAACACCCCAGGCCCGCGGGAGCCGCGCGTCCAGGTGCGGGAGCCCGCGGCGCCTGGGGCCAGGAGGCTGCGCGGTGGGGGGAGGACCTGGGGGAGGGGGTGCCTTGAATTTCTCCTGCCTCCAGCGTCGCTCGGGATTGTAGCAGCGCACAGGACCCTCTGGGGCCCGATTCCTCTCGGCTCCGTGACCGCAGGATCAGTGGGGGAAGAAATCATCAATGAATTAAAAGCCCCCCAATCCCAAATGCCCTGGCAGGTTAAAAAAAAAAGATCGGAAATACGGTTTTCTGCAAAGTCCAGGTGCGTGGAAGATGTTGTTATAATAACCTGTGCAAACAACTCTCCCGGAGTCCCACTGAACAGAGAAGAAACCCAATTCCAGGGGCAAAGGAAAATATCCCTCTCACCTTTTCTACCTAGATTATAAAAATTTCTTTCCTCCCAAATCCGCTTTTTTGGGGGAGGGGGCGTTAATAATTTTGACCCCTCCACCGAGTGCTTTTCAAAAGACAGTAATTTTAAACCTGGACACCCCTGTAAATACGAACTCAGACACTGCCATTTTGGAATTTATTTTCCATGGTCCTCATTTTTTTTTTTTTTTTTTGGTTTTTGTCCTATGCTGTGATAAAGCTTTTTTTTTTTTTTTTAAGCACCTCATAAAAGCAGAGTGAATAATATTTCACCGGGAAACACAAGACCGAGGAGTGTTTCTTGATCAATAGTTTGCATTTCCAGTAAAACCATAAGAACTTGAGGTGCCTGTCACGCAGTCAAGGAGGAAGGCAATTTTTTTAAATTTGAAAGATGGATCTGAACATATTTTTTAAAAATAATAAAGTCGTGGTGGGGTGGAGGAACGTTCAAACACTCACCTGCGAGCTGAGGCTTGGGAAGCTTTATTTCGTTGCAAAAAAAAAAAAAATCATCTTAGAGAAAGACTCAGCACCCATAAAAAAAATACAGCGTTTCAGAAGTAGATTATTCAGGGTCCTAGGGACCTGGTTTGTATTTGCCCTCTGATTTTGAATTTATCAGCAGATAATACCATTCATAGATAATGTACATGCAGATTTTTTTCTTTTGTTCCTTTATTGGAAATGAATGAGATGTGTCCAACGCCTTCCCTTCACCTCCCAAAACTGGGTGAGGGTGGATTGTCTCACATCCTTTTTCTGGGGATCAAGTGATGGAAGAGGGGCAGAAGCGGGGGCGGGGGGGGGGATGGGGGTGGTGGTGGATAAATACAGAAGTTTTATCTTTGGTCTCCCCCAGCCCCACCGAGGGACAACTTCCCGAAGAATTCTGATCCGTCTTCAGCCCTTCGGACGAGTGTCCTTCCCCCTTCAAGGGGAAGCGGGGAAGGGTGAGCCGGTCGTTCGAGGGGTGGGAGGAATAAATACTCCGTCCGCAAAAAACAAAAACAAAAACAAAAACGGACTTTCCGGGGGTACTCGGAGGAGAGAGGGCAGCTTAAAGGGTAAGACCTCGAGTCGCCCCAGGTCAGGATCCCCACTCTATAACGTCTGGAGGTGTCTTAACCGTTTGCGATCGTTTACGCGGTCCTCCCACGGAGCCCAGTGCCCAAATCACCTTATCAAACTTCAACCAACAAAAAGGACCGCGTACAGAAAGTCAGCTTGGAGAGTCCCCAAGGGGCTTCGCCGGAGCGGGAGGCGGGCCCTGCGCCCCGGGACTGGCGACCCAGCGGACGGGGCTTGGGGGCAGCTTCCCCGCGGGGAGCCCGCCGCGTGCGGCGCTGCGGGCGCGCGTCCTGGAGCGCAGCCCCCGCGCAAAGCGGGCTTGGGTTTCCCCTCTCCCGCAGAGGAACCCCGGCTCTCCTTGGGCCGGGTGGCTGGCCGCATTGTTCCCGTCTTTGGCGAGCGCGGGAGTCAGCTTGTCAAAGGGAATTTATCTCTGGGAAAAGGGAGAGGCTCTGAAAATCTGGAGAAGGTGAGCTGCAAGCATCTGCGCGGGAGGGGAATGAGGCGGGGGGAGAAATTAGTGGAGCCACTCCACTCTCTCCAAACCCTGCAGGACTGCTCACCGTGGCGCGTACGGTTTGCCGAATCCACGGCGCACTTGAGGATTAAATTCTCAAGATACTGCTCCTTCTCCCACTCTGCCTTTCCCCTCTAGAAGCCGTGGCCTGGCTCCCCCCGTGGAGGTGAGGAATATTCATTCAGGTTCTGCAATTTGCCTCTGAAAGCTTTTAGGCTATTCCTGACCTCCCTGAACCTGGAAACTCTCTGTTGAAAATTAATAATTTTTTTTTTTTTTTTTTTTTTTACTTAAATGATGACAACATCCAGGGGAGGCCCCTTCCATTCCAATCCAGCACGCTTGCTTTGAATCCATTACACCTGGGCCGCGATAATTAGGAAATCGAATTATTCGCCTCATCACTCATTAATAAGAAAAACAGTCCCAGGGTCTTTGCTACTTACAGGGTCTTTGGGGAGATATTTGACTACATTAATCAAATCGATTTTATATTTCGAACTAACTTTATCGGCCAAGGAGCATGGGTTTTGTTTGTGGTTGTTTCTTTTTTCTTTTTCTTTCTTTTTTTTTTTTTTTTTTTTTTGCTCTGGGCATGTGGGCCCATAAACCAAAATGTGATAATAGAATAAATTTTCATAAGATATCACTCTTTTTTTTTTTTTTATAAAAATCTTTTCAAGTGAAGGCTGGCTTGCAGAAAAGCCTGGTTCTGAGCAGCTGGGTCTTAGAGCCGACGGGTTCCGGCGCTCCTGGCCCTGATTGGCGACAGCTCCGCGCAGCCGCCGGGTTATTGGTCCGAAGTTCCCGGAGGGGGCGTGGCTGGAGGAAAGTAAAAACTTGCTTTCAGCAAGAAGACTTTTGAAACTTTTCCCAATCCCTAAAAGGGACTTTGCCTCTTTTTCCGGGCTCGGCAGGGCAGCCACTCTGGACCCCGGTTCGCCGACCCTCGGGGCTGCCGCTCTGCTGGGGCGCCGGGAAAGCCGCCTTCCCCGTCCCGCCGCGGCCGGAGCGGCCGGCCTCCTCCGTGCCCCGCGCGCGCGGCGTCTCGGCCGCGTCCCCGGCCGCCGGCTCCGGCTGCCACCCGCCGGTCCCGAGGGCGAGCGAGCGAGCGAGCGGGGGCCGGCGCTGCGCTCGCCGGGGCGCGCCCTCCAGGATGCCGATCCGCCCGGTCCGCTGACCGCGAGCGTGCCTTCCGCGCGCTCCGGCCGCTCCCCCGCCGCGCCCCCGAGCGCCCCCGAGGCGTGCCGGCGCCCGGGGCTCCCCCCGCCGGCTCCCTTCCTCTCGCTCCCTCGCCCTCCCGCGCTCTCTCGCTCTCGCAGGGCCTGCTTCGCGGTGCGTGCGCGCGGGCGGCGGCGAGCCGTCTCGGACGCAGCATGCAGGCACGCTACTCGGTGTCCGACCCCAATGCCCTGGGAGTGGTGCCCTACCTGAGCGAGCAGAACTACTACCGGGCGGCCGGCAGCTACGGCGGCATGGCCAGCCCCATGGGCGTCTACTCCGGCCACCCGGAGCAGTACGGCGCGGGCATGGGCCGCTCCTACGCGCCCTACCACCACCACCAGCCCGCGGCGCCCAAGGACCTCGTAAAGCCGCCCTACAGCTACATCGCGCTCATAACCATGGCGATCCAGAACGCGCCCGAGAAGAAGATCACCCTGAACGGCATCTACCAGTTCATCATGGACCGCTTCCCCTTCTACCGGGAGAACAAGCAAGGCTGGCAGAACAGCATCCGCCACAACCTCTCGCTCAACGAGTGCTTCGTCAAGGTGCCCCGCGACGACAAGAAACCTGGCAAGGGCAGCTACTGGACGCTGGACCCGGACTCCTACAACATGTTCGAGAACGGCAGCTTCCTGCGGCGCCGCCGGCGCTTCAAGAAAAAGGACGTGCCCAAGGAGAAGGAGGAGCGGGCCCACCTCAAGGAGCCGCCCCCGGCCGCGGCCAAGGGCGCCCCGGCCGGGCCCCCTCTAGCGGACGCCCCCAAGGAGGTCGAGAAGAAGGTGGTGATCAAGAGCGAGGCGGCGTCGCCCGCGCTGCCGGTCATCACCAAGGTGGAGACGCTGAGCCCCGAGAGCGCGCTGCAGGGCAGCCCGCGCAGCAGCGCCTCCACGCCCGCCGGCTCCCCCGACGGCTCGCTGCCCGAGCACCACGCCGGCGCGCCCAACGGGCTGCCCGGCTTCAGCGTGGAGAACATCATGACGCTGCGAACCTCGCCGCCGGGCGGCGAGCTGAGCCCCGCGGCCGGGCGCGCGGGCCTGGTGGTGCCGCCGCTCGCGCTGTCCTACGCCGCCGCGCCGCCCGCCGCCTACGGCCAGCCGTGCGCGCAGGGCCTGGAGGCCGGGGCCGCGGGGGGCTACCAGTGCAGCATGCGCGCCATGAGCCTGTACACCGGCGCCGAGCGGCCCGCGCACATGTGCGTCCCGCCCGCGCTGGACGAGGCCCTCTCGGACCACCCGAGCGGCCCCGCGTCGCCCCTGAGCGCCCTCAACCTCGCCGCCGGCCAGGAGGGCGCGCTCGCTGCCGCGGGCCACCACCACCAGCACCACGGCCACCACCACCCGCAGGCGCCGCCGCCCCCGCCCCCGCCCCCGCCGGCGCCCCAGCCCCAGCCGGCGCCCCAGCCCGGGGCCGCCGCCGCCCAGGCCGCCTCCTGGTATCTCAACCACAGCGGGGACCTGAACCACCTCCCGGGCCACACGTTCGCGGCCCAGCAGCAGACTTTCCCCAACGTCCGGGAGATGTTCAACTCTCACCGGCTGGGGATGGAGAACTCGACCCTCGGGGAACCGCAGGTGAGCACCAACGCGAGCTGTCAGCTGCCCTACAGATCCACGCCATCTCTCTACCGCCACGCCGCCCCCTATTCCTATGACTGCACGAAATACTGACCTGCCCGGCCCGCTCCGGCTTCGCCTCCCGCACCCGGACCCGGACCTCTCAGACCGTTCGGGCTGCAGAGACGCAAAAAGAACCAAAACATTGCCCACCAGCTTTTTCTCAGACCCAGGAGCAGAGAGCGCGCTCGCCAGCCTCAGCCCTTCTCTGTGAAGCTGCAGGTAACTTTAATTCGATGCCCCCCCCACCCGCCCCCGTTTCCGAGATCCTAAGAAGCCCCGGTAAAGGGACGCAGCCCAGCGAAATGAATATTGATTCTAAACCCACCCACCCCCCTCCCCTCTCCCTTCCCAGGATGGTTGTGCTCACTGCTCCAGCTGGGGTTTCCAAAATTAAGTTACGGACCAAATCCCATAGCGACCCAGTAAATGACTCTCTGTAGAGACCCCCATAGGTCTATGGGGGCCTCTATAGATTACCTTTGTGCTGTGTGTAATTTTAAATTTCTCTAACCGTGCTGTACAAATGTGTGGATTTGTAATCAGGCTATTTTGTTGTTGTTGTTCAGAGCCATTAATATAATATTTAAAGTTGAGTTCACTGGATAATTTTTTTCATCTTGCCCAACCATTTCGAACTGCCAAAATGAAAATTTAAGAAACCCATGTGGGGTGTTTCCTTTTTTTTTTTTTAAACCCCTGTACACTTATGAGATATGATTCTTTTCCCCGGTGGTAGGTCTTTTACAAACAAGGAAATAATTTATTTTTTGTTGTTGGCGGATAAAGAAGTCAAGTATCTGATACTTTTTATTTACAAAGTGTGATGGTTTTGTATAGTAGGTTCCTCCCTGAGCATTCCTAAAAGAAAAAAAATCTTTAAAAATTTAACTTCACCTGTGTTTGTCTTATGTGGTCTTAATTGTTGTACTTACCTTAAAATAAACCCATGTTGTTTTTCTGCCCAAAGTCCGGACAGTGTGTTTGTGTTCTCGCATTTTTTTTTTTAAAAAAAAACAAGGTGTGTTTGCAAATCCACCTGTTTTGATTATTTTTGTTACACAGGTGGGTAAACTCCTAGACATATACAGATGATCACGGAGAGATGGGGGCACTCCCCTATTGTCTTCTTAGTGATGGAAAAGACTTTCCGACTAATTTAGATCTCACCCTGGCCTAGGCAGTGGAGAAACAGCCCTGGTTGGATGCGGCTGCCCGAAGGAGTGGGAGCAGTTGTGTCATTTGCTGTAAATGCTTTTTGCTAAATGCGACAAAACATGCCGATTGTCAAAACAAACAGTACCATTACATCTCAACGTCCAGCCGTCCCCAATTGAGGAGGCAAAGGAGGGGAGAGATAAGCGTTTTCCATTAGCTAACTACTACAAACCGGGGGAGTCCTGCTTTCCCTCCATTTCCTAAAATGCGGACTTCCTTCCCCCACTGTAATGGTTTTCCAGAAAAGAATTTGAAGTGGGCAGGAGAAGGTCCAAAGGGGATTGATTCTGGAGCATTTTACGGCCATTCTCGGTGGTGGTTAGATCAGAGGTGGATTCCAGACCTCTTTCCTTCTTGATTTGATTTCTTAATCCTTACCCTATTGCAGTGAAAAATTGTAAAGGCTCATTGGCCATCAAAAATAATTTCCAATGCTTTTAGAGTCCTGAATTTATCAACTCTCAGGACTTTAAGTAACAGGAAGATTACCTGCCTTTTCGAGTTTGATGTCTTTTAAAAATTTTTCATAGCAGTGAAACCATTGTGAGGTATGGCTGGGGCAGGGGAATGGTTTTATTATCTGTTTCCCTGGACCAAAAGCACAACTCCCCCGCTAGACTCTGTGCGTGAGTTTTGAGGCCAGAGCTCCAAACTGGGAAGGAGTTTCCCACCCAAATAGGTGAGCTGTACTTTGCTAAGAGCGAAGCTCCTTGTGAATTTAACATTTCACGTGATGATGAGTTTTCCAAAAAGTGATTTTCCTTGATGCAGTGGCGCTGAACATAACCTGGGTTTGTGTTGTTGTTTTAGCCGTGGCAGTTTGTCTCTAAGTCACGCTGAAATAGAACTGGGGGACGTGTGAGCATAATAAATCTCCCCATATGTGCAACACAGATTCTTTCGAACCATAGCCGCAGAGGTGGCTGGCGGGTAAGACTTAAATGCTGCATTTTATTCCTTTCCACAGAGCTCAGAATCTGGCAGCCTCAGTGCTTGCTGCTTGACCTCGAGCATCCCCCAGGCCCCCGTGCTTTGGTTGAGTGAGCTGGACCGGCCAGCTAGGGAAGAGAGGGAGACTGAGTCCCCTCTCACGGCCACAGAAGAGACCAACCCTCCTTGCCCAGCTCTGGTACTCTAATTCCATTTCGTTCCTGTTCTTAAGATGATGTTTGCCGCTGGTTTAGAGGAGAGTGGTCTAGCTGGCTTTCTCCTTCTCCAGATTTTTCTTAAGAGTCCACCCTGAAAGCTTGCCTTCATCTCAAGATTTGGAATTCAGGCAAGGTCTGAGAGACACACGGGAAGTAAAGGAGAGAGAAACGGGGAAGAATTGGGTGAGACCTGGGCTGCTGCTGAAGCCACGCTGGGATCTACTATCTCTGGGGAGGCTTCTGAAAGAAGTCACTGTGCGTCGGCCGCTCACCCAAGTGAGTAGCTCAAGAAAGGTCCCCACACCCCATAGAGGCCACAGCGGGGCCAGGGGTCCTTCCATTTCCTTAGGAACCTGGGCAGCTGGAAGGTTGGTGTTTGGGGCTTTATCCAGGCCTCTGAAGGCGGCAGAGGGGAGAGGTGTGGAAGGCTGGGGTGCGCTGGAACGCCTTCGGTCCCCGGAAAGCTTCCGAGTCTGAGGCCCCGGGACCAGGGTAGGTGTGGGTAAGCGCCCCAGAAGGCCAGCCCTGTGTGCTGGGCGCTGAGCTCCTAGCTCGCTCAGCTCAGCCGCAGCCGCCCTGCTTCAGCAGCCCTATGCAGACTTCGGGCCTAGGGACTGAGCGGCCTGGGGGCGTCTGTTGGTCCCCCCTGCGGGATGCGGAGATCCAGCAGCGAGGAGCTGAGCCCCGTGGGGTGGAGGCCATCCGGGGGCCGACTCGCACCTCGCGGCGACCCCTGCGGGTCCGCTGCCTGGCGCGCAAAGACAGCGCGCGTGCGGGTGACACAGGCTGTCCCTGCTCCACGTATCTGCTGGCCTCCCCTTGCTTCGGCCACTGGATCCTCAGTCCTTGGGAGGCCCAGGGCCTATCAGAGAAAGGGGAAAGGAGGTCGTGGATGGAAGGGCCGGAATGTTGGTCGCTGGCTGCCAGGACTCCTGGCCAAGCAGCTCTGTGGTCCTCCGGGCCCAATTTGCACGAAGGCGCGTCCCGATAACCACGTTCCTTCCTGATCCAGTAACCGTGGAGCTAGGCAGGTCTCAAGGAACTGCAAATAAAATACAAGCAACCCCAACACCGCGGCAGAGACCATTTCCCATAGAGTTAACTCCGGATGTCCTACTGGCCTTGGCTGCGCGGACTGTTTCTAACCAGGGCCCCGTTTTGACAGACATGGACTGCTTGGAAGGACTCCGTGGCCTCTAGAATCCCGCACATTCCCCGCTCCACAGAGGCTGCAGCTTGAGTAGCCTCTGCTTCTTCCAAGACTCGGAGACATGCAAGCTCACTACTTTCTGGGAGAGGGACTGTCCTGTGTGGCCCAGCCCAGGCTTCTCTCCCCAGGCCAGACTTGGGTCTCCAGCCAGGTAGTCTTCATCTTCTGGTTTAAGTAGCCAATCCTCACCCACACCAAAATCAGTGGTGACATGTGCCTTCTAAATGCTGGAGCACTGGGCTAGGAATTCGAAGACCAGGTGATGCTGTGTGAACAAACTATTTCCCTTCCTGGTTTCAGTCTTTTCATCTGTAAAATGACTGGTTGCTTGTAAGGGCATTTGGGGTGGTCTAGCACTTTCCTTTCTGGCATGGCCATGCTCCCATGATGGGCCCTCATTTATCCCCACTCCCTTGCCCTGCTGAAAGAAATGGAGATCAGAAGCGGGAGGGAGGAGCAAACGTGGGGTCCTGGGAAGTTAGGTGCTTGGCTCATAAATCTTTCGGGGATCCATCTCCTCTCCTTTACCCCAAGACTGCCTGGGGTGGCCTTTGGGCCTGGGAGAGGCTTATGACCTGCATTCAGAGCAGAGAGAGCAGAGTTCCCAAATCTCCCATGAAAACTAGCCCTGGTGCCTGAGCACTTGCCTTGTCACTCCTTGCCCCCACCCCAAATCAAATCTCCGCACAGGGTGTTGGCCAAGGTCAGTGTGATGGGAATTCATTAATAACCATTAATCTGAAATGGGCGGAAACAGCAAACTGAAAAGAGACATTAATTAACAGGCAGAACCAAGTCTCTCAAGAACGTGCTGGGGTCTGGGTCTCAGAACCTGTACCTGGTGCCTCAGGGAACGGGTACCTGCATTGTCCTGGACGGGACACTCATGCCCCTCCGGCTGTGGGGAACATGGATAGAGGCCTGAGGGGCAGCCAGCCCAGGGCGGCCAGGGGCTAGACTCTGGGTGAGCGGTGAGCGGACACACAAGGCCAGTGCCACCAGAGAGGGCCTTTTGGCACCACATACTCGAAATGCTTTCCCAAACTCTGAGAAGCATTCCCTGCCTCCTCCTTTTTGCATGGCCTCAGCTAGCCAAAGCAAGGCATTTGAAATGTTTGCTTTTGGACATAGGCATGTAAAGAAGGGGGTGGGATGTTTCAGGGAGTCTGCAGTCTGCCACTGGGCCTGAGTGGACATCCCTGCCTTGATTTGTGCCAGCCTGTTCCCGGCTTTTGCAACCTTCCTGCCTCACAGAAAACACAGAAGGACACAGCCTGTGTAGAGTGTAGTTCTTGAATGTGGATCTTTGGTGCTTAGGTGAAGCTGATGGGGGCTTTATCTTGGGGCTGTGTGTGTGTGTGTGTGTGTGTGTTTGTGTGTGAAAAACTGGCATAGAGGGAGGGGGGTGGGCTGGCAGATGGACTGGCTCCCTGGCCGCATAGGTCCCTTTAAGGAAATGGAGTTGGGGAGCATGGGGAGTGCTGCCCCAGCCTGGGGTACAGCTTTGTGCTCAGTCTGTATGCCCACCCAGGGTGGAGGTCACAGAGGCCAGAGAGGCCTCTCTGACCCCTGACTTAGTGGCCATTGGCCCTGGTCTTACCTTTCCCAACAGCCCCGTGGGGGCTCTCTCTCTCTGCCTGTGTGTTGTTTTTACAGGCAGCCTCTTCAACAGAGCTTTCTAAGCTGACTCCTGGCCACATGCACCGACTCAGGACCTCCACACAGGCCAATGGAGGGTTTGCATGACCTCAGCTGTGCTCCCTACAGCTCTCTGGGCCCATTTCTCAACTGAGAATTGATAGGATCATCAAATATGGTTGTCATTGAGGATTGTGGGAACCCAATACGCGTCAGGAGGGTCCTTTGGTAATGGCCAGGCCCAAGAAGGACTCACTGTTAGCCGTTGGGATTTACCCCAACCCAAGAAGAACCATGGTTCTTTGGTCTCGGCCAGCTGTGCATGTCAGGCTACATACTGGTATGCTCTGACCACCTCTGATTTAGACCCTTTAAATTATGAGCTCCAAAGAAATCAGTAATTTGGAAGTTCCTGCCCTGCTCCTGGGCTTTAGCAGACTGGCCGAATATTGCATTTGTGGCTCACTTCCCCACAAGGGAAGCAGCAGAAGACCCTGCCCGAGACACACCTCTCTGAACCTCTGCAGACACCTGAGGATGTCAGACCTCAGAGAATCCACCTTTGCAGAAAAATGTGTGCATTCCAACACTCTGTTCTGCTACTTATGGCCTCCACTGTCTGGAGGTGTTCACTGCCCATTCCAAATCTTATCTGTAAAATGGGCAAATCCATTACTTCTGTGTTTTGTAGATGCTGTGAGGGTTCTCAAGAGAGTTTCCATGGGGCTCTTGGCATCCACACACAGTAGCCCTGTTACGGTGGGATTATTCTCCTGTCTTAGCAACACTTCCTCGTGTTAACCTCCTGGCGTTAGTGTCCTGGTCTGCAGAATGGAAATGGCCAAGACTCCTGGGAGGAGGAGTGACTTAATCCAAGGGAGACCTTAGGAGGATGCCAGCCCAGAGTAGCATTCAAGACATTTGAGCTATTACTGTCGTCCTTGTCATCACCATCTCCGTGTTTAGGATGTCAGTAAGGTGACCTGGCTGAATAAGTCCTGTATCTTCCCACCTTCTCCTCACACCTATTACAAGCGTAGTAGATTGTGCATTCGTTTGTGTATATATACTTTGTCAACTGTCTTTGCTTGGAGAAAAGTGATGCCAATATTTGGGAGGTGTCGCAGACCATCCTTAATTTGAGCATCTGCTTTTCAGTTGACTCCAGGAGCAGAGGAAGGGTAGATGCCCCCAGGAGGGAAGACTTCCTGCTTCTGCCCTCCCCTCAGCCTTTTCCCCTGAGGCCTCTTTGGTCCTGCCTGGTGCCTGGCCTCTGCGCAGACTGCCCAAGGAGCAGGCTTTCTCCCTGGAGGGGGGAGGAGGGGGGCTGGAAACAATACTCTTTGCCCTCATCCCATGCTGACCCCAGATAGGAACCCCCACTGTCCTTCTGGGAGCTTCCAGGCAGGCTGAAAATCTCAAGGCTTTGCTGCAGGCTGGGAGATGCCCTGGCACTGACTTCAGAGATGAATGCATGTTTGGGGCGATCTGAAGACTATGAGCCTAGGGAGAACTTTTAGTGTCCCTGTTGGCTCTCTGGGATAGCCAGTCAGCCTGGCTGTCTCCCAGGCTCTTCTGCACGCCCCCCCCCCCCCCCCCCCCAGCCTCGGATCCGGCCTCAACGCACCGAGCTTCCGCACGAGGGCGCATCCGCACTCGGACGCCAGGGGCTTGTGCCACGGACTCCCCGGAAATATGCCCCAGAGCGGGCTCCTTCCTACGGCGGGCCCCTCCTAGGCTCAAGTTACAAACTCCTTGCCCTGGAGCCGGAGCCCAGGATTCGACCCCGCGCGGGAGCCGGGTTTTGGGGCGCCACGCAGTTCCGACGGAACCTCCCGGAGATGCTGCAAATCTGCAAACGCGCGGGACTGGACGCGCCTCTCCAGACCGCGGCTAGAACTTGGGTGTTTTTTCTTTTTTTTTTTTTCCTTTCTTTCTTTACTATCAGCGCCCCGCCCACCAGCCGCGCGGTCTCCGCCTGCGTCCCGCCCTTGCCCAAGTTGGGCGGTGTTTATTATTGTACGAATTCAAGCTCGGATTTGCCTGGGAGTTTAGAAGTAGCGCTGCGGAGGCGCGCCTTTCGGGAGAGGCAGGGATGTGCTGCTGGACTCCGGGTGCCGGGCAAGCTCCAGGCAGGGCTCGGGGTGCGGAGGGGGCGGTGCGCAAGGGTACCGGTGTCTCTTCCTCTGGGTCTGTTGGAGCGGGAGCCGAGGCCGGACATCTGGCCAGATCCAAGCTTGAATTTGCCGGCGGCCGCGCGGGTCTGGGGAGGTTGGGTGACCACGGGAACTATGGAACCGCGGCTTGCATATGCTGGGGCGCTCAGGTGTTTCCTTCACCCCAGGGTTGAAAGGGGTGCTCTGGGGCGAGCCAGGGATCCAGAGAGAGGGCAGCCCCCAGCTCTCTCCTGGCTAGAGGGCCATCCTGACCACCTAGGCTGGAGTCAGGCTGGGCTGGACGGTTGGCCTAAGTTAGAAATGCAGCGCCCCGGAGGGAGGCCCGGGGCTGTCCCAGCGCCCGGCCTGGCGCTCCCTCAAGCCGCCCTGCACCCAAACCGGTTTTTCCGACCCTGATTTTGCCTTCCTTTTGCGTGTGCCAAACTTACCCACTGCCCTACTGTCTATCCAGACCACCCCCCAAAAGATAGTTACTTTATGGGTTCCCCATTTTGGGGTGGGATTCTCCTGTCTTTCCCTTGTTCAGGGGTGACCTGGCCTTTCCTAAGCAGATGTGGCCTCTTTGTGACCCCAGCAGCAGACCTGCGCCTCCCCAGGGCACTACGGTGACTCTCACCCCCTTCCCAGCAGAGCAAGGTGGTGGGCCACCCCTATACCCACCTGCCGCCCTCACCCCTCACTCTTTTCTGGGGGCATCCCCACAGGGTTTATTCAATGAAACGCTAATTCAATTATCCCAAGTGTTTTTTTTTCTTTTAAAAATATTCAGCAGAGATCATAAACAGGAACTAGTCCCGCTGATGCCCCCACCCCCACCCCACAGCAGCAGTGGAGCAGGAGAGGGCTCCTGAACCCGAATCATTCAGGGTTTTTGATTCAAAGCATGACGTGGCTGAATGTAAAATGAGACAGGGTGGGGGTGCTTACACCCCAGGGTGAGTGGGGGGGAGTAGGTGGAGAGCAAGCAGGCTTCCCAAATGCTTAATGTAATCACGGGCCAGCTGCGTGCACTTGTAAAGTTGTTATAACCCCCCTCCTTGTTATAAACAGGAAAGCGCAGAATATAAAGCAAGAGACCCGCATTCACAAATACCAGCTCTCCTGCGACAGCTGCCAAATTCCCCTTTTATGGTGTTCCTCAGTCCCATCAGAAGGACCTTAGCTTCTCCCCACTGACCTCTCCAAACAGGGTTTGTTTTGATACTACCCTCAACTAAGCTGTGGACCACGTACCCATGCCCTCTCTAGCTCCCCAACACCCTGTGCCTTGGCTTCGGGGGAAGCTGGGCTCCTGGAGGGCCTCTTCTGGGTCGCCCAGGGAGCCCTGGAGATAGAGGCTTACCCCCTCCTGGATACCAACCCCCTCCACCACCACCCCGCCCCCCAGTGCCTCCATCTCCTGCAGGGCATCTCAATGGTTTCTCCAAGGAGCAATGCGCCCTCTGCTCCGGAGACTCCCAGACCTCTTAGATAGACACGCCACTCCCTCCACCCAAATATCTAAAAGCTTTCAAAGACCTCAGGAGGCATTTATGAGTCGTGCCATCTCCACATCTATGAGTGCAGAGAGAAGAAAAGATCTTTTGTGGAAGGCTCTGGATAACTGAGCTCCCCCAAGCCAGCCGTAAAACTCACCCCTGTGCCCCCCGCCCATCCCCACCTCTCCTTCCTGGCCGGGCAGACCCCGCTTGGAGCCAGAGCCACCGCGGTCCACATCCTGCCTCACTGACTGTGTGTGCTTACAGCGTCAAGGGGTGGACGTGATATTTCAAACATCAGATCAGTGCGTTTATATATTGGGTGCCCGGAAATTTTTCCAAATAAACACAGCTTGATTCAACTTGGGTGGGCGGACTTATCAACAGACTAATTCTATAAACAAATGAAGGAATAGCCCCGAAACCGATTGGCTGGTATCAAAAAGACACGTGGAGGGAAAAGCTTGGAGTTTTTCAGCAATGAAATTTTAATTAATGTGGGTGGGCTGAGCACACAACGACTGTTTATCATAGACAATTTATTTTCCAGCGCTAAGTCAACATATAATAGCAAACTTACAACAATTATTTAACATTTTTAAAGCCATGAAGGGACAGAGCACGGAGCGGCCAGGGAGAGCGGCAGAGCGGGAGGCAGAAGCACGGCGGGCTCCCCGGGAGGGCCCTCGCCGAGCGGGGCGCAGTCCCTAAGCCGCTGGGTCGCCTGCGTCGTCGCGGGGAGCGCGGGGCCGGCTGCCTCGCCATGAGCCACCTCTTCGGGCCCCGGCTGCCTGCACTGGCGGCCTCACCCATGCTCTATCTGTACGGCCCCGAGAGGCCCGGGCTGCCTCTGGCCTTCGCCCCCGCGGCCGCTCTGACCGCCTCGGGCCGGGCGGAGCCCCCCCAGAAGCCGCCCTACAGCTACATCGCGCTCATAGCCATGGCGATCCAGGACGCGCCCGAGCAGAGGGTCACCCTGAACGGCATCTACCAGTTCATCATGGACCGCTTCCCCTTCTACCACGACAACCGGCAAGGCTGGCAGAACAGCATCCGCCACAACCTCTCGCTCAACGAGTGCTTCGTCAAGGTGCCCCGCGAGAAGGGGCGGCCCGGCAAGGGCAGCTACTGGACGCTGGACCCCCGCTGCCTGGATATGTTTGAGAACGGCAACTACCGGCGGCGGAAGAGGAAGCCCAAGCCCGGCGCGGGGCCCCCGGAGGCCAAGCGGGCCCGCGGCGAGACGCAGCAGCGCGGCTCAGAGGCGCAGCCCCGGGCCGGGAGCGGGGCGGGGAGCGGGGCGGGGAGCCGGGCAGGGCGGCGCGGGCCCGAGACCCCCGGCCAGGAGGGAGCGCCTGCGCGCCCCTCGCCGCTCCGGGACGGCTCCTCTCCGCCCGCGCCCCTCCGCTGGTCTGGGCCCGCGTCGCCGGAGGAGGACGCCGGCGATGCTGTCCAGGGCGCAGCGGCCTTGGCCATAGGCCAGCCAGCGTGCACGGTGGATGGCGCGGATGGCCCGGGGTCCCCCCCACGCCCCGCTTCCCACAGCTCTCCCAAGAGCTCCGACAAGTCCAAGAGCTTCAGCATAGACAGCATCCTGGCCGGCCGGCAGGGTCAGAAGCCTGCTGGAGGGGGCGAGTTCCTGGGGGGCGCCAAGCCGGGCCCCGGCAGCTGTCTGGGTGCCTCGCTGCTGGCCACCTCCTCAAGCCTCCGGCCGCCTTTCAATGCTTCCCTGATGCTCGACCCGCACGTCCAGGGCGGCTTTTACCAGCTCGGGATCCCTTTCCTGTCCTATTTCCCCTTGCAGCTTCCAGACACGGTGTTGCACTTCCAGTAAAGCAAACTGTGGCTGGCACAGGTCCTTCCTCTACCCTGGGCTGTGCTTGTGAGCGACCAGGGGTCCCATTGCTGGGGGAAGGAGCCACGTTTTTTGAAAACAAGTATCTTTTCTTCTGCAACGTGTGGATCCTGGGAAGTGTTACCAACTTTTGTGCACGCAGGTGGGCACAGTCGCCTGCCTTCTCCCGAGGTGAGGCGGATTTTTCCTGAACCTGGAGCAACTTCAGAGATTTAAAAGACCCTGCCTGGCTAGGACTTGGGCATCGCGGACCTCCTACTGCGAGAGCAGGAGAACTCCTTGGCCTTAGGTCAGTCTAAGGTTGTGATCTTCCGCTACCCACTGCAGGTCGTACACGTCCAGAGCAGCAAGGGCCCAGACAGCTGGAGAGCAGGACCAAATGAAGCGGCAGGGTGGTTTCAAAAAGAGCCACGGTGGGACTGTGGTCAGCTCCGTTGTCGCTGTGGCTCAGGCCCTGGCTTTGAGTCCATGGAGTGATGATGGGTGTCCACAGCTGGATTTATCCGTGAACTCTAGCTGTGGAAAAACCGGGAGCAACCTCTGTTTTTCATATTCTTTGGGAGACCTAGGGCCTGGTGAGGATTTACAACCCATGTCCAGGTGGAAGCTAAGAAACCACACTTTTATTTTAAATAGAGAATCTCTCTCTCTCTCTCTTTTTTCTTCCTAGACAGTAAAAGGAATATGCTATATTCTTTGGCTAGATGCTCGACTCTTTTCCTACAACAATTGCCCTGTGAAAATGTCTATATTAACAACCTTTATTAAGAAAGTGCACTCTATATAATAGCATTTTGTTGCATTATGATAGCTCGCTAGTCAGTACCCATGATCTCCAAGACATGTTGCCAGCATTAGCAGGCGTCCTGTCTTGTTGCTTTTGTTTTTAAGGGATCAAAAGATAGCAGAGGAGAACGGAAATGTGTGAGGGGGATGGAAGGTGTCTTAGACACATAAGATTTTCCATTTGCATGCTTTTTCAAGATCTAGGTTTGATTTTTTACTACATTTTCCAGACCTGTGTACTAAAGGACCGCCTTTATTCAAAAAACTTGGGTGAAACAAACATAAAAAGCAGATACTGGGAGAGAGGGGTCATATGGGGCAGAGGAAGGGAATCTCCTGGTATCTACTAGAGGGTGCCTCTCTGGACCCCAAAGAACAGGAGGCTCAAGAGGAGGAGAGGAGGATTCTTTCAGACATTCCCAGCTGATGGCATCTCAGCCTGCCACCCAGCTCCTCCCTCCAAGCCCCCACCCATCAAGCCTAGAGCCAAAAGCTAAATAAACACCTTGTGGAGGTGACTAGAAATCTGAAGGGTGGGGAACAGGAAGTTGGGGGGGGGCGGGGAGGTTTCTGCAACAAAGATCTGGTTAAGAAAATGGAGATTTTAACAGCCCAATTCAGCTTGGAACTTTTGGGAAGTGCATCTAACCTCTTATAGTATCTCTCTTTGGGTTCCCTTAGGTGGGAAACTGAATTTCCTGAACCTCTGGGTTACTTTAATTTTATCTGATGTGGGAAAGGTACAATAAGTAAGTCATGAGTTCTGGAGGTAGGCTGAAATGGATCTTCAAAATAACTTTAAAAATAATTTCCAGGACTTATATAAAAATGAACACAAACTTTATGGCAAGAGACAGCCTATTGGTTAGTATACTCAAAAGGATGTTTCGGATAAGCATAATAATTTAATAGTTAGTAGGCACAGAGTTGCCTTTCTGAGGATTTATTCTTAGAGCCATGTGCTACTGACTCATAAGTTTCCCATCCTACCCAGGTTGGTGGGAACATTTTGGTGAGCTGCACAGTGTCCTTGATTTTAAGAACTTTGATGAGATTCCCATTGTTGAGATCCAGGCTCACTGCGATTAACCTACACCGTGGTGGAAGGGCTGTCATGGGTATTTTGTTATCCCAAAGTCTCAGCCTCTGCAAATAAAGTTGTTTTTTCATTAACCTCTCAGTGACTGGTTCAGTGGATTACTGGGGGGAATAAGCAAACAGTGTAATAGGAGAGAGGAGTCGGGGATTATATTTGGGAGCCCTGTCAGCATCTCAGGGGCTCTGCCTTCTGAGGGTGAGTTCACACACAGACTGTTGAGTAGGAGCAGAGAAGCCTGGGGCCAGCGGGTGCTTTTGGAACATCATGGAAACTCCACTGTGTAGGTTATGGTTTTAGTTTTTCTTTTTTGTGTTTGATTTGCTATCTCACGCATTTTGTTAATTTATGATGGCTGCTTTCTGGAGAAGCCAATAATCTAATCCTGCCATTTTATTTTATTTTCATTTATTTATTTTTTTAAAAAAGATTTTATTTATTTATTCACAAGAGACACAGGGAGAGAGATGGAGGCAGAGACACAGGTAGAGGGAGAAGCAGTCTCCATGCAGGGAGCCCGACGCGGGACTCGATCCCAGGTCTCCGGGATCACACCCCTTGGGCCAAAGGCGGCGCTAAATCGCTGAGCCAGATTTCGGGGCTGCCCAAATCCTGCCATTTTAAAAAAGATGGCATTTTAGAGTTACGATTCCAAGAAGTATAATATAAACATTATTTTTATGGCTCGGAAAAAAAAAGGCAGGAGTATGTATCTGCTTTGTAAGAGTGTTTATACATACATTAAGAGGAATTCTGTTACC
Organism: Canis lupus dingo; assembly: GCF_003254725.2. Taxonomy (NCBI): domain Eukaryota; kingdom Metazoa; phylum Chordata; class Mammalia; order Carnivora; family Canidae; genus Canis; species Canis lupus. Next base: position 66,414,834 of record NC_064247.1, on the reverse strand, counting down.
TAATCCCCCGCATCCATCTGGTTTGGAAAGGCTGTGGGGGATTGAACAGTAGGATGATGGAATCTATGGAATCTATATAATCCCATGAATATTCCTTCCCACTGAAGAAAAAGAGGACCAGTTGCCTTTCACAATTCACACAGCTGTTTCAGTGCTCCAGATTTATTCGTGGGCTCCAAATTGTAGATCAATGAGTGTTTTTTGTAGATCAATAAAAAATGGTTTCTACTCTTATTTAAGGCAAACTCTCCTTTATATTCAGGGTAAACCAGAAGCAACCTTGTCATTCTGCTCTTCAGCAATCTGAAGGTACACCTCTGTGCTCTCTTCTAAACAAAGGGAATGGGTTCTGTTTCTCTGAAAAAGGTCTTTGGTTCAAGCTCAGTGTATACACACACACACACATGCGTGTACACACACGGGTGGATACACGATCATAATGGGGATATAGGAGGTGTACAGTGTACAATGATAAATACATAAGTGTGGATACACATGCATGGGTGAATATATGCACACGTGTATTTGTACATGTGTATGTGTGTATATATGTGTATGCTCTGTACACATGAATGCTCAGAGTTCATCCTTTTTTGCACATAAGTGGAACAGATGGGATCATATCAAATACTGAATCCTTTCAAATTAATCCAAGTATTGATACTCTCAAAGATTTTCTTTTTTCTTTTTCTATATAGTTCAAGCCAGGGAAAATTTGGGTTTTGCACTAGTCTGATGAAACTAATAAAGATTTCATTAAAGGATCCTGGAAGACACACCAACATCGAGACCTTTATTTCTACGACTAGTGAAAGGATAAGAGAACTTTGCAAAGGAAAGGCCTTTTGGATGTTCACTGGCTGTTGTAGCAGCTAATGGCCTTCCTGGCACTCAAATGCCTCCTAAGGTTTTCCAGGACCTGAACAGGATGTGATTTGCCATTTTGGACCTAATTGCATCTCTCTGTGAAGGAGGTCACATGTGGCCTCTACCATTTTGCGAAGAGTGGTCAGTGTGTATCCATGTGTGGGTTAAAGAATTGGCCACATGTAATGTTACTGTTGCAGCTGGAGGCCAGAGCCCACTGCCCACACACTGGTAGACTAATGTTAACATCATAAACGTGGGGGACATTTCCAGTAGCTGGCTGCACTCAAGTGAGAGCCACAGCTTTGTATACTTCCCATCTTCACGGGAGCTGGAAACATCTCCTTGCTTCCATGAAGCAAAGGTTGTTCCACAGAGTAAAAAAAAAAAAAAAAAAAAAAAGCACAAAGTAACAAGTTCATTAATTAAAAATAAAGAGAATGAGTTTGTTGGAAAGGTAAAATTCTTTGGCTCCACATTTCAAACAGTTTTTTAAAAAATGTCTGAACTGCTAAATGGCAAGTTCTCTATCACTTTTGTCCTTTTCCAGGGGTTCCTTACTCAGGAACCCCATACTTGGGGTTCTCCAGGACCAGGTACACACCATACATGTGTGCAGCAGCAGCCTAGTGGCGAGCTATAAGGGGTGCTGGAGCCTGGGCAGAGCTGAGGGTCTGTCTCTTCCAATGGCATCCAAATGCCAATTTCACTGGACAGACCATGTGAGGGGCACCCAGTCCTGATGTTTTCAAGCCCAGGGGTCTACACCATTGTGGGTTGATGGGAGTGGGTACAAGATTCAGTTCTGCCCCTGGAAGGTGGCTACAAGGAAAGAGGGTAACCAGAGCACATGTCCTAGGTCCTGGGGGTGGGGATACAGTCAACACTGTCATCTTTATTTCCCCTGGCAGGGAGGAGGGAGGCGAAGGGGAGGTGGTGGCCGAAGATTTGGTCCTAATCTTTTTCCATGAGGCATGAGAATCAGGGCTCCAGCAGGAAACAGAAAGCCCCTGCCCAATGGAAGAGACAAAGTTGGAAGGACTGCTTATGGGGGAGTGGCCCAGGGGAAGGGCACATCCATGGGGAGTGAGGGCGCATGTGGTCGGAGCCACGGTGTTGCATAGGTAGAAGCCGAGGAGAAATACCCCAACCTGTCTCCTCTCCTGCCTTCCAGCCTCATGTGGATACCCCTGATGGCTGACCCTGCTACAAGTCCAGCCTACAAGGGAACCCAGGTAATGCAGTACATAGGGGTCAAACCTGCAAGGGCAAGAGGGGCTGAGAATGCATGGGTGTGGGGGCGGGGCAGACAGAGTATACCCAGCACCATGGTGGAGGCGAAGGTCCTTCCTTCAGGGCCTGTTGGTGGCAGCTGCCCTGACCACACTGTTGGTCCAAGAGCCAAGCCTAGGATGCCTTGGACAATACTGGCAGCTACAGCTGGCCTGCCGGGAGATCGGATTGTCCTATCTCCCAAGCTCCCAAGAGTGGTGACTCTAGAGCCTGTCTGAGACCCTCTTAAGAAGGCAGGGCCTGGCTCTGGACTTAGCTCCTGGGGGCCTGTCCTCAGCCATGCAGTCTCTGCCTTCACAGCTTTGAGCCTGAGTTGCTGAGGGCTGTGAATGACTGCACATGGAAATCTATCAGTTCACTGAGAATCCAAAACAAAGTCACCTTTTACTGAAAGTGTTCTGAATGTGGCCAGTACAATCTCATCCTCACAGGACACATGGACCTCACGCTGGTGAGGGCATCTCCTGGCCCCAGTGCAGAGGAAGTAGGGCACAAAGGAAGTGTCTGGGCGCCAGGACAGCACCAAGGTCAAGCCCTCTTGGAAGGTGGAGGGATACTCCGGTGTCCACGGGACTGTGTCACCTTGGACAACACTAAGTTTAAAGCATGACTCAGGTCCTCATAATGTGCAATGTAAAATATTAGAAGTATCATGCCTCTCTAGTGTGCTGGCATCACTACTTTCCCAGGTAGCTGGTCACCATGAACTACCTCCTGTTTCTAGGCTTTTCTGGACACATCTAGCAGTGGGTAAGAATTCCTCTCATTACTGTCTTATTGACTTGTTACCATTCAGCAGGTTGAGTTTGGTGGGAATGGAGAGGGATACATTAATCTGGTTAAAAATGTGCCCTTGGGGCCCACCAGGCAGAAGCTAATAACCCAGCTCTGCCCTTTTGTGTTGTGTGACATCAGCAAAGTGACCGAACACTTCTATGCCTTAACCTTCTCATCTGTACAAATGGGTATTGTATCAGCAGCTGCCTCGCGTATCTGTCCTGAGGAGTAAAGTAAATGATGGGTATAGGTCCATAAAACAATGCCTGCCCCAATCTCCATCTCAAAGTGGCCATCACCATGATGGCTCCTGCACGCAGAAAGCGCCCAGTAAATGGGAGGTCTGTATACAGACGTAGCCTCTAATCTAAACACTTTTGTTTTATGGGCTCATTTGTGTCTTCCTAGTTATGTACAAAATCATGAATCAACAGCTCTGCTCACATTATGTAATTGTGTAGGTAGCAGAAGACTTCTGGGGGCGGACTTCTCCGGGGAGGCTGGGATGCGTTTTCATCCCTTCATTGCCCGTGTTACGTCTCTTGAGATGATCCATCCGTTTGAACATGAAACCAAAAGCAAAATAAGCAGCTATGCATAGAGTTGGGGGGATCTTAGGAAAGCCACGGGAGAGCCAATCCCACAGGCCAAAGAGAGCGAGGTCCCTTTGGCATTTCCTTGCGTTGTGCGGGAGCTTAGAGGGGCTTCCCAGGGCCGGCTCTCTAGCCATTGTGAACCCAAGGGCCCTGGGAATGAATGCAAGTCTTTATTTCTGCCCTCAGCACCGGGGCCACTCCTGGGGAGAAAGGGACCAGCCTAAGGAGCAGTGTTCCTTAAACTCTCGTGTTTCATAGCCCGCCTTATAAAGTGTAAGGGACGTTTCTTTAAATGCTGTGGCTAAATATAGCAGGGGCTTGGTCAGCTAGAGCATTTTTAGAAAGCATATTACAAATCAGGAATGTTTTGAAGAAATAAATAAACTTTCCCACATTTTTGGACTTTGAGTCGGCGCTGTGGGCTCCATCTTGGGAGCCTGCTGGTGGGGGGTGGGGGGGTCACCACAAATAATTCACATTCGGGCTCCTGCTGGTGGCTGAGTACCCTGGCAGTGACCCCCCTCCCTTCCCTCCACTGGGCGTGGGTGGGAGATACTGTTAGGCCACGGCACCCCGCGTCTGAGGAAGGGCTGCTCAGGGACGTAAGGAAGTGAGGATTAAAGAGAAATAAATCTACGTCTAGCACGTTTCGCCATTTGTCTGGTCTTGTTCTGGGTGTTTATTGGACTTTTCTGCGAGAGCACAATGATCCTGGGGGGCGGTGATGCCCACTCTCTGTTGCAGGACAGCCTGCAACTCTGGCCGCTTTCAGGGCCTGTGGCCTGTCCCCAGGGACCCCCCCCCCAATTGGGTCAGACTGTGGTGGGACCGGACGGCGTGTCTCTAAAGGCCGCTCGGGCGAGTCTGCTCTGCAGCCAGAATGGAGAGCCACTCCGGGGAGGGGGCCCGGCAGTCTGGCGGATCTGTGGGGGCCAAAGGACCATCCTATCCTTTCTTCTCACTTGCTATTCCTGGCTTACATGTGATCGGAGTAAATCCCTGGTTTCTGTCCAAGGCCTCAACTGTGCTTCTGTACTCTGGGTAGCAGCACCCTGCACTAAAGCAGCCGTTGTAGAGTTTGTAGTGTTCATGAAAGAAACGGGGAACATAGGTAAGGGGGGTATTGAAAAGGGAGCAAACCTGCAATCCCCTGACCGCCTGTTACTATCGCCTCCTCCGAGAGATTATAGAAGGCTGGCATTTCTAGGGTGTCCTGGTAGGACCCTCTGGATGGACAAAGAGAGGTATATGCACACACGTGTTTACACACACAAATATGTGTAGATTGTCTTTTACTTCATCACTGCCACCACCACCATCATCATCACCCTGTCACTGAGGAGCTGTTTTACATTCTCTGTGCAGGGCCATGCACAGTGCTGGGGACGGAGACCTCTATAAGGTACAGTCCCTTCTCTGGCGACAGCCCAACAACAGAGGGAGGTGAGCAGATGTGAGATTTGCTCGTTTACTTATTAAAACTTTTCACTTTGGGACAGCCCTGGTGGCTCAGCGGTTTAGCGCCACCTTCAGCCCAGGGTGTGATCCTGGAGATGGGGGATGGAGTCCCACATCGGGCTCCCTGCGTGGAGCCTGCTTCTCCCTCTGCCTGTGTCTCTGCCTCTCTCTCTCTCTCTGTGTCTCTCATGAATAAATAAATAAAATCTTTAAAAAAAACTTTTCACTTTGAAATAATTATGGACTCACAGGAAGGAACAAAGAAATGTCCAGGGAGGTGAGAGAGATTTGTTTTTAAAGATTTATTTGACAGAGAGAGTACAAGCATGGGGAGTGGGAGGGAGAAGCAGACTCACCACTGAGCAGGGAGCCCAATGCGGGGCTCGATCCCAGGACCCCAGGATCATGACCTGAGCCGAAGGCAGACGCTTCACCCAGGCACACTGAGAGACACTTATTTTGTACAAGAATTCTTTTTTTTTAAAGATTTATTTTTATTTATTTATGATAGACATAGAGGGAGAGAGGCAGAGACACAGGAAGAGGGAGAAGCAGGCTCCATGCCGGGAGCCTGACGTGGGACTCGATCCTGGGACTCCAGGATCGTGCCCTGGGCCAAAGGCAGGTGCGAAACCGCTGAGCCACCCAGGGATCCCCTGTACAAGAATTCTTAAGTCATTCTGTGATCTAATTTTATTTAATTTAATTTTTTAAAGATTTTATTTGTTTATTCATGAGAGAGAGAGAGAGAGTGAGAGAGGCAGAGACACAAGCAGAGAGAGAAGCAGGCTCCATGCAGCCTGACACGGGACTCGATCCCAGGTCTCCAGGATCACACCCCGGGCTGAAGGTGGCACTAAACTGCTGAGCCACCTGGGCTGCCCCTGTGATCTAATTTTAATTTCTGGCACCAGGGATTGGGGGCACAGACCCCCACCAAGTGATGGCTGCTTGACAGATCTGCTCAGTGACCTTGCTGTCCCCGCTCTCCTGGTCATGGGGGTGCCACGCCGGCTTCTCTGTTTGAGCCATGCCAGATCTCAAGCTCCGCTTTCCTGTGGGTTCCTATTCTTCCAGCTGTTATGAAAATTACGGAGATACCTGCTGGCGAGCAAGACGGACTTCTGTTGTCTGTGGGGCCTGGTGGGTCTCTACCTGGATCGAGCCCTGGAATCACCAGGGAGCTCTACAAACTATTGACGGGTTGGTCACAGCCCCTGATGATATATTAGAGACATCTCCAAACGGTTCTAGTGTGCAGCTGACTTCAGGGACCCGTGGTTTCGATATCAGTAAGGGAAGGTCTGAGGTCAAGTGCCCGGATTATTCAGAAAAACCACTTGGCATGAAGAAACAGAAAAGTAGGCTTGGAGCTGAATGAAGCTGACCAGCTGTTGACATTATTCAAGGCTCCATCGCTCCTTGCACGCCCTCCTGGGAGAAGGTATTGAGCACATGATCTTTGCCACACATCATCTCATTGAATCATTACAATGATTACATCATCTGCTTGATGGATGAGCTAAATCCAAATTGGTGGAGGGGAACCTGACCTAGTCAGGGAGAACCTGAGTCTACAATGGAGACCATTTCTTCCTGAAGCTCCCAACCCTTCTTCACACCTTCTTGATGCAGCATTTCAGCTTGGGGTGGAGGAAGCACAGGCACTCAGGGATGTGCAGAGAGCAGTGGGAGGGTTTATATTTCCCACAATTGGGAATGTGACTGGTACCAAGTGACCTCTGTCATCAGAATCACTAGTCGCTCTTTGGCTAACCAACAGTGAGTGCCCACTAACAGCCAAGCACACACACCTTTGGGGTATCTAAGAGCACCAGGCCCAGATCTTGTCCTCGAGGGTTTTGTGTGCTGGTGGGAAGCCCTGGGGAAGGAAACAGACATGCACAGAGCAGCCCTGCACAGCACAGTTATCTGACTCAAAATATCAACAGTGTCAGGGCTCGCCAGATCCTGCACGGCGTGACTCTGTGAGATCCTGACAACCAAGAATGGAGCGGATGGCATAAGTCACATTTCTCTCATTTTCTCACCTCTCTTGGATTTGCAAGCTAATGGGTCTCTTAACTCCCAGACCGGTGAGCCAAAAAAGGAGTAATTTCACGATGCTCAGTAGCCACATTAAAAAAAATTAAAAAAAAAAAAAAAACTAAACTGAAAAAGAAACAGGTGCAGTTAATTTTAGCTATGTATTCTATTTAACCCCACACATTAGAAATACTACCATTTCAACAAGTAACTGAATACTGGAAAGTATTGAGGTACTTCACATTTTTTTTGTGTGGTTCTGAGTCCTCGAAACCCAGCATGTTTTCTGCTTATAGACAAGCCACGCTGCAGGTGCTCAGGGGCAGTGCATACCTGGTGGCCTCCCCCCGCCCCCAACTGGCAGGTGCGGTTCCAGATTCTCTTTGGTTGCCGCGCCACACACTCTAGAAATCCGAAATTCTGTGTAGAACTTATCCCCAGTGCAGTGAGGTAATAAGCTCTGCCAGAGCAAAGGTTGTAGTGCCCACCACACAGTAGGCATCCAAAAAATGTTCCAGGATTGCATTTGCCTTGATGTCTGACTCTCTTGTTTGAGTGGATGTCCCTCAGCTTTTGATAAGCACATGCTTGGTGCATAACAGTCAATATTTTTGAATGGACGCACAATCTTATGAAGACATGTGCCCCCACTCCCGATGTCTTCTTCCATCTGGGGTTGCTCTGACAACCCCTTTACACACAGCTCGGGAGCCAGTGGTAGGTTTTATCTGACAGGTAAATGTAGATAATATTAACTGGGCACTGACGTCCAGCCTGGCTTTTCCCCTTGGGAGTGAGCTATCCTCAGGAGGCACACATTCTGTTTACTCTCAAGGGCCTGGGGGCAGGGGCAGAGGTGGTCCAGAGCTGCCCGGGGCTGATGGGCAAGTCTGTTGCTCACCATGGATCTAAGTCACATTCTCCAACTGAGTTTTTAAAACAAATGTGTTGGCTTCATTCAGCTCAATCCCATCATTTCCCCAATGGTTCAGAATTCAGGCAAATCCCCAGTTTTACTGGTGAGAACCCCACCAAGGGGCAAGGAGGAGGTGTGAACTCCCTGAGGCACAAAATTATATAGTGTAGGGTCGCAGGGGGCTCCCAGCTCCCAGTCTGCAGTGCGGGGGTCAGGCTGCAGCGCATGAGAAAAATGCTAGCCGGAATAGCTTTTCTCACTCTGGATGCGCCCCTGCAGGCAAGGACCTCCCCGAAGAATCAAAGGGAGTGGGGCCTTTAGAGCACCGTGAAAAAGACCCAGGGTTCCGTGTTTAATCCCCACAGCATCCAAAGGGACAGGGAGACCGTTCAAACTGCAGACTCGACCTCTGGATTTATTGGTTTGTGAGTGTGCTGTGTCCCATCCCCTCTGGTGAGAAGGATGCTCCCGGGAAGTGGGGATGGGGGTGGGATAAGAACAAGAAGGCGGGGCAGCAGCTGGGGACTGTGAGAAACAGGAAAAGTCCTTGGAGCTCCATTAAGAGCAGGCGGTTGTCTTTCCCAGCAACAGAAATTCTCCATGGGCCCCATAATTCATGCCGCAGAGGCGAGCTTGAAATCAGCTCAGAGGAGCTGCTCTCGGTATGACCACCGACTATGATGTGTGTGTGTGTGTATGCATATGTGTGTATGTGTGTATATGCACGTGCGCATGCATGTGTACATGTATCTATGTGTGTGCATGTGTGTACGTGTACGAATGTGTGCCTATGCATGTGCGTCTGTGCATGTATGCATGTGTGTCTATGTGCCTGTGCATGTAGTGCGCGTGTGTATGCGTGTGCTTCTATGGGTGTGCGCATGTGTCTATGCATGTGTATGCATGTGTGTGACAGAAAGAGGCTTTGAGGGGACAAGACTGTCCAGCAGTGATCCTTCCTCCATCCCCAGATTGGGGGGACCCTGCCGGCACCCAGCACGTCCTCCCCCTACGCTCCGAGTCCCACAGAGATTCTTCAATCCTCAGAGAGCTTCCTGAGCCTTTGTTTTCATTAGCAAAGCAATATGTAATAATAGTTGTTAAAATAATTGTATTTCTGTTTTTACATCTGTAAAGATTAAGTTAAACAGTATGAAGCCCATTAAACTATTTCATGACACGCTGCCGTAAATTGCCCTTCGTTCCCACTGCTACTATTATTCCAGAGTAAACTTCAGAGATCGGGCGGCTGCCACGAAGGGTTATTTATAGCGGCTCATTCATCAATAAAAAACTTCAAAAGGAATCTGTTACTCTTCTATTGGGAAGCCAAAGAAAACTCACATAAAGACAGCCCTGTTAAGAAACAAAGCGGAGGCGACCGCAGGACATTTAGTTAAGTAAAATCCTGATTTCTAACAAATACCATGTCGCAAAAAGAGATTGCTGGCAACGTGAATCCATTTAAGCAACTCCGATCCCATTGGATAGTTAAAATAAGCTGTTAAACAGTTGTATTTACGTTGGCTTCAAAGGGCCTGGGCCTCCTTTGGGGTTTTAAAAGTGTAATAGGTTTGTGATCCTGACGTAGCAGAGCAAATCTTTTCATCTTAAGCAAGCTCGGGGGACGGACTCATCCCTTTGCCTCTTGCTTATGGTTTGAGTCTACAGTTTTCTCTGCTTTTAGTAGGAACTTGGGCTGGGGATTGGAGTAGCGTCTGTAATGGTGGGACTACCATTCGTTGAACACTTACTATGTTCTTGGTACCTACCCTTCAGAAGCAGGTACTCCTGGCTCTATCTTGCAGCTGAAAAAGTTGGACTTGAGGACATCCGAGTCCATGTCCGTCACGTGGGCCTCAAAACATGACCCATATATGACCCCGTCTTTTGGGACATCTTAGAACCGCAGTGATTGGTTTCATGTCAGGTCCCAAAGCATGACCAGGTGCAGCCATTTGCACTTTCACGGGACAAAACAACCACCAAACACCTGGCTCACCAGTGAAGGTGAACCCCAAGATGTCAGATGATGGAAGCCCTGGCACTTCTTTGAATTCCTGAGCCTCAACCCTGGACAGGACTCTGGTGGGCGCGATGCCGAGTACCTAGGAGATGAGCTGTGGGAAGGAAATCGTGTCTGACTGACTCTGTGTTGTGTAGACGGTTTGTACTTCTGGAGGTGGAGGCTGGGATGCTGACAGTGACGACATGGGCACGAGCATTCACGATCCTCAAGCAATTAGTCTGTGCTGGGAACCCTGCCAAGTGAGAGCATCATGGGTTTTATGTCACTTATTTTTCCCAGGCGTGTGATGTAAGTAGTAATGTTAGGCCCATTTCAGAGATGAACAGATTGAAGCTCAATGAATTAATTTGCACAAGGTTGCTCAGTTGGGATTGGAGAGGGCTCAACTTGGGGGCTGACCTGGGAGGCTCGTGTCCTTATGTCTCTGCCCGTGCCCGAGTGGAAGGCTCAGGCTTTGGAAGGATGGGGTTATGGTGATGGTTGTGTAGCTTGTTTACCACACAGACCTGGCCAGGAGGCTGAGTCAAGATAGAGAAGCAGCACGCCCTCTCCTTGCTGAGCTGCGCACCTCGGAGACGGTGACTCAGGAACCAGCTCTATCTGGACTGGAAATTTGGCTTTGCTACTTGTTAGCAAGTTATGCAGCCTCTTGGAGACTCAGATTTCTCACCCCTCAAATGGGGTAATAACATTGAGGCAGTGGTGAGGATTGAATGGGATGAGGTCATTTGTCTGCAGGGACTGGCAAAGCATGATAATCACTGTGGCGCCTGTTCCCCGAGCATCGCCGACTCTGGGCCAAGCCAAGAGCCTCACCTGTAGAGACACAGGCCTACGCTCCAGCCACGTTTCTAGATAGGGCTCCTCTATCCTCAGGGTGCAGAGAGGTTAGGTAGCTTGCCCAGCACCGCACAGCTCCCAGTGCGAGAGCGGGGAGGCAGAGCCAGGAGGGTGGTTGTGGAGGCCCAGGAGTCTGTTCTCATCCCTTTCTTTAGCAGATTCTCAGTGAGTATGTTTGGAACGGGTGCCACCCTCTAGAGCACACTGGCAGGGTGAAGAGGATGAGAGTCAGTGCTCATTTTGGACGTGTGCTAGCCATGACACATTTCTTGTACCACTCCAGGGACACCGCCCCCGAGGATGCTCAGAGATGGTCTAGGATGTTGTCCTCTGGTTGTGCAACACCTGATCTAAACAGGCAGCCATCCCTATGACCACTACCGTGGATCTCAGCGGGTGACCCCTAGCAGGGGTCCTGTGCTCTCTGGATTTGGTTTCCTTACCTGTCTGACAAGGCAGCGGACTCCAGTGAGGTTGGGGGACTGCGGCATTGTAATGCGCTCTGGGTTGCTGTCATTGGAGTTCGGAGGGCCCCCCTGTCGCACATGCCTGACCCTCCTTCTGGGGTCCACAGTGACTCTCAAGGGACACGCGCTTTTTTTCCAGAGCCTGAGGCAGGCACCCCATCTCAGGCACACAGAGCAGTGACCAAATTACTTCCCTTTGTGGGAACTGTGTTCATTTCCCATATGCGGGTGAGGGGGGATTTCGGAGAGCATCTCTGATTCGGGCTGGGGACCAGAACAAAATGGAAATGCTGCCTTTTGCAATTTCCTTAGATTTCTTTGAAAGCAGTTACCAGGAAGAACAGGTGACTGCAAAGAGCAGAATCACTCTCTGGCCTTGTTAGCTGGAGCTTCCAGCACTCGGCTTCCTGGCATGAGGAAGGGAGCCCGGCTTGTTGGATGCAGGATGGAGAGAGGGAAGCTAGCGCCCACCCCTGCCTGGCGCTCCCAGTGCATTCAGCGGGTCCTTCCCTTGGACCTGCTCTTGGAATTAAATGGATTCAGAGGCATTTTGGATTTGCTGACCATCTCACCCCATTTTAAAAATGCTTGGGGTTCCATAAAACTGAAAAGATATTTGCCACACCTCTTCCCCTCCATTTTTAAACCCATGTGGATTTTAAGGGGAATTTAATCCATGTGTTTCTGATTCATTTGCTCTTAACTCATCAAAACCTTGTTTCAGAAAAGCTATTTGATGTCCAAGGAGCTTTTGGAGCTGGGCTTTAAATCTTTTCAAAGTCTCCCCTTCCCAGCTTTGAAATGAGACTTTGCCTTTTGCCAAGCATAAATGAGCTCACCAGCCGAAAAAAGGTTCCTGCTTGGTTCACAATTGGAGACTGTGAATTCTCAGCGGGCTGTGAAGTTGGCGAAACCTCCCTCCTCTGAAGACCTGGTAGGTTAGGTCCCCTCTCCTCGAGGTAGGACCAGTGTCCTGCGGCCTTGGTGTCCGCCTAGGAGCCTGCTCACCGGCCACTCGCAGGCGAATGGTGGCAGTGACCGAGTCCACCGAGCCTACCACCTTGACTCTGCCTGGAGAAGCAGGGATGCTCAGAAGACATTTCGAGGAATGGTCTCCCCTCATTTAGGGGAATATAATGTAGGGGTGACTGCTAACCTCTTTATAAAGCCTGAATTATTATTTCTTAATTGAAGTAGAACTGATAGAGTCTGAATTATTTTGAACTTTTATGAAGAGAGGGTTAAGACATGTAGGAGAGTGGAGAAAGCACATCAGCCCCCGCCCATTGGGCTTTAGCAATCATCTGCTGGCTGCCCGTCTCACTTTTGAAATGAATCCTGGACTTCACATTATTTCATTCTTAAACATTTTGACCTCTATCTCTAGAATATAGGGAAGGGATCTAAAAAAAAATCCACAATACTGTAATCACAAATTGACATTAAATTCCTAAATTTCATACAATATCATGTCAGTGATTAATTTCCCCCATTTCCTCATAATGTGTTCTTTGAAAATCTTGGACCAGCCTCACTGCTTTGCTAAACTTGCTACATGTTTTCATATTTATCATTTCTTTCTCAGAGCATCCTTTTGGCGTGGCCGAGAAGGACTGAATGATTAATTTGACCAAGTGTTGTTTGCCGAGTGCCTGCCTCTTCGGGGGACGGCAAAGATGCTAGTGAGCTGGAGTTTCTGTGCCCAAGTAGGTGACACTCGGGAACCACCGTCTGCCTGATAGGAAACCAAGACCCCCAGGCTAGCTAAGCGGCTTTCCCGAGGAGTCAGGGGAGCTGGGCACATCCTTTCACCTCCAGGACCAGGACCTTCCACCCAAGCTTGAAGCCCCTCTGTGGCGTTGGGCCAAAGCCCACTCTTGGCTCCTTCTGTGGGTCTGCTGTCTGGGACTTAGCTGTGCCAGTGTGGGCGGGTCCCTTTTTACCGCCTGCCCACGAGTCCAAGGACCGCATAGAGGGTGCAGATTGCAGCCCCCCACCAGGGCCGGGCAAGTTTTTGGTTTCTTTGGTTTGACAATACTTTAAAGCACACGGTGGCTTGGAGATCTTAATCTTGGTAGCAATCCAGGCAGCCTTGTGTCTAGAGCCTTACGCCCGGCCACCTCTACCATCACCCCGGCCCCCGCGGACTGTCGGATTTGCCACCCCTGCATCACAGTGGCATCCTAGGTACTTTCCAGGCTTCACGGTGCTGCTATTAAACTATATGCGTAGATGCGGCATATGCAAACTTCTACACATGTGCAGACTCCTCCTGTCACCTCTCAGCTTATTCTAGACTCTTCCCATCACCCCAGAAGTTTCTCTGGAGCCTTCCCCAGTAGGACTTGCATGCTACAGGTAAGCGCTAATATGACTTCCACCACCCTTAGTTTTATTTACTCTTGGCTGTCATTTGCTTGCTCTGGAGCCACACAGTGTGTGCTTGTTTGTGTCCAGCTTCCCTTTCTCAGGTGATGATGTGCCTCCTGCAGGGAGTTGTGGGCAGTGCTTTGTTCCTTTTCCCCACAGGGTATGACTCCCCTGGGTGAGCGTATGGCTGTCTCCCCCTGCACAGGTGTGAGTGAACCTTGGTCTTTTCCCCTGCACGAACATACTGTGGTCTCTCTCCCCACATGGGTGTGAGTGTACCGCTGTCTCCCCAGCTGCACGAGTCTACGGCAAACCGCAGTCTCTCCCTGCACGAGTATGAGCATACAGTGGTCCCTCTCCCTGCACAAATCTGCTGCAGTGTCCCCCTGCACCAGTCTACTGCAGTCCCTTCCCGACACAGTCTGCCACTGTCCCTCTCCTGCACGAGTGTGAGTGTAGCGTAGTCTCTCTCCTTGCACGAGTCTACTGTGGTCCCTCCCCTGCACAAATATACCACAATCGATTTACCCATGGTATTGTTATAGGTGTTTGGCTTGTTTGCAGCTCTATCATGAGTACAGTTGCTATGAGGATTCTCGCACATGTCTTTCTGAAGGACATAAAGCTCTTGTTTCTGTTGGGACGTGCTTAGGAAAGGATCACAGAGCAGTCATGGGGGTCTGCCAGACAGTGTCCTGGGGAGGCAGGGCTCCTGACCTCCATTTCTGACTCCTTCTGAGGGGCTGCCTTGGGCGTATGCTTCCTCCTCTTTGCTCACCACACTGCAACACATACTGGGTGTTCAGCTAATGCAGCTAATGTTTGGGGAAGTGTACTGCATAGACCCCTTGTTCGGCACCGTTGTCCCGGCCACTGCCAGCATCCATACTACTGCCACAGATGACATTTGCACACTGCTTTTTTCTTTCTTTCTCCTTCCTTCCTTCCTCCCTCCCTCCCTTCCTTCCTTCCTTCCTTCCTTCCTTCCTTCCTTCCTTCCTTCCTTCCTTTCTTTCTTCTCCTTCTTCTTCTTCTTCTTCTTCTTCTTCTTCTTTCTTTCTTTCTTTCTTTCTTTCTTTCTTTCTTTCTTTCTTCCTTCCTTCCTTCCTTCCTTCCTTCCTTTCTTTCTTTCTTTCTTCTTTCTTTCTTTTTCAGAGAGAAAGCACGTGCATGCACCTGAGTTGGGGTAGATGGGTGGTGGGGAGGGGCAGAGGGAGAGGGAAAGAGAATCGTAAGCAGACTCTCTGCTGAACATGGAGTCCAAGGTAGGGACTTGATCCCACGACCCTAAGATCATGACCTGAGCTGAAATCAAGAGTTGATACATAAGTGACGGAGCTCCCTGACCCCAAGACACCCCTGCACACTGCTATTTCTGTCCCAGAGCTCCTCCTTTAGTCTTCCCAAAGCTTTGCGAGGCTGACATCACCATGCCCACTTTGCAGAGGGCAAAGCTGAGGCTCTGTGGAGTGAATCACTGTGTCTCCATGGTTCTGATGGAGTTGAGCTGGAACACAGATGTTCCTGAGGCCTACACGCTCAGTCACTAACCCACCCAACTGTAAGCACCCCACAGCCCTTGGCACCCCTAGCAAGCCACTGCCAGACAGCCTTCCCAGCCTTTCTGTTCCTGGGGAACGGTTTTCAGCGACAAACTCATTTCTAGACAGTTTGGCTTCCCCTGGGATGTCTCCAGGGGCTACGGTCTGTTTATAAATGGCCCCTGGGTCTTTTCCTTTACTGGCCTCTATTGACAAATAAATGGCTGACTCACAAGAGTAAAAATATACTTATGGTTTAGAGTTGTGTAGAGTTATTAAAAGTTTGTTGTGTCTACTCAGATGGCACAGCTGTGCCCCCGGATGAGGCAGCTGCCTGCACGACAGTTGGAAACTGACTCTGTTGTGGCCATGTGTTGTAGGCCATGGTGATGAGGTTCACGAGGCCGTGGGGTCAGTTTCCCTCTGTGTTCCCTCTGGAGCACAGGGTCTGGGGCCAGGAGACCCGGATGGGTGCCACAGATCTGTCGTTTCTCAGCTATGTGACCCTGGGCCAGTCATAAACCTTGACCCCAGGGTGGTCATGAGAAATGTGCAAACTTGATTTCAAACAAGTTGCCAGAATGAACGTTTTGAGATAAGAAGAGGTGGCCTGATTGGAGCTTTGAGAGGGAGGCTGGACCAGACCACAAGAGCCTGTCAAGGACTCGGAACATCGCAGCTTGTGATGCCAAGTACCTGGCACAGCCTATGACACCTCCCCATCTGGTGCCCTTGGCAGGCATTGCTAAGCGATCACAGTGTTTTCCCTGCTGGGGCTGGAAAGGGAATCTCACAGGGCAGGCTAGCGTGGGGTCTTCAGGATGCAGCCTGGGCAGCCACCAGCACCTGATGAGAGCTGGCGTGGGAGTTAGAACCCGTGTGCGCTTCTGGGAGAAGGTCGGCATCTTCCAAACTGTGAGCCACGTTCTGCTGGGACTTCTGAAGGTGGCTTCACTGGGACATCAGGCCTCCTGCTAAGTCCATGTGAATGAGCCACACAGAAAGTTATTTCCTGTCCCTCCTCGTTGCCGGCCTGTCTATGTGATAGGACGCCTCTCCAGTGACCCCTCTCTCAACACTCCTGACCTCCAAGTGTAACAAAGACAGATGAGCTTTAGCTCAGAGGCCTCGGCGGCTGGGGCGTCCGGTTTAGGCGGGGGAAGCATTGTTTGGTTTCCGTGGCATTTATTCCCACGGTCATGCCTTCTCTTGACGGCCCTACTATGGGTTTTCCATGTATGCTAGGGACAGGAAGTTCCTTATCGAGGGAGTCTTTTCTGATGCAGGTGAGTCTGTTTAGAGGAGATTCAGTGGATAAGGGAGCAGGGTGGGTGTGATTGTGTCAAAGCCCACGAAGACAGCCTCTGGTGCTGGCTGGGCTGGGTTGCTGGAGGCCATACAGGAACCCCTGTGACATGGGGGGCTCAGCCTGGGGCTCTTGGGAGCTGTGGGGAAGTATGGGCAGGCAGGCAGGCCTGGGTGGGCTTTAGCAGCCCTACGGCTGGTGTCTCGAGGCGACTCAGAGAGGGGCAGATGCAGGTGAGCGGGGGGGACAAGTGGAGCATTGTGATGGGTGCCACGGGTGAGGAAGACAAGGGCGCCATAGATGTCACCCAGGGCTTGCCACTCGCCACCATGCTCCTACTGCTGATGTGATGTCTCCACTATGCTTTGCTTATTTCCAGACCCTGGTCTTAGTTCTCAGACTTTAAAAAAATTTTGGTAAAATACATATAACATAAAATACACCCTCTTGACAATTTTTAAGTGTACAATTGAATGGCACCAAGTCCTTTCACGTTGTGCAGCCCCCCCCCCATCCATCTCCAGAGCTTTTCCGTAGTCCCAAACAGAAACTCTGTCCCCATTAAACGAGAACTCCTCATCCTCCTTCCCAGCCCCAGCACCCACCCACCACTCCACTTTCTGTCTGCAGGGATTTGACAACTCTGCGTGCCTCATATTAGTGGAACTATACACTATTTGTCCTTCTGGGACTGGTTATTCCACCCAGAATCATGTCATCAAGGTTCATCCATGTTCTAGCAGGTGCTGGAATTCCCTTCCTCTTTAAGGCTAAATATTATTCCATTGTAGGGAAACACCCCATTTTGTCTACCCATCCATCTGTCAATGGACACCCGGGTTGCTTCCACTTTTTGCCTATTGTGAATAATGTTCCTGTGAACACAGGTGTGCAAATATCTCTTTGAGACTCTGCTTTCAATTCTTTTGGGCATACCCAGAAGTGGAATTGCTGGATCGGATGACCAGACCTCAGTCCTGAAACCCCACAGGCATGAATCTCTTGTGACATGATTCAGCCTATGACTTAGATATTGTAGGGAAGATGGAACTTGCCCAACACCCTTTCAATCACAAGATATATGTCTGAACTTAGGTTCTCCAGAAGCAGAGCCTGAGACAAGGATTGGGTGCAGGGAGTTTACCTGGAAGGTGGTCCCAGGAAGCACAGGTAGGGGAGTGGGGAAGTAAGACAGGGAAGGGATGGGGGCAACAGAAATACATTGATAAGGAGGTGACCTCTGAGGTTACCTCTGAGGAGGTGCCTCTGAGGGCATCTCAGGAGATCCTAGAACAAGCCTCAAAATCAACCCATCCAAAGGGTGAGGTCACTGGGGGTATTTACTCCTTGAGTCTGGTTCACTGTTGGCTGCGGGCTGCTCTGGGGTGAGAGGGGGTTGCATTTCCTGTACAGGGTGAGGGCCTCCGAGTAGGGTACCGGCAGCCTCAGCTACAGTACAGGTGCCCCCTGAGCCCTGCCAGGGAGCCCCTCAACTCCAGAGGCTGGAGAAAAAGTATGCTTAGTTACAAGCTACCCCCCGCTCAGGGCCCCTCTGGATGGTCACCTACTGATGACAATGAGGGACGGGCAGGATTTACTGTGCAAATCAGAGAGCAAATCTTAACATACCAGAAAGACTGCAGAGAGTATCGAAAGTAGGGCCGGCAAATGGGTGCCCATGAGCACCTCTGCTCCTGACTGTCCCACCCAGTACACGTCCCCCGAACCCCTGAGCCTGGCTGATCGGAGCTGGTACGTGCAAGCAGGCCCCACTGCCCCCCAACCAGTGCTCCTTGAACACCTCGCTTCCCAGTCGGGGAGTTTAGGGACCAGAGTCAGTGAGTCTCTGGAAGCAAAGCCTTCTCTATGAGGCCACAGGCAGCACCCACGGTGGACCTTTTGGCCTTGGGAGGCACTTACCCTGAGGGACGTTCTGGTCACTCAGTCTCATGTGTCTGGAAACCAAAGAGCTAAGAGCTTCCCGCCGGGCTGTGTTCAAGCAGTAGTGAGACAGTATTTAACATTTCAGAGACAGAAGTGGCCATCCGAAAAAGCTAAAATGATATGTTTTGGCCCTGTCTCTAACCTTTGGAACGATGCCCGGCTTCCGACAGTCTGATGCTGTTTTGGGGGAGGAAATCTTGCGTTGAAGAAAAACACATTGCTTTTGTCCAATGTGCTCTCTTGTTTGGCATCTTTCATTTCAGACACCGCAGACACCATGTCTCTTGATACTCTTCGCTGCCTCCAAGTAGGGCGCGCCCTGGACACCCAGGTGGTCAGAGCCTGAGCGTTCTTGCCGGGAAGACAGAGAGAAGAGAACTCTTTTTTTTTTTTTTTTTCCTGAGAAGTAACTACTCATAGTTCTTTGCAAGACAACACATTCCCACAGAGACTTGAAAAAATCCTCCCAGGAAAGTCCTTTTTTATCAGAAAGGGATATCATCCTGTGAGTGACCAATCTGTAGAAAACAGATGTGTTCTGTGATTCACAGAATGAACCCTGGCGGTGATCAGTGGCCTCTTAGGGAACGAGTCAACACAGGTCACTTTTGACATTCTATTTGGAATCCAGAGCACAATATGGTTTAACTTGGGAATTAAAAACAAAAAAACAAATCTAGCACCATATTATCTAAAAAGCAGTTGGTCGATTCCATTGCAGAATAAATGCTAACAGGTCACTTGTAGGAATAACTACCTGCTTGCTTTTCTCCCCTCTTACATCTCTTTTAAAGATTAGTGTTGGAGTTGACATGAATGTATTCATTTTTGAGCTGAATTAGGAGGTGACTCAAATCAGAGGAAGGAAGTTGGGTCTGGGCTCTCTGGGCTCCTCGATATCTTGAGTCCCTGCTTGAACCTGGCTTCTGCTTCTCCGTTTGTAACACAGATGGTCTGAACCAAGTCAGCCTTCTCGTGCTACTATTTAATGAGAAGATAGTGTCTGTGGGGCAGAAATGTGCGCTACTGTGACCTAGGACAGTGCTGTCCAGTGGGACTTTGCACGACGACAGGAATGTTCTGCAGCACGCTGGGTGCATGGGCTCCTGCTGGGCTGCTACCAGCCCCACCCTGCTACAGGGACTCCACACGTGGCCAGAGCAAGTGAGCAACTGAGTTTTAAAAGTGATACAATTTGGGCAGCCCCGGTGGCGCGGCGGTTTAGCGCTGCCTGCAGCCTGGGGTGTGATCCTGGAGACCCGGGATCGAGTCCCACATCGGGCTCCCTGCATGGAGCCTGCTTCTCCCTCTGCCTGTGTCTCTGCCTCTCTCTTCGCTCTCTCTGAATGAATAAATAAATAAATCTTTAAAAAAAAAAAAAAAAAAAAAAAATAAAAGTGATACAATTTAATTCGCTGAAATGTAAGCTGGCTACATGTGGCTGGCAGCCGTGGTCCTGGCAGCACAGGCTTTGGAGAGAGTATGCGAACTGGCCGACACGGCAGGCCATTTCCTCTGCGGACCTCGCTTTTCTCACCAAAGAAAGAGAACTTTGAATAGATTAGGGCTTCTTAAAATTTTCCACCGAAGTGCAATGTTACAGTCAGAATCCGGTTAGGAAAACAAGCCACAGTAGGTATTTCAAAGAAAGGGCCTGGGTGTAGGGAACTGGGTGTTTTCAAAGGCTTCAGAAAGCCCGGGGGCCTGGAATCAGGAGAGGCTGAACCCCACTTTTAGGTTTGTTGCTCTATATGCGATTCAAAGACTCAACAACTTGGTGATGTTGCCCAGAGGTCAGAAAACTGTAGCAATCACTGCTTGTAGGGCTGCCCCGAGCTGGGTGGCTGGCAAGGGACCACAGAGATGGTCACAAAAACTTATCTTTGCCAAAGCCCACACATCCTCTGAGGCTGCCAGAGAAGCAGGAGTGGCTTCTGCCTCCCAGAGGTCACAGGACAGCTCCCCATCTGGCACATATGCTGCATAAAGCACTCTGAGGCCAGGGCCTGGGAGAAATGGAGACCAGGAGGTGGAGACCATGTTGACTGCCGCCAAGCAACAACCAGCGAACGCTTCTTCTACCCCCGGAGGGTGACCACGTGCCCAGAGATCAGAGGGGGTGCAGCGTGGTGGGGTCCTTCGTCAAGGACAAGACTGACATTTGTGGGGTTGTCTGCTCAGTATCTGTATTCCTGTCTCCTGGCAACAACACTGTGATTTTTCCATGGGTGCCATCTCTTCTCTACAGTCCATCCCTTCGGTTTGGGTCGGGTATCTTACTCTCACATCCAGAAGTGGCCTGAGGATTCAGGCTGGACAACTAGATGATTATTTCACACGCCCCCTGCCAGAGTTCTGGGGTCAGGAATGGATATGAATTTAAATCAAAGAGATCCAGTGGCCATGGACCACTGGGAAGGGAACTTCTGTTTGGCTAGGGAGCTCAGGGAGACAGGATGCAAGGCAGGAGCTTAGGTAGCCATTCTGCCTCCGTGAAGGCAGTTTTTGCCTGAGAGTAAAGCCAACAGACAGCAATGCAGAGATGAAAGATGGGGCTGTGATGTCGTGTCACTCCAAATTCACATGTTAAAATCCCATTTCTTAAAGGTGATGGTATTAGAAGGTGGAGCTTTTGGGGGGTGATTAGGTGGTGGGGATGGAGCCCTCAGGAATGGGATTAGTGTTTTTATGAAAGACACAGGGCTCCCCACAGGGCTCCAGCCCTCCAGCCCTATGAGGACACAGCAAGAAAGTGTCCAGCTGCAACCCAGAATAGGTTCCTGCCGGAGGTGCTTAATGATTTTTCATAAAAATCATTAGAAATCAACACAACACATAGGTTATCAACTCTGATAATATTTGGTGCACTTCTTTACTTAAATTGGATTCAAAGCACTTTGTAGAGAGCATCTGGAATGTTCTTTTTGCTCTCTGCAAAGTGAAGAGAATGCAAATATTTACTATGCCTTATTGTTAGCAGAGAAGGACACTGCATCCAGGAGAATAGTAATAAAATAAACATTTAATAACAACAAAATAAACTCTCCGAAGGTTTATATAGAGCTAGCAGCCGGGTTTCAAAAAACTTTTTTTGATAGTTTACTTTATTTAAAATACTTCCCTCCACTGTAACAGCAAAATTAATATGTATTTGTAAAAAGTTCAAGCATTACAGATGTATAGCAGATTTTACTTTTTAAAATGTTCACTCAAGTCACTTCTAAATTGTAATTTTATGTTCATTATTTTCGTCCACTTATATGTTTTATTTAAACATGTTCTTAAATAAACAAGTGACATAGGTATTAAAATTTTTAAAAATTATTAAATTTATAACGTAGGGAGTGTCAGTTCCTGCTTGCAGGATAACCACATTAAGAGACCTTGGAGCCTATTTGCACACACGCCGGGGACACATTATTTTTATTTCTTTTTAATAAAAAATGGAAATGGGCCTTACTTTCTGTTTTATTACCTCTTTTTCACGTAATGATCGACTTTGGGCATTCTCCATGCTTATACACGTGGATCTTTCACTCTTTAATGGCTGTACGTTTTTTTGGAGGGTTGTAGTTTATTTAACCAATCCCCCATTGGTGAACATTTGAGTTGTTTCCAATGATTTGCTATGACAAATGGCACCACAGTGGAAATCCTTGTGCAGTTACTTTGGCACATTTATGAGAGTTTTCCTCAGGATAAATTTCTTGAAGAAGAATTTTAAGTCAAAGGATAGGTGCTTCCTTAAAAAATATTTACTGGGTATGACAATACACCCTGCATAGAGTTTGTGTTGGTTGGCTGGCACTACCAAATGGATTTCTTTACCCCCCACCTTACCACATTGGCACTTCTACGGGTACCTACATTCACAGCCATTTTTTTTTTTAAACAAAAATCTTGGCTGTATCCAATGACCTTTAGCTGCTATTGTCATTATGAGACAAAGTCACAGCCCGTTTAGTATGAGATGCTACTTCAGAGCTCGCTATAGCACCTGTCCCATATGACACCCCCTCTGGCAGCTTCAGCCCCACTGACAATCCTGATCTTACAACCTGAGCACGTGAGGCTGACTCAGCCTTGCCAAGTGCCCTTGTGCTGGCAGGATAGCCAGAGGGCTCCTACTTCTCCCATTGGTACAGTCAGAACTTGGTGGTCCCTCCTCCTGTTTAACTCTTGGGACACACACAGTCTCATTTTAAAGTAGTGGAATGAATGATAAGACCCCAGAGAAGCATTTTCTTTTCCTGGACAATGAGGAGTCACACACATAAAGGCTTTGCAAAATACTTTTGGAGTTGCCATATTGTTTTCTCAAAAGCCAGGAAAAAGGACCATCTGGATCTTCCATGGCTTCAGTTCTAGAAGGCCTCTGACAACCCTGCCTTGACACCTTTGCTCACGCTGTGTGCCATGTTTCTCTCTCTCTGCCCAAGTCCTAGGCCTCCCTTAGACTGTGTGCCTACACTCTGCATCACCTCCCTGCCCTGGTCCCAGCTTCCCCATCCTCGGGGATTTGGGCAGAAGTTACCATGGGCAGTTTCCCAGCCCAGCTCTCCCGTGGTATTTCTTCTTCCCTAGAAGGCAATGTCTCTTCAGCTTGAGACTCAGGATGAAAACCTGGACAGGTCCATGATGATACTCTCCTGAGCCCTGCAGGATCTGCTTTAGGTTCCTCACCCCCTTTCCATCTCCTCTTATAAAGGCCGCATGTCAAATAAGTGTTCTGCAGCCCCTGTTGTCACAAGGGTGAGCTCATCTTGGCACATGACTTAAAATAAGAAATCTTCTGGAGGGGTTTATGGGATGCTTCTCTGTTCTTCACAAAGTTTCCCCCTTTATTCTTCTTTTTATCTTGAATGTGAATACGACACCTGGAGCTGCAGCAGTCATCTTGTGCCATGAAGTATGGCAGAGAGAACCACAGAAACACAGGATCCGTGTACTAACAGTGTTGGACCACTGACCACACGGTTTCCTCTAGATTCCAGTCGTGTAAGAAAATAATCCTGACTTTTTAAAGCCATTGTGGTGAGTTTTCTGTTGTCTGTACTCTTAATGGATACAACTCGTTAATAAATGATGATACAATGATATAATAGAACTGCCTGAGCCACTCAAGGGATGATATTGCTGTATATCTTAGTAATACAAAGAAGTTATTATGATATATTAAGTAAAGGGAAAAGTTCCCAAAGAGCATTTTTATACTTATGTACATAAAAGAACACACAAACATATAGGCCCACATTTATGTTCATGAATTTCTATTTGTAAGAGAGAAAATCTGGAAGTATAAAAGTAACCTGTTATGTGTGGTGGGATTTAAGGGAATGTTTCATGTTTTTCTCTGATGCTCTAGCCTCCAAATACGACAACATGTGGGGGTGACCTGAGACCCGAGATGTGGGCATGGAGCGCCCCCTGGACGAGAAGGCTCCCCTCCCCCAGATAGGTGCTGTCCTCTGCACAAGACATGCTGCTTCGGCACCAGTGTCACCACGGCTCTTTTGGAAAAGGCCATCCTTGGATTCCTTCTGTCATCAGCAAATACGGAGTGTCGAAATTATACGGTTTATTTCTAGTTGTTTGGGAACTGGACTCAGTAGCCAGGAGGCCATTGGAGTGTCAGGGCTCTGGTCAAGGCCAGGCAGGTGGAAGTGTCTGGAGCTGATAGTGGTGAGCCATACCTGGGCTGTAGCTTAGGCTATTGATGGTTGTCACCCACCCCAGGGTAACAGGGGTCATTGCTGCTTTGTGTGCTGGGTACCACTAGATCAGCATCTGGGATGCCCACTGGGACACGCACTGGAGCTTGTACTGAGGAAGGGGTGCCAGGCGCAGACCTGGAGCCCCCCTATGACATAGTAGTGACTAACCCTGGAGGTTAGTGAACTGTGAGATGCTGGTGTACTATTAACAAGAATAGGACAGGTTAGCCAATGAATGCTACTGTCCACACTAGAGATGGGTTCTATGAGCACAGGGACTGTCCCCGAGCTCTCAGAGGGGAATGGAGGCAGGGAAGCTCCCCACAGTCCAGCCTGAGTCTTGTCCCCTCTACCTGCTGTATGCACAGAGCCATCGTTGGCCTCACTTATGCTGTGGGACACCTCGACTCACTGCCCTGTAGAAGCTGCATCTGTTATTAGACCTTCACGCCCTACAACAGTGCCGTCTGGGAAAACGTTCTGCAATCATGGAATGTTCTAGAACCACACTGTCCCATGTGGTCACCACACGTGCCTATTGGAGCACTTGAAATATGGCTGGTGTGACTGAGGAACTGAGGTTTCACTGTCATCTAGTTTTAATGATTTTGATTTAAATAGCTGCATGCAGCTGGTGGGTTCTGTACTGGGCAGTGGGACCCGAGGCTGAAAGCCCCTGTCTTGCTCATCTTTGCTCCCCCCACCCACGTGAGTGCCTGGGAGACAGCAAACCTGCACTAATGATGATCTTATCTTACCTGCTTCTTTCCTGTTAGTTTGGTTGGATCCTAGGTTTGCAAGAGTTAAGAGGAAAACTCTCTTCTCAGCGTGTGCACGTTAACTCCCTGAAGGATGTTTGGCCAGGACTGGTCCACGTCTACTCTCTGTAAACCTAAAAATAAACAGTAACTCTTCAACATAATCAGATACCCAGTTCCTGCTCAACATTTTCCAATTGCCATTTCTATATCTATCTGCATCATCCCCAACCATATCTATACCATCCAACATGTATGCTGAGAGCATCCATTATCTTTGTCTCTGCACTATCTACCTATCTGTTCTATGTATCTGCCCACCCATCCATCCACCCATCCATCCAATATACTGATACTATACGTCTATCCACCCATTCATCTCTCTCTACCTATCATCTATCTATCTATCTATCTATCTATCTATCTATCATCTATCTATCTATCTATCTATCTATCTATCTATCTATCTATCATCTATCTATCATCTATCTATCATCTCCAGCCAGCCATCTATCTAAGGATGCATGCAAGGCCCACACACATTACACATGATGCCAGCACCCCACTCGTCATTACCAGGCTGTTGGTCTCACCCCCCTGAGCAGTGACATGAACGGAATTGGGGGCTCTCCTCATGACTCGGGGAGGGATCACTCCCTCAGCCCCAGGGTGCCGCCCCCCTCCCCATCTCTCTATGGGTTGCTGAGGATGCGCTTGCCGAGCTCGGAGCCCAGGGCTGGCAGCCCAGCCATCTGATACGATGCCCTCAGGGAGATTTCAGCACTCCGTCATCCTTGCCGTCCTGGCGCCTACCACTCGGGCAGCCTGCTGCCAAACGGAGCGGTTGGGCCCCACGGCCGTGTTTCACATGCTCGGACACAGCCAGGCCGCGTCTAGACAATCCTGAGCACCCAGGAAAACACCACAGGTCTGGTCAGACTGGATTGAGCCCGATTTCCTGGAGGCTGGAGGCCCATTTCGGCACGGACAGCCGTGGGTGCAGTTTTCGGGACTCATTGCTCAAGAAGGCAGCCCTTCCCACGGAGACTGGGAGGGGGCGCGTGCAGCTGGGAAACAGATTTCCATGGGGGCAGTTAGCTGTTTTTCTCAAGAAGTGAAACTGTTATTCTTTTAGTTTTTCCAACTTCCAATCCCACTCCTGCCCATTCCATCATACCTGTTTCGTTAAAGCCAGCTCGATTCTAATGATACTACTTATTGTGCGTACAGAATGCTTTCTTTTATTCCCACAGTGACCTTCATGTCTTATCATTCCCACTTTATGTGGATGAAAAGGAAGCCCAGAGAGGTTCATTTACTTGCCCACAGTCACACAGCAGAGCTGAGGTTTGAGGCTAAGATCTTTGAATCCAAAGTTAGGAAGGAACGGATTGTCCAACAGACCCTTGCCCTTCCTGGATGGCAGGGCCCTCAGACACTCAGAGGTGGGCAAGGGGCAGAGCTGGGACAGAACCTAGGAGGACCCTATGGATGCTATAGGGATAGAGACCCTCTCCATAAGGCCTTGCACAGCTTGTGGGCCAGGCCACAAGGGGTCCTCTCATTCCCCTGACTTTTCTTTCTCTCTAGCCTGAGTTCTGCCGTGGGGACAGAGTCTTCTCAGAATGCTCCTCATATATTTCAGCCCAGTGAGTAAGAGCTTGTCACCACCTGCCCACCAGAGCTTTTGACTGAGCCTGAATCCCAGCCACGGCCCCAGGATGCAGATATATCATCCTCATTTTACCCATGGAGAAACTAGGCTCAGAGACTAAAGGAGCTCACCCAAGGCCCCCACGGCCCGAGCTGGGAGTCAAAACCAGGAATCTTGGATGTGTCTGTACCCATTGGAACAGCCGCTCTCAGCCCTGACTTAAGCATGATAGAAATCAATCACAGAGTGTCAGAAAAATATAGATGCCTCCCAAGGCCCCAGAAACTCATGTACAGTTCGTCTGGGATGGGGTCTGAAAGCTCCTCATGTGATTATTGTGTTCAGCCAGGGCCTAAAATCTTGATGCTCTAAGTGGGGTCCCCTGGCCCAGAGGCATCACCTGGGAGCTTGCTAGAATGCAGAGTCCCCGGCTCCACCCAGATTCTCCGAATGGTCAGAATCTGCACTTCCAACAGACTTCTTGCTTGTTTGAAAATAATATTTTTCCCTATTGTCTTGCCAACTGGAATCATGGGAAGCCTTAAAAACAACCAGTGCTCCTCATGACTCCACCCTACCTCTGGGCTCTGGCATGATAGGTGGGTGGGGGGTGTGACTCAGGAATCGGAGTTTAAAACCCTCGGGTGGTTCTGCTGAGCTGCAAAGCTGATAGCCACTAGTTCCAGATAACTTGCTAAATTAGGCTTCTGAGAAGGTGGTCCTCACAGCATCTTTGTGGGGTAAAAGACCCTTTCTTTACTGTAGAAAATCTTTGTATTTATGGATTCAGCCCATGACAAGAGTCATGACAAAGTGATGGCTTTCCAGGGCTATCACCTTTCACCTTCTTTCACTGGATTTGGGGTGTCCCTAGCTCCGTCATTCCTCCCTCCTCCTTGCCAACCTGGGAAGAAGAGGCAGGCACTTGACCAGGAAATCTGAATTTAGGAAAAAGTGAGTCTCATCAGTAAGAAAATTTTAACTTGGGGAACCTAGTTTTGGAAAATTTCTGGCTAATGGATTGTAAAATCGATGGAATGTCTCATAAGCAGTGGTGTGTGTATGTGTGTTTTAATGAAATAGAACAGAATAAACAAGACGAGAATAGAATAGAGACTTCCAGACCACATCAGAAGTGGTAAGAATATGGTTTGGGTTATACTGGGGTGAGGTGTAAAGCATGTTTCTCATCGTACATGAGGTAGAGACAGGAGCTGAAATCCACTTTGGAGGGACCTTCGGAGGACACGTTCCCTCTCTACCCACCTGTCCACCCTATGCTGTGGGTATTTGAGTGTCTTATTTTAAGGGGAGGAAGCAGGGGTCACTAGGGCTTCTATGTCTTTCATAAAGCTACAGAGTCAGGAAGTTGGAGACAGCACAAACACTGTCCACAAGGTCATCCACAGTCCGTCCTCTGGCACCGAGAACCAGGTAAATTAAGCTTCATGGTGGCTAAACTGGAGCCTAAGGATGTCTTTCCACTTGCAGAAACTCCCAGTCACCACCACAGTTCAGGAACTATGCTTTCAGGACCCATTTGTGGGGAAAACAGGTAGACTTCAGTACATCTGGAAGCAACTCTGAGTTTGCAAGTACTCCTCCAGCAGAGTCCACCCTGGGAGCAGTGGGTGGCCTCATGGGAAACCCACCCAGACCCTTGACCTGTAGTTCCTCACATTCATCTTGACCTGTGACTTTGTCTCATCCCCAAAGTCTTCCTGGAATCATCACCACTGGTTGGCCCCATGTCTGCAATCACTAGTTCTAACATCCACTGTGACCACAGGCTCTTCTTCTACCTCCCCCAGCCCTGATGCAGTAATTCCTCATCCTCATGAGGCCCCTGTGTCTTGACTTCTCATCTCGGATCCCTGGTGCCAGTCACCTCCTGCCCTTCCTCTTGTTTTTGTACCCAGCTAAAGGTTCCATGGCCTGTCACTTCAGCCTGTCACTTGCCAACTCCCTCACCACAGGCAGCTTCTAGGACCCAGAGAAGGCAAAGAAAAGAAAAGGAAACAAATTCTTCTCTGGAGACTCTAGAAGGCATGTAGCCCTGTGGACACCTTAATTTGTGCCCCACGAGAGCCAGTTCCAGACCTCTGACCTCTAGAGCCATCTGACCACACATCTGTGGTGTTTGAAGTCACCAAACTGGTGGTAATCTGTTTTGGGAGAAATAGGAAACAAATATGGTCCTTTGCCCTTGGGGTGTTTCAATAAGGTTACAATATAGGGCAGTGGGCACAGTCGGCGGCCTGTCTGACCCCTGGTCCTGTTTCTACTTCTGCACGCCCTGCCTCTAGCAGATGCACACACCTGCACCTTCACCAGAACAGCTGATCTGGAGCGGCCTGGGGCTTGTGTGCCTCATCCAACATCAGGGCAGCCCATGCCCCATGGCCGGTACCTGTGAGGGGCTGCAGTCCAGGTCCCCTCCTGGAGCAAGGACAAAGTCAATGCTGCAGGCTCTCCTCCAGAGCTCCTGTGGGGCCAGGCTGAGGCTGACTCTATCCCAGCCTGCACCCCTGCTCCACTTTTCCCCTGCACACCCCCTACACCTTCCCTCCTGAGGGTGTCTCCCGAACACTCATGCCACAGATCCTGACTCTGCATCTGGGGACGCCAGCTCCCGCTATCACAGTGGGGCCCTAGCTCTGCTGGGCATGGCCTTGTGAGGCAGGTGGGCCCTGAGCTTGGCTGCGGTACCTCAGTGAGGTGGGGAAGTACCAGGTGCCCTGAGGCTCTGCCTGCAGCCCAGGAGTAGCCCATGGGCTAGCCTTGGAACAGAGGTTACCATTAGAAGGAGCCTGCATGCCTGGCCAT
This sequence comes from Canis lupus dingo, assembly GCF_003254725.2. Classification (NCBI taxonomy): domain Eukaryota; kingdom Metazoa; phylum Chordata; class Mammalia; order Carnivora; family Canidae; genus Canis; species Canis lupus. The sequence goes on along the minus strand of NC_064247.1, from coordinate 66,385,432 downwards.
GGTAGGTTAGGGGACGGGGTGGTGGTGGCAGTCAGTTCATGACCCCTCCCCAGCCACTAATTAATCGATCTGCTGGCATGACCTTTCATCTCCAGGGGTTTTAGCCTATCCTCCAGCCCAAGGTGCCAGGACAGTGTGGCAGGACCCCATCTCAGGATTTAGCCACAGCCTCTTGGCAGTAGAGGTGGCATCTGGAGGGATAATGTAAGGGCACATTTAATTTATTAGGAAACAGTCTATTGGAAAGGAAAGCGAGTCTAACCACATCAGCAGCTACATTTGAGCATCTAATCTACTGTGCTCCGAGCTCTCTCCATGGTGTCACTTTTCTTCCACAGTGGGACTGTGATCATTCACTCCCACTTATGGACGAGCATCCTGAGACCCAGAGGAGCCAAGTCATCTGGCCAGGGTCACAGTTGCTGGCGGGGCAGGCAAGGGACGTCAAACCGGGTCTTGCCGACTCCTTCTCTGCATGCTTCCCTCCAGACACACTGTCTCTCAGGTTCCTGTCCCTGCTTGGAAACAACGGTCTTCATGGGTTTATGAAATGGTGAGATGCATTTGGTGAATAAAACATTTCAGACTCCGTGGTGGCCAGAGAACTACAAGGGCCCTTGGCTACGTGAAGGCTCTGGCCCAACGATTTAAACATGTCATTTCACAGAGAAAGGCCTCCAGACCCTAAGAAACTGAGCCAACTAGGTCATGAGTCTGAGAGGTGTCTGGGGAAGAGTGATGTCCCAGTGTCACAGTGGGCCCAGAGCAGATTGGTGGCAAATGTAGACGTGGGAGCATAGGAGGGCACAGCCACTTTGGAACGCAGGTGGCCAGTCTGCCATGAAGGGAGACACGCATGTATACAGGGCAGTCGCTTCACTCCTAGGAATCACCGAGGGAAACCGAGACTCGTCTCCACACACAGACTTGCTTATTGCTAATGCCCGAGCGTCCGCACACGGGCGGGGGGACAGACAGGCAGGGCACGTGCGTACACGGGAGTAGCACCCGGTGGCAGAGGGCCCAAGCGTGGCCAGTGTGGTCAGGAGGGTGCCCACAGAACATGGAGCTGAGGAAGGGAGCCGGACCCCCAAGAGCACAATGGGGTTTCAGGTAGAAAGAGATTCCCACAGTAGTGACACCTGGGGCCAGGGCTGGGCAGGTGGGGCCTGATGGCAAAGGGGTCCCTGAGGCTCCCTAACCTGAGGGCAATGTTCTACATCTCACCTGGCCTGGTGGCTACCCGACCACACACCTGTGTCCAAATTTATCCAGCTGTACGCCTATGACGGGCACCTTTTATTTTACATAAATCACATCGTGGGAAAGTTGCTTTAAAGAAACAGGTCTTGTTCGCAGACAGATGTGGGTGTGCGTGAGAGCCCTTCTGGCCATGTCAGGCCTGGGGCCGTGGCCTGGGCCCCTGGGGGGTGGTCTGCCCCTTTGGAGAACAGGATGCTGAGGGTGCAGAGGGTGCGGAGGGGCCAAGCCGGGCGGCTTGTGGGAAACGCTGTGCTGGGCCTGGGGCACCGGCCTCGCCTCCCCAGTACCGGCAGGAATATTCCAGTTCCCAGGCTGCCCTCAGCCTGGGCGGGGGATCCCACGGCACTCTGCCTGCATTCCCAGGAGCATCCTGGGGTGTCCCTCAGGGCCCCTTTCATCTTGCCTCCCCTTCTGGAGTCTCCCGTCAAGGACCCCATCACTCTCCCCGCCCTGGCCTCAGCCCTGCATGCTCGTCTTCTCATTCCGGGTTGGAATCCTGACCTTTCAGCCTCTTTGACAGGCGTGGGCCCCTTGTCCCCACACGTGACACTTGTTAATGTAGAGGTGGTGCTGCGGGGTCTGGGCTGAGCTGGAACTCCAGTCCGTGGTCCGGGGACAGGCGCCTTCCCAGGGCCCCAGGGCCCTCCTTCCAGGTGATTTCAATTTGCCGTGACCTTGTGCAAAGCATCATTTCATGTGAATAATATGTACATCCGGTTACATTTTAATTACTGACTCTGATCCAAGGGAAACCCAGAGCATCTTGCGGAGGCCTGGTTCCTGCCACTTCCTCTGTCTGCCCACAGCCTCCCTGACGCCGATGCCTCCAGTCCTTCTGGCCTGCTGTGGACGCTGGAGGTACAGTGGGCTGAAGGGGCGCTGACTGTAACTGCACGGCTTCGCAGGGCAGGCTGACAACGCGGACGGGGCAGATGCTGTGGGCATGCTGTCCACCCGACCCTCACCACAGGCAGCCTGGAGCCCCCCTGACACTGGTCTGATTCTACTCCATCCTGCAGGCGTTCTGGTCACTCATTGCTATATAACCAATGACCCCAACACTTTGTGGCTCAGGACAACAGGGGTCTTTTCATCTGCTTATGAATCTTTTTTTTAATATTTTATTTATTTATGACAGATACAGAGAGAGAGAGAGAGGCAGAGACACAGGCAGAGGGAGAAGCAGGCTCCATGCACCGGGAGCCCGATGTGGGATTCGATCCCGGGTCTCCAGGATCATGCCCTGGGCCAAAGGCAGGCACCAAACCGCTGCACCACCCAGGGATCCCCATCTGCTTATGAATCTATAGGGTTTGGGGGACCACTGTTCTCTGTTCCATGTACCAGAGGCCTCATCTGGAGCTGGACTAGGTGAATGGGACCTCTCTGTCTTCACATAGCCTGTTGATTAAGTTGCTCCAGCATGGTGGCCTCGAGGAAGCCGGATTTCCCATGAGATGGCTCAGGGCTGCAAGTGTTCTGAGAGTGCACGGCAGAAGCTGTAGGCCTCTTGTGGCCCAGTCCAGGGATCACCTGCATCATCTAGGCCCAGCCCCTGATTCAGGACCCACAAGACATGAGGCCACTGGGGCTCATGTGTGCCAGGTCCCAGGCTGGGTATGGGGATGGCTGGGCTAGCCATGAACAAAGGAGACCAATGCTGTGGTGAAAATTGTCAGGAAGGCATAGACAGCCAGCCAATGATGGGGGGCAGTGGGCAGAGATGTGACACAGGGGACTGGGGACAGCCCCTCAGAGGATGGGCATTTGAACAAGGTCACAGGGACATGTGGAAGGAGGCTCTCTGGAGAAGAATCCCTAGGCTGAGGGAATGGAACAGCCAGTACCAAGGTCCTGAGGCAGGTGTCTTTGGGTGCAAACAGCAAGGTGGTCAGTGTTTGTGGGCTCTGCCAAGACTTTTAATGCAAAGTGAAGGGTAAGGCCACTGGAGGGTTTTGAGCAGAGGAACAACATGTGACAGGTTTTAAAAGTGACTATAATCCCATGCTCATGATCGGAAGAACAAATATTGTTAAGATGTCCATGCTTTATATTTAATGCAATCTCTATCAAAATAACACCAACATTTTTCACAGAGTTGGAACAAACAATTCTAAAATGTGTATGGAGCCAGAAAAGACCCCCAAATAGCCGAGGAATGTTGAAAAAGAAAACCAAAGCTGGGGGCATCACAATGCCTGACTTCAAGCCGTATTACAAAGCTGTGATCATTAAGACAGTGTGGCACTGCCACAAAAACACACACAGATCAATGGAATAGAATAGAAAACCCTGAAATGGACGCTCACCTGTATGACCAACTCAACTTCGATGAAATAAGGAAGAACATCCAATGGAAAGAAGATAGTTTCTTCAATAAATGGTGTTTGGAAAATTGGAAAGCCACATGCAAAAGAATGAAACTCAATCACTTTCTTACACCATACACAAAGTTAAACTCAAAATGGATGAAAGATTTAAATGTGAGACAGGAATCATCAAAATCCTAGAGGAGAACACAGGCAGTAACCTCCTTGACCTTGGCCATAGCAACTCTTTGCTAGACACATCCCCAAAGGTAAGAGAAACAAAAGGAAAAAATGAACTATTGTGACTCCATCAAGATAAAAAGCTTCTGCACAGCAAAAGGAATAGTCAACAAAACCAAAAGACAACCTATAGAATAGGAGAAAATGTTTACAAATGTCTTATCAGATAAGGGGCTAGTATCTAAAAATCTTTCAAAAAAAACATATCAAACTCAAAACTCCCCCAAAAAAATCCAGTCAAGAAATGGGCAGAAGACATGAACAGATATTTCTCCAAAGAAGACATACACATGGCCAACAGTCACATGAGAAAAATGCTCCACATCACTCGGCATCAGGGAAATACAAATAAAAACCACAATGAGATACCACTTTACACCATGAGAATGGCTAAAATTAACAGCTCAGGAAACAATAGGTGTTGGTGAGAAGGTGGAAACAGGGGAACCCCCTCATACTGCTGGTGGGAATGCCAGCTGGTGCAGCACTCTGGAAAACAATACGGAGGTTCCTCAAAAAGTTGGAAAAAGAGCTACTCTACAACACAGCAATTGCACTGCTAGGGATTTACCCCCAAAGACACAGATGTAGTGAAACGACCGGGACACCTGCACCCCAATGTTCATAGCGGCAACGTCCACAATAGCCAAACTGTGGAAGGAGCCTCGGTGTCCATCGAAAGATGAATGGATAAAGAAGATATGAGATATATATATATATATATATATATAATGGAATATTACTTAGCCATCAAAAAATAAATCTTGCCATTTACAACGACATGGATAGAACCAGAGGGTATTTTGCTAAGTGAAGTAAGTCAATCAGAGAAAGACAATTATCTTATGATCTTACTCATATGTGAAATTTAAGAAACAAAACAGATGAACATGGGAAAGGGAAGGAAAAGTAAAACAAGGTGACATCAGAGAGGGAGACAAACCATAAGAGACTCTTAACTGTAGGAAACAAACTGAGAGTTGCTGGAGAGGAGGGGGTGGAGGGACAGGGTAACTGGGTGATGGGCATTACAGAGGGCACGTGATGGAATAAGCACTGGGTGTTGAATGCAACTGATGAACCACTAAATTATACCTCTGAAACTAATATTACAGTATATATGTGAATTAACCTGAAATTTTAAGAAATGTTTTTTAAATGTCAAAAGAAAAAAAATCACTGCAGCTCGTGTGTGTGTGTGAGAGTGTAAGGGGTTAAGAGCCAGGTAACTACAGTCTCCGTCCTCCAGGTGAGCACACTGGCTCAGAGACTTAGAGACAGACTGTTCCTGCTGTCCGTCCACCTGCAGCCTCCAGCCCTCGCTCTTGCTGTTCAGACTCCCCAGGCAGCTCCTGATGACCCCAGCAGCTGAAGACTGAGCAAGATGGCCAGAGTGGAACAGGTGACAGTGACATGGGGCTGGGAGATGCAGCAGGTGTGGACGCCAGCTAGCAGAGCCCACGGCTGCACTTCCATTCCAGATGCATCAGCCCACCAAGCCAGGAGGGGTGAAGCCACCAAGCAACCTGCTTTTCATGTCCAGCAGCTGGCCTCTGTCGCCCGGGGCTATGTGCCATCAGCCCTCAGAGGGTCAGTGATGCTGAGTCTGGCCACTGGCTTGGGCGTGCCCGTCCTTCAGTCTTTCAAGAGCTCGTGAGCTTTGCTCTCACAGATCTGGAAACTGCCTCTCCAATAAAGTCATGGGACAAACACGACAGTGATAACCTCCAACAGGTTGAGCGCCAGAGGCCCTCCCCTCGGAGCACAGGCTTACCTGTTTTATTTAGGTTAAGTGGTCGCTGATGTGGAGAGACACCACTGCTTTGCATTTGTGGTTCTAGAAGGAGGGGTTGGCGAGGGTGGCCTGGGGGTCAGAGCTCTGTGTAACCTCCACCTCCCACAAAGCGTGCCAAGTGAGGCACTGGGACTGGGCCTGCACACCGCAGGGCACCGTGAACGGGGAAGTGGGGACACGGGAGTGGGGCCCCTCAGTGGGGCTGCCTGCTTCTCCCAGACAGGCTCCCCAGCCGTTGGTGGGACCCCAGTGATGAGGTTACAGAAAGCTGGGGACTCCTGAAGGAAGAATGAGTCTATTGCACCCTGTAGGGCACCTTGGAAGGATGCTGAATTTTGGGGTGAGACTGAGCAATCAAGGTACCTCTCTCTTCCTTTAAAAATGCACTAGTTGATCCTAACAGTGTGTTCCAGGGAAGTCTGGCTTTAGAACAAAGTGGTTTTTCATCCCTAAGATGAAAATGCTGACATTTAACCCAAACAACTTTGGATAGGTTTTCTTTTTTTCTTCTCTCTTTTTGGGAAATGAAAAGTTATCGAATGGACAAGTCCAGATGTGTTTAATGGTTAAGTTAGTTTGCAGTGTGTGTGGTGTTGGCTGCACGTGTCCAGCCTGCGGGGTGCTCGTCGTGGCTGTAAATGGGAGGCAGCTGATGATAGAGGGTGTCAGTGTTCAAATGTGGGGTTCAGTGGTGTGGGGCTTTTGCTGGATGTTTCCACATGATCCTTTAAGATCAGGGTGTGCAGAGGAGTGACTCTAAGTTCTACGGTGAAAACCCAGAAACCAACTCCATCAACAACCTGAAACTACCATCAGATTCCTAGCTGTAAAAAAAAAAAAAAAAAAAAAAAAAAGATTCCTAGCTGTATGTTATTAATAAGGCTTTTCCCGGCATATGGTGGCTGAGACTAAGTCACAGGAGGTGGGGCGGCATCCACCTGGACCTCTGGGGGTGCTTTGGGCCCTTGTCAACACATCATGACAAAGCCAAGTAGCCCATAGAAAAGCCATGTGGAAGTGTCCTGCTCTCAGCCCCGTCCAAGGTCCTCACCAACATCAGCCACCAGCCAGGTGGTCTGGCTCACCTTCAGGAGATTTCAGCCTCCACCTTGAGGGGTCCTGGGTGATGCTGTGTGGAGCAGCGGTGGGCAGGTCCTACTGATCTGTGCACCATGCACAGATTTGTGAGCAAAACAGGTGTTGTCATTGTTTGAAACCACCACATTTTGGAGTGGTTGATTATGCAGCAATAGGTAACCACACACAGCAGTGTGAACTGTGTGGAGCTTCTTGGCCCGGGCTAGCTGATTTTACTTTATTTTACATCAATTATAAGGCATTTTGTAGGACGATTATTTTGTTTTATCATGTATTTAAACACATTGAAGAAAACATTTTTAAATCAAAGGTGAAATTCATGAAACATAAAATGAGTCATTTGAAAGTATAGTTCAGGGACTCCTGGGTGGCTCAGTGGTTGAGGGTCTGCCTTCAGCTTGGCGTATGATCCCAGGGTCCTGGGATCAAGTCCCGAATTGGGCTCCCTAGAGGGAGCCTGCTTCTGCCTCTGCCTGTGTCTCTGCCTCTCTGTGTGTGTGTGTGTGTGTCTCTCATGAATAAATAAATAAAGAAATTTAAAAAAGTACAGTTCAGGTGCATTTACCACATTAATGATGTTGTGAAACACCACCTCTATCCCAAGTTCTAAAATATTTTCATCACCCCAAAGGAAATCTGTATTTGTTCATTTGTAATAGCTTCCCATTGTCCCCTCCTGGTAGCCACCAACCTGTGTTCTGCCTGTGGATTTACCTATTCTGGACATTTGATAGAAGAGGAATCATATGAATGTGGCTTTGCATGGCTGGCTTCTTTCATGGGGTATAATGTTTGTAGGTTCATCCACGTGGTGGCCCGTGTCTGTGCCTCAGTCCTGTTTGCTGCTGAGTAACATTCCAGCCTATGGATACTGCGTTTGGCTTACCCATCCATGGGTTTCTGGATATTTGCATTGTTTCCACTTTTTGGCTGTTGTGAATAGTGCTGCTGTGAATATCCACGTGCAAGGGCTTGAGTCCCCATCTTCAGGTCCTGGGGTAGATCCGTAGGAGTGAAATGGTTGGGAAGATAAGAATTTCTTTTAAACACCAATCGTGGGGTGTCCAGTCTCGTGTGCAATATGGAATGGTCGGGGATCTCTTACCGAGTTGCTTGAGGTATTAAGGCCACCAGGTAAAACACGGTATTTAAAACCTATTATTATGGTTCTTAAGAGATCAACTCCTTACCCTAGAAGAAGACAGTTGGAGAGTGGTCGTTTGCTACTCTTTGTGACCCAGATTTATAGGAGATGGTTCAGTAATATTTAGAAAAAAGGCAACCTGACCCAGCATTGCTGGAAGGAGATCGATGCCTTGTGTTTATTTTATTGCTGACCTTCATTTTTTAAAAAAAAAATTATTTGGGAGAGAGAGAGAGAGAGAGAGAGAGAGAGAGAGAGAGAGAATTCACAGCAGGGGAAGGGGCAGAGGGAGAGGGAGAAGCAGACTGCCAGCCGAGCAGGGAGCCCAATGTGGGACTCAATCCCAGGACCCTGAGATCATGACCTGAGCCGAAGGTAGATGCTTAAGGGACTGAGCCACCCAGGTGCGCCTGACCTTCATATTTTACTTAGATATAGTGATCTTTAAGGAAATAAACAACAACAACAAAACCCTTACACAGCAAACGTTTTACATAAATGTAAACATGCACATCTACTTTATAATTATGGAAAATAAACTTTTAGGCATAAGATTTTAAAAATCACTAAAGAATAATGAACATGAGCCCAGGACATATACAACAGAAGCCACAGACATAAGTATTTCATAATGCTTCAGTTGGCCTTGTCTTCCAGCCTACTGGTTAAGGCCTCAGCATCAGGAATCCCACCTTCCTTGCCAAATAGAAACATCCAATTTGCCTGCACCTAGTATACATCCACACAACAGACTGTTATCCTTCAAAATCATGTAAAAAAACACATCTCTCTCACACACACAGATGCATGCACACACATACACCCTATTTAACCAGCTTTTCAAGAAGGCAAGGATTTGAGAGTTTTCAAGTTTTCCCGCCATTGAACCACATACATATTAATACCATACAGGGAAAAATGATCCTGCCATAGAAATAAAATAGTTAATGATTGGCATCATGATAAATCTCTACTGCGGGCAGAGACAATCACATACCCACAATTTCCTGGGGTTCCACCTGATTTAAATTAGGGGTGGGCTCAGCTGTACAGGAACTTGACCGTGTTTTACCAAAGGAGGCTGAGCCATGAGGCATGATTTTCTCACATGACCAGAATTCCAAAGATGGAATTGCATGTCATAAAGGCTGAAGGAACTTGCTAAGAACTGGGTCTCCTTCCAGCATGCTGCCTTCCTCCCCTTGGCACATGGAGGAAGCCTGCTTCTCAGGCATGGAGTAGGTGGTAAGAGGAAGGGCAGGAGGCATGTGTCAGGATTTTATTAAACACACATGCACACACCCACTTACATGCATATATGCATGCTGTGCCCAAGCACACACATCCAATGCATGCTCAGCCTCCCCACCGCAACCCAAAACCAACTCTGTGGACAGTCATCTGTTCCCATCTCATTGGCCAGGACAGGGTCATCTGGTCATCCCTTAACTGCTAGGGATGCTATGTATTTTTTATTTCTACAGATGTTTTGTTTTGGAATAATTTTAGAGTCTTAGAAAAGTTGCTGAGACAGTACAGAGTGTGCCCATATACCCTGCACCATTTCCCCAAGGGTCTCTATCTTCCATAACAATGGCACATTTTGCAAAGTAAGAAATCCACATTGGTACATTACTGTTAACTAAGCCCCAGGCTGTAGATCTCATCCGGGATCCCACCTTGCATTGAGGCTCTGTGTCTCCTTAGCCTCTGCTGAGCTGCGACGATTTCTCAGACTTTCCTGGTTTCTCATGACCTTGACAGTTTCGAAGAGGACTGTTTGGATCTTTTGCAGATTGTCCCTCAACTTGGGTTTGTCTGTCAACCTGAGTTTTTCTCATGATCAGACTGAGTTTTGTGTTTGGGAAAGCACACCACAGAGATGAAACGTCCTTCTCTTCAACATGGCATCGGAGGGGCTTCATCTCCACCTGACGCATCACTGGTGCTGTTCACCTCCATCTCCTGCTTAACAAAGTGTCTTTGGGGCTTCTCCACTGTAAGCTTCCTGCTACTCCCTTTCCAAACTCTGTTCTTCAGAAGCAAGGCACCTGGGTCCGCTCACACTCAGGGTGGGGTTAAGCTCTACTTCCTGGAAGAGAGAGCATCTACATAGAGCATGTAGCATTTTTCATGCAGGGAAGAAGGGCGGCTATATTATCACCCTGGATAAAATTGAGGTCCTACTGATAAGGAATTCGGGGAGCATGGAGATTATACCCTCAACTGTAAATGGAGATGAACAACATTTGCCTTACCTGTGCTGATAAGAGAATTTTTACATTGAATGTTGGGACTTCCAGAAGCTTAGAATGATGGTGGGGGTTCTTATAGAGGTTGGCAACCTGTGAACAGTGAGTTTATTGATCTGAGACTTATGTCCTGGAGATTGGAAAAGATGTGGAGGACACAGTATGAGTAAGATGATGGCAGACACAGCTAGTGGCCATCAGTATCCACATTCCCTTTGCCTTAGGTAATAGAATTCAAGTGTTGCTGGCACATAGCTGCCGGGGAAGGATTATGTGTCCCAGCCTCCAGCACATGGGCATGTGACCAACTGCTGGCCAGTGGGGTATGGATGGAAGAAATGTCTCCAGCGTCTGAACTAAGCCACTGTCTCTTGGATGGGTGAGTGCGAAGAAGAAATTTGGTGCTATGTAATATTGCATTATACAAATTTGCCACATCTTGCTTATCCAACTCCTATTTTTAAAAAAAGTAAAAAAAAAAAAAAAAAAAAAAAAAGACAGCGGGTGCTGGTGCTTATTTTTTTCTCAACCAGAAGGTTGTGGTAGGGTCATCCCTGGGTTCCAAGCTGTGGCATCAGTATTGTGTAACACTTTTCCTCTGGATGCCAGTAAATTCTGTACCCACGAGGGACTCAGATTACTGTGAATCCTAACCAAAAAGACCATGGCTCTGGGTCCACCTTGTACTGCCTGTGCCAGCTTGAGGGAGCCACACCACTCCTGAGAGCCTCTGTGGGCGTTTCTATGAGTGTCTGTGGGCACACTTCTTATACAAATAATTAGGAAAATTCAATGCATTTTGTAGGTAAGATACTCAGTATGGTGCCTCACAGGTCCTGAGTGTCAATAAATATTTGCCTCTATTTTTGTTAGCATTATTGTGGATTATTACTGAAATGTTTGTAGGATTTTTAAAAAAGATTTTATTATTTGAGAGAGAGAGAAAGAGAGAGAGAGTGAGCGCACACAGGGAGAGGGAGAAGCAGACTCCCCGCTGAGCAGGGAGCCTGACATGGGGCCCTGAGATCATGGCAGACGCTCAACCCACTGACCACCCAGACACCCTGTAGGATTTCTTTTTTTTTTTTTTTTTTAGATTTTATTTATTTATTCATAGAGACACACACAGAGAGAGAGAGAGGCAGAGACACAGGCAGAGGGAGAAGCAGGCTCCATCCAGAGAGCCTGATGTGGGACTCGATCCAGGGTCTCCAGGATCATGCCCTGGGCTGCAGGCAGCACTAAACCGCTGCACCACCGGGGCTGCCCCCCTGTAGGATTTCTAAAAAAAAAAAAAAAAGTTTAAGATCAGATCAGAGTTCACTGTCTTCTACTTTTTTCTTTCTTTCTTTCTTTTTTTTTTTGATCTTTTTTTGTGAAACACAGCTCTAAACTGCAATTCTAAGGAGGATCATCTTAAATGTATGAAACAATTTCTAAATTTGGAACACACGAACCAATTCGGGGCATGGGAATTAGTCTGCATTCCGGATCAATTAGGGAAATAGTTTGCAGTCACTACGACATTTTGAAACACGTCAAATGAGAAGGAGAAACCAACTGTTGTATGTCACCGTCACAAAGAACAAGTAAGGCAATTCTGTCTATTTCCAGAAGGGCTCGCAGAGTCCCCAACGGAAGTGCAAGAAACAGCAGGCCCATGTCAGAAGGAAGGCTCTGACTCACAGACCAGCCCCCCTCCCTCTGGCCGACCCCAGGGGATTGGGTGACTCCACGGAGTCCTGGTGACCAGGGGAGTGCGAGTGCAAGTAGGGTTACCGTTTCCATTTTTCCATCAAGCAAAAAGGCAGAGTCTCCCCAAAGAAGATGGAATATTTGCTCTCAGCCCAAAGACCCCAAAGGACCAGAAATCTTTACCCGAGATTACAAGAGAGGAAAAAAAAAAAGTTTAACTGCATAGCTGTGCTGGGTCTGGACGTTCTTGCCAACCCCACACTATGAGCTAAAGCCCCTGGCATTTGAGTCAATGAAAAATGAATAATGCACTTAGTTAAATATTTCCTTCCACCATGAAATCCTCGCTCACCCTAATTTCTTTTCCTACTTGACATTTTCACTTCTTCTTCTGACTGGCTCTCTCTAACGAGACCTGGCGCTCAGAGGACAAGTGCTGTATTCTACGCAGGCTTCCTCCGAGGTTCCATTAGACGCCTTTGAAACTGAACCCCTTCACCCTCCATTACTTCCTCCCCTGGAACCGCTCAATCTCTGCTCAGCAATCCCCTTAGAGTTGTAACTTCCATTTCTAAAAAGCTGATAAAAGGGTAGAGATGTTTGAACCCCATCCAGGGAAGTCGACTTCCAAACTCTGCAAAGAGGGGAGAGTGGCTGGGGAAGGGTGGGGTTGAGTTGCGGGTGAAGCAGGGCCTGTGTGTGGTGGCGGTGGCGGCGGTGGCGGTGGTGGCTTTGTCCTGTGACTGACGGCTTGCTGAGGCTGCTGGGTAGTTGGTGGTCCATTTTTGGCACATGAGTGGCCTTTGCAGCACGATCAGGGGGTTGTGGGATTCCAGTACAGATTTCTATGTGGCTTCAAGTGCTCTTATTTGTGTTTCTGATAAGTGGCTGACATTGTGCAAGGAGGGAGTGACTGAGTAGGACACAGAATAATTGCAGGGAAATATGATAAGGTGTCTTATCATATGGAGGGGGTCTGTGGCCTCTTCTATTCCCCTTTCCTTGGGAGAGAGGGAAGTTGCCAGTTTTGCTGCAGGGTAGGGAGGGTGGAGGAGCTAGGACGTTGGCAGGGCAGCTTCTCCAGAAAGGGAAAGTGGGGGAAGGTGTCTAGGAAGATGGCTGGCTTTGCTGAAGGACATGTGATGAGTTATGGGAGCCACAGAGTACTTGAAAGAGCCATGGGAGGCACACAGAAGAGGGGCTACTTGGGTTTTAAAGGATAACTAAGAGTTCTCTTCAAAAGCCAAGAAGCTGAAGAACTGATTCCTGTGGCAGACTCATGCACCTGGCAGGCACGGCCATGCCTCTCTGCCTCCCTGAGAACGTGTGTCTGAGGCGGTAGGACCTCACCTTGGAGGTGTCGGAGGATTTATTTAGAAAAAAAGGCAAGAGCGATGTAGTGGATATCAGAGAACAGTCAGACAGACTGGGTCCGGGCCTTGGACCAGGAGGGTCATCACTGGGCCTCGGTTTCCACGTCTGCATAAGGCACTTGCACAAACCTACCTGGCAGCTGTGGAACTCAGGAAGGCCATGCTGGGAAAGCACCTGCTCTGTATCGTGGCCACACGGGCGCTCTGGCTGATGTCGACAGCAGGGACCCGCAGGCCATGCCGTCGCAGAGCCACCGAGCAGAGGAGCGGACAGAAAGAGCAAGCAGTTACACTAAAGATGTATATTTTGATCTCTTGCACATTGGATGTTATTTTAGTGATTTTTATCATGACATCACCCTGCCTGGCCCCTGCATGTGTGTCTCCTGCATCCTGATGGAGAAGTGTGTCAGGGAAATATTTCGGGGGATATTGGGTGGTTGATTGAATCTAGTCCCCCTCCCCATCCAGCAATAGCTCCTCTGACTTCAGCTGGCCAGGTGGTCCTTCCTGCTTCTCAGTGGTTGTCACAGGGCACGGCTGGATCAATATCACTGTCAATAGGCACTTTTGGAACAATAGCTGGTATATTTTGACTTCCTCCTCTGTCAGCTTGTTACCAAGGGTTGTAGGGACTTTTGTCATTGATTATTCTCCTATTTTACAGATGTGCAAGTGGAGGCTTGGATAAACTAAGAGATGGTGCCGGGGGCACAGATGAGAGTGACTGCCCCACATGTGCTGCTTGGCCCCAGGAACAAGCTCAATCCATCCTAGGATCAACACTAGGAGGGAGGTATGATTATTATAATCACACTGCAAATGAAGAACTTCACTGCCCAGAGGCCACAGGCTGCTCGGGACTGAGAGGACGCTTGCATTCGGATGCGGAGCCGGCTCTCCCAAAGGCTTAGTCTAGACCTCCCAAAGTGGAGGCTGAGTCATGGAGGCACAGATGGTCTGCTGCAGGCAGCCAAGGCACAGCACGCCTCACGACTCTGAAGCTCAGAGACGTCCCACAGCTCCTGATCCACGTTGAATGCTCCTGCGGGCATTGGCTCTGTGGTCCTTGTGGCCTATCCTGTGAATGTCCTCTGATGGTCCAAGAAATGCAAGAAGCCGTTGGCATGGGAGGGACTGTCTGTCGGTGACCCCCCAGGCGTGCTGAGAGCTCCTGAGCAGTCTCCAGGGTAAAATCTCTGCATCAAGCCCTTTTATACTTGGGTTCTAGACTCTTCCCAAGTCCCATTGGAAAAGACTGGATGACAAAATCACAATGGAAGTGAACCTTTCTGGTTGTTTAGCTGGTAAGGGCACCACCTGCCAGCTGTTAGGACCTGGCATGTACTGAGAGGGGCCGTCTAGTGGAAGTAGGGCCTAGTGCCAATGGGTGGGAGTGGACACCCACCGAGATTCCAAGGGGTCATGCTCCCCCTCTGGCTTCTCAGGCTTCACCCCAACAGCAGGATGGTGGGGAGGAAAGGTCAGGCCCTTAGATCCAGGTGATGGGGATTCATCTGGGAGCTCTACCTAGCCTGAGGTGTCAGCCACTGAGGACATTGCTGTGCAGTCAGCAAGCTGCTCTGGTGCTGAGGCTGCTCGTCCAGGGCTTCCGTCTTTGATGACCAGAGCCATGTGAATGTAGTGGATGTAGTCAACTGACAAAGTGATGGGGGGCCTAGTGGGGAAGCGCACTGTTAGTGGTACAGCCCGTCCTGAGGAAAGGCCTGGGGCCAGCGTGGGGCGTGGTGCAAGGGCAGCGAAGCAGGAGGTGGGAGACATGGTTCCTGGCCTCAGGGAGCTTCCTGAGCAGAACAGAGCCTGGGAGCGGGTCTGATCGCCTTCTGCTGTGTTCCAAAGTCACGGTGGTGCCTGGTTGTGTAAACCTATGTTAGGTGCCTACACACACTCTCGCTGAATTTTAATAACTGGTAAGCTGGGGGCTGTGGCCATCCTCCCTCCACCCCCATGAGCTGTGACAAAATGAAGTCTGGGGCTAAACCACCTGCTACAGGCTACACAGCTGGTCTATTGGGAAGCAAACATGTGAGCCCAGGTGGCTTGGCTTAGAAATTCACATGTAAAACCTGTAATGCCATTCAGCCTCAGCTTCACCCTTAATTCCAATGAACCATAATCAAGAAAAAGTAGCTATGATGCTGATAGCTAATACTCCCAAGGGTTTACTAACTTCCAGGTGCTGTAGTGCTTTCTGTGCATTTTCCATGTAAACCCTGCAGCCATCCTGTGGAATTGACATTCATGGTAACCGGGGTTTATAGATGAGGAAAACAAAGCTCAGAGAGGTTAAGTGACTGTGCCCAGGTCACTCAGGGTGGAAGTAGTGGAGCTGGGATTTGAACCAGGCAATCACCAGGCCTCTAGGTGTAGCTTATTCTCCAAAGTGGACTAATCCCTCTGAGATGTGCTCCAGGAAAAGAGCGTCCCATGATCATGCAAGTCTGCAACAACCCTGAGGGCTCCCTTCCCCTCCAGGAGACTCAAAATGCTCCTTAGCAGGCAAGAGGCTCAAAGGAGACACACTTCCAGTTACAAGATGAGCAGAGGCGAGGTGTGTGGGGGTGTCATGCACAGCTGGTGCCTGCAGCTCCTGATACTGTATCCCACACTTGGGCACCCAAGTGCTGCTACCACAGTAGATCTTAACTGGGACATATGGTAACTCTGTGGCGGGATGGAGCTGGGGGCCCATGCCATGCTCTCTCTGGGTCTTGATTCTCTTATGTTATCACTTCTCAAGTTATTATTTTGTTTTAAAAAGAAAAAAAAATCTGATTCTATACTGGTTCTACCAATAAATCCACAGTAGACTGCATTATGTGGAAGAATAGGTAAATCATTAAGTGTTTGCTAGTTGGAGATTTTTAAACATACCTTTTAGATCCTGAGAGCTCAAAGAGACAAAAGTCACATGTGCGCGGGGCGTTTTGAATTACATCCTAATCTGCTACATCCTAATGCGTCTGCTAGACGCATCCAGAACTTTACATCCAACAAGCAGGGCAACATTTTCTGATGATATTTCCACATTCTCTTCCCTTCCCATCTATTTCTGCTCGGCCCCCCGAACCCCATCTTGTTCCTTTTTTAGACACGTCCTCCATGTACTCTATGATTTTAGAATTGCTTGGAGCTAAGCAAGGAAGAATAGAGTGCCGGATGGCATTTGCACATTACTTTCAGTTCGTGGCTCTGAAAAGGAGAGCCAGGTGAAGCACTGGTAGCTGCACTACCTTCTCAGGGGCGGGCTTGCAAAATGGCAGGTCAAAAGCCCCTGGGGAATGCATGTGGGTATATGCTGGGAGTCTGTTCTGCCCAAAGGAAATCGCTGGCAGGTATTAATTTGAGAGAGAAAAAAGGGCAAGTTTCATAAAAGGAAGTCATCGTGAGCAGGAAAGCAAGACTAAAGGGAGAAAAATCACAGCATGTTCTAATTGCGATGCAGAAACTTTATAAACACAACTTACACGTGTATCACTTATAATCACGGCCCTGGCCAGAGCAATAATTATGATAAATCCTTTGTCAACCCTGCTTAGAAGTCCTTATGAGGTAGTCGGAAATTAGTCCACATTCTAGACAACAGTTCAATAAAAGTCCGATCCAACCCAGCCTCTCCGCATGTGGAATTCCACACGGCCTGTAATCAGATGTTCACCAAATCACACTTTCTCATTGCCAAATGCCTTGGCAGGTTCGCATAAACAAGTCTTGAATTCATTAAGTTGCATTTTTTAGCCTTCTAATTAGCTAAAGTCGTACACTTCAAGCACAGCCCGTCAAGAGCTCGATTTCAAGGTATAATGATGTGGCATGGAGGCCAAAGTCGTGGCTTTCTGTTGGAAATGTTGGTTGGTGGCTCTGTGGTGAACTGACCTTGGACTGGCTTCGGTGGGCGACCTCAGAGATAGGCAGAGAGATGTTGGCAAGAAAGCATTCTTAGCACTCAGTCACTCTGTTGAAAAGGTCACCCCACTGGGGTACCTGGGGCTCAGTGATTGAGTGTCTGCTTTGGGCTCAGAGAGTGATCCTGGGGTCCTGGGATCGAGTCCCACGTCGGGCTCCTGCATGGAGCCTGCTTCTCCCTCTGCCTGTGTCTCTGCCTCTCTCTGTGTGTCTCTCATGAATTAAAAAAATAAAATAAAATCTTTAAAAAAATAAAAAGTCACCTTGCACCAGCTGAGTTTCGGAGGTTAGACATGAGGTTCTCCAACACTGTCACCGAAAGAGCAAATTTTATTTTGTTTTGTTTTTTCAATATTCCCATTTCCCCCCAGTGAGCCCACATGAGCAGACTCAGCCCCAGATCAGGTCTTATCGTGATAATGTTGAAACACAATCATGCATCACTCAACAGATGTCGCACACGCTCCTCGGCAGGGCGCCCATGGATAGAATGGCATTCCCATAACAGTGCAGCTCATTTGTTTAAATTTATGGTTAATAGCTTTGGACCACATAGAGAAGACTCAGGGCAGGGACAGGACAAGGAGATTCTAAAATAGTTAGACCTTTAGGACCTCCAAGCCCAATGCTGTCCTGTGTTAAGGTGACAGCGGAACCCCAGAGGAGAAGCAGACCAGGAGCAGAGCGGGGTTTGAAGGGAATAACCGTGTCTTTCTTTCAAAGGGCACCGTTCAATTTTCTGAGGTGATTCACATTCCTGATCTCACTTCAGACAGAATCCGAGGGGCCCTGTGCGTGAGGGCGTGGGGACCTGCACCGCTCCTGCTGCAGACCCTGGGGAGTGAGGAGGCTGTGTTTCTGCGCCAGTGCATGTGGTCAGGTGGTGCCAACCAAGACCACGCTCCAACTCCCCTCAAGTTCAGATCGTGCCTTTTTGCTGGAGCACAGGATCGGGGCTTTCATAAAGGACAAGAGAGAGTGCCATAGGCAGTGGTTTCATAGCATTTTAAGCTCAGCCCCACTGAGAAGTCATTTATCTGGTTATCCCGTGTGGTGGAGAATGTCCACCGACCTCTGTTCCCCCTTTCTTGCTATTAGTGATGGAATCTCCCAGGTATCAGGGGTGCCTGGTTGCTCAGCTGGATGGGTACGTTTCCTATCAGCTTCTCAGGGCAAGTAGGCATGACCCTGAGACTAAGTTCTGGCCAAGAAGATATGAGAGGATGTGTGAGCGCCCATCTGCTCCTGTCCGTGGAGAAGGAAAGTGCTTGCCTTCCATTTCCCCGTCATCCCTACCTCTGGGCTGTAGTAGCCTTGAACCCGTGAGCTGGCCCCAGCCAGGCTGATGGAGGTGACACCCAGGGAGGGGGAATGGGATGGGAAGAATGGGGGTGTCTAGATTATCCCCAGAGCAGAGCCATGCGCTCACCCTGGCCCACCTGCCCCTGCTAGACTGGTGCCGAGGGGGAAACAAAATACCACCTGCTTGATACACTGTATCTGGGTGTCTTTATTATAGCAGCACAGCCTGTTTCCTGACTGATGTGCCCAGGCTACACACTCACACACACCCATGCACATGCACACAGACACACAGAGGATGGATACATATGTTTCAAAAACAACACCTGTCTTAGCAAGTGAAATGTGCTCTGTTCTACTCCGTCCTATCCTATCCTATCCTATCCTACCCTGTTCCACTTTTTCAAAAAATGAATGTCACTATCATACTGACCTCATGACCCGTGTTATGACCTATGTGACCTGTAGGACTGGAACACCTAGAAACCATTCACAAACCTTTGCTGAGTGACCCATGGGCAAAGCACTTTGTGAAAAGAGGTGGAAGGAAGCAACCTACCCCAGCAGATGGGACAAATATGGAAAAATGCAACATGGCACAAGCAGAGGACCCACAGGGGTGAGGTGCTGGAGTCTGTGGGGAGCAGGGGCTAGGTGGGCTCCGTGCAGGTTTGTTCATAATGGGAGAGGCATTGACTTTGACCCCAGGAGCATAAAAGCACCACCGAGGGTTTGGGTGTATGACTCTCCCATCTCAGAGCCCCAGTGGCACATTTCACACTCGAACTCACATGTGCCCAAGGAGTAATGATTCCCTCCTCCTCTGGGGGCTTTGTTCAGACAGACCACTGTTCTCCTACTTTCTACTGGTATTTTCATCTTCTTCGGGGCTTCGCCCACCAACTTCTTTGCTAACTTACAGGCAACAGGTGGTGTGGGAGGAAAGAACGAGTCCTTTGAGCCTACATCTGGCTGCACGACCCTGGAGAGTCATGTAGACGTGTCTGTCCTTGGTTTGCTCACCTATAGCATTGGTGCAGAGACACCTGTCCAGTGAGGATTGGCCTCCAACGAAGCGTCGGGTGGCAGATGATCTTTGAGCAGCTACTAAAACAGGCTCTGGGTCCCCGGAGGGTAAAAGAGATGATGTATGTAAGGTGCTGACATGGCATCTGGCTGGTTTTCGGATCGCAATGTTATCTGTCATGTGTGTGTCATTTATCATTAGATCGTCAGCTCCTTGGGGATTTGGAGACTAACTTACAACATATCGGCCATTATCCCAGTTAACGGGAGGGGCAGAAATTGAATTCTGTAGTAAAAAGTTTTGCAGTAAAAGGGTCGCTATTGTGTGAGGATTTGGTGGCTGAACGGATTCTAATCAAGGATTCATTTTTATCATTATTTTCCTTTTTTATTATTAATACTTAAAATTGAAGAAAAACCCCACAACTACCTAAACCAACTTCTGATATCATCACATCATATTGAAAGTGTATTTATGTTAAATTTTAAAAATTTTCCCACTATTTGCCAAAATAGAATAAGCAAACATAACACGTGTGAGTTTTAGAAGGTGGCTGCGTTACTTTTCACGAAGGAGGAGATGACACACATCAGGGAAAGAAAATGTCTTTTTTTTTTAATTAAAAATTTAATTTTTTAATTTATTCATGAGAGACAGAGAGAGAGAGAGGCAGACACACAGGCAGAGAGAGAAGCAGGCTCCATGCAGGGAGCCCAATGTGGGACTCAATCCAGGGGCTCCAGGATCACACCCTGAGCTCAACCGCTGAGCCCCCCAGGTGTCCCAGGGAAAGAAAGGGTCTTAATGAACACCGAGGATCTTGGAATGAGCTTTGGGGGCCCCGAGGTCTGCATGTGAGACCATGAGGCGGGACATCTGTAAGTTCTCCTGGTGGCCACGTCTGCTTCATAGGGTCACAGGGTGCGGCGAATCACAAGGTCACTTCTACTAAAAACATCTCGGCACCGAGTCATTCTCCAGGAATGTGGCTGTGCTCGGTGGGAAAGCAGAGTGAGCGGGCGCTGGGTCCAAGCTACAGGGTTTGCAGTGGGCAGGACCCCTCAGTTTCTCTGGGCAATCTCACCTAAGAGTGGCTTTGCTTTCTGGGGAGGGTGGACACGCATCCCAGACAGACGGGGCTCAGGGAGGGCTGGCGTGGAACCTCACTGCAGACCCTGCGGGAGGAAGGCAGCAGGGGCCGTCGCTGACATGCCAGGCACTGCCATGGGCAGCGTCTCCCTGGATGCCCATGGTGGCACCTGAAGGTGGGTGCGTTGGCACATCCATCCACAGGTGCAGGCCCAGGTGTGCAGCAGCGAGGCAGCTCCTCCCAGCTGTGGGGCTGAGCCTCAACTCCAGCCGGGGAGGACCCAGAGGATGTCCTCCTGGCTCAGCCCCAACTCCAGCCAAGGACAACCTGGAGGACTTCCTCCTGGCTCAGGGAAGATGTGGCCCTGCAGGCAGGCAGTGCCCCTTCCCGTCTTTGTCGGGCGACAGCTGTCCCCGCTTCTTTGAGGACTGCCATGTTTATGGGGCGTGTAGTTTAGAAATTTCTTTCTCTCCGCCACTCCCTCTTTGAAAGAGCACAGAGACTCTGTGCAGAAGGGATGCCCTGAGTGCATCTCTCCATGCAAGCCGTGGCAACCAGGGTCCAGAAACATCCTCCAAAGAAGCATCGCTGTCAGGTAGCAACGGTAGAGGGAGGATTTTCACCTGTGGGGCTGACTGCAGAACAAAACTTTCACGGAGGAAAGGGCAGACTCAGAGGGAATATTTCAATTTCAGCGAGAAAATCCATTCATTTTTACCTCCTTGGGTTGATGGATTTGTCCACTGAAACCCATTCGAAATATACATACATTTATACATTTTAAAGCGACATTTTGTTTATTTAGAGTTAAAATAAACCTCGGTAAATATTTTTGTGCTCTCCTTTTACCCTGCCACAAATAAAATATAATGAGCTCGACGTTTAGATAATCCTCTGATTTTTCTCAGCAGACATTTTAGATAAAAGACAAAGAGTTTCTTATTTTTGGGTTCATAAAACATTCTACATTTATGGCTTCATTTTTCTGAAATTCAGATCAAAGACTGGCTGTGAAATTTTACTGTCCCACTGCTCACGGGTCTGTTGACTTAGTGCATACTTCAAAAATCCCTTCTTCCCTCTAGACCCTCTGACCACCTCCTTTTTTAAAAGGATATTTGCATTTGATACTATTCAGGACCTTCGAGATGTGGATTGACAGCATGAGGTGGGGGGTAGCTGAAACAACATTTTCCCGGGCTCTAATTAAAAGAATTAACCGTATTCATGGTGAGGCCCTCCCTGCAAGCCCTGTGTTCTCGGATGGGATGCTCCTGTGCTAAGGGCAAGCGGAGTGCCCATTCTCAGCCTGCGATCCCCCCATGCCGGCTCCCTGGATGCTTTTACGATCTTTGTTTATATTAATCCCCAAAGAACTAAGCTTCATTTCATTTTATTTGGGAGAGAAATCCAGCAGAGAAAAGTTCAGGAGACCCAAATGTTTCCATAATTGCTGTGAGTTCTGAATGTATTTCAGGCTGACAGCTGAGATAAAATGCCCCTTGTGGTCTGGTGTCGGGAGTCATTTTGCAGAGCCGTGTGTGGGAAATGGAGCTGGGGCTGTACGGGGTGGGTCGGCTCCGGGAGGCCGGGGAGGCCAGAGCTCGCTCGCAGACATGCGGTGAAGGGGCCCCGCCTGTCCCTTTAAATTGCCCCACGACCGACCAGTTCAGGCCGCGGTGACACTCACTCCTCGGATGAGCAACAGCAGTGCTGGAAACAAATTTGCGGAGAAGTGACTGGGAGGAGGGCAGGCCCTTGTGTACCTCTGATGTCGTGTTTCTTAAATTGCCCCTCATTTTCTTTTTCCACCCACTTGGATAATTCCTGCTTTCAGCGGTGACGGAAATGAACAGGGGCCAGAGTACTACGAGCTATTCCCAGGATGACTGCAGCGAGACCGCAGGCCAAACCGTGGATGTGTCATGAGAAAGGCCTGGTCTTGCACCATGCTCCCGCTCCGAGGCTTCTGGAAGCTTGGGGAGCTGGGTTCTGCTTCTGCCCCCAGCGACAAGGTAGCCGTACCCCAGGTCTGCTCTCTGGTGTGATCTCGGCCTCTCTTTTCCCCCATCTAAAGAACGGGCCTATTTGATCTTGGGCCTTTTTATCAGTCCAAAACCTCTGCAAAAAATTTCAAAAAGTTTGTGAAATGCTTGGGAAGAGATCCACGGATCAAGAGCTGTCCGAGATGGCTTGTCCCCTAGGAGCTCAGAGGCTAAGTGATCACGCACCACAACTCATCCAGTTTTCTTGAAAGCCATTCCTAGATGGCGTTTAGCTTGGGTGGGGGGGATTTTCAGGAAGTACATTGTATGAATGATGGTTCTCAAGGTTTTTGGTCTCAGAACCCCCTTATAACCTTAAAAGTTACCAAGAGCCCCAGAGTTTGGTCTGGGTGGGTTATATCTATTAGCATCCGATGTATTAGAGTTTCAAACTGAGAAAGATCTAGAGTATTAATGTATTCAAAAATGACAGTAATAAACCCATAACCTAAGTAATTCACTTAAAAAATTTTTTTTTAAGTTTTATTTATTGGGGCACCTGGGTGGCTCAGCGGTAGAGTGTCTGGCTTTGGCTCAGGGTATGATCCTGGGGTCCTGGGATAGAGTCCTGGATCAGGCTCCCTGCATGGAACCTCCTTCTCCCTCTGCCTATGTCTCTGCCTCTCTGTATGTGTGTCTCATGAATAAATAAATAAAATCCTTTAAAAAGTTTTATTTATTTAAGTAGTCTTTACACCCAGTGTGGGACTTGAACTCATGACCCCAAGATCAAGAGTCACATGCTCTTCTGAATGAACCAGACAGGCGCCCATAAATACTCCATTTGTAAAGGAAAAATAATAGTATGTTCCAAAAGAAGAAAATCAGTAAGAAGAGAGGCATTATTTTACACTTTAGCAAATCTCTTTAATGGCTTGTATAATAGAAGACGGGCTCAGCTCTTATGTCTGCTTCTGACGTCCATCTCTCGCCATATTTTGACTGAAGTGTAGGAAGAAGGTCAGCTCTCCTCAGATGCATATGGAGTTAGAGAACAGAGGAGCACCTGGATAAGTGTTTCCAGATCATTGTAGCTTTGCCTCTTTGATACTATCCCAAAATTCAACCAGTGGCAGTGTCTCGAAGCTTAGCTACGATACTGAATCCAAAATCATACGGAACAACCGTGCATTCTCTGCGACGATAGAGTCCTTTGGTGTGTCTGGCACCCTGAGTGCACTGCTTATCCATAGATAATTTCATAACATCACCTGCTGGTTACTTAGAAAATTCGGATGTTCCAAATGTGGATGCCTTTGCTGATACGGTATTTTAAACATCACGTCGATTAACATCACCACCAATATCACAAGAAAAGTCTTTAAGAATTAGGAAGCTGTCAACCTTGCAGTGGTGAATACACAGTTTCCAAAACTCTAATTTTTACCTGAAAGTTCACGTCGTCGTTGGCAGCAAAGTGTCAGGTTGTTTTCCTTGAAGTTACGGCAGGCTCACTTTGTTCATTTCAGGAAGATACTTGCTGGTCATGCAAGTCTGAATAACGACCGTCTGTTGTGGTATTCCACGAAAAAAGAAAAGGCTTATTCAGCTCATAACTTAGACAACTGCACCTGTGCTTTTCCTTGAGTCTCCATTGTGCTTTAGTCTCAGGACCGCATACGTCGGTGGACCGCACTTTGAGAAACACTACCTAGAACATAACTCATTTGGGTGCTTATTTTAAATACACCCGACTTTCCAATTTACAGATGGGTAGTATGCATTGCATTGACTGGGTATGGTGCCAAGCACATGAGATTCAGTTGATGCCACTAGATCTGGGGAGTACCTACTATGTGTCCTAGGCACTTGGGAAACAGGTCAACAAACAGTCTGAGACAGAAAATGAGGCTTACGGTTCTCCCTCTCAGCGACTGGGGTCCACAGGAGGGGAATTTGCAGAATGACAGAGCCGGCACTTCCGGAGCTCCCTCTGTGGGCCACGTACTGTGCGCTGGCACCTTTATTTACTTCTTAATACCCACCGCCCTGCTTCCCTCCCTCCATCTGCACGCCTGCCCACTTAGCTGTGCGTATTGAGCACCTGCTGTGTGCTGGCATGGGCTGGCATCCGCTTGGGGGCTTCCTGTCTGGCATCTGTCCCTCTCAGGGTTTGGGCGAGTTGTGGCTAGACACACACGAGGAAGTCAGGGGATGTCATGAGAGCTGTGGAAGGGAGGTTCCTGAGCGCAGAGGCGGCTGCTCCGCAGACGCCCAGGCTCAGGTGGAGAAGTGCAGACGAGAAGGTGTGGCCAGGTGAAGAAGGTTCTGGGCAGAGGCAGGAAGCAGCCTGGTGTGGTTGAGGAGCAAGGGTGGAGGAGGCTGGACAGGCCATAGGGGAGAGCCCACTCGCACTTCGTGGGCAGTGGTGCACGTCTCACTTCTCATTAAGAAGGATCGAGAACCATCTGGTTCTGCGCAGGAACCTGGGAGGACTGTAGAGACCCTCGCTGCTTTGCTGGGTGGAGAACAGGCGGCAGCAGGGGAGCAGCTGGGCAGGAGATTGGCTGAAGGCTGGGGGGTGGCTCGAGGGCAGGTGTCGAATCCGAGGGCGAGGGGGTGGTGAGGGCTAGGGTGCTGGCAGCCAGAGAAGAGATCCCATGGGCCCTCCAGAGAGCCACAGTGCTTCGTCTGATCTCCCACCATCAGAGGGAGGCTTTGTATGGCCACTTTATGAAAACAGCCAGTTCCTGTTCAGAGTGTGGATGATTTGCCCGAGGGCCCCCAGGTCACACCAGGAGAGCCTGAGCCAGCTCTCACCCACTGGCCTTCATGGGGCCCTGTTGGGTGATGTCCACACTGTGGGCAAGTATCAACTCACACCATACCCCAGGAGCCCTACAAGGTGGAAGCTGTAACCATCACCCCATGTTACAGGTGAAAGACCCCATGTTACAGGTGAGAAACCCAGAGGCAACGTCACTCTCCCGGGACACCCACGCTGGCTTCATGCTCAGGCCCATGCCCCCAGCTCTGCACACACTGCCTCACCGCTGCCAGCCCTGAGAAGCTGAAGCCACCTCGTTGGTTTGACGGGGCCCGCTGAGCTGCCAGGCTGGTTTTGGTGTGAACATCAGGATGCCTCCCCGGCGGAGGATTTATTCACTGGCTCTTCGTCAACTCTAGGAGACGACAAAACTGACTCTGAGTCTCACCGAACTGCCTTAAAAAGCAATATCCTTTCTCCTGAATTCAGAGACTCATCCTGTGTGTCAGGAGAGGGGGGAGGGTGGTGCAAGGGTAAGCTTGGGGTGGGGAGGATCCACGAGTCCCCCGAAGATCCACGAGTCCCCCGAAGGCTGTGTGCCAAAGGTGGTGTCTGTGTGCATTTGTGTTTTGGGGGGGAGGGGGCCCCAGAAGAAGGCTGTGCCCTCATGGTGATTCAGACACCCGTGGCCTAAATGGTGTCCTAGAGCTGTCAACCTCCACTGGTTGATGTCGGGCAGAGGGAAGTGTTCAAGCATCTTCTTGGAGAAGGTCGGTCAGAAAACCCTGCCGTGGAGGAACAGAAGCAGCCTTGGATAGGGAATGTGTTCCCAACTAGCCAGATGAAGGTCCAGCCGCCCCGGGTGAGTCAGCTTTCATCCTGGGCTTCATCTGGTGCCCCGTCTCAAAGCCGCACGGTGGTGGCTGTTCAGCAATCTTCATCGATGGAATGATTGGGCCCGTGTTGTTCTTATTTTCCAGCCGAGTGCTCACCCCTTGGGGTTCGGTCTGTGCCTGTGGTCTTTGAGGCAGAGGTGGACCTGGCATTTGGGCTGTTTTTCTCATCTTCTCTGTGGATGCTGGTTAGCCCTGAACCCACCCTGTCTACACACTTAATGTGGTGTCTCCTCGCTGCAACCTGCGGAAGACATAATCCAGAAATCCTGCCGTTGTCTGGTCCACAGAAAGGAAGACGGTCTTTCTCAGGCGGACAGTCTCAGAGTGCGTCGCACTGTTCAGACAGGCAGGCTCCACGGGCGTGATGCCCGGAGGAAGGGTCAGCTCCTTACTTGACTTCCTGAAGAGCTTGCTTGGAAGTGTGATTTTATTAATTCGTTTGCACAGCTCTATTGAGCTCTGCCATGGTCTCGGCACTGTGAGTTAATCCAGAGAAGTCTCAGACCCTTGTCCTTGAGCACTCGTGAATCTACTGTGAATTTATTTAATCAACGTTTCTTTGCTGTCAGGGTTTCCACAGATTAAAAAAAGAAAGCCAGAGAGCTGATTCATTATCCTGAATATTTCACCCCGAACCTGCTTTCTATCAAATCATCTGTGTGTCCTAATCTACAAAAGTATGTATGTTAATGCTTTTCTTTTTCAGAGGGTGTTTGTGAACTTTCAAGGGAAAAAAAAAAAAAGAACTTGGAAAAATGAATAGCCATTTCAGGAATTTCCAGAGTAAATGAGGCTTTGAGCAGAGCTTATGATCACTGTGCATAATTCATTAAAAACAAATCACTCTGCAAAACTGGGGAAACCAACATTCTCAGACTGTGTCTGTGCCATGTGGCGGCCATTCAATCCACACTGCTGCTAATGAAGCTCTTTATATAAATTTGAGAGTAAACAGATTCGGACAACTTTATTTGCTGGGAAAGCAGCAGTGAGAATCCTTGCCCAAATCACACAGGCCCTTAAAATGTGGTCTGGACAAAATTGGCCTTCTAAAGACGTGTGTGTGCACGTGCGCATGTGTGCGTGAGCTTGTGTGCATCGTGTAGAATTATTTTGCTTTATTACAGGGCTTTGGGAACACAAGCCCAGTGTTTTCAATAACTAATCTATTTCCAATAGGGGGCAAGTTAAGGAAACAAGAGCAGCCCCCATACCGAGTGCTCTGCAGGCAGATGACAGCTCGGCGAGCACCTTTCGATGCCTCGTGTGCCATCATCTCTGCACACCTGCCAGGTCCGCAACCGACACTGAGAGAGGCGCACGCACTCCCCATGTGTCCCATGTCCCGTAAGTAGCAGAATGAGGACTTTGAGTCCAAAGCATGTGCTCTTAATCCCTGCACTTCATTCATAGGTCTGGAAGATTCTCAACACTGAGAATATATCCCTGTTCTACCCACTTGAATGTAAGCATCTCCGGTGAGTGAGGGAGGAGGAACTTGACACATGTGTTCTGGGATAGTTTGCCTTTTGTTAGGTAGGCACGATATTTTAAAACATCTTGCTGTTTCCTATTCTTTTTCTGCTTGTTGGTTTTGTTGAAAAGTTACCTGATAGGAGACAATCGATTGAAGTTTAGAATTCTGGTTCAAAGTATTCCGGTTACCATGGTTCCGGGTGGTCAATGCTGTCTACACAGCGGCTCCCGTCTGCCGCTGGACAGGATGCTGACTCCTGACTCCTCGACTGGCGTGGAAATGCTGCCTAGGCCTAGATGTTAAAATAAGCTACCGCAAGCTCTGTAAGAAGCAATAGCAATGACCGAATTTTACCCCAGAGCACAGCCCGCAGCTGATCCGTCAGGAATTCATGGGGTGATCCCAAGGTGGAGCAGAGGACCGGTGTCCATGGATGGCCACAGGGCAGCTCAGCCCAGCTCCTGGGAAAGTTCTCCCAGAGAGTGCTGCCGCCTGGGGTCTTGTTATTCCTTTGTTGACTTAGGTGTTTCCTCTGGAGTTTGAGGGTGGTCGCTTCGGGGGCAGCCCCTCATTGTGTTCACTATGGAAGGTGGCCCCAGGCACTCCGGCGTCTTCTCTGAAGGGGTGTCCACGCGAGGCCCGTGGACAAGCTGTTGGTCCGGCAGAGCCACGTCGGCTCACTGTTTCCCCCTGTGGTCTGGATTCCTGTAGGAACCTTTGACTCTTCTCATGCTTTTCCACCTTATTTACTTGGGGAAGAAGTACAGAACACATGAATATTCTGAACTGTTTCCAGAATGATTACACTCGCTGGCGGGCGATCCTTTCACGTTTCTACCACATGGAACGCCATCTGGTCACCGCCTCCCCCCCCCCCCCACCGCCGCCCACTGTGGCCTTTTTGGGGGCGATCAGGAGGGGAGCACAGAGACCGTGTACATTTCAACACAGCAAATTTGATTCCAACAAGGGAAGGGCCAAGGGCCTCCGGACCTTCTACGATTGCCTCTTTATTTTTCTGGACCATGCTGAAGTCGGCCTGGCCACATTTCTGTTCTCTGGTGCTGTGGGTTGGTTGGCGCTGGCCCTGGTCAGAAGGAGAACAGAAAAATCCTCGGGGAAAGTACAGGATGTGACAGAAAACGGAGCTGGTGAATCAGGGGTGGGCTGGTCTCCATTGTGTCAAAAGTGCAAGAGTTCTTGAAGGTTGTGGGCAGGAAATGGCGTTGCTGAGTCAGTGGAGAGGGCCTGGCTCCGTGAGTCAGGACCCATGGACAGACACACCTTGGGGCTTGGATGTAGACGCAACCCCAGACAAGGTTACAGCCGGGTTAATAAGAAAGGGGACCTGTAAACCTGTGGAGTCTTATGAAGGAATATGTCCCGAACTTTAGGCTTTTCAGAGAAAATAAGATCTTGAGATGCAGTTTCAGGTGGGTACCCTGGGAGCAGACTCTGGGACGAGATTAGCGTGAAGGGATGTATTGGGGAAGTTCTCAGGGAGGACAGGGGAGGAGGGAGGCGGAAGTGTGAGAAAGGAGGGGAGCCAGGCGAGGGTGAGGCCCACGCACAGCCTTAGCTGCCAGCGTTGGTGGCCCGGCAGCCAGGGGGTGCACAGCGGGCAGGGGGCCGGAGGGCACTGTGTTGTGCCAGAGCCAGCTCGCCAGGGATCGAAACCGCAGGCGCTGTGCTTCCCAACTCCATGCTGAGTGACGGCCATGGGCTTAGCTTGAAATCAAACATGTGGGAATATTTACACCATGGAAATTGGCAATTGCTACAATTCGGGCCTTTTCTCTTTTTTTGAGAGTCTGTTGTTGCGTGCCTCCCAGCCTGGGTGGACCTGACACTGTCCGGTACAGGCGCACACAGCAGATACTTCTGAGTGTTTCCCACATGTCAGGCACTGTTCTGGGCATTTTCTTTTTTTTTTTTTCTCTAGTTTTTTTTTTAAGATTTAAAAAAAATTTTTTTTAATTTTTTATTTATTTATGATAGTCACACACACAGAGAGAGAGAGAGAGGCAGAGACACAGGCAGAGGGAGAAGCAGGCTCCATGCACCGGGAGCCCGACGTGGGATTCGATCCCGGGTCTCCAGGATCGTGCTCTGGGCCAAAGGCAGGCACTAAACCGCTGCGCCACCCAGGGTTCCCTTTTTTTAAGATTTTATTTATTAATTCATGAAAGACAGAGGGAGGGGGAGCGGGGCAGAGACACAGGCACAGGGAGAAGCAGGCTCCATGCAGGGAGCCTGGCGGACTTGATCCTGGGTCTCCAGGATCATGCCCTGGACTGAAGGCAGCGCTAAACCACTGAGCCACCCGGGCTGCCCATGTTCTGGGCATTTTCACACTTTAGCTCATTTTATTCCCACAGGGACCCCTAGAAAGAGGACTATATTTCATCCCCATTCACAAACAAGGCACAGACAGGTCCGGGCTTTTATAAAAATAAGTCAGGCAGTTATTTGGTGGCAGAGCCGCAGCCGAAGCATCCTGGTCTGAGTTTATGGCCTTACACGTGCAATGTTCAACAGCGCAAAACATGCAAGTTTGTACCACATACCAAACGCTCTCTTTGACAGAGTACACAATGACATGGCATTCTTTCTAACTCTACACATAATTGCAAATGATGATATTTGGAAATTACCAGAATGCCCACATGTAGGAGATCTGTTGGAATGACCTATGGTACCTTCACGTGGTGAAGCACTGCGCAGCTGTAAAAAGGAATAAGAAAGTCGGATATGAACTTATGTGTGGCAATATCCAGGGTAGAGCATTAAGGGGGGGAGTCACCGAAGTGCAAAACGGAATGTACAACACACTATATTTTGCACCTAATATATATTTATTATGCATGCGTATATTTCTTATACACATATATAGATGCATGCATGTGCATGTGTGTGTATACATACATTATTATATATATAATATTTCTTCCCCCTCCCAAAATACAGGAAGGACAGACCAGAAATAACTAAGGAGGTTGATTCCCTCCAGGGTGTGGGAGTGAGAGAATGGATAGGGATGGAGTGAACCATCCAAGTGTACATTTTTGAAATTGTTTTGATTTTTGGAACTAAGTTAATGTTCATATTTTACTGTTTAAAAGATTAAATCCATAGGATGGGGGGCATGTCTGCGAGGGAGTATGTACGTCTGCTGGTGTGGGCACCTCTTTGGCACGTGTGGTCTTCACACGTTGCTTACAGATGTGCCTGAGGTCTGGATCCCTCTGGAGGAAGCCCCAGCGCAGAGCCTGGGACGCGCTCCCTGGTGGATGGCAGCATGAATGCCACAGGGTCGGCAGTGAGCTGCTGGGATTGCTGTGTGCCAAGAAAAAGTTCTCACTGCTCAGATTCGGGGGTGCTTGGAAACGACAGGAAACCATTCCAACCTGACGGCATTGAGAGAAGACTCCCCAGGTGGCAGCAGACAGCTCTTAGAGGAAGGGGACCCCCAGTGGCCGCACTCCTCTAGTGAACTGCCTTGTTGTGACCCCCAAAGCAGGGGTCAGGGGGCTGTGATGATGGGTTTTAGGTAGAGACGTGTTGTTCAGCTTTTGTTCCAATCCGGGTTTATTGTCCCCATCTTGTGCCAGACCCTCCCTCGTGGGGCCGAGGACGAGCTACAGACGGAGCCAAGCAAACCAGCAGATAAGAGAATGTGAAACCAGACTGAGCTGCGCTCCCGCTCTCAGCCGCCCCGCCAGGCTGTGGATTTCATGAGAACAGGCTCTCTCTTGAGGTTTGTGCTAATTCCTTTTCCCAACTGTGCTGGGAATACCATCAAACAGCTGTGCTGGTGTGGTCCAGGGTGTCTGCATCTATCCTGACAGCCACCGGAAACCATGCACGTCCATGGACACAGGGTGGACGTTTTGGGAATCTGCAGCCTTGTGGAATCTGAGCTCCGTAGTTAGGGAGGGGTTGCGTTGCTCGGTTTTCTGGCTCATTCTTGGGACTGGTTCTGATCTCGCATTCCTGCGTCATACGGGTAAGAGTCACCTTCTCGTCTAATGTAGAGGAAGAGGGTCATTTAGTGCAGACAAGAGCCCTGTGTTCCTGTCCCGATTTCCTTCATGTCCAAGCTGTGTGACCTTGGATAGATCACTTTCCTTCTCTGAACTCTGGATGATAAAATGAAAATACTGATGCCCACCTGGACAATAATGAATTGCACAACCCCACTGTGCAGAGGAGGCACCAGAGGCCGAGCCTCCACCCACGGTTGCACAGCAGGTAGGCAGAGGAGCCAGGTGCGCCTGCACCCCCATGCCCACTGGCCTTCTCACCCCATCAGGGTGGCTGGAGCTCTCCTTGCTCACCCTTACATTGTTTAGAGTCTGTAAACCCGCTAATCCCCGACCACGTGTCGTTCCCAGACAGTTAACGGGTCTTGCTTCAGAGCTCAAGCCAGAAGGCTGGCTCCCCCCTCCGTTCATGTAGTGTCCAAATTTCTAATTTACTGGGGGAAGCCCAGCGCATCCCCTCCAGCCTTGATAACTAGAGCCGGCGGAAAGGCGAAAGGGTCTTGGAATGTATTTTCAGATGGAAGGAGAAGGGACATCAGTCTCCCTGGGGAGATCTCAGGAGAGCTGGTTCCTGCTCACCACTCCAGCACCTGGGAGGCAGTTAACCTTCACTGGATAAACCTGGAATTCTAAACCCAGCACAGAGCTGGGACAGCTGGGGAGGTGTGGGCAGAGGCAGGGAGAGGCACCCCACGGTTGAGCCTAAGGTGCTGATGGGGAAACGATGGGGCCTCTTTAAGCAAACAGCTTATCTTTGGGTCTTAACTTAAATCCCTGCTGAATGTTCAGGACAGAAATCAGGTTCACCCACCAGAAGTCTGATTTATTATTATCATGGCAGATACTGGAAACTCCCACCGAGCGGCTGTGTCCATGCTCTGCGGCGTGTCGGCATCAATCCCACGACTGTTGGCCACGTTAGGAGGTGGTGGTCCATGGCAACAGCACCAGACTCCGTCAGCCTCGGCCTCCCAGGCACTCGATCATCCCATCCAGAGCCTTCTGAAAGGAGAGCTTCCATCAGGGGCCCCTGGCGTGAATGGGGACCATCTCCAGCCAGTCAGAGCTGCATGGGGCATCGGCACCCAGAAAGCGCCCCATGAACGTCACCTCTGGCTCTGTCCTCCTGTTCCCAATGCCGGGTCCTTCTGGACACCTTACAGCTACCAAAGTTGTTTTGCTCTGGCGGGTGACACAAAGAGGGAGGACTGCTGTTATTTCTGGGAGCAGAGGTCCATCAGCCCTGGAATGTAGAAATATCCCATTTTATTTCTGTGTCGCAGATGTGGTGCTGGACACCCCACGGGTGTGTGTGGGGGTTGCTAGCTGTTTCAGGGGCACTTCCCAGCCGGTGCACCCGCGGGGGGCCAGCGCGGCCCCTGTCCTCCTCCAGGCTCCACCGTGAGGCTCTCTCCACCACCATCTTTGAAACCACCCGTCCTTTTCAGGAAAAAGGAAAAAAAAAATCAAACCAGCAAAATGCAGTAGTCTGACATTCCAAGAAACCCCAGAAGGAGGAATGCAGAAAGTCAAATGTGCTGGGCCCCTTCCAGGGGCCACTCCGGGGAGGCGGGGGATCGCAGGGCTAGCGGCCGGCCCCCCAACACTGACATTTTCCTACAATGTTCTTAGGTCCGGTTTGTGTTGCTTTCTGTCTCCACAACAATTACCAAGATTTATTTTTTATTGCTCTGGTTAACTGTGCCAGGACCACACTTCCTTTTTCTTCTTAAAGGAACAGCCGTATGCACAGTGGGGCCTAGGAAGTGAGCATTCTCGATCGCAAACATGAGCATAAACAAGGCTGCACATCTCCTCTGGCTTCTGGTTCTTCTCTGCCCGGCAGATGGGCTCACCCGGAGACGTGGCCGCGGTCCCCAGGCGAGGCGGCGTTGTTAAACTTGTCCTCCCCGCGGGGTTCCCCAGGGCACCCACTGGGAGCTGGGAAGGCACTCAGTTCCTGACATCAGGGGCCCGCATTTCTTGTGTGCCAATGAGGATGACATCAAGGGTGCATCTTTCTCAGAGTTGATGTGGTTTTGCAAGACGAGGGTTCAGAGATGAAGAGTCCCTGTGTGGTGTCCAGGTGGTCTTTCCTGGGAAGACCTTTGCCATGAAGGCAAAGGGCCCTGGGGTTGCCACGTGGAGATGTGGGGCTATTCCAGCCAGGTGACACCAGCGTCATGACCAGGGTGTCATTCCTGTGCCTCCAGGTTCAGGTCATGTGGCCTGAAGATTCCCCTTCCTCTCTGAGCCCCAGTTACATCGCTGCAAAGCATCTGCCTCCCTGGGCTGCCCTGAGGATCCCCCGGGACCAGGGGTGGGGAGGGGCTTGCACCTGGAGTCCTGCCTGCAGCTGGCTGTCTAATGGCCCCACCCTGGCATGGAGAGATGCTCCTGGATTACCTGGGTGGGGCCACTGTAAGTAGAGGGTCCTCATAAGCAGACACGGGAGGTCACAGAGAAGTGACGCCCGAAACAGAGGTTACAGCAATGTACGGCCACCTGCCACCTGCCACCCTCCACGGACTGTAGGCGGCCTCTGGGTGCTGGAGGGCAAGGGGACGCACACTCCCCGGAACTCTCAGAGGAGGCGCTCTGCTGACACCTCGACTGGAGCCCGTGAGCCCTGTCAGGCTTCCGGCCCCAGGCTGTGAGAGAAGAAATCTGTGTTGTTTTAAGCCGAGGAGGTTGTGGCCACTTGATGCAGTGGACACAGGAAGTAATCTGGCGTCTAGAGCCACCATCACCACGCCCAACAGGGTCCGCGAGGAGAGGACTCCACACTGTCTCCCCTCCCCACCTGTCCCCCCAGGGTACATGTTGGCCTCCAGTGCCCTGAGGCTGCCGTTCATTCATTCATTCATTCATTCACTCACTCATTCATTCATTCATCCTGAGCTCCCAGGGCCTGCTAGAGACATGTTGCCCAGTGCTGACCCCTCAGGCTCCCTGCCTTTTCCCACTACCCCCCACCTCCGGTCTGCGCCCAACCCAGCAGCTGGAGTCACCCTTGGGAGCTATGTCGGGTCTAACCCCTCTGTCTCAGCCCCAGCACCAGAATCTAGAACCCAGAATCCCTGTCACTTGGCGCTCCCATCCCCTGGCAGTTTCCAGCGCTTAGTAGGTGCTCCGAAAAATCCCTCATGCATAAGGCCAGGGAGTGTCGTCCACTCTGCTTACCGCTGTGGTGCCAGGGCTCAGAGCAGCATCCGGCTCACGGAAGGACTGGGCAATACCTGACCAGCAGGGACCTGTGCCCATCAGCTCGCCCTCCCACAGGCCTGCCGAGGTGAATGGTGCGCTCCTGGCTCCCGAAAGAGAGGGAGCCTCTGGCTGCTCTTGGGTCTCTCCCCGCAGCTCCCCAACACAGGTCTGTGTGCATCAGGAAGTGTTTGACATGGAGAGAGAAAGGTGGTCAAGAGGCCACGAGTCAGCCATCCCTCACTCTTTCCAGACAAGGCAGCTCCAAACGTCTTCTGCCCAAGTGGGGCCCTGGGCTGGTTCTCCTGAGGACTGTGGGTCACCATCTCCCCATCAGGGCCTTGGGGCCAGCAGCATCTTCTGCAAGAAGAGAACTCCATCCCGCGTTGGCGACGTGTGCCCACAGCCCGGTGGAGCCCCAGGTCCAGACTGAGTGGGGGGCTGTGACCTGCGGCTTCCCCACGTGCCTCCCTGCAGTTCTTGCTGGTGACCAAGGTCCAGGGAGGAGGCTCTGCCAAGGTGTCCCTGCACATCCCACGGGCACACACACCTGGCTAATGCAAGGAGGGCCGAGCCCTCGGCACGCTCCCTGGGGAGGCCAGCCCAAGCAGCAGCTTCTTGCCGGGAGCACACGTTCCTGGGACTGTGGGTGGGCTGTCTTCCACAGTCAGCCACCAGCCGAAGTGGGAGGATTTCCCCCAAACAGGACCTTTGGCCGGGGCAAGGATGTTCCATCTCCAAGGCTCTGGGCACGTTCTGAGATACTGTGGGTTTGGACTTCAACGTGTAAATTCTGGACGGACAAAACAACTCTTACGCCCTCCTTGAGATGTATGCTCCTCCATCACCGCTGTCACAGGTGGCTCCTTCCACTTTCCAGAAGGGTTTTCTGAATTTTCCGAGCCTTTCCTGCGTTCCTCCTTCTGCACATTTGCTATAGGTGTGCAGGCCGCAGAGGCTGCGGTGAGTGTGGCTGGCATGCTGGCATGTGCCTGCACCCCCCAGAGGGGGCCGGGCAGGTGGTGGGGGGCTTGGCATCCATCGGGTGACCGATCGAGGGGCCTGCCTCCCGCCTCCCCTGTCAGGCCGTGCGCCTGCCTGGGACAGGGACGCGGCGGCTCTGGCGGGCCAAGGCCAGGCCCCAAGGTGAACGCTCAGTACATACTTGGGAATTAGAGTCACTCTGGTCCAGGGACGAAGTTTCCTGTGAGTCAGTAAATCACTGTAACTAACGAAGGAGGCGCAGTCCCAGAGGAGCAGACGTCTCAACTATGCAGATTATTCTTGAGTTTTTAAAAAGTGTCTCTTTAAGGAAAGAAGTCCCCGGGGTCTCCTAGCTCTTCATGAAGACCCACTTCCCATTCTCTTAAGTAGCTCATTTTGGCTCCGAGACAAGATCCATTTTTAATAAATAATGTTTTGTGTTGCAAAAGTTAGCGTTGAAAATCGTCACAGAAGTAGAAGGAATTAAGAAAAATAACCCATCGGCCGCAGACAAGCAGGTTGTTAATGTGACATTGTATTTCCTTCTGCTCTTTCTTTATGTGTCTATTTTTATGTGGTGATAAACAAATTTTAGTGCAAGTAGGTTGCTGCTCCAATTAAACAAAAATCCATCTTGAAAGCGTTCTCCAGTTTCCACATACTTGAGAACCCCCAGGCGCACGGGCCAGGGAGGAGGGTGGGGAGGAGCTGCGGGGCTGGGGCTGGGGCAGCGGAGGTGCCGGCCCGCGGGCCATGTGGAGGCCGAGACTCAGAGGCCCCCCGTGGAGGACACGGCTGGGACCGGGCGTGCACCTGCTGAGAAGCCGGGCTCCTGGCCTGGCCCTGTTCCCGGGGCGTGGTGGGAAACCGGGGAGGCTACCCACCCCCGCCCCCCGCCACCACGCCAGGGAGCGGCTCCAGGCCGGCTGGGATCTGGGACCAGGCCGAGGCCGCCGGTGTTTTGGAGGGAAATGATACATCCTGATGGCTGGAAGCACTGGGGCCGATTCAGGCTTTGTGGTGGCCGCTGATGTCATTTCAGAGAAAGAGCTAAGAAAGCTGTTTTGTTTTTCAGACTGTGTCTCCGAAATTGTCTTCTTTTTTTTAAAAAAAAAAAAATCTGATTTTATCCCAGAGTGGACGTTCCAAACCCCAAACCTCTAATCCAGGCTTGCCTGCCGGCCCCTGCCCTGGCCTGGTGCTGGCGCCGGGTGCGGGGTGCCGGCGGGGAGGTGCAGGGGTCGGCTGGTTCAGCCTGCCGCAGAGCTGGGGCCAGTGGGGTGAGGCCTCCTGGGAGACCCTCATCTGCTGCTGGGATGTTGGGGGGCCTGGGGGTGGGGAGACAGTGGGGAGGCCAGAGAGAGGGGCTGGTCAGGAGGCATTTGGTGAGGGGCACGTGTCTTCCAGAAGGGAGCTATTGGTATCCAAGAATGCCACAGAGTGCCTTCCAAAATTCTATCTTCTGAGTGTGTGGGGGAGGCTCACCCTTGGCTGACACGCTGGGAACGCTGTGAGTGCTGTGTCTGGGCTGGCACTCACTGCCCCAGATGAATGGTGGGGGAGTGCGGAAGGGGGAGATGCAGGGAAAGCCCCCGCCTGCAGGCTGGGGGCAGGAGGGGTGAGAGCAGGCCTCTTCCTGACCAGAGAGCGCCCCGGACCCCCTGCCCGTCCTCCCAGTCTGCTGTACAGAGAGGGACTGAGCCTCCCCTTCCAGGGACGCTGCTGTCTGCTGGATGGGCAGAGTGTGGTCGGCTGCTAATTGCTAGGTCAAAATAATGCCTGGTTGCCAGTTACTGAGGCCCTACTGTGTGGCCACGTTCACCGTGGGAGGCTTTCTAGGCGCCACCTCAGTGAGCCCTCACGGCGATGCTGTGGGTGATTCATTCTCCAGATGTCCAGATGGAAAGATTGAGGCTTTCAGAGGTGACTGCCACCTGGCTGGAGGGGGCAGGGCTGGGGGGCAAAACTGTGGGGTCCTGTGGGGCTATGAAGTCCTTTTATCTTGTACCATACTACCCTTAGTGGGTAGTGGGTTTGCACGTGTTCCCCCTAGAAGGATGTGTACCCCGTGAATGGGACCTTATCTGGAGAATGCTTGTGTGCAGATGTTATTTAGGACCTTAAGATGAAGTTGGAGAGGACCATGAATCCAATGACAATTGTCCCTTATAAGAGACAGAAGAGGAGGTGACACAGGCTCAGGGGAAGGCTATTTGAAGACCAAGGTGGAGACTGGAGTAACGTGCCTACAAGTCAAGAAGGCCAGGGTTGCCAGCTGCTTCCAGAGGCTGGGAGAGAGGCACCCAACAGACTCTTCCTCAGCACCTCCAGGAGGAACCAGCCCTACTGACACTTTCACTTTGGACTTCTGGCCTCCAGAGCTGGGAGGCAGCAACATTCTATTGCTTTTAGCTACCGAGTGTGTGGTGATTTTCTTTACAGCAGGCTTGGGAGGCCAGCGCAACTGCCTTGAGGGTGGGCAACCTCTCCATGCTCCATCTTCTTGGGTCTAGACAAGCATGGGGGGCTCTGGCTCCAGCTCGGCCCCGACGGTTGGAGAACGGGGTGAGTTCCCAGCAACCCGGAGCTCCCCCACATGCAGACCACTCCTCAGGTCCTTGGCAGCGTCTGGGTGCCTATATGCGTGCGTCACCCCCTTTATTCTGCCTACGAACATCCCAAGAGCCATAGGTCAGCCCAGTGCAAAGAAGATGGCAGCCATGATTTGACAAATTTTTACTGAGTGTCCTTGGGGTGCGAGGCCCTGATCCAGGTGCCAGGCTATGGCAGTTAAGAAACACAGAGGAGGCAAAGGGAGAGGCCCATAGGAGTGGGCAAGGAGGTGGCCAACATGCAGGGAAACTGGGGGGAAAGGGTGTGGGAACTGTGAGCAGGCATGGGGGTGATGCCCTCCAGCTGGTTCACCTGGCTCCCCCAGAAATGCTCACCAGTCAGCCTGGCAGTACTCACTTGACTGGTAGAGACCCAGAGGCCCCTGGGAATTCACTTACTGGTATCAGATGTGTGTGTGTGGGGGGTGCCACTCTTCTCCACTCATGTTGGCCACAGATCTTGGGGCGAGCGGCACATGACGGGCACTTCTCACACAGTTGCAGTTAGTTGGGGGTTGGTCTCCACCAGGGAAGAGTCATGCACACAGGTGGTGCCTGGGCAGGGGGATCAGGCAGGTGGGGACAGATCTGGATCTCTCTGACTCTCTTCTCTCTGGCTCTCTCTGCTCTGTCTCTGTCTCTGTCTCCCTTTTCCCAGACCCCATGACGTCTCTCTCTGTCTACATGTGACTGGATTCTGGACATCATCTGTGCCAGTCAAAGGCTCTCAGAGCAGGCATTCCTAGAGGCTGCCAGGCCTTCTCGAAAGCTCCCCCAAAGCCCTGCCTCCCAGAGGTCTCTCAGAGCTGCAGGGGCTGCCCCATGCTCCATCCAGATGCAGCCACTAAGGCTTGTGGGGGTTGAGGTGAGCCTCCCCCGCAGGCTGACTTTCGGGCAGAGCCTGCTCCTCCTCGCTCTCCCACAACACAGAGCCAGACCCTCTCCCCCTGCTCTCTTCCCGATGTTTGGCTCTCCAGCCTGCTGCCCTAGGACGCAGTGAGAACAGTCCCGCCAGGGAGCGGGCCCCACTGGCTTGGCTGCAGGGGCCAGAGCTCTGCACCCACGACTGCTCATCCCCCACGCATCCGCCTTGCTGTGTGAACACAACTGCCTCCCAGGGAAGGACGGGCTGGGCAAATATCCAGGGATCCATGGTCTTCCCGAGACACGGCCACAGAGTCGTCAAACTTCCTAAAGCAACACTTGTTATAACTAAAGTGTATTTTGGGTGTTGGAAATGTAAACCTCAGTGCTTGACCAGGTGTGACCGTGGACTCATCCGTAATGGGACAAAATGCACAGTCTGTGGATTTCTACCACAGGTTTATATTTTTAACATTTACAACCAATAAACATTGGTTCCAACATCAACATAAGAAAAGGAAGACCATAAATCCTTCCTTTCCAGTAGTAAAGGGAGTGGAGTCCCAGACCATAATGCTCACTGTCATCTTTTAATAGCAACTGGTAACAGAATGCTTGCCCCATGCCAGATTCCTGGCTAAGCCCTTGGCATTTATCATCTTGTGGTCCTCAAACAACGCTATTATTGTCATTGCCATTTTGGACAGAGGGAAACTGAGGCTCAGGATGATTGCTCATTTGCTCAAGGTCACACGTTAGCAGAAGGCAGAGCCAGGGCATGAGTATTCCTGCTACCAAATGGATATTGCCTGTGATCATATCCCTGTCACCAAAGCTCTTCTGTAAGGGTGGGTGCAAAATATTCTGAAATTAGATTTTACTGAATATCTGCCTGGTATGCCTCACTTTTGAGCAAATTAATGGCCAGATGAAATTTGGTGGGACCGGGCTGAGGGATCTGGAGAAATCAGCAGCCAGCAGATGAATGTGTCCTGGAGCTCAGCCACCAGCAAGGGAGGTGCGAGATGGTTGTCAGGGAATTCTGTGGGCCCCAGGCAAGCAGGAAGAGGACATGCCTTTTCCTGGAGATTCTCAACGGGAACCAAGGAGATACCAGGGAACCTGTCACTTGTTCTTTGAGAAGATCCACATGATTGATAAACATCTAGCCAGGTTGATCAGAAGAAGTGACACTGGTCACTGATATCAGAGCTGAGACTATAGATCTCATGGACTGCTCACGGGGAAGTAGGCAAGCTGCTTGAAAGACACAAACCATCACGGCTGATGCATGGAGAGATGGATGGTCTGAAGAACACTATCCATTGAAAAAAAATGCATTTGTGGTTAGAAACTTTCCCACAGAGAAAACTCTAGTCCCATGTGGCTTTACTGGTGAACTCTATCAAGCATTTAAGGAAAATGATTCTTCCAATTTTGCAGAAACTTGTCCAGAAAATTGAATGGGAAGGAACACTTCCCAACTCAATGCATGACCCGGCATCACCCTGATACCAAATCTAGACAAAGAAATTGTAGGAATGGAGAGCTCCGGACTAATATTCTTCATGAACACAGAAGAAAAAAATTCTAAACAAAATCCAATGATACATACAAAGGACAATATCATGGCCAAGTGAGGTCTGTGCCAGGAGGCTGGACTCTTTGATTAGAAAGTCAATGAAACCCATCGTATTAACAGCCTAACAAAGAAAGTTGTGTGATCATCTCCACGGAGACAGGAAAAAAAAAAAAAAAGAACAAAAACAAAAAAAACCCAAACATGTGACAAAATCTGCCATCCATCCCTGATTTAAACCACTCTCAGAGAGCAATGAATGGAAGGAAACCTTCTTTCCCTCAAAAAATACAAATTGTCACATGTGCCAAAGTTAACTTGATACGACCGTAGATACAACTGTGAATCCTGAAACCATAAAATGTCTCAAATAAAAGGCGAAAACTTTTGTAACCTTGCTAGACAAAGATTCTTAAGTCCCCCATGTTTCGTAGCTTGTAGGTAGACACGACCTACAGATAAAGAGTTTAAAATGCTGAACTGCCTCAAAATTAAAAACTCCTGCTTCTTCAAAAGCCTCGGTGGAGACAATGGTTAAGACAAGCTCCACAATGAGAAGAGACATTTGAAAATGATGTTTCTGATACAGAACTTTTACTCAGAATATGTAAGAATGCTTGAAACTCTGTCATAAGAAAACCAGCAATGCTATATGAAAACAACAACAGCAACAAAAAATGGGCAAAAGATTTCAGCAAGTACCTGTCCAGAGAAGATCTGTGGATGGCAACGAAGCACGCGAGAGATGCCCAACCTCATGGGCCGCTCAGGAAATGCACACACACTTAGGAGGACAGTCAGAAGGAAGGTTTGACCGCCCACGGCTGGCCAGGTGCGGAGGGCCTGCCACTCATGTGCTGGCGGGAGGGAAAAATGGAGCAACTGCTTCGATTTCTAGTACTTTGTGGCGATTCTCTTGTAGAGTTTCTGCCTCTCTGCTTGCATTACACATCTGCTCTGGCATGTTGTCTGCCTTTGTCTGTTGGAGCTCTTAGCACACCCATGATAGTTATTTTAAGTGCCCTGTTTTGTAATTCTAAAGTCTGTGCATATCTGACGCTTGCTCTGATGCTTGCTTTGTCTCTCAACTGTGTTTTTTCTTGCATTTTCAGATGACTTGTAATTTTTTTGTTGAAAGCCAGACATCATGTATTGGGTAATAGAAACAGAGGAAAATAGTGGGAAGTTTGGGGTTGATGTGACTGGGAGCTGTGCTAGAATGGGCTTCCCATTCTGCATCCCAGCTCCTGTCTCCATGCTGTGCCTGTGGGCTTCCCTAAGAATCCTCCCTTAAATGGAGTCTGCGTCTGGTAGCTTTTCTGCTGCAATCTGCCAATATTCCACTGGAGGCTGCTGAGGGTGGGAGTGGTGATGATGGTGGTGCTAAGGTTTGAGGAAGTGATGGCTCCATAGTTTTATGATTCAATCCCAGCCTTTCAGTGAGTCTGTGTCCTTGTGCTGTGACCGTCACAAGGGTTTCATACTTATTTTCCCTCCTAAAGTGAGACAGGAAGGCTAGAATAGCAGCACATCCTCTGAGAAGAGACA
This sequence comes from Canis lupus dingo, assembly GCF_003254725.2. Taxonomy (NCBI): domain Eukaryota; kingdom Metazoa; phylum Chordata; class Mammalia; order Carnivora; family Canidae; genus Canis; species Canis lupus. The sequence continues at coordinate 66,342,958 of NC_064247.1, read as the reverse complement.
AACATCTGGTAGTCTCTTGTCTTGGAGGGTCAGGCTTGGTTGTGCAGAATGGTCTGGGCATGATTCAGAATGGCAACTTTCCCCCTCTCCCTGCAGAGTCATGGCAGGACCTTGCTTAGCTCTTCACAGCAAGACCCTGGTGAGGTTCCCGGAGTTAAAACCTAGGACAGTACAAGAGTTCCCGACTCCATCCCTGGGAGTTCCTCATCTCCACACTAACCAATGCTTGGCTCCCAGCAAATCGTCCTGTAGACGTTCCCACCAGTTTACAGCCCCAGCGTCTTCTGTTCCAGAGTCGCAGACCTTATTTGCAACTCTGTGATGGTTTGCCTTGTGACCCCAGTTCTCTGACATGTCCTAGAAAAGACATCGGCTTTCCCTTGCTCAGGATTTGTTAGGTAAGAATGGGAGTGATCCCAAGCTTTTTACATGTCAGAGCTGAAACCGGAAGTCAGGATATGATCACTGTGGAAAATAGTTTGGCAATTTCTTAAGAGGTTAAACATACACCTACTCTACGATCTGGCCATTGCACTCCTAGGTATTTACCCAAGAGAAATGAAAGTGTATACATGTGGCAGTTTTATTTATAATGACCTCAAACATCCATGAACACATGAGTGGCAGAGCCATGGAACAGACTATCACTCAGCCATTAGAGACAGAATGAACCATTGGCACACACAACAACATAGATGTGTCTCAAAATAACTGTGTCAAATGAAAGACGCCAGACAAAAAAGACTGCAGAGTTTATGATCCCCTGTATAGAAAATTGCAGAACTCCATAGTGACAGCAAACAGATCAATTGTTCCCCAAGGAGGAGGGCACCAGTGGGTAGGGCAGTGAGAGGGAGATATTATAAAGGGTCACGAGGAAGATTTCAGGGTGATGGACACATTCATTTTCTTGATTGTGGTGATGGTTTCATGGGCATGTACATATCTCAACTCTTAGCAAATGGTACCCTTTGAATATGTGCATCTTATTATGTACTAATGATACCTCAATGAAGCTCTTTTTAAAGAGTCTGAACTTATTTCTCCAAAGAAGACCTACACATGGCCAACAAGCATGAATAAATGCTCTACATCACTCAGCATGAGGGAAATACAAATCAAAACCACAATGAGATACCACGTTACACCATGAGGATGGCTAAAACGAACAAGACAGGAAACAACAAATGTTGGTGAGGATGCGGAGAAAGGGGAACCCTCTTATACTATTGGTGGGGATATAAGCTGGTGCAGCCACTCTGGAGAACAGTGTGGAGGTTCCTCAAGAAGTTAAAAAATAGAGCTACCCTATGAACCAGCAATTGCACTACTGGGTATTTACCCTGAAGATACAGATGTAATGAAACAATGGGACACCTGCACCCCAATACTCATGGTAGCAACATCTGCAATAGCCAAACTGTGGAAGGAACCTCAGTGTCCTTCGACAGATGAATGGATAAAGAAGATGTGGTTTATATATACGATGGAATATTAGCCATCAGAAAAGATGAATGCGTACCATTTACATCGACGTCGATGGAGCTGGAGGGTGTTTTGCTGAGTGAAATAAGTCAGTCAGAGAAAGACAATTATCATATGGTTTCACTCATATGGAGAATATAAGAAATAATGAAAGGGACCATAAGGGAAGGAGGGGAAACTTAGTGGGGAAAAATTAGAGAGGAAGACAAACCATGAGAGACTCCTGACTCTGGAAAACAAAGGGTTTCAGAAGGGGAGGGGGGTGAGGGGATGGGGTGACTGGATGACAGGAATTAAGGAGAGCACATGATGAGATGAGCATTGGGTGTTAGATTATGTGTTGGCAAATTGAATTTAAAGAAAATATTTAAAGAAAATAAAACAAGTCTGAACAAAGAAACATCACCTTTCTAGAGATTTTTTTTTTTCCTTTTCTAACAGGAAGGGACATTTGGAGTAAAATCGAGTCTGGACAGTAGAGTGTCTGTGTTTCTTGGAGCCTTGAGGCAGATGGCTGCTCTCGTATCTGGAGCTCCCACCTTTCACAGCTTGACTTGCCCTCTGTTGTCTTCTCCCCTTGAACTGGTGGCCTGTGACATCCAAAGCTAGGTCCTTACAAGCCCTGCAGCTCCCCCTGGTTCTCTGGAGACTCCTGCTCTGTGGGGAGCTGGCCACCTGACAAGAAGATTGACCCCCAGGACCACCGAGGTGGAGAGGCCATGTGTGGGCCAGTGAGTGACCACCTGGTGCTCAGGCTTGCAGCTCTGCTCCAAGCCAGGGCTCCAGTCTCAGGACATCAGTTCTGTCCCCTCTTAGTGGGTCCATGACAATCTCAACAGTCTAGACTCTTGTTGCCAATTCCAGCTGTCAATCTTCTGAAAGCAAATTTACTTATTAGGTTAGTGTACCTGGGCCTGTATTTATGAATGTTCAATGCTAATTCCAGCAATCTGCTTTTAATCTGGCAGATGAATCCCACATGTGTACTGTGTGACTATAACATTTTATTTATTTATTTATTTATTTATTTATTTATTTATTTATTTATTTATTTATAAGATTGTATTTATTTATCCATGAGACACACACACACACACACACACACAGAGACACACACACAGAGGCAAAGACATAGACAGAGGGAGAAGCAGGCTCCTCGCAGGGAACCCAATGTGGGACTCGATCACGGCCTGAGCTGAAGGCAGATGCTCAACCACTGAGCCACCCAGGCGTCCCTATAACTTTGTTTTTAAAGCATTACCTGGAGCAGCGTGTCTTTAAAAAGTTGTAGGAAGGGCATAACATGCTCACCCACGTATATTCCCTTTTGGCTTCAGTCCAAGCAGCCACAGCAGCTCCTGCAAGCATCTGCTGTGTTACTTGTTTCCTTCTTCCCCTTTGATGCCAGGGACCTCGGTAGACCAGGAAGCCGCAGCTGGGAATGCATTCAGAGACCATTAGTACAGGAAGCACTGTGGAATCCAGGGAAACCGTGAAACGGTGAGTTGGAAAACAGACTATGAAAGGCCTTTTCAGGCCGTTTCTTTCAGGAGGAGTTTGTTTTTGGATTAAAGAAGTTTATTCAGGTATTCACAAATACCCAGGCTCTCTGCACCGGCTGGAATGTGGAAACCCCTCAGCCATATACTCAATTTCTGTAGAGGGGACTGGCATGCTCTGGCTGGGGAAAACGTGGATGAAAGAGGCGTAATTAGGTGACACGCCTTCAAAGGAGATGAAAGGACCAAAACATCCTCAAAAACGCAGGCAAAAATATACCCTGAAATCACTACGCTCTTTATTTTGGAAGTAGCAGCTCCCATAAAGGGCTAGGTGTCAATGGCATGGTGTGTAGCGAGGTCCTGGACTGGGTTTCTTTCTTTCTTTCTTGTTTCTTTCCTCACTCATGGAAGAACATGATGGAATGTCATATTCCTGTGTTTCCTCCACCCCCAGCAAACGTGGAATGGCTCCCTCCATAGCCAGAGACCCTGAGCTACGCAGCCGATGCCTTGCTGGGTGCCTTGCTTGACGAGAGGACCAGCGACCAATGGCGTATCTATTTAAACCCTCTCCCCCGTGCTCTCCACCCTAGTCTTCCCTGAATGGCTCATTTATAGTCTTCACTCCTTTGCTTAATAAACAGTGCCTTTTCTCTGCTTATGTTGCTAAGAAAGCACATAAAGTTCCATAGTCTTCTTGCAAGCTCCTTTTCCTTGGACCAGTTTTATTGTCCGATCTCATTGAATACAGGAGATTGGCAGATTCTGATGATGAAGGGGGTTTGGAGCAGGGGTCCACCTCCCCTGCTCTACTGCTCCTTTTCAGATGAGAAGATGGAGCCCCAGGAAGCTTGCATGACTTACTCTAAGGGGTGGGTCTAGAGCCAGAGCAGAGACTGGGTGGGGGGGGCGGGTTTTGACCCCCAGATGAGCACTTTTCCTACTGCTGAAGCTATTCCTTCTCAATTTCCCTTTATTTTTAATCCTTTAATGGACATACTCTGACTGTGTTGTAGCACTCATTAACACATATTTAAATAATTATGGAAAAATCCGCATTTTATGCATCCTTAAGCACTTTGACCTCTGGATTTCTGCAGCTGGATCTGACGGAGCTTTAGCTATTTGGCACATTTTAATTAGTGTTCTAACTGCTTCTTTGCTCCTGTGGTCTTGAAGCAGCCCACACAGCACACCTGCCTTATTGAGCTCAGAGTCTCCAAAAACGCTTACACAAACACTTGGCTTTTTCTTTTTCTTCTCTCCCTCACCACCCCCTTCTCTTTCCTGGCTGAATTCAAGAGTGCAGAATGAATGTGCTATTGAAGGCCACTTTGACAACACCACTAAATAAAGATTCCTCTTGGCTAGCAGAATTTTTCCAGTTCAGACCAGGGCTACACAGAAGGGGATGGCAGGTACTCATCAGCCAAGGCCGTGATTGTGGCTGGAAGTAGAAGACGCATAGGGAGGAACATACGTAGACAAAGAAGACATAATTTATCTATCTGCATATATATATATATATATGTCTTCCACCTCAAGCTATATATATCTCTCTCCAAAAGTGGAATCCCTCTGTTTTCTACCCTGCTTTTCTGTGGTGCATTACATTATACTCATTTTCCTTTTCAATGCATCTAAAGTTAATGCTGTAATATTTCACCATATGGGGATGGACCATCAACTTTAAAACCTGGTGTCTACTAATGAACATACAGACATCAAGTTTGTTATTTATTTGCTTCATGTATTTAATTGTGCTGTTCTTGACGGCATTTCATAAACATCTTTGCATACACTTCTTTTCAATCTAGTCTGAATATTTACTTGGATTAGATTCCTACAAGACTTATTTTATAAAAGCACTGGACACTTTGCATCTTAATGTGTGCTGCTCTTAAGAAAGGTGGGGGTGGCTTAGAATCCCACCACCTGTGTGAGAGGATGTGCCTACCCGCCCCCCACCACCACCCCTGCCTTCACCAGTAGTGTCCTGTTCTGTGTATTGTCCTTAAAAACAGTCTTGGTCTATAAAACTTTGAAATGCCCCATCGATTGAGGAAATGGGATATCAAGAGTAAGGAGAAGCAGGGGAAGGTTGTTTCATGCCCAGAGAGTGGGGGCAGGTGGGGGAGAGCAGAGAGGGATGGGCAGGGGTCAGACCCTGTCAGGCTTCGAGCAGGTCATGATGAGGCATACCAGATTCCATGGCAGGCCACGGGAGCTGTTCAAGCAGGAGATCTGGATTCGATTCATGGAGGTAATTGCATCCCTCATTCATCTATCCATGAGTTCTTTCTACGAATATGCTAGATGTCTTCATTTGCCCTCCAGGTGCACTGCCCTGTGCCCTAAAAGGCAGCAAGACTCTTGCTCCCTGGCTTCCAGTTGAGTTTAATCAGCTGGGCACTGGTAGGGGACCAGAAGTCAAGTGGAGTGTTTATTCCCCTGGACTTCTTCCTGCAGTACTCCCTTGGATGGAGTTTATGCCCTGACTAAAGGGACATGCTTGTTAGCCCTGTCCTGCAGATCCAGCTCTGTCCTCTGGCCCTGGAGATGATGGCTCCCCTCCATTGCTAGCCTGGGGGTGCATCTCCCTTGTCAGCTTCTTTTAGTCCAGGCACAGCCTTCTATTAAATTCTCCTCAATGACCGCATTTGATGTGTCACACATATCTTCCGGGAACCCTGCCTGGCACCAAGGGTTTGTCACAGTTGCCCTTAATTATTTTACATGCTGAAATGAAGCATATTTCAGCACAGTAAGGGGATAAACAGACAAACTGGAAAGATGAAACAGGTCAGAAGTATGGCAGTCATCGAAGTCTCCTCCCTCTCCCAGTTATCACACACCAGGTTCTGTATTTCCTGCCTACTAAGTGTGTCTCCCATTCTTTCTATGTATCCACCCCAACTGCCATGCCATGAATGAGTCGAGGCATTCACCATTGCTAGAGCCCCCAAAATCATCCTTCACCCCCAATCTGGCACCAACACACAACCCACCCTCGGTCAAGCGCCCCTGGTAATCTTTACAGGTGAAAAAACTGATGATGTTGCTCATCTGTGAAATAATCTTTAATGGCTCTGTCCTGGTTTGGGTTTCCCAAAAGCAGAGCCTGAAGCAAAGACTTGGTATAGGGTGGTTTGTTTGGAAGAAGGTGCCAGGACGCAGGAGTGAGGGATCAGGGCGGGTGAGATGAGGGAAGAGAAACTCAGTAAAGTGCATTCATGGGCAGTTACTGTTGGGGCAACTCCAGATGGTCCGGGGAGCCTGGCATGTGTCCACTGCTCCCTGCCTTCTTGGTTGAGGTTGCCCCTGGGATGTTAATGACCCTGCACTTCTGGGCAGCTGGGGGCAATTCTCTGCATTGGAGAAAGCAAGGCAGGGAGATGTGGGGTGTTGGCACATGCCAGGGGCCCTGAAATCGGGGTGGGGGGCAGAACAGATGCCATACAGGCATTGTTAGCATCTGCCGCAGCCTCCTCTTTGTGGTCAGGATGAAGCCCTTTACGACTCATCATCTCTTCTGTCTACCTTGCTTCATTTTCTCATGCCCATCCCCTTACTCAAGGCAACCAGTTGCCCACATAATGCTTGTATCCATTAGAAAGTCATCCCTTCTCAGGCAGCTTTGTATCTGTGTATCCTGATAAGCTTGGGTATCCTGGAATTCATCCCGGTGGCCTCTGGAGTTTGGGATCCTTGTGTAGTACACAGCCTCAACAACTGTATGGGGTAACCCTAATCATTGATCTCAGCCTAATGACCTGCATTGTTCCCTGAATACACCAAAATGGTTCACATTTCTGTGTCTGTGCTATTCCTTTTGCCTAGAATTCATGCATCAAATATTTATTGGGCATCTACTCTGGGCCAGTCACTATTGGAAGTGCTAGGGATATAGCAGAGAATGAGGCAAACATGGAGATGCCTACCCGTGTGGAACTCGCACTGGGAGTAGAGGCAGACCCTCAAAGAAATAAATAAGTGTACAGTAAGCTAGATGGTGGTGTGTGTCACAGAGGAAAAGATAGCTGGGGGAGGGCCCTGGGGGTGGGGCTGCAATATTAAGAGAGGTCAGAGAGGTGACACTTGAGTGAAGACCTGAGCCTGGATGAGTAGGTGTCTGGGTAAGTGTTCCAGGAGGAGGGAACAGCCAGCACGAAGGCACAGAGATGGGGCATAGCGATGAGGACACATTCAGGCCAGAACAAAGTGAGTGAGGGGCAGAGCCAGGAATCGAGGTCAGAGGGGAAGGACAGGCAGGCGGTGGATGGCATGGGACCTGGCCAGGGCTTCCACCTCTACTCAGGGTGAGATGGGAGCATGGGAGGGCTGGAGCAGAGAAGGGATGGGATTGAAGCCTCCTCTGAACAAGATCACTTCTCCTCATGCCCCTGACTCATCTCAACAAAACTGGCTTGGTTCCCATCTCTGCAGAAGCCCTTGCAAATCCCACCCTGTCCTGCCCCACTTCCCGCTGGCGCACTCCGCCCACGTTGGTAGGTTCTGCGCTGTATCCCGATGGGAGGGCAGGAGAGAGACCAGAAGTCCCTCTGTGGCCTCAGGGACCTGTTCCATGGGCCACCTTTCTGGAATGTCAGTGGCAGAACATTTTGGATGCAGTAGGGAAAGATGTGCCTTCTTGGGGGGGGAGGGCACTGAAGGTCAGCACGGATTTGAAGGTTTCCCGTGTAAGACGCGGTTTCCTCAGCTGTAGAACAGGGAGGCTGTGTCTTCTGTGTCTCTGTGTCACAAGTGGTAGCATTCAGCAGCAGCATCACACATGCTCTGCTTCACGCTGAGTGAGCACCCACATGGTTTCCCGGGGAAGCCCAGATTCCCATTTTTATCACAACACACAGCTTCTGACTTAAAAGGCAGGACTACATCTTTCTTAAACTGTCTCGTTGATATGTAAGGAGAGATGAGAGGGAAAATTACTCTAAAATGGTGTTTTAGGGGGATCCCTGGGTGGCTCAGCAGTTTAGTGCCTGCCTTCAGCCCAGGGTGTGATCCTGGGGTCCCGGGATCGAGTCCCACATCGGGCTCCCTGCATGGGGCCTGCTTCTCTCTCTGCCTGTATCTCTGCCTCTCTCTGTGTCTCTCATGAATAAATAAATAAAATATTTTTTAAAAATTGATGTTTTAGGAGAAGACAACTGGCAGGTTCTGACCCAAAACCAAAATGTGATCCCACGGCACACCCATCAGGATGATGGCTGTTATCAAGGTGGGAAGTAGTAACAAGTGTTGGCCAGGCTGGGGAGAAGCACGAGCCCCCGGGCACTACCAGTGGGGATGCAAGACGGTGCAGCTGCTCTGGAAAATGGGCAGGCAGCTCTTCAGTATGCCATATGGCCCAGCAATCCCACTTCTGGGTCAAAAAACTGGAAAGCAGGAACTTAAACAGACATCTCTATGCCCGTGTTTCCCAGCAGTACTATTCACTATATCCAAAAAGGCCGAAGCAGCCCAAGGGTCCATCCACAGAGGAACAGATACACACAATGTGGTCCAGCCACACGGGGACTACTACTCAGCTGTCACAAGGGAGGAAATCCTGACACCTGCTGCAACATGGATGGACCTGGAGGACAGAACGCTGATGCCAGTTGCAAAAACACAAATACTGTGATTCTATTTATGTGGGGAGAGCTGAGAGCAGTCAGACCCGGGGGGACGGGAAGGAGGTGGTGGGCACAGGGGGCTGGGGAGACGGAAGGGGAGCTGGCATTCAGGGGGATGGAGTTCGTGTGCGGGAAGATGAAGTGGATGGTGGGGATGCTAACACGTGAATGTAGTTAGGCCCACAGAACTGTACACTTAATAATGGTTAAAATGGGGACGCCTGGGTGGCTCAGTGGTTGAGCCTTTGGCTCAGGGCGTAATCCTGGGTCCAGGGATCGAGTCCCACATCAGGATCCCTGTAGGGAGCCTGTTTCTCCCTCCACCTATGTCTCTGCCTTTCTCTGTCCCTCATGAATAAATACATTAAAAAATGGTTTAAAGGTAAATTTCACGTTATGTATGTTTTATCACAATTGAAGAAGAAAAGCCAGCCCAGAGTCTCCGAGCGGCAAGGAAAGGAGCCGTGGGCGCTGGGCCGGCTGCCCGCAGCACGGGGGAGGCCCTGCTGTGGATCCCATCCATCTGCAGGCCCAGGTGCTGTCTTCTGAAGCCAAAAGGTCACCCAGGGGACATGCTCCTCTGGAGAGGCCTCCGGGCTGCCAATGTGTCAACTCAAAGACCACTGGCGGTGATAAGAATGCAAAGAGGTGTAACTGAAGTGTCATCTGAAAGCTACTAGAGGCTTAGCGACACTTCAAAGGCGCGACACAGGGACGGAGCCCAGGACAGCAGGGCGCAAACAATGCGGCTGGAGCGGGTGATTATGACTTCTCATGTTCCAGCCTCGGTGGCGGCGTGTGAAAAGGGCACAGGCGGGGAGTCACCCGAGCAGTGGGGTTTTACAGGGATGGCAACTGTCTCCCAGCTACGTCCCAGGAAAGCAGAGAGCACCCAGAGCGAGGAGGGCACACTCGTCCCCAGCAGCGGGATTCCCTGCAGCAGGAGCAGCAGAGCCACAAACAGGAGGGAGGGAGGAAGGTCGACTCATTCCCCTGAGAAAGAATGAACTCAGAGAATTGAAATCCCAGCCCCACGGTCACTCTTACTCCAACTGAGAAAAAGAAAGCCCGACCTCCCTGAAAGTGCCCAGGGCCAAGCAGACTCGATGCCTTCTCTGCACATGGCAAAGGAAGCCAGGAGTCCTACCATTTGCTGGTATCTTCGTTTTAAAAAATGTAGCTTTGGAAACACACTCTAAAAGCCCCTCAGGTGCACATGTTCCTCCAAGAGAGCAATCCTGCCTTGCGGGGAGGCGCCCTTGCTCCTACTGCCTTCAACCACTGAGGTAGGAGTATTCAGGGTGCCTGGGTGGATGAGCCCTGGGCACTGGGGCATCAGGGAAACCCACAATCCCGCCTTGTGGGGCCATGGCCCAGGGGATGGGGTCATCACAGGGCAGAGGGAAGCACACAGCATGGAGGGCATGTCAGGAAAAGGCACATGTCACACTTGTCATTGGTCCTAGGGGTTGGGGTCAAGCAAGGAGTCCAGCAGAGGCTGGATGGGACATGGAGTGGGTGCAGGAGGGACGCAGTCCCCTCCTGTGGCAGGAGCACAGAGTACAAGGGGCAGGTGGGAAGTGAGCCTGAGCAGCCACCCCAGGCCCCCTGGTCTGGGGCTTCTCCAGAGCCCAGGATAAGCTCTTGCATGGTTTGAAGAAGACACCATGGGTTTTGTAACTCAGGGTCATGTCTCAGGCTGAGATCCTTGGAGTGTGGATGGGGCAGGACAGGGAGGCCTGTCAGTCGCTGTTGGGACGACTGGGGCACAGTGAGGCGGTGAGACCAGGGGACCAGCCATGAGGATGCAGGAGGTGGAGGCCCAGTGAACTTCTTAATGGGCTTTCCCTCAAGTGCTTTATCAGAGCTGGCTTTGGGGGCAGCTTGTGCATTTTGTCTTGGCAAAGGGGTGGTCTAACCTGTGTTGGGAAGCAGGGTTTCTGAGAGCAGAGGACACAGATGTGCTGGCATCCCATCCCTTCCACCAAGGCTGGAAAGTGGGGATAACCCATGAGTCCCATGAACCCTCTCACCTCCCCTCTAGGATAGACAGTAACTGAGAGCAGCTACGGGCATCCTGAGGCACCAGAGTCCAGAATCCACCCTGTTGCGGGTGAACCTAGACCTGCACGGCCTTGGTGTTGTTCATCCACGTCCCTCTGAGTCTGGACACCCCACCGTTCCCATGCCAATGCAGAGCTCTGGCCCTCTGCCAGCAGAGCCCAGTAGATGCCAGGCGACCAACCAAGTAAGCCACCCACGATGTCCAAAGCCAGCATGTGCTGCTTGGTCTGCTTGTTCAGGGAGAAAGTGGGCAACCTGACACAGAAACAGGCGACAGAAATATACGGTGTCACCCAAGAGGCCATGCCTTAGCTCGGTGATTCTGATTCAGCAGAGGTGTGGTGGCGGTGCATCTGTGTGTGTAGCAGGCTCCAGGTAGCATTCTGGGGTCACAGCCAGGAGTGACGCAGCGAGCCCTGGCTGGGGGCCTCTGGCGAAGCTCATCAACTATCTGACCTCAGGGTCATGGGTAAGATGAGTGTTCCCATTGCGAAGGTCAGCGTCCATTTCTAAGCTGTGAGTCTATGGTGACAGAGGGGACCCGTCTGAAGCCCAGAGGTGGGTGGACACAGAGGAGCAGAGCAAGGTCCGAGGTCTCACCAGAGACACAGATGAGGACCCATCCATGGAGGGTGAGGTGGTGGCTTCAAACCCCAGCTCAGCCTCATACACTGCTGGACCTCAGGCAGGTGGCTTTGCCCGGCCTTCTGTGCCTCAGTTTCTCCACCACAAGTGAGGGATAATAGCTCCTGCAGTTGCGGGAAGTCACCAGCTGTATATGGAGGATGCAGAGAACGGGCGGCATAGAACCGGCCTCCAAAGCTATTGGCTCCTGGTTTTGCCTCACTATCCAGCACTTTGCTGTATATTCTGGAATCGAGAGACACCAGGGTGTCGGATGAGCTGTGAGACCCACACAGCCCAGGTTGACCTTGGCCAAGCTGCTTAAAAGCGCCTCCCATTCAACTCTGCAGAACACGGAGTGGTTTAACCTTTCGAGTTCTTTAAATAAACTCCCTTTGCTCCCACTGCGCTGTGCTCCTAGGGCCATGCCAGCAGGGGCTGGAACCAAGAAGGAGAAGGTCGGCTCCCCCGTGACTGCTCCCAAAAGCCCGCGCCATGCCCGCGCCGTGCCCACAGGAGGGGTCTCCTCTCTGAATGCGTGATGGTCCTCAACAACCATACCTCCCGGGTCAGTCGTGAGCAAAAGGCTTGGTCGGATGGAGATGTTGCCTTTTGGGTTATTCCCTTACTGGATGTTCTGCTTCCTGCTAAAGACAGTCAGGTTAGGACACAGCTCCCCATATTCAAGTAAACAACAGTTTTACAGGAAAACCCCAAAACAGCCTTTCACGGCCTAAACACGGCCCCGGCACCCCAGCACATCTGCATAAACTATAGGAACTTTTCATATTGTTGGTTTTTAGTCCAAAAAATGAAAACCCTGTGAGATGATGATCATTGTCCCCACTGAAGAGTTTGCTGCACAGAGAGGTTAAGCAATGCGGCTAAGGCCACCCAGCTGGACAGTTCTGTGTTCTTAGTGGCTGTCGCACATGGTCTCGTGTTAAATTTCCTTCTTGTCCTTACGTTACTCTTTCCTATTTTTCATCCCCTCCTCCATCACAGGGCTGCCATCTGGCAGCCCAGTGCCCTGATGACCAGGTGGTCCCTGCTCTGGTTTCCTGTGTTCCCCCACATTGGTTGCTCAAATAATATGTATGAAGTTGACCTTCCCAGGTGAACTGTGGCTCACGTTTCAGGGTTGGGCTCAAGCATAACCTCTCCTCTGAAATCTTCCCTGGTCCCTCCATTTGAAGTCATCGTCCCCTCCTCCGTACCCATCCTGGTGCCTGTTGTCTGTTCTCCCCATTGCATCTGATAAATGGTCACTAAATCTTCCTTCCCACAGAGACCATGGGCTCTTTCTCCACCCTTGAACCTGAGCTTGGCCGTGTACCTTGCTTTGGCCACTAGGACGTTATCGACAAGATGTGAATGCTCTTCCCTGGGGTCCTACCACTTGTTGCTCTTGGGACACTGAGGACTCCGTGTGGACAAGCCTGGGCCAGCCTGCTGGACAGGAAGGGCCAAAGGAGAACTGAGACAGCCCAGTCAACAGCCTGGCCTCAGGAGCACGTGAATGAAAGGATTCTGTGTCATCCAGCTTCCAGCTGGGCACAGAAACAGGAGCAAGCAGAGCCGAAATCATCCAGCCCACTCCAGAACTATGAACTAAAGAAATGTCTGTGTAAAGTCACTGAATTTTGGGGTGGCTTGTTATGCAGCATTAGCCAACTGTTACACTGATGGATCTCCTTTGCTTGGAGTGGTGCTGGACACTGACATGGATGCTCAGTGAGGGAATGAATCATGGCACTCGATGAATAGTTGAATGATGGATGGGGAAGACGCTGGAATGTGACGTGGAGGAAATGTCACCTAAGTTGGTTCTGGGAGGCTTCGTTTTCTTCTACTTTCCCATCTTTAGGCAGAATTTCCCATCTTAAGCTGCTGTAATGACACTACTAACACCTACGCCCTGGGTCATCTGCTCAGCACTCAGCCATCACTTCCTGTGCACTGTGTTACACAGAGTGGTTGGTAATTGAAACTTAGAGCTTGCTTAGTTGCAGTGACAAATAATCCCAGAATCCTGGTACTTTACATGACAAAGATTCGTGTTTTGTCCATGCTACAAGTCCACCTGGATGCGGCTATGGCTCTGCGCACATTCAGTCTGGGACCCAGGCAAGAGGGGCAGCTTCCATGTGAAGCATCACCTTGCAATCCAGTGCAAGAGACAGAGAGACAAATGACAATCTAGTGTGAACTACTTATAGGGAAGTGCTGGGAGGAGAAAATCAGGGACAGAGCTTTTTTTGGGGGGGGGGTGGTTGGGGAGTGGGTTAGTGAGGTTCATGTAAAGTCAGGGAGGAATAGAAGGCTAGCTAGAGAAGAATATTCTGGGCAGAGGACACAGCCTGGATAGAACCAGCTGGAAGTGGGGGTGTTTCAAAGTGGTGGAATTGCAATTCATTCAGAAGGGATGAGGAGAGAAGTGCTGAGCAAGGAGCCCGAGAGTGGGGCTCAGATGAGAAATAATGGGACATGCCTCTCCCAGCTCCAGAGGAACATGCTGTCAGCTGTGATCTCCTTTCTGCCTGGAGAATCCCCTTCAGGTTCTTTGCTTTAACCAGGAGACCCTCCGCTGCCCCAGCCCCAGGGACACACTCAGTGGCAAGGGTGGGCCTTGCTTCTCTCCGTGATGCAGAGAACCTCTGGCCTTTGATATCTGCGCTGGACTCCTGTTTCCTGCTCTCCACAGTCTGAGGCTGAGCAGAGAAGGGCAGGCTCCTCCCTGGCCACCCCTCCTTGATAAGGTCACCCATCAAAGGCCTGATGGAGGAAAGCGTCCGGGCGCACAGCCCCTCACTGCTGCTGACAGATTGATCATGCACGGAAGTAGCTAATGATCTGGCCAGCTCCAAGCTGTCACATCACCATGCCTGGCTCGCCCGGGGCCATGGCAGGAGAGGCTCAGGGGAGAAAACCCTCCCCGAACACACTGCTGACAATGGGGGTTGGTGAATCCCTGAGAGCAGTGGCAGTGGTGAAAATGGCCAGGGAGGTAGTCCGCAAACTCTTCCCCGGGGCAAGGTGGGCCAGAAGACTCTGGGCCCTCACCAACCACCTTCCCAGAGACCCAGGCCAAGGGGACAAAGGAACCTGCTACAACTTAGCAAGACCCCCTTCCCTGCGACATCCTCTTTCCGCAGGGCAGGAAGATGGAAGCAGAGGGAATGTGAAATGCACACTGCACACCAGTTGAGCTCTTTGCTGTTTGCAGCTCCATGTTTGCTAACTTTGGAAACCTCACAAGAGAGAGCTGTTTTGTCAAGACGGTAAAAAAAATTATTTGCAAGGGAAATGAGAGGGCCCTTCCTGGAGGGCAGGAGGCACGCCCCTCGGTGCCCGTGCTCCAGTAGCATGACGCAGTGAGCAGGGAGGCTGCTGGGAGCGTTTGTCCAGGCTTGGCGCGATTTTGAAGCTTTGAAGTGTTTCTCTGTCTTCCCCCGACCACCCCTCTGCCAATCAGCACCAAGGAGAATTACCTCCAGGTGCAGCCTGGCCACTACCTCTCCTTCAGAGTGAGTCGCTGGCCTCAGGGGCAGAGAGTGCCCTGCCATCCTTCCACTCAAGCTGGGAAGTGGGTGCAGCACGCCTTGCCCCGGGGCACGAGGTGGTGATCCCAGGACAACATCTCACCTGAGCACCTCCGTACCCCACTGCTGGGGCATGGAATGCTCTCCTTCCAGAACTCTGCATTGCTGCCTTCTTCCTGCCGTTCAGGTCTGGCCCAGGTGGCACTTCCTTCTGGGGGTCTCTCCCCTGAGTCCCTACATCTAAAACTAGAGCCTCCTCCCAATGGATCCTCCATCTGGGAAAGTGCTGAGACTCCACAGGTGATGGGGACACCTGAGGGGAGGGACACAGTGAAGGCCAGAGGCGCCAAGGATAAAGGAGAGTGAAGGCAAGCTCAGGGACTGCTCCGAGGGTATGGGCTTAGCTCAAGACCCCGGCCCCAGCAGAGGCTTTGCAGCTCAGCGTGAAGCTCCGCCATGAAAATGAGGTGAGAAGAGGCTTCCCTTCCCCTTCCCTTCTGCATCTGCAGTCTTGCCTGCTGCCCCGTAGGCAATGGGGCCCCACGGGGTGCTGCCACGGATCATATCCACAGCTTCAAAATTTATAATGTGAATTCCATTGCGAAGGGGCCAGGGCCAGAGAGGAAGCACTGTGGGCTGCTTCTGGGCCTCATGCGGCAGACAGAAAACCTGAGGAGAGGTGGGATTCCCAGGTGGGTACAGTCAGGCTGGAACATAAGGACTTGGCCATGTCCCGGGTCTTGTTCACCAAGGCCCATCGGGAACATGTCTCCTGAGATCTGGAGCTCTTATTTCATGGCACACGTTGTCAGGCATTTCAGATTTATATCAAGAATAGGCTCTTTCCATTCCCCCACATGCACACCTCCCTTGTGTGTTTGGTTTAAAAGGGTGCAGTGTTTTTCCGTGAGGGACGTCCTATGATTCCGGTTTTGCAGAAGTCAGAGTTCTCAAGGTCTACAGCTTTGAGGACAGCAGGAGTTCACTCCGTTCAGACTGGCCTCTCCCTCCATCCAAACAGATCATTTTATTGGTCCTAAGATCAAGAAAGATCCTCAGGGCAAGTTATTAAATCTCCTTCTCTCAGCTTCCTTATCAGCAAACTGGGCAACGTAAGAAGGCCCATCTCAGAAGGCTGTTGAGGGGATTAAACCAGATACGCGTGTAATGTTCTTAGTGTTGTGCCAGGCACACTGCAAATATTCAATAAATGGCAGCATTATGATTGTCACCAACCACCACCTGCGGACGGTGTTTTCTTTATACCTCACCTTTTGAATCAGTCAATTCTGCAACTAGCTCAGAAAGTTCCCTTCCCGGGGCTGGATTACAACACAGGAGGCAGGAGCCAAGACAGCAGGAAGGCAGGAACCAGCTCTTACCCCAGCAAGGGGGGAGGTGGGAACACCTGGGACTCCAGGATGGAGCCGCCGCACCTGTGATGCCCTCTAGTGGAAGGATGAGGCTTCGGAACCCAGGTGTGCAAGGAGGCAGGTGGACCCCAATGTGCTGCAAGGGCCAGGTGCGTTTTCCCGACATCCAAACTCAGTTCTCCTGAAACACAGCCCGGGAGCAACGTGATCGGAATCGCAGGCAATGCAAACAGGAACGTGTCTTCAGGTATTTACATCGGTGCTGTCCTTTTCCTGCTTTGTGGCTTCAGTCTATACACTCAGGAGTAAAGAGCGAGGTAAGGATGGCCGCTAGTCAGTGAGGGAAACGTCCTGAAGTTAGTTGTGCTGATGGCTGCCCACCTCGGCGAGCCCACTAAAAGCCACGGAACTGTACACCTCAAGTGGGTGAATTGTATGGGATGTACATTTTATCTCAGTAAAGCTGTTCTGAAAAGTTGATTCTTAAAAATGTTATGTTGTTTTTAGGCATTTCCCCAAATACTCGCTAATTACGGAGAGAGAGAACACACTCAGAAGGACAGATCATGCTCTGATTATTTCACTGCATTGTCCATTGCGGATGTGTCTTGTCGCCTGCCCTGCCAGAGGAAAAATCTACGCGTGGGCACAGTGGGGTCAGGGCGGTGCCGGGCACGGTGGGACGACAGGAGGTGTCCAGTCCCAGAGAGGGAACTGGCCTTTCCAGACTGACCCTCAGGAACAACTGGACAGCAAGAGAGAAGATGATTCATAATAAGGAGCTAAGTTATTTGTCGAGTGAGTTTAAAGGAGCAGGATGTGAATGAGGGTTCAGGTAATCCAGGATGGCTTTGTGGAGGAGGCACCTGAGCCAGAGCTTACTAGGTCTCATAAAAATAAGAAGCAAAATACAATTAAAAAGAAGCAAACTAAAATAAAAGGAACAAAGAGTTACAGTAACAGCAACTGCTCACACCCCTTGGGCTCTCCCAGGTGCTGGCAGTCCGGAAGACAAGTGTATCATGTGCGCCCTCTCGAAGTCTCACTAGTGTCCCCACTGGCCAACCTCAGCCAGGGCCCAGAGCACAGTGGGATCTGCTCCCTGGAAGACAGGAAGGAGAAAAAAGACGGAAGGGTGACCTGGAGAGCCGGACCGCAGGTGGGCTAGAGCATGACGCGAGCGGAATCCTAGAGGGAGAGACGGTTAGCAGGTGGACTGTGAGGGGAACCCTGACCGGCGCTCCACCACCCCCAGCTTGTGAAGAGCTGAGGGGGCAGATAGATGACTTTTACCGTTAGACTATGCTGGCCTCTCACTTAACTTCTCTTTCTTCATTTGCTGTAACATCGTGTTCCCTGACACGTGGTCCTCAGACCCCCCCCAGGAGCCACCATTAGACATGCAGAGCCTCCCTGACTCGGAACCTGTGTGGCAGCCAGACCCCCAGGTGATGCATATACAGGTTGTCCTGGGAGAAGCAGTAGTTTAAATCACCCCCCAGGTCATTGAGCAGCTGGGGGTGCAGGAGGTTGGGAGCAGTTTTTTTTTTTCTTTAAAGATTTTTATTTATTTATTCATGAGAGACAGAGAGAGAAGCAGAGACATAGGCAGAGGGAGAAGCAGGCTCCATGCAGGAAAATCCTACAACGCGTTGCTCCCCCGGCACCGTGGTCACCACGGACAGCTCTGTCTGCACAAGTGATGGAGCTGCAGGGAGGAAATGGCCTTGGCCTGGGTCTGGGAGGATGGGCCCGCGTGTGGCCAGGACGAGGCAGGGAGGCAGGGCGTGGTTCCAGGCTTGGAGGGCTGGGCTCCTTGCTCAGCAGGCTGTGCTCACGGGACAGAGGGTGCTGGCGTTTGACACTGTGGAAAAGCACTGTGCCCTTTCTTTGGTTCTCAAGCATACCGGAACCAGCATTTTTATTTCTTAAACCTGCAAGAGTGAAGCTCAACAGAAAAATGGCAATACTGATAACCCCGTGAACTTGACGATCTTCTGGCCAACAGGTGGGTTCAAGTTGCCCCCTTCTCTAAAGCGCTGTGCTTGAGTCTGATGTGCCAGCCGCCGTGTATTTTGAGTGGCTGTGTTGGCAAAGGCAAAGGTCCCCCGCCTCCTGCACCCCGCCCCCCCAGGTCTTGCTTCTCTGGCTTTGGGCAAACGGGGCAGACTGACAAGCCGTCATTCTGGCTCCTGGCAGCTCCATGCAGCTAAGATGGCTTTGTGAGTGGTAGGTCTGGAATGTCCAGATACCCAGCCCATCACGGGGCCTCGGGGTGACGGAACAAAGGGATCTGAAGCTGCTCTAACTGGATTGCCCTCAGTGCCAAGTGCAGTGGAGACATGAACTAATGGTGTGAGCAGCGTGAGACGCTGAGGCAGTGATACTACATCATGTTGAGGCTCCAGCCTCTAGAGTCAAAGAACACTTCTCTCCTGGTTTTGCTGTGTACCCGAGAGTAAGCTGGAGGGTCTGGGGTGCTTCCCGGGCCCCGGGGGTCCCCCTCTGCAGGGAGATAATAGCACTCAGCGCAGAACCCAGCCCTGAGGACATGCTCAGTGCAAGCGGGCTGTGCTCGTGGTTACCCAGGTTACCCTCAAACTGATGTTGGTGTATCTCACAGGCAGTGAGCTACAGCTGCGTCATGTCACGTGTTTCATGTGAAATGGCGGTGGGGGGGGGCTACCCTTGAGGATGATTTCACTCATGACACAGGAAATCTTGATTTAAAAATCAACTATGGGACCTTTTGTACTCTTGAGTGTGCACCCTATGTCCCTGCATGTGTCATGTCATCAGACGTGACACATGCTTCACATTGACATGTTCTCCCATTGATCAACAGGTGCAAGGCATTCCAGCCGTTCTGGGCCCTGGCCACTCCCAATGTTGACGTGGTGGGGGGGTGCCTCTGACACTTTGGAACAGGACCCTTCTTGCGCGTGGGTCTAGGGGAGCCTCCACGGTGGCCCATGTTGTGGGGATGGTGCTGCAAGTGTTCTCCTGGACCCAAGGGCTCTGGTCTAAGCTGGCAGGTGGGCCACAGACCCTTCCCACTTCAATGCCCTTCCTGAGTTTGTGGTCTCTTTTCTCCACAGGTGGCCCTGAGAGCACATACGCTTGGCTTCGGATGTGGCTTCAGACTTATGGAAGAGGAGCACAAAAATTCTCAAGATCCCTCCACCTAGGTTCCCCACATGTGAGTGAATCTTTACCTTGCTTGCTGGACCCGCCCTCCACGCCACACAGAGACACACGCACAGAAAACCGCAGACAAGATCCACCTCCACCACTGAACACTACCCTGTATGCTTCTTGAACAAGGGGTTCTCCTCCGTAACAGCAGCACAACTGTCAGGATCTGGGAGCCAGTGAGTACGTGGTCCCGTGGGCTGATCTGCAGACGCTGCTCAGGTTCCCCTGTGACCCTGGGAAAGCTCAGGCTACTGGAAATGGGTGCAGCTCCACTTTCATCACCCACCTGCCCATCTTCTCGGCGCCCTCCCTGCGGTACTGCTCAGTTTGGGTCCACTTCTGATGTCTTATTTCAGAACCAGGAGGAATGCTGAGGACAAAGTGTTGTGTACGGGCTTCTCTTTCTGTAATAAAGCTCAGTTTCGTGCAATACTCGAAAGCCTCACCACTGAGCCGCCTTGACACAGAGCTGTGAATTATTACCACTGAGACCTGCTGTCACAGGAGACTTTGCTTCTGAGCCTAATTGAGTGTGTGTGTTGGGGGCAGCGCGTGCACCCTTGTATGTGAACACAGCATAACACAAGGGCAGCTGAGTTAGTTGCAGGGTATTTGACTGGTGCTCTTGACTTTGTACAGCCCCCGCCCCTGGACCTGGGGTGAGTAAATTCAGTTCTCTGGGGCTTTATTTCATCACCTGTTAAGTATCAGGTAAGATCATTATTATTTAGAGGAATCTGTTTTAAGATTGTGGTTCAAACTCCAGAGATAGACGGAGTGTGTGTGTGTCTGTGAGTGTGACCATGTACATGTGTCTATTTGGACCCGCGCATGTCTATGTGTTCATAAGTGTGATGAGGTCTGTGTGTGTACGTGTGCTTGTGCATGTGCACACACATGCTGGGCAGGGGTGTAGCCAGGCCTCCAGCTCTGTCTCCCTGACTTCCTCTGGCCAGGGCTCTGTCCTCGTGCTGGTTCCCCTCGTGGTGGCAGGATGGCCCCCAGCGACAATGGAAGAGCCAGCCTCTCTGTTGGTCCCCAGGCAGAAGGGACCCCTTCTGTACTTCCCCTTCCTCTGCCTGACTGAGCCACCCAGGTAGAGCCTGCCCCAACCCTAGCAACAGTTACCAGGGGCCCGCCGGGATGCGATTGCCTGAAGGCTGGCCCCCTGAACCAATCATTGGCAAGTGGGAGGAGCTTGCTGTGCCACCTTACCACTTGGGCTCCTTCTGGGGATGCTTGGGGATTCTCAGCCCCTGTGGGCCTCCTGGGAGAGGGGTAGAAAGTTGAGAAAAATCCAGGTTCTCTCAGGATGTGTGGATGCTGGGTCAGCAACCAGTGGTCCCCACAAAATTTCCCATTTCACAGCTGAATAAGTGACACTTGGCAGGATTAGACTTGCCTAGAATCATAGCACGCTAGTCAAGCATTTGAAGCCAGGTATGTTTCGGCTTCAAAGGCCATGAGATTTCCTTTTTACCTTGATCCCTCCCTTGAAATTGAGGACACTGTGCCAAGCAGTTTCAGTAGGCTGCTAATTATCCCACCAGGAGGAGTACCTGCTGTCTAAAGTCGTTCACGGCAGCGTTGCTCACAATAGGAACCCAAAGGTCCACAGGCAGGTGATGGATACACAAAACGATGTCCATCCACACAACAGAATATTATTCGGCCTCAGGAAAGAATGAAGTACTTGCATACCCTACCACATGGGTTAACCTTGAGGACACAGTGCTCGGGGGATATGCCAGTCGCAGAAAGACCAACACGGCATGATTCCCTTGACATGAAGCACCTAAAGCAGTCAGATCCACAGAGACAGAAAGTAGCTGGTGGGCGAGGGCTGCGGAGGGTGGGGCTCTAGCTGAGGAGGATGAGAAAGTTCTGGACAGGTTCTGGGCGGTGATGTTGCACACCGTGGATGCCGCAGGACCACACGCTGAAACGTGGTGAAAGCAGTAAATTTTATGTCACGTGTATTTTACCGTGATTTTAGAAAATTAATAGTTTTTTTTTTAAGTTGTGTTTCTGAGGAAGTCGGCCTTTTAACCCCTTGTGTGTAGCAATTTTGCTGCAGTGTTTACGCCTGTCATTACTCTGCTCCCTGAAAAGCCTTCCTAAACTCATTAGCCACACCAGTGTCAGCTGTCCCTAATTCCCTTGAACGTTATCCAGAGTGAGCAGGGGACACACTTGTCCATGTTCCTCCCGACAGTACCACTTGGCCTGTCATTAGAAATGAATTATTTTCCATTATGCCACTGACCCTGTTGTGTGTTCTATGAACACCACATGTTACACGGCTCTATTTTTAGTAAAGCGTGGCCTTGTGTGTTCTCTGCCTCCCCCCCACGCCCCCCCTCCCGGCACGAGCACTGCCCACGTGGTGCCCGCAAGCCAACGGCCTCCCCTCAGTCCGCGTGGCCTTGCATCTCTTCCCAGCCAGAGAGCACGCACGAGCAGAATTCACATGATCAGGGAAAGGTGGATTTTATCAGCTCCACAAGGCACAGTAGAGTGGGTCCATATTTTGTAAAACATGTGTTTGGCAAATGATTCCCTGTGGGTTGCAGAAATCCAGATGGAGGAAGTTTCCTAAGTGCGATGTCAGAATTTTACATCTGCTGATCCCAACAAGTGCATGGGGCCAATGAGAAGTGAATTGTTTGTTCACAAAATCTGACAGCACGGATGTGGTTCTGGGGGCGTGTACAGATGGAGCAAGCAAAGGCCACGGTGTCCACAACCCCCACTGGGCCGGGGCATTGCTTGAGCTGGAAGAAGTCTTAGCATCTCCTAGGAGAGTCCTGATTTCATGGATTGGGGAGCTGAGATATACCTACAGTGGGCTGCCCAAGGTTGGAACTTGCATCTGGGGCTCTGTAGAGCTGGTGCAGTGTCCTTCAGCCTCCCCCATGTTGGACAAGGTGTTGGCAAGTGGCCCTTGGCAGCGTGGGTGTGCTTCTCTTGGCACAGCTGTTCGTTGCTGTTACTAAGTCTGTGCGCTTTACCCCTCTGACTCCTGACCTCCCTGTGCACAAAATGGGAGTGATAATAGGAGCTCCGACATAGGGCACTTAACTGACATGGAGCTTGGTGCATAATGAGTGGTAGCACAATGAGGAGAGGCCTATAGAACACAACCTGGATGCACATGAGGGGTCAGAGGGAGAGCCAGGGGGACCAGCTTGGGTGGAAGGGTTGGGGGAGAGAGGCCTACAGAGCCCACTGCCACACTCGTTCCAGAGCCTGTCTGGAGGCCACAGTGACCCTCTCCCACACTGCCGTCCGGACGGAAGGATTTCTGAGGTCTCGAGACTGGTCTGGGACTTAAATCTGAGGTCACTCTATTGTCTTACAATATTCCCTTCTATTGCATTTCAGCCTTCCTTCTTCCCCGCATTCTTCATGAAGCACAGAGCTGAAGAAAACAGACATCAACCCCATTCTGGAGCTTGTAACTCAGCTCTGCAGTTATTGGGCCTTGGGCCCTGGGGGTTGTGAGGACCCCTTCAGGGGATCTATGAGGTCATACTACTTTCATAATATTAACATGGTAGGCACCTTGGTGGCTTAGTCGGTGAAGTGTCTGTCTTCGTCTCAGGTCATGATCTCAGCGTCCTGGGATCAAGGACCACATTAAGCTCCTTGGGGAATCTGCTTCTCCCTCTCTCCACTCATACTTTCTCTCTCTCTCTCTCTCTCTCTCAAATAAATAAAATCTTGAAAAAATTCATACTAACATGTTACTTGCCTTTTTCAGTGTTGATATTTGCTCAGAACCAAGAGTGGGCAAAATTGCTGGTGCCTTAGTGTAGATCAAGGCAGTAGTACCAAAGTGTACTTACTGGGTGCCATGTTTACCACCGTCGTGTGGTTGCACTAAGTGCTTCATTTAGAAATGTCCTTGAAGAGGCGGTGAGATTCTTATGACTAAATCCTGACCCTCTTAATAATACTCAGTTTGATGAACTGGGAACTGCACAGAGGGCACATCCCCTGCCATCCGATCCCCGACAGCCACATCCAGTGGGATGGAAGAAAAACACTTGAGCCATCGAGTTACGTGCTGAACCACCCACTTTTCCCAGGGAACGCTTTACTGAAAGAATGACTGACAGACTATGGTCATTCAAACCAGCATCCTTACACATTTTTTCTTGAGAATGAACACAAAGCCTGTCACTTCCAGGAAAAATTCAAACTTTTAAGCAAAAATCAGAATTTTGGAAAACTGGTATCTGTTGTGGTGACCTTAACCACTTCTTAGCCCTCAAGAGATCTTTCTAATGAGATCTTTCAAATGGAAGTTTTCAGATTGTATAGTGGGATATGTCAACATTTGAGAGTTCTGCATGACCCAGTGAACCCGTACTAAAGGACCTGTAGGGAATGTTACAAAATCATATGTGTGTGAGAGATCCATGCAAAGTACAACAAGATGGATCAATGGGTTCAAATGCAAAGAGCAAAAAGTTCATTAATTTGGGTTCAGGTTTCACACTGTGACAAATCTTTAAGGAAGTACCTCTTGATGAGTTTTGGTGTAGTATTAAAGAATAATACCCATGATCATCCAGAAAAACAATGAAGGTACCTTTCAATGGCCAATACAATATCTACATGCAGCCAGGTCTTTTTCATATGCTCTACTAACAGAGCATATTGCACCAGATTGAATGCTAGAACAGATGAGAGAATCCAGCAATTTTCTACTAAGCCAGAGAGCAAACGGATCTAAAAAATGTAAAACAATGTTAATCTTCTCACTGCATTTTTATTTTGCGAGATATAATTATTTTTCTAAAATATGTTACTTGCATTAACATCACAGGTTTACTTTTGTTCTTGATTATATGAATTAATGGATGCTGTATTTTATTTTATTTTACTTTTTAAAGATTTTATTTATTTACTTGAGAGAGAGAGCCTGGTGTATGTGTGCACGCACAAGACAGGGGAGAGGCTGAGGGCAGAGCCTGACGTGGGGCTTGATCCCAGGACCCTGAGATCATGACCTGAGCCAAAATCAGATGCCTCACTGACTGAGCCACCCAGGCACCCCAATGGATGTGATATGTTAAAAATTTTACCAGTTTTAATATCAGATTCTGTAAATATCCATAGATCTAAGCCACATAGGCAAACTCTTTGGGATCCTCAAGAAGTTTTAAGAGGATAAAGAGTCCTGAGGTTCAGAGGTTTGAGAGCCCCTGTCCTAGGAGTGGTACAGCGGGTGCTCACATCTATTGAGCTTGAATAAGGGGCAGGTGATGCTCAGCAGCCACCCTGTCATTGGATTCTCATGAAGCTTGTCCCACCAGTAAATGGTGCAATAGAGATTAAGGGTCTGGTCACACAGAGTCACCACCCAGGGGGCTAGGCTTTGATTCCATCAGTTTGAAGGCTTTGGGCAAGTTCATTCCTTCTCTGAGCCTCACCTGGAAACGGGTTACATGGCCCCACCTGACAGGTGTGTGTGGGAGCTAAATGGTAGCAGAGGTGCTGGTGGTGAGCGCATGACAAGCAGATACGTGTTCCTGTGTGAGTCTTCCCTGTGCCATCCATGCAGCCCCTAACCCGGGTAATTGTCACCCCTTCCTGTTCGTAACAAGGAGGTGAGGCTCCCTGCAAAGGCGAATAGGGCTGCCTGTTACATACAGAGACCAGAAACCCCACACCTCTTTGGTGCATTTCTAGTGCAAAGCAAAAGGACTCTGAAGGGTCAGGATGCTCCTTGGACAGCAGGGAGCCTCACATCGGGAGGGAAGAGGTGTCTCTGCTTTCCCGGTGGCTGTGGGCCAGTGGCTTATTTAGAAACCTCCGGGGCTGGGGTGGGGGTGGAGGAGGAAGACGCAGCCCACCGTGAGACTGCCCTTCCCGGATCCTTGAGAAGCAGGTATTTCAAGCTGTGTTTGCACACAGGAGCCGCCAACAATCCCTGTGCTTGTCTGCCTGGCAGTTGGGTAATTTTACAAATTGGCTTTTACTGGCAAGGGAGGTGGGCGGATGTGGGTGGTGGAATATTCCGCTAGGTCGCAGGTTCAGATCTGGCCTGGCTGCTGGAGACTCCTGGGGTGTGATCCGCCCTCTGAGAAACTCTTCGTTGTCCATTTTGACAGGGAACCTGGGCCGCGGCCTTTGGCCACCAAGTATCTGTAAAGACCTGTGAGGTTCCAGGCCCTGGGCCATGTGCTGAAGACACTGGTGGTAAGCAAGACGGACAGAGTTCATGTCCTCAGGGGAGTCTCCGTCTCGTAGGAAAGAGATGATTTATATATGCTTCAACAACGAAGATTTAAGGTGCCAGAGTCACCCCTTCCTTGTCTGCTTTCTCGTGGTTGAGAAATATTTAGCAAATTTTAAATACATGTCTGTAGAGCTGAAGCTGCAGATCACAGCCACTGGGTTTTTTGTTCTGCTTCTTCCTTTCATTTTCTGGAGCAGTGCTCCTCAAACCTGGGTCCTGTGTCAGCCCACCTGGGGAGGGCCAGGGATTCTGCATTTCTAGCACCCTCCCAGAGGATGCCCAGGCTGCTGGACCACACCTCGGAGGGCAAGGCTCTAATGGGCATGTTTCCTTAGAATGTCTGTTCAGTGCCTAGAACAGAGCCTGGCACATAGAAGGTGCTTTTTTTTTTTTGATTTTTTATTTATTTATGATAGTCACAGAGAGAGAGAGAGGCAGAGACATAGGCAGAGGGAGAAGCAGGCTCCATGCACTGGGAGCCCGATGTGGGATTCGATCCCGGGTCTCCAGGATCGCGCCCTGGGCCAAAGGCAGGCGCCAAACCGCTGCTCCACCCAGGGATCCCGAAGGTGCTTAATAAACACCCCATGGTCATTCCACTTCTAAGGGCCAAGATCTTGCGTGTCCCTCTTGCCCGTGTTCCCCCTACTAACTTTGGATCTCTGACCAGAGAGCCTGAAAGGCACCCAGGGTGCATGAGGAGTAATGGGCCGGACAGGTAGACACGGGCTGCCTTTCCTCCGTAACTCTCTACCTCTATTAGTTATGTACAATTTCATTTGTTAATGTGTAACCCAAAACCTCCTGTTGTCACACCAATCCCACTGCATCTCCCAAAATGAGGGTCGGTGGAGTGGGGTACCCCCCCTCAGGCACAGGAAGGAGCATTTGCCCAGCTACTGTTAGGCCTCCAAAGCTCAGCTGGAACATCCCCCATCCCCGCCTGGGACTACAGGTCAGCCCACCACTCAATGTGGGCTCTGTTTATTATTCCAGAGAAGCAATTTTCAAGGGGGTTGAAATAGTTGTTAAAATTAAGGTAAAGAATGTAAACCACAGCCAGGCTTGTTCACCTTATGCTTCAAAAGCCTCTTGTTTCTGCAGGCACCACCCCCTGCAAACCTCCTGCAGGTCCTGATCAGCTCCACTGAAGAGTAAGGCAAGGCCAGCAGCCCCAAGGATGCACAGAGTGGGGCAGAGAGTGTGGCCCGTCTCCGGGGCCTCACAGCTGTCCTGGGGCTGCAGGCACCTGCTGGGCTCAGTGCAAAAAACTGCTTGGAACAGGCAAAGACACCAGCCAATGAACTTGACTGGAGACTTGAGGAGAAAACACGAGTCTGCAAAATGCACACGTGTCTTAGGGACCTGCGAGCCTCATGGGGTTCACTCTTATCTCCCAGAAAGTGGGGTACACATTCCATTCTGGGCTGACAAGTCTCCAAGCTCAGAATCTTCAGGGTGTCAGAGGGCAACAGGGAAGCATCTTGACAACTTCGAAAACCAATACTCAGAGCTTTCGAGGAAAACCATGAGGGCTGCTTCCCCCACACAGAATGCCACTTTTTCCAAAGAACTGCTACTCCCAAGCAGCTTTTTATCTTCTGCAGATGTTTTCCTTAGAAAAAAATAGTAACATGGGAGGGCTATCCAGGGAGCACTGAGCCTGGGGGGTAGGGTGCCTGGGAGGGACCTGGAGGGGACCTGGAGAGGACCTGAGGGGGCCTGGAGGGAGTCTGGGAGGACCTGGTGGGTCTGGTGGGGGGCCTGGGGGGAACCTGGGAGGACCTGGAGGGAGCCTGGAGGGATCCTGGGGGGGATCTGGGGGGGGCCTGGTGGGGGTCCTGTATGAACCTGGGGGGACCCAGGAGGGACCTGGAGAGGACCTGGAGGGGTCCTGAGGGGGACCTGGGGGCACCTGGGGGGTCTGGTAGGGGACCTTGAAGGGACCTGGGGGGTCTGGTGAGGGACCTGGAAGGGGACCTGACTGGACTTGGGGGAGACCTGGGAGGGACCTGGGGAGCCCTGTGCATAGAGCTGTGCCCACGAGCAGCTTGTAGGGAGTGCTGCTCTCAATATGTTCCATTCACACCAGTAAAGGCAGCTTTGAAAACGCTCTTCCCAACTTCCTCTGGAGACCAGATCAATGGGGAAAATGGTTAAGTTTTTTTTTTTTTTTTTTTTAATTTATGATAGTTGCACAGAGAGAGAGAGGCAGAGACATAGGCAGAGGGAGAAGCAGGCTCCATGCACCGGGAGCCCGACGTGGGATTCAATCCCGGGTCTCCAGGATCACACCCTGGGCCAAAGGCAGGCGCTAAACCGCTAATAAACACCCAGGGATCCCCAAGTTTTTTTTTTTTTAATTGGCAAATCTGAGCTTTTCTCCAAAGTGGGCACAGATTCAAGTTCAGGCCACATCTTTGACAGCTATTCCTGGTGGAGGAGGTTTCAGGATCTGGCTTCAGCAGCTCTTCTGCTGTTTGGGAGCTCGATGCTCTGCAAACCACAGCCCCTTGGTGACATCCTGACTTTGGAATCACCTTCCATTTCACTGCTTGCGTGCAGACGAAGGTGGGCAGTGTGGGGCAGTGGGCAAGGTACTCAGGACTCCAGGCCAGGCATGGCAGCCAGGTGGGTGGGAGCCCAAACCCCCGTTACCAACTGCTGAGGGGGTGCTGACCCAGTACTGAGCCTCTGACGTCCCAGGATGCCTCTCTGCGCAGGACTGAGTGTGGAGCATCTGGGCGGGACTGGGTCCTTGGAAACGGTTTGTGTTCCCATCTCTGACATCATTAAAGTCTGTTTGCCCCCGATTAGAAATAAGATGATATATCCAACAGGATTTAGGGAAGATTTCAGATCATAGAACGTTCCTCTTCAGCCTCAGAGCTGTACATATGCCCACCAAGTCAGAGGAGCCTCCGGTGTGAATTCCCATCTGAATCAGAAAGCCCAGGAACCAGGAAAGCCAACATCTGAAGGAAGGCAGGAGATGGACGTCCCAGCTTGGAGAGGACAAATTCACCCTTCCTCCAATTCTCCATCCTCCTTGGGCCTCAGCAGACTGGGTGATGCCCGCGGGCACTGGGGGACCCTCTGCTTTACTCCACACACCAACTCAAACACTAGTCTCTTGCAGACATGTCCAGAAAGACCGCTTCACTGGTGATCTGGACATCCAAGCCTGGGCCGCTTGGCAGATAATCAGCATGTCTACACATCAATCCCCGGCTTTTCAAAATGCCATCAGCAACTCCTCTTGTGAGCATGTGGAGCCCCTTGCTCTCTGCTGCCTGGGGAGGAGCGTGCCCTGTTGGGATGTATGGTAACTGCTCACCATTTGCAAGTGATGAATGTGGATTTGGGTTTCTGCTAGTTTGGGGCTGTCACAGCAAGGTGCAGTGGATCCCCTGATGTCTTTACTTTGGGAGCCGATGGCGCAGGAAGGCTGATAAGCTTCCTGGGACTAGGCCGTGGTCACTTGAGCTGTGCAAGCAGGAGCTGGACAGGGGGTGGGGGTGGGGTGGTTGCAGACCTCACGGAGGTCTAGGAGAGACGAGACGCCAGGAATTCAGCTCCAGACCAGCACATTCCTCCTTTTGAGGAGCTGCGAGGCCAGGGCTTAGCAAATGGAGGGTAATTTAGGATGGTGGGTGGTCTCATAATCGTCAGGCAATTAGATATAAGGAAGCCCTTCCCCCAGCAGACCACGGATGTGCGCATTTATCCAGCTGCTGGGTGAGCTCAGTGCCGCGCCCTCCTTACCCTCTGAAGCCATGTCCCAGTCTCCATGTCAGGGACTTGAACACGCCGAGAATTCCCCTGCAGCGGCAGCAGCCACCATTCCGATGACTGGCAAGAGGAAGCTAGCATTTTACTCCTCGAGGGGGATATGGCAACTGTTCCACCAGAAGCAAAAGTCACTGTGGCACGTACTTCAATAGCTGGAGCATTCCATCTGTGACACTGGGTGTCAGGGAAGTTCTCTTGACTTATCTGATTCACCACTCTGATAAATCTAATTGCAACTGCCCCCTCCCGCTCCATCCACCATGCCTCAGGGTCTGTGAGAAATATAATTTGGGTTGTTCTAACTTTTGGGTGGGGAGGGGTGAGGTGGGGGGAGGTCAGTCCTCCAGAGCCAGTTAAGCATCTTCATGGGTCTTAAGCAATCCAGCACACAAGGGAGGGGTCTCGCTCACCCTTCACCATGGCTACAGTGGGAGACCAAATGCAAAGAGCCTGTGACTGGCCGAGTGCAGGGCAGACAATCCCACCATAGTCCAATCAAGGGTAAGGGGGGCATTGGTGGTGGTGCAGGTGGTGGTGGAGGGGACAGGGACAGGACAGCCTGCCAGGTGCCCACCATCGCCTGAGCACTCAGCAGATGCCATGGCCACGTCGCACACTGGCAGGTCTGAGATGCTAACCAGGCCATTTTAACCACTCCTCTGGAGTGATGCTCAAGTAGGGTCGTCAGATCTAGCAAATAAAACTACGAAATTCCCAGGTAAATGGGGATTTCAAGATTCTCATTTCCTGGGACGGCCAAAAGAAAGCATCACAAAGTGGGGGCTTAGAACAACAGACATTTATTCTCTCATGGCTCTGGGAAGGCTTCACCAGAAGTCAAAATCATGTTGGCAGGACTATGCTTCCTCTGGGAGCTCCAGGGGAGGGTCCTTCTTGCCTCCCACTGCCGGGGCAGTCTCGGCACCCCTGGGTGCTTCTTGACTTTGGGCTTCCCTATGTTCACATGGATGGCTTCGATGTTCTATCTTCACATGTTGCTCTTATAAGGACACTGGTCACTGGATTTCCGGCCTATCCTCACCCAGGCTAACCTCACCCTAACTTAGCTAATTACATTTGCAAAGATCCTATTTCTAAGTAAAGTCATTCTGAGGGTTCAGGTGGACACACTTCAACCCACAACAGCAATGAATCTTTTTAAAAAGATTTTAATTTTAATTTATTTTATTTTAGAGAGAGAGCTCAAACAGGGTAGGGGAGCAAGCAGAGGGGAGGAGGAGGGAGGGGGAAAGAATCTCAAGCGACTCCCTGCTGAGTGTGGAGCCTGATGAGGAGGTTGGTATCACAACCATGAGATCACGACCCCCTCCCCTTTTCTTTTTTAAAGGTCTTTATTTTCATTTACAATGAATCTTTTTTTAGTTGCACGGGACATGTTTTATAGTAAAATTAGTCAATTTTTTGGAAACTAAAATATTGCAGAAGATCTGCTTATCTCAAAGTTATTCATTTTTATCTGAAATTCAAATGTGGCATGGGACATACTTAGATGAAAAATTACTCCTATTTGATCTATCGGCCCCATCCCTGAGTCCCATGGCATCTGTGTCCAGCCCCATGGGAAGAGTGGCCGCCTCTGGGGTCCCTGCACTCCCAGGAGGGAGCCTGGCCACCTTGCTCCTGCTCTGCTCAGGTCCCACCTGCCTGCCTGGGGTGGGAGGCAGAGCTCGGACTTTGGGGGCTGAATGGTGCTGTTCTCTCCTTCCTGGACGAGGGAAGGGAAGGAAATGCTTTACTGAGGTTGCAAAGCAGGAAAGAGAGGTCAATCTGTCATTCCTTTTCTTCTCTCCATCAGGCTGGGGTTGAGCTTGCTGCTTGAGCAGAGGCTCGAGAACTGGCAGCACCAAAGCTTTAGTGCCCCTGCCCCTGCAGAAACCAGGGGCCACGAGGGCAGAACAGGCCTCCTCATTAACTCAGCGGAATGCACTAAGCATCGCAGGTCGCTGGAGGCAGTGAGAGGGTGCAGACATGCACAGTCGTGCACTCCATCTGCCTAGCACAGCTGCCCATCAGATGGAATGCAGTCACCGTGGTCCGTGTGCCCTGCTCTGCACTGTACCCAATGTCAGCACTGTCGGTTTCTGTTCTTACAACAACCTGGTGGGCTCCCTGAGCATCCCTCTCTACACCTGAGGAGCTCAGAGAGGTGGGGCGACGCCCCCAAGTTCAGTAAATGAGTGAGTGGGATTTGAATCTACTCCCCCGTGCCTGACTCCGATCCCACACGTGCTTATAAATCCAGGCTCCCGAGACTGTCCCAACGTGGTCAGGCACGCATGTGTCCATTCCGCGAATGGCCCTGCGTTTGACCAAGTACTAGAGGCCGTGCAGGGCTCAAGCGATACACTCCAGCATTGCACACCGTCCTCGGGCTTCCGGAGCCTCTGTTCTATTGGCAATTGGTGCTGATTACCATGGCTGAAAACGAAGTATGGTAAACATGCAAGAGGAGTGGGTGAGTGTGTGCACGTGTGTGTACATGTGTGCTATCTTAAATGGATTGGTCAGAGAAGCTCTCTGATAAGGTAACATTTTGGAAGTCATCCAAAAGTGAGGGGGTGAACTATGTGGATATCTGATGGGAAGAGTGTTTAAGGTGGAGAGAGCAGCAAGGGCTGAGGTCCTGAGGCAGGATCGGGATTGCTGTATTGGAGGCTCAAAGGCAGGGTGGCTGGAAATGCATTTATATCTCATGGCTTCAGCCTTTTTTTTTTTTTTTTTTTTTTGACAGTGGCTTTGTGCACCCCATCAGATCTTTGGGGAGGCATGGCCTAGCCAGGGAGCCAAACAGTTTGTACTTGACTGGGTGAATCTTGCATTTCCAAGCCAGTAGATGAGAGGAAGGTCAGTTTGTAGAGCAGAGATTCAGAAAGAAACCCCCAGAGATACCCACGACACTAGCTAGGAACTGCATCTCTATTCTTACAGATACAGGCTCTTTGTGGGGGCACCGGATACACATATCACCTAGAAACCTAAAATGTAGTGGCAGCTCATTTTTCTGTAATGAAAAACGCCCTGCTTTCCACAGCAGTCTTCTCTGACTTCCAATCTTCAAAATCTGATAGAACAAGACTTTGGTCCCACTGGCTTCTGCTGGCTTGGTCCCAGAGGGGACTTGGGTAGAGATGATCTCTGGTTGTGGACTTGAGAACAGAATATGAGCCGTGGGCGATGGGGAACGGCAGGTGGGCCGAGGACCAGCTCAGGGATAGACTGGCGCCCTGAATGAAATATGGGTCCCCGATATTTCTCCCATCTGTGGAGTGCAGGATCATTTACATCTGTTCTTGAAGCTGTAAGTTAAGAGTGGATATATTCCTTCAGAATCCGAGTTTCTGGAGCTGAGCAGTGAGTGGTGTAGGCTGAGAACCCAGGCACTGGAGTGACCGGCCCAGGAGCAGAGCCTCAGCTCCCACCCCGGGGCCCTGGCCGTTACTCTGGCTGACACACGGGGAGAGCACCACTGTCCGGCTCTCAGGCTGCTTCGGGAAGCAAGGAACAGAGTAGCTGTGCATGAGGAGCAGGACAGAGGAAAGGCCTGGGTGGTTGCCGGGAAGGGGGAGGGAGAGCCTAGGAGACAAGCATGGGGCACACGGGGAGATGGGGGTAGATGAGGGCAGGCAAGGGGGCACTGCCAGAGGAGCAGTGAGTGTGTTCAGGGCACCCTCACCCCCCCGCAGGGCTGGGCATGTCAGAAGTGCCCACAGAAGTCCCCCCCCCCCAACCTGCACCACCCATCAGGAAAGCCACAGACAACATGACACCATCTGCCCGCATCCCTGGACATGACACGTGGCCCTGAGGGGAGAAGGAAGGCTGGTCTGAAACGTGGGGAGATGACTGAGCAGTTTCTCCAATGTTCTTAGGGTAAGAAAATTGGACAAAGGTTAGGAGGTCCAGGTAAGTCGTCTTTCAACCACTGAAGCAGTCAGACAGGTGTTTTCTGAAACAACAGGAGAAAACTATGGACGTTGGGCTCATCGGGCTCACGTGGGGTGTGGGGGGATTATTGGATGAAATGGAGCTACGACATGAGATTTATAAAAAATAAAAAGAACAGAAAACTGTCATAAAGGATGGTAGAAGGTTTGAGATCCGTCTGAATGTGGGATTTTGCACACTTGGGGCAGGTGTTGTTGCAGAAGAGAACGCGCATCGTACAAACCTTGAATGTGGGGCTCCACACCCACGTGGCGCACAGCGCAGCTCCTGAACCTGCCCAAGTGCACAGACGCGGTCAGCAGGCCTTGGGGCCCCTCTTTGCCACCGGGAAGGACACACAGCGCCACCTTAAGGGCGTGGCGGACGGAACCACTGGGCGCACGTCTTCGCTTAGAATGACTTCTAGAAATTATCCTCTTGTGGTAAAGGATTATTTCAGCCCCTTCCCTCCACACTACCTTACATGGTTTTCCAATTAAATTCAAGTAAAATGAATACATTTTAATTTAAAAATAGCACGGATTGGTGTTACTCGTGTGCATGACATTCTCTCTCTCTTCAGCTTTCTACTTGTATATTTAAGTGGGAAGATGTTTGGAAAGACAGCCATGCTGATACGATTTTGGATGAGTCAATACATTTTGGGCAATTGGTTGCTTTCTTAGGAATTTCTGCTTAAGTTTTTTTTTTTTTTTTAAAGCAAGCATGAGTGACATTTATAAAATAGCAACGAAGCCAATATTTAAAACTATGCCACTCAACGCCTTTCTTGGAGGAAAAAAAATCAAAATGGAGTATATATTGCAGCTCCCTGAGAGATAAATCTAAATTAATTAATTACAGGAAATAAGTCCATAATTAGGCAGAAAACAATGAATCACTAAACTGAATTACACTTAAATAAGCTGGAGTCTGGGGACCCCTGGGTAACTCAGCAGTTGGGCAGCTGCCTTTGGCTCAGGTCGTGATCCCGGGATCTGGGATCGAGTCCCACATCAGTCTCCTGCAAAGAGCCTGCTTCTCCCTCTGCCTATGTCTCTGCCTCTCTCTGTATCTGTGTCTCTCATGAATAAATAAATAAATCTTTTAAAAAAATAATCTGGAGTCTGGCCTAACACAGTGACACAGATGTCAGAATGATTCCTTTTTTCTACTTTTTAATTTAATGATTTATTTAACAAAGCGTCTGAGTACCTACTATGTGCTGGGCACATTTGAGGACCATCCCCTTGGATCCTACGGATGAGTGACAATATTACATTTAGACAAAATAGAAACAAAAGCCAGAGTCATTAGAAGGTTCCAGGGTCACTTGGAGGCCAAAACAAGGCTTCTTGGGGATCCCTGGGTGGCTCAGAGGTTTAGTGCCCGCCTTTGGCCTAGGGCGTGATCCCGGGATTGAGTCCCACATCAGGCTCCTGGCATAGAGCCTGCTTCTCCCTCTGCCTATGTCTCTGCCTGTCTCTCTGTGTGTGTCTTTCATAAATTAATAAATAAATAAAATCTTAAAAAACAAAAACAAAAAAGCAAGGCTTCCAGAAGGTATCCTTTTACAAAGAAGGTATGGTTGGGATTGCCATGAATACTCATGCCCCAAATAATGTCCCCTACTCTTTTTATAAGAAGCAAACTCTGTTAAAAAGTGTAATGAGAAACACAGAAACACAACGGTAAGAGAGTGTCTAAGCTTTCCAAAGATGGGGCAAGTAGAAACGTGCACGGTTCTTCTCTCAGATTGACATATTAGATACACAATAAAAGTTGTATTAGAGCAATTCCACGCTGGTGTTAGCCCAGACGACACATTCTCTTCCTTCTTCCTAAGGATCAGACCTTTGCTTTGACCTTGACCTTCCTGGGAATCTAACTGAAGCCCACCCAGCACAAAGTCCCCTTGAATTCCCCGCTGCCCCAGCCTGAAGTCCAGTCCTAGGGCTGCCTTCCATAAGGTGATCAGGCCACCCTGCAGGGGCCCCTTCCAGGCTATGGTCCTTAAACCATGCCCATCATCATCCTATTGGATGGAGCCACTTCTCACTGAGATCCCAGGAGGAAGCTGGATTCCAGCAGCTGGATCGTCAACCAGACCTGGTCCAGAAGCTCGGGAAAGCAAGCCTTGAGCATCTCAGGCAAGTACTGACAAAGCATTCCTTACCTTCACTGCCTTCAGATAGCACTTTGGTTCTGGCTGCAGCCTCTTGGAGTCTGTGGACATCTGGGTGACAGCCAGCATTCCTGGCCTGTGACCTCCCTCTGCACCTCCCTTATAGGCAATGTGGGTGGATGGTCCACCGCTCCAGTCTGACAAGAGTCCCTAATGTCACTCTGAATCAATGGGCAGATTTGACCTTCCCAGACCTTGCCACACACCAGCCTCTGTGACACGTGGTACAGAGAGAATGGGCTTGGTCTTCCATCCAGAGGGCTATCATTTAGGTCATTGAAGCTAGGAAATGTCACAGCAAAGACAGAGGTCGTGCTTGGAGGCAAGGTGGTATTCACTTCCAACTCCATATGCTCCTTGGGTAAATGGCGGCTTGATGTCTGGCCTCAAAAGAGCAAAGAAGACTTTGCTCTTTTACTAGAGGCTGAAACTGTCCCTGAGTGCCTGCTGTCGTGTGCAAAACTTGGGCCACGGCTTTCACTCTGACTTAACTATGGGTCCAGATACAGATGTGCATTCATTGTGAGTAAACTGAGGCATGACTGTGTCCCTGCTGTGCCTTCGCACAAGGGGTGGGAAGGGGCAGGAAGCCCAATGTTTTTCTGCCATTTCAAGGGCTTGCTTTAGGTCCGGTTTCCAGAACAGACCGCAAATGTTTGTCTTCAGCTTCACTTTGTTCCCAGTGCCGTGAGTCAAGGCTTCTAGGTGAAGCTCTTATGCGTCAGATGGAGGTTCACTCTTGATTCCTATGGACTCGGGTTTTCACACACCAAAGAGGAGGATCATCTGCCTGGGGAGTGGCCTTTCGACTGACCGATGAAAGGGACCCGACTATCTGGCTCGGAAAGGACCGGGACGGAAGGAGGCCAGGGCATGTAAACACCTGCAGCAGGCAGGGGATGCTGGCCTGGCCCGGGGTGTCAGTGAGTACCTCCACTGTGTCTCTCCAGCTGCAGGGTCCCTGAGGGACTCCTCCTGGGGTCCAGAGCACCCTCCAGGGTGAACGTTTCCAAGCTTTGGATGTTTCCAGCTCCTCCCCCAGGCTGGGAAAGCCCACTTGACTATCTTCATATTGTTTATTTTCTTCTATTTTATGGCACTATTGCTTTTTATGCTTATTTATATAAACATATCCTTATATATGCACTTAGGGAGGTTTGTTATATTTGCTGCAGAGGTTTCCTCTCTTTCTTTCTGGTCTGCCAGGCCCGCCCTGGAGCACTGGCTCCAGAGAGAAGGGACTGTACCTATCCCCAGGAGCATCCCAGGGCCCAGAGTGGAGCCCACGGCCAGTTATCCGTGGGCCTTGCTGTCCAGAGCCTGCAAATGTCAGGACCACGCAAGTACATGAGGAGTGAGAGAGCCTCAGAGACACGGCTGGCCCAGTCGTCCTTGCTACATAGACAGCATGAAGAGAAACAGGGAGTAAAACTCAATGAAATGGAAGAATTTCATGCCAGCTTTCACCTTGAGGATGAGACAGCTGCCACCGTGCACTGGGGCCCCCAC
The DNA here is from genome assembly GCF_003254725.2 of Canis lupus dingo. Lineage (NCBI taxonomy): Eukaryota > Metazoa > Chordata > Mammalia > Carnivora > Canidae > Canis > Canis lupus. The sequence goes on along the minus strand of NC_064247.1, from coordinate 66,305,856 downwards.
TGAGAGCAGGGGCTTGGGGAACACCTGCTGGCTTAGTGACATGGCGTCTCCAGGGTTGTGGGTCCTTAAACAATAGGTGGAGTGTCTAAGGCCGTGGGGGAAGGAGGAGGGAGGAGCAAGGTAGATTTGGGGGGCTCCCTGCACACTGACATGCTCCCTGGCCCAGAAAGATGTGGCCAGGAACCCGTTCTTCACATGTGGGGTGTCCAGGAAGTTCTAGCACGTGTACATTCATTCAGGCATGCATTTGTTCATCCACAAGTATTTCTTGACCATGGTACTAGTTGGCCAGGGTGATTGTAGCAAAGCAGCACAGGCTGAGTGACGTATGCAGCAGACACTGGGAGCCCCAGATGAGGCATGGGCAGGGCTGCTTTCTCCCGAGGCCTCTCTCCTGGTGGGTACACAGTCCTCCTGTCCCTGTGTCCCCATGTGGCCGTCCCTCTGTGTGTGTCTGAGTCCTGGTGTCCTGTTCTCAGAAGGCACCAGTCATCCTGGTTTAGGGCCCACCCTACTGATCTTACTAAATACTCACTTAAAGACCCAATCTCTAAATATAGTCACATTCCAAGGTGTTGTGCCCCTCGGGCCCTCCCCAGGGAGAAGACAGTCGGCCACATGAACGGATGGTGCCGATCGTGTGGAGAAGGGGAAGCGGGGGGCGTGTGGGGGTGTGTGGTTTGCAGTTCTGGAGGCCATGGTCCAGGCAGGCCGGACATCCAAGAGGACACTGGAGCCAAGGCCAGAGACGGGTGAGGGTGAGTGGGGGAGAAGAAGTGCCCAAAGTCAGGGGCCTGCAGGCCACGGTGAGGACCTGGGCTTTTACTTCACTGCTTTTATCAAATGTTTCCTCGCTCAGTATTTCCTCCTATGGAAATCAGCAGCCGGCAGGAACAGCCTGCTCCTTCTGTCCCCGTGGGAAGCCTGCGTGCAGTGTGCAGGGCCTGAGTGTGGGACCCTCACCGACGGAGCCTCTCGGGCCCCTGATGGGTCCCGGGCTGGTGGCAGCCATCCCAGCTGCTTGACATTGTCGCGGTCACTGCCATGAAGAACAGGGTAGCTGACGGCCACCATGACCCCGACAGAGCGTGAGGCAAGCTGCAGGTCACCAGTCATCGTGGCGGCAAAACAAAAGCAGAGAAAACACACACAACAGAGAAAAACCACCCTGCGTGAGGCCAGCTGTGTAGGTTCTCCTCCAGTGTAGTTGGCTGAAAAATAAAACCAAAGTCGCAGGGATGGGGGCTACTTAGGGTCCAATGTGGGATTGAAAGAAGTCTGTCTGGGGCATCGGCGTGGGGCGGCCCCGTGACGCATTTACCGCAGTAGAGGCTCACAGAGGCAGCGTTCATCTCCTGCGAGTTATAGGACCCTGCGACTTTTGTTCTAGCTCAGGGTCCCAGGGGCTGGGGGACCCTGTCCACGAGCAGCTGCTAGTGGGGCCGTGCTCAGGGTCAGGGTCTGGGGCAGGGGAGCCCATGGGACGCTGCTCGGGGGAGACGGTGTGAACAGTGGACCGTTCAGATGCGGCCCGTCCCTTTCGGATTCACGACTCAGGCAAAGCGCCCGTTAATCCAGCAGCGGCCCCACTTCTATTCATAGCGGGCCGGGGTCAGGGGAATGGCCACTGGAAGTGGTTTTGAGCAGCTTCCTGTGCTTCCTCCCCCCCTCGCCCCACGGGGGTGGGGCTTCTATTTTTAGAGCGTGTCCAGGGCGGTGAAGGTCCCGGGCCCCTTCCGCGATGTGGGGGACAGTGAGGGACCAGAGCAGATGGAGTGGGCTCTCCGTTTAGATGGGGTTCTAGCAGAGAAGGCCACCACTTCTTCTGAAGGGGTGAGAGGAGACGTCCTGGCCAACCGATGCTAGGACATGTGGCCATAAAATGTGTCGCTGTGGTTGGAGAGCTGGTGACATGAAGCTCCCCACATGAAGCTGCAGAGCTACTGCCCATCGGACACCAAGGAGTTCTGCTCATTGGCATTTACCTTGTGCCTTCCCCGGACACGATCTCACGTTGCAGGTGTTTTTCAGGATGGCTCCATTTCAGATACTCTGTTCTCTTCCGGTTGGTAGGTCCTCATTTGTGCAACACGCCCTGACACCAGGGTTCACGTGGAAGGCATTTTGTGGGAGGCCATCTGGGCGACACCTGTTAGGGAGCAGGGGGGTGAGGCAGGAAGGCAGGGGCCGAGGCCATGGATGAGCAGAAATTCTCAGAATGTTCACAGAGGCCAGCCGGTCCTACCCTCCTACCCTCCGATGCAGCAGGGTCTTCCAACAGTAAGGGACCTTCCCTGAGACCACAAGGTGGCTTGAACCACCAGGTAAGCCTTGGAAGAGGGAGCCAGGATGCCAGGAACCGAGCAGGAAAAGGGATTCACGGGGATCCAGGCTGCAGAGGGTTGTGCTGACCCCTCCGCTGTCACTTCTCCTGGGTCTTACTCTGTCACAGACGCCCTTACTCACAGCGTAGTGCTTGCACAGCGCTCATCTCGATGCAGGGCCAGGTGCCCGATATATCAGACTCTTGTTCCTTTCTCTCCCTTTGTTTGCTCTCTCTTTAAAGTTCAGACTTGGCATATCTGATTTCATCCTAAGCACTCAATGAACCCCAACCACCTCCACAAGGAGACACCCTGGCAGGAGGATGGCTGGAGTTAAGAAGACTGGCAATTCCAAGTGCTGGCAGAGATGGGGCAACAGGGACACGCGTGCATCTCGGAGCAGCCAGGATGGCTGTCTCCTCCCTCTCTTAATGGGAGTCAGGCCAGGCCGTCGGGCAGTGGTCTTACAATCCAGTGTGGGAGAGTTAGCGCAGCGTCAGGACGCCTGCCTCTGCTGCCCTAGAAACGCCGGCCTTGTGGCTCCCCTGCATCATCGCCGGGGCCCAGCTAGGAGCTGAGCATGCTGTTCTCTGTCTCTCCAGATGGGGACACTGAGGCACGGAGAAGGCATGTAAGTTTTGTGTGATGGCAGGGCCAGAGTGTAGACAAGGGGATGGCAGAGTCGCAGGTAATGTCAGTCATTTACACACTAGTATAAAGCTTGCATGCTGTATGAGCTTTCCCTATGGACGGTATACCCTGAGCTCTGAGGGCTCAGGGGAAACAACCACCTGGACTTTATCCCATGGGGGATGGGATCCCCAAGGGCTTTCTCAGAGTGCTCAGTGATGAGAACCAGGTTCAGGGGCATCCCTGGCCAGCAGAAGGCCAGGAATGAGGCTCAGCTCACCTGTACCCTACCTGGGCCTGGTCTTAATGGGGCTGACCCTGGAAGTGCTGCCAGCATCTTTCACAAGCACACATTGGGGCGTCAGCTCACGGCCAGGTGAGTGTACACACACACACATATGCATGCATGCACACACAAGCAGCAGTGTGTATCAGAGCACCTGGAGACGCTTTCTCCCAGGGGAGACACAGAGATGCAGACACGTGGCACCCCATCAGAGGGGAGCAAATATCTGGGGCCATATCTGAGTTATATTAGCCAAAACCAACCCCCAATTCATTATTGCATTCCTGAAAATAATAATGTTTTTGGTCTTGTGACGTGCTGTGCTTCAAGGAAAAGGCACCATGACTTGAGGAACTCAGAGTCCTTCCTGGGCTTCTGGTCCTGGCCCTCCAGGACACAGGGAGAGGGACAGCAGAGCCCACACTGGTCCTGGAGCTTTCGCTCCTGCCGCCCCACCTGCCTCATCCCCCTCGTCCCCTGCAGGCAGCTTTCCACTGCAGCATAAGGCAGTGAAGAACGCATTTGGCTTGGGGAGCAGGTGCATCAACTGGGAAGGCATGTCTGAAAGGGGTCACCGAAGTTGTGCTTTGGGGATTATCTTAGGAGGAGAGAACCCCAGGAACACATAAAGAAACCGGGCACCAGGATGGCCCCCAAAACCAGAAGATGCCCAGCTAAGTAAGCACAGTTAGGAGAGAAGACACAGATGGGTCTCCATGCAGACTGAAGTCATGATAAGCTGCAAGCTACTGCTTGGCCAGTGTAAGAATGGATGAGGACGCTGGCCTTGCAAACGGTCAGGGCTAGTGTCAGGACAGAGAGCAAAGTCTCTCCCTAGACCTACATACATCTTTATCTCTTGGTGCTTCTTTCTCTCTTACATGAATGCAGCTCCCTTTCCTGCTTTAACACACCTCGAACCCTCCCGTCCACCCACCCAACTGTGACCTTGTGCTCTCTCAGTACCCCTGCACTACCAAATCCTGATCCAAAAAACTTATGTCAGTCATTTACTCACTAGTCTAAATAAGCGGTGGATGGGCTCCTTTTCTGGGCTGGGAGTGGTAGGTAAGCCCCAGCTGGTTCGGTGCTTGCGCCAGGAGCTGGGCTGTGGCCCACCTTACGTACAGCTCACATTGCTCCTGCCCAAGATAGACGACGTAAACATTCTTCTAGATGCATATTCAGTGGGGGTACTTGTGCACACACACTCTTTCAGGCCTCCAGGGTGGAATTCAAGTCACATTTTCCAGATGTCTTCATGGGTATTCCAGCACTGGGAAATTCTGTCCAGGATGCCCTCCACGAAGGAAGCAAGCGCGTGTTTACACGTTGGAACAAGTTGGCTGTATGTATCTTCAATGAGGGAGGAAGCAAGGCCCCCAGGGATGCTGATGACCCCGAGTATAGGGTTTTGTGGCTATTACATGGTCAGGCTATAAACAGGAGACTTTCTTCTTCTTCTTCTTCTTCTTCTTTTTAATGGTAGTGGGCACCAGCTCAAAGATGTCTGCTAAAAAAACTGTGTTCTCTCTGCTGACTCATTTGGTGGGAATTACAAACCCAAATGCCAACATGTGGCTGACCCACATGACCCTCCACTGGAAAATAAAGACAGGGTCATTTTAGTTCTTGTGTGAACAAACAATGGATATGCAGCCAGATTTTCTCTCTCTGGCTGTTTTCATCCCTACCTACAGCTCTGCACCAGGCATTCATGGGTGGCCATGTGTCAGGGGCTCCAGGTTCCAAGGACAGGAGAGTTGGTCACAAACGGGCACCTGTTTTCTATTTTTGAACCAGGGAAAGTCTTGCTATGCAGCAGGGAGAGAAACACCACGACTCGGAGATGTCTGTCTTTCCGGCCGAGTCTGCAAGTGCCAGTGTGATGTAAGCAGAAAGGAGACAGTCTGGAGGAAGAAACCTTGGACGTTGGCCTTGCTCTGTCACCAGCTTCCTCATCAGAAAGAGCAAGGGGGCTGGTCTGGGCCAGGCTGGCAGCTCCAAGGCACAGGCAACCCTGGCCAACAACCATCCCAGGCACTACTAGTTGGTCACCATGGCTGTCGGATCCTTCCTCTGGGCCCTTGCCGACCCGGCTGTCCCATAGCCATCAGCAGTGCTTCAGAGACCTAGCGGCCGTGTGTGCCTCTGGTGCTCACATGAGGGGTGCTTGTTGGTGGTTTCCCATAGATTCTTGTCCAGGCCTGGTGATGGGAGGATTGCACCACCTGACCCCTTGAGTGACTAGTTCAGGCTGCCGCATCACAAGCCAGTGGGAGACAGGCCATTTCTGGGCTGGGGCACGTCACTGCTGCAGTAGGACCCTCCGTAGGTCCGTTCTACCCACAAGGCAGGTGGACGATCAAGCTGGTGGCCACATGATGAGGCTGCATCACTGAGCAGGGACCTCTGTTCCCCCAGAGTGGCCAGGGCACAGGAACAAGAAAGAAGCCTTCATCTATTTTCTTTTGTAAAGACAATCTTGGGGTTTGGGGATTGTTTGTTACTTCAGCATGGTGTGGCTTTTGCCGACTGATACATCATTCCCAGCTTCTCCAGCCCTGTGGTCTTGCCAGTCTGGGACTGCAAACCTGGCCATTTCTCCTCCTCTAGAGTTGTCTCTTGGGGTCTGTCACTCTGACACCAAACCAAAGAGTCCATTGCAAGGACTCCTGTGATACGGGCTGTCAGATGTATTAGTGCTTTAGGACAGATCTTCCCAGCCAGTTAAGAGGCAGAGAAACGAATGACCAAATGCTGGCCCACGCCCTTCTGGTGCTGAGATGCAGATGGCCTTCTGCCTTCACCTCTGAACAACAGTCTCCACGTTGAAAAACCATCTGTCATAGAATGTTTCCTTAAAAATGGTGGGCTCAGGACTGTCAAGGCTCTGTTTTATTCCTACCTCTTTCTTCCAGACCAGCAGAGACCAGGAAACTAATGCAATGTCTGCGGAGAGTGGAAAGAAACATCGTGTGTAATACCAACCGATGGGAATCTTACTGGAGAGCTGTGCTTCCTCCGGGAGGGCCAAGGGGCTCGCCCGGCACCTGCGTGTGCCTGTGGCTGGGAGGGGGCCAGGGATGGAGAGAAATGTCCCTTCCCTCCAGTGTGTCCTGGTCCAGGGGAGGGAGTGAGGGGGACCCAAGGTACAATCTGTTAGTCCTCAGGTCCCCAGTTAGAAAGCCAAAGTCCAGATTCGAGGTGAGAGGCTGTGTCACACGGCAGTTCAGCCCTTTGGGGGTCTTCACAACACAGGATGTGTACCTTGTCACTTAGCTAGAAACTCGGGCTGGGTATTTAGCTGGACAAGCTGAAGGATCATTTGCAAAACCGGCATCCTCATCCATTCCTCACAGACCCGCAGAGGAGCGATGGAGGCAGTGCTTGCCATGTGCTCAGCCGGGTGCCTGGCGACTTCTTTTTTTTTTTTCTTTTCTTTTTATTGGAGTTCAATTTGCCAACATATAGCATAACACCTAGTGCTCATCCCATCAAGTGCCCCCTTCAGTGCCCGTCGCCCAGTCACTCCAACCCCCCGCCCACCTCCCTTTCCACCTTGTTCGTTGCCTGGCGACTTCTGAGGACCCACTCATCCCTGGCCGCTGCCCCCATCTCCACAGGGAGGGGCACCCACACATTGCATCCCTGCCCCGTGCTGCTCAAGAAGCCCACATGTAGACTCCAGAAAGAACCCTGTGCACGGGGGAGGCTCTCAGGAGCCGATGAGCTTTTGCAGACACCGGAGGCCCCGATTTGAGGTTTTAATTCCCACGAGACAGTTACTGTAGATGGGGACACTGTAATCAATGTGCTCAGAGATGTCTACGAAAGAATTGAAGATGCCTATTACCTCTGTCTCTCTTATTTACCATTTCCATTTTTATTGTAAAATTAATAGACTATAAAAGTCCTTTTCAAGATTTCATTTATAATAATGAATTCGGGCATGCAGAAGAGCACAGCTCATGGTTGGTTTGCACAATGCCATGTTCCCTGAGCTCATGCGTGAGCCCACAGGGCAGGTGTGTCAGAGAACATGGAGCCGCACAAAGCCTGGACCGCCTTCCAGAGGAATGTGGCCAGCACGTCTACCACTTCTCAGATTCGACCAATCATTTTAACACTGGAATGGGATTTCTGGCAACTTTTGCTCTCCTCTATTTTTTTCTTTCTTTCTTTTCCCCTCCAAATTCTGTATATGAAGCATGCATTACCTTTGCAATCCTGTTTTGTGGTTAAAATAAAAATGCATCTTAGGTTCTATTCCCGACACTTTTATATTCATTATCTTGCTTCCACCACACCCTTGTGATACATGTGGGGCTGGTTACTATTTTATAGTGGAGGAAATAGGCTCCGAGAGGTGATGTGACCTGCCCGGGGTCACACAGCCCTGAAGGGGACGAGCTGGAATGTGAACTCAGTGTTTTTTCCAGCAGGACAGCTCTTTTCATGGAAACACTGCCACCTCCTCTGAGGGATGAAAAGGTCTTAGGAAAATGTTACTGTTAGGACAACACGTCTCTAAGACAAAGGTACACGTCACTAGCTGAAAGCATTTTTCTCGAGGATTTAAGGGGTAGGAATTCACTCTCCTTGAGCGAGGATCCTGAGAACAACGGTTAGTCCTTCCTCTCAGCTTAAAAATAAATACATTTTGGTTGTGTTTAAGTTAAAAGAATGTGAAGAGAGAAGTTTACTAGTTGTGGGTAATTTATACAATCTGTAAGTACAAAATCGTCTCTATTTATTTACTTTGAAGGGTCTAACCTGGTACTCTCTCAAAACAACCGCTCTGTTGGCTGCAGAAAGGAGCATAAGCATAGCAACCGTGGTCATGGAAAATGGAAAACAGAGATCCCTTCATGGAAGACGTTCCATCGGGGTTGTTTTGTCTCGCTTTGTTTTACGTGTGGACCATTCGTCTGCTGATCCTGTTAAAATGCGGGTGCTCATTTGAAGGGTTGGTGTGGGGCCCGGGACCCTGCATTTCCAACGGGGTCTAGCAATGGCTCTGCTGTCTGCTTTTCAGCTCCAGCTGCACCTTTGAACCACTCGGGCTTTCCAAGTCCCAGCGCCTGAGCCCAAAACAGAATAATTAAGTCCAAAATGCCTGGGTGGGACCCGGCGGCTCCAAGATAGCCGGGGCCAAGAATCAGAGCGTCCGCCTCGGCATGGGGCCGCACCGTCTGGCTGGCCCTGCCCCCGCTCAGCAGGGAGTACCTGGAGTAGGTTCTGTCGTCCGCCGATGACATCCTTTCCTCCGGACCGTGCCAGGGCTCACGGCGGGTGAGGTATATTTCTCTGCCTCATTGGTGATGGTCTTGGCTTCGTGGCTTGCTTTGGCCAGTGGATATGGACAGAAATAACACAGTGTGAGTTCTAACCCAGGATCTGGAGAGGCACTGGAGATTCCTGCTTACCCTCGAGCCTGAGCCACCCATTCTGGAAAAAGCAGGCCGTATGGCTGCTGGTCTTAGGATGGGGAATACATGGAGCAGGTGTAAACCTGGCTCGGCAGAGCCACCCTGACCTGGAGACTCGTGAGAAACACACCGTGTTACTGGAGGCATCTGGGAGCTCAGGGATGTTGGTTACCTGGCATCCTCACAGCATGGCCTGGCTGGTACGTCCTCGAGGGAATGAGAGCTGAAACTGTGTGGAGGGTGCTCAGTGTGTGGTGCACAGCGAGCCCCTCACGCACATGAACATTATTCATGACTATTTTAGATGCAACTGTTGGGCCATTTCCACGGAGCCTGCCCTCCTTCCTCTGCTTCTGTGCTGGGACTCTGCAGCTCTCTCCCCCTCCCCATGCAACAGCACCAGGTGCCTGCGCTCTGACTTAGGGACAGGTTTGCAGAGCCTCTCCCAGGTACATGGCAGACAGCAAACCCCCTTGCCCCCATGAATGAGGTTTTCCGACCTTATCTCAAATCTCTTGGTGCGCCTGGTGGTTTTGTGTCTGCCGCTGTTCTCTGAAAGGGCTTTTTGTGGCAGGAGTGTGGAAGGAAAAAGAGAAGCGGGAAGGAAACAGGCTTGACTCTGTTACAAAGATTTCAGGGTTTCAAAGGACCCGTGAAGGCGAGTCCTGGCTGCAGGCTTGCTGCAAGCATGTGGAAGGAGCCTGCTGTCCCTGAAGGCATGCTTGGATACTGCCACTGTGAGCCTGTGGTGCTCTGCTGGCTTTCTCACGCAGCGCATACACACATACACACATACATACACGCACACACACATACATGCACACACACACACACGCAGGTTCAGTGGCTTGCTGGCCCTGGAGAGTGGCCTCATGGTCCTGCTCACTCCTCACCAGGTTGCGGACAGGGCGGAGGGAGAGCCAGTGGGCACAAAGCAGGCACGGAGCAGGGGGCACCAGGTCACTGATCACGCTGTGGCATCAACAAATGCCAGTCTCTGGCACTCGTCTCCCAGACGGAGTCACAGCCACGGCTCTGCTGAAATGCCCTCTGCCTACAGACACCTCTCGTCTGGAATCACGATGTGGTAAGCGCTCTGCGTGGACAGACACAGAAGCACCTCCTCCTTCCGGGGAAAGTGGGGCCTCCCTTGGCAGTGCAGATGGGTGATGAGGGTGGGGGGAATGGATCCTGCAAAGGGGGAGTCCAACCTGAGCAGCAACACGCTCACACTGAGGAAATCAAGACAGGTCTGCGTGGTGAGTTACATGAAGCTGGTGGGGCAGACACGGGCAGTGTGTTGTCTCTGGGGGTGGGGGTGTATCAGGGAGTGCCACGATGCGGGGTGGACACAGCAGTGTGAAGGGGGGCAATGGGGGCAGGCGAGAGGCTCTGGGAGAGGTGCTGCTGCTGTAGGTGGCGGGTCTTGGAGGCCGAGCTGGGCCCCTGTGCCCTGCACCGTCAGAACGCCTTCCCAGAAGAATCTGGGGCTGGCAATGTAAGGAGTTCACTTGTTCAAAGGAGGGGCTCAAACATGATCTACAAGAAATAAATGATCAATATGACCTATAGTAACAAAAAGCACGCCACCTTCTTTACTTTCCCCACAGCTAAAAACTCACTTCCCAGCACGCTCCCCTCCATCCCTGATCCTCCCTCCCCAGCTCCCCAGACTAAGGAATAGGAGCCTCAGGAGGATGCTAAACTGAACCCCTGAACCCGGGAAGGGTGCTAAGACCGAGCCAAGCTCCCCCTCCTCCCCCAACCCTGTAATATTCATTGCTATCTGGGGCATCATGGATGCTTCGAGTTGAGCCATTTCCTTCACCCTTAAGAATTTTCTTGATAAGAAGTTTGGGGTCTGTTTTGGGAGAAGTGAGGAGCTGAATGTCAGTGAAAAAGAAAAAAGCACAGGAGAATTGTCTCCCCTTTAAAATCCACAGAATCTTAATCCATGTAAATGGCTTCTTAATTCGTCTTGTTTTGGAGACTGTCATAGAAAATCCTCTAACAGTGCATTCTGCTGATTTGCAGCATTTCTTTGTGGCTCGGGATTAACTGTTTCAGGGCAGGAAGATGGGGAGGTGGGGCGCTTCGCATGGACCCCGCTACACACCCCACCAACACCGAGGCTTAAACCAGCCCCACAAGCCAGATGAGCCCTGTGAAGACAATGCTGAATGGAAAGACTTAGGCTGATGGGCTCATTACAGCAAGTGGGGATTTTTGCTCATTGAAGTGTAGTATGGCCAAAGGGAAACTGAGTCAAGGAATGTTAATTACCTCTGGTACCTCTAGCCATGGATTAGTCCTTATCAGCAGTGGCTGCTTAAGACTAATTCTGCCCTGGAGACGAGGTGTGGCACAGGTCCGTGCACCCAGGTCTCTTTGCATTTCCCAGGATTGCCTGGGGGAGTGGGGAGTGGAACCCCCAGTAACCCCCTGCCTCATTTTTGTTAATTCAACTCCTGCACAAACTGTTTCCTCCAACAAAAGGCAAAACAAGCTGGACCTCACTTCACTTAACTGCCCTTGCCCAGATTTTTGCAGAGATAAGTGTGAGCCCTGAAAGGTCACCTGCAGGCTCCAGGGCCATGGAGAAAGCATGGGGTTTTCCCTGCAAAAAGCCAATTTCTTCACTTTTCCTTCTGGGCTGCACAGAGATACCATCCCATCACCCACCGTCTCTGTGTCTTTGACACATGTCCTGTGTATTGGTGATAAGTGTCAAGGGGTCCCTGTTCCCTTGAGCTGGCCATGGTGGGACAGGGGTCCACCCCATTGGGAATTAAAAGGGTGAGGTGAGAAGTGCCGCCAAGGCCACCGGAGCACACAGAGGACCTGGTTGGGGGAGCCTCCGGAGATGGACTCCTAGTGGCGGAGCTGCACACTGCAGCCAGCACTGGGGGACACCCCGGGGGAGGGCAGAGGGTCCCCCATGGGGGAGAGGAGGCTCTTTCCTCCCACTGGGTTTTTATGAATGCATTGGTCTCTATTTGAATTTCCTCATGTAAGCAAGTGAACAAGACAAAAATTCAAAACACCTGGTAGTTTGAAACTTACTCATTAAAGAAAAAATCCCGCTAATAAAGACGCTAGCAGAAAAGATGAAGTCCAGATGAACCCCAGCTGCCGGTTCAAGTGACAAACTTGCATCCCTTTCTTCTCTTCGAGTGGGGAAGGGGAGGCTATCCACAGCTTAAAGCCGGTTAATGCAGATTTTCATCATTGTTATCCTAAGCAGAATCATCGTTATCGTTGTAATAACATTTGCCTGGCATCCCCGGGTTGGGGGCCGTGCATATGGTGACCACATTGCCGGAGCCAGGGTCTGGAGCGTCATCGCCCCGGCAAGGAGGGGATGCTGCGCGGGGCCCGGGCCGTGGGAGGGCCAGGTCGGAGGCGTTCTGGGCGCCAGGACCCGGAATGCCACCGCACCTGCCGGGGGGAGTCTGGTTTTCTGAACACCTGCCACGGTCCTCACCTGCCGGAGCCCAGGTGTCCACCTGGGGTCCACAGCAGGGACGCAGGGACAGTCAGAACTACACCCAGGGTGACGCACTTGGTGGCGGCTTCGTGAAGCCTGTGGTGACCCCCCCATGCTTCTTTCTGGAGAGCAGCGTGAAAGCTACGTCAGGAAGGCGCAGGAGAACCGGGAGAAGCCTGAGAGGAAGGGCTGCAAGCGAGGGTGGGAGGGCCCTGGGCAGGGTGGGTGTGGACAGAGCCAGAAGAGCAAGCGACGGAGGGGGGTGAGCATAGGAACAGTGACCTCCATGGCCACCGTCTGCCAGCAGTGGCCGGGTGCCAGGGTTCCTGTCCTCTGCACCTCCCAGCCCCCTGCTGGCCGGCGTCCTCATCACCCACCTCACTGGCCAGAGCCATGACGGGAGGGGGCCTGCACCCCCACGACCGTTCTGCTGCCCCAGACGAGCAGCCTGCCAGCCAGGCACCGAGTGCAGTAGCATCTGAGCCACGCACCTGCCTGAGATGTCCCTGTTCTCACGGGAACCCGGACTTCTGAATCCCCGTCTCAGCCGTGGAAGTAGTGACAGACCTGCCTGGGGCTGTGACCGCTCAGCCAGGGTGGGGGCATTATGCTGGATGCCGGGGACACACAGCCCGAGTGGGACAGCAACCACGGGCTGGGACATTCAGCCACATATCAGCCAGGGTGTTCCACGCTGGAAGGGGGTGCTCGTGGATCACCAGCCTGCACTTCTCGGTTCGTGCCCGGATCTGGGGTTAGGAACCTCTCTGAGGACCTGATGCAGTCTGCGGGGGGCAGATGCCTGTGTATGGCCACAGTGGGGTGGGCTTCAGGAGGCTCCAGGCACCACGGACAGCCCACACAGGTACCCCCCGCACAGCACGGTGGACAAGAATGTAAGTCTGGGTTTTAATCACCTGCTTCGCGTCCCAGCTTCATAATCATGAGCACAGTCTCCGTCACACCGGCTCCGCTGTCACCTGTCATTCACAAAGACCCATCAGCACCAATGCCTGCCTCACAGAGTTACTGCTGGCACAGTCAGATAAGGCGACTCGGGCAAATGATGGGTCACGTGCAATCAGGGATGTTAAAGCTCTGTGATCTGTCACTGTCATTATTACCAGAGACAAGCAAGCTGAGGTCCAGGGGAACCCTCTTCTCCTGGCTCCCTACTATCGCCTCCCTACGGTGCAGGCCCCTAACTGCGCATCCCGCCCACTGCTGCTCCCCGCGGGCCCACACACCCTACCCGGGTGGCCTCTCCCCTGCTCTCAGCAGGAAAAGAGTCTCAGGGTCCCCCCGTCAGAGATCTGCGGGCTCCCTTAGTGTGTGAGTCCTATTCAAAGTGGAACTCCGTGTGGGCTCCGACCAGGGGCTTCTGTCCGTCTCAATGACCTGTGGCCATCCTCTGAGGGCACACTGGAGGCCAACCCTGCCTCGGGTCTTCTGATCCCACGCGCTGCTCCTCCACCGAATGGGAAGCCAGTCTGGCCACACGGTCTTGTCGGCATTCAGGGCTTTTCTGCGCTCGCCCTGGCAACCCGGCCAGGACGCGGCGTGCGGGCGGTTGTGGCTGCAAGCCCTCGCTCAGGGCTGTAATCAGCCTTCGGCGTGTCCCAGTGACGCAGGCCAGTGCGGGGTCACCAGGAGGCCAAGCTGTGTGAGCAAAATGCTCACCAGTTCCTGAATCCGCCTCTCGCCTTGCAAGTGCCCCAGGACTGTCCCCGGAGGCCGGAGCCCGGGGCTGGGAAACCGACGGCTGGCGGGGCGCGGCGGGGCGCGGCGGGGCGGCGCACAGATGTATCATCAGGCGATTACAGGGTCCTCAGGTTTAAAAATGTCCCGTGCCTCGTTCTTTACCAGCACTGGGTGGAAAGATGGGGACAAAATGAGAAGCAGCTTGAATCGGTTCCCTCAAGGACCCGAGGAGGCGTTAGTTCCCGCCGCCGGCTCAGGGGGCACTGGCAGCGGGAGCCTGTCCCCGCCTCACTCACGGCCTTTCGGGGCCAGAGGAGCGAGGAAACATGGGGAGCAGCAAGAACGCCCTCGGGGTGTGTGTCCAGCCCCAAGAGGTCTAGAGCGTGTGGTGAGGAGCCTTCGGCTGCTGCGTCTGTCCGAGGCCGCGTCCGGGGAAGCCTGGAGTGCGCTCCCTCCGGTGGCTGCTGTTTGATGCTGGGCCACCTACAGTGTCCACGCAGTCGCAGGCTGGCGTCCTCAGGGGCTGGGCTCTGGAGCCAGGCTGCTTCCACCTCCCTGCCCTGTGTCTCTCGGAGAGTCCGCTGACCTTTCCATAGCCCCGTTTCTCCATGTCAAGCAGAGTTTCTGGAAGCACCACGTCCCATGGTTGTGAAGCTGGAACGGGATGGGTGTGCGTGAGGCGCCCCACCCGTGCCAGCCGGAGAAAGCAGTCTCCGGGGACAGGTTTCTGTTACCGGGTGTCATTATCACTGTTGGGAGGGTGCCCCTAATAAGCAATGCTGGAAGGCTCTGTTGCTGCCCCAGCTTTTCCCTGTGGACCAGAAAGAGCCCAAAGTGGGAAGAGGCAAAACCAGGGAGGGACATTCATGGGGAAATATCCAAAGTCTTTCTGTGAAACTTGGTGCATCTAATCTAATCTTGGGGCCACTGAGCCCCAAGAGGGCCGGATCCACCCCGGGGCCCTGCCGCAGGAAGCGTGCTCGTCAGGCAAGCCGCTGGGGCCGCTCCCTGCCTGGGCTAGTGTCCCCTCTGACCTCAGAGGCCAGCCTTGCCATTCCTCCGGGATATTAGTCTGTCTTGTTTGGGGTCCCCTGAGGTGAGGTTCCTAGCATGACCTGTTGATTTGGGAGGTGGTCTCAGGAACGCAATAGGGTGGTTGGCAAGTGGAAAGTGACCCAGAGAAAGGAAGGAGCCACCTGGGGAGGAGATTAGGGGTCCTTATCAAGCAAGTTAGGCTGTGAAATGCCATGGAGCAAAGACCTGAGAAATATCCCACCCAAGGAGAGTGAGCTGGAGCATTCATACGCCAAGGCTCATGGCCATCAGCTGGGGCTGCTCCCAGGGGCAGTAACTCCCTGTGCCAGTGGCCAGCCACGTGTGCAGGCAGGACAGACTCTGGGGCTTTGGACAGCCTCCAACAAGGAGACGTGGTGTCAGAAGCTGGAAGAGAGCAGGGCATGGGCAGGGCCTGATGGCATCTGCCACAGGCAGTTGAATGCCATCGCCATTCAAGAAAAACATTCTGGCTTGTTCTAGCTTTGGTGTCTTCCTCTGCTTTTATTCCTTTAGTCTTTACCGGTCCAGGGTTCAAATGGAAGCACGCTGCTGCCCTGTGATTATATTTTCACTTCTTGTCCTGGGTGCATCTCGTGCTCCATGGATATGCTAAGTTCTTTTACAGGCAAGAACGTGATTTTCCATCTCCTGTCTCAGGAGACAGGACACAAATTGTAGAGAGACATGCTCGTGTGTTTATCCCGCCCCTTAGGGCCACTGCAGAATATTCCACGATTCACTCCTTCTTCCTCCCAAAGGGAAGTCCTCAGCTGACGAGCAGCCACGTCTATGGCATAATGGTGGAAACGAGGGGCTCAGAGCCCACGGGGCTGGGAGGCGCCACCACGATGTGAGAAGCTCCACAGCGGCACCCGGGTGTGCAAAGGAGGGATGGATAAGCCGGGGGTCCCATGCGTGTGAGGAGCGCTGCTGAGCTTGCAGCCTGGAGCCCTGCGTGGCTGTCGAAAAGTGTATGTAGAGGATTGGGAGCTGGTGTGAAATTAGTTTTGATTACCATACTGTGTGTCTCTGATCGCAACAGTGTTTTTGAGACTGAACCACAGAGATTCTGGGCTTATAAGGGCTCCAACTGTATTTTCCAGAGGGCACAGCGTGTATGCAGTCAGCAATCAGTCAATGCTATTGAATGAATGAATGGATGTGAATATTTATGAGCAGTTGGTACTAGAATGTTCCTGAGACCTTCTGGTTTTGGGCTCTGCTGCTCACCTGCCTTTGTAAATTTCTAGGTAAGATACAAGATGCCCCATTATATTTGAATTTAAGGTTAAAAAATGGATGCTTTTTTAGTAAAAGTGTATCCCAAATATTACATGGGACACGGTTAATACTCAATTTGCTAAATGTGGCAACTCAGCTTTAGAAAGTGTGCCAGTCGTGGAATTTAAATTGAGTGAAACAAGCCATTAGACAATAGGGAGTGGTGGGGAGTGGGGAAGGTTTTAAATCAGTGAGCATATGTCCTAAGTGCATTTCTTTAAAAAAGGAAAGAAAACAAGATCACAATAAAAACACATCTTTTTTAAAAGATTTTATTCATGAGAGACACACACGGAGAGAGAGAGAGATAGGCTCCCTGCAAGGAGCCCAGTGTGGGATTTGAGTCACACCCTGGGATCATGGCCTGAGCTGAAGGCAGATGCTCAACTTCTGAGCCACCCAGGCACCCCCCAAAAAATCTTCTAAACTAACATTCTTGTTAAGTGAAGAAGCTGAAAGGCAGGAGGGAAGGCAGTAAAGTTCAGGCCAAGGAAACTAGAGCCCATGTGTCCTCACCCCCAGGCCAATGTCCCCCACACAGGGTCACACTGGAGGCTGTGTGCAGCCCGATGTGTGGCCTCAGACACCGTCCCCACCTATGAAAGAGCAGATAATGAACAACCAGGCAAGGAAAGAACAGCTTCAGTAAGGACCTGGCATGGCCTGTGCACATTTTATTTTTGAGACAACAAAGCCATTTCCAGATGGAGCTACAGAACGGGTGACCTGGATCTCCTTGGCTCTGGCAGACACTGGGCTTTCTTCCCCTAATGCAAGCAGCTGGTATTAAGATTGATTTTATCATCTGAGGTGCGCTTGATAAAGACATTACAATGGTGATTTAGGTAACGAGATTCAACATCTTGGAAAGGTTATGTCCCTTCCAGAGTCTCAGCTTTACCATCGGAGAAAGGAGGGGGCCGGGCAGATGGCATGTGAGGCCTTTGGTCTCTGACAAGGGCGACCAGTGCCACAGTTTGCCTGGGAAGGGCCCCGCGCGTGTCAGTTGCCTGGGGTGCTCACGGATTGCACTCCCCTCCACCCTTCAAGGTGTCTCCATTTGCATGAAAATGTCCACATGTCCCTCCAGCTGGCTGAGCTCGGGAGTGAGCCTAGCCACAGCAGGAGGGTTCCCAGCCTGCACCTCGGGCATACCCCGAGGGCTGGTTGTTAACATGGACAGCACACCCCAGACCCCCGCTGTCACGGTCAGCAGCCACTGCATATGCGTCTGCACTCACTGCCAGGCTGTTGGTGAGTGAACCTGGGTAACAAGGCCTACCCTGGAAAGCTCTGATGACAATGCAGTCGGTGCCCGTATTTCAGCTCTTCCAGAGACTGAACTGTAAAGAAGTCCCCTGAGCCCTGGGTCCCTCTGGGCCCTCAGAGCCTGTGACAACTGGGAAAGCAGAGTCCTCTGGCTTTGAGTGCGCTTCTCTGTGTTGTCATGGGTACCCTTGGGTTGGCCAAACTACTGCGGGGCACAGATGTTCTTGGAGAGAGAGCTACCTGGATTTGGTCACTGCCAGGTCTCCCACCCACCCACTGGGTGACCGGGTCATTCGATTCTGCCTGGAAAAGGGTGATGAAAATGACCCATGCCTGGGGAGGCCACAGATAAGGGCAGCCTCCAGCCTGGCCTTCTTTCCTGTGTCAGACTAGGAGCCTTCTCTCCTGAGATGGAGATTCCATCCCCACCCCCACTCCTGGGAAGGGGTGCAGATATTCTGTACCCTCCAACAGGGCATGCCCAAAATATGCCATGTATGTGTGCTCATGAGCCTCAGCCACAAACAGGGCCCTTGCCTCGACCTCCTGACCTCCTGACCTCCTGATGTCAGCGGCCAGGAGCCAGGACCCAGAGAAGCATGAATGCTAAAGATTACACAGAAGCTGAGTAAAGAGCTCCAACAGAGGTGAGGATTCCTGACTCCCAGGAAGGGTGAAATCCAAGCAGCCTAGAACCTCAGAGCAGTGAAGGCCCTTCACGGTAAGAATGTCACTCCAACTCATTTAAAAGATGGGTCAACTGAGGGAGAGGACCAGGCTCCCAGGGCAGCAGTTCAGCATCATGATGGGGGTCAGGAGCTCTGCAATAGGTCATGATTTTCTGTGACACCCAGCAGAGAAAGAGAACACATGGCTGCGGGAACAAACTGAGCCTGAAGCCCACACAGATCTTTCTGATCTCTAGATTTTTCAGTTCTATGAGCCAATAAATTCCCTTAATTGTTTAAACCAGTTTGGATATCTGCTACCTGCACCCTAACTAATTCATTGAAATGCTGTTCTAAGGTCACACCATGCCAGAGCTCGGCATCCTTAGCCTTCCAGCTAAATGAGATAGTGTATGAACAGTATTTATGCAGCACTTAACACATACAGGAGCTCCATAAAAATTAATAGTTTTGCCTTCCTTCCTTTCTTCTTTATTGTATTCAAAGCAATTTCAACGACACCATCAAAAATTAGATTTCCAGACTGCTCACGGATAAACACTCATTAGTCTGGACTGTTTGGGGCTTTTTCAAGTAATTGCATGCCTTGGGAAATATTAATACAATGCCTTTATTTCTCCCTTGAGACAGAATAAGCGACACTAACCCATTTGGAATGCAGTGAGGCACTTGAACACTAGCTACAAGATTGAGTTTAAAATTGGGAACTGGTTGTGTTCAGTTTAAATTTTAAGACTTGCTTTTCCACCTTTCCATGTGCCGCTTGAGAGCAAAGGTGAGGCGTCCAGCTGGAAGGTTGGCAGGCAGCTCTCCCCTCCATGGTGTGATTCAGGGAGCCAGGCCTCTCTCATCCCGTGGTTCTTACACGCTGCGGCATGAGCCACTTGGAGCTCAGGAAAGTCACGCACCAGGACGGGAAAGACAACTAGTATTTTCACTGATTTCTAACTGGAATATAGGTTTTGTGTCCATTGCAGATGTAGGTGACAAGGGGCAGCAGTAGCGTTAGCAGTGCCTGTGAGACTTCTGGCCTGTAGAAATCAGGTGTTTTCATACCACATTCCAGGTGTTATGGATTATCTCAAAATTTTGTAAGTTCTGATTTGAAATTAGAGTGGCTCTGACATCTGGTTATTAAATGCGTTAGTAAAGAAATAGATCATTACCATATCCCTGCTGTTTACATCTTGTTGGCCCTTGCATTCTGTGGTTGTTTCTATTATTATGGCCCATTTCCCTGATGGTCTCCCCACATAGATTGCAAGCTTCTTGGTGAGAAGGACTATGGTTGCTCCGTTCTCACTTCCAGCATGAGCACAATGTTGAGAGTCTAGTAGGAACCTACCTCCTATTGGCTCTAGTGGATAATGATGATGCACAGATTTTTTGTTTTGTTTTTTTTTTGTTTTGTTTTTTGTTTAAGATTTATTTAATTATTTATTTTAGAGAGGCAGGGAGGTGCAGCGGGAGAGGGAGAGTCCTTAGCAGACTCCCCGCTGAGCAAAGAGCCTGACACAGAGCTTGATCCCAGGACCCTGAGACCACGACCTGAGCCGAAATCAAGAGTCGGATGCTCAACCAACTGAGTCCCCCAGGTGCCCCTGCACGGTGGTTTTTATGACACAGCTTTCCCTGGGAAGGCAAAGCGAGAGGCCTCCTTTTTACGAGGAGCGGGCCATGCTCTTAAACATGGACCACAAGCATACTTCTGTCTGAAAGTGGGGTTTGCCCACTTGATCAGACTTGTTGGAAATTAATCCCACATATACACACATGTGCATGCACACATGCACACTCAGGCACACGTGTATACATGCACACGCACATACACACTCACAGGCACATGCATGCACACACATCAGTCAGAAGCTGCCTCCTTCCTGCTCTAGCTCCTACCCTGCCTCCAAGAAGAATATTTATGATTTTTAATACATGGGGACCACAACTAATTAGGCTCCTCAGCCACGCCCCCGAGGCCCCGAGGGGCCGGGACAGTTGGCGTTTCATACCTCTGAGCAGTCAGGCCTCACATGCCACACTGATGAACTCACGGGGCCTGACTGGGCGCCGGCCCTGCCGCCTGGGAGAGCGCTGTCTTTCAAACCAGATTAAAAGAAAACAAGACAGTGGCCCATCCCTGGCTTGAGGAGCATGGAATTATGCACTTCACCGAAGTAGGAATGTGGCCCATTAATTACTATTTGTCGTCAATTAATTGCTATTTGAAACATGGCCCCTGGCTTGAGAGGAGCACCCCCACGCCCCAACCCCCAGCAGACAGGGGGGTGACTGTTGTGTGCTAATGAGTTGATTGAACCCTCCAGGCATGGGGAGGTGCCTCAGGGCTGTGTCCTGAGAGGGAGGCAGGGACGCCAGTAAAGGGCTTGGGGCATCTTTTGGTAAGTGAGGGGAACGATCCAGGAGCACATTTCCTGAGCTCAGTGAGCACAGGGAGGGGCAAGTTTCGTCCGGGGGACCAGGCCAATTTGGCACATGCAGGTCTTGGAGTCGGGCGCTGTTTGCTCTGAGGTAGTCCTGACACAGTGATGCAAGGGGGCTGGCGTGATTGGGTGAGGTGGCGTGGGCAGGAAATCTATACCCTGTGGTGGGTCAGGGGACCCCATCCTCCAGAGACATTCACAGGCGAGATGCTTACTCAGGATGGAGAGGAAGGAGCCAAGGGTGGGGCGGGTGGGGGGGGGGAGGCCAGGATTTCATTCTTATGGTCAGCACCCATGGGTCCACTTGCCAACGGAGGGCCTTGGGTGGTTGACTTAGCGGATCTGTCTCAGCTTCGTCCGCGGTGGAACCTGATGGCGACGATAAGCGCCTGGCTCCTGGAATTGCTGGAAGCGTCGAGCACACGCATTCGTGCACATGCCTACGACAAGCCAGGGCTCGCACGGGAAGCATGAGGATGTGTTATTATTACCAGGGGTGTGCCCGCAAAATCACCTACGTTGCAGGGACCGGGGGTGAAAACTGAGTTTTAAAGTCTACAGAAGCTATCAATAATAATCGCAGCATTAAGGGCACATAAACTCTGTACCAGGCCTGTGCTGAGCAGGGTTTGGACACGACTGCATTTAATCCTCCCCACATACTGGCAGGTGGGCGCGTTTCTACTTCACTAGCAAGAGACCTAAAGTTAGTAAGTGAAAATGTCAGAATTTGAACTCGGGCTGGCTGATTCAAAACCCTGACCGTGGGGCTCTGTCCAACAGTGCGATTGCCTTATACTAAGACAATAGCATCCTGTCCCCCACTTTGGGGGCACTTTTGATGGCAGGATAGCAGACACAGGATGAAGTGCAGAAACCCTAAGTTCTCTGAATTTTGCAAAGTGGACACGCCTGTATCACCACCACCCATCTCGAGAACGAGGCTATGGCCAGACTGCAGAAGCTGCCCTGTGCCGCCTCCCAGATGCTACCAGCATGGAGGAGGGATGCAGTTCTGCTTGTTGCCGGGCCACCGGTATGCACCCCTGACAATGTCCGCCATTCCCCCCCAACCCCCTCCTTGCAGCTTCGATCTGGGAGACCCAGCGGCCTGTCTAGGGGCTCAGATGCAGGGTCTCGGAACCGCACCGATTCTCAACACTCCTGCTTCCCCAAATACTGTCAAGGGAAGCCCAGGTGGCTCAGCAGTTAGTGCCGCCTTCAGCCCAGGGCGTGATCCTGGGGACCTGGGATCGAGTCCCATGTCAGGTTCCCTGCATGGAGCCTGCTTCTCCCTCTCTCTCTCTCTCTCTCTCTCTCTCTCATAAATAAATTCAATCTTTTTTTAAAGGACTCCAAGCAACTCTTATTTATATATTTTGTTTCATTCTATGAGTATGTACTGAAATATGAAACTGAGAAATCTAGAAACATAGTTATCGGTGCATTTGGAATAACACACTCACTTGTGTTATTATGAGAAACTTGCTTTAGATAAAAAAATAACTATGTGTTCAGAAACAAGCGCAGTGGCATTGTTTTACCTTTTTACCAATCTCTTTGTGTCTCACTTAGCAGAGGAGAGCTAGAGGCTCACATTTGCTCCTTCCTTCTGTCTGCGGCAATGTTATGTCATGTAACTTCTGGAATTCTCCAGATGCTCATGTGATGAGAGTGGAAAAGCAAATACCATCTTGGTGATATTATAAAAATTGCTTTGATCTCTCAGATCCCCTGAATGAGGCTCGGGGACCCCGGACGTCACTCTGAGCGCGGCTAGATGCTGTCCCCAGTGTGGGAGCACACCACCCTTCCTCCATTGCCATGGCGACGGACATCTGGGCTCGTTCCAGTTTTGGGCTATGATGAATGAATTTGCTGTGGACATTTTTGTATGACTTTGGGTAGGCGCACACACAGATGTACCCATGCACACACACATGCACAGGTGCACGAGCAGTTTTGTTGGGTACTTAGGCAGAAGTGGAATTAGTGCATCACGGGGAAGCTGTGTAGTTAGGTTTAGTAGATGGGTTTTCAAGCATGGTTGTTCCAAGGGATACCCCCACCAGCAGCAAACAAGGCATCTTTTTAAAAAATTAATTTTATTTATTTATTCATAAGAGACACACAGAGAGAGAGACAGAGGCAGAGACATGGGCAGAGAGAGAAGCAGGTTCCATGCAGGGAGCACGGACCCTTTCTCAACAGAGCGAGTTACTGGGAAGGGAAGAAAACCAAGGAACCAGGTGCATTTTAAAACCTTCTATTCTGAAATAATTTTAATTTTCAAAGAGTTGCAAGGTTAGTACAGAGAGTTTCCGAATACACCTCCCCATGAGTGCTGACACCACCCCGACCCACGGACATCCATCAGGCGTGAGAAACCAGCAGCTGCACCACTCGTGTCCAAGAAGACAGACTCCGTGTGCTTTTCCCGGTTTCCCACCAGGTCCTCCTTCAGCTCCAGGACCCCATACAGGCCCATCTTTTTAAAAAAATTTTATTTATTTTTTAATGCTTTCTTGCTTTCTGGAACCACAAGATATTCCAGGTTCTCTTTGTATCACATTTAGTGCCACATCTTAGGCTCCCCCGTCCGTGACAGTTTCCCAGACTTTCCTTCTCCTTCACGACTGCGATACTCTGTGAAGAGTGGGCGTTTTGCAAAACGTCCCTCAAGTTGGGCTTGTCTAATGTTTGCTCATGGTCAGAGGAGGTTATGGATTTGGGGAAGAACACCACAGAAGTGTTGCATCCTTCTCATCCCATCCTCCCAGGGGCCGTGTGCTGTCACAGGGGGTGGTGGCCACTTAGGGTGGGGTCGGCCACCTTCCCCCCTGCCCTACCCTCTCTGGTCAGAGGGTGTCACTAAGTCCAGCCCACTGCACTGCCCCCTGCAGGGGGAGAACGGGATTGAAGGACATGTGGACACCTGTCCCCTTCACCAGGAGATCTTTTAGGGGAGAAATCTTAATGGATTTCCACCATTCTGCTGCTTCAGCGCTCCCGGAGGTAATCTTCACATTGGTCGCTGGGTCTTGCCACAGGGACTCTTACTAACAGTGACTTTTCGTTGTCCTCACTCCTTGTACATTTAGTATTTGGAAATCTTCCACAAGGAAGATTTATCTCTTTCCCACATTTATTCAGACATCTATTTATATTAGTATGGGCTCATAGATATTTATTTTATTATTTGGGTAATAACCTAACACTCCCATTATTTATTTTGTTGTTCAAATTATCCCAGTTTGGCCATTGGAAGATCTCTTCTGGATTAATTCTTGCGTCCTTTTGACATGGCCCATCCTTCCTTCCTTCCTTTCTCTCTTTCTTTCTTTCTTTCTTTCTTTCTTTCTTTCTTTCTTTCTTTCTTTCTTTCTTTCTTCTTTCTTTCTTTCTTTCTTTCTTTCTTTCTTTCTTTCTTTCTTTCTTTCTTTCTTTCTTTTCTTTCTTTCTTCTTTCTTTTTTCTTTTTAAAAAAGAAAGCTTTCTTGCTTTTCTTGCTTTCTGGCACCACAAGATATTCCAGGCTCACCTTGTATTTTTCTCTGCCCAGCCTTTGAATCAGCATCCTAAGGAGCCTTGAGCCAGGTTTCTTTCCTCCCTTCTCTACCGTTACAGTGATTACGTCCAAGTGGGGGATGCTGCATGAGATATTCTGATTTCCAAAGGTAAATGTAACATATTTTGTTTCCACAACCTGTTGAGTGTATGTTTGAGGCTGTATCCTGGCCATGTAATCAGGTAGCTGTTTTCTGGGTAACTTTCTTACCCAATAACGCTTATTTGTAAAGTATCTATGGATTGCTGCGAGGCAGAGGCGCCCTGTGGTGGAGGACCTGTAATGCTGGGGCCAGCGAGGGGGTGGCAGGCTGGGGGCCGTGGTGGCTGAGCGAGCAGATATTCCCGCCTGTGTGATTGATGCCCGTTGACCGGGTCACTCCCTCAGTGAGAGCAACGCAGTCGCCCAGGGAGGCTTCCCTGTCGGACTGTTAAATACGAGCCCCTAGGGACTCCAGCCACTAAACCTTCTTCACGCCATCCTCAACATAGTCAGCACATTGTGTGGATATGTAAATAATTCAGCGATGATGATTTGGATTCACGCTGTCGCTCTAAAACATGTGAAAACATAGCTGGTGTTGATAACGGAGCCGTATATTCCCGGTAAGGCCGACTGCGTCTTCTCGGCGGGGCAGAAGGCTTTCTGACTCCCCTTCTGGCCGGCAGTAACGGGCCTCTGGGGCCACCCTTTCAGTTCCCTCCACAGCCCACACCTCAGTGCTCTTTGACAGCTTCTCCACGAAGTGAACGGTGGGATTCGGGCATGCGGGCCCCCTCTCCATGCAGGGAGGAGTTAGCAATTTGCACACACATCTGTTCTCCCTCCTGGAGAAAGGCGCTGACATCCGAGGGGCCGGACCTCAGAGACTGAATGGCATTTCCATGTTGGTTGCTATGGTGTTTTGGCAGGAAAGGGACTAGAAAGGGCATCTCTCCGCGTGAAGGTATCTTCTGATGCAATCAGCCCATGTGAACCTCACCTCCTGTGGTTCACTGGCTCAGGAGCCATGCATTTGTCAGGGGCTGTGATGGGGCCCCCCACCTTGCAAGGGTGACATATGGCTCAGGAATTTGCATCCCCAGGAGCCTGCCTTGGGAGCTCTCTGCTCCCGGACTCATTCCTTCAACAGACCTCAAGATACCTGTGTTGGGCAACCGTGTTGCACGGATGCTGAAGTCATCAGACATAAGAGTTTATGGAGACAAAGAATCATCATCGACATTTTCTTTCTTTTAAAAGGCTGGAGCCCAGTGAAAGCCATTTAGTTACTTAAGGGAGTTCTGCTGAAGAGTAGTTTAGGGCAAAGGAGCCAGTCAAAGGACTTCGGATGATGAATGGAGAAACACAGAACCTTCTGGGTGGGAAGTTTAAGCTCCTCCCTGGCTAAAGAAGGAAGAAAAAAAAAGCTATTATTTATTGAATACTTTCCAAGGGCTGGCATTGGGCTAAGCTCTTTATATATTTGAACCATATGAAACTGCCTGTTTTGTAAACAGGTCAAAAGTCAGGAGTTGCATATGGTTCAAACCAAGACACAGCTTTCTTTCTCATAGGCCTATGAGAGTCGGTGACATACCCCTCATGCAGATGGACAGGTTGACACTTAGAGTGTCAACTCTAAGTTGTGTCTGTGTCTCAGACACACAACTCATAAGAACAGCGGAGCTGGGACTTACATCCATGACTCCAGGATCTGCACTTGAATTGATCATGGTATAGCACTTCTGTTACAGATTGATGTTTGTGAGGTGCTTAGGATGGGTCTTGATGCAAGGTAACTGCTATATAAGCAAGGTTCAGTAAGAACAAATTAGGAAAGTATTTTGTACTCATTGCATTCATTATACACATATACCTTGGATTATACACACCTCAGATCCTAGTCCACTGGTTTTTTTTTTTAAGATTTTATTCATTTATTTATGAGAGACACACAGAGATAGAAATGCAGAGACACAGACAGAGGGAGAAGCAGGCTCCATGCAGGGAGCCTGATGTGGGACTCGATCCCCGGACTCTCAGATCATGCCCTGAGCCAAAGGCAGATGCTCAACCACTGAGCCACCAGGCATCCCCTGGTTCATTGTTTTGCATGAAATTCTCTGTATTTGGCCATGTTCGGGATTTGCCAGAAAGTCTCCTAGCCCCTAGTCTTGCCATAAACCATCTCTAGACCCCAGACAACACCACCTCACCTGTCAGAACATGGAATCCTCAGGTTTTCTGAGCACCAAACCCGCCCATGGACCCCAGTTGGATTATAGAGCTCCAATTTTCTTTTGGAAAACACAGAAGCCATCATATGGGCAATTTTTTTTCTTTTGCACCTCAGGATTATAAAAACATAGGAATGGGGAGCTCCAGGGAGAGAATCTGTCCCAACAAAGCACCTCCTGGGAGCAAGAGGCTGGATGTTAATCCTACATGTGCTCCAATCCAGCTGTGCAGCCACAGGTGTCTCCTAACTTCTAACTTCTCAGCTTTCCATGTGTTCGTCTGTGCTCAGGGAGTTCAGGCCTGTGCTCAGGCCAGATCTCTAACATTCTTTTTTAGATCCAGGACTTTTTAAGGTTATGCAGTCTCCACTAGGAACTGGCGCATCCTCCTGAAATGCCATATTCTCACAGCAGGGAACCTCATGCCAGCCGCTTGCCAGCCTCTACCGAAAACTACTAGGTTGCTATTTATCTGCGTTTTGAATGGGTAACACGTGCACCCAGCACAAAATGTATAAGGCACAAGAGGGTTTTCAGTGACAAATCACCCCACCCACCTCCCCGCCCCCTAGCTCCCCTTCGAGGAGACAAACGCAGCACTCTGTCAGTCCTTGCAAAGTGAGCCAAGGCGCTTGGGTGCACACCAAGCACCCAAGGAGTACGTGGAGTCCAGACAGGGTCTTAACCACGTTCCCAAGCCGCTCCTGCTTGTTTCAAATAGACACCTTGGCCTACATCCCTTTCACACTCTGCTCTGGAACTCAAGAGTCCAGCTCCCAGGACCAAGACTGAAGAAGGACTCAGACCACACAGTACCTCCCCACATCCCAGAGGAGAAGCTGATGGGCAAAGCTGCAGCATTTTTGATTGTTTGTCTGGAGCACCTACCTGCAGCCCCACCTGAAGTGGAGAAAGAAAGAGGAGGGGGCATGGTCTCCCATGTACCCACTGCTAGTGCTATGAACACATCATGCCTCTGCACTAGGAATAAGTGTGCATTTCCTCCCTGTGGCCCCAGTGCTCTCTGTCCGGGGCCTGGTCCTGTCCACCTGCACGGCCTGACCTTAACCCCCCACCCCTGCCAGGTCCTATGTCCTTTGTGCTCTTCATCCACCCTCAGCTCCTTTCCAGCTGGGGGTTTCCAGAAATGCTGGCCGGGTCACCCACCCGCTCTTCCAGGGTGATTCACAGAAGCGGTTGTTCTCACCATGCAGTCATCGCTCCCATGTCACCACTTCAGGGAAGCCACCCCTGGCTGCTGTGCCTACGCTAGCTAGTGCAAATGAGGAAATGAATTTTAATTGGTTTGATTTTAATGTATTTGGGTTTCAATGGCCATACATGTCTGATGGCTACCATGGCCACCCACATGGACCTGGGGAACCACACCAGGATGATGACATAATTGTTCACAGCCCAGATTCCTCACTGAGAGAGACCTGGGTTCCATGCCCAGCTGTGTCTATGACCAGACTCCCAGACTGCCCTGTATCCCTGTTTCCCCATCTGTTGAATGGGGATCCAGCAGAATTCATCCCACAGATGTTTTTAAGGATCAAATGAGCTTGTGTACATAAGGCACACAAGAGGGAGTCTGGCATGCCGTGGACACTATAAATATTAGCCATCACTTTGGATCATGTCAGAGAGATGGTGGCTGCGACTCCACCATGGGGATATTGATTTCTAGTTAGAGGCTTCAAGACTCCAATGCCCAAAATAAGAGTGGATCTCAGGCATGACGGAGGGTCAGTGAGAAAAGGTATTTTGAGGTTTATAATACCATGATGCCAGCCAGTAACTGTGGGTGCTCGTGAGGTGACACACTGGGGCCCCAGGACCCTGGGTGTTATCTATGTAGCGTGCATTGGGGGCCTGGTCTGGGTGTCTGCTGTGTTCTCCTTCTCCACAAATGTCTTATTAGTGGCCGGCTTGGCCTGAGGGGGCTAATCTATGTTCTCACTTGCCAGATGAGCAAAGACTTTCAGTGGGGGAGGGGACTTACACAGCAGCGAAACTTCGAGAGCTGGTCCAGGGAGTAGGTTCGCAAGTGAAATTGGGATAGTATGTTTTCTGTCTGACTTCTCTGTCCTTGAAGATCCGGAGAAGCAGGCATGTCAGCCATAGCCCTGCCTCCTCGCTGACCCCTCTTCCCCCATTTGAATTCCATGGTGGTCCCCTTCCCCGCCCCCGGACAGAGATGATGAAGCCGCAGATTCCCCAGGATGACGATGGCATCACACTTTCCCTTTCCAAGCCAGGCTGAGGAAAAGGATGCTCTGAGTCATGGCTCTGCCTGTCCCTGACCAGGCTGGCCCAGGGCCCTCCCTTGTGCGAAGAGCCAAGAAGGCAGTTTCAGACTTTCCTGCCACATCACCGGCCCCTGTGTCTGTCCTTGATCCACAGACTGCCAGAGGCTCTCAGCTGGTGAGGGCTCGGTCTGCACTTCTGCGTCCCCTCCTCAGGGCAGCCCCAGGAGACGCAGCCACCTACAGATAAGGAAACTGTAAACAGATGAGACAAAATAACGTGCCTGGGGTCCTCCAGCAGGGAGCAGTGGGGCCAGGATGTCAACCCTGCAGTCTGAAACATTGCCCAGGCCGCCCTCCCTGCACTCTGGCCAGCATCAGCTCATCTCATGGGGACAGCATGCCCAGTGGGGACAGGATTTTGTGGGTCAGGAATTCAGGAAGGGCTCAGTTGGGTGGTTCTTGCTAGGAGCTCTTCTCCAGGTGCTTTCAAATGTCCTCAGATGTTGAATGGGCATCTAAGATGTCACACACGCATGGTGTCCCCTGGACACCACCCAGGACTGTGCACTGAGTGTGGCTGGGAACTTTCACCACATGGTATTTAGGTTCACCTTCCATGGTGAGTCTCCGGAGGGACCCAAGAGGAAGCACCAGCCCTCCTGTGACCTGTTCTCTGGCCTTGGCTGTGGTCACCTGGGAGCACTCTCATCCCTCCCTGGTATGTGTGTGTGTGGAGGGTTGGGGAACAACCCTCTCTCTGGAGCTCCACTACCTCTTCCCATGAGAATCATAACATTCTTCAAAAGTACTGTGCTGAGCAATGATAATGAAGATAATGTCTAACATTTCTGGAGAACTTCTTAATAGAAATGGCCAAGGGCTAAGAACTTTATACTATTTCTTCTTCTTTAATTCTCTGTGAAGTGATTATTTCCTGTCCAAGAGGCAGAACGATTGGTCCAAGATGATCTAATTAATAAGTGAGGGAAGCAGTGTACAAATATGGATTTTTAAGGGGATTTGCTGCAAGGAGTTGGGAATTGGCTCACAGGATTGTGAGGACTGACTCAGCAAATCTGAGGCTCATGCAATGGGCAGACAGGAAGTAGGTCAGGAGCTGGAACCCCGTTGGCATAAGCCACAGTGGCGTCACCCCTGGGTGGGCGGAACATTCTCTCCCTCTCTCCCTCTGTCTCTGTGTCTGTGTCTGTTTCTCTCTGTCTCAACTTAAGCCCTTTTCTGAAGGCATCTAACATCCACCACATGCCCGGCAATCAGAAGTCTATGTCTTCCGAAGCACTGTTGCAATACTCCAGAGTACTTTCCAGACATCTGTCCATGCCAGGGTCAAAGCACCAGGCTGCATGTGAGGTTTTCAACTACTTTTATCTGGTGGTGGGCCTATTATTCCCATTCACAGATGAGAGAACAGACTCAAGAAAGCCAAGAGGCCCGCTCTACTGGAAAGCTGCAGAGCTGGACTTCACAGCCAGTTCCCTCAAGAAGCAAAGGTGCAGATGCTCTTAGGATTGGTTCAGACTAATCCCAGAGGTGAGCTTTGGGACCATGAAACACAATGGAGCCCTAGCTCCCCTACCATACAGTGTCCTCCTGGCCCAGGAGCTGACCGTGGCCCGCTCTTCTCTGCACTGGGCACCTGTGTATGGCCACGAATGTGTAAGGAGGTCTTGCATGCTTTTGAACTTTACAAAAGCACAATCTAAGTGTATCTGTAGTTTGTGACTTGCTTCTTTCATTCGTCACTAATTTGTGTGTTCATTAGCTTTCTTCTAAGATGTCACCACTGTCATCGCCCTGTGTTACTGTTGATAGAAATTTGTGTTATTTCCGGCTGGGAGCACTTAAACAGAGTGCAGCTGGGTTCCATCTTCTGCAGATCTACCACGGCACCTGGACATGGGTTTCTCCAAGGTGTACACCTAGGAATGGACTGACTCATTCACAGGGTGTACCCAGCTCCCACGTCCAAACAGTTCTTAACGCCTTCTCCAAGAGATGTCCTGGTCAGTATGCTTCCATCTACTGTGTTACAATCAGCATCCAGGTGACTTCTATTCATTGGTTCAGTTTGTGTCCTCAGACTCCCAAGATCCTTTCCATCCCAACTCCCCTTCCCCACAGAGAGCAGAGCACCCAGAGCATAAAAGGTGCTTAACAAAAATCTGTTGCATGAACCAATGGAGGAGTCTGATTTGAAAGTAGTGTGTCCACTCTCTTCTTGTCTTTGATGTTCCAATTCTTTCAACTAGAGCTATGTTAGCTAATGAGGTATCTTCCTGTGAATGAGGTAAGACACCCCCTCTGGGCAAATTGCAGAAAGCCACCCCCTCTACTAGAAGCAGTAGTTCATAGCCTGACTAGCCAGCTGCAGGCTGCCTTCAGCCCTCTTGGCCTGATGCCCCAGTAAGTACACACTTGGCTATAGTGCTGAACAACTGTCCCGTGATCTTTGTGCCCATTCCAACAATCAGTGTTCCTCAAATGGCAACACCCAGAAGGTAACATAGCATGCCAAATCTTCCCAGTGCCCAAGAAAGCAAATTTTCTAAACCACGAATATAGGAACATGGAATTTAAGAGTAATAGGAGACTTTGGTTCATTCATGTATTTTAAGGAAATGACAGCCATGGACAAATCCAGCCAAGGACTCCCTGAGCCCATATTTAAGGCTGAGCTCAGTTCTAAACACTGGAACCCCACTCCGGCTTCCTGCAGTCTCAGGCCACACAGTAACACACAGCTCCAAGAAGACATTGTCACATCATGGCCCCCACTGCAAGAACACTGCATCTCCTGGTGCATGATTTCCAGAAGATAACTTGACTCAGACTCAGTGGTTTGGAATTAACCTGGTCAGGTCACCCCTCTAAGCAGCACAGCAAATGCCATGCTCTCGGGCAGTCTCTGGGCTGGTTGGGGCTGCGGAGTGTTGGTGAGCTTGGGCGGAGCTTCTTAGCAAACAAAGGACAGGCAGGGCAGCCCGAAGTTCACCCGTGCTCTCTAAAACGGCCTCTTATTGCTACATAATGTAGGTTTATGGCAAAGCCTGGGCTGCCCTCCCACGCCTCCTATCAAATTATTTCTTTTTATTATGCTCATTTTATTGATGATGTCATGACATGGCCCATCAACCCTTAATTAAAACCATGGCTGCAACGTTCACTTCCTTTAAACCGTGAAAGCCAGGGCTCGGGAGAGGTCCCTTCAGAATCACAGATGCTCAGGAGAAACAGTTGTGGGTTTCCAGAAGAAGTCAAGAGGTTCTCAGAGGCTCTGGGGCAGAGAGGGACTTGGGGTGCCAGGGGCAGACTGGGTCCCTAAGAAACCATCCTTACTTGGAAACAGAGTCATAACAGATGTCATTAGTTAGGATGAGGTCACAGTGGCGTGGGGCAGATCCCTGATCAAATAGGACTGGGGTCCTTAGAGGAGGAACACCAGGGAGGACCGAGACACAAAGAGCGGGGAAGGATGGCCCTGTCAACACCTTGATTCCAGACTTCCGGAGCAGTGAGACTGTAAGTGTCTGTGGTTTCAAGACACACAGTTTGTGGTGCTCACAAATCAATATCCTGGGTCACTTTTCTCTGAATCCTTGGAGGGACCTTGATCTCCATCTGCAGGTGGGGAAACCGATGGGCCCAGGTCACACCAGGATGTCTGCAGCCCAGTGACAAGCTGGCAGCAGTGGTTACAAGATGTGTGCTTGACGGGCTCCAGGATGTGAGTGTGTGAGCATGCCTGCATGTGTGAGAGACAGACATGTGTGTGCTCGAGTGAGTGTGTGTATGCACGACTATGTGATAGTGTGTAGGTGTGTGTATCTATCTGTGTGTGACAGGGTATAGGGGTGTGTGTCTATCTGCATGTGACTGTGTAGGTGTGTGAGTGGGTATGTGAGAGACAGGTGTGTGTGACAGCATGTAGGTGTGCATAGGTGTGTAAGTATGTGTGTGACAGAGACACATGAGCACATATAGTTGTTTCCCATGAGGAAGGTGAAAGACTACGATCTTGTTCCATGAGCACAAGTCTTTCTCTCGTCTCTCTGGGGGGCAATCATGATCATTTTTCATTTCATTTTGTTGTTTTTTAACTTTTAAAAAAATCAATTAACATATAGTGTATTATGAGTTTCAGAGGTAGAGTTTCGTGATTCATATGCCAACAAATTAGCAATCTGGAAGAAAGGGATGTATTCCTAGAAACATACAAACCACCAGAACTGAAACAGGAAGATATAGAAAACCTGAACAGACCCATAAGCAGCAAGGAAATTGAATCAGTCATCAAATTAGAGTCCAGGGCCAGGTGCCTTCCCCGAAGAATTCTACCAAATATTTAAAGAAGATTTAATATTTATCCTTCTGAAGCTGTTTCAAAAAATAGAAATGGAAGGAACTCCAAACTCTTTATCTAAGGCCAGTGTTACCTTGTTCAGACAAGGACCCACCAAAGAGGAGAATTACGAACCAATATCCCTGATGAACACGGATGCCAAAACTCTCACCAAGATACTAGCCAATGGGATCCAACAATCCATTAAGAGGATTATTCACCATGACCAAGTGGGATTTATTCCTGGGCTACAAGAGTGGTTCAACATCCACAAATCAATCCACGTGATATACCACATTAATAAAAGAAAAGACGAGAACCATATGATCCTCTCATTTTTCATTTTAAAAATCTCTCATTGAATAGTCTCCTTTTTCCTTCCCATTGCCTTTTTTGTTATTGTGGTAAAATACACGTCATAAAATTTACCTTTGTGACCACCTAAAGCTGTGCGACTCAGAGGCATCAAGCACACTCACCAGGTGTGCAGCCACCACCTTGGCCTTGTCTCATTTTTGCACCTCATGTGCGCCCTCCAGCAGTCACTCAGTGGCACTCCCTTCCCCAGTGCATGGCACCCGCTCATCCGCGTACCGTGTTCCCGCAGGCCAAGTGGGACCAGGGAGGAGGAAGCTCTAGGAGGAAGGTGACTCACTCTACCATTGTCCACTGTTGCTCATTGTTGAAGAGGCCAAGCTTCATCCAAGTAGATCAGGGCCAGTCGAGCACCACGGAGTTCGCCATGAGGCACCTGCTCCTGCTGGGGCTACAGTCTCTGGGAACAGTCCTGCTTGCTCCAGATCAGACATCAGGACAGTCCCGGGAAGGGCCAGTGAACTCATCCCTACCCTCAACAAGCTCGCGGTGTCAGAGGTCGGAGGGCACGGCATCACCAGCTCACAATTCTACAGACAATTATCTTCTCTGCAGGCTGAAAGGCCAACAAGGACAGAATGCAGTTGCCACAGGCATCTGCTAATGTGTCATCTTTTAGAAACGCACTAACAAAATACAAAAGCGTGTCTCATGTCTGGTGAAATTCTTATAACTTTGCTTAGTGATACAAATCCAGGAAGAGTAGCTTTCAAGGATGTCAGTGCACTTGATTTAAGATGAATGGAACCGGTTTAGGGAAGAAAGAAAACAGCATGTTTTAAACACCAAAACCCTAAAAATTCTTGTCCCAGGAAATCAGTGACCCCTGTGGATGGGCAGCTGGAATATAGGGTCACTCTGAGCCGGAGAATGAGAACAACGTCTCTATTACAAAGAAAGCATGGACGTAAGGGAATACCAATTGGTAACAATTAGAGACGGATCAGATAGGTGGGGGAAAGTTCAGATCCCCTCTGGGGTATATTTATATATCCTCCCCAGAGCAAAAGGCTCGTTAACCTGTGACTGGCTATCGGCTTCCCCCATCAGTGACCTGATCCAGTCTCTCTGCAAGGAATTTCAACTGTGGATGACTTTACTCAACATTATTTGTGACGATGTCACATTTCCCCCAACTGTCTGGAGCACTTCAAACCCACTGCCTCCAGTAACTGGGCAGACGCTGTGGACTGGCAAAGGGGGTTGGGGGCAGACAATAAGGGATGGTGGGGACTGTGGCAAACTGACGGCCCAGACCTTGGCCACAATGACAGTCATGGCTGGGCTCCAGACGGGGACACTGGCCCAGTGTGGCCAGGTCTGCTGAGTTTTCCAAGAGCAACAGCATCTCTGCATTTATATGTGAAATGTCCCATTTTTAAGACATTGTGGGTCAAAAAACAAACAAACAAACAAACAAACAAAAAGACATTGTGGGCCAACAAAATAAGCCTGCTGCTGTTGAAGGTGCCTGCACTAAAATCATAGGAAAAAAACAGTGATTTCTCTCTAAGCATTGACCACACCCTCTCTTCTCCCATGAAGGGATGCCCATGCCAGCCTTTGGTGCTGGGCAAAATACAGACATGTGGTCTGCCCTGTGCCTTCCAGTTGGGCTGGACCAGCATCCAACCCCTGCACTACTACCTGTCTCATGCCAGGAGCCCCTTCTTGGCCTTGGATAAATGCAAGTGAAGTATGAGGTCACAAGGGAGACTGTCTTCATGATTTGTGAGGGATATGTTCCTGATCATGTGCATGGGGTTCAGGCCTGACTACCAGCTGGCTGGCCCACTGTAGACCTTGACATTCCCAATGCCAGTCTTTCCTATAGAGGCTTTCCTCATCCACCCTTGAGTATTTATTCATTGCCCTTCATAATCAAGACAACGTGGTCTTGTTAACTATATGAGGTCAATGGCTTCCACCAAAAGCACCATTCTCAACACAGGCTCTGCCTCAGGTTCACCTGGCACAGCTGTTACAGGTAACATGCTCAGACCATGGGTCAAAGCCTCTGGGGTGAGGTCCTAGCACCTGTGCATTTACGAAGCTCCTGCTGAGAACACTGGCTCATTGAACTCAGGCATGTCCATGAAATCCTCTCAGCCCACCAGCAAGTCTCCCACAAAATGTGTCATTTTGTGTCTGCTCATTTGATACTTGGGACCAAAACAAAGTCAATTGAGGATGACCCCTTAAGGTCAGGGACCACATTTCAGCACCACCAACAGCATATGGTTCAGGGAACGTTGGTGATGGAGGTTCCACATTTGGAATGACCAGGGTCATCAGCGGGAAGCTCTCACTAGGAGAGGACCATTGGTTGCCTGGTTAATAAGCTAATGGAACCTCTGGAGGCTCAGACCTGAAGCCCACAGGGCTTTAGAAGGTTCAGGACTATAGAAGAGTCTGTGCACCATGGAGTAAGAGACAGCACTCACCAGAGTTGTTGCCTTAGCTCCGAGATGGGGACATTCGCTGCTGGTATGGAGGCTCCAGTCCCTTCTGGATGTGTCAGCACATGTGAGAGTTTACATGAGCAGACCAAGCCAACCCACGTAATAGGACTGGCCTTGGCGTTCAGACGTTAATCTGAGTAAGCCCCAGCGGTTAATAACCATGACGTTCTGGAAACCAGACACCGTAGATCATTACACAGCAAAGTCAGGCAGGAGGCTGTACCCCGAACCCTCCCCAGTGCCTGGGTTCAAATCCCAGAGGCTGACTGTGGTTCTAGATTTTTTTTTTTTTTTTTTTTTTTTGTCTTTTTGGTGGCACACAGGGTCACCTCCACTTAGGCCAGGGCCACCTCTCAGCACAATAGAGGACACACTGCAAGTGGCTGGGGCCTATTTTTCCAGCTCACTTTGCAGAACTTGATCTTAAAGTGCTGAGATAAGGATAAGGGTAAGGAACAGCTACTGAACTCTGTCCAGTATTTTTTTTTTTTTTTCACCCAATCAGGGTAAGCAAGTCAGGGCTGTGCACTCTGCAGAGTAATAGACTTTTAAAAGACAAATTGCACCCATCCCCGGGCACATTACACGAAAACTGTATGGTTAAGCAAACAAATGAAACTAGAACAATAATATCCCATCTCTTTGGCTGGAGGGTAACAGATCCATCGGTGGGCTCTGCAGGCTTGCCTTGTGGTCACTTTGCATAAAGCAAATCTTGTTTGCCTCCTTTGCCTTATCTTTTCTCTGCCAACTTCAAAAGCTCAAGTGAGCCCTCTCCCAGAAGGCTAAGATTTCCAGGGTGACAGATGCAAAGAGCAAAGCAAATGGAGGTCAAAGGCAAAAAGGAAACAGTGTCTCATCTGATTAATGGTTTGAATTTAATTAGTGGGAAAAAAGCTCAAATCAGACAGTTTGTGACTTGGTCAGGCTCCAGGTCCCTTCTTGCAAAATTGCAAAACGTTACAAGTGTGGGTTGGTCTGGGAAGGCTGACCTTTTTGAGATGCCTACTGTTTCTGTGCTGGTCTAATCGGCAAGTGAAACGGGAGTTTCAACAGGCAGATTGGTGATGTTCCAAACTAGTGGTGAAAAGAGGGTGGTTTTAGGGTTGTAAATTCTGAGGTTTTCAGAAATGAAATAAAGTTTTGAAAATATGGCAGCAGCACATTCTCACCCTCTAACCCTATGGTGAAGTAGGAAGAGCTGACTTATAGACATTCTCAGGAGTCTGGATTTAAAATTCTTAAAAAAAAATAAATTAAAAAACAAAATAAAATTCTTACATCCATAAAGGATAAAGCAGGTAGGGATGTTGCCTTTTCAGGATTAAGTTCGGTTATTTGAAGTAGGCCTCACATTCATTCATGCATTCATTCATTCTTCAAGCTCCCACTGCTACTGGGGCAGCCAGCCCTCGTGGGGTCAGGCACAAATCCTCTGCAGAAGGCCCCTCGGGCCCAGGGAGGGCAGTGACTCAGCCAAGGTCGTGCCCAAGTGTGTGGCTGTATCTGGATAAGCATCTCTCATCCTGAGGCCTAGCTACCCCTCCTGGATTTCCCCAATGGCACCTCGCCTAAGAAATCTGCACCCCTAGGACTACAAAATGGGTGAACAGGTAACTGTATTTAAAAAGGGTTGTATTTCAGAGGATTTAGGATACTATTTCTCCACCTGGCTGCACCTTAGAATTACCTGGAGATATTTATTAAAAAAAAAAAAAAAAGAAGAAGAAGAAGAAGGAAGGAGATGGATGGCCTCTCTCCAGATGGATCCAGTCAGAGCCACTTAGAGGTGGTGCTTGTGTACTAGTCCTTCTTAAGAGGTTGCTGTGAGCCTGGTGGCCACAGAGGAAGGAACTCGTGGCCTGAGGTGCAGAGCTGATGACTGGCTTAACGAGCTCCAGCATGGATTTGCTCTGAGCCGAAGACCAAGTTCCAGGCCTCTGCCCTGAGGAGAGCACAGTCGTCCTGCTCTCCGGGTCTACCAGTGGAACCCTGGGTCTCCCAATACCCTGCCCCTCTGGCCCACTCCCAGTCTTGTCCTTTCCCATCTCCCAAACTAGTTTCTCCTCTCCCCCCCAAACCCCACTCGAAGCCCCCTGGTGTCCCCCTGCTTCCCTGAACT
The DNA here is from genome assembly GCF_003254725.2 of Canis lupus dingo. Lineage (NCBI taxonomy): Eukaryota > Metazoa > Chordata > Mammalia > Carnivora > Canidae > Canis > Canis lupus. Next base: position 66,267,903 of record NC_064247.1, on the reverse strand, counting down.
TCTTTCAGACCTTCATGTTGACCTTTCCCCACCCCACCTGGGCTTCTCGCTGATCAGAGTGCCCCCTGGTTTGGACTTCCATTTCCTGATGGTTATATATCCTAGAACTTTCCCTACATTATGAGTGGATGTCATAAGGCACAATAGCTCCAGCTTGAGGATTCTATGTCTGAGGTTTGAAAAATAGGGTTTTCATCCTTATCCCTGTGAATATCCAAATAGGGACCAACTCCTGTGCATTCTGCATGTGATCCTATTATACAAACTTTCTGCCCTTAATCACATCTTCATCCAAAAAGGTGTAGCATCATTTGTCTCAAAAAGACCCTCATAAGTATTGGCTAGCTGGATGGATGGTTGGATGGATGGATGAATGGATGAATAAATGGATGGATAGATAGACAGATGAATAAATGAATAGATGGGTGGTCGGGTGGCTGGACAGATGGACAGATGGATGGATGTGGACGGATAGATGAATAGATGGTAGATGGATGGATGCATGGATGAACTGCTGAGAGCCCCAATTCTGAGGACACATGGATCTGGATTTGAATCCTGATTGAGCCATTTACTAACTGGTGACAGATTTTGCAATGACTCTGAGCCTCAGGTATGGTAAGGTAAAGTAAAGGTTCAACTTTAGAGGGTGTTGGTAAAGATGAAATTAAATAATCTTCGTAAGAACCCAGGAGAATGCCTGGCCCAAAGAAAACAACTGATTTTTCTAAGCTGAAAACAACAGCAAGTTAAAAGACCCCTTTTTCTGGTCTCATTTCAGGAGAGAACATTGGCTCCAAGGATTGAGAGTAGCCTCAGAGTTCAGTATAAATATGGCTTAATTGTAACAATAATTTTTTATACCAAAAGGATCATATTTCGTATACAATTCTACAACTTCCTTTATTCCTCAATGATATATCTCACCTATACTACCTGATTCACAATATCTTGTCTGCATCATTTTACAAAGATATGCCATTTTTAGATGTTTTCATGATATTTCACCCACGAACATTCCACCACATGAATAGCCCAGTGGACTTCGGGCTGTTTCTAACGTCTTATAATTCTAGATTCTGATGAGGATCCTTGAACACAAGTCTTCATATTCATTTTTTATGGGGGGGCAGATAATTGCTGGGAGTGGAATTTCTAGATAAAATTGATGAGGGATTAAGATGATGATTTAAAAAAAAAAATACCAAACTGACTTTTCCGAATGCATTCCAATCATGCTTAAAAGGACCTACATCCCAACATCCCAAATAACTTGGAATATTTGGGTTCTTTTTGATTTTGGACAATCTGGCAGACAAAAATCAAGTCTCCTTTTCCAATGTGTGCCTGTATTTGATTACTAATAATGACGGACATATTTTACACGTAGATTGGCCATTTGTACAGCATGTTTATGAAATGCTTATTTATGTCCCGCTCTTTGCTCATTTTTCTCTTTTAGCTGTTTATATTTTTTCTTTTTTTTAAAGATTTTATTTATTTATTCATGAGAGGCATAGAGAGACAATCAGAGACACAGGCAGAGGGAGAAGCAGGCTCCATGCAGGGAGCCCGATGCAGGACTCGATCCCGGGACCCTGGGACCACACCCTGCGCTGAAGGCAGATGCTCAATCGCTGAGCCACCCAAGGGCCCCTGTTTATATTTTTTCATATTGATATGCAGATGTACTTTCATCATGTGTATCTTAATCATATGTCTGCTGTATGTATTGCAAGTTCCCAGTTATTGAGTTACCCCTCAATCTTCCATTACTGAGCTCCGTGAAATGCAGTGTGCATTATTCTTTTTTAACAGACGCCACTGAACATAATTTAGCTCCTTACTCATAACCTGGTTCTTCTTTACATGTTCCCAAAGTTTGTACAATTGTTGGTCCTCTCATTAAATGGCCCCACTTCGCTATACTTCCGATTACTTTTCTCTACTTTGTTATCTTGGTATTAAAAATTATCTTCTCCCTTCTCCCCCAATTTCCTCAGTACTTTTCTCAGAACTCAGTACTTTTCTCTCTCAGCTACTGCTGGGCAGTCCATTGAGTCTGTCAGAATCATGAGTAAAATAAGAGTCACTGGGTCACGGATGAGGGCCTGCACTCCCTCTTACTCAGAAATCGTGAACTCTATAGCAGTACTTCAAAATCTTGAGTCATTTTGTATTTTCTTGCTAATCTTGGTTATTTTTCAGCTAGTTAAGAGTGCTTAATATTTGAAACTGCAGTTAAGCGAGGTGTTACCATATCCCAGAGGCCCTTAAATAGAAGCCAGTGGCCATGTCTTCTTTCCCATGGGTAGACCAACTGTTAGATCTCAGATGTGATCTAGCCCACCCTTGCCTTTCGCAGCCTCTGAAACCCTCCTACAATGCCCCTAGCCAAGCAGTCCTCTAAGCCCTCTGAACAGTTCCTGTGGTGGAGAGACCTTTCTTTAACCAGCTGTCATCAATCAAACAATATGTGGAACGTAATTTCCCGGAACATCCACCCCATGGTCCTGGGTCTGCCTCTAGCTGGCCTAGCTCTGCATGTGTCTTCTCCACGGGCAGACCTGTGATTGTGATGTAGTCTGCACAGATCTCCCTTGGTGGGCCTGCACCCCTCCCCAGCAAAAACACCCCCTTCCGCCCTAAGGGATAAACACTGGGCTTTCCAAGTCCCACCGGGAATGTGGGGCCAGCCTGGGAGTGCCACAAACTGAGCTGCTCTGAGCTCAATAAAGGCAGCAGACCCGAGGGGCGCCGAGCTCCGGGTGAGGTCATCGCTGTTCCAATCCCATTTAGCCTTCCCCAAACACTGCAAGAAACCTGCCCACCAGGCAAGGCGATATTAAATGTCAGCCTGAAAGGGTTCTAAATCAAGGCAGGTTAGGTGTCTAAGCTTCTTAAATCTTGGCTGCTGCTTTGAATGCTGGCAATTGGCTCTCCTTTCCTTCAGAGAGCTTCTGATTGTTTTGGCAACGTCTTTGACCGTGGCTCCAACGTCAACTCTTCTTGAACCCCCCAAAAGGAAAGAAATACGCACAAAGCAGGTATTTGTTTTTGTTCAACAATCTGGTCACTCAGAAATGAGAACTCAGGCCTGTATGCCCAGATGTTCCCCTTGAGGAGGGCCTGACTCCATCAACCACCCAGCACCGGTGGCTGCCACGGGGGTCCTGAGGCAAAAGGTCTGGTCCGTGTAATGTTCTGGCAGAGGACAGGCTTAGCTAAGCTCGACACAGGCCTACTGAGTCCCAACCCCGTGCAGGGCAGAGGAGGATGAAGAATACATCATTGTGGAACTCATTTGGTTGGCCAAATCCAATGACCACCTTCTCTATAGGTTAAAGAAAAATTGCTGAATACCTACAGACTTGGGCAAGAATACGAACACTTGGAGCTTCCCCTCTCTGGCCTTGAGGTATTTTCTCATGTGTCAGTGGAGTGAACTGGGCCAGGAAATCTTGAAAGCCAACATCAAACTCAATGCTTTTAGAATCAAGTAGGTCACTTTGGAGGTGGGGGAGGGAATGGGCACCAACACATGTCTGCTGCCTTTACTCCCCCAGTCTATGGAGCATATGTGCAAGGAGATAGCACTGCCCAGGCAGGGATGCCCCGAGGGCCCTCAAGATGACCAACGCTGTCATCACCATCACTATCATCAGCCATCCTTGTCCTCACTCACCTAGCGTTTGTGGATGTTTTGATGTAGCTAACACTCAGGATGGTTAGTGATCCTTTTAGAGGTGACACACTGGCTTTCACTCCATGAACATAAAGACCGTGTTTGATATTGACTCTTTTGGTCTTCATCTTGATAACATCCCTTTTTCAAACTCCCCATCTTTCCTTCTACATTAGCACATGGTGTGCACAGTGCGTGAACAGCGTGGAAAGTGGTGCTGGAGCGAGGTGTCTCTTCTGTCGCTGCATGGGGTGATTCTGAGGGAGGATGCAACATGTAAGTACTGAAGCACAGTCTGGGAAGAGACTGGTAGATCCCATTTTGACCACGTCCTGTTGTCTGTGGTGTGTCCCCATTTGCTGAGTATCCAGTAAATTTCCGGCACGCTAATGGGCAAGTAGGGAGAGTTTGAGTTTTCCTCTTTCCTAAGCCAGATGACAAATTTGGACAGAATTATGTGCACAATGTTTTTCTTAATCTCTCTTCCGCTGCTTGTTCATCTATACAAAGACCTTTCAGACTATCATGTAGAATAAGAAAAGGAAGAAGGAAGAAATTTCACAATGTATACATATATCAAAACATTAAGTTATACACCTTAAATATATACACTTTAAAAAGATTTTATTTATTTATTTATTTATTTATTTATTTATTTATTTATTTATTTATGTTTGAGAGAGGGAGAGAGAGAATGCATGTGTGCATGAGCCAGGAGAGGGGCAGAGTGGAAGGGAGAAGGAGAAAGAATCTGAAGCAGACTCTGATCTGAGCACAGAGCCCGATGGGGGGCTTGATCTCACAACCCTGAGATCATGACCTGAGCTGAAATCAAGAGGACCCTCAACAGATTGAGCCACACAGGCGCCCCAAATATATACAGTTTCTCTACGTCAGTGATATTTCAACAAAGCTGTTAGAGAGAGGGGTGGTGAAGAGAGAACAAATCTCAGCATGCCAGATTTTCCCTTCCTTCACTGATATACAGAATAAAAGTATTTTGAAAGAACATTAAAAATATGTCCCCAGGGTCATGGAGTAAAATCAAAGTCTTGATCCGTGTCTGCATTAGAGGCCCCCAAATTCTCAGGGTGACCACATAATTGGTTGTCCAAACTGGATCCCGTTTAAGAATGAAAGGAGACACTAAAGCCAATTAGTAGATGTTAGCTAGCAATCACCTCAACCTAACTGTCCCAGCCCAAAGGGACTTACAATCATCCTTCAAACCTCAGGCCATGGGCTCAGCAGATCTATAACAAATTTCACCAAAGGATAAGTGATAGAAATGAGGGCCAAGAAAGTATGTATGAATTTGTTCATGATTATCTACTACCCTTTCTTGGGAAGGCCTATCTTTCATCTGTGATGACGTTCTTCCCACTTTTTTGTGTGTGTTAAAATGTTCTTTTCAAAATAAATTAATTGATTATGGCGTGAATGGTAGGAATTTGTTGTTTCTGTTCATCTGTTTGTTTCCTTGTTGCTTTTCAAGAACTTAATAGACACAATGAAAGATGGTAAGCCTACGTCAGTCAGTCCACCTCATTACAAAAAAATTTCCTGGCCACTGAAATCACCAAATATGGAGCCATTTATCTGGACCTCTCTACCTGAGCAAGGAGAAGATACCCCAGCGTGTTGCCCATTGGCTGCCTTACACCCACACCCTTCTGGGAACCACCCATTCCTCTAGTCACACTGCATCATTTCCTACCTATTGTCTGTTGCTAGTGTTTAACTTGGATCCCCTCCCCACAGACCATTAGAGAGGGTCATTCCCTGAGTCCCACAAGAGCAGAGCACCCCTTCCCCCATCAGCCCAGCTCCAGCCCACCCCCACTCCAAGCAGTGGCAGCTCCTCCATCATCACAGATACTGGAATGTGTCTTAGAACCATCTGGCATGCATCACTATGCAAACGATGTCCTCACTGAGGGAGCCCATGGCCAGATTGCTATCTCAAGACCCCATGTTGGGCTGTTGTTATTTTTAAAGACAGCTCATTCGGCCACTGCAGGGAACTAATTTCTTTTCAACAAGGCCTGCAGCCCTGCCTCTGCAGCAGCACCCATCCAGAAGTTAGGGAAGCCAGACAGAGATGGAGGAGGTGGGGGTGGGGAAGTATGATTAGCACAATTTCTAGGATCAAAGTCTTTTATGACCTGAAAGATCTCAGGCTGTTAGATTATAAATTGGGGTTTAATTAGAGCCTTGTCAATCAACTTTTATCCCTGCCTTGGTTTGGGGCAAATGGTTCTTACTTTGTCAACTCATTAATTAAGTCTTTGGAGAACACAGCTCAGGTTTTTATGTCAAGCAGAGAAGCAGATGTGGGTAGTTGTCCACTCTTAGGCAACATTTTTTTCTTCTTTTGGAGAGTGGAGATGGATTTCAGTTGTTTTAGTAAAATAACCAGATATGTAGAGGTTTAAAAGTCTTGAAGCAAAGATTAAAACATAACTTATTCTAGAGGTCCAAGAGCCTGAGGTTTATATTAACCACCTGACTCTGAGTTCTATTCTGTACTGATATACTTGGGCAAGCTCTTCAGCTTCCATGAGCTTCTCTGTGATAACAGGGTGACAGCATCAACTCATGGTATTGTCCTTCTTGTTATTCTTTCATTCAACTACAATTTGCTGGTTACCTACCATGTTATAGGCGCTGGGCTAGGTTCTGGGAATCTCACTGCCAATAAAACAAAAGCCCTTGTGGAGTTTACACTCTGGGCCGGAAAGGGCCAAGGAAACACACATCAACAAACAAATCTATTATGTGGGGGGCCTGGGTGGCTGGGTGGTAGAGCGTCTGCCTTTGGCTCAGGTCATGATACTGGAGTCCTGGGATCAAGTCCTGCATTGGGGTCCCTGCAGGGAGCCTGCTTCTCCCTCTGCCTATGTCTCTGCCTCTCTCTGTCTTTCATGAATCAGTAAATAAAAGTTAAAAAAAAAAAGTCTATGATGCAATGCCCAGGAGAGGTAAGTGTCATGAAGAAAAATTGAATAGAGTGTAAGGAAAAAAAATAAGAGGTAGGTGCTAATGATGTTGAGGATTTAGCACAGTGCCTGGCACATAATAATGGTCAAATAAAATTAGTGATGATGATGGTGGTGGTGATGATGGTGGTGATGTCAGTGGTGATGATGGTAGTTCCTGAAACTCCCTGGCACACCAGATCCCTTCCTTCATTTATTTTTCTCATTGGAAACAACCTTTCAATGATCCTAATTGGGGTGTATGGATGCCATAACTGTGCCCACTTTTTCTTTTCTCAAGTTCAACTCTTTCCCTTAGATTTGGCTAAAGGTTTTGGAATAAGCATTCAACTAGACCTTTATTTCAAAGCAACAAACATGAGCAGCCCAAGAAAGCATCCAAACTGTAAAAGAAAGGGGTTCCTTGTGTTTTGCTACTTGGCAGCGAGCTCATCTTAAATCAGAACAAGACTGATTCTGCGTAGATAGGAACTCTTGGAACTAGCTCTCCTTGCTGCCCCGAGCTGCATATGGCTGAGTGCCCCTCAGCCACACCTGTGCCTTTTATTAAATTCTGGGAAGAAAACCCTTGGACCAAGCTGTTCCATTACTAATTTAGCACTGCAAAGCAAAACAGCAATGAGGAATGAACTTCCCTTGGCCCTCTAGGCCTTAGGATAAGTGACCAGCCCTTGGCAAAATAAAAACAATGGTCATTTCCCCACGACCTAGGGACAGTGCAGAACAACCCCATTCCAATGGCATTCCAGGCTGCCTCCCAAATGTGAGGCCCTCATGTTCATCTAGTTTTGGATAAAATCCATGCATTTGCCATCAAGGCTGGAACCAGGCTAAGTTGGAGAATGAATCTTTTTCTAATTTCTCTTCCCGTCTTCATAAACAAAGGCAGGCAGGCAGATAAAAGGAGGCGAAAAGTCACACTTGGGGAACCCATGCTATTTCTCCTCGTCCTGATACATTAAGAGTGAAAGCGTTTTTGCTATCTTAAGGGCCATTCAAACTAATATTCTACTACCAGGAAGGATAAAAATAAAGTTCTGTTACTTGGGGATTTTTCCCTACAGTGAAAACATTTCTAACTTAAGAAAAGAAGGAATTCATGGATTGTTCTGTGATAGCCCATGGGTTTGAGGGGAGTTTTAGAATGAGGTCCCAGAGTGGTGGGGAACCGGGAGAGCCTGAGGGCCCAGCGGGTGGCCTGTCCTCAGATGCTGCTGTCAGAGTGAGTGAACGCCAACTGTTTCTAGCCTGGGCATCAATCAACACTGATTTGAAATCCAGGGAGAGCAGAGCCCGTCAGGTTGGCCCCACGAGAGTGAATGACACATCCCCTCACTGGCCTGGGAGATGTATGAGTCTGCTCATGCTGCCATAACAAAATGCCACAGAATATCACAGACAGTTATTTTCTCACAGTTCTGAAGGCCTCAAATGCAATATCTAGGTGTTGGCTGGGTACCTCCTGGCGAGAGGTTGAAGTTGTGGACACTAACTTCATCAGAATGGGCCCCACCTTTATGACCTCATTTACCTTGATCACCTACTTTAAGACTCCTCTCAAAATGACCACCACATGATAGGTCGAAGCTTCAACATAGGAATCTATGGGAAAGGGGTGGGTAACATTTCAGTACTGGCAGAACTGGGGAGGGGAACTGGCACTTTGAGTGATAAGAAATTTGGAGGGTGGAGGTGGACACTGGGTAAACACAACGGTGTCAGCCAGGGGGAATCAGCTGACTTCACCTGGCACAGACAGCAGGATAAATGTGACCTGGTGCCACCTGCTGAGATTCATCCTGGGGGCAGAATGTCCTACACATGACGGCCATGCAAATGGGAGCTGCAGAGCCGAGGGGTGGACGTGTAGAGAGGAGGGCTCACTGTGCTGGCAGGGGGCATGACGAGGGCTCAGAGTGGGGCCATCAGGCTGAGCATGAACGACATCTCTGAGTCTGGTCAGCCCCCCTGGATCTTCAGGGCATGCCATTTGCCTGCTGTTGTGGGCATGTACCCTAAGTAGGTGTGACCAGGACATAGCATCCCCATTGTAGGTAAGCTCACAGCCTTGCTTTTGCAAATGCCAGCTTTCCCAGTACCCAGGCCTCCCCTACCCTGCTGCTCCAGCTAGAAACACCTTTCTTTACTTAATACTTATGGATCCCACTTTCCATTCTAGAGTGTGATGCCAAGAAAGGCAGCCTGTGGAGATGCCACTCACAAGCTGGGTGACTCTGGGTGAGTGGCCTCTCAGAGGGACCCTTTTATCACTTCCACGTTGAGGACAGCATGGTGCATCCTTCCTGACCCACTGGCCCAGAATGGGATCACAGCTGATCATGAAGGAGAGCCTCTGCATCCAAGAGCTCTTGACTATAACTCATTCATTTACTCATGTGTTTAATATTACTTTCCTCTCAGGACCTTGGACATTAGTCATTTGCTAATGTACTGTCATTCCAACATGTCATGGGTCTCATGCATCTACAGGATTATTTTAAAAGGTGACACAATCATATTTTTCAAGGCTCTTTGGAGATACCAGGTGAGAGGACTGGTTTAATTCACTGCATTTTAACCAGGGTGACCCATGTTTCAGTGAAGTGAGAAGTTTGTAATGTTTACTATCTTATATCAATTATAGGAATGTACTTTTTATGATAGAAAATTTGGAAAATACAGAACAAATATGGAGAAAATAAGAATCACCAGTAAGGTCACTGCTAAGGAGTGATCACTGATATATATATTTTTTTAATATATTTTTTTAGATTTTATTTATTTATGCATGAGACACACACATACACACACACACACAGAGGCAGAGACACAGGCAGAGGGAGAAGCAGGCTCCATGCAGGGAGCCCGACGTGGGACCCGATCCCAGGTCTCCAGGATCACACCTTGGGCTGAAGGCAGCGCTAAACCGCTGAGCCACCCGGGCTGCCCTCACTGATATATTTTTAAATTACACGGGAGCCTCATCTTCTGCACACACACAGGAGCACACATTCCCAGAATGGCAGACCACACACTGCTCACAGCCACAGGGAGGGAGGTTGTGTCTTCAGGTTCTGCACAAGGTCAGGGAAATTCAAATCAACGGCTCATTATTCCTAACTTATGATCAAATCCCTTCATTTTGGATGCTGACATTACTCCTAACCTTACCTTCTTCTTACAACTGTGGTGATACATCGCCCACAGTCCTTGCACGAACTTCTGTGTGTGTCTCAGATTGTTTCTGGGTTCAGCTGCTAGAAGTAGAATTACTGGATCTAGGAGTGAGGGATTTAAGTCTCTGGGTCCAGATCACCCCCAGCAAGTCCTGGGAATTAGTGCTCTGGGTGGGAGGGCTCCACTTGCCCTGAGCCTTGCCATCTCTGAGTGTGGCTGCTGCAGATCCCCCGGGGTTCCTGGCTCCAGCCCGTGCTGGCCCACCGTGAGCCCAGGGACCTCCTGCTCCATCCTTTCTGCCCGCACCCTCGTCGGCCAGAACCCCCCTCGCATGGCACCTTCAAAGCTATAGGAGTGATGCTGGGGTGCGCTAGGACAACAGGGGTCACGGATATTAGATGCTGGTGAGCCAGCCAGTCTTCCATGTAGAGTATCATGAACCTTTCACTGAGGACAGCCAGAAAGTGGCAGAGCTGGAATTCAAGCCCGGGTGGTCTGGCCTGGAGCCGGATTCCAACCATGTGTTCCAGATTGCAGTCCAGGGCCTAGCACTGGGCGCCCAGCAAAGAGTGACACAGGAGAAATATAGGAGCCAAGGAAGAAAACAAATACTGAGCTGCAGATGAAATAACCTCACAGCGTGACCATGGAGAAAAATCTAGAAGGAAAGGGTGCAGAGTTGAAGGACAGGCGGGGCCCTGGGACGGCTGTGAGACCCTCGCTGTGGGCAGTGTCACTGGCTGCAGGGCTGGGAGCCCATGGCAGCAGGCGAGAGCGGTGGCAGGGAAGGCAGCGGGGAGACAAAGGCCACACAGTGCAGGTGAGAGAGGGTGCAGGTTTGGTCCAGGGTGGTAGGCACCCAGGCGGGAGCCGATGCCTGGTCCCCGACCGGGCTGGGCTGGGAGGGCCAGAGCAGCCCTGGAGGTGGCCAGCGCCGTACTGGCCCGCGGGACTTGGCAAGAATGCAAGGAGAGCAGACATTGGGGCTGGGAATCCAGAGTTCAGGCTTCAACGGAGGAATCTCCAAATCCAAGAATCTGAAGGAGTAAATCCGACAGCGCAGATAGAGTGCAGAGCGTGGTGCCTGGCACCTAGGAAATACTCAGAAATATGAACCATTTGGCAGGTTCTGGAATACCTTGTGGTGGGCGGGGCTCCGCACCACGCAGCCTGCGCAGCGCTATCTTTTTATCATTGGCGGCCTCCTTGCATTTATCTCCCGGTGAAAGGTCCAGGAAATATGAGCTGTGGCTCGATGAGGACCATCCCAGGCAGTCAGGAAAGATCAATGCCTTGTTTGAAGGGTGAGCTCCCGGGGTTCACACCGCCTGTGCACTCTGAAACCTGATCATTACCGTGTCTTTATGAAGATAGAATCCTTGACAGGTGATTATTTTTGCTGTCCCACTTCATATCAAACATGCCAAAGATTAGTCACTTGTTAAGGGCCGGCTGCTGACAGAGGAGGGTGGAAGGGGCAGGCCGGGATTCCCACTGCTTTCTCCGGGAGCTGATTATGCTGAGCACTGACTTCCTCACCCCAGAGCCTGGGCCACAGACAGTGGGGTGCGGGGGGCCTGGGGCTCTCCGGAATGCCCCAAAAAGACTCTGCAGTGGTCTCTGGCCTTCACAGGCTCCTACTGACCATTCAGGTCTCAGCTGAAATGTTCCTTCTTCCAGGAAGCCTCCCTGCCTGGGCCAGATGAGGCTCCCCGTCAAGCACTCTCAGGCAGTATCTGCTCCTTTTCTTCCAACACTCTTGATTCTTGCACCGATTTTATTAACCATCTGTTTTAACTTGTTCAGCACTCGTCTCCCACATGACGAAAGCTTCCTGGAGGAAGGTCTGTGTCTCCTGGTTTCACTAAACCCATCCTGGAGGCTTACACATGGTAGGGATCGGCTGTTAACACGGTCTGCCACAGAACGGAATGGGAAAAGTGGGATTTGTGAGCAAATACCAGTACAGTCACCACTCTGGGCCTTTTTGACGTAAGAGATTAAAAACAAAACAAAACAAAACCCTAGATGACAGGCGTTCACTAATAACCTAAAACCACTGGTTCCAGTCTGTGGGCTACAGATGTTAGAATGAGGAAGAGACAAAATTATTTTAAGGGGTCTGTGAATTCAAGGGGTCTGTGAATTCATTTGCTTTATTTAAATTGTTTTATTATGAAAATTTCTATAGTAAGCAGGCAAATAGTATGATGAGGCCCTGTATACCTGCCAACCACGTCCCATAGTATACGACTTCACCATGTGCCCCAGGCTTCATGTCACTTCTTCCCTATATACTTAAATATGCACCTCTAAAAAATACAGATGTTTTCTTATAATAATAACAAAAGCATCTTTACAGAAGATACTGTCTAACCCATGGGAATTGGATGATTATTATTATTTTTAAAGATTTTATTTATTTATTCATGAGAGACAGAGAGAGAGAGGCAGAGACAGAGCAAGGAGAAGCAGGCTCCCTGTGGGGAGCCTGATGCAGGACTCGATCCCAGGGCCCTGGGATCATGTCCTGAGCTGAAGGCAGACGTTCAACCACTGAGCTACCCGGGTGCCTTGGATTATTATTATTTGAAGCGCGTGTTATTGCAATGGTGGTTTTTCTATATTAAAAGTGCTACAAATTCACAAAGGGCTTTTTTTTTGACAGAGGTATACTTCCATAATTCACAGATATTACAAGTACAATGGCTATCCTGGCAGGGGGGTCTGTGACATTTTATGACATCGTTCATGAAAACGACAAAAAACTGGTCTAAAACCTCATCTCCCTCCTGGTATGCTCTGGGTGGAAATTGCAAAGAGAAGCCATCAGAGAGGCTTGGGTTTCTTTTTCTCTTACTACCTCCCTCACCCCCACCATAGAGCCGTCCCAGGAGAGAAACTGGAGCCAGACGGGAGGAGACAGGAAGGTGGCGGTGGCTGTTCAGGGGGAGAACAGTCCAGAATTGACTTTGGTTTTCAGACTGGAAAGTTGGATTTCGATTCCAGCACGTGGGATCTCTAACAGATAACTGAGTTCTCGCCTGTCTGTTGCTTGCTAACTGGGCCACGCTGCTGGACTCACTTCCTCCAGGCTCCCATTCAGTCATTAGCAAAATGAGGATAGCAATTCCAGCCTCCCACCCGCTGTCCTCGGGGTTAAAGACCCAACTGAGATTGCCATGCACATTTTGAAGGCGTGCCAATGCCCTACCCCGATCGGGCCTTTGTGAAGGGTCCCTTGGTCATCCAGTGCCTTGGGGCCTTGGTGAGCATCCTCCCCCATCCCACTCAACCAGTGTCTCAGTGGCAGCAGCCCCACCACAGGCTGGAGCATCTGACCCACCACCAGAAGCCCAATCCATCTAAACGACTGCAGCAGCCAACTCTTCTCCTCCCCCACAAAGACCAAATGGCCTTGGGAGGATTGGAGCCAAACCCTGCCCCCAGCACACAGCCCAGAGCCCAAAAACTGCTAACCCCCCATGGCAGCTGCCTGGTCCCAGGGCAACCTTTTCTACCCCGGCTTCTCTCTCATTTGAGAACCACCCGAGGAGGTTTCAGAAAGGACCTGCACCCGGGCCCCATCCTGGTGATGCTGGGGTAGGATCTCTGGCACTGGGGGCTGGGCATTGGGACCTGTTGGAGGCTCCCCATGTTATGCCAGTGCATAGCTAGGGGTGAGGGCTAGTCAGCTAATCAATCACGCAGAGCAACAAACTTGACTGTTCAAATCAGGGAGAAATGAGTCAACTAAATCTGTCATTTGATCAAGTCATGTTCTGACTAAAAAAATAATACAAAGTTTATCCAGAGGGATTGACCCACAAAGGTCAAACCAACCACCACTGGCCTCCAACTGTCAATGGAAGAGATTCCAGGGGGTGACTCACCATGAGAACCCGGCTGGCTCTCGTGCACATGGAGCTTCACCCGGCCCGCCACGGCTGCTCTGCAACCACGCACACGTCCATCAACGGGCAGCGGAGGAGCTTCATTCAGGAGCGCACTGCAGAGTGGCCAACTCAGACGACAGAGCTCCATGATTGCCTCAGACGGCTCTTGAAGCATCGTGCGAAACCAGTAGAGCAATTTGTAGAATGAAAGTACAATAGGAAACCATTTATATGCAGCCTAAGAATATGCAGAACAACCTTCATACTGTGTTCTGGATGAATCCACATGTGGCCAAATAGAAATACATGCACAGGAATGATAGACGTCAACATCGAGGGAGTGGTCAAGTCTAGACAAGAAAGACAGGGCGATGGGACCACGGAGAGGTACATGGAAGATCTCCAATGCATCAGTAACATTTTCTTTCACAAAAATAATGTCCAAACACACAGGGAAATGTTAGTGTTGGTTAAGTCTGGGGGGCACAGATATGGTGATTGGTTACTTTATTCTCTGTACTCATCTGTATGCTCCAAGTGTTTCAGATTTTTAAAAGACCAGACATTCCTTGTTTCCTGAGCTGGACTTTAGAGTATAGATCTTTCCGGTTGTAGATCTAAATGAGGATTTTACACATCTCTGTTGAATGTCAACCCTCTGGGTCCTTCATTCCAACTTAGTACAATTAATTTAGTTCATAAACATTTATAATGACACCTGCTAAATGCCAGGTCCTAAGTTGCGGGTTTTTAGAGGTGCTTTGGACATAACTGTCTACTATCATTTGAATTATTACTTCCTCACGCATCTCATGAGAACGGTTTCTGAGCTTTGTGACTTCTACAGTTTAATGAAATGGTTTGTCTTCAGCCAAGTAGATATATAAAAATAATGAGTAGGTCTGCTACACAACAGCATGCATATGGTTACCACCACTGTGTTGTGCATTTAAGAATGGATAAAATGGTAGATTTTATGGTGTGTGGTTTTTTAAAAAAAAAAATTTATTTCTTTATTTGAAAGAGAGCAGGAGCAGAGGGAGAGGGAGAAGCAGACTCTCCACTGAATAAGGAGCCCGATATGGGACTTGATCCCAGGACCCTGGAATCATGACCTGAGCTGAAGGCAGATGCTTAACCAACTGAGCCACCCAGGTACCCCCTAGGGTAGTTGTTTTATTTTATCTATTTATTTTTTGCAGTAAAAAAGAATAGTGAGTAGGACAGGGCTAAGTGCAGAGCTCTGTGGCCAGCTACTAGAGACTTCTCTCCATGTTAACTTTGCCACCCTATTTGAATATGTGCACACGTGTGCACTTGTATATGTCTGTATGCACAACATTTTACATTCAGAAATGTAGCCCGAGTTCTAGATGGTCAGTTGAGGAAAAAAAAATCTTGAAGCATCTTGAAATATTTTTAATGTGTTTGGTGAGTTAGTAGAAGGGAAAAAAAATAAGCGTGGTTGAGCACAGATTTTCCCATGTCTGTTGTGAAGTGTCCTGTGTGACAGTGTCATGGAGAAGAGGAAAGCCTGGGACAGCCTTCCTCAGGGGGTGGAGGGAGGGTGGCCACGAGGTTTTCCCTCCTTGCTTTTCACCTGGTCACCTGGCCAAAGGTGCTCATGTGCCCTGCTGACAAGGAGACCTTCCACTACAGCAGGTGCCTCCTTCGTTACCTCCCCACCCCTCCTTCTTCCGGGATTTTATACTTTTACACTCATCTCTTCCTGTTTGACTTTCTTTGCTGTGCTGCTCTATCAATATTTAGTTTCTAAATATTTAGTTTCTAAATTGCTGTCCTTGTCCTGTTTAGCCAGAACACTTCATTCCAACAAGTCACATGTAAATTCATTCATTCAGCACAGAGGTTTTCAGCCCTGCTGTGAATACAGTCACCTGGGAAACCTCTATAACATACCCCAGCCCCAGGGCAGACCACTCAAATTAGAATCTCCAAGGCAGGGTCCTGGACTGGATATTTGTCAACAGCTTCCCGGATGAGATTACTATGCAGTCAAGGCTGAGAAATGTGGATTTCATAGATATCAACTGAATCCCTCTGTGCACCAAGATGGGACTGTCAAGGGGGGTGACAAGGAGGCCTTCCTGGAAGAGGTGGCAGGCTGCATTTCCCAGAGCACAGCAGCAGCACCCATCCCACAGGCTCCTCGGGGAAGGGACATCCATGTTGCTCATCATGTGCTCGCGTCTACCTCTCTCCACCTGGAAAGTGGGCAGGCCCTGCGACTGCTTTGGCTGATAGACTGATGGAGATGGGATGCTGCCTTTCCCTGTCCTTACCTGGGCTCTGCTTCCTCGAGGCGGCTTCTGTCTACACATTTCCTGCAGCCACTGGTTTTATTGGACCCACCATTTTTGATTTTGATAAGTGGGTTTTTTTCATTTTCACTTAGGTCACTGTAGTTTTAAAAAGTGTCTCTTGAGACTTCTTGGATCACAGGTGATTTAGAAAAGGAGTATGTCTAGGAGGACCCGCTGGGGCACTCTTGCTCAGAACCCAGCAGCCATGAGGAGGGGAGCTAGGGACCTGCTGGCAACCAAGCTGAACAGCCAGAGCCCCTGCTCAGGCCTGTGACTGAGCCCCTGGGACAGCCTGCACTCAGGTGTGTGTCCCCTGCACCCTACGCTATGCCCCAGGAGAGCCTAGTGTTCGCCATGCATGCCTGCAGAGGCTGGTGGACCCAGCTGTTTGCCTCGCAGGTTTGGGCTCAGAGACAGGCCGGGGTCAACTTTGTTCTAGAAGGTGCTGGGACATTGCTTTTCAAGGTTGTTTCTCCTACTTACCCTTGCAGATTTCATTTATGATTCGGTGAACGTCCAGTGACGACAGTCTCCCTTCTCAGTAGCCACACTGTGAGTTGTCTCCCAGCCAGGCCCCCGATGTGGTGGCACGTTAGACCCTCACCAGCATCATTTATCGGCCTCTGGCCACATCTATGGTGACTGCTGGGTGTTCTCAGAGAAGCTCTGCAGTAATGTGAAATGCAGACGCACTTGACTCAGGACGTGGGGGCCATGCATGCTGCAAAGCTGCCCTCTGCACCCACGCCACCTCTGTTCCCATGCTCCAGAGCAGGGGCCAGGTCTTCCTGGTTGATCCCCTCTCTGCTCTGAATGGAAGGATGGATCTGAAGTGCTCTTATGACTCAGGTCTGGCCCCTCAGGGTATCATCATCCAGGCCAGAGTGATTGGTTCATGGCACGTGGTCCAACGTGGCCGATCAGCGCCACAGACTCCGGTCCAGGACTTGTGCAGAGCTTGACATTGTTCGGAGATAGCCTTGCTCCTTCTGGGGAGAGCTGGAAAAAGAGTGAGACCAAACAAAGCTAAGCAGAGATGAAGAGAGCCGGAGCCTGCAGGACACAGTGTGCCGCCGCTGGATGGAAGCACAGCTGTGGCAGGACCAGCCGAGGCTTTCTCCTTCCACACGTGGTCGTTTTGCCTTAAACCGGGCTCAGGTTTGGTTTCTACCACTTGCAACTAGAAGACTCTCAGGGACCCACATGTAGGCAGTGCTCACTGGTCACAGGGTGATTCCTCTCAGGGTCACTGTGCATCCTCGTTTTCCTGGGGTGGTCCCCGTGCCACCGTGGTTCTGGTGTAATTATTAGCAGTGCCCCCTTTACCTCCTGGCTGGATGATAAACCATATGGCTGCTCTTCCAGTTACCTGTCACTGTGTAACAAACCACCTCAAAACTTAATGGCTGAGCCCAGCCACTGTCTTATTTGCACACAATTCTACAGGCCAGGCTGGGTTCAGGTGGTTATTTGTTGTGGCAGCTGGCAGGTTGCCCTGGATCGGCGTGCTGGGATGGCTGTACCTCCCTCTGTCCATGTGGCCCCTCTGTATGGCCTCTCCAGCAAGTGGTGGGACCTCTTAAGTGCCAACTCCGGGTTCCTAGCAGTATGAAGGATAGGTTGCCAGAGTCTCTTAAAGGACAGGCCTGTGATGACCACAGCCTTCCTTCCACTTTTATTTAGCTGAAATGGCCCGGGTTCAAGGAGAGGGGACAGACAGGGCTGTGGGTCTCTGCAGTTGTGGCTCTGGGTGAGACTCCCAGTGCACCATCAAGGTGACCCAACCACCTGCTGTCTGGAGCCCAAACATGAGCCTCGGTCGCCCCGTGCCAGAGCCATGAGCTCAGTGAGTGGGGAGGGCATGCTACTTCCCACCTTTCATGGCTCTGGCCTCAACACAATGAATTCAGAGACCCCTCCTGAAAGTGCCAGCCCTAGGAACATCCTCATCAACTGCAGGCTGGTTAGAAATGAGACTCCCAGGCCCAGTGAACCAGAATCACATCATCACAAGACCCTCGGGGGGACACTGATACACCACCAGGCATGAGAAACTCTGACCACACTAGATTTCACGCTATCTTGGAGGACTCACAGCCAGATTTTCCAAGAAACCACAGGGTCCAGGCAAAAGCCATGCCACTGTGCAAACCACATAAGATGTACCCGGATATCAGGCCCAATTTTTTGCCCCCAGATCTGCCCCAGATGTGAGGCTTCTGCTCTCATCCACGGAGCAGAGGGGCAGCTCAGTCTAGAATAACTCTGGTCCAGCGCGCCCTGACCTGCGCTTCCATCCTCCCTTCTGTAAAGACAGACACAGGGTGGTTCTGCTGCCCTCCAGGCCCTTCCAACCCGAAGACTCTGGGAATCCAGGAAATCCCAATTTAGATACATGACCTTGGAAGCTGGCAACAGAGAGAGTGGGATCCGGAAGGCCCTGCCATTGTGAGCACGAAGTCTAGACGCCGACAGGGAGCCACCAAGGCAGGAAAAAGTGAAAGTCCCCTTTTCTCAGCAGTGGCCTTCCAGGAAGTAATAACCAGGCAGGGCTCGGCAAAGCCCGCCAGGGCCGCGGTCCGGCTACCGCGGGGCACGTCCAGCGCGCGGGTATTGTCCTCTGGTGGCGGTGCGCGTCCAAATACTCACACACCCAACCTAGTGCTTCCTCCCCGATAACGGCAGCAGCAGGAGCCGCCCCCGTGTCATCCTGCACAAACAGGTGATGTTTATTTACTGCGTGTAAAAGAGCCATCTGACCAGCCGATGCCAGCTGAGAGCAATGGGGTCTGATAAAGGCGACTTATCACAAAGGATTAGCCAGTGTTATTTTCTCTTTGTTTGTTTGAAGTTCTGTGTTTGGACAATTGCAGCGAGTCCCAGCGCGGTCGGGGCCAAGTTTAACAATAGCCACCGAGACCGCGGGGCTTGCTCGGGGAAGATGGGGCCGCGTGGGCAGGGCCGGCGCTGCATCAAGGGAGGTCCGCTGCCGGTGGTCGGGCTGGGCTTTGACACCGGGGGACAAAGTGCGGATTCATGAGCCGCTTTGGCTCCGCACACACAGCCAGGTGAAGCGAAACCTCGCTGTGCACGGGTCTGGAGCTTCCCAGGCTTGGCCGCACGTCGGACCGGGCACCTTGGCAGCTCCTGGCTGCCCCCCGGGGCAGTGCAAGCCCTGGCTCCGAGCACCTGGGGATCCCTGGGTGAGATGCAGACTCCGACTCAGTACGTGCCAGGTGGAGCCTCGGGTTCTGCATTCCTGACACCCTTCATGACCACATCTTGAGCAGCAAGGCCAGATGGCTGCTGCCCTGATGCCTCCAGGACCGCCCCCCCAGTATGTAATGAAGCTACCAGGTGGGGAGAGGGGTTCTCTCCTGTGGGAGACGTGATGGCCAAGTCGCTGCTGATGGGGGAGAGACAAGCCGAGCTCAGAGCCAGGGATGAGAGTGCAGCCGTGAGTGACAGGACAGGTTGGAAGGCTGGGATGGGTGGGCAATCACCTAATATGGGCCCGGGAGTAAGATCTCGTGGGTTAAGATTCTTTGAAAAGCATCTCTATTGAGACAGAATTCACAAACAATAACATCCACCTGCTTCAAGTGTCCAATTAGCACACACGTCCCAGAGTGCTGTGGCCTCCGCCACCAGGGAGAGCTAGGGCTGCCCACTCCCGCGGGTGCCACTGCAGACCTCCTGCCTCCTGGGAGGCCAGTGCTGCGGCGGGAGAGCTTGGGCGCGCAGGCCCCGGAGGAGGAGAGGCAGGGCAGCTGGCCATGCAAGGGGGAGGCGGGGAAGGCGGACGAGGCTGAGCATCTTTGATTCTGAAGCCCTCCAGGAAGCCCCCAGGCCAGATGACCCTCACTTCCTCTGGTGCTCTTATCGTCCACACCCTGTAGCCTCTGGACCAGCTGGAGGCCCCCCCAGGCAGAGCCTGGTCTCACTCCTGTAGCCCACACCTGGCCCCCAGAGCACAGGGGGTGCAGTGAGAACCCACATGCCGAGAGCTTGCTCTGAGGCTCCACTCTGCCGTAGTCTGGATGGAGATGGGCAGGGTGTGGCCCTGGACCTATCCTCCGTGATTTTACTTTATTTTATTTATTTATTTTTTAAATTTTTATTTATTTATTTATTTATTCATGAGAGACACAGAAAGAGAGAGAGAGAGATTGACATAGACAGAGGGAGAAGCAGGCTCCATGCAGGGAGCCCGATGCGGGACTTGATCCTGGGACCACAGGATCACGCCCTGGAGCCAAAGGCAGATGCTCAACTGCTGAGCCACCCAGGTGTCCTTCCTGTGTGATTTTAGTAGAAAGAGCACGGAGTCACCACCCAGACATTTTCGCGTCAAGCTCACGGTTGGCACCTTGGGGTCCTCATCTGTCAAATGGAGAGGAAACACCTCCCAGGCCTGTGGCCATCCCAGGGGTCCTATGGCCGGCAACACTGAGCACTGGGTTTCCTCCTGGGTACAGTTGGAACCAAAGTCTGGAACATTCCAGTGGAATGTTAAGAAATGGAGGTTTTCTTGGAGTTGGAGATGTCTTCAGGAATGAGCCTCCATCACTGCTGACCATTTAGGCAAACACTTTCCCGAGACATTACGAAGGGGGCTTGGGGGAGCCTGACCATCATCACCATGAGCTTCTGGGACGGACCATTCCTTGGGCAAATGGCAAATTCTTACCAAGCACTGACTGTAAGCTCATGTGTGGAGCCGATTTTGGTAGGAAGTTGAGCTGGAGAATGACGGGTGCCATTGAAGAAGTTAGGGGACCCCAAGAACAAACTGGTCCACAACAACCAAGACCAGAGATTACGCACCTCACCCACTCCATTCAGTGTTTGAATGCTGCCAATGCTGCCGCTGCTTCCTGCCCACTGTTTTCACTGGGGATTTTGTTTCGGGTGTCCACGTGCCCAACTAAAATCTCGTCTTGTTAGTGGATGTGACTGGGTGGACTTTTGGAGGGTATTTTAATACAGAGACATGGTTGCTCTTCTTTTGCTCCTCACCTTTTGTCCTTTTGAATGCCTGCAATTACAGAAGCCATGCAGGTACATGACAATGACCGTCACTCACAAAGGTGGTGGAGCAGGAAGACACAAGCACCCCTGCACCAGGGCAGCATTCTGAGGCTGGTGCAATGGCCCTGAGGTACCTACCTGCAGATATTTGTGTGCAAGACACACCAACAGACGAGCACACTAGAACTCGGATTGGCACTCTTACCGGAAAGCTATTGCCCACTCAGGCACACTCCTGCCCCAGGTCACAAAGTAGCGATGGCAGAGATAAAGCCAGGTAAATTTGGCAAGATTACATGAAAGTGCCCTCCCTATTCACTATTCCAGACAGATGGCAAACGGTAGTGACATCAAGCTTCCTCGGCCTCAGCATTCGTGACCTGGGGGCCTATGGGACCACCCCGTGCAGGATCCTGGGCTACATCCCGGCCTCCACCCATGAGATGAGATGCTGGTAGCAGCCTCCCCCCATTGTCACAACCAAACATGTCCCCAGACACGTGCCCTGGGGGAGACACATGGGCCCCTTGGTGTGGTCCACTGTAGGAACCTGGGGGTCAACTCAGTGATATGGAGCCTTTATGGGATTTGAAACTGGGGAGGACCAGGGCGTACCTAGCGTTTTCCCAGCATCTCTTGCTGCCAGGTGAGAAGGCAGTGGAGGAGGAGGTTAAGAATGGGGCTGGAGAGTCAGGGAGGAGATGACAGCAACAGTCCAGGGGGACACAGCAGAGCTTGGCCAGGTGTGGCTTGCAGGTGATGAGAAGTGAGGTGCTCCAGATGGAGTCTGAGGGTGGGGCTGACAGGGCTGCTGACGCAGTGGGAAGAGTGGAGGTGGTATTTTCTGAGACAAGATAGACTGGGGGTGGGAGCAGGTGAATGGGAGAAACCAGAGGTACACAGATGATGGTACTGATGGGTGCTGACAGGCTTTCCCACTGGCCGGTGTATGCTCTGAACCTTCCGGAATGAGACTTCTGCTTCTGACCCATTCCTTTGCTTCAGAAGACCCATTCACATGCACAGGGGCAGCAGTGTAGGGAAGGCAACTGCTCACTGGCCATGGGGTTTGTCTGCAAAATCCCCAAACATTTTCCCAAATGAGGTTGAAATTCATTTTTTTCAGATCCCTGTGGCCTTTCAACAAATGCGCTCGGGCAAAGCAGTCACCAGCACTCGTGGACAGTCTGGCCATGGCGCCTCCAAGGCACGAAATGAACAGACTAACCAATGTGCTCCTGGAGGTCTGCCATCGCATGGGAACCTGGTTCTAGATGAGTGACAGTCACAAACAGCCCTGCCAGAACTCATGGGACAGCGCCCTGCAAGCTCTCCCTCCACCCAGCCATGGCAATGGCGAAAGCCACCACCCCACTGCCCACACAGTCCCCGGAGCAGGACGGAACACCTCGTCCGCTTGCAAGTTGACACATCTGGAAAGTGGCCAAAGCACCCAGTGGAGATAGCAGCTCCCTTATCTGCACCACCTGGTTCTCACGAGTAAATCCTTCACACCAAAATGACATGAATAGAAAGTTTAAAGGGACAGAGCCTCGACTTGGTGTTGCACTGAGTTCCATGTAAGCCATCACAGATGGCCCCAGAAAAGTGCTCTTTGGTGATTAAGAGGAATGGGCAAAGCAGAGGAAGGTTTGTCCTGAGAGCTTTCTCAGGGCTGTTAGAGGCAGCCCCACAAAGCCGGCTCACGTGCAACTGGGGAGATGCCCCGCCCCAGTGCCCGTTCTGCTCTGGGTCACCAGCCCAGCAAAGCGGACGCAGACATCGAGCTGGCTGGCGGAAACCAGAGACAGATCCCCTTTCAAAACCCACGTACATCAGAGAAAAGGAAAGCAGATCGTGGACAAAGTTTGCATCCCTCCACCTGACATGCCAGTTGCCTTCGGGTCACTCAGCCGGCAGGACAGGCTAGGGCTGCTGCCATGATGAGACTTGGTGACATAGACGACAAAGGCTGGTGTCTCTTCCAGGCGGTGTAATCCCCCAGGGGCTGACTGTGAACCCACTGCCCTTGTTATCAGCCTCCACCACCCAGGAAGAAGGAGCCACAGTAACGCTCACTACGGACTTTAAAGCTTACAGTCGGAAGATACGCTACACCTGCCCCCATCTAACTGACCTCTCCCTGGGGACACAGAGAGCTACAGACCTGCATGCGCCTGGAAGCTGGGACCCCCTCCCCAGACTCACTGGCCTTTCCTTTGGCTCCCAGATGCACAGAGGCCGGAGGCTGTTGCCACGGCCACAGTATTACTGTTTTATAATTCAAGTCATGATCATAATAACACATATTTAGCAGGTGGTTATCAGGTGTACAATTCCTGGCCGTGTGTGTGCCACGAATCCATTCTTTCACTCACTTAGTAGTTTTACTTTTTTTTTTTTTTTAAAGATTTTATTTATTTATTCATGAGAGACAAAGAGAGGTAGAGACACAGGCAGATGGAGAATCAGGGTCCCTGCGGGGATCCCGATGCGGGACTCTATCCCAGGACCCCAGGATCATTCCCTGAGCTGAAGCGTCCCATCACTCAGTAACTTTATATTGAGTACCTACTATGTGCAGAATGTCACGCTTTAGTCTTTGGAATGACCCTATAAGACAGTATCTAAGTCAACAGTTGATGCAGACAACACCGCCCATCTTAGAAGCTATGCAGAAGGGAGTATATTTTAGAACTCTCCTGTACTCTGGGAGGGCCAGAATCCGGCCTGGAGGCCCCGCAACCAGCCTGATGTGCAGCTCAGCTCTGAGGCCTCCGGGAGATGGTACCTCAGCTCAGAGGCCAGCGCTGGGCGGTAGGGACAGAAAGTGTGATGCTACTGCCCCCATAGCCAGACCTTCCACTAGTGCCCTGGCCTGGCCCCCCTCCTACGCTGCTTGCTTGCTTCCTTCCTTCACACGCTCAGGCTCCACAAGGGGCGGTTGGGAGACGTGTATCCCGGGAGCAGGACACAAAGTGAGGTGCTGCTTGAATGTTGCTGGTTAAGCTGCAAGCACGGCAGACGCTCAGTATGGGCAGTGTGTTCTGTGCACGACACACGGAGACTCCAGGAGGTCCAAAACAAACCAGCACGGCCGCCCAGGCTCTCCAGCTGCAAGGCGGCACATCTGGGCCAGACCAGGTCTACCCCCCGACCTCCACCAGCCCGGCACCCAGCTGTAGGCCCAGCCCAGGTGAATACGGCGTCAGGTCATCACACATGCAGAGCACGTTCCTCTGGGGATTTTCCTAGCCAGGTAATTTGACATCTAGACATTGCACTTCCCTCCATTGCCCTTGTGACATCGAAGACTCTCAAACGAACAATCCAAGGAGCAGGCAGGTGTCCTCCCCAGCATCTCCCTAGCCTTCCAGCTGCAACTCCCACATCCCCAGAGCCCCTGCATGCTGCCTCCAGCTCCACACCTGGGAGAGCCATGCTCCTGGGAAGAGTGGGGCCTGGTGGGGAGGCACGTTCTCAGGTTAGGTTTATGCTCTTACTCCGACCTCTCTACCACACGAGTTCTTGGGCAAGCGCTTCACCATTGACTCTCAACTTCGCCATCTACAAAATGGGAATAAAGCAATATACGTACAGCAGAGCTCTGAGTAATATTGCTCAGCGGGGCAATGAGCATGACAGCCATCTCCAAGCTGGGAAAGGCTCTTTGCAGATTAGCTGATTGGCAGCATCGCCTCTGAATGATTTTGTTTCAATTTTGCCAGACATTTGTGATTATCTCCCTGGTAGGATAGTTACATCTTAGCTAGCAGCGCCTTAACCCGGAAGAAACGTTGGAATTCTATCTTAGTTGGGAACACCTACTCAGCCTCGCCCAGGACATCAGGAAACTGGGTACTGGAATCAGACCTCAATTCAGGTCAGAGCCTTCATGCTTTTGGGCTGTGTGACCTCGGGCAGGTGTCTTGAGTCTCTGAACTTCCATTTCTTCATTTGTGAAATGAGATCAGATAAACACATGCTTCATGGGGTTACGTGAGGTCATGCATACAGCAAGCGCTCAGGCATGCAGTTAGTGCTCAATAATTGCTGATGGTGATGGAGAAGAAGGAGACCAAGAGGAGGTGGGAGGAGAGCATGGTGGTGTTTCTCACCTTGTCTGTCAGGCCAACCCTCAGGAAGGGGAGGGCAGTGAGGGATGATGCCCCTGGGACTGGCGACAGCTGGGAGCTGCCATGGCAAGAAGTGGGAGCAACGAACGTCCTGACCCCTCTCTACTCTCGCCCTCCAACTGGGAGCCAGAGCCAGAGCTGAGTGCTGAGCAGAGACCAGTCTTCTAGGTACAGGGGTGGGCATCCCAGGGAGGAGAGTGAATCCGGGGATGGTGGAGGCTGGGGATGTACGTGGGAAAGCCCCCTCTTCCTCTTCTCTTGGGTTGCCTACCACCCAACCCTCCATACCAGGCACATTGAAGGCAATGGCCCTCCCTTCCCACCACCTTCTCCTCGTCCCCAGGCAGGAAGCCACATGGCATTTGCCTCCACCTGGCGGCTGGCACTGCATTTCACTGGGACCTGAACAATGTCAACCAATCGATGCCCAAAGAAGCCCCAGTGCACAGTGCCCTGGCCCTGATGACGGCCTTTCCCGACTCCCAACGAAGTCACACATGTGAGGCAGACATGCTCAGCAAGAAGGTGGAACCTGGTTCTGACGTGGGGAAGGCACCCTGGGTCTCAGGGCAGTGGACATGGGGAAGTGGTGGCCTTGGGACCCACACACCAAGGGGATGGTGAGCGGATTGGCTCTATCGTCTATGAAAGAAGAAGTTCTCCTTCTGAAACAAAACCCATCATGCACAAAATGGTAAGAAGACGTTCATTTACAGAATCAGAAATCGGGCTGGCAAGAGCATATTTTTCACCTAACATGAGACTTCGGACAAACAGAGAAGAAGGGAGCTAGCAGGAGCTGACCCAGCTCCCAGACACTCCCGCCCCTGTTCCCGCCCCTGCCATGCCCTTCCCTTCATTTGCAGGACACCCAGGCCTATCCCGCCTTGTCTGAGGCCACAGCAGTGCAGGGATGGGCTATTTCTCTCCCCCCCGGAGGGGATGAACATAGCACAGCCGCAGGACAGAACCCAAGCAGGACAACCAGAAAGTCAGGGGCTAGTCCAGCTCTTCCGATGCCAGGGGTGGGAAGCGAGTTTCTACTGCAGTCCCGGGGCAGGAGGGGAGCTCCTAGCAGACAGAGTTTCACGATGTGGCTGAGAATTTAGCCCATGACACACAGAGTGGATGCCCACCCGGAGGCCATCAGCCCGACAGCTCCCAGCTGAGGCCCTGAGACATTCCAGCCAGTGATGCCCAGGCTGGGACACATCCCACCAATGAGACGACGTTATTGGAACATCCAGGGTCAGACAAAGTCACCTGGTGTTGCTCTTCTAACTAACATACGACCTCAGGAGCATGCCTGCAGTGGTGGAGGGCATCTCTAATATGCACAGATTGCCCCTGTTAACAAGCTGGGACAGGCTTTGGCTTGAAGCCTTTGGCAGGGCCAGGATCCAAGGGATTGTCAACCAAGTCTAGGGGATGGGCAGGTCAGGGAAGGCTTCCTGGAGGAGGTGCTGGGCAAACTGAAAGTGGAGCTGGAGTCTGTCAGATAAAGGGGTGAGCAAGAGTGCTCGAGGCAGAACGGAGGATTTACTTTTCTGCCTTCCCCCTCTGACCAGCCACCTGTCACCGGTGTTGGGGGCACGGCAGTCTTGGCATGTGGCTAAGTAAGAGTCGGTGAGTGGTGTCTGTGTTGTGAAAGACAGAGGTGCCAGCGTCACAGGGGACGGCTGGGACATATCTGGCCTCCTGGCGTCGGCATTCTCCTGGGATATGCACGCTGCCCTGTGCTGAGTCACCTGCCTCCGCAACTTGGAGGTGCAGAACCAAAGGCTGGACCGGGGAGACAAAGATGCCCGTGATGCCGCACAGAAGATGAGTGTGGCGGTGGAGGGCATCCCAGGTTTGGGACGCACAGACCCAGATGCCAGTCTGGAACATCTCTCCAAACAGAGGCACGTGGTTGTGGGTGGAGGATTCAGTTTTCTTGGACTCACAGTCAAATGGAAGTTCATTTCCACCAGGGGTACTGTGGACACCTTATGCGTGAACCACAGCCTTTTAAATCATTTTCGATGGGAATGGTAGAGTCGGTAAAGTCCGAGCATGCCATTATAACTGGAGTTTGGAAAAGCATGTTGGAATATTTTAATAAAACAAGTAAGAAATTACAAACTCCTAATTTGGACAGATCTAAAGGACACTCCTCTTTGTGGTTAAATTCCCTTATTAAAGAACCAGGAGACAAATGGAGCTAAGATACTGACACCTGGAACACAAATGACACCCATAAGGCAAGAGAGCAAATCCGGAGGTTGAGAAGGGAGTTAGAATGGACAATGTCCAGGTCGTAACAAAGGCTCCTTCCTATATGATGGAAATCCCACAGAAGTTTCCCTCAGTTTGACGACAGTTTTGAAATTTCGCACCACAGTCGCAGGTGCGGGCTGCAGTCCAGGTGGAAGTAAAGGACACCGTCGTGGAGAGAAGAGACTTTTCCCTGAACTGCCAGCACACGCACAGAGGCCACTGGGACTGGCTCTCCTCCTCCTCCTCTCTGTAGACGTGACCCAACGGGTCTCATGCAGGAGGAGCTCAAAGAATACACAGCCCCAGAAAGACGGGAAAGTAGAAGCATTATAGATGTGTGTCGGGCTGCTCATGAACAACACTATTTGTGGGTTTAGGGATGCTTTTTAAAATCTGGCATTTGTTAGGGTTTCTTTTCTGAATCCTCACTTTTGTAACTGCTTTTATCTTTTCAATTTTGAATTATTTTTCTTAAAGAGAGGTCTCCAGATTGTGTAAGATTTGAGTCCAGCAAACTCGAGTCCACCAGAGGTGCCAGGAACGTACCTTTGTACCTCTAGGCCAGCCCGAGGTCATTCACTGCAGGACGGCTAGCAGGTAGCCGGGCTGCGGCGCTGGGGGCTGGAGCCCTGGCGGGCCCGGCTGGGCCACCGCAGCTCGGAGGGTAGGTCGCAGGGTAGGTCGCGGCCCCGGAGGCCTTTGCAAGCGGCCTGCTCATTAGTATCACCGAGCTCACATCTGGGAAAACGAGCCCCCCACCCAGCCTCTGTCCTTGAGCCAAAATAACATGCTCTAAGCTCTGATACACTTGAAAGTGAAACCACATGGTTTTTAAAGGTTTAAAAGCTCGTTTGAAGAAGGGCAGAGGGTCAGGAGAGTAGGAACTGCGTTTATGAGAGCTGGCATCTCCCACAAGGAGGAGTCCACCTAGAGCAGCGGCGAGCTGCGGTCAGCGCTCCTGTCCACAGGGGCGAGGACGGGGCCTTACGAGCCAGGTGGTTTCAGAGACGGGGAGGGGGCCCGGGGATTGTGGGGAGAGGGCTGGGGATGGCTGGGGACAACCCTGTGCTGCGGCCTGCAGATGCGACGCCAGCCAGGACGGCGGGAACTGGTCCTCCACACATTTCTCACGTGCCAGAAGACCGATAGAACTGCTGCCGAGCATTGGCACCTTGTTCAAAGTCACCATGACATCTGGATGGCGAAGTGTTGATTGGAAATCTGCTTCTTCATGGGAACCTTCAGAACCATAGTTGTCAGGTGGACCCAGAGTGGGTGCTCAGGTTTGTCATCTGAGCTCATCACTGCTGTGGTTTCTGGGATGTCATTTTGAGATTGTCCAGTTATCTCTGTTTTCAGCACTCAGGATACCACTGTCGGGGCCCTTTCGTCATGATCTGTAGCAACAACAACAGCGCTAATACTGATGGGCCTGTCCATCTTGTACTTCACGGCGTACGATGGTCTTTCTTCATGAAAGTAGTTCTCACAAGAACCCTGGTGAGGAGGTGTCGGTGGTCCCTCTTACAGGAGAGGAAACACACTTGAAAAATATATGTCCATGAGGGACTTGTTCAGAGTAAGCAGCTGAACGGGACTGGAGTCCTCGGTGTCTTTGGCGTTTGAACTCCTTTGGAAAGTTCTTTCAGCACTTCTTTTTAATTTCCCGCCATAACATAAGGAAGGGCATAGCTTGGGTTTCAGGGGTAATACCTGTCCTACCTGCCTCGTAGAGTGAGATCAAACATCCATATCCAGCAGGATGAGGGCACCCTGGGAGACCTGCCCTGGGCCCCAGGCCTTGGCATATGCCACCCCTCACCCGCAGGACCTTCCCACATTTCAGGCTCCACCCTGGGTTCTCAGGGGCTACTAGGCCCTCCTGGGGCCTCCCAAGGTAAACGGGTGCAGTGCCCTTCCTCATTCACCTGGATCATTCTCATTCCCCACAATCTGAAATGAGTTCCTTCATTCCTTCCATAGCTTCTTTCACATCTGGTTCACTCTGCTGGATGTTAAGTTCACAAGGTCCAGGTGGAGCGAACCCTTTCCTGTTGTCCATCTCCCTCCAGAAGAGTCATAAGTACCAAAGACACGTACACCATCTGGGGGTCTCACGTGGAGACACTGCTATTCCACACAAGCTATGAAGGAGCCAAGGACAGACAGCTAGGTTGGAATCTGTCTTGTTTTGGCTGGAGAACCCGGGACAAGGGACGAGAGAAGTGTCTGAGCCTCAGTTTCCACATCTGTAACATGGGTCTAATGGCAGTGCCATGTCACTGGGCGGCTCTGAGCACCAAGGACAAAGCTAAAGCATAACCCAGTGCCTGGACCAGAGCGGGGCTCAGCAAACACCAGCTGAGGAACATTTCAGCTATGTGAGTAACAGCACTGCCCGGTGCTTACTCCCTACCGTGGGTAAGCCTGTGCAGCCACTTGACGGGGCTCAGGGGGCCTAGGCAGCAGGGAGGTGTCATTTCTGGGCATGTGTGGGAGGGTGTTTCTGGAGGAGGTTGTTAGTACTGGGGTCGGAGACAGAGTGAAACGGCTCACCCTGGCCATCCACTGAAGGAGGAACAGAACGAAAATGGGCGGGAAGGTATATCTGCTCTCCAGGTGAGCTGGGACACCCATCTTCTCCTGCCCCCAGACAGCTGACACTCCCGTCCTCGGGCGTCTGGGCTCCGATGGTGACGCACACCCTCAGCAGTGCCCGTTCGGGCTTCATACGCGGACCGCACCACACCACCGGCTTGCCTGGCTCTCCAGCCTACAGGCGGCAGACCACAGGACGTCTCAGCCTCCAGAACCGTGTGAGCACTTCCTGTATTGAATCTCCCCTTAGTATCTATGGATCCAATGTCCTGTTGCTTCTGTTTCTAGAGAACCGCTGACTAACGCACTGTTACTTACTATGGAACTGTTGCTGTCCTTGACAATATCGTAAGCTCCACCGTTACTGGCTGAATGAATGTATGAGTGAATGAATGAATGAATGAGCCCAGGTCTAGCAATCTGGGGAGCCCGTGTCCATCATCGAGTCTCTTCCTACAAGGACACTGTTTCATGAGGATGACCATTTGGCAGGTGGTCAGCCTGGAAGTCTTCGGGGGCAGGCAGGTGGCTCAAAGGAAAGAAACAGTAAGAGTTTAGGCGTGACTTTGCTCCCAACCAAACACACTGAGGTTGGTTCCATGGTGGCCGCTGAGTGGAAAGATCTCCAGGTCTTTCTGCTAGCTGCCAGTCTGTAGACTCTCAAGCGTTGCATGGGGACATCTCCTTGCTGGTGGCAATTCTAAATGAGATGATTTTAGGTCCCTAGTCCCTTACATTGAAACTGTTGGGGGGCAGATGTATGCAGAATTCAGAACTTTTATGGATTTCAGAAAGGAACGTGGTGCCTATACCACACACCAGCAGGTTTAGGCATTCAACAAAGTGGCTTAAACAGAGATGAAATATTGCCACATGCATGTTCGGGGAAGATCAAATTTAGGTTTTTCAGCTTTCAGGACATCGGAATTGCTGAAATGCTATCAGAGGTCTGTGTTGCTGGGGATTCTCAGCCTTCCAGGCAGATCCCTGTCAGCCCGTGGCTCCGGTTGCCATTGGTCTGGTTTCTGTGGCCTGTGGCAGAGACTACGGGCCGTCTCCTCCCGCTGAAGCACCCCTTCTGTTCCCCGTCTCTATCACATTTCCATCCGGGCTCCTGAGAGCTGTAGATGTGTTTTCTCTCTCTCTGCATGTTGTGCAGTATCCAGACTCTGAGTGCAAGGGCCAGGCGAGCCGCCAATTTCGAGTATCAGCACCAGATGAGCAAACTGATACCACAGGAGCCGAGGCAGGTCCCGTGCCGGGTCACCCAGCACGCCACGGCCAGCCAGGGTGGGACTGCATCTTCTGGCTCCTGCTTTGGAGCCTTTTTCTTTAAGAGAGAAAAGAGCTCAGGGTGTCAGGCTGAGGACGGTCCATCACGCTGGCTCTGGCGAGGAAGCGGGGACCCTGCTCCACGGCCACTGAAAACCCTCTTGCCTTTGGCATTCACTTCTCCCGAAAGTGAAAATCCCTTTTGTCTGTGGGAAAAACCTCACAAAAAGAGAAAAGCCCAACCGAAACATTGGTTTCTATTTATAATTTGAGGGAAGGAATTTCACACAGATTCAACTCGTGTATGAAAAAAAGAACCTATTACTCAGCGTCGGATGTGTTTCCCATTTCCTATTAGCATTAATTTTTTAGGTCACCACTCAGCTATTTGGAGATTATTTCATTTAAAGAAGATTTATTGATTAGGGATGGTGGGAGAAACTCAGCAAGCTGTAAAAGAAACACGACTGGACTCTCTCCGCTCACCTGCCGTGCCTGTCCTCTGGGGCACTTCTCAGGGAGCTCTTAACCTCGGGTTGGGGACAGCGGGTGAGAGCCCTGCGTACTTGCATTTCTCTCCCACAGACCGAAGGAGAGGAAGAGAATGAGAGAGAAGACAAGGTCCGATTTCAAGGACGGCAGAGCTGGAATTTCCAGCCACACTTTCTGCCTTGCCTCTCTGCTGCTGGCAAGTTCTATGGAAAATGAAGATGCCTTTGAATGCATCTCATTCCGTGGTAAAAACCCAATCTCGAGGTTGGAGGAATCTGGGGAGATTTGAAACTTTTGACTCCTTGACTGGGTCTGTCTGTCCAACTGGTGGCCATGAGGAGGTCAGCTTGAGCTCCCACGCAGTCAGCTTGGATCACAGGATGATGAGAGCAGATCGATGAGGCTCCCCACCAACAGTCACCTGAAATCTCAGGACTGAACTCCTGGCAAAGTCTCACGGTTCATGGAAAAGTAAGATGACCTCAAAATAGCAGCATTATCGAATTTTGCCGAGAGGTGGAGAGGCGAGTGTTTGCAGATGTTGCAGGAAAGTGCTTTCTCGACTTGAATTTTCTCCATCAGCTCCTGTTACTGAGCCGAATTGTGTCCCTCCCCCATCTCATTCAGAGATGTTGGAGTCCTAACCCCCCAGCACCTGTGAGTGAGACCTTATTTGGAAACATTGTCTTTGCAGGTGATGGAGCTAAGATGAAGTCATCAGGGTGGGCTCTGATCCAGTATGACAGGTGTCCTTATAAAAAGGGTGAATTTGGACACATAGAGGTAGAGTGTGAAGACATGGGCTGGATGGCACCCTCAAGCCAGAGGTTACCAGAAGCCAGGAGAGAGATTCTCCCTCACGACCTTCAAAAGAAGCTGACCCCGGCGATGCCTTGATTTCAGATTTGTGGTCTCCAGAGCTGTGGGAGGGTATGGCTCCGTTACACAAGCCGCCCAGTTTGTGGTGATTTGTCAGATGGATAGAGTGCCAAAGAGACAATTTTATGGCTGTAGAAATGAATGAAGCTAAGTGACTTTCCTGAGATCAAATAGCAAGTGAACAATACTGCCTGGATTTGAACCTAACTCTCTCCGAACACAAAGCCCCAATTCATTACATCACCCCTGATGAACTTGTGTCTCAAGCAGGGCACACCTGCTTCAACCCCCCAATGCACAAAGGAAGTCAAGAGTGCCCCAAGAGGTCTGAGAATGTGTGGAGGGCACCTGGCCCAGGAGCAGCCAAGTGCACGTAAGGACCCAGGTCACCGCCAAGGCTCATTTCCCCACAGCACCAGGCTGACCTCTAAGAGCTTGACGAGCAACCACTCCAAACCTGGGCCAGAGCAAATCTGGGTCTGCAGGTCTGGTGATACTCCAGATGCTTGTCCCACTGAAAGAGCAGATGGCGGAGCTAGGGAGGGACAATACAGGGATGCGTGCACTGTGGTGCCCACTGCACCTGGCTTCTCACTCTGAGCCATGCAGATCGAGAGGGACATGGTAGGCTGGGGACAGGGCCCCTGGGAGAGTGACGATGCTTATTTCCAGACCACCCCTTTGCTCCATGGTGAGTTGTTACAAACATCGTATTTACATTAAAGCAATAATCATAACTGACCTTAGTTAGAACTGAACTGCATTCTTACAGCTGGTAACACAGGTCTTAGATGAAAATGGCTTAGATGAAATGAACTGAGAGTCTCTTCTCTCTTCCCACCTGGGCAGCCATGGTGGCTCCATGATGCTTGTCAATACCCCGGTTTCTGAGCAGGATGGAGGAGTTTGGAGCTGTGCACACAGGTGGGGAAGGAATGAAAGGCATGCTCTGGGGGCTTGAGGACCCACAGGCAAGAGCGGGATGAGGGCATGTCCTGTCTGGCTGGAGACAAGAGTCCAAGGGTTTACATGGGACATTAGACTCAAGAGTTGGGTTGACGGCTGAGTGGGGAGCGTCTGCTCCAGCCTGAGGGTGAGGAGGAAGGAAAACCAGACAGACGCCATTCATAAACCCTCTTTTTGGTGACTCTGACCAATCTACGGCACCTAGGGTAGCTATTGCTCATGCTCACCCTGACCCACACGCACCCGATGAAGAGGATTCAGCATCATCCCCAAGGAGGATCTCAATTTCCCAGATCAGCATTTCAGTTACCAAGAGAATAGAGAAGCGGTCTTGTTTCTGTTTTGGGAGCGAGGCAGGGGAGCGGCTGTGATGTGGGAGGGGATGGACTGGGGAGCAAAGGGGACACTAAAACAGATTGCTTTGGCCCACTTATGCCCTTCGTGTTGGCGGGTAGACGCAAGCTAGCACTTGGGTTGCTTTAAAATTTGCTCTGGTTGCCAGATGCGGCTTCTCTAGTGACCGCATTGCCCCAAGACTGGACCTCATGGGTGTTGGCTTTGTATGTACTACGTCTGTGGGTCAACATACGGAGCGGGGTCCCTTCCAAATTGCGTGGTAAGGCAAAAGCCACATGTGGCCAAGGGTGCCCTGGATGGACGTTGAACACGCCCTTGAAAGGCGGGACTTGAATGCTCGGGAAGCTCAGAAATCTAAGTCGCTTCTTTTGTTTGTCTGAATTTTGGCCATGGCTTCCGTTTCCCTGGGGCTGGTCTGGTTAAAACAAGGGGAAAGGAATTTGAAATATGACTTCTTTTCAAGCACATCTAATCAGATTCCGGTACGAGAAATGTCTGCGCGTGTGTGCACTGGGATCCCACTGAGCAGGCTTGACGAGGCAGTGACCCCGCTGCCTCGGCTCCCATCCCTTCAGGCTCGCTGGCCCTTCGCGCCCCCAGGCCCCCTTCCAGGACCAGGGCATCCTTCTGGATCTAAGGGACGCACTCTGGAATCACAGACTTGCCATGCATGTTTAGCCTCCGGGCTTGGTGACTTCTCCTTGCCATCCATCTTTCCAAAGGGGGAACATCAGGGTGGGAAGAGGAGGAAGTCAACAAGGAGGCAGCCTTGGAGCAGGCCGCTTGGAGAAGCCTGGAAGCCCCCTGGGGCAGGACCACTGCGCGGTGGCGGGGGCGCGGTCCCGGCGGCCAGGGTGTGGATGGAAACCTCACAAACGGCTCTTTGTCGCCCTGCCGGGGCTCTGGGACGTCCCGTGAGCTGCAATACACACACACCCACTGGATTAAGAGCCGTCAGACTGGTTCCCAAAGCAAACACTGAGTTAATTTTTCCAGCATATTCCTTTCATGTCTGGGCTGCTTCAGGCTTCGCTGGGTCACTGGGCTCTTTGTTGCCGGTTTTGCCGAAGCCCCCCGGCCCCCTCCGCCTCGCTGCCTCCTGGAGTCCTCTCCCCTCTACAGCCAGGCCCTAATACACTGTTCCGTTTCACTTGAGGGGCGAGAAGAGCCCCCAAAGAGATTGGCCTTTGAAATCTGTGAGTCCATGAGTACGAGCTCCCTGGAAGTTTGGGATCACATTTCTCTGGGCCCCTGGCACGTGCTGGCCTGTAAAAGCCAAGTCCTCATTTCAGGACACGTTCCAGCATCTGCTGTGTGTTTCTGAGTCTCATGCCTCCCCTACTGGGGACATTCAGATCACGCCACCCCTAGTCCTTCTGGAAGTGGAGCAGGGGCTGCCCCTGCCCTCAGGTCATGGCCACCGTCCTCCCTGAGGCTGATGGGCCCTGTCTGATCGGGCTCTGCCCCCGCCACTCTCCCCCAGTAATCTGAACATATCGTCGGCCCCCGAATGTCCCTGTGCTCTTTTACCACCATGACACAAGAGGATACCCATTTAGGGTCCAAACAGGAGAGCCAAAAATACTCTGAATATTGAAAACAGAATAAATACAGGAAATTAGCCTCACCAGTGACAGGATATTGCTGAGAGCAACCAGAGGACAGTGTGGCAGCCCATGGATGAACTAAGCACCCCAGAACCCCATTCTGGTGTCCAGGGGTCCAAGGCTCTGCTTGGCCCCTACTTCTCAAGCCAGCCCCCTTCCCCCAGGAGCCTCCACACTCAAGATGTCCAGGTTCCTTCTTCCAAGTCTGACTTTTCCCATCCCACTCGCCAAAGACAAGAGCAAGGCCCTGGTTTTAATTTCGAAACACTAGTGAATAAATGGGTTTCTCTTCAGGGATCGGTGACCCAGAGCGGGGCTGTCTATGCTAGATGCTATGGAGGTGGCAGATGGCCAGCGCCTTGCTCTGGGACACCCAGACTCATCGGACAGAGTTTGGGGAGGGGGTTTTACAAGCTGGGTTGGGCAAGAGCCTGGCGCCCCAGAGAAGAGCCATGGGACCCTGTGGCCTCCAGGTTTTCCCTGAAGACAACTTTCTAAAGAAAGAGCTAGAGAGGCCTTCAGACTTCCTGCCCAAGGTCACTTCTTACATGCAGCCATGAGAGGGGACCCATATGGGAGACAGGAACAGGACCAGGGACCAGCTGTCCCATCTCTCCCCATCTTCCTATTTGTTTCTTGAAGGAGGAGGTGGAGCTGGGACTCTAGCTGGGACCCTGGCATCAAATGCTCACAGGAAGGGATCAGAGTCATGCTTTTTAAAGGAATGCAGACTCAAAGAGCTGGCTTCCCCCCACCCCCCACCCCCGGAGACAGGAGTGGTGAGGACCCATCCCACTCTGCGGCCACAAGGGGCTGGTGGCCACACCTCTAGCTCTCCGTGCAGGGACATGAACTATATAATCCGATCTCCAAAGGCAATTCAGTTCTAAACCCTCCTTGAGGGGGGGCACTTGGCGGGATGAACACTGGGTGTTATGCTAAATGTTGGCAAATTGAACTAAATAAAATAAAATAAATAAAATAAAATAAAATAAAATAAAATAAACCCTCCTTCCTCATCTCCCGCCACTCCTGCCTCACCCTCCAATCCTCCAGCAACCCCCCCACTAAGATTTCCTGAATATTCTATACCGTTTCAGGGTTAAGCACCAGAATACTGTCCCATCAGCCTGGAATGAGCTTCTGGCCTTTGCTGCCGCATTTAGTTCAGACTCTGCCTTTTTCTGGAAGGTTTTCACCTCCTGCCCCAACTCCCGCAAAAACAGTCCTCTCAGCTCCATGGTTCGACATCACCTGCCTTCCTTCAAACTCAGCTTCTGGGTGTGTTGCACACCTGTCATCTCCAGTGGGCTGTGAGCTGCTCGAGGAGCAGACAGGTCCTTCTTCTGCCCTCACCACCTCTTACACAATACTTGGAAAACAGTAGGCACTTGACAACGTGATAACTATCAATAACTATTGATAACTACCAAATAAAAGGATACAGTGAGCACTCGACAAACACCAACACAAAAACTGAAATTGGTTTCAGTGCTAAGGATGGTGGGGCTGTGGTTCTCAGTTCTGGCTGCATGGTGGGGAGGACAGTTCTTTAAAAATACTGATGGTGGGACCTCCCCTTCTCTGAGATAAAATATCAGTAGAACTTTCTAAAAGTTCTCAAGATGAATTTAATTAGCCAAGGATAAGCTCACTCATCCTTGCTGGGGGACTCAGACATGGGTAAGGCCTGGTTGCCCTTCCTTTGAGGCCTGACATGACCCAGCTGATTTTTTTTCTCCAAGACAGAAAAAGAGTAGTTTTCAAAGTGGGGTTCCAGGAGCAGCAGCAAAGCCTCACCTTAGAACTTGCTAGAAATGCAGAAATGCACCCAGCTGCCTCAGTTGGTGGAACATGTGACTCTTGATCTCCAGGTCGTGGATAGCCAGCAAACTGGGCATCTGGTTCTAACCTGACCTGCAGGGGATCCAGAGTGTGCTAGAGTTTAAGAACCGTAGCTCTACAGGCTGTTTTTCAAAGAATTACTCATTCACAGCTGCATTAGAAATGCCAGATTTTGTGAACATGTAGATTCCTGAACCCCTTTCCAGTGCAAATGACTCAGAGCCTTGGGGCCGGGGGTAGATTCTCACATTTTACCGACAGTTGGGAGACGGACCTACATCTCACCAATAGCTTCCCGGGTGATCTTTAAGCTTAAGGAAGGGTAGTAACTAGGGCCCTAATATAACAAAGTTCCAATAAACGCCATCCAGCCCACCTGTACCCCTCTCAGAGCATAGACTTTGGTAAGTTAAGGGACAGTCAGGAAGTTGGATCTGGCTCCTTTCCATGCATGAATCTTCAGCTCTAGTCTGTGCTTGAATACTTAGGGGTGTCCTGGAAGGCTGTGTAGGATCCATTTTCGATATCTCTTTGGTTTGACCAATGCCCAGCCTCCAGCAGCACCTAGAAGTAGGGGGAGCCCACAAGTACCACCCCCACTGTCTCCATGCAAATATCTCTTCTGCGCCTCCTGCATCAGGAGGGGACCTCTTCCTCCAGGGGAGATGGGCCATCACCACTAAATGACGACAGACAGATATGAAGGCATCACCTGGGACTCTGAATTAACTTGTAGCTCCGCATCTGGGACCAGATAGCTGTCAGATCTTCTATCAAATACACATTTAATGATCAGAAAACACCCTGTTTGAATGGGGGCAGGGCCTGTGGTGGAGTTGAGATTTCACTCTTGTGCACATTTAAGCAAACACATGAACTTTTCAGCTGCTAACTCGGCAAGTGTAAATATATCCCGCGTTCCATTTTTATTCCATTGGTGAAGCAGTGCCAGACCTAAAGGGAAATGGGGAACTGTCCCGCCAAGGACGGCAGAGGCCCCCTGCTCCTTTTCCTGTTGATGCTGTCACCATGGAGACCGAGCCAAGCTGCCCCTTC
Source organism: Canis lupus dingo (assembly GCF_003254725.2). Taxonomy (NCBI): domain Eukaryota; kingdom Metazoa; phylum Chordata; class Mammalia; order Carnivora; family Canidae; genus Canis; species Canis lupus. The sequence goes on along the minus strand of NC_064247.1, from coordinate 66,229,324 downwards.
CGATGCGCCAGTGGAAAGTTCACATTGGGCTCCAACCAGCTGCCTGAAAAGTACCCGCTCCGCTCAGCACAGTGCCCTCGGTGGTTTGTTCATCAGAGAATTTTCGGCTGCAGCCTTTGTGGGTGGGCAAGAATGCGCCTGTGAGGAGGACCAGCCATTTCCAGATTTAGGAAGGAAAACATTTTGCTGTCAGAGCACCTGGTGATCCCTGTTGGGTACAGTGCAAGCTGAATTTTCTCTGCCTCTTACCACTGAACTACAAAAGATGACCAAAGTCCTACTTGTAACCGCCCTGCACACTAGAAAAGCCCCGGGGAGTGGCTAGGGCAGTGGTCTTCAAACTGGGTTCCCAAGAACCCTCAAATGCCTCAAGGAGCCTGTGAGGAGAAGGGACTGGGGTGCCTGCTGTATACTGGGTTGGGTGACTTTGGGCAAACGAATCCCCTTCTCTATACCTCAGTTTTCTTCTCTGCAAAATGGAGGTGGTGGGGTGAAACAAAGCAAAGGCCATCTGGCAGGTATGCGCGTGCGTGTGCTGGGAAGAGTATGACCCGCCTACATGGTGTGTGCTCTGCAGCTTCCGGGAACTGGTGCCTCTCCCAGCTCCCCTCGGCTAATCTGGAACAAGTTAATCTTTCGTTTGCTTCAGGGCCATTTCCTTCCCGGACCCACACTGATCAGTGTTAGGCAATGGGTTTCTGTTTAGCATCTTCCTGGATTTAGGGTGAGGACATGCTCTAGAAAAGGAATGGTATACCTGCCAGGAACACCTGGGTGACAGGCTAAGTGTAGACCAAGTGACTTTGTTATTCCTAGTGATGGTCACGGTGATAAAACCATCAGTAGCTCCACCATCACCTGATCTTCTAACCCTCCCATCATCCCTACACCAGGGACTGTTACTGCCCCTCCCGTGCACATAGGGAAGCAGAAAGGCTAACTCCTCCCAGGATCCACAGCTTGGGCAGGCTGGGATTTGAATCCAGGCTACACGGCTAACACATTTGGTCACAGGTGTTTCCATACCAGTTTTAGCACCATGGGGCAGCTTGAGGGGCTATGTCAGCACCTCCTACTCTGTCCTCGGTTCCCCCCAAGACAGGGTTAATGAAGGGAATGGCGGTGGTGGCCCTAGATCCATGGTGCTGAGGGAGTCTGGAAATGACAGTCTGTTAGCTGGGCACCTTGCCCCTTTGCATAAAACCTGTATCCCTTTAGGAAGAATGGAGGTGAGTTGATTGATATTGATACTCCTTTTGACAGTCAAAGAATGATGCTGGTTTGCAGTTTGTGTCGTCTAACATTACTATGGCCCAGACTTCCCCACTGAGGGCCTTCTTGAGCTAGGCTGTGGTCTCACTTTCCCTTTGGGGACCACGATATTAAAAAGTACATCTGGAGGGAAGGTCAGGAGTATAGACACAGAGAGCTGTGTCTTTTCTGAAGGCAAGAAAAGTCTTGCAGTCCTCTTCATTCCCAAGTGGGGATCCAAATTCTCTGCAGTGATCCACTGGGATACCTTTCCTAGTTCAGTGTAGGATTGGGGGTGTGGAAAGGACCTTCATTCATGAGGGTTCAGCCACTAGGGTCCTGTTGTCCTTCAATACCCCCCTCCCCAACACGGAGTCCTCTGGGGCATTGAGGATCATGTCTAATGAGAAGGAAATTCTCCAGCACATCCTGTTCATTGAGAGAAGACAGCCCTTGTCACTTCAGAGAACATTCAGCAAGCCAAATTCACAGCTTTGGAATCCATTAGACATGCCAAGGAAACCCACTGTAATCGTCAGGCCTAGGAAAGTCCTCCTAAGGACACTGTAAAGAGGTCCCCAGTGGTTGTCCACTAGCTGGAGACATGCCCCTGCCTAAGAATATGTTTGTCCTTCTGTCTGGAAGCCACAGACCATTATGTCCCTGTCATGCTGCCCTGAAGACACACACGGCTCTGTACCTTCCTCTCCAGGTTGCCATGGAGCCAGGTCCGGACACTGTGCCCAAATTGGAGCCAGAAAATGCCAAGAGGCCTGACTCGTGAGACAGGAACTCTGATTTTTTCATTGCCTTAGCAGAGCAAGGAGGAACATGCCATGAAAGCAAGTCAGACCCCAGACACACTCTGTTGCATTTCCTTGTAAAACCCTCAACCTCCTCTTCCTAGGTGCAGTCTCCAAATATGGTATGGAAATTCATACTGTAGTCATTGGGCACCCTGATTTCCATAGCTGTACCTCCACCACAGAAGGGGCTCCCTATGGTCACAAAATTAAATTTTAAAAATCATGTATTTCTTATTGGAAATTGGGGTTTCCTCTCCATGCTGTTCTCACTATATGCAAGGAGACAGTCAAAGAGATACCACAGGTGGACCTATTTCTGAAGAGAATGTCACCCTTCTAACCAGGGACTTAGAAATCTGGAGGTGCCCCCCATTCGTTCATTGATTCAATAAATACATTGAGCATCTTTGCACCAGGTACTGTCCAAGACAATGAGGCATGGCAGGGAATGAGACAAATGCAGTCCCTGCCCTCAGGGAGCTTACATTCCAACAGCAAAGCGGTGTGTAGCACAATGCCAGGGAGAGGTAGTGCTCTGGAGGGGGTGTTTTTCTCAGCAAGAGTCTGTGAGCAGAGCAGACACATGGCCGTCTCGACAGCCAAAGATAAGTGAATCCACTGTATGATTCCAAACAGCAGTTTTCCTGAATGGGTTTAATGAGCAGAGTACAGACTGCTAACCACGAGAATGGTTAAATCTTTCTATGTTCATGATGTAGAAATGTAACGCACCCTAATCAATTCCATACTTGCATTACAGGGTCAGGGGAAGCCAAGGGATTGAGCTCGAAATGGAAAGACCTGGTATTATTTTTATTATAACATCTCCAGGAATGATAGATCGATTTCATCTCACTGACTTCCAGTAATTGGTACTGAATCCCAGATACTCCATGTCAAGAAGAAATATGACTCTAGCTGCAGATTCTGTGTAAGACAGTTAGTAAAAGCAAATGAGTAGAGCGTGCTCTGGCCCCAGGTCTAGACTGGCAGTCCCAACCATGATGATGAACCCTCTGCGGATCTCAACTTATTAGCAGAAATGTTTTAAAAATCTATGTATAAAATTAAAGCATATTTGTTAAACAAGGTACATATCTCAGAACCCTGCAGGAAGAGAAAGAGGTAGAATGGTGTCAAGTGCTAAAAATACCCTACAGACCCTCCTAATGTTTCACAATTTTCCAAAGGGTGGACCCATTGAGCTGATTAGAGACAGGAAGGGGATTAGGGGTGGCAAGTGTGTATGTTCCATTTCTAGAATTCAGATGCCAGTTTCTTTGTTAAGGGGAAAAAGTGTTTAAAATAGATAAATCACGGGCAGCCCAGGTGGCTCAGCAGTTTAGCACTGCCTTTAGTCCAGGGCATGATCCTGGAGACCTGGGATCGAGTCCCACATCAGGCTACATGCATGGAGCCTGCTTTTCCCTCTGCCTGTGTCTCTGCCTCTCTCTCTCTCTCTCTCTCTCTCTCTCTGTCTCTCATGAATAAATAAATAAAATCTTTAAAAATAAATAAAATAGATAAATCACAAGGAAAAAAGAAAAGTTATTGAATTTATGTTTTCGAGGTTACAACTCTCACAGCATTAACACTGTAGCACTTTTTTTTTAACACTGTAGCACTTTGATGTAGAAATGCTCCATGTGCTTTGTGTAGCTTGTCTGAAGTTGATAACTTCATCATCGCCATTGTCATCATTGTCATTACCAATATCACATTACTACTACCACCATCATCATCACCATCCTTATCACCACCATCACCACCACCACCACCATCACCACTACCACCATCATCATCACCATCATTATCACCACCACCATCATCATCACCACCACCATTACCACCACCACCATCATCACCATCACCTTCATCACCATCATCATCAAAACCATCATTACCACCATCATCATCACCACCATCACCAACATCATCACCATAATTATCATCATGGGTGTCATCATTATGATGACTATGATTAATGTCAACAAGAACCCAGAGTAACCATGCAATTCTAAAGCTGCGTGAGACATGTCAACAGGGGCAGGCCCAGCGGGGAACCTCATAAATGTGCACCTTTCTCTTTGGCTTCTCTTTACACAGTTATAGGTAACCAGGAGCCCAGCATTTTATGCACCAGCTGTAGCTTCACCTCTGTCCCCGAGTTCTACCCAGAGCCTGACCTTGCAAGTCAATTATGGCTGTTTGCATTGTGCTCGTGTGCTTCCAGCATCCACCCAGGCCCAGCTTTCAACAAAGGCTGGATTCCTGTGAACGCTATACTTTATTACCAGCTGGTTCCGATTAGAGATGAACCAGTAAAATGAGGAGTAATACAGTCGCAGTGTGTTCCTAAATGTAGCACTTTTCCATGTGTTTTGATTTACCAGTTGGCCAATAAAACCCAGCCCTTCAACAAGGTGGATGCCATACCTCACATGTTTTGCTTATTTTGGTAATGCAGCCTTTTAGAGATTGAAAAAAGAGAGGGGTGACTTAGGTGTGATAATATCTCCCAGAGTGTGTGTATGCACGCAAGAGAGTTTGTGTAGGAGTGTGAATTTTGTTTGTGAGTGTGCAAATGCATGTGGGTGCAAATATGTGAGTGGCACGTGAGTGTAGGTGTGTCTGTGTGAGCGTGTGTGATGTATTGGGGCAGCAGGTCAGAAGCTAGGTCTCTCTGGCAGGGTATTAGGCAGTGATTCAGAGCACCAGGGTCTCTATACGGACACCCGCTGTCAGCGCCCTTGGTAAAGAGTGCAAGAAAAATACGCAACATGGATGTCTCCTCCCTTGTTTCCAAGTGGGCCCTCCTCTCCTAAACATCTATCTTCCACCTGCTGTTGGATGCCACCTGAAGGCAACTGTGACCCAGCAGCTGGCATCGTCCTTGTACTGCATGGAGACGTTGACCCTTCACGTTGCCAACTTTCACGTGAAGTAGAGAAGAGGCCTGGGAGACCCTCTTTGGGGAATCTAGCTCAAATGAAGGATGGTGCCTTAACCATGAGGAAATTTGCACAACTAGGATGCTTTGGTACAACTCAGAAGACCCCAACTCAGTCTAGAGCAGGAGCAGGAGATCAGGTGATGGGACGAAGACACTTAGGCCAGCAGAGTCCCTGTGCCCCCTGCTCCTTGTGTTTGCACTTCTATTCCCTGGGGCAGCCCGCTCCCGAGATGCACTGTCCACAGGGAATCCCCACCAATTCCCTGGGCTGGGCTAGCATTCAGCTGGTGCTCAGCATGTGTTTGTGTGCTGAGTGCAGGATAGGGGAGGGCGTGAGGAGAGTCCTGGGGATGTTTTCTGTGGGAGCTGATTTGAGTTGGTGTTGTGGATTCTTGTTGGGGAGAGAAAGGGTGGTTTTAAGTGAGACTCAGACTTGGGTAGTATTGGAATCACAAACTGGAAGGAAACTCAGAGACCATCCAGCGTGGTCTCCTGCAAAACAACAAACACTACACCTTTAAGAATGGGGCATTTCAAGCTATAATCTGTCCATCATTCATTCATTCATTCGTCTATTTATTCAGAAACAATGCTACAGTGATGAATAATACCAGTCTTGGCCCTCATGGAGTTTTTCCTTGAAACAGAGGAAAACAGAGAATCAGCAAATCAATAGGTCAACCAGCAGGAGACACCATTAAAGGTTGTGGTGGGCCTGGGAAGCAATGGAGAGCTATATGGGGGTGGTCCGGGGAGGTGTCTGGGAAAGTAATGATTGAGCCAAACCTTCGGGAAGCCATGGGAGGAGCAGTCACACAGCAGCAAAGGCAGAGGTGACTCCCAGGTGCTCCCAGGTAGCAAACCACCGAGTGAGAGTCAACTTCTCTGGAATTTTCGATCCAGAACATCTCAGGCCTCTAGGTGTGTGGGTGGTTATGGCCCCCAGGCAGACATGGGACTGGGGAAGTCATCAGGCACTTTGGTTTGTTTGAACACGACTGCCCATTAAAATGTAATAATGCAGGCTTTTTCTCCATTTCTCTTAAACTTAGCAAGTTTTTGCTGGCATACAGGGAAGGAAAATCAATCCAGTACAAATATTCCTTACTTGTAATTTTGCAGAAAGACAATGTGCAGAGGAAATGTCCAGTTGCTTCCTCTTCCAAAGGGTCACTGCAGCGGTGTGAACCCATCTCTCATCTGATCACAGCGTTCTCCTGGCCCGAAAGTGGCACTTGGCTGCATTGTCACTTTTGGTAGAAGAATGGAAATACAGTCAATCTCGCCACCAGGCCAATCTATCAAAAGAGAGTACTTTATTGTTGTAAGGTAGTTCAAAGGCGGGTGGAAAAAAATCCCTATAAAAGCAGGCAGGAGTTTATTAAAACCCCCCAGAGTATAAAGGTGCAGATGCAGCAGTTTGGTCCTGGGCGTGGTTCCTGGGCAAATTTCTTTCTGCTCCTACACGGAGAGCTTTCAGTGGATGGAAGCACCGAGCTGACAGAGCGAGCCAAAGTTCTTGGGTGGTGTGAGCAAACCTTGCCCTACACCTCCCAGCAAATGGGACCGCATCCTGGGAGAAGGCTGTGTGTTATGTCTACACAAGGACTGCTTTGATTTTGTGCCATTGCTGGTAGGACAGCCATTACCCAAAAGCTGAGGGTGAGGCTTTCCAACATTGTGTTGGATGGCCTGTGAGTAATGCCGGCCTGATGTGTGTCAGGCAAGGAACAAAGCTGGGGACTCAAGCACCCTGCCTTGAGTGATCCATGCTGGGGGAGCAGGGAACTTTCTCTGGGGAAGGTGGTACCTGGGCTGGTTCACTGTCATCTCTGTTGTTTTACTCCATTACAAACATTTCCTATTGAAAGCTTAGAAAATAAAAATGAAAAAAAAGAACAGAGAGATCACTCAAAATTATGATGCTCCTATAATTTATTATCCAAACTGGGACTTTTTGCAGTGAGAGGGGGTGCTGTGAATAATGACACCAGGAGATGCCAGGCATAAACCAAGGCTGATTGGGGTCAATGGGATATGGGGGCACCTTATTTTTAATGCTGCCCCCAGGGATGACCTTTGCCCTTCTGCAGCCCTGGTAATGGAGGATCAATTCTGCTTCTGCTTGAATTCTTAATAATTTTCCAGCCAAGCGCCATGTTTATGCCATGATCCTTATAAGAGAATATAATCAGCATAGGGAATTTTGAGAAAGAAGTCAAGTGCCTGGGTATATGGGGTATGTGGACCTCCATGCCTGTGCCTCACTGGGGTGACAGCTAGGTAAGTAGCAATATACTAAAATTTTAGGTCTTAGCAGTCAAGCTTATCTCCCACTGAAGGGCTACTGTCAAACACTAACCAGAGGGTGGTTCCCTGATACCTCCTTTCATTGCCTCCATCAGATGACATTTGTACCTATTGATGGTGATGCTGCTGCTGCTGGTGATAATGATGGTGGTGGTGGTGATGATGGTGATGTTGATGATGGTGGTGGTGATGACAACAGTGGTGATGACAGTGATGGTGGTGATGATGGTGGTGATCATGGTGATCATGATGATGACAGTGATGATGAGGATGAGAATGATGATGGTGATAATGAACACTTACATGGAACCACAGGTGGCAGCCCCTGGGCTAAGCCATTTGGCTCCCATAACTGCCCTGTGGATGAGGAACGCAGTTACATCCATTTTACAGATGAGGAAGCTGAGCCCTAAAGAGTGAAGTCCCTTGTCCAGTCTCAAGAGAGACATTTCAGAAAAGCTCATTCTGGGAGTAGCAAGACAGAGGAGTTAAAATAAAAGGTTTCGTTCTTTAGAAGCAGTAAAGAGAACCATAAAAACTTGTTTTAGCTCATTTGGAAATGAAGGTCAGTACGGTCTCCTTCCCTTTTCTTTTCTTTCTTTCTTCCCTTTCTATGTATTTATTTTTAAATATTTGAGCCTCCATTTGACTGACGGTGTGTGAAAAATATTTGTCCCTTTCGAGGTGTGTATTCACCCTGGAAAACTGGCTGTCATCCAAATATGTAGTCAGCTGTCACCGTCAACTAAGGATCCACAGCCCCAAAACAGAACACAGCGAGGTATTGTTCATTTGTTGAAGACCCTTTAACACTCACACTGTTTACTTCACTGCTTTTTCTTTGTTTATTGGACCAAAAAAAAAAAAAAAAAAAAAAAAGCCAGCACAAACACAATGAAAAACAGACAAGACAGATGGAGTGCACTGAGAATTTTCCATAGGTGCTTAGTGTCTTCTGATGGCGGGCAGTGAGAGGAGGTGGAGGAGGAAGGTTCTCTGTGGTCAGCACACAACCGGAGGGCGTTGGAGAAATCGGGTCTGCACCTGGGGATGCAGGACACCTGCTCGGAGTGCCAGGTGGGGCAGGCCATGGGGATTCTTCTGAAACCCTCATGGCCCCTCAGGAAGACACTATGCCAGGTGCCAAGGGTAAAAATGGGAGGGGGGGCACTGAAATCCGGAGACCAGAGGAACTTCAATCAGGCAGTTACATGCCATGTCGAATGTGCTGTGATGGGGGTACAGCAGAGACCATTCTGTTTTATTTTCCTTTTCCTGAGCTCACATAAGAGATTCATATGTTTTCCCACCTGCATCCCAGTTAGGTTGGGGGCTAGTGATTAGTCTGGATAATGGACTGTGGACAGCAACCATGTGGCACTTTGGGTCAGGGGCAGTTGACAGCAGCAGTGAGTTCTCGACACTCTCTACCTCTCCCTGTGTCCAGAAGGGAGGCCTCCATCAGCCTGGGTCCCTAACTGATGATGGGGAAAGGGAACCCCACTGAACTTTTTTTGAATATGTAATCCAAGTGAGAAACAGACCTTGATGTGTGAAGCCATCAAGGTTTCAGGGTTAGTTTGTTACTCGCCTATCCTGGCTGACACGAAGGAGCAACCAATCACATGTGCTTTGGGGCACCGGGAAAGGGTAGTGGGAGGAGATGGTGGTCAGCAAAGGCATCTTCTGGAGGTAAGGGGGACAACCGAGCTATTACGGAGCTGTCCAGGTGACAGTGGAGGAAGAGCATTCCAGGCAGAGGGAACAGCATGGGGGAAACCCAAAGGCAGGAAACTGTGCATCTCTAAGAACATGCAGAAGGGTCCAAAGTGAAGGGAGTGGAGGAGCAAGTGCAACTTCCAGGTGAAAGGAGCTGCGACCTTGAATATCACACTAAGGGGTTCGGGCTTCATTGCATGTCTCACCTCGGCTTAGGCTACCAGAACACGGCACCGCAGACTGGGCGGCTTCAACACACGTGTATTTCTAGCAGCTCTGGTGGCTAAAGTATAAAATCCAGGTGCCAGACAACCTGGTGCTAGTGACAACCGCCTGGTTTGTAGACAGTCGCCTTCCCCACCATGTCCTCACTTGGTCTCTCTTCCTCCTCTTAGAGGGAAATGATCCTATCAAGAGGCCCCACCCTCATGATACCCCATCTTGTTACCTCTCAGGGGCCCTTCTTCAAATATCATCACTCAGGGGTGGGAGGAGGTCAGGGCTTCAGCACTGGAACTGGGTTCGGGGCACAATTCTACAGCCTCATGTGAACCAGGGAGGTCACCAAGACTGTCTTAGGAGCTGAGTGACAAAAATCACCTTGCATGTTGGTAGATCATGTTAGCCCCACCAGTGGCTTGGAGATGGAAAAGAACAAAGCCAGAGGGGGAAAACCCAATTTCCTCCTTCTACCCATCAGTGCATATATTTAATGCTATTTACAGAGGACCTACTATGTGCCCAGCACTGTGTCAGGCACTGAGGAGACAGCAATGAGCAACACTGACCCCCATCTTCAAGGCACTCACAGAGACACACGTGGGGGTGAGGCTAGCCTGTGTTCCTCTCCGTGTGTGAGTGGTACGTTGACAAAATGTTCACACTTTAGGCAATTCATATTCCAAATAGAAGTGGGACAACACATCCAGGGATATTCCCTGGAAAAGGTGGGATGGGATCACTCCACCTCATGCCCAAGAGCCATCCTCCCCAGCGTCTGCCCACGGTGCCAGCTCCCAGATGACGTGTGCCAGGGTCCATGAAGCACTTCCCACTGTGAGCAGATAACATGTTTGGAACATGTAAATTGGTCTATGCTTGTAATAATGTGTTTTAAGAAAAAAATGGACATGACTGACAGGAATCATTGTATCTTCTGGGGTACATTGAATTAAAACATCAAGAGGAAGGTGTCACATCAAAGTTGATTCCAGGAAAACATTTATCAAAATCATAACCAAGGTGTTGCATGAAGGAAAGGTAGTTACGTCACGGTTCTGGGAAGACAGTGCCCAACTAGCTGGAGACGGGAACTGCTGGCCGTGCAGGAGAAGCGCTGGCTCTTGGATCTGTGGTCATCATTTTCTTGCCATGAAATTAGAATAAAAATTCTCTGATCACCAGGTGGTCATATGCTATCACTATTGCTGTTAACTTTTGTTGCCCAGACTGGAGCCACTTTCAAAATTCATCTTGCAGGGTGTCTGAGGGAGATTCCCTACCCTTGGATAACAGGACAAAAAAAAAAAAAAAAAAAAGAGAGAGAGAGAGAGAGAGAAGACCCAAAGTTGGAAGATGCAGGTTGCCCTGTGAGTGGTGGTTCTCAGACAAGCAGGTAAAAGCAAGTGTGGGAATTCTCTGAGAACTGGGGAGTCGGGTTAGCGGCATTGCGGTCTGCCCTGGGCATGGTTGTCCACGGTGCCTGGGAAGGTCACTGTCTGCTGCAGGGGCCACACTTTCGGTCAACCCCGGCCCCGTGGCCACTGCAGAACCCACCAATGCACCCTGTGCAATGCGGGGCTGTGCACCCTCCCCTGGCTCTCACCTCAGCTGTACCCATGGAAGGTACAGATGTCATCACTTCTCAGTGTTTATTTATGGCTTTTTCCATTGTAAGTGCAGCCAGCTATCAGACCAGACACATTCTGCTTTTTAAAATTGAGCCTGCTTTGTGACTCCGACGTTGAAATGGGATCTAAGGGGAGGGCTCATATCTGCGTTGACACAGAAGTGCCAATTGTGTCTCTTTGATGACAAGATAAAAACGGTTTTCAAAACAGGGGAGAAAGTACATACAAAGCAGAGGTGGGGTCCCCTTGCTGCAGAGGCTCCTGGGGAAGTGGCCACCGAGTCCTGGCCTGCATAAGGTGAAGGGACTTCGTGACCACCTGGCAAAAAGTCTTGACCATCCTCTTCTCAGTGACCTATTTACGATGCCCACTGCACACCTGCACTCCCCATGCACACTCCCTCCCCCCCCCCGTTCTATTTTTCTCCCTGTATGACTGTACACTCACTTTACCTCTGAATCGTCTCACCTCCCTCTGGCACCCGAGCTCCCCTGGGGCAGGCATCTGTTCCGTTTTGCCCCCGCCTGTACCCCAGTGCCTGGACGAGAGACCTCAACCGGGCGGGGTTTGCCTGCTTCTAGACTCTGCACCCATGAACTCCGATGGCATGGACTCTTCATGTCTGGCTTAGTTTGCTCAGCACACTGTTTGGTTGTGGATCACTCATTCTCGTTGCTGTTTTAGGCTCCATTCTACAAATATACTGTGTTTATCCATTGCACGGTGCTGTGCATTGTGAGGTCTTCCCAGATTGGGGTTAGTACAGATGTGCGGCAGAGAACGTGCCAGTCCTCGGGTGCTGGGATTTAGATCGTTAAGCCTGCTGCTTGGACAAAGGGTTGCACCAGTGCGGGTGGATGAAAGCCCCTGCCCCCCTTTCCCAGTAGGTCCTGCTCAGCTGAGGCACCCCTTTATGTAAGTTAGAAGGTATGTCCACACTTTCAGAGGATACCCATTGCCGAAAATAATGACATGGCAAATGCAAGAGGAGCCACATGCTCGCATTGGGACTGTGCAAGCCCAAAACCAGGGGGTGCACCACTGCACTGTTCATAGACCACCTGCCCTCGGTGGCTTCTTGTGCCCCAAAAGGCCGAGGCAGTTAATTGCAACTGGAGACCTGGCAGCCGATGCCCTCTGCCCTTCGTGTCAAAGGGGAAGGTGGCAGAGGGAGCAATGAAGAGGCCGGTTCTGGGCCCAGTGTGGGGAGAGCCATGGCCCTCCCTGGAAGGACAAGCTTCTACCAAAACCCTCCCCAGGGAGAGCCTGTCCCCCAGAGGTCACACCCTGGAACCCCACCACCACCACCACTACCACCATCAGCTTCTGCCACATTCCCTTATTTGGTTTTATTTCCATTTTTAATTCGAGCCAAAATTTCCAAAAACAAGAGCTTTCACCAGCCGTTTCCTGCTTTGACTTCTCTCAAAGCACAAGACGATGGGGCCGCCCCAGCCCTGCATTTCACGGTGGCCACAGCAGGCAGGGCTGAGCATCGGCTGCCGACGGATGCTTTCTATCGATAGTGGGGTAATTTCCCAAACATAAAATTGCTTGATGCCCCTGGCACACGTGCCTGAACCTCATGTGGACTCAATTCTAGGTGTTTGACAGGAGAGGCAGGAACAGGGGCAGAGAGAGAGAGGGAGAGAGAATGACTCGGGAGCAGTGAAGGCCGTTAGGGCTGCTGTGTCACTCAGGGGATCTTACGGAGGTGAGACCAGAACCCAGCCCCCGGGGGGCCACGGGAAAGAGCGTCCTGCACCAGAGAAGGCTGCAGGAGGCCCTGCTCGCGGGGGTGCTGTGCGCCAGGACCTCTCCGCACGGGCCAGTTACGGCCGCCCCAGCGCAGAGTGGCATCACCTGTGCATGATTTCACTGTTCTTTCGAGGAGTGTTTTTTTCTGTTCTCTTCTTAACTGGGGGCCTGTGTGCCCATGTTAGGTGCCTGCTCAAGTGACAACTCTGTTGAATGACATGCAATGTGGTTTTTGGCCAAGCTTCTGTATCCCAGGCTGACCCTGTGCCGGGATGTCCCCTGGTTCACACTCCCTGCAAGCTGAAGTGTCCCCACTCTGTCCCAGAGCATTGTCAGGCCCCAGGGGAGGAGGAAAGCCACAGTGGAGCCCCGTCTGCCCACCCAGCCTCCCTTCTTCCTTCCCTCCCATCTTGCCCCTACTCGGTGAGCAAACATCAATGAGCAGGAACCCCCATGAATCTTGGCTGAGAGGGATCCAAATGAATAAAAAGGGAGCTCTGGCCTCTGCCCTCAGAGAGGACACAGACACATGTGTGGTGGGGACCCACCTCTGTGCTATGTCCCTGTCCCCTCCACTCAGTGTGGGGCCAGGGTCCCCTTGCCCCTGTGCAGGGCCCCCAGGCCTTATCAGGAGAGCCCACCCTCCACCCCAAGTCTGCATTGGGCAAACCCTGGAGTGGCTACTCCAGAGCCTGAGAACACCCCTCGGACCATGATGCCTGTTGGTGACCCCAGGCTGGGCAGCTAGAAGGTTCACAAGGAGCTTGCAAGGACCTCATGGCATCTAGCAAGCGGGCCTTCCAGTCCATGTCTCAGTGGACTTTCGACCTTCTTGGTTGATCCCGACAGGACACCTTCCCTCCTGCTGTCAAAGTCCCCAAAAGCACAGGAGGGAAAGAACCAGAGCCTGTGGCCTCTGTTTGTCCTCCCCTGCCGCACCCTGCCTCTGCTCTGCCCCAGCCCGGGCTCTGTGCTGCCCGTAGGTGGACGCCCTGTGGGGAATGGTGACCTGGCAGCGTAAAATGGTCCGGATCCCCTTCCCTGGCCCATGTCCCTTCCCGCCGTTGAGATAGGAATAACACCATGGGGATGATACTCCTACAGCCGTCTAAGGACTGGGACATGATGTGCCCTGCCTTGTTTTAGGGAACTCTCAGAAATGTGAAGAAAGGGTGTCACTGGCCACAGGAGTCTGGTTTTGCTCTGCTTTCAGCACCGGGCAGTGACATTCCAGGTCAGTTGGTATCCTGAGGCTGAGGGACGCTTGGGTGAGGCCTGGTCACTGCTAAGAGTATGTCCTGGAGTGCCACTCACCTCTCCCCGGGCCTTGGGTCTGTGGTCATCAAAGACGAGGTGTGGACGAGCTTGGGATGTGACACCGTGTGGCCATGGAACCTGTGGGACCAGCTGTCAGTCCTCAAATGTTGTTAGCGTGTTCCCACAGGTCCTCGGGGGCAGAGGGGGCAGGTTGTGGTGCCCATGTGATGGGCCAAGAGGCAGTGCCACACCGGGCTGTGTCAATCCGGTTAGCTCTTTTCAAAAGCATCTGGACAGTATTTATCAAATACTTAAACTCACTTTGCCAATAATTTCCACTTCTAGCAATTTCCCCGATGAATCTAATCAAGCATCTGCCCTTCCCTGGTGGGGGTTTGCTCTGGCTCTGGTCACGCTCGCAGACAGGGGCCCAACACGGCAGGGAGAGGCACAGGGCTCTGCCTGTGTTTGGGGACATGGCCGCAGCGCGCAGCCAGGCACAGAGCACAGAGCAGGTGCCAAGAGTGGGATGACAGACTAGAGGAATCCCCACTGCCCAGCTTCGGAGTGTGAGGTGCGGGGACACGACACGACCTACCCGAGGCCAGCTGGCCCATGAAAGGGGCTGGCTTGGGGCAGTTACACCGTGTCCCTAGGACAGGTGTCAGGGATGCAGAGCCGGCCACCTTACGAAATGCTTTATGGTGACACCCCATTCGCCTCGACGGGGGCTAGGGTGGGAAGGCTATGGCTTTGGGGACAGCATTGCGCTCCGAGACCTCTTCCACTTCCCAGTGGCCACCAGGAACAGCTCTCATTGCGCTAAGGAGCCGCCAGGCTCAGACCCCCACTACGTCCCTCCTGCGTGGACAGACTCGTGTGGGTTCCAGCAGCTCCGAAGCTTAGCAAAGCCAGTTCACCGGAGGCCAGACACTCCCCGTCTTCAGCGTGTCCCCTCCCCCTCCCCCTCCCCCTCCTCCTCCGCCCCAGACACGCGGGGTATGGACGACGTAGATCCCCGCATTTCCGGCGCTGCACAATCGGTTCATTCCTGGGTCCTTACTGTCGGGCCGGCACTCCTCTCGCCCGAGTCGGCTGGCCTACTCCCCTCCCCACGGCGACGCGACGGCCGCTGTTTACTCGGAGCCGAGAACGTCAGAGAAGGAGTCCTTGTCTTGAGGGGCTCCCAGCGCCTGACACCCGTGAACCTCCTCAAAGTAGGGGGCTGAGCGCCGATGCCTTCCTGGGGATGCGGGCCCTGTCCTTTCTCTAACGTGCTCACACTCACACACACACTCAGCACATTCACACGGGGATACACAACATTCATGCTCACACCCACGCGCTTACACACACTCAGCTGCACTCACAAATTCAAACTCACATACTCTCACACTCACAAGGTGACACACACACTCATGCTCACACATCCCACACACTCACATTACACACCCCACACTCACACACTCATACGGCACACCCACCCACTCACAGTCTCCACAGACACCCACACTCACACATTCACACTACACGTCCACCCTCCACACTGTTACACTCACTTCATACCCACACACAGACACTGCACACCCACCCACCCACATTCTCACACTCATACTACACACACTGTCACACTCACACACCACACACCCACCCCCGCATACACTCTCACATACATACGTACACCCCCCACACTCTCACACTTACACTACACACCCATCCCCCACACTCTCACACACTCACATCACACACACACTCTCACACAGACAACAAAGACTACTGTCTCTCCCTGTGGTGGGTTTTCCCCTAATTCCCTCGAACTTTCCCATTTATTTCCTGTCCTTGGGAAAGGGAATTTCTGAATCCTTCTGGGGTTTCTCATTAAGATCCTGACAAATGGGAGAACAAGGAGGATTCGAAGCCCACCACATCACCAAATATGGATAAAAATGTGCCCTTTCCCCTCCCGGCCCCCCAGCACGACCAGAGCACTACCTACGCCCCAGAGGGCTGTTCCTCAGGCCCGTCTTCCCCCAGCTCCCCACAAACGCTGAAGGGGCCGGGTGGCCACACAGACTTCCCCGTGAAACCCAAGATGCACAGGGATTGCCCTTTCAACACAATGCGGGGCTTTCTTTCGAGCCGGCCTGACCCGTCTGCGCTGCTCCTGCCTTCACCGTGATTGACAGCGCCCCTGGGCCCCCCGGGTGAGGCCTCCACTGGGGCTGTGGCCTTTGCTGGGGTTTAGAGGCCCCCCAACAGATTATCAGGATGGTCCCGTGGGGACCAATCTTTCAGGTTTTCCTGTCACGGATTCCTACCTCCTTCTTGGGACACGGCCGCGGGGCTGAGAGCGGCAGGGCTCGTCCCCCCGTGTGGCCCCCAAGGACTCATCCCCGAGCCGGCTCCTCTCTCCATCAAGCACACATACCACCGCCAGCAGCGTCCCTCATTTTTCATCCCTGGGGCTCCCTGACAGCGGGGGGACAAGGCCGAGAGCCGCGGATGAGGGTGTGGCCTCAGCTCCCCCAACTGGGGCCGTGACTGTCTGTGAAAAACGAGCCCTGCTGTCGGTGGGCATACAACTGTGGCCCTATACTCCCCCTGCAGCTGCTGGCCTTCCTGGACGGGGAGCCCTCTGCCCAGCCGCCCGAGAACAGGGCGGGGTGCACAGCCGTTGGGGGCGCCCCGTGGAGCCCCTGTGAGGGGTCGGGCTGTGTGGCCCAGCTCCCACGTGGGGTCTCCGGGGATACTCTCAGCTAGGCCAGGAGGACTCCTCAGTGCCACCCTGCAGATGGGGAAATTGAGACCCGAGGGGCCACTAGCAGGGAGCTGCTGGCCTGGGACTCTGTCTTCAACCCGCAAACCCTGTCTCGTCCATAGTCCCCAAGAATCCCTATACTCCCAGGAGATATCTCACAGTGGCAATGAAGAGTGTGAGCGATGCCAGTTGAAAGGCCTAGACTGTGTGCATGGCCTGCAAGTCCCGCTGCGCGTATCTGCTCCTTCACCCTGCTGCCCTGCCCACTGGCCCTCTTGTCTCCCAGCACACACACCTGCCTGCCACCTGCTTCCAGGGCTGCCCATTCCTTCCAGCTAGGTCCCTGTCCACGTGCCACTGAGGGCCCTTCCCATCCACTTGGGCCAAAATCATGGAGCCTACCACCATCACCATCTGCCTTCTTAGTCGCTAATCCTCTTTAGGTCACTTGCTTCTGGCCAGCTCTCATGAATGGGCTTGTTTCCTTGCTTAAGGAGTCTTTCTACTACTGGACTGTGAGTTTACAGGTCAGGATTTGCGTAGATCGAGTCCACTCATGTATCTCCAGGCCCTAGAACGGTGCCTGGGATGCTACAGGAGCTCAGTGAGCAGCTGATGAATGAACAGACAGGTAAGGAAGAAAGGAAGGACCCGCGGGGTGTGTGCTCCCGAGCTTTCTGCAGGGACAGCTCCATAATGGCCCTCCTGCTCACGGTGGCTCTCCTTCCCGCCCATCGCCTCCCCACCAACCCCCATCCCCACGCCAGGAACCCACTCCTGCCTCTGAAGCCATTGTGTACGACCTTCCCGACGCCCACCCTCCCAGCTACAGCCCACCGGCTCCAGAGAGCCCCTGACTTGAACTGGGCAGAAGAGAAATTGGTACTCCTGCCCTGGAAATTGGAACTGAGATCAAGAAGGTTCATCTCGCTTTGTGCTGCTGGGTACATACTGTTGTGAAAATGTTTCCCAGGAATAGAGGGAATGGGCTGAAGGAGGACGATCAATGAAGGAAAACACAAGCTAGAAAAAAAGCGAAGGGTAATGGGGGGGTGGGAAGACTGAGAAGTCCTACATACCCCTGGGACCTGGCCCCAGCCCATCCACAGCATTCTTATAAATTCCCTCTGTGTCGCTTAAGCTACAACCAGCTGGCCTGTCTTTCCTGCCAACAAGCACCTAGCTCAGGTGGCAGGATCCTCTTCCACGCAGCCCGTCCTCCTGCCCCTTGCCTTGCACCAGTGTATGGAACAGGACAAGGGTGTCCTGGCAGACTTTCCTGATTTCCATGTGCTCAGGGAAACCCGACTTGCACACATGCTTGTCAGGATGCCCGTGCACTGATCCTATGGGCCCTTTGAGCACCTCTCTCTGCCAGGCACCCAGCTTGTGCTGGAGACATATCAATGAGCAGACAGGCAAACTCTCAGCTCTTGCGGGGTTTGCATCCTGTTGGGAGAGGAGTAACTTCATAAACGCCTCAAAATAAAAACCAGGTAATATTCTGTAAGTATGATGGAGGAACCCAGGGGCAGGAGAGGGATTGCCCTCCTATAAATAGGGCCTTCTGCACTGGTGTCACTGAAAATGTGGAACTTTGAATAAAAGTTCCAAGAAGTGAGGGAAGAATTCAAGTTCCAGGTGGGAGCACTAAGTGCAAAGGCCCTGGGGTAGACCGTGCCCGCTGAGAAACAAAGAGCCAGCCTGCTGGGGTGGGAGGTAGTGAGCAGTGTAGGGGGGAGTGTGGGGGGTCTAGAATGAAAAGAGGGAGCTGGCAGGGGCTGCAGGGGATAATCTGGGGAGGCCATTTGCCAACTGTGTGCATGAATGATTTAGACCTCACAGAATTTGGGGTGTAAAGTCAGAGGAATTTATGGCCACACAGCCACGATGTGGAATGTATGAACAAGCCCAGTGGTTTAAACTAAGTATTGTTGAGAAGCAGTTGCCCTGTGTTACATTCCACTGGCATCCCCAGCAGGGTGGGGGTGAGTGCTGATGGTAATGGGGTTTCCCTTAGGGATGATGGAAATGTTCTAGAATCATAGAGGTGACGGATGCACAACACACTGTGAACATATTACGCCATGAAACCGCTCACTCTAGCTCGGTTAACATGGCGACCTCTACGTTAAGTGTATTTTACCACAGTCAGAATAAAAGTGATGGCCTATCTCGGGCCCCTTTGGGACAGTCGCATTGTCCCCTGCCCCTTCGTGCCATCTGTTGGCATATTTACGAATGGGCTTGAACTCTCATCAAGGTTTTCAGGAATTTACCTCAAGGAGAATGTCTAAGAATGGCCCGGTGGGGCTTTTTCCAAGTGTCCTGTTCAGGTGTGCAGGCCAACGGGGAGAATTTACCGACTGCTGGCATCAGGGAAATGCCTCCAAGGTCACCCCAAACGTGTCGGGCACCTGGCTAGATCAATGCCTTGCCCGCATGGAAGCTCCAAGAAGGTGAACTAATAACAATAAATAGCTATTTGGTTACCTTTTACGGACACATTTGGACTGCATTTCAGGCAATTTTATGGGCAAATGCTATTTTGAGCGTTCCCAAATTCCCAAATTGCACGTGAAGCATCTGCAGCATGAACATCTGGAATTTATGCTTGCAGCTCCTTATACATTCTGGGACGTAAATCTGGACCTGTCCCGAGACCCCAGTGTGCTTTACCAATAGGTAAGACAGGCCCACCCCAC
Organism: Canis lupus dingo; assembly: GCF_003254725.2. Lineage (NCBI taxonomy): Eukaryota > Metazoa > Chordata > Mammalia > Carnivora > Canidae > Canis > Canis lupus. The sequence goes on along the minus strand of NC_064247.1, from coordinate 66,209,957 downwards.
ATTGTCCCCATGTCCACAAGACAAGGGTGCCCATGGAAGCTGAGGCACACAGTGTGGCAGCTGGGGCCACACCAGCTCTAGGGAAGCCATGTCTATCCCTATGGCTGTGGCTGTGCTCTTCCTCTCCCTAATTTTAAGGCTGACCTGTCCTAGGTGGGCATAGGAGGACTCATGCCACCAACTTTCTTGCTCATCCGAAGCTCCCAGCCGGCTGGGCTCAATGTGGGCAGAGTGTTCTCAGCCCTGACAGCTTCCCAGGGACTGCCCATTGCATGAGGGTGCAGAGCAGGCTCGTGGCCAGGACGGCCTGGGCTGACTCCAGCTGACCTGCCCTCATCCTACCTGAACGGAACCCCATCTGTGTCCTTTGTTGAACGTCCCTCTACCACTTAGCACTGTGTCTGGGACATGATACATGTTCTACCATTGGCGCATCAACACTTTTTAATAAATTCTCAAACAACTGAATGAATGAAGAATGTCATCTTGTAGGCACAGTCAGTGGATGTGAGGCCAGAGAAGTAACTTGCCACGGGATGGCCCCTCGACATCCGTCTGTCATCTTCCTTGTGTGTTGGTGTACAGCCTGCAGTCTCACAGCAAAAGTCTGCTGCGTAAGCAACTTTCAAAGCGTGTGCATCACCCTGTCTTCACGCCTGTCGCTTTGAACACACACTTTCTGTGATCACAAGTGTATATGTGTTTTTCTGCTTTTTATGTCAATGTCTTATTATTTACATTTTTTTCAAGTTTCTATAGGATCTTAAACTAGCTGCTAAATAACCGTATTTTATTGTTTCAGATCCTGATAACCGTATTCTTTACTATAGAACAGGTGGCCAGCAAACTGTGGCCTGGGGGCCAAATCCTGCCTGCTGCCTTGTTTTGTAAATAAAGTTTTATTGGAGCATAGTCAACGCTCATTCCCTTACATACTGTCTGTGGCTGCTTGCATGCTGCCGGGGCAGAGTTGAGTGGTTGTGACAGAGACCATATGTATGTGGCCCAAAGACTCAAAATATTTGCCATTTGATCTTTTAAGAAAAATTTCACCAACCCCTATCGTAGGACATTTAGATATTTTCCAGGCAGTTAGATAATCTAGCAGCGAATATCTTTGTACATTTGTCTTTTGACTTTCAATGTAAACTTTCCTTGGTATAAAATCTTAAAAATGGAATTAGTCGAGTACAGAGAATGAACATTTTTTTTTTGCAATGGTTTGTATTTCCCTGTATTGACATTCATGTTGCATAAAATTTATTAGGCTATCAAGATTCAGGGAAAGCTCTTGTTTCACGACAATCAGGCTCTGAATGTTAATGTTTAGAATGTCACAGGCTAACATAGGAAGTACAGCAATGATACTTGAGAGCTTCCTTAATTTCATTACTTGGAATATCTAGTGACCAGACTTACGTTTTGGTGGCCTTTTGACTTTCCCAAAAGTCCAATAGGAGTGAAGTTATGGGGAACTTTTTTTTATAAGAGATCCCCGAACACCTTAACTTGCCATGAAAAGTCACTTCTACGGAAGAGGGACAGCTGGGAAGAGAAAAGAGCTCATTTCATTTTTGTGGGGACCAAGATTTCACTGGGAAGCATCCCCTCAGGGTTAATTAAGTCTGTTGATTAACAAGGGGAAGACTAGGGATCCTTGGGTGGCTCAGCAGTTTGGAGTCTGCCTTCAGCGCAGGATGTGATCCTGGAGTCCCGGGATCGAGTCCCGCATCAGGCTTCCTGCATGGAGCTTGCTTCTCCCTCTGCCTGTGTCTCTGCCTATCTCTCTCTCCCTCTCTCTGTCTCTCTCTCTCTCATGAATAAATTAAAAAAATCTTTTTTTAAAAAAAGCAGAAGACTAACAAGATTAGAGCCTAGGAACCCTCTGCTTTGGAAATGTGGGATTTCCTCCCCAGCCTGTTGATTGTAACCTCCCAGGGAAACTCCAGAAGAAAGTGGCTCTAAACGGACCCCATCCAGCCTCAGATTGGAGCCTTGGTTCCCAGAAGGACTGCTGGTCGACCAGCTGACTGACAGAAGGGCTGCACTGGGATGCTGGCTTTGGTGTGAAATGGCTCCAGGCTGGGGCTGTGTGTGTCTTCTGTGTCCCCGTGGCCTTTCTAGAGCAGATAGACACTTTCTAAGAGGCTGACAATTCCATGGCAGCCAACCAAGAGCCTCCAGGCAGAGTCGAAGCAAAATTTCATGCTTTGTTTGTGCTGTTTCTCAGGTTGACAGGGAAGACATTGTCAGATGTCACTCAGCCCCACGGTTCTCCACCCTGCCGTTACCCTATGCGGTGCCCCACTGCTTTCAGCCTCAGGGAAGGACAAAGGAATTCCCTGGGAGTAAAGTTGTAAAACAGAGTGTCTATCAAAATAGACTAAATTAGGAATCCTTATACTTACAGCTGAAGGCCCTTCCTGATCTACCCTGGGGGATTTCAACCCAGCGGCACATCAGAAACCCCGTGGGAAACTCCCGACATTTACTGGGAGTGTCCTAGCCCCACGTAACAGGGCTGAATTGATCTGGGTGGACTCCATCGCCTACATTTCTTCAGGGCTCCCACAGAGATTCCATGCGCAGCCAGATTTGAGAACCCATTAGAGCAAGAGTCAGATAAGACAGTGGGCGAGAATATAGATGAACCACAACCCACACTTCAGAGGCCAACATCTGGGTGTGGATCCTGATCCAAGCCCTTAGTGGTTGTGTGATCTGAGTGATCTGAGTTTCTGCACTCCTTCAACCTGTTTTGTCATCTGTAGTGTAGGAAGAATGACAGCCAATGTGCCAGGTGATGTGAAGACTGAGCAAATTGTAAGATGGCCCAGATGTAAACTGTACACCCTCAGTAAGTAGCAGGGTTTGTTTGTTTATTTTCAATATATTACCATTACCTCTTAAGCATTGGCACTTTAGAGGGAACCTAGCCACCGGCTGTCATGGTGTTGTGAAAGCAGGTCCCCAGAATGTTTCTAGAAAGGGTCTTTGAAAACTGCCTGCTACTTGTTACTTCAAAGATATTTGTGTGCTACCCCATCTTTGATCATCTTTAGGGATAGAAACCTTTATCTTTAGAAGTTGGTTTGAATTCTAGAATAGACAACATATTTCAGAGCCAGTTCTGGTGACTCTTTGAACTCACAAGCAGGGCTTGTGTTCCAAGTGAAGAAATGAAATCAATTTCATAATTGGGTTTTTATAATCCCTGGGTGGATCTACAAAGTCTCAAATGTCAAGGACAAATCTAAGGTTGATGGTAGCCTTTGTGGATGGGGATGTCTATCTACTGGTTTGTTCACTTAACAAGTGTCTACAGATCCGTTGAAGAAGGAGACTGAATAGATTAAGTGAAAGATACATAATCAAAAACTACTTGATCTCATTAGGGGCTCTCATAACAATATAAGAGCATCATGAGAGGACTAATAAACAGTCTTATGAAGCCATTGTTGTTTAGGACACCAGCCCTGAGTTAAATAAGCAAAGTTTTAAGCTGAGACTAGAGGTGGTAACTGAATCCTAGTCTTCTCACTGGTAAATTAAGTGGTTAATCCTTAGCGGACAGAGGTAAGTTAGGATGCAAACATGCAGAATAGGTCATCCCAGAGCCAGTGTTAATCACCAGCATCTAACAATCACTGTTTGTGAAATATTATCTTGACTTTGTATCTCAAGCTATTAGTTTCCTTTAAGGCTAAATGAAGCTGGTTGAGGAAGGCAGGGTGGAGAAGCGGCTAAGAGCATGGGCCCTGGGGTCAAATCGGTCCTGCAGTCAGTGTGGCCCATCATGGTCTGGCTGTGTGGTCTGGGCCAAGGCCCTTGAGCTTCATGCTGTGACCAGGGGGAGAATCCCTGGCTTCAGTCCCAGAACTCCATCTACAGCTCTTTCTTTCACAAAATAACTGCCCCTCAGTTTCCGCCTGAAATGAGGTCCCTGAGTTCACCATTTCAAACATATCTGCTTACTACATTTTTAAAAGGCTGAGCAATTGGGTCAGCCATCAGGCTGTTACTCCAGCTGATCATCCTAACACCCACCATGACGGTCAACCCCACTTGTATCTGGGTGCCTGGGTTGTTTGGGACTGTCCTACTAAGCAAAGCCTGTACAACTCCCCCCAGGTCTAGGTGGGAGAGATGTAGCTCCATGGGCATTGAAGTCGAGAGACCTACTTGAGTCCAATTGTGTAAGCTTGGGTGAGCCCACATAAAACTCCCATGTTGTCTTTAATTGTATGGATGTGACAATGTTTGCTCAGCATTGTTGGTACTATTATCAACACACCTGTTGTTCAGAGAAGCAAACAAGCACAGAGGGAGTGAGTAACTTGCTTGAGGCTGACTCTGGAAGGAGGTGGCAGTGGCAGGACTTGAACCCAAGCATCTGCTCCAGAGCCCCGTTCTGAACTGTCTCTCTTAGCAAGACTCAAAGCCTATTTAAAGCTAGTTGAAAACAGGCCATTGGATGCACTTAGGCATAAAAACTTTATATGCCTGAGTAAAATTAGAAGACGTCACAGTTAATTTAGCACATTGGGCCATTACGCTGGATAATTCGAATCAGCGATTCTGTAAGATCTTGTTTGAAATCAGCTGTTGCTATTATTACTAGGGCTAAAAATGAAGAGGAAACCCTTCCTGCCTTGTCTCCTGGCCAAATCAGATGACCGTTTTCTAATACCTGTAATTATTAACTGGAAAATTTGTCCTAATCATTGTGAAAGAAAGTTTCCAAGGAAGATCTTTATCAACAAACATATTGTAGATATGGAGATAAACAGCTCAGTGCACCCCAGATGCTTTGTTTGTTGTTTGTTTTTTAAGAATATGCATGATGTCATTTGTATTTGGACATTTTTGGTGGCTTTGCTCTCTTGCCTTCTGTTTTCCCTATCCAAGGGTCAGCATTTCCTCCATGTGGGAGAGGAAAGAGGAGAATCTGGGGCTGTGAGTAGACCCACTGGAGCAGATTCTACAAGACTAGCTCCTTTAGACCTGAGACCAGCCTCCTGGTGAAGACTCCAGAGCAGTGCCCTATGGGAGGGTCTCCATCCTAGAGCTTTAGGTCAGAGATGCTCTGCCAAGGGGTGCAGTATGCTCCCCACAGACAGCCCTACTCAGAGCATGGATAACCTCTAGAGTAGAGATGTATGTAGAATAGGAAAGAATATTCCATGTCACAATATTATATAATGTTTGGGGGGGGGGATGCTTTTTAACACAACTTGGAAGTACAGAGTGACAAAATATTTCTGGTTGGCAGAGATTTTTAGATGGGATTATGATTATTAAGAACTCATTCTTATAGAACTTTGGAGGAATGGGTGTGCAAATCAGTTTTTAAAATGGGACGTGTTTCTCTGTTTCTCAGAAGGGGATACCGTTTGAAATGGTTGAAAAGTGCTTACTTGAAGGATGAAGACTTAGTTGAAAATAAAAATGGTCACTTTGCATTTATTCAATAATATATGCATTTATTCAAAATATGAGAACATCACAGCTGCTGGGGGCTCGACACTGAGCATGGACTCGTCTGAACTTGAGAAATTACAACTCTAATGGAGGGGTTGGATAAGGTCCTAGGAAGGCATGGCTGGGGTGTTGGCTTGTCCTGGCCAAGGCCCACGGCAACCCACACGGGCATGACTTGCCTTCTCTTTGAGACTGACATTCTCACTGCATGGGGCTGTCAGCATCTAAGTTCTTGAGAAAGATCTCCGCAGCTGATAAGCCCTTTATGGATGGGTTACAGGGCCACTTCTCAGCAATGCCACTCATCGCCTCTTCCTTCTGCTATTGCACAAGTCTGTGCAGCACACCAACTGCTCTCGGTGAGGTGTTGTCTTCCCTTGTGGCACCCCATGCCCCTCCTTCTGGCAGGAAGCATCTATTTAAATCTTCCGCAGATTTAGAGGGAAAAGATCGTATCTCTTGGGCGCTGATGCTTGTGAGACGTTCTCTCCTCAAATGTTTTCTCTGTTATTGTTCCCTGAGACCCCTAGCGGCAAGGGACATGTCCAGGGTCACACACGGTCCCTCTGACCATGATGCCAAGGGTCACACACTCATTGCCCCTGAGACTGAAGGCTGGAGGGGTGGACACTGTGCAAAAACAAACCACATGGAATATGGGCCCAAGGTTGCTAAATTTACTGATGTTTTAAAATATGAAGTGTTTTTTTTATAATGGAAAAGTCTCTCATTTTTTAAAACCCTGAATTTCCCAGAATGTGTAAGCTCAGTTAACACCTACTTGACAAATGTGAACAGAGGGCCAAGCTACAAAAGGGAAAGTCTGCACTCTTCCAAAATGCTGGTGAAATGAAAGATGAAGACAAGGCTGAGGAATGTTCCAGATTCAAGAGGACCAATGAGGCACAATACCGGTGGTGACGTTGAGTCTAGGTTGACGCCTGGATGGGAGGCTGAAAGTTGCCATAAAGTACTGTATTAGGACACATGAGCATTTGCTAAAGCACTGTGACATTGTGCAGGAGAACGTCCTTGCTCCTACAGGACAGTGCTGATGCCTTCAGGGGCAGGATGTGACACATCCCACAGATCACTTCTAAAGAGTTCAGCAAAAGTGAAGAAACAAGCAATGACCATGAAATGACCATGAGAGAGAAAAGGAGCAAAAGCACAGATATGGCTAAATGCTGACATAAGTGAATCCAGGTGGCGAAAATCTGGGAGTCTGTTGTAACATCTGGGCATCTTTCTATGGATGGACCCTAATTCTTTTCAAAATAAAAACTTCAACAGAAACAAAGAGGACAGGAAAGCATAAGGACAGGTGAGTCAAAGCAAGCTCTGCTCTTCCTTATGGGTCCTCAGATGGAGGCTCCCAACAAAATGGCATCTGCCCTGGAAGGGGCTCAGGTGGTCTGACCATGGAGGATCCACAGTGCCAGGAGCACACTGAGGACAATGAAGCAGGCAGCTCCTGCCCTCGTGGGTTTACGTTCTAGACCCATTCAGATAATGAACACAGGCAAACACAGACCTCCATAAAATGACACCCAGTTAGTGATATAGACAAAGCAAAACAGTACAGCAGTGGGGTGACAAGACACTGTCCTGGAGTATTGCCTGGCCACAGGTGGTCGGGAGCTGAGAAGCAGCCCAGCTATCATAGATGTTGAGAAGAGCCTTCCAGACAATGGGGTTGGCAAGAGGCATGAGAGAGTCCCCACACAGCAGCTGTGTGACATGGGGAGAAGAGAGGCCCACGTGGCCAGGACGGTGGACAGGATGAGGTTTGGGGGCTGTGTGGGTTTTATTCTAATGGTAACTAGAGATCACTAAAGTATATAACCTGCGTCTGACCCTGACCCTCTTTCTGTGTTGTTTGTGGAGCCCTGTGGCTGACGATAACAGTAAGAACAAAACGCCCTTGTATGTCACTTGCCACGTGCCAGGTTATAAGGATGCTACATCTCTCAGCCAGTTGACTCCCCACATCTGCCCAACGAAGAAGGTTGGACTCTTACCCCATTGACACATGAGAAAACCGAGACATCAAAGTAAAATGGGTGCTTGCAGAGAATAGCTCTGCCCCGGGTGGAATGGCCTCCCCTGGGAATATGTGTCCAAGCCCTAATCCCCCTACCTGTGGACGTGGCCTTATTCAGAATAGGGGCTTTGCAGATACCACCAGATGACAGATGATGAGGTCACGGGGCGTAGAGTGGGCCCTGAATCCAACGCCTGGGGCCCTAATAAGGGGGAAATATGGATACAGAAACAGACATGCACAGAAGAAAGGCATACATGTGAAGACAGAAGCAGACACTGGACGGATGTGGCCATCAGCCAAGGACTGCCAGCACCACCGCAGGGTAGGCGAGAGGCAGGAAGGATGAGCCTCCCCAGGGCACTGGAGGGAACACAGTGCTGCTGATGCCCTGACCTCAAACTTCTGGCCTCCAGAACTGCGAGAGGCTGAGGTTCTGTGGTTTAAAGCCCTCTGGTTTATGGAGCTTGGTGTGGGCACTCCAGAATCCTCACAGAACTGCTGTCAGGCTCTGCAAGTGACAGACGCTGGCGCTCATGCTCTACAAGACACAGGGGGCATTGGGGGGCTCCCTGGCCTTGTTCTGGGAACAGCTGCATTTTGTTGGTTAGGGCCTCCTACAACTCACTATCCCCGGCCCTGAGAACTGAGCCCAGTGGAAGTCCTCTGGACCCCACCACCCACGGGAGAAAGACGCGGAAGTCAGGCAGCCCCCTCTCCCCCTCCCCTCCCAGGCATAATTGAATAAATTATAAGCTGGGGCCCCAGAGGAGTTCTGCCGTCGGTGGAAGGGCCGCTGGACCTGTTCTGGCGGACAGCTGGCCACAGAAGGGACGGGCACCCCACAGGGCCAGTGCTTGCAGGAAGGATGGGGCCAGGCCAGGGCCTCCCTGGGCGCGGTGAGCCGCCGCCCTGCTCACATACCTGCCAGGCCAGTGTGTGCAGCTGTCCAAATCGTGGTCCTGAAACCCGACGACTGGGGCTTCCAGAGGTCAGGGACGATGCACACAGGAGAAGCCCCTCTCTAATGAAAACATTTGCAGGAGAAACAAAGGAGACTTTCTCTTGGAAACCGACCTGCCTCTGCGCCTTCCCTGGGAGGAAGCAGGGCGGTTCTGGCAGTGGCATGGGCCGCAGGGGAAGCTGCCGACCCCGCTTCATGGACACGGGCCTGTCCCTCAGCTGGAGGACCCCGCCTCCGCCTGTCCGGAGCTTCAGGATGTCTGACTCCTAAGCAGAGAAGATGTGTCCGTAAACAAACCTGTTGGCTGCACCGTGAGCTTCTCAGGACGCCTTCTCCTCCCAGTGAGACAGCCACTCCTGTGGGATTCTGAACTTTGCAAGTTTTCATTTGGGAGTAAACAAGCCTCTTTGATTTCTCTCACGAGGTGCACTGGGAATAGATATTCTGGTCCAACATCCAAGGCAGGAGATGGCCTGCGTTTTGTATAACAGTAGTGACTGTTTAGACAAAGGAGCGGTAGTTCAACTTTCAAGTCTTAGCCAGAAATTACACATAAACAAACCGTCGTGACGGCACCAATGAGTCCCAGATGTGGCAGGTAGAGGGGCGGGGGCTCCTCTGGGCCGTCCTAGATCAGAGGACAGTGGACAGAGCCAGCCAAGCTGCTGTGCAAAGAGTAGGTGCTCTTTAAATATGTGCCTGGACAGTGGGACTGGGAATCATGAGATTTGAACTCGGGCCAGGGCCTGTCCCTCCGTGTGCTCGCTGTGCCTCAGGATGACGGTCTGGAGCAGCATTTCGGTAGGTGGCTGGAGGGAAGAGGGGCAGGGATGGGTTGCGGGGCTCTCACTGCAGAGGAGCGATGGAGGCCACGTTGCTGGTGGCACAAGCAACAGCTTAAATCCACCAGGGACTGGATGTGCAGCTGTCACCATGTGGAGGACACTCTCCCAAAATTGCTGAGTCAGATGGCGGCATGGAAGGTAACAGGGGTCATGACGGGAGGACATGGTGACACTGTTCTGGCAGAAACACAGGACACAGCTCTTCTGGATGACCAGCTTCAGGGGAGTGAGGTGGTGGCAATGATGGCTGACATGGTCCTCACCCCAGGGGCAGGCCAAGCGCTAAGCGCTCCCCACCTGCATCGCGGTCATCCTCCTGCACCTCGGCGGTAAGCCCTGTCCCTGTCGCCATGCTACAGATGTGCTGGCTGAGGCGCTGGGAGAGTGAGTAACCCGCACAAATCCCACGAGGGGACACCCGCAGACAGGCCTGCCATGGCCCGGCTCTGCGCTAGAACACAAGCAGGGCTGCTTTACTCATGAGTCCATTGGACAAGGTGTATCCAGGAGCTACTACGTGGCAGGGACTGCGGGTGTGCACACACAGAGGATGCGTCTAGGCACTGGGATAAATCAGTGATCAATGAAAGACAAAATGTCGAAGCACCTGGGTGGCCCAATCAGTTGAGCATCGGACTCCTGATTTCAGCTCGGGTGCTGATCTCAGGGTTACGAGCTGGAGCCCCAGGTTGGGCTCTGCGCTGAGTGTGGAACCTGCTGGAGACTCTCCCTCTCTCTCTCTCTTTCTCTCTCTCCATTTCTGCCCCTCCCCTCCTGCTTGTGTGTTTTGAGAGAGAGAGACAGACAGACAGACAGACAAAATTCCTACCCTCCTGGAGCTGATACTCTAGTGGGGAGAGTGAGAAACCAAGGTGAGGAACTAAGGTCACATGCAAGAGAAAGATGGAACAGCGCAGGTTCTGGGAGAGCTGGGGGAGGGCGTACACATGGACTCAGCTCTTTGAGGCTGAGGTTCCAATGTAAATAATGTGACACTCCTGGGGACAAGAAGCTCCAGGGTCATCCAGGGGACACCAAGCACAGGACCCAGTAGTTACCACACGTGGGGAGTGCCACGAGGCAGGTGCGAACAGAAGTGACTGAGTGTGTTCAGAGCTGCCTCATGCACCTATACTCCTTCTCCTGCCAGGACAGCAGCCCCCAGTGCTGCTGCCACAGCCACGTCTCTAGGGATCACTGCCCCTGCCACAGGCTGCTCAGGCTTCGGTTCCCTGGATCCTCACAACGCCTCTGTGAGGGGGAACCTGAGGCTCTGGGATGTGAGACTATCTGCCTTGGGGCCTACAGACCTGAATCTGAAAACCAGCTAGAGCCAGTGTCCTGTTCTGCACACTTTTGAAGGAATGAACTATTTCTTCCATCTGCTGCAGATTGAACACAACATCTTGCGTAGATTAGATGCTCAAAAGAAGAGTTTGTTGAGTGAATGACTGCATTTTGTAGATGTGTGTTCTGAGCTTTGTTTCCTACGTGTCTCCATTCCCCAACCCCTATGTGCGTAGGACAGAGAGGCACTTAGAGGTGCACCTGCCCAGGGCGGCAGACTTGCACCCACTCATATTCTGGCTCAGGCTCAAGCTGTCTCCTCCTGCCTCTTCCCTCTGCCCTACCTGACAAGGGGTATTTGGGAGACAGACAGTGGGTTCTGGAGCAACATGGCACCCTGGCCTCTTTCTCCTCACTCCTCAATTTGTACCACCCCCAGGATGTAAGAGCACTGGATTACTTGCTCTTGGTCTGGTGCAGGGTTAGGTCTCTGGCCAACCCCAGGCCAGGTAGCCTCTCAGTACAGTCGTCCACACCGCGGAAGCCATCCAGATTCAAATCCAGTGAGTGGTGGCTTGCAGGTCCCTCCTGAATGAAAGGCATGGCAAGGTGTGACCGTTCATGAAAGGCTCAGCCCAGCCCCCAAGTGAGCTGAGGAGGAACTCACCCAAGATGCTCTGTGAACCTGGGAAAGTTCTCTAGGAGCGGGTGGGCCACAGTTTCAGGGCTCTGAGTCCAAGGTGTCTGAAGCCTTCCCAAACCTCTCACGTTGGAAAAATTGCACATGGAGGCTGCCAACCACCTTCTGGCACCTCGGCCCTCCATTCTGGCCAGGACCACCGGAGCCAGCGTCTTCACTTCCGCACCTCTGCATTTTCAGCTGTACCCCAGAGCCCCACCTGACTTCAAAGGGAAGGACAGAGAGGAGGCAGGAGGAGACAGGGGCCAGCTCTCGGCAGAGGTTGGACACATGTGAGTCCGATACCTGCAGCCCTGACCCCAACGACGGGGCCATACCCGGTGCGGATGTGGTCTGAGAACCGTGTCAGGCCTGGTCACACTCGCAGGAAGGTGCAGTTTCAAAAGTGCCTGGAAGCCCTGAGCAGGGGGCCTTCTTTCGTCCAGGAATCATCTTCCAGAGGTTAGGCCCGAAGAATGTGTGAGAGCCCATGCTCCCTGAGGTCTCCCTGGCAGCGGTGGACCACCCACACCTGGGAAAGCACTGCTTGCCGTCACAGTCAGAGAAAAATGGGGAGGAGGATGCCAGCACATCCCCACCCTGTGAAGGCAAGTCTCTCTGGCTGTGGGGGAGCAAGAGCAAACAAAGCAAACCGGGCTCACAGAACCCGGGTCCTCGGAGAGCATGGGGTCTGGGCGATGGCAGTTTGTCCCCAAACCACACAGCCAGGAAGCAGCAGAACCAGGACTGGAGGGACCATCTCCTCCTCTGCTCATCATTTTCCTCTACTTCTCCCCGGGGAAGAGCCAGCTGGGGACAGAGTGTACCGCTCATTGGTCCTTACACGCGGTAAGTATTACCCAAGGCCTGGACCCCGGGTCAAGCCTGAGAGATGGAATTTACAGAGAGAGGATGCAGACCAGCAGGCCGGCAGTTACAACATAAGGATTGCAATCACTTATGATCCTAAATGTACACTCAACCTACGCACCGTGGGTGGGGAAGTTCAGTTTGAAACGTCTAGCCCAGTGTGGTGCACCCTGATCCTCAAATATCTCATCCCCACCATGTAAATGACCGAGGGATGGGGTCCTGGTAAGTGCCGTGCCCACAAACTCAAAACAAGGGCCGCTCCCTGCAGCTAGAATCGTTGCCCCCTCTTCTGATCCTGATAGCCACACTACATCCTCCCCTACTTTTCATGTCTTTATTAAAACACATTCCCAGAACCTGAATCCAGCCGCGATCCCAGGCATCCTTTCACCATGCTGCCTTGAGGAGGCATGACTACGGTGACGTCCCCAGGCAGGTCCTGCAGTGGGGCAGGTTGCTCTACGTCTCACTAATGCACTCTGTCCACCCTCAGATACTTGCTGAGCACCTACTCTGAACTGCAGGGTGACTTTGCTCCAAACAAGAGTGTTGAGGTCTTTTAACATAGATCCACATCAACTGGGGTTCCCAAAGGAAACTGGAGAAGACTCTTGAGCCAAATGTCCCAACACCCCAAGCTTCGTGCACCTGCCTCGCCCCTTCACCCAACCTGTACTTACTGCTCCACCAATCTGGTTAACATCAACACTACCCCTCCTCTGCCTGCACAGAAAATTCTAGCATCATTTATGACTTCTTCCTCTGCCTCAACCCCACATTTCCAAACCAATGGTGCCCGCACACAAGCTCAGTCCTCAGGCAGCTACTTTTTCAACTCCTATGACATAAATACTTTACATCTTTCTTGAGCATCCTCCTCCGTGGCAGGCCATCTTATCGCCTCCGTCAGGGAGAAGTGGGTTCCCTGCCATTCACCTTCTCATGTAGTCACCTCCGCTCCCCCCCACACACACCCCACACACACTTCCTTCCTTCCTCTTTCTCTTCTCCTCTCTCCCTCAAGCCTCTGACACTCTCAGCATTCTCAGCATGAGAATCCTTTTCTGAAGGCTGGGACCATGCAGACTCTTCTGACCACTCGGTGCTGGGCTCATGGTAGGTCTGCAGGGCATTCTTGCAGAGTGGAAGCAACTGGGCTGTCCTAAGCCCAAGGCTGAGTATCTGTGGGCAATGGCTCTTCCCCGTCAATAACATGTAACTCGAAGGGTCTATGCAGGCTTTTCCGTTCTGACTGTCACATACCCAGGTCTCTGAGGCAGAATTAGGATTTTGCATCCTCGGGGACTCCTAGTGACTATAGCCAGTCACCAGGCTACACATCCTGCACATCTGTGGTCCTATTTCGACAAGAACCCTTCCAAGGTCAGCTCTGTTACCTCATTTGACAGATAAGGAAACTGGGTACGAGAAGTGAAAGGCTGGCCTGAGGTCTCCCAGCCAGGAGGGGAGGGGGCTGCAGTTGAAATCCCAGTGAGAACATTTCAGCTCCCATCCTCCCCACCATCCAGGTCCACTCCACACTGAATGCTCTGTCTCTTTCCAAGGCCATGGGGACACATCCAGACTTCGTGGTCTCTCAACACTGGCCATGTCACCTGGACGAGGGGAACACTGTCCAGATTCACATGGCCAGATTGTCCCAACCCTCTCGCTTTGAAAACAGAGGCCCAGAGGACATGGTGCCTTGTTCTGAGTCTCAGGCAAGTGTCACCAGATCCAGAACCCCTCCAGTTCGTTTCCCTTTCATCATTGATGTGAATTTCCCCAACCCACGAGGGAGGCGAGGAAGAGAAAACTGCAGGCTGTATGGCAGAGAAAGAGGAGCTGAGAACTTGCAAGGATTCTTGAGGCCGCTTCCGCCTCAGACTCACACAGGTGAGGAGGCCAGGTGACAGGTGGGCAGCAATCTCCACGTGACATCCACAGTGGAGCCCAGACACAAAGCCAGACAGGTGACCCCCGGCCGGGAGTTCTTTCTACACTTCTTGTACCCTCTTTTTCCTATCAAGGGTTTTGAGGACTAGACTGAGAGACCCTGAAACTGGCTCCAGATTCCATCATCTACACAGCCGGGCATTCAGCTTATGGACAGAGAGCACGGGTGCAGAATGACAGAGCACACGGGGCGCCATCAGACAGCCCTACCCACATGCAGTCAACCACTGCCGTAGGGAATGTCCAGCTGTGGGTGGGTCTTCCAATTTATCAAGAAAAGCCAGGGCAGCCTGGGTGGCTCAGTGGTTTAGCGCTGCCTTCAGCCCAGGGCATGATCCTGGAGACCCAGATCAAGTCCCACGTCGAGCTCCCATGGGCAAGCATGGAGCCTGCCTCCCCCTCTGCTTCTCTCTCTCTCTCTCTCTCTCTCTCTCTTTCTCTGTCACTCATGAATAAATAAATAAAATTGTTTAAAAAAAAAGTCGGACCTCCAGATTTTTATTTTTTTTATTTTTTATTTTTTTAGACCTCCAGATTTTTAGATAAAATACACTATTTTTAAGTATTATGAACTTGTTTGTAAAAATGTAAACACATCTATGGACAGATTCCGCTCTCAAGCTGCCATTTACACCCTGTGCCCTAGAATATTCAAATCTCTTGGGAGGAGATGTCCCTGCTCCCCATGAGGCCTGCTCTGCCATCACCGGCAAGAGCAAAAGAAACCTTCTGGCAGAAGTGACAACCGGCATCAATTGTCTGAAATTACACGTCTGTATAACCTGCCACCCGTTTTTATGCCTGTGGTTGGCGGCGCTATTAGCAGCTGGACTTCAAAGTGTGATGAGGACAGCAGGAGGAGGCCTGCACAGTGTCACTGCTTTCATCCTGTCATTAATGAGGGTTGGTTTACACGAGCATCAAGTGCTGATAAGGGGCCTGAGGGTCATCAGTGTAACTGCTGCAAGAAGTAGACAATTTATTGGACAGCCAAGTCCAGCCCATTAGTCATGAACTATTAGAAGACTTTTCAGATGTTGTTTTTACGCCATCTTTTGAACTCTAGTAGACTTGAACTTCATGCAGGTAGTATCAGGGAGGATGGGAGCTGAGGGCCACCTGACAGCCGGTGCCAACGATCACCATCCCAACATTTGCACGGGATTGTGGAGGCGGGGTGCGTGGGTGTCAGGTGACCTGCAGGACACATCGATTCAGCCTCTGACCAGCTGTGCAAACTCCCCGGGGGACATCGGTGTCTTCAGGCTTCAGTAACTTTGTCTGAAAGAAGGTGTCTCCCAACTAGTGTGAGCAACATCCTGTTCACTGGAGACCTTCCTAGTTGCGTCTCCAGAAGCCCACATCCCAGGAAACTCAGTCCCCGAGCAGCCAAGTCAGCACCCGACCAGCCCTGAGCCCTACGCTTCTCATTGCCCCAGACTGGCAATAAGCACAGAGGTGGTGTGGACGTGTCAGGGAGTGGCCCCATCATCTGAGAACCTCACGAGGGACTCTTGTCTCTGTCGGAAAGCTTTGTTGAGCACCTAGAATTTTTAAGACCTCTGAGGCGAGGTGGAAAGACATTGCAAGCCTGGGTTCTTTGTGGGTTCCTTTGTGTGTTCTTGGGCTGGGTTTGCCCACACTGCATCTTTGGGGAGCTCTCCGCAGAGCCATGAGGAGGAGACAGGGCAGCAGGCTGCCCCGGGAAGCTCCCTGCCCTCCAGGCTGACCCAGCCTGGACACAGTGCCCATTGGCTTGACTCCCTGTCTACATGTCCCTGGTGCTGTTTTGTGGGAGGGGGAGAGGTATCAGTGCAGGTGACCTAAGGTCTCAGGGACAACTTGCAGCCAAAACTCTTTGAGTACCATGTGTGCGTGTGATTCCCTTGGCTCCTGTGAAATGCGGGTTCTGATCTGGGAACTAGGTGACTGACCCCTCCCCAGAGAGCTCTCTGCAGACACTGGATCGCACTGACTCCTCTTTACCACAGCCAAAATGCAGTTCTGGAAGGAAGGAATGAACAGGATCCAGGAGCTGATGAGTGAGTGCACCCCACATGGGCTCCTCCACCGCTGACTCTCCCTCCAACGCTACTCTCTCCCAGTCCCCACTGGCCCCATTTGGTTCCATCTATGTTCCTGCGAATATTCGCAATCTGTTGTTGGCTAATCAGTCAGTGGAACTGCCTAGGGTGGAATCCAACATGGCTTAGTTATGATGACACAACCCTGTCCTACACCTTCTCTGTTGGAGCCCGCCGTGGCCATGAGCAGAAGTCTGTTTCCTTCTCACACCTCCTGGAGATCCTAATGCCCTTGTTCCCACCCTCTCTGCACCCCATCCTCCCCCTCTGACTTGAGGACTTTGTATGCATAGGCTTTCTTCACTCTGATTGTAAAAGGATTAAAATGGTCAGAGATATATACGCTTTATATATATATATATACTTTATATATATGCTTTATAAACAAGAAAAATTAGAAGTGGCCTAAATGTCAAAAAAGGGAATTGATTGAATATTTTAAAACATTATTAGATGGAGTACAGGCTGCCATTGGAAACCACATTTCTGCAGGTGAACAGCAGGAAATAATCACCATGTAATAGTAATTATAAGGACAAGGTTGCAAAACTCCATAGAGAACAAAACATTGATTTTGTAAAAAAAAATATATATATATATATTTTTTTTTCCATAAAGGAAGGTTCAAGAGAACTGTCTCAACATCTTAACAGGTTGGTTGCTGGGTATGGAGTCTGGGTGTTTTGTCTTCTGACTTGTCCTTTGGTGGCACTGTCCAATGCAGGGCTCTAGACTCAAGGTTTCTGGGCTCAATTCCCAGTTCTGCTACCAGCCAGGTTCTGAGCCCATGGGTGCCTCAGTTTCCCCTTTGTAAAAGTAGAGGTGATACTCCACCTCCCTCCTAGGGTGAGGGCGTGGGTCTGGTAAGATTATGTAGCAGAACTGAGGGGTGTGGGGATTTGGGGAAACAGCCGCAGAGACCCACTGCGAGGATAAGCCTGGCATGGCTGTGACATGCTCCCCCACCCTGCTCAGGTGCACACACGTGTGCACACATGCACACACGCATACACACACACACACACACACTTCACTCCATTCCAGGCTCGACTGCAGTTCCGGTCCTATCTGAGAGCTCCTAGGCCATGGAAGGGCCTTTGCCACCCTCTGTGCTTCCTGCGGGGCCACCCCCTGCTGCATGGACAGGTTGGCAAAGGACGAACAGGTGAGCAAGTCCCTCCTCCGGGAGCCCAGAGACTCCCGGCTCCCAGCACCCACCCACCATGGAAGTCCCCGACTCAGGCCTCCATGGGGGGCAGCGTTCTTGGATACAGAAGGGCAGGGCCGGTCACAGGTGAGATCCAGGAGGTCACCCAACTCTGAGTTTTATTCTCCGAGGTCCCCTGTTGGGTACCTCCCCATAACAGTATGCCTGCCTTTATTCCAAAGGAAAAACCAAAACGGCACGCTTGATCCAGTTGTGGATATGCACGCACACCATGTGGGATTTTCTAAATGACAGCACCTGTTAATTGTCTGGTTAGGTATGACCTATTAAACATTTACCGCCCATTTCCTGTACACGTCTGGCGAGGCCGGCAGGAAATTTCGAACAAATTAAGCAGCAGCTGTAGTCCGTCGTGCTTTAATGGCCCCGCCACGATTCTACGCGGCATTGTAAAATACGAGGGGCAGATCTATTAGGGACAGGCGGGTTCCATCAAGAAAGCCTCCGCCTCCCCGTCCTCCTGCCAACCAGGCCCCGTAAAGTTAAATTGGCCAGCACGCATCTCTCCCCCCCTGCGTCCCCCCACACCCGTCCATTGGAGGGGAGGCTTTCTCATGTCCACACCCCACGCACCCCTCCCCACCGTTCCCACACGATTTCACATGTGGTCCGAGAGGGGCACTTCCTGCCGTTATAAAAAGCAAAACCAAGACCCCAGCAAAAACAGGCTGTGCGCGGAACACCCAAGTTGACAGTGTGAGAGAGGCTAATCCACTCCATATGACAAACAGCAGTGGCCCAGGGGCAGGCCCAGGCCTGAGGAGAGCTCGCCGCGGCCCGTCCCCCACCCCCACTCCCTGCTCAAGTGGACCCTTCAGAACGGGAGAAAAATATTCTGAGGAGCACGCCCCTAACTTTAAACTGATTATGTTTGGGTTTAATAGCCTACCATGCATTGTTCTTTCTTCACTTTGAAAATAAACTCTAGGAAGCATTAATGCAAATACAATATAAACACGCTCGTTCCTACATTTTCACATCTCCCGGGTGTGCTCGGGCTCTCTCCTAAGACTGTGACTTAGCTTGATGTGAGAACCAGATGGATCTTGAAATGGGAAGCTTGGCAATTCTCACCATGTAAGCAGACAGCTGTCCAGGTGATCTGAGGGAGGAGGGCGCCCCACAACGCGACTTGCATAACTGCTTCTACCGCCTCGGAATGGTGAGACCGGCAAGGTCTGCTCTCTCCGGATGCTCTGCAGAAAAATGCCAAATGTTACCTCAGTTATCAAGGGAGGTGTGACCAGAGGTCTCCATTTAAAAGAACACATCCCGTGGTAACCATGCTTCCAGTCGACGTTTTTATATTTCTGTAGCTACCATCAGATGCTGGATCACGGACTCTGCAGCGCGCCTCACTCATGTGGTCCCCAACTGCTAGCCAGCAAATGGGACGACCCCTTTCCACAGCTGCTCCCCAAGGAAGCGGGGCCTTAACAGGCTTATCAGTTGCCACATCCAAAATAGAACCCTTCTACTTCCTGTTTCCTACTTCCTGCTTCCTACTCCCCAGTTCCATAAACCATTCTCCTTGAGAGGTGCTAAAAATGGAAAGGACAAGATGAAAGAATTAGCCAGAAGATTTATACCAGCCCATAAAAGTCCCTTCAGTGTTCCACAGACTAAATTGTCAGCTCTACTTTAATTGAACTTTTTACTGAGTGGTCAATCTGAATTTTGCCTATAATTCCATTAAAACCTACTAGGCCAACTGTTTGTGGTTTGGTTGTTCTGGATGACTTGACAAATTAGTATAGTAAATTTTGGGTGTCTTAAGTACTAAATTAGGTCATTTGTTTAATGAGCCAATCCACTGCCCAGAGTTTGACCCCAATCCACTAGGGTGAGTTCACATGGAGTTCCAAGGCAGAGCCCTCATTTGTCTTATGCTTCCAGAGAAACTGCTCTAAAGTTAGGGCTGAACACGGAATTCCAACCTTAACATCGATTTGTTAGTGACGATTAGTGAAGTAAATTCCTTTCTTCATTTTCCTTTCTATTCTCCTCCACCAGTGTTATTACTACCATCATCACCACCATCACCCTCAGTCTCACCATTCTATCATCACGACCAACATCATCATCACCATTACTACCAATATCACCACTACCATCATCATCATCATCACTATCACCACCATCATCACCACCAATAACACCACCAATAACAACACCTCCATTGTCATCACCATCACCACCACCATCGTCACCATCACCTCCGTTGTTACTATCATCATTACCATCATCACCCTCATCCTTATCACCACCACAGCCACCACCACCACCATCATGACCACCCAGTCCCACATGGAGCACTTACCATGTGTTAGCACACAACCGCTCAGTGCTCTACTTGAGTACCCTAACCAACCCTCACAATGAAGTAGTGCCAACATTAGCCTTGTTTTCCAAATGTGAAAATAAATCTTACAAATGCTCATTTTCTCAAGAGCACATTCAGTCACTCATACTCATTCATTCATTAGCTCTTCCAACAAATATTTATTAAGCACCTACTAGGTACCAAGCACTGTGGACCCAGAGCTGATTAAACCAGAGTTATCACTTTCTAAGGGCTTCACCATTCAGTTGAATAGTCATGAATATTAATAAGTGTAATGTAATTCTGTAATGTAATTACCATAATTCAGTAGACCAAAGTACACCTGGGGCACAAAGGAATAAGTAACCAACTTTGTCTCTAAAACATTCCCTGAATTATGTATATGAATTCCAGCCTTTTCAATGATATCCATTCACTAACATAACATCCACCCAGAAGTTCTTGTGTGTGAATTTGTTACCTTCTGACAATCAGAAACTCTCTTAGCTGGTTCTTCTGAGTGTATATAATACAGAGGGATTGACGTTCATAGTTGTGACTCGGAAGAATAACCACATTCCTAATGGCACTGTGAATCATTCACCACTTCTCTCTAAGGACTGTAAGGCTGGGATATAAAGCTGTGGGTGCCAGGAGGGCATGGACAATGTCATTTTCCTTCATGACCCACAGTGCTAAACAAGAACACGGGACAAAGCAGATTCTCAAGAGCTGTTGGTTGACTTGATTAGCTTTGATTTGATTGGGGTTTTTGAAAACCAGTTAGGTATATAGGTTCTAGTAACCAGGGTGAGGCAACATTTTTCCAGCCCAGATGGGATGACATAAGCTTGGTGTAGACTCTCCAATAATGTCCATCTTTACTCAAGAATTAATCTTAGGTTTAGATATGCTCAGATTTAGGAATTTAGGAATCAACAAGAGAGAGAGAGAATAAAAGCATTCTCCTTCTATTATTACCTCGTTGAGTATTCCCTACGTTTGATTGCATTTCATTTCTTATCTGAATTGCTCTGCACATCTAAGGACTGACCATCCCAAGGCTGGCAAGTAGTCAATCCACAATACACCCTTCTCAGCAGTGATATTTGGTTTTGTTATTTTACAAAGGGCTCCTGAGATACCTAGATGGGAGGAGTGACTTCTGGGGGCGGGGGGCAGTAGCCCAGTCCCCTTCTGATGGCTCTTGCTACACACTCGTGTGACAACTGTGATGTGAAGCTCTGAGTGAAAGAATCCAGAGTCTAGCTGCACCACCCCACTCATAACAGGTGGGAGTTCGTTTTATCTAAATCTGCACCAACTAGGGCATGAAGTGTTTAGGAAAAACGAGAACCCTTGGACAAGTGCCTCATGTACTCAGACTACAGATGGTAACAATGCCAATGAAACTTTTCATTTCAGCTTTTCGTATTTGGTGCAAGTACACAAAACTTCAAATCACACACACATACACACATATGAGGGAGGGCAGGGATTCGCACACTTGCACGCTCCTTGGAGATAATACATGAAGGTAGAGATGCCCTCATGAACCAACAGGGGGTCTCAAGGAGACTCTAAGGTTGTCTAACTTAGGATTCCATTTCACCTTCCTGCCCTATCCCAATGTCTGCTAATATATCCCTTCTCTGCACTCCCTAAAGTATGCCAGTATCCCAGCTAGGCTGTAGGTTAGTTGAGGGCAGTGCTTGTGCTTTTCTCTCAATTTTACCTGATATTATGAATACACAGTAAAGTGCACAATGATTAAGTGTACAGCCCAGGTACACCCTGGTGTAGCCACCACCTGGATCAATTATGGAATATTCTAGTCCCCCAGAAGGCTCTGTGCCTGCTCCAGTCAACATTTCCCATGGGTACCCCTATCCTGATGTCTCAGTACAGGTCAGTGCTGCCCACTCTGGAACTCTGTATGAAGGGAGTCTTGCTCTTGGGGTCTTGCTCCCTTCACTCATCATCAGCTTGAAAGACTCATTCACATGGTGTGGACTGGACTTCTGTTCTCCTTCATTGCTGTGAACACTGTTTTATGAGCACACTTCACCTCATTTACCCATTCTACAATTGGTGCACATTTTGGCATTCCCTGGTTTGGTGTTATTGTGAACAAAGCTGCCACAACTGTTCTTGTCCTTCGTACGTCTTGGGTATGCATGGTGGGTCGTGGGATAGTTGGGCATTTAGCCTTAGAAGATAGAGCCATGCCATTTTCCGAAGTGTATAATAATCATGCTATTCATAGTCTTTTAGCTCCACAGTTTAAAGCCAGTGTCCTCTTTCTTTTTAATGGTTCTTTAATGCCTGTTTGTCAGTATTTGCCGAGCATCCTCAGTGACCTCTCTGTGAAACCGTCTTCCTTCTGCCAGTTACCCCTGAAATGAGCAGAGCCTCAGTGGTTCAAAGCACTGGCCTGGTAATGTGGCTTCCTTCACGGCTGTGTGATATTCCTTTATCAAATGTTTCACTTCTTCAAATGCTTCCTCCATAAAACGATAGCAGCAATCACATTTTCTACCCTATCAAGCCAATTACATCGTTGTGTGGATAAAGTGAGGTACTGCCTATAAAGTGTCTGCTCCACAGTAAATGCAGAATACAAGTTAGCTATGATTACCATCATTGATGTAATACACCAGTTAGGAAGGTGTTGGCCAATTTAATTGCTCTCCCGTGTGTGGGCATGGACACCGCGAATGTCTACTCTCCTCCAGAATTCCTGGTGGTGGGCTTCGTGGAAATTCTTATTGTTGCCAATACTTTGCATATTCTTATCCAGCTGTGTAAGGATGAAACACTTCACTCCTCTGCCCCTCGTAAGAGCACTTGTGAGGACATCACTTCTGAGGGCTCTGGTGTCCTTGCAAAGCAAGGAGAGGAACCATGAGAAGATGTCCCACATCCCAGTGCCATTAGCTCACTCTTTCTCTGGACTCAAATGGCTGGGTGGCATGCTATGCAGCGGATGTTCTGGACCTCAGGAGTTTCAGCAGGGGAAACCCCCTCTCCTAAACTTCTTCCCACCACTCTGGACGGCAACACCATTCTCCACGCTGAACTCTGCCCTGGTGCAGGGGGAGACTGGCTTCCTTGCTACGCAGCCTGTCGGGTTTCGATTAGGCCAGGGAAACACCACGGGAAATGAGTCAAGGAAAGGAAGGCTGTGATTTTTTTAAATTTCGAATACCAGAATTATTATTACTATTTGTTTAAATGGCAGTGTCCCAGCAGTGCCAGGTCGAGGAGGAATGCAAAAAATGTGCAATTCGAAACGTTTGAGGAGCAGCTGGATCCTCCGATTGTTTCTAATTAAAAACCCATTGGAAGCTCTCGGCTGTCCCCCGGGAGGACGAGGGGCATCTGCTGCAGGAGGTGGATGCTGGGATCCCTTCCAAGGTCAGGGTGGGAAGTGGTCAGGTTCGGACTGCCAGCCCTTCCCTGGGCCCCTCAAACCTCCATCTACTGGCCTAGCTGTGTGGCAGCTGCACAGATCTGGACCCATCCCTGACCTTGCTGACCCCCAGACTCCAGGGGCGGGGTGTGTGTGTCATGACCATTAAGCTAACCTCTGTGGCCCTCGGTGTCCTCTTTTGCTGAAAGCATGATTTGAACCAAATACACAGGTCATTTAAACCCTTGTAGTCTCAAATGTCATCAGAACCGCCTGCAAGCAGAAGCAGTGTGAATGCAGCTGATATGTGGCTGTGCCAGTCAGGGTCCCACCAGAGAAGCAGAACCAGAGGGAGACGGGTGTGAAGATGCCCTGCCAGGGATTGGCTTAGCGACGGCGGGTCCAGCATCCACAGGCCCCCGGCTGGACCTCTCGGGCACGGGCTGCAGCTGCCATGCACACGCCAGACTTCTCCTTCTCCAGGGAAGCCTCAGCTCTGCTTTCAGGGTTTCCAGCTGAGTGAAGCAGGGCTGCATAGACACTCTAGAACCATCCCCTGACCTGATCGCGGACTGCAGCCACATCTGCAGGACACCCTCCCTGCAGCATAGATGAGTGTTTGATTGCAGAGCTGCGCTTGGCAGCCTCACCAAGTTGACACACCGTGGCAGCCGAGGCAGGGTTCAAAACTGGGCAGACTGGCTCCAGAGTCCATACTGATACTATTTATTATTATTATAAAATTATAGATTTTATTTTTTAGAGCAGCCATCGGTTTATAGAAAATTCGAACAAGGAAGTTCAGAGTCCCCACCTGTCCCTCTCTGTCCCTTATGCACAGAGTCCCTGTGACTGACATCTTCTACATTTATTATGTTGGCGAACCCACATTGGTACATTATCATCACTCAAAGTCATGGTTTACCTCACGCTTCACTCTTGGAGGTGGACATCTTACAGGCTTGACAAATGTCTAATGATGTGTATCCACCACCACAGTATCACAGAATGGTCTCACTGCCCTAAATATCCTCCATGCTCTGCTCCTCATGCACCCCTTAAACACACACACACACACACACACACACACACACACACATCTGCAACCACTGATCTGTCTCTGTCGTTTTTGCCTTCTCCAGAACATCATAGGGTTGGAATCATGTCATTTGTGGCCTTCTCAGACTGACCTCTGTCACCTAGTGATACACATTTAAGGTTTCTCCATGTCTTCTCCTGGTGTGATAGCTCATTTCCTTTCAGCACTGAATGATACTCCATTGTCTGGATGGGCCACAGTTTATTTTTCCATTCACCCACTAAAAGACATCTTGGTTGCTTCCAAGTTTTGGCAATTATAAATAAAGCTGCTGTAAACATCTGTGCACAAATTTTTGTGTGGACATGAGTTTTCATCTCCTTTGGGTAAATTCCAAGGAGCACAATTACTGGATCGTATGGTAAGAGTATGTTTAGCTTTGTAAGAAACCACTAAACTGTTTCTGAGGTGGCTGTGCCATCTTGCCTTCCCACTGTGATGCTATAAATAATGCCTCTCTTAGGGAATGCATTGAGTAGGGGCAGGTATACAGGCGGAGCCCAATGCAGGTCAGTTTCCCCACCCACTGTTCCTGTTCTGGGGGGTGAGGCAGGGTAGGTGAGTCAACCCCACCCTGTGTCTCTGTTCTTCCCTGGGTGGCACAGCTTGCTAAGGAGCTCTCCATGTACATGGAGGCCAGTACCTCTCTGGCAACCATGCACTCCACCCTCTTTCAATTTTAGCTCAGGTCACAGCCAGTTCAGTTACTTGAACGTCTGCAGGAATCAGCATCCTGCTGGTCTCCCAGTGGGGAGGCTAGAGGGGGCACTGAGTATGCAGTCAAGCTGGTCTGGCCCATGCCAATGTTTCTGATTTCTCATTTGTAAATAAAAATACCCAGTCCATCCAAGGCCAACAAACTGCCGCTTCCCAGCTGGCTGCATGTTCCAGCCGTGGTGACAAGTGGCACTGGTGGGACCTGAGACACAGGAGCACCAGCAAATCCGAGCGGGAGGCAGTCACATCCAGGGAAGGCCTGCCTCTGCCCCTTGGCCTCATTGAGCACTTTAGGACACAGGAGTCATTTTCCAGGGTGCGGCTGAGGACAGCCACAGTGACAGTGACCTGGTTGGCCTCGTGTGAATGTCTGTGGAGCACCTACTGCATGCCTTGCTGAGCATGTCACTGACACCTTGTCCTCCTCTAGGCTGCCCTGGAGGGGCTTTGTTAGCATGTCCACACTTCACAGACACAAAACCTGAGGCTCGAAGCGGGTAGGTGACCTGGCTGAGACCATGCAACTGTGGAGTGCATCAAGTGGGACTTCAGGCCCAGCTTCCTTGGCGCTAGGGCTCACGACACAGCGCAGTCCACAAACAACTACTGAGTGCCCACTGCATATTATAAACCGATTCTCCTTTGAGACCTAAACGCGGTGAGGCAGATGTCATTACCCCACCACGGAGACACTGTGAATGAGGCCAGGGCGCTGAAGCAGGATCTGGTTAATAGCAAGCCTGACTCTTCCCACTTGGGAACATGAGTTTGGCATCAGTTGGGTTCCCGCCCTAGCCCTTCCTCCTTCCTGCACCATCTGCATGACACTGGCAAATTGGTGGTTCGACTATCCCACCAGAAAGAATGAAATCA
Source organism: Canis lupus dingo (assembly GCF_003254725.2). NCBI lineage: Eukaryota > Metazoa > Chordata > Mammalia > Carnivora > Canidae > Canis > Canis lupus. The sequence goes on along the minus strand of NC_064247.1, from coordinate 66,184,092 downwards.
CAAAGTGCCTTCTTCATAGGCTTCCGGAAACACCCGGCCCAGGGCCAAGGCACAGAGAACAGAAGCTGCCAACATTATTATCTCTCCCCATTCTGGTGGCAGTGGGAAGAGGCAGGCGTCAGCCTCCAGCCAGGACCCTCTGCACCCACCCATGAGAAGCTCCTCTCCTCCCCCGTTCTGAACAGCAAACGTCTCTCAGCTTCTCAACACCAGAGACAGGTCCTGCTGAGAGTGGGGAGCTCATGAAAACCATCACTGAGTCCCATGAAAGGCCTTCCAAGCTCTCTGGCCAGAACAGACAGGAGTTCTCTGGGGCAGAACTCAGAGCACCCCAGGGCGTCCAACTTCCCAACAGGTTGCACTTAGTGTAAATATGGCTTCACTTTTTAGTTAGATCATTAAAAGACTTGGGCCAGGGTCCCAGCCACGGCCCAGAATCCCTCCCTACCTGCCTGAGTGGCAGTTCTCTGGCAGCCTCCAGGAGGCACTGACCTTTTTTTTTTTTTTTTTTTAGATTTATTTATTCATGAGAGACACAGAGACAGAGGCAGAAACATAGGCAGAGGGAGAAGCAGGCTCCCTGCTGGGAGCCTGATGGTGGACTCGATCCCAGGACCTCAGGATCATGCCCTGAGCTGAAGGCAGACGCTCAACCACTGAGCCACGCAGGCATCCCCTGACCTCCTTTTTTAAAGAGGTTCCAAATGGTCTCCAATCATGTCTTTCTTCCATGAGACACAAGCAATTTGGGTGTCATGGGGGCCTTTGTAGAGATGTCAATGGATTATTTCACGAGAAGGAAACCCCCTCTTTACACCCCGACGTGGCTTCTGCTATGGAGATGAAAGAGCAACGAAGGCAGGCCCGAAAACAGATAATTCACGGGACTGTCAGAGCGTGATCTGAATGTCATTCACACCAGGCAGAGCCAACGAGGGGGCTGTGGAGCCCGGGGGGTCTCGCTCCAGGGGGAAGCAGGCCGAGCTCTCAAGTGCTGAAGTGATAATCCAGCCCACGGGGCCTGGACAAAGCTGGACATTTTGTCCTTACTGTCAGAACGCCACAAGCTCAGGAGCAGATGGAGTGGTGTTGGCAGTCGTAAAACGCCCCCACCCCACCAGGGACAAGCAGGTTAACAGAAGGGATTGGCGCCATGCATGTCATAAAAGCCCTGCAGGCCTGTCATGTTCCGATAAATCTTGATTTTGTAACGGAATAGCGCTGTGGTTCCCAGCCTTGGGTTTCACAGGTGAGCCATGGACTGATGGATGGTTTGGGAGCTGGGGGGTGGGGGGGTGGGGGCTGGTTGGGGGGAGGACAGAGGAAACCTTACACGCCACCCCTACCCCCTCTCCGGCTCTCCAGCGCCAGGCAGGAAATCCAGCCTGCAAGAGGATATATGGGGCATTTGTTACCTCTCCCGGATCCACGCTGGAATGCTGGAAGGCAACCAGGCTCCGTCCCCATCTCTTGGCCCTCACAGTGATTAAACTAGAGGAGCTTAGTAAACGCTGGCGCTTGTCCTGTTTTAGTTAGGCTTCTGGGCTCGACTGCTGGGTCAACTGCCCACGTGGGCTGCACTCACCCCGCCCTGCATGCCGCACAGACCCCCTGCGGAAGCACTCCTTTCTAGAGCCCATCTGCCCAGAGGTGGGGGGCCGGCACATTTGGGTCATTAGTCCACCAGGAAAAGCTGCCCTGTTGTGTGTCACACGGCAGTGCCATCCTGCCGGCAAGAACCTTGTTAAATGCCCACTCTGAATACTCCAAAATAAAGAATGAGAGCGCTGGGGGCTCCTGGAGGTGGTACGTGACATGAGAGGGTGGGAGATAAGTGGCAAGTGAGCCATGGCCTCTGGTCGAGGGGACAGGAGGCGTCGTGGGGCGTCATGGGGCGTGCTGCCCAGAGCACAGGCTCCAAGGCTGTGGGGACACACTGGGCACCGGGTGTGTCACTGGGTGTGTCCAGCCCACGGGGCCTGGACAAAGCTGGACATTTTCTGACATTCGAAGGAAGTCAAGAATCTGGGCTTTAGCTGAGAAGTCACTTGAACGTAAAATCCGGTGCTGGCCACCACGAGGTTGGGGGAAGAACCAGGCAGCTCCGCCCAGGCCACGGCTCTGCAGAAATTCCACGGGCGCCCACGGGTCCTTCCCCTCCACACCCAGGCGAGGGGCTTCAGCCAGCAGATGGATGGTTTTGTGCGACTTCCACGTGGGAGCTGTGCCTCCAACTTGGTCTCCCACTTAAACAGACATTTTGGAATGTGAGGGAGTGAACGTGGCTTGTTTATAGAACAACTCTGAGCACCTCTGAGCTAGGGGTAAGAGCCAGGGCTTTCTGAGTTTCCCGGCTTCTCGGCTTCTCGGCGATGAACGTCTCACGGTGGCAACCCAGAGGCCCCAGGGCCCAGCTAACTGACCAGGTCTCGTGGTGGGGGTGGGGTGGGGGTAGGTTTCCTCAACCACCTAGAGGGAGGGTAGGGACACTCCCAGCCCCAGGGGTCCTGTCCACCATCGCCAACAGACACACCCCACCTCTGGGGCTGCTCTGCCTTCTGGCCCTTCGTGACTCTCTATGTTTAAAGACAGGACTTGGAAACCAGGGCCCCAGCACTCCTCTGCTCCACCATGCAGAAGGCCAGTAGGAAACGCAACAAGACTGGTCCTCATATGGCCAGCGGAGCCTGTGGGGAGCACCCTGTGCCCTGCTCAGACAAGATGCTGGAGAGGCTGGCACCCCAGGGGCCGTCGTCATGCTCTGCAGCCGGGCCAGCTTCTTCCTTTGAGGTTCTCCTGGGTTACCTGCTGGGGAGCTGGGAGCATAGAGAGACAGAGGTGCATCTGGCTTCAAGGGGACTGTGCCTGACCAGGGTAGGAAAACCCCACCAGGCCCTCCCTGCTGAGCCACAGTGTCCTCGTGCTTCCAGGCCAGCACCCCCTGCCCTCACTCCGCTGGTCCTCTTGGGCTTCACGTTAAGTTCTTTAAAGTTCCTAAAAGGACCTCGTTCTCCTACCTCTTCATCGTTGCAGACTCAGTTTCCCCTTCCTGAAGCCCCTGCCCTCTCTACCCTCACTCAACCCCCAACTTCTACTTATGCCTCCTGTTTTAAGTCCCTGTGTGCCATGCACCCCTGGTTCCCCCTCCCCCCTGCTCACTGCCCCAGCAGTATCCCCAGCAGACTCCGCCCACACTCTGCGGCACATCAGTGGTTCCAACCAGGATGGCAGTAAGGATGGCCACTGGGGCTGAGACAAGGAGTGACCTGAGGCTCCCTGGAGGCAGTGGTGACCCGGATGACTGGACCAGGACGGAGGAGTCACAGGTGCCGTCTGCTGAATGTGCACAGCAGAGACAGGAAGGGGAGCAGAAAGACCACAGGGTGTTGGGCATGTCAGCTTTGGGGGTGGCAGCTAAAGGGTACGAGGGGTCTTTTTGGGGGTGCCAAAGCATTCTGGAATCTGTTGAGATGAATATTCTAAAAACCACTGGACTGTACATTTTAAACGGGTGAAGGGTGTGGCCTGTAAACGGTACCCCAATACGAAGGCTCCAAAAGTCATGAACGAAAAAGGGAATCCCACGTCCCATCACAGGCCACGGACCAGCGCTGAGCGGGCCTGAGACTGGCCTGTATTTAGAGCCTTCACTGTGCTCCTTGCCGACAGGAGTCCTTGTCCCTCTGGCCTCCTCGACCACTGTTTTCCTCGTGCAGAAAGGGGCGATGATCTGTATGCCCCTGAAGGGACACCGAGACACATAAATATAAGGTAACGAAAGTAAAGTACTTGGCTCAGCACCTGGCTCACTGTAAATTCTCAGCAAACAGTAAGAAAACCGACAAGGAGAAAGTGATTCTTGCTGTGTGTCCCCTGCGTGAGTCCGGCGGGGCCGAACGTCCCAGATAAGTCAGCACTTGCTTCTCCACCGTGCCCAGCGGTCCCGTCAGCACCTGATTCCAGGGAGGGGAGCGGGCTTCCTCCCTGGGGGTGGGGGGCCGTGATGGGGGTAGGAGGCAGCCCACTGCCCTCTCCTCAAGGCAGCCCCAAGGTCCCTCCCAAGACCAGCGCCGCCTGGTCGCCTGCGTCCTGCTCTGTGGCAAGGTTTCTGGCTTGCAGGCTGCAGCTCCCGGCTGTCAGGAGCAGCGAGCACCGCCACAAGATTAATGAAGGAGAAGGAAATGTAATAATGCAGGGCCGGCCCGCCAAGCTGCATAAATCTCTCTGGAGATCGCGCAGGGGACAGATTCCTCCCTCGCTGGGCCTTGAGAAAGGGCATCGTCCAGGTTAAACGGAGTCTGGGAAACCACGCGGGCATTAAATCACAGCTCACCTGCGCTCACGGGAGCCCGAGCTGCACGGGGGCCGGTGGCCGAGGAAGATCGCCGCCCGGGGCCCATAGCAGGGGGAAGCCAGCCGGTGGCACCAGCTCTGAGACACCGGGCTGGTTTCGGCTTCTCTTGGCTTCAACATCTTGTAAAATGGGGGCAAAGATGGAATGCCCCACATGGCGTTCCTTTGGGGACAGGCCGCGTGGCCTGGGAAGGGCTGCTCTTACTGCCCTGCACCCTGTCTCGCCTCCCTTAAGCTGTACCCGCTCAGGACAGAGAAATGATCTGCCCCATTTTACAGATGTGTAAACTGAGGCCCAGAGCAGGGCCGCACCCCTCCAAATTCCCACAGCAAGGAACGCCCAGCCCTTGCCGTGCTGCCTTCTGGTGGCCTGAACCAGCAATTCAAAATCCTGTGGTCCCTCCCTGCGACTCTCTCTGTTTTGACCCTGGGGCCTCCCACACGGCTCACGGGCTGCCATTTGTTACCACTGCCTCCGGACCCTCGGCGGCAAGAACAAACGCCCCCCTCTCACCTCCCCACGGTCCCCACAGCACGCCACATGCAAGTGGCCTCAGATCTGCTCCGACGGGGGACTGTCCTCCTGTGTTGCTCTTCCTGTCCATTCCTCCTGCCAACCTGCCCCTCTTTGCTGGAACCATGAACCGCCCTGTCAGCCCTACCCAGGGCTTGCGTGGTGTAAGGATAGCTCAGAGATCGGTAACCCGAGCTGGACACCCACTGCTGCTGAGAAGGGGGACCCCTTAATGGTTCTAGCAGATGCCGCAGGGAGGGAGGGGCCGCAGGCAGCCCCCAACTGCCCACCCGGAGATAACCCCTGACCCCTGCCTCTCTCAACGAGGCCAGTCAGAAAGTCCGAGCACTGGGGAAGGGGGGGGCAATAAATCCTCAGGCGTCCTCCCAGGATTCCAGCCTCCTGCCTAGGGGAAGGTGTTTAACCTTCTTGAAAGAACTCTTTTGCTAACCCCACGGGAAGCTGCCCAGGCGTTGCTGGGACTGCAGACAGCCAGGGCTCTGGCACAGGTTCTAGAACGGTGTTGCTGCAGGAGGCATCCCGGGGCATGCATCCCAGCATCATGGCCGAGCAAGGCCACAGGGTGTGGGTGCCACGGAGGGAGCTGGCCAGGGGGCAGGGGGTGAGCATCTATTGCTGCCACAGACATGCCCTTCGCTTGCCTCTGGGACGCAGAGGGGGTGGAGGTCCCTGGCACAAAGGGGTCGTTTATTATTCAAGAGATCACCAGAGTAGGTAACAGATCTTTCGTTTTCATTTTTAAGACCATATATTCATATGGTTAAAAATTCAAGGCACCAAAGGGCATCTACCTGTCACCTCTTCCCACAGCCACCTGCCCAGGTACCAGTATCTGCAGAGCTCGTTGCACAGACGCACATGATCGTGTGCATGCACGTCTGTGAGTGCATATACCACACGTGTCACTCCGGAACAGGCCCTCCCTGCACAGGGTAAAGCATGTTATATGTACCCTGTGTTGAGCCTTGTTGGTTTTCCTTCATCTGTTTTGGGGCTCCTTCTGTGCAGCCCTCCATTCTCTTTCCTGGCTGCTTACTACTTCCACTGCCAGGGCCTTCCTGACAAACATCAGTTTTCCACAGGTTCACACGTCAGGCGGCATCCGCATGGTGGCCCCCTGGGGCTCCCAGTCCCTCCTGGTCCCTGCTCACAATGTCTGTGCTGCCTTCTCTGGGGTCCAGCTCTGGCCTGAGGCTCTGTTGCTGGCTTGGTGACTCTCGAGGTCCTTCTGCATCTTGTGAAGCAGTCCCCTTGGTGACCTGTACCCCTGTCACACGCAGCAGAGCTTCTCATGTGTCTCTGATGGGCACATAGTAGGTGCTGGGTCACCCTCGGTGCAGTGAGCGCAGGGACTTCCCTGCACCCCACCACAGGCCACAAAAGGAGCATTTAGATTCACCAGTAGGGCGCGGCACGCGACAGAGGAGCAACAGGAGCTCCAGGGAGGACCAGAGTGGGGGGTCGTCTAAAGATGTGTGCAGGCAGCCGGACCCTCTGTTTACTAGCTGTGTAACCTGGGCCTCCTCCAACCACCGCCAGCCGTCCGACAAGTGGCACAGAAGTCACGGAGGCCACTGAGCTTGGAGCACCCACGGCGGGAGGCGGAAGCCCTGGTCAGCGGCCCCTCAGCTCTACAGCCAGCTCCACCGGGGTCCACATCCTGGCCCCCCTCCTACGAGCAAGGCACTCTGGGCATCATCCTTCCCTCTCCGAGCCTCAGGCTGGGGAGAATTAGAACAGACCTGCCCCCCCAGCCCACGGGCTTGTTTGGACGAGTAAGTGACGGTGAGCGGCACCTGTCCTGCCACCGTATCGCGTGGCCAGGGGCTCGAGACGTTTTCGCTTTTACTGCTGTCACGGACGCTGTTGTGTGTGTGTGGCCGCTGTTGCCACCGTGGCGGTAGCCGTTCTCCCAACACCGTGTGCGCTTCTGCGCAGGCGTCCCCCACACGTCGGGGCGCGACCGCGCAACGCCAAGCCCGGGCGGAGCTCCAGGCCCCGAGCAGCTGCCGGGGATTACCACCTCATCACCCTCCAGGTGCGCTTCCTCTCCCCATCCTCACGTGTGTCCTCGCACATCAGAACACACACGACGCCTTTGCTGGGGGAGGCCTGCCTGGAGGCAGGGGGTTGAACCGAATGACCCTTCGACCTCTCCCACCCTAGCTGCGGGATTCAGCATCACCCGGTGTGCACGTGGGCCCATGAAATTAGCTCCTCTTTCCAGAAATACGAGGCTATTGCGTGTTGCCCAGCTCCCAGGGGCTGTCTTGGATAAGACCCGCCTCGGGCTTCCCCCAGGGCCTGTGGAAGTCCCCGGGTCTGCTTGACATCAGCCTGGGTCCTCCTGGCCCCACCAGTGACCTTCCACTGACCTTTGGAGACTGGCGAGAGAAAGCGTCATCCCTCCCCTAACCCAGGGGACTCTCGGAGATGACGAAGTGACGGAGGCCAGTGCAGCCTTCCCGGGGGGAGCACCCACGCCCCGCCGGGGTGGGGGCCCGGGCAGCACCTCACGCTGGAAACGGGCGAGATCTTCCTGAGCCTCCGTCCTGCGCGGCCCGGAAGAGCGGGCAGGAAGGCAGGGGGGCGGCCGATAGGCCACCTAAAGGAAGAGGAGGAAATGGCCAGCGGAGTCTAGACGCGTTATCTTGCCCCCCGTGCGGGCACCAGCCCCACGCTCATCCATCGTCCCTGGGACCGACTTCCTGCCTCAGGATTTACGCCAATGACTTCACCCTCTTGCTATCTCGACTGTCCCGCTGCTGCCCGCTCGGGGCTCTCAGGAATTAGGGGCCAGATAACAAGTCTAGACAGCTCAGAAGTTTTAAATGGATTGTTCTCCAGGGGGAGGAGGATGGCTAGCCACCAGCTCCACGGCCCGGACGCCGGCACCCGGGAGGGAGCGCGTTCAGATGCCGAGTTTGTGTGGAGAGGGCTGAGGCAGCGGCCCGCCACCCCGAGGCCGGGAACGGGGCGCGCACCCCACCTCCTGTCCACCTGGCTCAGGTGAGACCCCCGGGGCCGCCCCAGCGAAGGTGAAAGAGGCCCTCGGTGTGGGCCAAACTGAGAGCAGGGGTGAGCTCCGCGGCGAACCCCAACGCACATTCCTGCGGCACAGTGACGACACTCAGGCACTAGTTCAGATATCAAGGGTCTCATGGGAAACTCTCATGGGTGCCCCTGCTTGGCGGGGGAGCTGGACACACACCTTCACCTGCCCGTGGGGCCGCGCCCTCCTGAGTCCAGGTGTCTCACAGGTAACGCGGCGGCTCCGTTTCCACTCTGTCACGGGCAGGAGTGCGGAAGTCCTAACTCCCAGTACCTCAGAATGTGCCCTTATTTGGAAATAGGATCCTTGGAGATGCGATTCGCTCAGATGAAGTCATGCTGGCATGGGCCTCCAATCCAACACGCCTGTGCCCTTATAAAAAGGGGAGATGGGGACATAAACACACACACAGGAAGAACACAGTGAGTAGGAAGGCAGGGGTGGGGTGATACATCCAGCAGGAACGTCGAAAATGCCAGAAAGCCACCAGGAGGTGGGGAACAGGCCTCGGACACCATCTCCCTCGAGGCCCCAGAAGGAGCCAGCCCTGCTGGCACTCCGACCTTAGACTGTGGGGGAGCGAATCCCCGTGAAGACCCCCGCTCAGGGGCACTTTGTTATGGCAGCCCCAGCCAGCGACGCACAGCCCACCATCTAGAAGGACGGGGCCATGGGAATGAATGCCCGAGCCCCTCAGAGAGGATGCCTCCCCTAAACTATAACAAGACCCCTCAGGTGCTCTTCAGCAGCGTCGGAACACAGGGATTCATCAGCAAGCACCTGCAGCCTTTTATCTGGAGCTTTCTCTGCTCTGGGCAAGGGCTCGGTCGGCTCACAGAGGGGCAGGCCAGAAATGGCCAGGGGAGGGGCCCTCCACCAGTGACATGAGAGCTGGTGGGCAATGGTCCCAGGTGAAAACCTGTGAAGGTGATCCACGCAGTCCCCTAGAGCCCCCAGAGGGAGGGAGCCCTGTTGCCCACAGCGGTCACCCTGATCTGGTTCTTTCTCTCCCCTGTCTGCTTCACCCCCACACCCACCACTTGGCCCCCTGAGGCCACCTCCCAAACGGACCCCTTGCACTCACACCTGATGCTGGTCTACGTGGGTCCAGATGAGAGACACTGGGAAATCACAGCAGTCAGTGCAGAGAAACCAGGAGGAGGACATATACCCAGGCCGCACATTGGATGGATAACCGGGTGTGCTGGGTTCTCTGGGTCTCTCAACAGGATATCTGAACCCAAATTAAAACTGACGTGATGGGTGTTGCGGCAGAAACCGCTACATCACCCACCCTGCATCTTAGGTGAGAATATTGATTGTAACTGGATGTGTGGTGATCCTCCCCAAGGACTCACTGTCGCAGAATCCACCCTTAGTAAAGACACAAGGTCCCAAGTAGACATGACTCTGTGTCTCTATTCGGGCCAAGGGGTGGGAGTGCACGTGATGTCCAGCTCCAGAATATGCTGCATTTCCCTTTCCCTCCATCCTGCTGTCCAGATGCAGATGTGATGAAGGGAGCACATCCGGATCTCCCGGCCTACTTCCTCCTCCTCTTCTCCTTGTCCTCCTCCCCCAACTCCTTCTCCCCTCGCTCCTCCTCTTCCCCTCCTTCCTCCTCCTCTCCTCCTTCCCCTCCTGCTCTTCTTCCTCCTCCTCCTCTTCCTTCTTCCCTCCTTCTTTTCCTGCTCTTCCTCCTCCTACCCCTTCTTCTTCTTCCTCCTCCTCCTCCCCCTTCCTCCTTTTCCTTCTCCTCCTCCTCCTCCTCCTCCTCCTCCTCCCCCAGAGTCTACTATTGATTTTTCTCCATCAAAGCCAACTTGAAATTTGTGACCCTAGCAACCCTTTCATCCATTTTGGAGAGCCAAAGACAGCCTTCATTTGTATTAATCCAAAAATAATAAAGTGAGAGAAATTGTTTTAAAAATTTGGGAAAGAATATGGGTGAATCCCAGAACTGGTGAGTCCAGGAAAGACTAGGATGTGAGAAGCAGCCTGTCCTGATAAAACTGGAAAGTACGCCCCTCTAACAGGTGAGGGGTGACCTGACACATGGCGTGGGGGTCACTGGAAGGCCCGCTCGCCTGAACCCACAGGAGCCCCATTTGGAGGAATTTCCTAAAATGACAATCAGCAGGAACAATGGGTGAGTCAGGTCTTTAATTGCCAGAAACGATCTTGATTTTCATAGCAATTTTGAAGTGTTTAGAAAGTCTGTGTTACATAAAGATAAACTCATGTGAGGGCCAGAGGCTGAGGAGCAGCCAAGAACGGTTAGGAATTTACACTCTGCACTATCCCCCATGGAGGGAGAGCAGCATGTTTTTGAGGCATCAAACAGGATCAGTTTGTATCTAAGACTCCGCCCCCCCCCCCCCCCCGCCCCACTTGTTGGCTGCACAATGGCCAGGTCAGCAGCTGGGACTCATCCCAGCAGGTCCGTGTGTCACTAGGGTTGGAGGGAGGAGCTTGGGACTACTGGAAATGAACGTGCTGGCACGTCTCTCCTCCTAGAGACAAAAGCATGTGCTCAGGGTCAGACTTGGCCAGAATTCTCCTTGATACTTGTTAGCTGTGTGCACTTAGGCCAGACGTTTGGCCTCTCTGAGCTGCACTTGACACACCTCTTAAATGAACTCAATATTGTATTCTGTGAAGATTGAAGGAAGTGTTGTGAGTAGGCCAATGACCTCATCTGCTTGGGCAGCTATGACAAAGTATCACAGACCAGGGCTTAGAAGCAACAGATGCTTATCCCTCACACTGCTGGAGGCTGGAGGTCTGAGATCAGGGTGCCGGGAGGATGGGGTGAGGATACTCTTCCAGTCTCAGACCTCTTGCTGGGTCACATGGAAGAAGGGGTGAAGGAGCTTGCTGAGATCTCCTTTGCAGGGCACTAATCCCACTTACAGGACCCTACCCTTATGACCTAGTCACCTACCAAAAGTCCTGCTTCCTAATAGCACCATCTTGGACATCAGGATTTCAACATATGAATTTCAGCGGGAAGACCGCAGTAGGTAATATCTGGTGTATGCACTGGGTATGGTATGAGTGTGGTATAAAGTGTGGTGTGAGTGTGGTGTGAATATAGTGTGAAGGGTGGTATGATGTGACATGAGGGTAGTGTGAGTGTGGTGTGTGGTATGCAGGGTGTTGTGAGTGGTGGTGTGAAGCATGGTGTAAGTGTGGCATGAGGGATACTGTGAGTTGTGTGAGTATGGTATGATGTGGTAGGAAGTGTGGTGTGAGGTGTGGTGTGAACGTTGTGTGGGTATGGTGTGAGGTGTGAGGTGTGGTGTGGGTGTGGTATAAGTTGTAGTGTGAGTGTGATATGAGGTGTGGAGTGGGTATAGTAGATATAGTATGAGGTGTGGTGTGAGTGTGTTGTGAGGTGTGGTATGAGTGTGTTATAAGATGTGTTATGAGGTGTGTGAGGTGCGGTGTGAGGTGCGGTGTGAGTGTGGTTTGGGTGTGGTGTGAGGTGTGGTGTGGTGTGAGGTGTGGTACGGTGTGAGGTGCAGTTTGAGGTGTGGTGTGAGGTGTGGTGTGGCGTGGTGTGGGTGTGAGGTGTGGTGTGGTGTGGTGTGAATGTGTGTGTGTGGTATGAAGGTTGTATGAGTGTGGAATGAGTGTGGTGTCCAACGTGAAGTGGTGGAAACACTCCTGGACAGGAAGCCAGGGGCACTAGATAAGGGGCATTGGCTGACAGGAAGGCAAAGAGAAATCTTTCCCAGCATAAGTAGAAAAGCAGGCGCCTGCCTTCGGCCCGGGGCGTGATCCTGGAGTCCCGGGATCGAGTCCCACGTCGGGCTCCCTGTATGGAGCCTGCTTCTCCCTCTGCCTGTGTCTCTGCCTCTCTCTCTCTCTCCCTCTCTCTGTCTCTCATGAATGAATAAATGAAATCTTAAAAAAAAAAAAAAAAAAAGCAAGAAAAGCAGGCGCAGAAGGAACCACCTCAACTTGCGCTAGAGGTCGCTCTGGGAGGGAAGAAGGGAAGCGGGCAAAGGGGTGTGCTCCCCGTCCCCGTACTGTTCTCACGTAGACAGGACTGACACGAGGAGTGACCGCGAGAGGTGGTGAGTGCCCAGGGGTGTTCACCAGCACCCATCATCAGAGGGTGCCAGCTGGAGCCCCCGTGGCACCGCCTCACACCCTGCATGTTGGTGCGGGGACCGCCACCATGCCGGGCGTCACAAGGACGCGGAGGGCGTGGGCTCGTGGCCCAGCGTGGACCTGAGTGCCGCGGGCACAGCCACCCTGGAGAGCTGCCGGCAGGGTCTCATAAAGCTCACGCCGTGTGCTCCCTACAACCCAGCAACCCCACTCGGGGTGGATGCCCGCCCCAAACGGGTGCCTATTTCACTGGAGGACCCCCCGAGGACCTTGACAGCTGTACCCGTGACAAAACCTAGAGAGGCAGCCCAGGCTCTGCAACGATGGCCGGACAATCCAGTGTGGTGTGTCCACCCAGCAGAACCTGGGGCCACACGGAGAACGCAGGGCACAGCTTCCCTGGACGGTGACCGGAGGAAGCAGGGCGTGGAGGGCTCCAAGTTGGACTCCGTTTCCACACATTCCCTGAAGTGCAAAGCAGGCACAACGGATCTGCGTGTTAGAGAAGGGGTGTGTGCAGGCGGCCTCCAGGCAGCAGCGGGGAGAGCCAGGAGGGGCTCCAGGGCTCCCGTTCTGTCCTTCTGCCCGGGTGCTGGGTGCTGGTGACCCGGGCATCCACACTGCGTGACAACTCCTCAGCCTGTACTCTTTTTTTTTTAAGGCTGTACTTTAAGATGTGTGCGCTTTTCAGACTGCACCTCACAGGATAAAAAGTGTACTTTAAAAAAAGGTTGACAAAAAAAAAAATAAAAAATAAAAAAAAATAAAAAAAGTTTGGCAATCCTGAGGCAGGTGTGCACTTATCTGGCATTATTTTCTAGATACTTGATTTATTTCATGATTAAAAAATTGGATGCAAGGGGCGCCTGGGTGGCTCAGTGGTTGAGCATCTGCCTTCGGCTCAGGTCGTGATCCCAGGGGTCCGGGGATCGAGTCCCGCATCAGGCTCCCCGCAGGGAGCCTGCTTGTCCCTCTGCTTATGTCTCTGCCTCTCTCTGTATCTCTCATGAATAAATAAATAAAAACTTTAAATAAATGGTTGAAAAAATCTAAAGAATAGCATTTTAAAAAAATGGATACAAGATGTTTCTCAACAGTACGTGTGAGAATTTGAGCCCCTTGTTAGAAACGTTTTAAGGACCAGTCATCGCGCCCACAGCAACCCTTTCCCGCTCGCCCCTGCGGCGGACTGGGAGGAAGCTGCCCTGGGCCGCGGGCCTGTGAGTGGGGTCAGGAGCAGGCCAGCCTGTCTACCCCACTGCCCTCACGCCCAAATCCATGTCAGAACGCGAAGGCAAGGGCTCACGGCCACAATCACACGGGTTCTCCGGGGAAGAAGCAAACGAGACGGCCGCTTCCAGGCCAAGATCCTCCACCCCCACCTCCGCCCGACATGCCCTGGGAAAGGCAGAGAAACCTCAGTGTGGCCAGTACCCAGGGGTGCGAGGAGGTCTGAGTTACAATTTCGGGACTTTGGGGAGTTCCGATGGTCATCGCAGACTGATTTGCTCTGGGTCACAGGTTATCAGAGGCTGTGCTTCAAGTAAGGGGAATAAGGAAGTGGGCGGTTTCTGTGAGGTCTGTGAGCAAACACAGGAAACAGCAGAGTTTCTCAGAGCAGCCAAAACCCAAGGAGGGCCTGCAGGCTCGGTGATGGGCTAGCGTCGCTCGCCGGCTACATGGCCACCGGCCACACGGCCACCTAACCACAGGGGAACCAGTCACAGGGCCACCAGGCCACAGGAGAACCAGCCACACAGCCACTGGCCACAGGGCCACCCAGCCACGTGGCCACAGGACCACCAGAGCAGCAAGTCAGCAAATGTGTGACTGCTGCTCCAAATGCACCGCAGGGCCTTTGGAGATGAAAGCCTCTGATAGGAGAAGCCATAGGCCAGGTCACCTCCCCGGGCCCCCCGAAGTGTGTGCCTCAGGACAGCAAGCCCAGCGGGGTTCCCACACCACACACTCACACTCAGGGACAGGACTCAGGAGTTCGGGGAGGGCTGCTGACCACCATCCTCTCAGGAAGCCCATGGAACCTCCATGTCTTTAACAGTTTTCTCGAGCGCTCATGCACACACCAGATGGTTGGCCCACTTAAAGTATGGGGGCCAGCGGGGTTGAGACCCTGCACCCCCCAGCCACCAACCACCCAGTCGCCCACCTCCCGCAACCCCGGGAACCACAAATCCACTTCTTGTCCGGGAACTGTATGATATGTTGCCTTTGGGGTCTGGCTTCCTCCACTCAGTGTGATGTCCTCAAGGTTCACCCACACCGTGGCCTGTGTCAGAGCCTCGTTCCCCTTTATGGTTGCATCATATTCCGGGGTGCGGACACACGTTATTCATCTTTTGTGGATTTTGCTTTGAAACTGGTGCTGTGCTTTGCTTCCTGTCTCTTAAGCTAGCTTTGAGATGAGCATATTGTCCTGTGGGTACTTTCAGAAAGGGGTCAAGGAGGCAGGCGTGCTGCCCAAGAACATTCCAGAAGTTGATTTGTCTGGGAATTAGTGAAAACGTACAGATAGGCTGGCACTCGTGGTATTTTCCACTCGTAGGACTCAGTTGCCAATAAAGTTACAAAGTGGCCGGAGCTGCTGTCTCTGTGGCTCTCTGTGTCGATGACGAGGCACAGAGAGGGTCCCCGTCCGAGGACACCAGAGTGGCGGGCATCCTTCACTTCCACAGACCCCTGGCGGCTCCCCCTGGGAGTGCAGGAGGCTGTCCTTCCCCTGGCTCACAGATGTCTGGCCACTTTCTCACTGATAACTTCCCAGACGCGGAAGACAGACTCCAGGTTCAGAAGGACCTAGACTGAGTTCATTTCCATCTCGCAGGCACACCTCTCCTGATGGTGACCTTTGACCCTTCCTGAAAGCACCCACAGGCATCACAGAGTCCAAAGTGGCTTCCATACCCCAGCTGCATCTGGATGGACACTGTGCGGATGTGGGAGGCTCTGATTTCTCCCAGTTCCCGACATAGGCCCGTGTTCCGGGAGAGGCCTCGCTGCACTGGGTGTGGGCAGGCAAGATCCCGGTTGTCTGTTGGACACGTTTGGTGCCTTATCACTGGTGCCTTCAAAGCAAGCATATTTGGGAGCCAGATATGTTTCATAAATAATGGGGGTCAAAGGCTGATAAAAATCAATGCATCTGAAACAACGTGCCGTTCCTGGTACGGTGCTCCGGCGGATATCTTGTGGCCCGGCAGGTCCCTTTGAAACGTTCACAACAACAGAAAGGCTTGTTTTTCCATCCAAAGCAAATGGAAGTACTTGCAGGAGGGCAAAAGCAAATACCGTCTGGGGGCTGGAGTGTTTCCGGCAGCCAAAGTGAGCAGCGGGGACCCAGGAGAGCCACAGCCTTGCTGCAGGCCGTCTGCTGGAAGAGGGGTCCCCGTGGAGCAGGGAGCCGTGGGAGGTGGTCTTGGGGATGGAAAGCCTGTAAGAAAGAACTCAGAGTATGAAGAGACTGGTTTGTGGAGTCAGGGGATCGTGAGTTCAAATCCTGTTGCCTCCACTAATTTATATCCTTTTCTCCTGGGAGCCTCAGTTTACCTGTCAGCCAAATGGAATAATAGGCTTTTGGTTTTTTTATAGGGGTATTGGGAGGAAAAAAAAATCGTTATAGCACACGGTCAAGTCTTACCCTAGTGCCAGTTCTTCATATTATCAGAAACTAGTGAACTGTACGTCCTTCTGCAATTGCTCACTTTTAATCTGTACATAAGATCCAGCATCTTTCCAAGTCCTGTGTGTGCTTGTTGGTTTTGTCATTTTTCAGGACCAGTATGTGAAAACTGGATCCCTTCCAAGGCCCTTCAACCTTGTGGTTGAGTCTCTTCTCTCCAACTACATTACAAGTCCCCCAGAGGCAGGGGCCATGTCTAGGGTATCTTCTGTGTCCACCATGGATTTTCATTAAATAATAAAAGCTAATGGCCACTGAGCCTTGATGAGCACTCATGGGTGCCAGTACTTGCCATATAATCAGCTCATGGAATCCCCATGACAACTCCATGTTGAGGGAGAAGCTGTCATCATCCCCAGTTGCAGATGGGGACTGAGGCTCAGAATGG
The DNA here is from genome assembly GCF_003254725.2 of Canis lupus dingo. NCBI lineage: Eukaryota > Metazoa > Chordata > Mammalia > Carnivora > Canidae > Canis > Canis lupus. The sequence continues at coordinate 66,167,948 of NC_064247.1, read as the reverse complement.
CAGGGTGACTTCTCCAGGGCCATTGGTGCTAGCCAAGGCAGCCTGCCCCTCTGTGTCCACTTGTGGTTTGAGCATCAGTGAGGAAGTGAAGCGAGTGCTGGGAAGCAAGGGGTGAGGCAGCCACCACAGGGAGAACAGCCAGGGAGTCCTAGGGTCAGGGGTTAGGTGATATCTGGAGGGGGCGTGTTTGGATGAAGCTTGGAGTGGGAATTGAACATGGGGCTGCCCCTGGGAAACAGCCTAATGGTCCCTCAAAAACTTAAACACGGAATTTGCACATGACCCAGCAATCCCATTCCTAGGGAAGTGAGAGCAGGTGTTCAAAGACCCATACACACATGTTCACAGCTACACTCTTCCCAGGAGCCATAAAGGTGGAAACCACCCAAATGTCCACCAGCGGATGAATGGATAAATACAGACGTGGGAAGGAATCTTACTCAGCCACAGAAAGGAATGAGGTTCTCACGCATACTACCATGTGGATGCACCTTGACAGCATCACACCGAGTGAAAGAAGCCCAAGGCCAGAGATCACAACCTGCATGACGCCATGGATATGGACTGCCCAGAGCAGGTAAATCCACAGAGATGGAGAGCAGGCGGGTGGATTTCAGGTGCTGGGGGAGGGGGTCGGGGCATGTTTGGACTGATGCAGAGGGGGTGATCACACAACACACTCCTCACACTCAATGCCACTGAATTGTTCGCTTAAAAATGGTTAATCATGTGAATTACACATCCACCAGGCAGAAACAGGGAAAGGAAGAGGCTGGTCTACACAGAGATGGTCTCAAAGGAGAGAGAGCAGACTCGCGAGGGTGTGAATAAGCAAGGTCCACTCTGAGCAGAGAGTGCAGAGCCATGGCCAGGAGGCAGGCCAGCCCAGAGGCATGGCCAGGGTCACAATGCTGGCAAGGAGCAAACAGAAGAGTCCAAGCTGGTTCTCACCAGACAGCAACTGCTGGCCGTGGGCGTGGACGGCGCAGCCCTGCCCAAAGACTGGGTAAAGGAAGGGCAAGTGGCCAAGAGGCAGTGTCATGAGAGTATGACTGGCTTTCCCAATCACGAGATGCATCCAATCATCCATTTGTGAACAGGTTTTAACTGAGCACCTATTATGCGCTGGTGGGAAAACTCAGCACGCAGGGAAGACCCGATTCCTGCCCTTGTAGAAGTTACATTCTAGAAAGACAGAGAGTCAATAATTGTGGGAAGTGACCTGAGGAAAAAGCAGGTGCTATGATGAATGTCAGGGGCCTCTGACCTTGCCAATGAGGCAGAGAAGGCTTCCCGGAGGAAGTGACATTAGCCAGGGAAGGAGAGGAAAGAAGAGCACCCCACAGAGAGTAGATGGTGTGCCAAAGTTGCAAGCTTGGAAGGAGCACGTTGAGGGTGAGTGGCATAGGAGAGCCCGTGTGGCGCATGCTCAGAGAGAGTGTGGGCCAAGCGGAGATGCTGGCTGTGTGCTGGGCACAGAGCTCAGTCCCCTGCACAAGGGTCCCTGTGCCATCCTCATGGCAGCCCTGAGGTAGGTGCTGCAGTTGTTCTCACTCTCCAGGGAGGATGCTCAAGCTCGGAGAGAGTTATTAGCTTGCCCACGGTCCCTCGGCTGGGGAGCATGGGGCGGACTTGCACGCAGCCGACTGGCGTCAGAATCTGGGCTCTGAGCAGCACGACTTTACACGGGGAGGCTGGCAAGGCCCAGACCAGGCTTGGAGCCATGGAAGGGTCTTTCCACTGTTGTCTTAAGAGCATGGAGAAGTTCCTAAGGGTGGTGGCAGGGTCAGGTTTGCGTTGTGAAGAGGACAGTTCCTGAGACTTGGGCTGGAAGGGATGAGAGATGCATCTGGAAGACCAACAGGTAGATGCGGTCAACAACAACTGTCATTGAAATTCATGAAAATTTCCATTTCCAGAAAGGAAGTGGAAACTACCCAGACATCTCTCCACAGACGATGGTCCCACAAGCCGGGGTGCCTCGTGATAGGGGATCCACAGTCTGGTTTCGATGAGGCTCAAGACAGTCATACTGAGTAAAACAGGCCCATCTCAAAAACTGCACGCGGTACATTCCCCTCATGCAGCCTTCTTGGTGAGAACACGGCAGAGGCGGAGGGCAGATTAGCGGACGGCGAGGCTGGAGGTGGGCGGCTGTGGCCACAGGAAGGAGGCAGCTGGGGCCCCGTGACGGGTCTGTTCTGCGTACCGACCGTGGTTATGGTCACATGAACGTACTCGTGTGATGAAAAGTGCATCGGACAAAACAGACACGCGTGCACACGAGTGTATATCAGACCGATGAGGTCTGGATGAATGATGGATGGCATCACTGTCAATTCCTGTTTGTGCTGTGGTGCTAGGGTCACGCGTGCTCTCGAGGGCGAGACCGGGACAAAGGGATGGGGACTTCCCAGGGCTGCTGCTTACAGCTGCATACAAACCTACAGTTATTTCGAAGTGAGAAGTTTTTTCATGAGAGTGAACTGAAGATCACGAAAATGAATTATTAATTAATGAAATTAAAGGAAGTTGAGTCACCAGGTGGGAGATGCTGGTACCCTGGGTGCAGGTGGCTGCAGAAGAGATGAGAACCCACCATGGTCCCCGGAAAGCAATCACCCAGAGCAAGCCTTCTGCTGCTTCCTGGCTGCCGTGAGGCCCTTATTCTCCCTCCAGAGAGCGAGGATGGTCAAGGCAGGGCTTCTCCACCGTGGCTGCTCTTCAGGATCACCGGCCTTACTGGGGCTCGGCGCTGGCATTTTTGAAAAGCTGCCCAGATGGGGGCCACCAGAGGCCGAAGAAGCCCTCGTTTCCCAGCCAGGTCTCATTCTTTGGGGCTGGAAAGGGGGCTGTTCCCTCAAACCAAAGGAATTCGAGGGCCCAGGGAAACCATCAGTGCCTGCAGAGATGTGGTGAGAGTGTGGTACAGGCCTTTCTGGAAATTTTTTCTGTTCTGCCTGTTACCCCATCATTTTCTCAAGGCAAAAATAAATACTGACATCCCCGCTTGTGTCAAAGTGACGGGTGTGTACACCATCAGCGTGAAAAGTTATGCCCCGAAGCCGAGCTAGACAACCAAACAAAACCTCCCTGTCAGTGAGTGGATGTGTCCAATATTTCAAGCAAAACGGTTTAAAGCTATTTTTGTAATGTGACTCTAAGTGGATAATGTAAGGCTACGGCAAAGCCCAGCGAATGAATACATTTTTGTTTGCAGTTTGAAAATAATAGCAGACTTGGAAACCCTGTGAGTGCTCATGCACAAGACAACCTGTGTCATTGAAGCAGGCCGGGTGGCCTGGGGAGCAGGCACAGACCTGGCTGGCTTCGAGAGGCCAGCGCCAGCCTTGGGGACAGAGGACCGGCCTCTCCACCAACCGCTGCTAATGACCGCTTGCCTGCCTGTGTGCATATGTCGTCCCCAGGTTCTAACACTCTTTCTGAATCTAAATCTGGGGTGTCGGGTTTGACACCAGGGAAAGTTGAGTTCACCTGTGGTGAAGGTCTGTATCCATCTGGAGGCTGCAAGCCTCCTCGTCTGGCCTCCACAGAGACCAATACGTTTTCATAAGAAACATCTCCTTGCACACATGCTCCCTTTGTGGGGAGATGGTTTCCTTCCTGGGCATCAGGGCAGCCAAGCATCAGCTCTGAAGCCCCCAAATCTCTTGCCTGAATTGTTAGAAGACTCTTACCAGTTGAGTGCTCCTTACCCTGGGTCCTCCTCTGGCTTTTACCAGCTCTGTGGGGCCACCTGATTTGGGTGCAGAATTCCACTTGGGATCCATTCTTCCTGGGTCACAAGTCAGTCAGCTTCTCTGCTTCTTGCAGGAATCCACTCCCCAGAGCTTGAGGCTCATACCCCTGAGCTGGTCCACCTCCCCTTCAACCCTGCCCCACCAGCCCGCACACAGCACCCAGTCATTACCCTCTTTGGGCTTTAAAACATATTTTTTCCATATTACAAAAGTGGTGCATTCTCCTTACACATCCTGGGAAAGTCCAGATAATACTAATATCCAGATTCCAGACCCTGATGCCAAAACTCAAGCATGATGGTATCTACAGCCTCCTGCCCCAGACACCTGGTGGCCCCTAGCACTGAGACAAATCGTAGATCTCTGTGCTGCCTGTGGGTCTCCACGTCCCCAGGTCCTCATCCGGCACCGGACACCTAATAGCTGCTCTAGTAAGTCTGCATAATAAATAAATGGGTGTTTCCAAATTGGCCATCTGGCATTGCACAGATAAGACCTCTTATCTGCTGATAAAGAGAAATGGAACCCCAGGGGCCAACATGGACCATTAACTTATTCTTGTTCTGCATCCTTCACCTTTGAACAACAGCTAGTGTTTACTGAGTACCGTCCTGCTGGGGCCCCCAAAGGCACATGTGGAAACATGAGTGACAAGGATCTGGAGGCAGGTGAGTTATTGTGGAGGTGAGTGCAGGAAGCATTGGGAATGGAGGGGCTTTAACGGAGAGGTAGCTGCTGGGTAGTCCCAGTGGACCCTGTTGGGAGCCTCATGGAGCCATGGGGACAAGGAATTCCCTTCCTATGGGACAAGAGCTGGATATGGGCCACCTGCTCCCATTTCTCACTGGTCGGGGGGCTGCTCTGGGGGCACCAGCTTCCTGCGTGACCCAAGCTTTGGTCCAAGAACCATCTTGGGTGGAGAGTAGCCAGCACTTAAGGAGGGAATCTGTGAGGGTACAGAGGCAACCTCTGGAGAGGCAGAGGGAGAGCTCTAACAGGTTGGCTACACACGTCACTCTGTGCCAGGTCTCTGCTAGGACTGTGGGTATACTTCACTTGACCATGCCCATCACGGGGGGGTGCAACCTCATTGCTATCCTCCTCTCACACACATGGCGCTGAGATGCGGGTGGCAGAGGACTTCGTCCATGGTCCTCCTGAGCATCGGTAGACGGCACACCTAAGCCCACTCTTGTCTGATTCCAAGTCCCACGACCTTCACCAGCACGCAGGGCGCCTCCCTGGGGAAGGGCCCGGATGGCACCTCACTGGGCAGGCAGGGAAGGTGCCAGCAACAGGGAAATGCTGAGTCACGGCACCTGAGTTCTGCTGACCTGATCTGTCCCAACATTTTCAGGAAAAACAATATGACTCTCTTTGATCGACGTCCAGGTCCACGGCGGGCTCAGGTTCAAAATCAACATGTTCCCAACGCGTGGAAGCCCTTGGGGTTCTGGGAAAGCGGGGAGAAAAGGGTTTTTCTTCCTGGAGTTTATTTAAGATTTCCCCTCCCGTGTTGCAAAAGTGTCCTTGAGGGAGGCCACGTGGCGGCAGACACCAGGCCCACCTATGCAGGACACATTCCCGGAGGAGCCTTGACGAGAGGCAGTGTCTGCAAGAAGAGCTCAGTTTCCCCACTTGCAGAATGAGCTGGGTGCACCATTCACACTGGAATTTGTCACTGAGACCAGCTGTGGTCATATACTAGTGACTGGAGGCATGGAGTCCGTATCTCACGCCTGCCATCACCACATGGACAAAAGTCCACCGGAGACTTTAAGTATGCACCTCTGAGCCTGGAGAGCAGGGCCTTGATGTGGAAGCAGAAGAACCTGTCCTTGGGGCTGAGCCTGCCTCGGGCCATAGCATCACCTCTGGCCACACTGATGCCCAGCGACCACAGTCAGACTCTTAGGGCCCAACTTGGAGCCCCTCCTTTGAGCCACTAGGTCATACTGTTTTCTCTGGGTTTTCTTTGGTAGGAAAGGAATCTTAGGGCCCAAATAGGACCTCGGAGATCCTCCACACAATACCCTCCCCTCTGCTGTCAAGCCACCTGTACACAGCAGGGAGGTGGTGGTCCTGAATCCACAGGGTGATCAGAAAGCCACTTAAACCAGGTGGACCAGGTCTTTCCCCTTGGAGCTGATGACCTCTGGGACCTCTCTGAAATGAGGCAGAAAGGAAAGTTCATTCAGAGAAGCAACCTGATTTTTTGCTTTATTTTCGATGAGAAGGATTTCATATAGGAAGTTGGGAGGTGAATGTATGCACAATAAACACACATGCACTCTCTCCGGGAGGCGAGAGGCCAGCTCTAATGATAATACATTTCCTGAGAACTTTCCACTTGCTCCGAAACACTTCTAATTATGTCTGGAGTCCTTCCTTCCTATCCCACAGGATGAGCTGGAATATGCAGCTCAGGAGTCTTATCTCCCGTGCGGCAGCCTGGACCTGTCCCAGGGCTTAGGACTCCGAGCAGGAGGGGAACCCTGGGCCCCTGCAGGAGACCTGGCCAACCATCTTCCTGAGCTGCACTCGCTCATCTGCAAAGGGGAGAATGCAAGAATGGTCTCCACATGGGGGGTCACTGGAAGGATTCGGTGACATGGTGAGTGGAGATCCCCATGCCCAGTAGTCCTCGAGCACTTGCTCCTCTCGCTGTGGTTCAGGAGAGGGTAGGCAAAGAGCCCCCCCTCCCCACCATCACCATTTTCTTTATTGTCATGAAACTATGATGATCTTCTAAGGAGCTCTTGGGAAGCCAAAAGCTTCTTCAAGAACATATGGACATCTGAGCCACCGTGTCCCCGACCACCACCCGGGCTTCATGCAGTTCCAAAACTGAAACTAAACTCAACTCACTTTACATAAATGATATTATAATAAATGATTAATATATGACACCTATGGAAAACATGTAAAATAAGGAGCTGATGCTGGAGTCAGGGACAAGAGTGACCAAGCACAAGAGCTCAAGGACAGGAAAGTCACTCAGTCTTGAGTCAAGTCTCCAAGGTCTGGAGTTGTCAGCCCAGCCCTAACACCTGGACCTGGTCTCCCGAAGCCTGTCTCCTGACCCAGGACCCAGGAGCGAGGCCCTCATCACAAGGTGACCAGTGGCTGCAGAAGCTCTGGTGAGCTCGCCAGCAGATGGCATGTACACCATGTACACTAGCTCATTTGCACTTTCCATAACTCTAGCAAGGCTTACTCTGTCAGTCCCTGGGACAAATGAGGAAACCAAGGTTGGGAGAGGTGACTCTTTCATGCAAAGTCCTGGGACTTCAGGATAGAAGGACTCTGGAATCCTGAGTCCTGAAGGCCCTGTTAGGCATGTCTGTGCTGGCCAGAGAGTCAGGGCTCTGTTTCTTTGCCCCTGTCAATATTGCAAGTGCAGTTCCCAACTCACATCTATGATAGTATGTCTTTTCCTCCCCTTTCCCTGCCAGCCCTGGCCTGAACTCATTATCTGGCCACCCCCTGGCAATATGTGGGGGATGTAGTGGGAGAAGGCACCCCCTTTCCAGATGCAGCCCTGACCTTCCCACATTCTCCCAAGATGGAGGTCTGTGCTCTTTGCTCATGGGTGGAGTTGGTCCGCAGCATATAGCAGCCCTGGTGGCTTTGAAAGGACTTTAGTAAGTCCTATTTCACTGCACTGGAGCCTAAAGTTCCAAGACTCATTTCCCTGCACCTCAGCTGTCACAACATCCCCCAGATCTAGTACTGAGCCTGGCATGAAGCCAGCAGGTACTACAGGAGCATGTGGGCTTCGGCATCAGACAGACCTACAGTAGCTACCTGGCCACCTACTGGTGGTGTCACCCAGGCAGGGTACTTCATTCCTCCAAGATTTAATTTCCTCATCTGTAAAATTGGGATGATTTTACAGGATAGCATCTGGCTTACTTGGTTCTTAGAGATATTAAATGGAATGTATAGGGCACTTAGCACTGTGTCTGAGTGATGGTTCTCAAGAAATGAGAACTATCATCATCACCATTACCATCATCACCATCGTCATCACCATCATCACCACCATCACTATCACCATTATCAGCATCACCATCACGACCACCATCACCATCATCATCACCATCACCATCATCATCACTGCCATTACCATTATCACCACCATCATCACCATCACAATCACCATCATCATTACCACCATCATCATTAACATCATTTTTACTGCCATCACCATCATCACCACCATCATCATCACCATCATTACCATCACCATCATTATCACCATCACTATCATCACCACCATCATCATGACCATCATCACCATCACCACCATCACCACCATTGTCGTCATCACAATCAATCACCATCATCATCACCACCATCACAATCACCATCATCGCCACCATCACTGCCATAACCATCAGTGTTTCCTCTATAGATGCTTTGCTGAGACTTATTCTCATGGCAGCCACTAGAGCCTCAGTTTAGAGCTAGTTATGAAGCAATCCAAAGCACATCTAAAATCTGGTTTCCCAACTTTACTAGCCTGTTCAATTTAGCTTACTCAGTTTAACAATAGCATGACAAAAGCAGGAGGCCCAGAGAAGGGCCAGTACCCTATGTGCTCCAATTCTTTGGGGTCCTGCCATGCAATCTGGGGCAGGTGGGTGGGCGGATTTCAGCCACACCACCCTCTCTCCATCTCTACAGTGGAGATGCCCAACTGGCCAGCTGAGCAGGGGTGTGGTAAGAATTACTCATTCTACGTCCTCCTTTAAGACCCATGCCAGGAAGTGAAGAAGTCACTTCAGAGGCTCCTGTCCAGAAATGGAACATTTTCTTCTCACTTGTGAGCTCAGTGTGTACTCAACCAGGAGGAGAAGCCATGCCAACCAACAGGCTGTGCCAGGGTGTCAGGAACGTTTAGATCCCAAGCAGGGAAATGAGAAGCAGGGATGTGCCCACATTTCCGATGACCGGTGGTCATTGCTGAATGTCTCCATTGCAGCAGCAACTAGCGGTTTTCTCATCCCCAAAGAATGTTTCTGACGGGGGAGATGCCCTCAACCTGTTTCCTTCCCTCCAAAAGCCACCTTCAGCATGGATCTTATGTCATTCTTGGCAAAGAAAGTGGCAAGTTTTTATGAGTGATGTCTTCCCAAGAAAGTGGTTGTTATACCTGTTTCTTTGAAAAGGAATCCAAGCCCAGAAATGCCAAGGGCCACGCAGAGAGTTGGACAATGTTTGCTGGAGCATTCAGGTCTTGATCTGATCTCTGCTTGAATCCAGTTTTCTGAAATATGTGATGGCTGACATTTGTGGAAGGTGTGCTCTGGACCAAGTCTTTGGCTAATGGATTCATGTATGCTATTAGGTTTGCTCTCTATAACAACCCAATAAGTTAAAATTTTCAATATCTCCTGTGTGTGCATGAGGAAAGCAAGACCAAGAGATGTTACATAATTCACTCAAAGTCACTCAGCTAGTAAGAAGGCAGCTAGGATTCAAGGCCAGGAAATCTCTCCCCAGAACCCCCATCACTTGCCACCATAATCTTTGGTCTGTGCTCATCTAGATGGGACCATCCCTGCCCACTTCTTGCTGCTTTGTATGTCTGGAAACTACATCTCTCAGCAACCTGCTCCCTGACTTCCCTTCTGGGAAGGGAAGGCAAATGGAAGGCATTGGTGGACAAGGACAGGGTGGGAGGAGGGGAAAACCTAGAGCATTTCTCCTTCCCTCTCTCCCCATGCATCTCCTGCATGACTGCAGCTCCTGTGGGACTGCACTTCCCTCCACGACCCCTACTCCCACCACACTGGGCCGTCACGGTGCCAGCCTCCACCAGGTGGCCCTGGCTCCTAGATTCATGTCCCTCCAGCCCCAGGAGTGGAGCTCCAGTGGAGGAGTGATCCTCCACTCTTGCTAATTTTCGTGGCTCCCCATGCCCTTTACCTGATGTCCGCACATGCTTGTCACCTGTAAAGCCATATCTGTGTGAAATACTCCTGTTTGCAGAAGGGACATAGCATTCAGGAGAAGAACAGGTGGTAGAGAATGTGGGACGCAGGGAGAGCAAACATCTCCTTGGCATCATGCTGCGTGCCTCATAGGCATGAATTAGGGCATGGCACCCTTGCAACAGAACTTCTTGAGGAGCAGGTGTGCTCCCTGGCCACATTGTACAGAGGAGGAAGGTCAACTTGGTGAGGCTCAGCAACTTGTTCAGCTAAGAGAGAGCAGAGACTCCAACCTCATCATCATCATCAACCAAAATTGGAGCCATTGTCTCTGCACCCTACTGCAGCCCCAGATCTGTGGCCTCACAGGAAGGCGTGATCTGTAGGTGCTCCTGCACCTGACAAAAGCCAGCCTGACCTCACCCTGTGCAAAACATCATTCTATGCCAACTCCTATTGCTTGGGATTCTGACCACTTTTGCACTCCTGGGCTTTGCGCGGCCGTGCGGTGAGGTCCGAGCTGGACGCCCTCGGCAAGGGCTGCTCTGGCAGGCCCAGATTTATGGCTTTGTTATTACTGTGTTTTGCAGTTTTTACAGCTCCACGCTCCCTGGAGAATCCCAGCGCTTTCTCTAGGACGTATCAGTCAGACGGCGGAGGAAATATCCAAAATGCTGGGAACATCCTGTGTCATAGTGTCCCCCCCCCTCCACTGGCCCCCAGGTACCGGCGGCCTTTTGTTTGCAGCCAGAGGGAGGAGGAAACTGATAAAGGGCAGGAGCTGGGGGGAGGCCGGCAGCCGGCACCTCTGGTGCCCTGGCTTGTCCTCCCTCATGACAATGTCCCCAGCTTCCTGACCAAAACAGTCATCACCGTGGGCCCTCTGATGTGCAGCCAGAGCTCAGGCTGGAGCGAGCCCCACTTAATTAGCCCTCATTCGCTCCGGGCAGATTGCTGACTCCGCAAGGAGCCTATGCGCTCGCCAGTGGGGTCCAGCGGAGTTTGCCCACATAGGAAACAAGGCCCCATTGTCCTGCTGCTGCCCCTCCCCCACTGCCCGCCTCTCTCTCCCAGAATCCTCTGGGCGGTGGCTCACTCAGGGACGGAGGCCTAAATTCCAAGGGGGGACGGGTGGGCGGGGAGAAGTGAGCCCAGGCAGCAGGAGCAAGGCCGGGAAAAGAGGAACACTGGCTAGGATTACAGTTGGAGCCTATTTAAAAAAAAAATACACACACATAAAAATAACAAAATCAATAATGATCAGAAATACAGAAGGGTCCAGAATAATCTGTAGCTAAACTGTGGAAAGGTACTTCGCTCTGATGGGTAGGATCAATTCACTCTTTTTCCCTTTAGGCTATTTTATATTCTTAAATCAAAAAAATTTTTTAAATATTATTTATTTATTCATGAGAGACACAGAGAGAGAGAGAGAGAGGCAGAGACACAGGCAGAAGGAGAAGCAGGCTCCATGCAGGGAGCCTGACGTGGGGCTCGATCCCGGGTCCCCAGAATCACACCCTGGGCTGAAGGTGGCGCTAAACTGCTGAGCCACCCGAGCTGCCCTCAAAAATGTTTTAATGACCATCTGTCACTTGCTTATTGAAACAATAGTTGCTTGCTTTGATAAGTGTAACACTGATGATTCCTGATTCAAGCCCCTGATGCCCAAGCAGAAATGTGTTCAGAAGGCACACGTGTGAACTCTGTGTCCCCTTCCCCGGTGTGCGTGTGGGGTGGTGTCCCAGTCCATATCCTCACGCCCGTCCCAGGTAGTCCCCTGTCCTGCATAGAGTGGGAAACAGCCCATAGAGCCTGTGCCCACCCTGGGGCTGTACTTCCCTGTACAGCCAAGGCAATGCAGAGCCTGCAGGCCAGGAGCAAGAGAGGAGGCCAGCCGGGTCAGCCCGGCACTGGGCAAGGAATGAGATGCTCCAAGGAGCCCCCATACCAGGCTTCATGGACACTGTGGGCCAGCAGCCCCATGTCCAGCAGCCCACCCCACAGATCTGCAGTCCCAGGCTGGCCCCAGGGTGGGCAATGGATGGATGGGGACAGAGACAGCGGCGCCTCCAGCTCCTAAGTGGAGGCCACCCAGAGACTGGGCCCCAACATCCCACCCTGAGAAACGAATGCGACCTGTCCTCTGACCTCCAGTTCACCCTCATCTCCCCTCTGACCCACCCCTGAATCCAGGCCCTCTGAGCCCTCCCTGCAGGCAGCTGCAAGGCCACGCCTGTGCTTTCAAGGGCAGGTTTTTGGCCTCCCCAGTGTGGGCCGCTGCTAAAAACACACCGTTATTGACGGGCAACATGTGGAGGGCTGTTTTCGCTATCGGCAAAGCACAGTGGAGCCATTCATAATTCTAGCGTTAAGGGGCAGAAGAAATGCCCTCCTGTGGTGACAGATGTCCCCACGTCCAGACTCCAGTCTGACTGGGGCTCAGAGCTGGCGCATGGCGTCCGTGCGGCGGAGCTGGGCTTCCCTCCGTGTGCAGCCCTGCCCTGGAACACCTCCCACGGCCGAGGAAGGTGTGCCTGCTGCGGGGAGCGAGCCCCAGCCCTTCGAGCCCGGGCAGGCCTCCCCATGGCACCTGCTTCATCTCACCCCGCAAGCCCAACAGCGTAGGGCACAGGGGATCACCATTCCCACTCCAGAGGGGGACCCGAAGCAGCATTTGTTCCTGGTTCAGAAACTCGGCCATAGTGGCAGCTGTAAGTACAGCTCACTTTGCTACTTGAATCCATAAAAGCTTCTTCTAAGAAGGAAAAGAAGGAAGGAAAGGAAGCTGTGAGCCCAGCAGGCATTGGGAACTTTCAGACACATAATGGCTCTGTTCCTCCCTCCACCCTGAGGGTCAGGGATGATTAGAACCTCTCTCTAGAGAGGAGACTCAGAGATGCCGAGCAAGTTGTCCAAGGGCACAGCGTGCAACCTCTAGGATGCAAGCCAGGTTTGTCTGACTCTGCTTTCTCTGTCCATGACACAGTCATGCAGGTAGAAGGAGTTGCGCAAAAGGGTCCTCACCGTCTGGCCCAGCAGCCAAAGCTGGGGCTCTCAGTATAATTATCAATTGGGCTCTCAGTATAATTAAGCACAGTGTAGATTAGAATACTGGATTTTGTTCTCAAGGGTTCAACACTGGTTCTTCCATTGAACAATCTGGAAATATGTGGCAAGCTTTGGGGGGAATACATGTGGAGCCTGGGTAGATGGGGCATGGGAACCAGGAGACCAGGTGTGGTCTCCTGCACCAGGGAACAGTTAGGCCCCAGCCCTTCCTGCCACCCCGCTCCATCTGCGAGGATGGAGCCTTCCACGTCCCTGTGACAATTCCTGACAGGTAGGCAGTGAGTCCCCCTCAGCTTTCCTTGTACCACCTTTGTTATCATTGTACTCGCTGTGAACGATGTCAAAAACTCACTTATTCAAGGAACTCACTTATTTCAAGGGGGTTGAAAAACTTACCAGGATGAAAGTACAGACCTCAGAGCCCCTCCCAGCGTGACACCGAAGCAGCCACAGGCACCTTGCCTGGGCCACGGCCTCGTAGCTTCAACGCATCTACAACCCTTGAGGGTTTCAGAGACAGAGCTGGTGTGGCAGCAGCGGCTGGGCCTGTAACCATGGGCCTGTAACCCAAAATACTCTAAATAGAGTGTCTGCTCATTTAAGTGGGCTCTCAAGCCACCCCAGCACCCAGGCCCACAACATGACTGTTCTGTTACACTTATGGGTTCTGCAGGTCAGGGATTTGTCTAGAGCACAGCAGGAATGGTGATGTAGAGAGAATGCAAATCCTCAAGGACCTGAATCATCTGGAAGTTCTTGTGTCACCCAGCTGGCAACTGGCCTGAGACGATGGGAAGGAGAGGGGAGCTGGGACAGATGACTGAGGTGTCGACCTCTGGGCTCTCACACAAGTTGAGCTTCCTGACAGTATGGCGGCTGCAGGGTAGCTGGACTTCACATGTGGCTGCCACAACTCCAAGAGCAAACGTGACTACAAACAAGCACAGAGCTGGGCAGCTTTGGTGGCCCAGCCTCAGAAGATAGGGAGCATCGCTGCATTCTGTTGCTCAGTCACCTGCCCACCCAGACTCAAAGGAAGCATCATCGACCCACCTCTCCACAGGGTGGCATTTGCAGCTATGTGTTGAAACCACCACACAGGGACATCCTGTGTGACCAGGTACTTCCAACTCTCAAAATAAAACCTGAGCCCTTACCAAACCACCTGGTCCACCCTTCCCACATGCCTGCCACTCAGCCCTCACTAGGAACCCCCTCCTCTCACTCCCCCAACTCCAGTCATATCAGCTGGTAGCCATGCTGTGCATGAGCTCTCTGAGCACATACCCACTCCAGGGCCGTGGCTTTGCGGTTCCTCCTGCCATGCCCACAATCTTCCTGACATTTCTGCTCAGCCCAGCCCCCTCCTGAAAGAACATCCCCATTTCTCTCTATCCTTTCCCTTGACAGTACTCGTGGCACTCACTCCCCTCAACATGTTATACGTTTATTGGTTTATGTGCTTCAGAATGTCCACACTCCACCACCAAAATGCAACCCCAGAAAGCAGGACTTGGATTCACAGCCGTGTCCAGATCCAGCTTTTGGCAGGTGATAAACCAATATTTGCTGAATGAATGAATTAGTGGACGGCAAACCCAGCAGGTGGCTTTGAGTCTTACAGGAGAGCATGCATCAGGTCCCAGATACTGTTGGTGAAGCCGGAACACATGGCTGGGAGATGTCCACAGTGCAAAAAAAAAGAAAAAAAAAAAGAAAAATTGTACTGGGTCCAAACTCAGAGGACAGATCAGCCGACCTGGGTTTAACTTGGACCCTCCCTATGAACTGAATTCCCCAGGCAAGTCAACTTCCGTAAGCCTGTCTCTTCACCTGGAAAACTAGCATGACACACATCCAAGGGTGTGGCAAGACATCAGAACCCACTGCAGCTGGCATGGGATGGAAGCCTCTAGAATGCAGTGGCTCAAACTATCATAATTATTGTAGCATGAGCCACTGCATACCTGCCCCTGGGGCTGCCTCTCCTCGGGAGAAGGGCGGCCAGGTATGAATGTGCCACCTGGGGAAGCTCTGCGCTCTGGGGGTTGAGGAGGAGCCCAGCCCTCCCTCCTGTGTGCTGACCAGCGACACCAGCTTACCTCTCCCCAGGCCTCTACCTCACCACGACCTGGGAAGTTCTCCCAGGCCCGTCCACTGCGGAATGCCACAGGGATGAAGGCATCCATCTGCATTTGATGGATGACCCTGTGTCTGAGGATGCTCATCTGCAGCCCAACTGCTCTAATAAGAAGCCAGGCCTGAACATGGGGTGAGGATAGGCTTTCCCTCTGCTGTGACAGGCAGTGGAGCCTCACCCAGCAGAGACAAGGGTGTCTCTAAATGCTTGGACGCCGTAGGTTCCTTGTGAAAACTAGGGTAGAATGTAAGAGCAGGGATGGGAAAACAGCTCTGGGGAGCTCACCTGTGAACACCCAGAAACAGCACACTGCTCAGCATGTCAGTGTGAGGAGCACACTTTTGGTGGCATGTGCTCTTTACCCTTCTATTGGGGTTACACAGGGCGAAGCACACCCGTCATAAGTGTATAGAGCACAACGACTTCACCAATCCAGCGCATGTGTGCCATGCATGGTAATGCTCAGCACGCAGGGTGGAGGTGGTGCCCAGCCTCTTCTGCTTTCACGTCCACCTTCAGGAATGTACTTTCATTCTGTGGCCCCACCGAAGCCTACTCCCTCACGTGCCAGCTTGCCGCCTTACAGGGCCAAGCCCCCCAGAGGAGCTCACGTGGCATCACGGGTCTCTGTACAATGACAGTCTGCACCCCAGTCCTGGCCTGGGTTCTGCTCTGCAGCTTCTAGCCCCTTCCAAGAAGCCGCCGTGGCCGTCCTGAGCCGGCCCACCACTCAATCCCTGCAGTCTCCGGCAGAAACGGGAGCTGCCCCGAGCCTGCTTGCTCCGTCAGGACGTCGTGGAGGCCCAGCTAGATGGGACGCGGGAGAGATTTATCAGCTCCTCAGCCCTCTTAAAAGCATTCTGTCAAAGAATTTGAAAAACGCATCTCACATTCAGCGTTTGGAGAGAGCTATTCCCTCTGAGAAGGACGAGGGGTGTGAAACATCAGTGTGCGGTGCGGATGTCCAGCGGCCGGGAGATCTGGTCCTGAGGACGGGGGCCTGTGGGGGGACGGCTCCTGCCCAGGCCATGGTGGCCAGAGGGGAGAGGCCCACCACATGGCCCCGGGAACATGCTGACACAGCACCTGGAGGGGAGGTGGCTGTGAAGGGGGAGGCAGAGGATGTAGCCTCAGACACAGTCCAGGCTCGGCCTTGACTTCTACCGGGAGCCACGGAAAAGGGGGTACGCAGTTGGCAGGGAGAAGCTTCCGGGGCCACCTTCCTTCTGAAAGCCAGTGTTAAGCCACTGCTCTGGGTGGGGGCAGGCTCTCCATCCCGGTCTGTGCGCCTGCCTGCCAGCAGGGCTTCCACGGGTGTGAGGGGGGAGGGCCTTGAAACACACGTGTGTGCAATGGGCCACTACAGGACCCTGCCTGGCTCTTCTAAAGAGCCTCTGGGGCCCTGCCCAGTCTCTCAGCCTGGGACTTTCTCCAGGGCTCACTCTGCTTGTCCCACTTCATTTTAGCCCAACGTCACCTCCTCTGACAAGCCTCCCTCATCACATACTCTATGGAGGTACCCCAACATCTCAGCCACACATCTGCACACAAGTGCACACGTGTTCACATGCACACACAGCTATGCACACAGAGACATGCATGTGCACACCTGTACCCACATGTATGCATGTGCACATAACAGGTATGCACACACAGGCATGTGCACACGCAGGCACACATATAGCTGTGCACACACATAGCTGTGTAAGACAGGCATGTGACACACATACACACAGGTGTACAAGACAGGCATACACACACATACGTGCACACTTGTAGCTGTGCACACACAGGCATGTGCGCGTACACACACACATGCACACACCACAGCAGGACTCTGGAGCCGTAGTTCAACTCCTGCCTCTGCCATGTGACCGTGGGTAGCTGACTTAACCTCTCTGTGCATCAGTATCCCCATAAGTGAAATGATAGATGGCAATACTGTCTTGTAGGTAAACTCTTGGGGAAGGAGTGCTAGATGAGGCAGTGGGGAGCAGCACTTCTCCTGACTTTGCAGAGTGAGGACAGTGAGGAGGTGGCTGTCCTCATCACCGTGTCAACACTACCCAAAATTATTTTATTTTATTTATTTTTTTTTTAATTTTTATTTATTTATGATAGTCACAGAGAGAGAGAGAGAGAGAGGCAGAGACACAGGCAGAGGGAGAAGCAGGCTCCATGCACCGGGAGCCTGACGTGGGATTCGATCCCGGGTCTCCAGGATCGCGCCCTGGGCCAAAGGCAGGCGCTAAACCACTGCGCCACCCAGGGATCCCCCAAAATTATTTTAGCTACGCATCTGCTGACCGCTCCACTATCTCCCTTCCTGGAGTGGAAGGGTCCCCGAGGCAGTCTGGCCCTCCATGGAGGGCAAAGAGTGATGCGGGGAGGTGCGGGACAGAGGGGTCTCCTCAGCTGCCTCCCCCGGAGCCCAACTGTGCACTGCACCTGCAGAGGCCCGGATGCCTCCACACGCAGGTACGGGCCACCCCTGTGTGCCAGGCACCAGGCCAGCTGGAATTCTCACTTCATCCTTGCAACCAGACCACAAGATGGGTCCTGTCATCACCATGCTCCAGACAGAGGAGAACAGAAGCCCAGGGAGGGTGAGTAAATCAGGCGAAGTCCCACAACAGAAAAGCAGTAAGGACTGCCTTAGAGCCCAGCATGCCTTTCCTTCAACGTGGACCTCGAACAGCCTCCCTTTTCACGAGGCTCCTGTGAGATGAAAAAGGCTTTCTCTATATTTTCTTGCTAAGCCTCCTGACAAGCCCCCTGACAACTCCTCACCAGTGAGTTAGTGAGGCTCAGGTGACGTCCTCAGAGCCATCCGGGACCACAGTGCAGAGCCCCATTCACACAAGGATGCACCCTGGTCTCTCGTTCACCCTGCCATGACCTTCCTGACTGTCCAGTGGTACTGTGGCCCCCCCATGTAAACTGAGGCTCAGAGACGGCATTCGACACGGCCCAGCCCCAGCCCCCAGGCGGTCGGGCGTGGGCAGTGGACCTGACCCAGGTGGTGCCGGCTGTGGTATCCATCCTGCCATACCCAGTGCGGCAGTTCCATGGAGATCTGGCAATTCTGGTTCCAGTTTTGCAGGTGGGCACACCCCACTTTGCAGTGAGAAGCAGGTTCACGGCTGACCCCTTTCCACCTTCTGCCAGTGGGTGCAGCTCCCAGCGGAAGGCTCACAGCCAAGGCTGCCAGCGGAGCCCTTGATGCACTCAGCCCAGGGGCTGTCCCAGAGCCGAGAGTTCGCAGGGCTGACAGCAAGCAGCTGCTTGCTCTGTCCCTGGGACTGCCCGAAGAGGCTTAAGTGACGTTCCTGGAACCTGCCCCCACACTCCTCAGCTGGAATCACCGGATGGCCAGATCCCAGGAATCTGCTTGCAGGAATCACACGCACATTTCGCTGCCCACACTCAGAACCCGGAGGGTCTCTCGGAATAAGGTTTACGAGGTGGCTTCTGGATTTGATTACAAGGAAATCTGTTCCCCATCTCAACCCTTCAACTCTCTCTGCCCTCGACTGCAGGAATGTGACACTGGGTTGATTTCTCAGCAACTCCCTTGTTTCTGGCAGACACCGATGATGAGCCAACATTCTCGCTTGTGCAACTTATGAATCACAGTGCAATTCACGGAGACGGTCAGACTCCTGGACCTCTAAATCTGTGAGATGTGAGGGTCCCGGGGCTGTTCCAACAAATTGTCACAAACTGGGTGGTTTAAAACAACAGGAATTTATTCTGTCACTGTTCTAGGGCCAATAGTCCACAATCAATGTGTCATCAAGGTCACTACACTCCCTCCAGAGGCTCCAGGGGAAGATCCTTCCTGCCTCCTCCAGCTCTTGGGGTCTCAGGCGTCCCCTGGCTGTGGCCATGTCATCCAGGCTCTGCCTCCCTGCTCACACGTATTTTCCCTGTGTCTCTTTTAAGAAACTTGTCACTGGGTTTAGGACCTGGCCAGGTAACCCAGGGTGATCTCATCTCAAGATCCTTCACTTAGTCATATCTGCAAAGACCCCATTTCCAAATATGAGCATATCCACAGGTTCTAGGGATGAGGACATGGACATATCTTTTTGGGGGGACACCATTCAAACCTCAACAGTAAGTTTCCTTCTTTCCTCTGAGCAAGTGTATGAAGAACCCTCACCTGGCCGGGCTGTCCCTGAGGAAGAACTGAGCTGGCAGGTGTCAGGGGCAAACGCTGCAATCTCAGCATCTCCCCCCACCCCACAGCCTCAGGAGACCTTGGTCCTGCTCACCACCCACACTGTTCTCAGAGCTGAGGATACAGCAGGAGCCATGACCAACTGAGGCCTGACCTCCTCTGAATTTACGTGCCAGTGGGGAAGTCACACAGTAAACAAACACAAGAATAAATGGGTAAGTAAATATGCCACATGGTGATAAAAATACTTTGAAGAAAAATATAGCAGGATATAAGACAGAGAATAAAGGAATAAGAGGGCTATTTTAGATGGAACACTCATTGGAGTTTGCTGATGACAGAGCTGCAAAGGTCAAGATGTGGGTCCTGAACATAGGTGGAGGTTCCTGCAGAAGAGGGAACTGCCATGCAAAGGCCCTGGGGTAGGTATGAACTCGGAGTGTTTATAGAGCACAAGGAGGCCAAGTGGAGTCAAAGAGCTGATAGGGCAGATAAAACAGGACCCAGGAGCCCCAGGGAGGGTTTTGGAGTTTTTCAAATGATGCACAGAAACTGCTGGAAGGTTTCCAGCAATAAGCAGTGGAATTGGATTTCCCTTTAAGGGGCACTCTGGACTGTGAGTGAACAGTAGAGTCCAAGCAGAATAATCAGGAAGCTGTGGGGAGGCTCTGAGCAGGTGGAGGCCGGGCATGATCTGTTCTGGGCAGATCCTGAATCCTGATTCTGGACCTGGCACCACATCTGTATGGGTTAAGTAGGAGATTCCCACAGACTACACTCGGCCACTCGGGAATCGTGCAGAATTACACACCCGTGCTTATTAATGCCTTAAGCAGTTGGGGGCATCACAATCGCTACCTCCACCTGAAACAGCCTCGTCTTGGAGCACCCTCTAAAATGGGAAGTTTGTCCAAGAATGGGGCTTCTCCACCTCAGCACCGCTTGACATTTGGGGCTGGATGATTCCTTGTGATAAGGGTGTCCTGTGCATCGTAAGGTGTTGGCAGCATCCCTGGCCTGCACCCACTAGGTACCAGTATCACCCTGCCAGTTACACTAACCAACACGGCCTGCACACATCGCCTGCTGCCACCTGTGCAGTGTGGTCAGCCCGGTTGAGACCCCTGTCCTAGGGGATGGCCAGCATGGTCTAGCCCGGCACAGGGCTCCTGGCTCCTGCAGACCTGTGCCAGCCCTCAGACCTGGAGCAGGTGTGGCCTCCACCTCCATGGGGGTGGAGATAAGAGCACACCGCCAGCTGGAGTGGGACTAGCAGGGGCCACGTGCACTGAGCCCCCTGCGCAGAGCCTGGAAGCTACCAAAGCCTGGGTGCTCCCCACATAGCCCATCATCACTGGGCCCCAAAGGGGTCACCTCCTCATCCTCATCTGTTACCAGCCAGCCCCAGGACCTCAGCAAGCTATCTGCCCTGTGACTCTGGCTTCTAGTCCCTAAAACGGAAACAGTGATAAAAGGACCTGATGTGTGTGTGCCATCATCCCCAGCCTCCATCCTGGACCCCAGGGCCTCCCAGCCGTAGCCTCCTATGTCCACCCCTGGCATGCCCTTCTGTCTGCAGCCACTCTTGAGGGACTCCTGACCACCCCTTCCATGTCCAGTGGCCCCAGATGGGTGGGTGCAAAGGGAGACAAGGGCACCACATTGTAGCTGTGTGACCAGCTGCCAACCAGGAGAGGTTTCCGGAACACCCGCTGCCTTGGTGGGCGATAGGCTTTGATGGCCTGCCAGAAATGATAGCCAGGCCCTGTTTGCTTTGCCTTATCTGAGTGTTTTGCACCAGTATTACCTCCTGTCCCCTCTGTCCCCTTATGGTGGTTATCAGCAGACAGCCACAGCATCCGCTACACGGGGTGAAGCCCATGGTGACCTTTCCCACGCCCATCTGTCTGTGCCCAAGATTGAGGCCCTCTGCAGGTTCACGCAGACCCTGTCAGAGGGTCACCCCAAAAAGGGTGAGCCCAGAAAGCAGACCTGTCCTCCTTTGGAATTCAGTTCTTCTCCCAAATTCCAAGAGAGAGCCCCGGGGATGCATGTCTGTGAGTGAGGAGAGGGCCTTAGCTGTTTTCTGTTCTCAGGTCCCAGCACATTAGAACCAGCTGGGGTGTGTGTCCTGGGGCTGCCGTGACCAAAGACCACAAGCTGGGCGGCCAGCACAACAGGAATTTGCTGGAGGCCGGAAGTCCGGTATCAGGGGGCCAGCAGGACTGGCCCTGTCTGGGGCCTGAGGGAGACTGTGCCAGGCCTCTCCCCGGCTCCTGCCAGCTTGCTGGCAGTCCCGGGAGCCCCTGGCTTGTCGACGCATCCATCCCTCTCGGGGGTCATCCCCACATGGCCTCTCCCTGTGAGCGCAACGGTGTCCACCTTCACCCGCTTTATAAAGACGCTGGTCATGTCGGTGGAGTTGGAAAACTCTTATGACCTCATCTGCACTTGGCCTCCTTCTGCAAAGACCCTGTTTCCATATAAGGTCCCACTCATAGTCACTGAGGTAGAGCCTTCAACATCATTTTGCGGGGGACGCCACTGCTAACTAAAAATGGTACACCCAACACCTGTCCCCTGCCATCAGCTAAAGCAGGGTGTCCACAGGAGGCTGGTGATTCCCACGTGGAGCCACGGGAACCGCCGCCCTCGCCCAGGGGATGCAGGGAAACAGAGGCCCCGGAAGCGTCTAAGCTCCCCTGGTGGCATAGGCAGCCTGGGACGGATTCGGGCCACGTCCTCACAGCAGGCTGTCTCTGCCAAGCCAGGGTCAGGGACTGCTCCTGAATCTGCACGGTGGAGCCCAACCCGGAGCCCAGAGCTGAACCTGGTGTGAGTTTCCCGAGCTTGTTTTCCACGTATGTTTGGTTTTCGTGTCCTGTCTCCATTCTCTCCAGGTGGGATCTCAGACTCAGAGACGCAAATTCATGGACTCAAGGCAACACAGCTAGCCGGGAGTGGGGAGAACCGGGGGAGGATTCAAACCCAGGCCCATCCAATTCCACTGCCTGCCCCCCAAACATGCTGCCCAGGGAAGCCAAGCCTGCCGGCGCTGGGCTGTTAGGCCCTAACAGATGTGCGGGGGGCCCTGAGGTCTTCCTGCCAAGTGTTCAGGGACGGCTCGGAATGCAGCAGGCCCACGGTCTGCCGGCTCTGCCACTGACTAGCTGTGTGGCCTGCGGCGAGTCACTCAACCTCTCCATGCCTTGGTTTCCTTCTTGGTGAAGCAGGCAGGACAATAGCGCCAACCACTCAGGGTCGCTGGGGATTCAATGGATTAACTCACATAACGCGCTTCTCATGGTGCCTCAAGAAATGTCAGCTGCGGCTCCACAGAGGTGGCCCAGCTGTCCCTCAGCTGCTCTCCCCAAATTTATGTTTCAGATCAGCGCCCGGCTCCGTCCCCTCTCATGTCCCCCTCCCTTGGTGGACGCATGACATCTCACTCCAAGAGCTGTCCGAGCCACTAGTAAGGTGATAAATCTCCCACCAGCGCCTGCTGCCCCCTCCAATCTCCGCACAGAGACCGCGCTGTTGTAAACGTGTCCGGCCTGTGAAACCTAACCCGACATGCCCCGTGACAGGGGCAGCATCTGCAACCACCAGCACTTTATCTGATTGGAAGCCTGCATTTCCCGCCCCCTGCCCCAAAGCTCCAGGTCAGGGTTTTGCAAAGAGGAGCTTTGCTGCTGATTCTAATCTGGGGTGCACCTCCAGGGTGGGCAAGGCTCCACACAGGGGAGCCAGGTGTGAGCCACAGCAAACCATAGACGTGGGTGAGCAAGGGGGAGATACAGAGGGGCGTGAGCTCACATCTAGGCCCCCAGCCCACACACTGGGATCTGTCTTTCCACATATTTGGGGCAAGAATTCTCATTCTTGCTCCTCTGTAAAAAAGAACTTGCTGGCTTATATAACAAAGCAGCCAACCCGGGGGTAGTTCAGAGTTTCAGGCATCACTCGCTCCAGGGTTCAAACAATGTCTCCAGAAACTGACTTCCCTCCCTATTTCTGAACTCCACAACAGGTTCTAGGGATTTGATGTAGATGTCTAGGGGATTTTTTTGGGGGGGGGACGGGGCATTTTTCAGCCTATTACATGTGTATATATGGGGTATAAAAATGTTTCTTGACTGGCACAGATAACAAGTGAGTATTACTGCTAAGGACAAAAGCTAACAGCTGATATTGGCCCTCTGGCTCATGAACCCTGTGCCTAGAATACTTGATTTAACACATAATAGTAAATACTATTTCTTTATGGAGTACTTACTGTATCTTTGGGATCTACTTTGAAGCTCTTCCCTGCTTTCCAAGGTGAGGGCTACAAACCCATTTTACTGACCAGGAAACTACAGCTCAGAGACTTATTTGATTTGCCCAAAGGCAGAGCAGGGATTTAGCTGAATGCCCTCTGACTCCAGAGCCTGTGTCCTTTTCAATGCATCCTGCTGTCTTCTTTGTTGAGAAATCCATCATCGGAAGATGAACTTGCTTCGGTTGCTATGTATTAATAAACCTGAGTACTATGACATTGCAGTGCTGGGCTCACATTCATGCACTCCCTGATTCAAGAGATATAGAGGCATCTTTCCAGGGAGCCGACGCAGTGGTGGTGTGGAGAAGGAAATACATTTTTCTCTGCCCTCGAGGAACTTGGAATCTGCAACTCATGTAATGCACATAAAACTTCTGCTGTGATGATGATGAGGAGGACCCTGAGGTCCAGAGAGGACCCCAGCTGGTGAACAGCAGAACCAGGATTTGCCAGCCCTATACCATGTCCACCTCAATGTTTGGTAGCTGTGTTCTTCTGTTAAAATGCTGTGAATTACCATCTCCTCTCAAAAAAGAGGCTCCCTAGGATTCTACTACTGATTAGCTGTATGAACTTGGGCAAGTTTTAATGAGCCTCTCTGAACCCCCATTTCCTTTGCAGTGGACAAGGGTGAACCTATTGGAAAGCTACTGCAAGCAACAGAATAACCAGCCTTGAAATGCCCTAAGAATTGCTGTTCACGGGCTTACATAACTGACAGCCCCGGTTGGAGCTGCTTCAGGTACAGCTGGTCCCCCGCTGAAACGATGTCAGGCCAGATGGGTTCTCCTCCCTCCGTGTGTCAGCACTTCAATTCTGGATCCGTGCTCAGACCTCTTCTGGTCTCTTCTGGCGGCTGGCAGCTCCCAGGACCACACCTGTCTGGATAGAAGGCCAGCAGAAAGAGGAGGTGTGTCCCTCCTAGTGTTGGTGGCCTCCAGGCGTCTTCTGGCTGGGCTGGCCCCAGTCACTGCTCACCTTTGAACCAGGCAGGCTGGCCAGTGAGGGCTGAATGGTGGAACCTGGGTCCTGTGCTGCCCGGTCAGTCCACGACGAATACAAAGGAGGAGGAACGCCTGCCAGGGACATATGCAACAAGACCCATACAGAAGGGATCAGTGGGTCCCTGCTCTGAGCACACACTGGAATCACTTGAGGAACTCACAAAGATGCCAGTGCCTCCAGGAGATCGGGTAAATCAGAACCACTGGTTCTGTTGAGCAATGAGACTAAGAGCTAGCTCACTTACTCCACAGAGTTATTTTATTTTATTTATTCAGTTTCTCTTATTTTTGAAAGGCACACAGCCACATGCAGCACCTCATCTGGATGTGTCTGGAAACTTGGAAGCCTGACTACCCTCTATTCTCTTACAAATGGGCCTTGAGAGCTTGCTTGAAGTTCTAGCAGGGTAGCACAGCAGCTCATAAAGCCTCAGCCCAAGCACGGTCCTCCTCTATGGGGGGAGCACACAGGGCAGGGAGGGAAGAAGGGGGTGCCCACCCAGCAGGCTGGATCCACCAAATCAGCCCTGGCAATCAATGGGGTGACAGATGTTGCAGCCAGATCACTCTCAAGTCCTCCACTGACTTTTATTTTATTTTATTTTATTTTATTTTATTTATTTTATTATTTTTTGACTTTTATTTTAAATAAGTGGTATGTTCGTCTGCTGGGGCTGCCGGAGAAGGGGGGTTGGCGGGGTGGGAAGGCTTCCATAGATACCTATGCTCTCACAGTCCCGGCCGCTGGGAAGCCCGTGATTACAGTGCCAGCACCACTTTGCAGGGGTGAGAGCCCGCAGAGAAAGAGCACTCCTGTGTCTCTTCTACTTTGTGTAAGGACACTGACCCCTCATGACCTCATCTGATCCTGATCACCTCCCAATAGCCCACTCCAAGTGCCAGCATGTTAGAGGCTAGGCCAGGGATTACGGCTCAGTCCATAGGAAAGGGTTTGGCACATTATTAATACAAACCCAGAATGCTCTAGGAGGAAAGAGGACCATCGGGAATTCTGCTAAGAAAAAGGTCTTGAGAGGAGAGCAGACCGCCGTGCCGTGGAGCGAAGTGGGCTTCACAGCAATGGTGCTACAGGGCGATAAGTGTGGAGTCTCAGCACGCCTCTATATGTCTCTCCGTTAAATGGACTCACTCAGATGTCCACTGAGGCACCCGCCAACTGGCCCGGCTGCAAATTATTTTACCACTAGGTGTTGATGGAGGAGAGAGCCAGACACGGTAAATTACTTGGAGCCTTCAGATGACCCAGGTGGGGTCGCCCTCACAAGCCCGCTGGCCATCTGATGACTGAGGGATATACACATGGTTCAAATCCATCATAAAGGCCTGACTCAGGAAAGACGGATTGGTGGGAGAGCCAGAACAGACGTGGGGTGCGAGGGGTGCTGGAGGACTCTGAGAGCCAGCCCCCACTGCGCAGTGGAGCCAGGTGCACAGGTGGGCAGAGCAGGCTCCGCCCTGGTATCGACAGAGGCGGTGCTCGGGGACTGGCACAAGGTCAGGCACTTCCGCCTTCAAAATAAGCCATCAAATGCCTAAATATTATTGTGACAACCAAGTGGTTATAATAAATAAGTTCTAAATTTGCAGAAAGATAGGAATCATACTTTCTCATTATCAGCATATTTGGGAGTGACTACTACCATTTTACTGCAGGGGCCAAACACTACTGATACTGAAGTGACTCAGCGACATGACTTCTGTATCTAAAGAAGACCGGTAGCCAAGACACCTGAAAAATATTAGCACAGTCTGTTCACTGTGTTTTAAGAAATATGTCTAACACCTTTTCAGTGGTTTCCACCCCCAAAAATTGAAATTTAAAGCAAATTTTTACTTTTAGGTCACAAGGAAATCCCTTGATGGCATGTTTGTCATATGTGGTTTCCTTAAAGATCTCTGGACTAAGGGCACTGGACAGTCCTGGGTGGGCCGGGTCCTCAGGCTCCAGACTTACACCCACTGCCCACTCTGCCACTGATCTCCTGAACATCCGAGCTGGAGGAGAGTCCTAGGGAGTGCTGCGCCAAAGGTGTGGTACGCCCCAGAGAGTCACTCGGCCTGACGAACCATCACAGTCCCCTGGCTCTGGGGTCTCCGACTCAGGGGGCCTGGGGCAGGCAGGGCCCGAGCATTGGCATCTTTCCAACACTCTCTAAGGGATCTGGATAGGCATCTGGGGGTAACCCCAAGCCAAGCCTGGGCAAGCTCCTCAACTCAACGATAAGGAACGTGAGCACCCAAGGAGGAGGGCCAGGGGCCTGGACCACACGGTAAGGAGAGGAGCCAAGGCACCTGCAATGTCAGCAGGGCCCTTACCATGCACACTTCCCTCCACCAAGACCATGTTATGGGTGGAATTGTGTCCCCCAAAAAGATGCTGCCAAGTCCTAAGCCCTGGTACTTGTGAATATGACCTCATGTGGATATAGGGCTAGTAGAGGTTTTAATTAGAATGAGCCCTAAATCCATGACAACTGGTGTCCTTACAAGAAGAGGAAGGTATGAGATGTAGACGCAGAAGTGAAGGCTAGATGAGGATGGAGGAGACGCTGGAGGGACATGGCCACAATCCATGGAAGCCTTGGGAACTGGAAGAGGCAGAAAGGACCTGGGACTTCCCATGATCAGAGCCGACATCATGAGGAGGTGTCAGCCTAGCCGAACGTTGGGGAAGTTTGTGCAGCAGGGCTGGTTCAGAGAGACCGTTTCCCCGGAGCCGTGGGCAGGCCAGGCCTTTCCGCGGGACCACAGTCTTCCCCAGGTCAGCATTCCTCAGCCCCATAGCAACCCCATCCACCTTGCCTGGACGTACTTCCACTGCGACCCAGAGCCCCAACCAGTCCAGAAGTGTGGGGGTAACATTGCCACCTCCTGCCACATGTCGTCTGCAAGGATCCCTGACTCCAGACAGAATCATACCTTCACTAAGGGGCAAAGGCTCGCCAGGACTTGGCCTCAGCTGAATCACACTTGACAGTCACAGGCCAGGCCCACAGCCACTGCTGTCATTCCCACCACAGAGTGAGAGGGAAGCAAGATGGCCCACTGGTCCAAGTGTGTGCTAGTGTCGCCCCTTGGTGTTGGGACCTCTGTCGCTAACCAGGGGTGGGTGTGCAATGCTCCCTAACTCCTTGAGCTACATGTCCTTATCTTCAGTAGAAAATGTCACATCTAGCTTTCGTGAACAGTGTTGGAAGTAAACACCACTGTGCTTTGCACAGGAGAAGCATGCCATGAACACGACTGTCACTGAGGGCTTTAGTCTGGCTCTAGCCATCAACTGCCGGTCCAGCTGTCTGGTGGCCTTCTGGGCACTTTGACCTCAAGACAGAGAGCCTTTGGAAGCCCAGTGGAGGCAGGAAGCAGGCTAAAGGAGAGGCCCCAGAAGGGGGGACCCTGAGATGTGCTAGTGCTGGAGGCAAGTGATCCGTTCAGGGGCAGCTCCACATGGAGGAGCACAACCAACACTACATCTGCTTCTAAAGACGGGGGGTGGAGTTCAGCATGTTTGTGTCCTGCCCTCTGACAGTCTTCAGTAGCTTTATCCTTTGCCATGCTGACCCTCTCCCCACCTCAAAGTGCACATCCCAGTCAGGCTGACCTGCTTTTAATCCTCTTAGTGACTGCCAGATGGTTGGATGGAAGGATGGATGCAAAGAAGGAGAGATGGATGGAGGGATGGATGGATGGATGGATGACAGATGGATAGAGGGGTGGATGGAAGGAAGGATAGATGGAGGAGAGATGGATGGATGGATGAGAGATGGAAGGATGGATGGTGGATGAATGGAGGAAGGGATGGATGATAAATGGAAAAAAGGGAGGAATGATGGATGGATCTTAGGTGGATGCAGAAACGAGTAAATGAATGAATGAATGAACAAATGAACACATGAACCATCCTATGATGTACACAAACAGTCCCTCTTATCTCTGTATCATTGCCATTGTTCCTTCTCACGTCTGGCCGCTCATATCTCACTTGTCCCCCTAGAGTTGGTGTCCAGAATTCAGGTGGACTTGATAACAGCATTGCCTGGTATGAGATCAAGCAAGAGAGCTTTAAGACTCACTCATGGAAAAGTTACCTGCAAAACTAATTTCTCTACAACAAGCTCTATTATGTCTTGTTCTTTTTATCATTTAAATATGAATTCTTTTGTGAGGGAGAGGGGAGATGGTTTTGGGGCACTGAAACGTACGAATGTTGAAGGCACATTAAAAAGATCGGTCAATACCAGGTTCTGCTATGCCCGTGTCCTGCTCTGGTGTTAATGTGTGGCCCCTACAGGGACTATCTTCCCAGATAAATGCCAAGAAAGGGATGAAAGACCTTGGCTTGCTTCCCATGGTTCAGGAACTTTCCCTTAATCATAAGTAAAACTTCTTCACTTGGGACACTGAGAAGACAATCAGAAGGGGAGGTTGCCTTAGCCTCTCAGTGTGTGGTTTATGTATTTATCTGCTCACATGAAGTCGTCCAGGGTCACACAGCTACTAGGTCACTGAGCCAAAATTTGATCCCGGGTATGCTAAAAATACTTTCTTCTCCTACAAAAGAGCTGTGTCCTTAGAGGCTGACCCCCTTCATGAGAGGAAGCTGTGAATTTAAGATACAGATCAATGCTTTCAGAGTCAGAATGACCCGGGCCTCCCCTCTGAGTGGGGCCGGCGAGTCTGTTCCCACGTGCTGAGGTGGTTGAAAGTTCAGCATTGAAGGCTACAATATGACTTCCTGAGATCGAACCCAACTCCACAACTTAGGAGAGTGGACCTGGCCAACCACGTTCACCCGCCTGCATGCAGCTCCTCCCGCATAAACACCAATAATGACAGGAAATGCATTTTCAAAGCAATAGTATGTCCGAGTGAGGTGAATCCTGTGTGTGCCCCAAAGCCTAGCAATTCCTATCCTGGGTGCACCCCCTCCAGCCCGGGTCCACGCATCCCCCGGAACTGGGACAGGAATGCTCGTCAGTACCCCAGCATGCAACCGCCCGATGCCCGTCCACGGTGAGGCAACGAGTCAGTTGTGTGGCAGTCACAGTGGGAGACCCCACAGCGAGAGAGAATGAGCTGTCACTACCCATGCAGACAGCTTTCACAAGCAGCGGGGGTGGACAAAGCTCCGCACGAATGTAGTACCATGTGTCCACTTGTACTATGTTCAAATGGGCAGAACTCACCTCTGTGTCAGGACTCAGGAGAGCACTTGTCTGGGGGTGGGGGCCTCTGGGGGCTGACAATAATCCCTTTCGGGATCACGGGTGTGTTCAGCGTATGAACATTTATGTATAAATCAAGACGTTAAAATGTATAGATCTTATAAGTAGGTAGAGATACAACTTCAGTAAAAGCTTGAAGAATCCTACCCATAAAATCCTCATTCAGAAAAAAAAAAAAAAAATCCTCATTCAGGACAACACCTGTTCCCAAGTAAGCCCCCAGGAGCCCCACCTCGGGCCCCCTCCCCAGGCTACACTAACACACACACATTCACACCAAAGGAATACTCCCTCGAGGTGGCCAGAGCCAGCTGGGTTCCCACTCCAGGGGGGCCATCACCGTTGGGACCGAGCCGTCAGCCCAGGGCTGACCCACCAGCCTCTACATGGCTTTGCGCCATGGGCTCCCACTGCACAGGTCCCCTTCTTCCACATGCAGGGGTGAGGCAAGTGGCCGCGGGGGCGGCAGGGGGGGCAAGTGGGATCGATCCTGAACAGGGGTGAACCAGGCATGGCACCCACCTGGGCCTCTGGCAGCAGCATGGCCTGAGGGAAACCCTTCTCAGGTCCAGGAGAGCCAAAGGCATAGACAGAAACAGGGCACTGAGGTGCCCCTCCAGGAGGAAGGGGCATGTCGAAATAGCAGTTCAACAGAAAAGCCTCCACGTGTTCAGTGACATCTGAAAGTGTGAGGCTATGACAGTGGCCGTCCAGAAGCCCAGGAGGTGGAGAACAGGATGCAGGAGTTCAGAGGCGAGGCTGGGGAGCAAGCCATCCAGGGCTTCCTTAAGTGCGAGCGGGGCTGGAGCAGAGACTGGCGGGACTGTGTAGGGAACAGAATTACTCTCAGAGGGTTCAGGGGCCCCAAGTTTGCCCCCCTGGACTCCCACCCTGCCCTCCTTATGTCCCTTTATGGGACCACTAGGGCTCCATGGAGCAGTCTCTGAAGCTGGGCCATGGTACCCAGATATTTGGTCAAACACCAGTCTGAATAATTAACATTTAAATCAATAAACTGAGTAAAGCAGATTACTCTCCATCAAGCAGGTGGGCCTCATCTAATCAGGTGAGGGCCTTAATGGAGAAAAGACTCACTTCCCCCAAGCAGGAGGGAATGCTGCCACTGATGGCCATCACACTCAAGCTGTAGCAAGAGCTCTTCCCTGGGTCTCTAGTCTGCTGGTCCACCCTGCGGATTGTGGATGTGGCCCACCTCTACAATCACATGGGCCAGAATTCCTTTGAATGCATGAATCTTAGAGATAAAAACAGAATAGATAGGACCTTCTGAGCATTTGCTGGAGACACAGAAAGAGGCAGAAGAGAAACTCTGCAGCCAGCAGAAGACCAGCTGCCAGGGTTGAACACTGTCCAAGGAGCAGATGCACCAACCACATCTCTATGACATCCTGTGACTGGCCAGCGCCCAACACTCCCTATCTAAAGTGACAACCTGCTTGCCGAAGGGACCCTGGGCTCTAACCATGCCCGGCACATGTGTAGTAGGTGCTCAATAAACAGGTGCAGACACATGGATGGCAATCCCCCTTCAGGCGCGAGTGAACACCACCCAGGTGGATGCCTGCTTCCCCACGACAATTGCGCAGTAGTGGCCTGTGCTGTTCATCAGTGTGTTTTAGCTTGGTGTCACATTCCTGCTATACAGTTCATCTGGGTGGTTCTCTTCTTTGAGATGCTCTATAAATATACATATTCATGACAATCAGGGGATTAAATATCATAAGGATCACACGAAGGCCTAACACTGTTCCTAGCACAGCGAAGCGAATTCTTAAAAAATACATTTCCCTTAGAAGTTTTACAGAGTTTAAAGAGTCAAGCAATTATGACAGCCCTCCCCCAACCAAAGTCCTTTACAGTCTTGACACCCCCTGTAAGGCAACGACAGGGATGGTGCTCACAGATGTGTTGCTGAGTGAAAGGGGGCCAGACACAGAACAGAGCCTTCTGCATAGCCCCATTGTGGGCAGTTGGAGCATTGGGAATCCGTGGTAGAAGCAGAGAGAAACTTCTTCACTGAGGAAGGGGCACACGGTGCTGCCAGGGGCTGGAGATGCTGGTCTGGGGGATGCTCATGTGGGTGTGTGCACACTGGAAAAATCCACGGAGCAGTGCACGTGAGGCGGGGGCTGCTCACTGAACGTCATCTACTTCAATAGAAAATACGCAAAACGGGATCCCCGGGTGGCTCAGCGGTTTAGTGCCTGCCTTCGGCCCAAGGGGCGATCCTGGAGTCCTGGGATCAAGTCCCATGTCGGGCTCCCTGCATGGAGCCTCCTTCTCCCTCTGCCTGTGTCTCTGCCTCTCTCTCTGTGCCTCTCATAAATTAAATAAATAAATAAATAAATAAATAAATAAATAAATAAATAACACAAAACAGCTTTAACCGGGATAGATTTCAGACAGCAGTGGGTTTGAACGTTTTTATTATTAATAGGAAATGCATTTACATGGTTCTGAACTTGAAAGATCTATATTCAGAAACCTTATCTTACCCCATTTCTACCTGCCTCACTGGCTCCCCGCACGGCCTGCCAGGTGACAAACGCACCCAGTGTGCGCTGACTCTGGCATATCCCAGAATTTTACAGCAGGAATTACTGAGGGCTCGCTGTGCACCTAACGCCACAGATGTTCTGGTTTTTATCCTCCTTTTACTGATGGGGAAATTGAGGCACAGGCACGGTAAGCATTTTGCTCCACGCCACGGAGCCTAGTGAGGTGCAGAGCCCAGCTGGGTCTGGGTGCCCTCTGCCCGGGGTCACGTGGTGCCAGACACATGGCCCGGGAACTTGACCATAAAAGCCAGTCATGAATTTTCTGGCGACAGACCGATAGGGATATTGCTGGGAGAGAAAAATCCATCTCTTTTACAACTGTCTTGACGTGTTTATAGATCCATGCGTTTGGTGGGGGAGGGGATGAGAAAGGGCCACCCCCTGCTGCTGTGCAGGGCTGGCTCCAACCCCTGCAGGAAAACGAGGACAACCACCCATTCTGAATGATTTCTATGAAGGCAGGTTCCAGAGTAGATCTTTGCCACATGTGCCACCCAGACCCTGGCTGACTTTACAGTGTCGTCTGGAGAGCAAAGCAGAAGTTGGCAGGGGATTCAACGTTTGTATCTCAAAACCTCAGGCCCAGACACCTGTGGGCCTGACCTCGGTTCCTGCTCCACACTGCGACTTCTGACTGGGCGCCCCCTGCGGCACCCAGACTGGCGGTTGGAGTCCTTTGGGGGAGCCCTCGGGGCTGAGAAAGAGCCAGAATGTTGGCTGCCACCCCGAGACCAGGGCCCCAGCACTCTCTCTCCCAGGGGGTAATCTTTCCACGATCTGTATTTATGAAGCACGGTGTGGACTCAGGGGCAGTGCCCGAAAGGCACTGTGGTTTCTGCTCTCCCAGAGCTCACTGCCTCCTGGAAAGCAGAATGGATCCTCCTTCTCCTAGATGGAAAGACAAACTTCTGGAGCCGAGTCACGGGTCTGGCCGTGCCCTGTGAAGATGGGGTGGGAAGTGCCCGTGAGGGGTGCGGTTCGAGGTTCAGCCTCTATGCAGAGCTGCCCGTCTTTGTGGATGGCACCCAGACCAGGCAAGCTATTTATATATGTATTTTTTAAAGATTTTATTTATTTATTCATGAGAGACACACACAGAGAGAGGCAGAGACACAGGCAGAGGGAGAAGCAGGCTCCATGCGGGGAGCCCAATGTGGGACTCGATCCCGGATTTCCAGGATCACACCCTGGGCTGAAGGCAGGCACTAAACCACTGAGCCACCCGGGCTGCGTGGGCAATCTATTTATAGAAGAGAGGGACACTGGCCACATTTGGAACCAATCAAGGGAAGAGCTGGGCATTCCCTCAGTGATCCAGGTGTGGGCCCAGCAGGACGTCACCCGAGTGTCAACTGGGACAGGACAACGGGGATGGGACGGAGCAGCTCCCCACAGGGCTCCCACCACCACTCACATGGGTTTGCAGAAACCTTCTGAGCTGCTCAGTGCAATGGATCCCTCTGTCAAGAGGCAATTACCTGTAATTATTATGCAAGCTTCTAATCACTGCATGTTGGCTAATTAGTTACAAATTGCTCAGGCAGTAAATCACCTTAGGCAGAAGACCTCCTTCCTTTGGAATGTGGGCTGGTTACTGAGGGGGAGGCAGGGCGCTGGCTGCCCCACGGGTGGTTGTCCTCCACTCGAAGGCTTTCTGAGGGGTCTCCTGGAACGGGTCAGCGTGGCGGAGGGGCAGCGGCCCAGGGCACTCCGCAGGCACGCTGGAGGGTGGCCCCCAAGCTGCACTGCTTCAGGGTGTGGAGGAACAGGGTGTCCCTGCTCCCAGGCCCCACACTCCCATCAGGCTCCACAGAACCTCCTCCAGGCCTGCCCGTACCTGCCACACTGAGGAGGGCGCTGGACCCCCACAGGCCCTGGGGTGGTGGCTACCTGCAGCGTGCTTCGGGCACCAGCAGCATCGGTCAGCCCCACCCCTGCGTCGAAGTCTGCAGCTTCGCACGAGGGCTGGGGAGCTGTGCAGAGAGCTCCATCCCAGCCCGAGAAGATCTTCTGGGGTCCTGTTCCTAATTTTTTTTAAAGATTTTATTTATTTATTCATGAGAGAGAGAGAGAAAGAGAGAGAGGCAGAGACCAGGCAGAGGGAGAAGCAGGCTCCATGCAGGGAGCCCGACATGGGACTCGATCCCAGGACTCCAGGCTCACACCCTGGGCTGAAGGCAAGTGCTAAACCACTGAGCCACCCAGGGATCCCTCTGTTCCTAATTTTTTAAAAGGTGTTCATTAAGCAACAAATGTCCTTTCCTGGGTGGCCCACACAAGTGGAGTCTTTGCATCAATGGAAAGTGATGGGATCTCATGCTGGACTCCAGGCTCCAGGGGAGGGGGGTGGTCGCTGGCTGTCGGCTGCCCCAGGATCCAGAGCAGGGTTGGGGACACAGTAGGTGCTCAACAGATGCTGAGTGAATGTGTGCACAGACAGGAATCCTCACGTGTGTTGTGAAGGGTCGATACCAAGCTGTGGAACAGTGAGGGCAGGACGATCAGGCCTTCTCCCTGAAGCACTGGCACGTGGTCCCACCACATGTGCTAAGGGAGAGCAGCACAAGGCTTACCTTTCAATTTTTTAAAACATGGAAAGGTTCTGTGTCCTTCCTTCCATCTAGTACGGCGTTGGCTGGTGAGCATGGAAGGGCCCGAGCCCACTGTGGTCAGGGGCCAGCAGGCGGGAGGCTGCGCATGGCTGCAGAGCGCGGTAGCATCCGCCTGGCCTTCTGGAACACGGCAGGCTTGAACTTTTGAACCTGAGTTTTGCTGAGAAAGATTCCAGTTCCCAGGTTCTGGCTGTACTGCGGGGGTGCTGGACCCTCGTGGGGCCCTGGAGCTCGCTCTCCCCATGGATGCTGGTGGCCCTGGTCGTGGATGAGGCCGCATTAGTGGCTTCCTCAGCAGCCCCCAGCAGCTCAGCCTCTATTTACCCTGCTGCCCCAAAGAGCTGCTAGCAGGTCCTACGATGGGGCACCGACGCACACCAGCACCCATTTTGTACAAATGAGCCACTTGCATCTGCATATGAGGCCCAGACTGTAGGTGTTCTTACACCCATTTTATGGATGGGAACATGGAAGAGCCCCAAGACAGAAGGGATGCCTTGCTGAGCCTTGGCTCCCTCACCAGGAAATGGAAACATGAGCACTGCTCTGCTGACCTCCCTGGTGGCTGAGAGGCCCAGGGCACAGAGGGGCCTTCCCAACAGGGCTACGTCTGCGTCGAGGACCCCCAGTGGACTCACAGCAGATGCTTGATGAACGACTATCAGTGAACAAACACAGTAGAGATGCTCAGTACGGTGCCGAGTGCTCCAGGGTCCTGGGTTCTAATGACCCGTACATGCTTGTGTAAGTGTGAAATCACAGATCCTGCACGCCAGCCCCTGTGCCCCTTGGAGGTGGGGACAGGAGGAGCCCATGAGGGAAGGGTTGCCCTCTGTTCCATTCATGGACAGCGGATCCCAGAGCTCACACGACTAGCAGTTTCTCTCCTGCCGCGGAATATGTGATGGTGACGATGCACATCTTACTCTCTGGTTCAAATCATACTTTTCAGTCCCTTTAAGTGGCCGCCCATGGCCCAGCTCATGAACACCCCTAGAGTTTTTTACTTTGACACTCTCTGTGCTGGGACTTGTCCTGCCTCCCATCTGTCTTCCACAGGCCCCAGCACCCAGCTGAGAAAGAAGCCAGGCCTTTCCTCCTCCTCCTCTGGCCCACCCAAGGCCTCATCCGTAAGGGGAGTGGCCCACCCGAGGCTTCGTCCATTTTGTTGGCCGTGGACAGCTCCAATAGCTTCCATTTTAGAGGTCAGACTACAAAGAAGCTTCCCTTGGGGCCCCCAGAACACAGGCTGAGGGGTTTAAAGTTTCACT
Source organism: Canis lupus dingo (assembly GCF_003254725.2). NCBI lineage: Eukaryota > Metazoa > Chordata > Mammalia > Carnivora > Canidae > Canis > Canis lupus. The sequence continues at coordinate 66,131,820 of NC_064247.1, read as the reverse complement.
TTGGCCTGGTGACTGCTTTACTGGCCTAAAGCTCAATCTCCTCCACTGGGAAGTGGGAATAAAATATTATGGAATTAATGCATGCATGGGATTATTAACATGCATGGGGTTGTTAATGCATACATGGGGTGGTTGATGCATGCATGGGGTGGTTGATGCATGCATGGGGTGGTTGGTGCATGCATGGGGGTGCTTGATGCATGCATGGGTTGAACAGTGCCTTCCCAAAGCTCATATCTACCCAGAACCTCAGAACATGACCTTATTTGGAATAAAATCTTTGCAGATATAATTAAGATAAAGTCACAGTGGATGGTGGTGGCCTGAATCTAATGACTGGTGTCCCTAAAAGAGGACCTGGGAAGACAGAGAGACATACAGAGGGAGGATGAGACCATGTGAGCACGGAAGCAGAGTGGAGGTCCGCAGCCACAAGCCAAGGGCCGCTAGAGACTGGGCAAGGCACTAGCAACGCCATCCACACCTTGACTGTGGACATGTGGGCTCCAAGACTGGGGACACAACATCTCTACTGCCCCCAGATTGGGACAGTGTGTTGGAGCAGCCATGGGCAGCTGACACGGTGCCTTCAGAGCACTGCCCTCAGGGGAGGGGTAACTTAGGCCAGCCTTCATCATCAACACCGTGGCAATGATCACCGTCCCACATGGATGCTTCCCTTCCGAGACAGGCAACAAAGCAGAGCGTGTGTTGCCATGGCAAGATGCCCAAAGGCACCAAGTGAGGCAGGAGAAGCCTGTGGCTTCTGAGCCATCCCGTTTGCCCGGACCCTGGGGTATATGGTGCCCACAGGCCTCTCCCTTTGCAATGACCTCTGCCCCGGAGCCCCAGACCTGGGGGCTTCCAAGCAGGGCCCCCAACAGTGGAGCAGACCATGGGACGCTGCATTTGTCCGACTGTTTAGGGAAAAGGACCTTGTCTGCCCCCTGGAACCCAAATACAGATGTGTGGGGTCAGAGGCCAGGGCTAATTAGCTTAGGAAGGCCACGTACACTTGACCGGAGCCACGAAGGTCATCGAGAGACCCCAAGATGCCCCTGTGCTATTTTTAGCTTTGGGGGCCACGTGATTAGACTGCAATGTCTGCATGGCCCAGGATGGCTTGGTGGGTGCAGCTGGAGAGGGCAGAGGGGAAGGAAGGAGAGAGTGGGTAGGTGTGTGACAAAGGGGCGTTTGGGAAGACACCAGCCAGCCCACCAAGGCCTGCGTGACGGTCACAGGGCCAGTGTTCATGGTGACTATTTACTTGCGCTCCCTGCTAAGCGGCCCTGTGGGTGACCACTCACTCTCCACGCCCCTGAGGCAGGGAGTGACGAAGTGGCCCATCATATCATGGGGTTGTCCTACAGACCCCTGCAAGCATAGGAGAGTTCTGTTTCAAGGGTATCGCAGGGTAGAAAAATACACACATTGACGCAGGATGATTGGGTGCATGTGCAGCAGGCACACGGACGTTCCCAAACAGGAGCAACCAGGACAGTGGTCAAGAGGTTGAGGGTCCGAGCCCCACTCCATCACTTCCGGCTGTGAGCCCAGAGCAGTTGCTCATGCAAGCTGGGTCCCAGGGCCCCTGCTGCAGAATGCAGATTCCCGGCCCGAGGGCACTGTAGAATGTAGTGCACCGGGTGACACACATGACAGGCTTCGTGCATCCGGGGGTGGTGCAGTGCCCTGCAGGGCCTCTTGTGACACCCCGGCCCCCCCAGCCCAGTGCAGGAGTGCGCCGGTGAGGGAGGCAGGAGCCTTGAGGGGACAGGGGCAGTGGTGCACGGGGCAGCAGGGCCGAGGCAGGCCAGCCAGGCCGGCTCCAAGCCTGCGACATCCCGAGTGTGGGGCCCCGGCTGCAGGGCTGGGACGCTGAGCACAGGGAGACGGGAGATTAATGGAGCTCTGATTACAGGGAGATAGGGCTTTCCGATGGCTTCCAGGGGCCCCCTTTGCGGGATTAGTATTTATTACGCCCTGTATTAGCTGGCAAGAGGGTCGGCTTCTGTGGAGACGTTCAGTGGAGCCTCGGAGCATAATGTTCCTTTTATTGCTCCATAAACACAGCCGAGGCTCCCTCCTCTTCCTCCCGCCCCTCACAGTCCTGTCCTTTTACGCCTTTTAAACCTTTAATCAGAGGCTAATTGGGCAGAGTAATAACAAATCCCTTTCAGCTCTGCCCCTCCAGAGCCCCCGCTTGGGGTGGCTGAGGGAACAAGGCCCTACAAAAGCCCCAGCAGTGCCCAGGAGAGCAGAACCTCACGTGTGTTCTATGAAATATGGGATATTTAATACCCCTGCTAAACAAGCAGGGGGAAGCTGTCACGGAGGAGGTTATCACTGCTGCGTGTTCCTCTAGGGGGAGCCATTTTACCCACACCCCCTGAATGGCACCCAGAGCTATGCAGTGCACAACCTGTGCAACCACACATAGCACCCTATTTCTACAGCAACCAGGGAAAATAGAAATGCCAAGATACACATTCAGTGCCAGCAGTGATAAATTAAAGGCGACTTCTGTTTTCTTCTGAGCTTCCCCTACGTTTTCTAATTGTCCTGCTGTACTAGAGACGCTTAGAAAAACAGACCAGGCTCAGTTCTAAGTGTTTGGTATGTATTAGCTCTGTTAATAGACACAACAATCCTAAAATCTAGGTATTATTACAATCCTCATTTTACAGATGAGGCCATGAGGTGTCACGTAACAGTTCACGGATGGCCGAGCTGGCCGCTCTGGCTCTGCACTCCCAACTACCAATGCGAAATTGCCTCATATTATTCCATCCCCAAATGAAGTAAACTACATTTATCTTAAATGACCCAGCCTAATTCCACTTCTAGCACTTCAGCAGCCACCCTCTCCCGTGATCCAGCTTTTCCTTCACTCAAACCCTTTGCTCCTTATCACACAGCTCCTTGACAGACGAATTTTCCTTGTCAGTCATTCATACTCTAGCAAGAATTTTAGACAATCCCATATCCCTCCAGGGACCTAATTTATTACTAAATGGTGCAATTCTTGAGAGGGATTGGTAAGCAAGCAGAGAGGATCCAGCATGGGAATAGGGAATTTTGTTAATGACCCAGAAATTGAAATGGTTAGACATAGCTAAAAAGAATCGTGAGTGCTAACTTTTAGGAGCAGAAGGATGCTAGTGACCATTTACTGACAATTCTAGGTATGGGAAAAAATCAGACCCAGGAAGGAAAGTGGTTCATGCAAAGCACACAGTAGGACAATTCACCCCTGACACTGTGAGTCTAATTCAAAAATTATCTTCCAGACCTGGCCTCACAAGAAGAGAGGGTACAGGCATCTGAGTGACAAGCCCATGTCCCCAGGTTGACCCAAGCCCTGAGACATGGAAACACCATTGGATATGCTATAGATGTCGGAGGCAACAGGTCCCAGGGGGCACAGATGGAACTGTCCGATCGGCCGCAAGGTGGGAGAGGTGGGGCTGAGTTAACAATGCTGGCTGTGGCTTACTGAACACCTGTGAGTCAGCAGGCCCTGTGCCAACTGTAAAACTCACCACAGTTAACCTGCTACCCCGTAAGGGGAGCAGAGATTTGGCAAATACCAGGCTAAGGAAATCTAAACAGAGTCTTGCGTTTATTTTATTTAACTGCAGGATTTCAGAGACTTGACTATGCTTATGTGCATTGTGACTCTCCGAGAACCAGACAGAACTGCTGACTTCCCTGGTTATTTGGGCAAAGAAACACCTTTCCATGGAGGCTGTCCTGGGACACAGTCCGGTTCTGGAACCACGTACGACATTCCGAAAGCTCTGCCAATTCAGCATGTGTGCAAATGCCCAGTAAGTGGTCCCAGCTGTGAGGGCTTGACTTCCAGGGCCAGACAGGCGAGGTCACCTCGCATCTGTCCACCATCGCAACAGACACATTAAGGGCTCCTTCTAGCATAGGGCGTTGAGCTCTTCAGCAGAGTGGGGTGCAGGCGAGGGAGATGACGTGGCACGTGTGTGCTAGACACGATCAGTGGGCACAGATCAAGCTCTTCTTTGTCTCAGACTCAAGGAAGACTATGCTTCTCAGCCGTCCTGCCGCTGGGGAGGATGGTGTGTGCCTGGTTCTTCAGCCTGTGAGCCAAAGCGGCACGGGGAGGTCCCCGGCTGGATCAGTAAGGGGAGGTGAGGCCTCTCTATGCCTGCTGCCGTGTGGCAACTGAGAAAGCCTCATGTTGAGAGGAAGGGGCAGTGAGATGGAATCGACTCGGATGGAATTGACCACACGGAGGAGGACAGCTGCCCCCAGAAACTCCCCTGTACCTGCAGTGCGCATGGCACGAGCGGGAGCTCAATGTTTGCCACCTCACAGAGGCTGGGAGCTGTTTGTTACTACAGCGCAGCTAAGCGTAGCCTGGCTGCTGGGAAAGCACTGAGCAAAGTGCTGACTCAGCTGTGAATCCCTCCTTGGGGCGTGTAGTACTTAGTGGGGGAGATGAGATTTCAGACCCGCATCCTGGACCCGGCTCTAGGAGGCGATCCGTGAGCTTCTCAGTCTTGGGAGGACCGAGCCCTCACTGCCCCCAGGGACCTCAATCACACGCCCTTCACCTGCCCCCCTCCCTCACTCCTATGCCCTAGACTGCCTCCCCAGTAACCCTCCAGCTCCAAAGGGCACTGCTAAGGGAGATCTCCAGCTAAGACCAGGAATGTATTACGGGAATCAGAGGGGGAGGTGGGGTACGGAGAGAAGGTCTTTGAAAGGTTTTGCCACGGACCTAGGAACCAAAACACAAGAAAGCAAACATTGCTCCATAGAGAAGTGACAGCAAAGGTGGCTGATGATGAAAGCCACTGGCCAGGACCCCCGTGATTCTTCATTCCCCCCACAAAGACCTTCTATCACTGCCTTGATTTTACAAGTTTGGAAATCAAGGCTCAGAGAGGCATACTCTTTCCTCTGAACTGGGCAACTTCCCATCTGCCCAAATTATGTTCTGGAAGAAGAAGCAAAGGAAGAAAGAAAAGGTGGGGAAAAAAAAAAAAAAGGAAAGAAAAGGTGACTGTGAGATCAACCCACTCCAAGAAGGCTTCCTGGAGGAAGTAGACAATTCCAGACATGGAACCCTTCATCAGACACCAATGCAGATATGTAACATCCTAACTTGTATGACTATCCCCCATCCCAGTTGAAAGCCTTATGCCCAGGGTGGGTGTTCTATAAATCCTAGTTAGTTTCTGGTTAAATACTGGATCACCAGGAGTCTCTAAATGCCCCTTTTCTGAGCCTGGAGGATCCGTGACTCAAGTGCACTGCCAGAAAACAGTAACTACCCAGCAAGGACCACAGCTAGGAGAAGCTCAGCAGCAGTGCAGCAGACAGGGGCACTGCGATCTTTAAGGCCATGGAGACAACCAGTCTGCAAGCACATCCCACCCGGTGCCCCCTGTGCCCAAAATGGACTGATGAGTCTCTCACAGAACAAGCTGGTGGACAGCAGTGTCGCGTGAGCCCTGGGGCCACAGGATCCCAGCCTCGAATCCAGCTGCTGGTGCACCCTGTACACATTCTCCCCAGCTGGCTGTGTAGACGAGGGGCAGGCTGTGGTCCTGGAGCGGTCAGGCTGGCCAAGCCCAGGTACGGACCACCAGAGGCCGTTTCACTCCCAAATGGAGCTATAAATCAGTCCTTTACAGGGCTAGCTCCCACAAAACACCCGCTTCGCCGTCAGAGAATAAAAGGGAACAGGAAAGATCACGAAGACAAAGGCCTGGCTCACAGGCAGAGGAGCAAGACGGCAATATTTGTTCAGCGGGTTTGGTGCCGAGCTCCTGCGAGAGCCCAGCGTCAGGGAGAGCCGGTCCTTTGAACTGTCCCACCCTTTGTTATCCTAAGAGGTTTGATGATAAGCCCACCCAGCACACAGATATTCTCAATTCGGGGCATATGGACTCCATTAATCTGCCCTCACACCTTTTAAGAGCTCCACAGCTCCTGCCTCCGGGAGCTGCAGGCAGGGCGAGAGCCCCAGGGTTAATTTTCTTAAATGGATTTGAGTCAGGCACAGCCGGGCCTCTTTGGAGTGCATGAAGTTGACAGCCCGCCCACCAGCCGCGATCTGTCCTTAGGGTAAAGGCGTCTGCCCACCCGCACCTCCAGGGTGGACGCAGCCCTCAAGGGACACACCAAGGTCCGCTGGCTGAGGAGGTCCCCGTGGCATGTCGAGGGGAATGAGCTCGGGTCAGAACCTCAGCCCCGCCACTGGCCAGCCGTGTACCTGGCGCACATGCCCTGGCATCTCGGGGCCCCCGTGTCTCAAGGCAATAGCAGCTGCCCGGGTGAGCACGTAGAGCAGCGTGACAGTTCCCAGCACATGCTAAGCGCTCAACAGGTGTCTGCGGGCCGGGGAGGGCCTGGAAGCAGCACCAGCCGTAGGAGAAAGACTGCCATCAAGGTGGCACAGACATTGTGCGGCACCCGGCGCTTCGGTTGGGTGGTGGCGCCAGGCCGAGCCCTGTCCGGGGCCGGGCCGGGTCCTGAGGTCCCGCGCCGTGACGCTGTGCACACGTCATCTCCGCCTCTCACTCCTGGCTCTGGGGGCACAGCTGCAGGCCGCATACTCCTGACTCGCCGTATTTCCGTCGTCATCCGCCTGGCCACATCCAGAACTCTAAGCGCCGCCAGGAGTCCAGCCCCAGGCCACAGGCTGCAGGGGATGTCACGGAGCAGACTGCCCCTTGACGGCAGGGGGATCGAAGCACCTCGCCCAGCGTCACCCAGCCCTCGACGGCGCCCCGCCACTGGCACTGAGGGAGGCCGCCGGGAAGCGCTGCCCGGCTCCGCTCGGGGTCGCCCTGTCCTCCCTTCCCTGGAGGGAAAACAGCAAGCAGCCCAGACAGCGGGGAAACAGCTTCATATCTGACATTACATTGCTGACCTGGAATTCACTAGGTATTTCTCAGTTCTGCTTCTTAATTTTTCTTCTTCTTCTTCTTCTTTTTTTTTTTTTAATAAAAGAGCATGGGGAAAAGGTGGGTGATTTCCCCCAGGAGGCTGTTACTAGGCAAAGAGCATGCTTAAGATTTAGCAACCTTGGAGTTTCTTTTATAATTGAATTTATAGATAAGACCCTTGGGTTAGAGTTTGAGATGGTTTGCATGTAACATTGTAAAGTTCCTCATGGATGAATTTTATCCGATTGTTCTCAGCAGAGTGGAAAAAGCATTAACACACAAGTTGAACCCACCTCCCTCCTCCAAAAGAAATGAAATCAGGATGTCACAGAGGCGCCAGCCCTCCCGTTTGCTACGGCATCCTTCACAGCCGCCTAGACAAGGAAAGGGGCTGTGTCCGTGGGAGGATGAGCAGAGGAAGCCAGGGGAGCCAGTCACGGCCATGGTGGAGTGTCAGACACGACAAAGAAGGGAATCGTGATGTTGGGACAGATGGCCCCCGAAGGCATCGTGCTGGGTGAAATAAGTCAGACACAGAAAGACAAATCCTGCACCATCTCATTTACCAGGGGAGTCTGAGCAAGCCAAACTCCGGGCGCCGGCAGGAGAAGGGGGTCACCAGGCACTGGCGGGCAGTGGTGGGCGCGGGGGTCACAGGCCGAACCTGCAGCCAAGAGCTCGGGTGCAGTGTAGGGACCGTCTAGTGTACTTGAAAGTCACTGAGAGAGTAGATCTTAAATGTGAGGTGGCGGAGGCGGTACCGGCCTTCTTGCAGTGCCACCGTGCAACACACATGTGCCTCCAGCCATCACATGGGCACCTCAAGTGTGCACGGTGCCATCTGCCTATCACGGCTCCATGAGGCTGGGGCAAGTAACCAACACGGCTCACTGACAAAGCAGTTAGCAGTAGGGGAAGCGTGCCCTCCATCCATGTCAGCCCTGTGATGTGGGTGGGGGCTGGGCTGAGGCCAGGTGTTGTCGAGGTGGCCGCGTTGTTGGTGACGACAACGATGTGCTGTGGGTGCCATGGTGTTGCCATGGCTGTGTCCTTGGGTTGCTATTGTCACTGCTCTGTTGTCGGGTTGTTACGGTGATGTTAGGATGTTGCTGTGTTGCTGGGATCTACTGTATTGCTGGGATTTACTGTGCTCTTGGGCTGTTATTGTGTTGTCGGGCTGTTACTGTGTTGGGCTGTTGCCGTGTTGTTGGGTTGTTGCCGTGATGTCAAGATGTTGCTGTGTTGCTGGGATTTACTGTGTTGCTGGGGTTTACTATGCTGTCGAGCTGTCACTGTGTTGTCAGGAGATTGCCGTGTTGTTGGGCTGTTGCCGTGCTGTCGGATGTTGCTGTGTTGCTGGGATTTACTGTGTTGTTGGGCTGTTGCTGTGCTGTCGGGATGTTACTGTGTTGGGCTGTTGCTCTGTTGTTAGGATGTTGCTCTGTTGCTGCCACTGCTCTGCTGTTGCCCTGACCCATTTGTCAGACGTCCTGCCCCATTATGCCACCTCACTGTGTCAGGGAAGGGATTCAGGTGCAAATCTAAGTCTCGTGCTAACTTAAGCTCACACATATTGAAGGATTATCATTAAAACACACACACATGTTTCATACCAAATTTGGTATGAAAGTAGATACTTGTTTATAATGAGAAAAGAAATAAAACTCCAAAGTTTCAAACTAATAAATATAACAAATATCACACAATCCACAAAAGCAATGTACCCTTTTATTAAGTAACAGCCTGCCAGGGCTCGGGCTCCTCCCCTGCACTCTCTCCTTAGTGCCACCGCGGGAAGATGTGAGGACACATGGTGCACCGGCACCCGAGCGCCTGGCTCCCCCCGCCACTCTGTCCTGGCTGCGTGGCCTTGCACCCAACAGCCCCCATTTCTCCACGCATCCAATTCCTGGTCTGGTAGCTGAGCGAGCTCCCAGGGTTGGGGGCAGGCAAGCGGCAGCTCAGGCTGCCGATGGTCAAGCCCACTCTGCCTGGTTAGTGAGGCGAGTGGTTTCCCAACATTCCCTCTGGACAGTAGGTGAATTCTCGGTGAGTGTGCGATCAGGGCTCGCCTGGTAGCCGGCTGCCTGGCTGGCACAGAGCAACTGGGTGAAGGTGTCTGGGCCAACCCTAGACGCAGGCTCTAGGATGAGCATTAGAGATGGAGGGGATGCAGGGAGGGGACGTGGAGAAAAGCCAGCGCCACCCAGGAGCTGTTTTATCAAGCCCTTCTCACCAGAGGTGGCTGGAGCTTGCTCCTTCCGGGGTGCTAGGGGTGAAAGTGAGTTTCCAAGAGCTGCAGAACAAGTTCACCCCAAATGTATTGCTCCCACAACACAACTGAGTGTCTCATAGTTCTGGAGGGGGGAGTACAAAATGGGTGTCACTGGACTAAAATCTCGGTGTCAGCAGCCTCATTCCTCTGGAGGCTCTGGAGTAGAACCCATTCCATGCTTTTCCAGCTTCTAGAGGCCCCAGAATTCCTTGGCATGTGGCCTCCTCCCCATCCTTGGAGCCAACAGGAGCTAGTGGCATCTCTCTCAGGCAGCCCCCTCTGCCTCTTCCCTAAGGACCCTTGTCATTACACTGGGGTCATCCAGAAAATCCAGAAGAATCTCCGTACCTAAGGCCAGCTGATTAGCAACCTCAACTGCCCTTGGCTGAGGAAGGTTCCATATCCACAGGCTCCAGGGCTTAGGTCGGGGCATCTTGGAGGCCATTATTCTTCCTAGCACCTGAGTAAAATGTGCATCTGAGCATGTCTCCTCCTGGGGACCAGGGAGCTGGGGGCTCCGCTAGGGCTGCTCTGGATATGAATTCTCATCCACCTGTGGCTGCCCTGGGCCCAGCAGAGCAGGCTCCTGCTGCTAGAAGGTGTCAGGCAAGGAGGCCCCTTCACACTGGGGGTGAGGCCAGGTCCGCAGGGCACAGAAGCCTGGAGCAGTCCCACAACACGTTCCCCCAAGGCAGCCAGCATCCTGGGCCTGGGTCTCCTCGGCTCACCATTCCATTCTGAAGCGGCAGCCGCAGAGCCCTACAGGGAGGCGGGCCTGGGGCACCTCCCACCCCCCGCCACCCCATCCTCTTCAGTTCTGGCTGCACCCTGGGCCTGCCTTCCTTGGGCACATGTTTTGGTCCAGCTGGCTCGGGAACCAAGCTCAAGCCGGACAGTGGGGTTTGGGGTCCCAGTTTGAGGTCAGCAGGGGGCTGGGGCCTTGACTCAGCATGTCCCCGGGAGAAAAGCCACCGTGGGCGAGTTGGAGTCCGCGCCGTCTGACGGAGCCCGGCCTGGACGGGCGGCAGGAACGTCTCCACCTTGCACAGCCCTCAGACACCACAGGGGCCCCATCCACCAGCCCCACCTCCTCCAAAAGTGGCATTTTGTCAGTATTTCCAGGCCGCAGCGAGTGGGGGGGTGGGTGGCATTGGCCTTGCCCTGCCCCAGGGGCCGGTGTGCCCGAAGGCCGCCCACAACAGCCACGCCAGCTCTGCTTCCAGCGGCCTCCAGCTTCCGCTCCCTGAAGAGCGTGTGGCACAAAGTGCCAGGCCAGAAACTCTCCACCTTAGCGAATGCCTTGGCTTTCCTGGCGCCGCTGCCTTCCACAGGGAGCCAAGGACAGTCTGCGGGAGCCTCGGTCTCGTCTCCTGGTCCCAGGCCCGTCTCTCCCCCCCACCTCCCTCTCGCCCTCACTCCTTCCACATCTCCTTGCTTCCCCTGTCGCCATCATCACACCAACTCCTGGTTTGGGCAGGGGGCTCGGGCCCGTCAGAGGAAGGGGGCGGAGGGCCGCAGAGGGGGCGTGGGTGAGCAGCCGAGTGTCTGCTACAGAGGACATGTCCCACTCAGTCACACACGCACACGCATGCACACACTCACACATTTGCACACATGCATACACGTGTGCCCCTGCTCCTGCACACGCACACTCTCAATTCACACACATTCGCACACATGCACACACTCAACAGATTCGTACACAGTGTCACACTCATACATTTGTACACACACAGTTGCACACTCTTTCACAATGCACACTCCTACAATTCTACATTCGTACACACACTCATATAGGCACACATGCCTGTGCACTCTCATGCACACACACACACACATCCAGACACACATGCACGCACATTCACACACACTCACACCCATATTGGCTGACGCCATGATCTTCCCAGGCTGGGCTGACAGAAGCCAGCCATGACGAGAGGAGCCCCCCGAGCAGATGCACACAGAGAGACTTAGGACGCAAGGGCATCTGGCCTTCCTTTCACACCTTTTTTTTTTAATATTTTATTTATTTATTCGTGAGAGACACAGAGAGAGGCAGAGACACAGGCAGAGGGAAAAGCAAGCTCCATGCAGGGAACCTGACATGGGGCTCGATCCCAGAAATCCCAGATCATGCCCTGATCCAAAGACAGATGCCCAACCACTGAGCCACCCAGGTGTCCCCTTTTCATGCCTTCTTGTGTGTTCTCTGCCTCTGGGAACTTTCATTGCAGGTGCCATATGACAATCCCAAAAAGCTAGTTCCTACCTGATGAATGAACTGGGTCGGGAGGCCCCAGGTTCTCGTGCTGCCCCCCCTTCCCTGCCCAGCACAGGGATGATGTTCATGACCTGGACGCTGCCAGTTCAAGCTGGTCCTTTCCAAATGCCATGCACATCCCCAGTGCCCTCCAGGAACTCTCCCCCTGAATGCCCACTGGTTCACCACCAGGCCTTTGCTCATTCTGAGCCTCCTGAAAGGCTGTTCCTGCCTCTCAGCCCCCAACCCCTCCTCATCCTTCATGTCAGGACCACAATGACACCTCGTGCAGGAAGCCCTCCAACGGCACTCCTGATGCCAACTCTCCGTTCAGGGGCCTCTTGTGCCCCCTCTAGCTGCCCTTGCCTTTTATCATGGAAACATCCACCCTCTGACTCGGAACTTAATATACGTCCCTTTAAATACCGAGGGCAAAATAAGGCCGACCTATGGAGTCTGGGGCCCAGCGGAGCCAAGCAGGACATGCAAATGCGTCAGGGTCAGGGAAACTGTCAGAGCAAAACAGGCACATCCATGACTACTGGTGCGTCACACAGCCAGGACAGGGAAACGCATCCTCCCTCGGTGCACAGCCCATGACAAGCGCCCACACGGCTCACCACAGTCCTTGGCTGCAGACGCTCCTGCAGGTGGGGGGCACACCTCCTGACTGCATACGGGGCCCCAGCATGCCTACTCCCTCCCGGGTAGGCTCACCTGCCCCTCAGTAGCTGCCCAGAGTGAAGGGGCCCCTGTGCATCTGCATCCACCTGGGCACCTGTAACTGAAGGGTGAGCTGGGGCCAAGGACATCACAGACACACAAGCTCTTGCTGGGTTATCAGGAATTGCTGCCTTACTTTCTCTGCTTCCTCAAGCCCAAAGCCAGCAGGGCAGACCCTACATCACCCCACTCTCTCTCGGCTCCTGATGCACTCGGCCTCCTGAGTAGCTGCTGAGCAGGCACTATTCTTCATACATAACCCCAGGCAGAAAGCTCTGTGCTCCTGCTTCATCTGCTCCAGCACCCTGCCCAGGCTGTCAACTGCCTGGAGATGCTCTGGGGTGAAGCATCTCCACTCTGGTTAACTGAGAGTCCAGTTTGAGGCCTTATCCTAAACGGTCTATCTCCCCTCACCTCTCTGGCCTCATCTCTTATCACTCTCTCCAGCTCACTCACTGGACTTAGCCACACTGCCCTTCCTTTCATGCACTCTGCTCCCCTAGAATGCCCTCCCCCAAAACCCACACAGCACCCACCCCTCACATCCCCTCACGGCTCATCATCCCCAAGCAGCCTCCTTAGCCACTCTACTTGTAATAGCAATTCCAGGGAGCCCCAGATCTAGTGGCAGTCATACCCTGGGCTAAGCCCCCGGGGTACGTGCAGATCTGAGCAGTGTGTGAGAAGCTGGCTCTAGATGCTGCAACCACTCCACGCGTGTTGTTCCTGAATGATCTTGGAAGGCAGGTCTCATCACCATGCTCACGTGGGTGGAGAGACTGAGGCTCAGAGGCATGACCTGGCTTGCTTGAGGCCACACAGATTCTGGGCGGGAGTCAGGACCTGGCATGGCTGATCGCAGGAGGGACCTGCAAGCCTTCCTTCAGGTAGAAGGCCAGCCAGATGAGGTGTCTCGGAGCTGCACCGGGGAGATGGGAGCCAGCAGGCGGTCAGGCAGGTGGGTGATGGCTTTCAGTAGACAACGAGCCCCTGTTGGTAGAAAGTCACTGAGGCAGCTATAATTTATGTAAATGTGGCCGGGCAGGGGTGCTGGACTGGAACAACAAGAGTGAAATCCAAAGTGAAAACTGCTTGGGGCAGAACTGCCCGGCCTGCAGCGACCTGGGGTGGGCTGGGCCGACTATGACAGAGCACGCCCGCTGCCTGGGGCCCAGCACACACCTGCACCTGCTCAGGCTTCCGTGTCTCTGTGTAGGCAAAGCGTTGTAGGAGAGGAAGCTTCTAAATCACCACACACTTGCCATGGCCTCACTTCACCCTTAAACCAAGAACAGGAGTGAGTGGTAACAGGAGCCCACGCATATGGGGTGACCGAGGCAGGCGCTGATGCAGCTCATGGATGGCATAGTCACCACCTCTCCAAAGAGACACGGACACTGAAACACAGAGAGGTTCATAAACTTCCCAGAGCCACACAGTGAGTAAATGATGAAGCCAGGATGTGACGCCAGGATCCAGGCGGTGGACACCCCCAACCCTGACCAGCAGGCTTCCGGGGAGGGGGCAGGGTGGCTGGAAGCCTCATTCTCAGGCTGGAGGAGGAGGAGAAGCCAAAGCGACATGGTCACACTGGTCATGCCCATCCGAGGTGTGACTGCAAATGCCCAGAGGCATGCCATCAGGCAAGAGAAGATAAAGGCATCATCTTAGAAAAAAGAAAGGAAAATTAGTTTTTTTAAAGATCTTATCTATTTATTCATAAAATACACAGAGAAAGGCAGAGACACAGGCAGAGGGAGAGCAGGCTCCCTGTGAGGAGCCTGATGCAGGACTCGATTCCAGGACCTCAGGATCATGACCTGAGCCAAAGGCAAACGCTCAACAACTGAGCCACCCACAGGCGACATGATCCTAAGGAATGTGCACACACACGTACACACACAACCATAAGAACTAATACAGAAGGTCCCAGAACACAAGAGCAAGACCCCAAAGCCAGGTATGCACCAGCCAGGGACAACTAGACACAGAACTGAGAAATTCATTCACAATAGCATTCACAACAGCATCGTAGGAATAAAATACCAAGGAATAAATTTAACAATAAGTACAAGACTTGGAGGGGAAAGATCACTGAATGCTGCAGAAGGAAGCCAAAGAAAATCTAAGCAAACAGAGGCACAGTCTATGTTCACTGACGGGAAGACTCTTTATTATTAAATTAGTGGTTTTCCCAAACCACTGGTTAGATTCAGTGCAATTCTTATCAAAATTCCAGCAGGTCTTTTTTTGTCTCTTTTTTTTTTTTTTTTTTTTTTTTATGGAAATTGACAAGCGGATTCTAAAATGCTTATGAAGCTGCAAAAATGTCTCAGATGTTCTAAAACTCATTCGTGGTGAGGCCACACCACCTGTTGTAGTGAAGTTACTGAAAGCCTGGAGTTGCACATCTGAAATGGCTGAATGTTATGCTACGTAAATATATATGTCTGTAAGGTTGTTTTTAAAAGTTCCCAGGGCTGTTCTTTACCATAGTGGGAACCCCCGGCAGTCAGAGAAAGAGAAGGTGAGAAATTCAGGCTCTCCTCTCCACCAAAAGAGGTGCCAGAGGTGTCAGGGTGCAGAGGCCCTTGAGGGTGAGGGCTCTTTTGATGCGCCTCATCCCTATGAGTGTCACTTAACCTCAAAGTCTCTCGGAGTTCAAATCTCCTTTGCCGCCACCTAGGCTGTGTGATGTCATACAAGACAGGTGCCCTCTCTGAGCCTCAACTATTCTGCTGTATGAGGGAAATCCCTGGCGCATGGAACCGCCGTGTCGGAATTTGAACTCAGGGTTCCTCAGTCCCAGTCTAGCATTCTCCTCATTAGGGTTCTGCATCCGACATCCCTTGAGCTGTTACAGATTCCGTGTGTCTCTGTGGCCGTTGGTGGCCTGAGTGAGCTGAGTGACTCCTACCATAGGACGCTGGCGCCAGCAGAGAGTGGGGAGGCCTCGGTTCCCTCATGCCCCTCCCCCAGCGGGGTCCGGGGTTTTCAGCTTCCAGCCCTGGGGAGTCCCAGCCCCGCCACTCCTCTGTCCACATGCCCTCCAACAGCCCTTGGCCGCCCCATCTCCCCACGACACCCACACCTTCCATGTTTGTCCCAAACCTCTGCACACCCACATCCCTGTGCCCAGTCCACACCCGGGGGGGCCCCCTCGGCTGAGCCCCAGAAGCAAACGCAGCCCACAAGACTCTTCCTGGAAGTAGTGTTGGCTCTCGTCCTCCGAACCGAAGGCTTTCTCTCCCTGCGTCCCCTGGAGGAAAGGTCACCGTGGCTATATTTCTTACTTTACATGACACTCCCGAGCTCCCGTGTGTCGGAATCGTGGCGGGTGGCGCGGCGGAGACAGAGGTGTGTGGAGTGGCAAGCTGGAGCAGAGGCTGACCTCCCAGCAGGCCAGGAGCAGCATTCTGTTGGGCAAGAGAGGCACAGGGCTGAAGCTAGGGGAGGGAGGGAGCAGGGACAATGCAGAGAGATGACAGCAGAGCTCCTTGGCAGCAGGGGTGCACAGGCAGAGTAAGGGACATCGGCTGGAAACTGAGGCAGCCTGGCCCTGGAGCAGCTGGCAGAAAGGTGGCATGGCTGATCCCAAGCCAGGCTGGGACATCAGCATCCCTCACCCCTGCTTCAGTTTGCCAGCTAATCAGGCTCCTCCTGCCCGCCACCCTCCGTCCCCCCCTCCCTGCCCTGGGGTTTCATCAGAGGCTGGGAGACAGAGGCAGCTCTCCCACTTACTAGCTGGCGGGGATGGGAGTGGGGTGGGGGGGGAGTGGGGAGGGAGCCCAGAGAGGCTGAAGGAGCCTCTCTCCTGCACCCCACAATCGTCACCTGGCACCTACTCTGTATCTGGGGCTAGGCATGGGGTACCCAGTGATAAAACGTTCCTGGCCTGTAGAATCTATGTTCCAGTTGTGGGAGAGAAATTTCAAAATAAAATAATCAGTAACCAATACTGTAAGCACCTGACACATCAGGCCTGGAACGTGGGACGTGCTATAGAGGACCGCAAAGCAGGCCAGGTGCAGAATAGGGCACAGGGGTCACAGTCAGGGTGGGGACCCATCTCCCAGACCCTTCAGTGACCTGGAGGTCTTTGGAACCCGGCACCAGGGAGTGGAGGGTACGGGACAGTGCCGGCCCTCCTGCAGCCCTGCGGCTCCTGTCCGCACACTTCCCCCGGCCCACGCTGTGGACCCCTCATGGCAACAGTGACCTTGGTGGGGCCCGGGAGACCCTTGCAGGCAGCTGTGCACCTGCCTCGGGAGGATGCAAGTGAGGCCCTTTGGTGCTCTTTCTCTTCTTCCCTGCCAGGGCTTTGGGGCTAAATGCTGTTCTTGGGAAGACAGGGGGACGCTACCATCCATCCCTTCCTGGTGGGAGGCCTCAGACCAGGGTGAGCAAACTCCTTCTCCAAAGGCCAGAGAGCAAACAGTTTAGACTGCGTGCTGGGTCCCTGACTGACTGCTTAACTCAGCCCATGCAGTGCAGAAACGACCACAGACGCTGCACAAATGCATGGGCATGGCCAGGTTCCAATAAAGTTTTATTCACAAAAGCAAGCAGTAGGCCGGACATGGCCAGGCTGCAGTTTGCTGGCCCCTGCCCTCCCACACCAGCTGAGCCTCATATGGCTGTGACCACTCTGAGGTCCTCGGTGAACGAAGAAATAGTAATAGTGGTAATGACGACGATGACGTGTGCGGAGTCCTGGCCTCCCACCATGCCGTTCTTCCATCTGCTGAGTGGGGAATACAGTGCTGAATGTGAAGAGGGCAGCCCTGCCCCACACTTGGAGTCTGATGGAAAGTTCCAGACACTGCACTGGGTGGGTGTTGTGTGTATCCCCATATCATAGGTGAGGACATGGAGGCTCAGGGAGGTGATGCAATGTACCCACAGTGACACAGATGGTGAATGGTGGGCACAGGTGAATCCCAGTCTTCTTTTTCCTGTTTGGTGCCCATACAGTGTTATATCCTGGGTCACCCCACTCTCCCCCAGCAGTGGGACAGCCCTCAGCCAGGAGCCCACTGACACCCATACAGTGTCACATCATGGGTTGGTCACCCCATGGTAGGACAGCCCTCAGCCAAGAGCCCACTGACTCCCACACAGTGCCACATCCTGGGTCAGTCACCCCAGTAGGACAGCCCTCAGCCACAAGCCCACTGACACCATATGGTGACACATCCTGGGTCACCCTGTGTCCCCCAGCGGTGGGACAACCCTCAGCCAAGAGCTCATGCCCAGAAGATGGCCCTGGTGGAAGCAGAGAGGAAAGCATGGGGCCTCGTGCCTCCCTGAGCCACCACATGAAACAATGAGCTAGTATTTCTCTAACGACACACGATGCCTACCTGACATCATCTCTGACACTCCTTTTTAAACAAAGACTTTATTCTCTTGCCAATGTCTTCACCCTCAGACAGGAAGAAGCCCTTTGATCTATCGATTACATTCCTGTGCTCCTCGGGACTGCAGCTGTCAGGGTGACAAGCAGCCCCATCCCGGCACCACAGATGGCGGACGTGCCTTTGACTAACAGGGTGTAAGAAACCTGACTTGGCCCAGCCTGGCCGGCCGGCGCCCAAATAAAAAGCAGGCTTGCAGGCTTCGAGGTGGGGGCGAGGCGAGCCCTTGCCTGCCCTGACGTGGGAACCCGCAACACCGCCCCCCCAAGAGGCACCTGGCACGTCTGCTGCGTCTTTCCCAGCAGCCCTGAGAAGTGGCCCAGAGACTCACCGAGGTTGGGGGGGCAGAGTCATCATGTTTGAAGAGGAGGCCGTCACCCCGCAGGAGCACCCTGGTGGAACAGGTGCTCTGACAACATGGGAAGGACTGAACTTTCAACCCTGGATCTCCAGGTGAATGGGTCAGCAGACGGAGCAAGGCGGGGGTCAGCCCGCATAAATGAGGACTTGGAACAACCAGGATGGGGTGCCCCGCAAGCTGGCTCCAGGTGCCGCCAGTGAGACTGAGAGACGGAGGGCACTGCCCTCAGGAGTGACCCGCCACCATCTGCCAGCACTGCAAACACCTCCTCTACCAAGCATGTCCGGGGTGGCCCACAGGCATCCCTGGCACCCAAGTGAGGCCACTCCCGCCAGGAGCCACCACTGCCCACCGAAGGCCCTGCTTCGGGAATGGGAACCGCTCAGTGGCCCTCAGGGGAGTGGGAGAGAGCCTCTCCCTGTGGCATCACGATCCGTGGGAGGTTCGCGGAGCCTCGAGGCACCGGGTTCCATTGATTGCTGCTCTGTGTTTGCCCACAAACCTCACTTCCGGACTAAGATGTGCTCTAGCCTCGGCCCACCTTCTTCTCCAGAGTCCACAGCCATCAGGGCCCTGCTGCTGGGCCGCCCTGTGGCTCAGCTCCAGCCTGCAGGGTGCAGGTGGCCCAGGCGAGCATGGTGCGGAGGGCAGGTGCCAGCACGCTGCGGCCTGCAGCCTGTGTTTGAACAGCCTGGGAGCTGGGGATGCTTGTCACACGTTTAAATTGTAAGAAGTAAAAATAAGAAGAATGTATATGTGCTTCCTCCGTGTGCCTGCACAGTGTCTGGTGACCCCAGATGAGGGCCTAATAAATGGAGGGGGGGTGGGAGGGTTGCCATGGTTACCAGGACCTTTGGCGGGGCTAACACAGCTCTCGACTCTTCTCAGGATTCTGGCCCTAGGAGGGGAGACCAGAGACCGCTGCACACAACTGTGCCATCTGAGGAGCCCCAAATAGGAGGGGCACCGGCTCACGCTCCACCCCAGACCCTCTTCCCCAGAGCAGGTGAAGCAGGGTGGCCAGGGAGCTTCAACGCAATAGTACTGAAAATCCACGGAGTTCAGCGGCTCCTGGTGAAGGGTGGGGAACAGGCCAAGGGGTGGTAACCAGTACTGGGCAGAGACCCCACCACTAACCACTAAACTTGGTAAAGCCGTTGTTGACAGGGCAACAGGGCAACAGGGCAACTGGGCGAGAGCCATCCCCCGCATCACGTGGCCGGCCTGAGGCTGCACCTTTTCCCCAGAGAGATTCCAAGCTCCACCTCTTCCCTCCTGGCCACCCAAGGGGGCTCCAGTGGGAGAGACCCCCACAGACCACAGCTCGCAGGCGCAGCACCGAGTGTGGGGGGTGCAGCTGACCCATGTGCAGGGAAGGTGGGCCTCACCTCTGAGCGTGTCCTGGGGTGCCTGAAGCTGCAGCACAGGGTCACCTCAGTGGCCCCCAGCACCCCAGCCTGTACCGTCCCCTCCCAAGCTGGCTACAGCCAGTGGGACATCAGGTAACGTGACGGAAGTGAAGGCTTGGTGAGCACTTGCAGACCAGGGTGTGGCCCTGCTGTGAGGAGCAGAGGTGACTGGGTGGGTGTGGGCCCCAGGATCAGTGCTGGGATGGACGGCTGTGAGTGGGGACGAGCCCACCTGCGTGGAGAGGCACCACGGAGCTGCTAGCCATGCCACCACCTGGGCAGCCAATGGTCATAAGAGACACAAATCACGGTTTACAGCCACTAAATCTGGGAGGCTTGTTAGGCAGCAATGGGTCACTGAGACAAATGCCCATCACCCCCATAACCACAGATGATTTTGCCTCTATAGCTCGCCTCTGCACTGAAAATTACGACAACCTGGCTGCAGATGTCAATGCTCCCCCCCTTCTGAGCTACTTCCTTCAGAAAGAATGCCAGACACCAGAGCCACCCAAATTCTAACCACTTTCTGGACAAGCAGTGGACAAGCCACCATGAAGTACCAACCGTCGCTCATCAGTATTTGCATCAATGAACCCTGCCGTCACTTCTTGCTTCCTACACCCTCCATCCTCCGTTGCGGGTCTCTGACTGACCTGCCCAGCCTCTGAGCTATGATGTCAGGGCCTGTGGGGCAGTTAATGGCCAACCCACAGTCATGACTTCACTGAAGTCATGGAAGCTGCTCATGGGTGCTAAGAATCAGCCCAAGGGCCGTGTTTGGCCTGGCCCTTCTCAGCCAACAGGACTTGCACTGGGGGGCAAAGCACCCATGGATGGAATGGGTCCCTGATGGGTCTCACACCTGGGAGGAGGACCCCACATTAGAAGGCGACTGCAATGCTTCATTGAGGGTCTGACATGGGCCAGGCCTCTGCTAGGCATTTATGTATAGGATGGAATTCCTGAGATGCTCCACCCATGGGGGACCTTTGGGGCAGTAAAACTATTCTGTGTGACATCGTGCACTTGTCCAAACCCAGAGACTGTACAACAGCAAGAGTGAGCCCGATGGGCTGTAGTTACTAATGTATCAGCTCAGCCCTTGTCAAGAATGGACTGCAGGACTGCACAGTGGAACAGGGGTGCTGGGGGTGGGGGGCTCCATACCATCTGCCCAATCTCCTGTAACCCTGAAACTTCTCTAAACAATAAGATCCTTATAAAGAAGGAAGGGAAGGAAGGAGGGAGGGGGAAGGGAGAGGGTAGGAGGGAAGGGGGGGACAGGGGACTGGTCACCCGGACCCACTGAGTCACTGTTCTTATCTCTCAGATGCGAGCCCCTGACCCTGCAGGGCTGGGAGTGAGGAGCAGGGGTGGAAGGCCAAGGTGGAAGGGCAGCCAGTTAGGAGGCTCTTGTGGTAATCCAGGGGTGAGACGACGGTACACAGCAGGGGGGTAGCCATGGGGGTAAAGTCACATTTTGGGGACTGGGGTGGGAGCTCCAAGGACAGAAGGCCAGCCAGTTTGGCCTGGAGCCGTTACCATGTTACAACTGTGCGCTCATGGTCTGCCACTTAGAGCGAGTCATTCTTGCAAATAAAATAAATATCAATTAAGTTTACACACATAGTACACTCCGTTATTCAAATCCTGAGGGTGGTGTTCCAAGAAATAACAATTTACGGAAACAAAGAAGTCCCTAAGCTGGCAGTTTTGACATGTGATTCTGAGAAGCGCTGTTAACATTTCTAGAAGATCTAAACTCGGCGTTGTTTCTGGAGCCTGAGTATTCACTCTAGGACACCGATCTTTGCAAATATGTCAACAGAGGAACTGGGAAGGATCACCATAGAATAACGGTCCGAGAAAAATCAGAACTAATCTTAAATCTAAATGTCCAGCAGCCAGTTTCGACAGCAACACCTTGCTCAGGCCGGGAGACCAAAGCTTTTCACCAGTAAGAACGGGCTGAACTTGCACGGAGCCAGGTGCCCAACACCCAGGCTGCACCTGTTATAAGAGGGGCACAGCCGTGCTGTCAACACAGACGGAAATACACTTGTCTTCATCTGACCATTTGTCAGAGAAACGTCAAGTCCCCTGGGGATGGCCAGCAATCAGCTGTGTGATTTAAGATGTCATTGCTGTAAGTTTTAATTACTAAATATCTGTGGTACTTCAAGTTTTTAAATGATTTTTTACCTGACATTTATTTTATGTTAATGCACGTTTCTTTTAATATTTTCTATCATTGAACATCTCAATCAGGCACAAGTTAATGTGAAATGTTATCAATCATTGAATCACATAATGTCAAAATATATTGATTCAAAACAATGACAGACCATGCATTTATCATTATATGTTAATAAAAAAAATATAAACCCCTCACCATTTTCACATTATCCTATGGTAGGATTTACTCTCCATGTCTCTCATTTAAATCACATGAAAGGCTGTGGAAAATGTAGAATAATTTACAGCTCAGGAGCTCTTGGCCATTTCCCAGAATTCTGAGATGTTGGTCCTGATCCGTGACCCTTCATTTCTGTTGGGAATTTGGAAGTCATGTCCTGGACTGAGTAGGTCAGAGAGTTGGGTGGGGCAAGGACAGGGAGCAAGGGGGACCTGGGTCACACAAGGGACCCAGGAGCTCACAGAACAGGGCAGAGAGGACAGGTGGGTGGGGAAGGCCCACCTCATCCCTCAGTGTTGCCCTCCGCTGCAGGTCCAGAGGTGCCCCAGGCAGGGCACCCGGTGTGGCCAGACCACTCCCAGCACACACGGCCACGTATCCCGGCAGACATTGCATGCAGGCTGCAGCAGGCTGGGGGAAGAGCGTGCTGGTGGCCATGCCTTGGCCTCCTAAGCCTTGTCTACAGGGTGTCTGAGCTGGACACGAGGCCCCAAATAAACACACAGTATTTTTGAGGGTTTATGGGAGCTTATCCAACCCATCACTGTCACCTACTCCCACTGAGGGATTCCAGGCCTGCATTTCCAGGGAGGTCTCAGCACTCCCAGGCCCAGGGAGGTGAGGGCTCTTCATTAGCTCCGGAGACCAGCTTTGACTCCTACACGAAGACCCATGGAAAGTGCAAAGTGCAGACAGGCTGGTTCATGAGATGCATTAGGCTCACCACACTCACCCAAGCAGCAAGCACGCAGCAAGTGTTCACTGGGTCAGGCCTGTGCTCCAGTCCGGGATGTACAAAGAACACATGGTGTAGCACCCACCCTTTAGAGACACCTATGAAACACTCCACGTGGGAGAGAAGTAGCCAGGCCTGGGGGGGGGGGGGGCGCGGAGCAGGACTCACTGAGGGAAGCACGTTTCTGGGCTAGGGTGGGTGACAAGCAGGTGTATTATCCTGATCTGTCCACCTGCCAGTGGACACTTCATTAGGAGCTATCACATGGAATTGAGATGGTCATGATGGGGCCGGGAGCCTGAGTCAGGGGCCTAAGGGCTCAGCAGAAGGCCTGGCTCAGGGCCTAGCTTTGCCTTTTTCCAAGGGGTATGGCCTTGGCCAAACTTCCTAACCCATCCGTTCTTTAGCTTCCTCATCTGTGAGATGGGGTAACAACACCCATGCCATTGAGCTGGGGGAACAGAATGTCATCATCCACGAAGCTCCTTGGTATGGTGGTTTCTTGTTTTGCAGATGATGCCACTGAGGGTCAGAGTGGTAGAGAGCCGTGCTCCAAGCTGCACAGCAGAGGAAATGGCAGAGCCGGGACTGGAACCCATACCTGGCGGGGGGTCCAAAGCCCTTTCCACTCCAAAGTGGGATGGGGTGAAACGGACACAGCAGGAGCCCAGGTCTGCTCAGAGGGACGCACACTGCCAGCAGCCAGCACCTCAGATGGCCCCAGTGATCCACAGGGCAAAGACCTCCTTGCTCAGGGATGCGGCCATCTCTCCCTTCCGAGGGGCCTTGCAGGGGGCTGAAGCCTTCAGTGCGAGGACAGTGGTTTGGGGAAGACAGGTAGGAGGTGAGGGCAAGCCTCCAGGAGCTGGTTTTGCCATTTCTCCTTCACGATCCCATTGCCTCAAACCATCCCTGCTATGTGCCCGGGTCCTCATGGAGCCGTCCCCTCCCCAGGAAACTGTCCCAGCCTCCACGGCCTGGTATACCTCCAAGAGATAAACATAGAATCCACAGGACCCTGCAATTCTGCTCCTGGGTGCAGATACAAGACACATGAAAATAGGCTCTCACATGTACAAAACTTGGCACACAAGTGTTCAAGGCAGTGACCAGCCTGGACGCCCATCGATGGATGAGTGGATAGTACATTGTAGTACATCCATGCAATGGACTACTAGTCAGCCATAAACAGGAATCCAGTACTGATACATGGTTGGATGTGGATAAACCTCAAAAACATGCCAAATGAAAGAAGCCAGTCTCAAAAGGCCACATACTGTGCAATTCCATGTACACAAATATTTCAGAATAGGCAAATCTACATTCAGAAAGCAGAGGAGAGGCTGCCAAGGGCTGGGGTGGATGCAGGAGTGACTGGTAGTGGGTATGGGGTCTCCTTCCAGGGGGCTGGAAAGTCCTGCAGTTACAAGTGGTGGTTTCACTGAATGCACTAAATTGCCCCTGGACCGTTCAGTTAAAATGGTCCACTTTGTGTTATGTGGACTTAACCTCAATGTTTTAAAAGTGGTGGAATGGAGTCTGGGATGATTGGAAGCCCTGGAAAGTCCATTACTCCATGCTGACGTTATGTAAGCGGGAAGCTGGCGCTGGCAGGGTTGGGGGTGGGGGGGGGAGCAGCCCGGGAACGCAGGGCGCGGCTTGAAACGCTCATGACTGAAAGTAACAGGAAGCCCGAGCAATGTCATAAATCAGGATTTTCTGACTGGGTTGCTTGTATGGAGCAGAACAGTGTCTTGAATGTCCCAAGTAGGTGTGAGTCCCGGATGCCAGGCTCTGCCGGTATTGGGGGGTGGGGGTGGGGGGCTCTAATTGTACACTGGCAAACTTGAAAGTTGCTCCACGAAAAATTAGGATTTGACATTTTAATGAAAATTGAGTTAGAGTCGGCATTAAACGTGAGCCAGGGGATTTTGGTGACAGGCAGGAAAATGCACGTGGACAAACATCTCTCAGGGCTGGAATGCCTGGGGGACATTTCCTCTCCTGGGCTCGCTACAGAGCTCAGTGTCTCCGCAAGGACGCTGGGCAGGGGCAGGCTCGAGGGTGATGGCACATGGAGGCAGCACCCCAGGATTTCTGGGTCCTAATGGCCAGAGACACGGTGCACATAAACCACCAGTATTTCTTCCCCATGGCTCTTGGGGCCAAAAGCCGGGGCTGGGCTTTGGGGAAGGTCCTGTCTGTGCCAAGAGCGACCTTTCTGAGCTGCATTGTTCCATCTGTACAATGAGGTATCAACGCCACCTCAACTGGCCGAGAAGTAAACTTTCCCTCCTTCCTTTGTCTCAGGGGACGACCCCAGCTCCCCACAGGCCTCATCCTGAACCCAAATCTTTCAGGGCTGCCTGGCCTGCTGCCCAGACTGGGTTAAACCTCCAGTCATGCCCTCTATATAACTGTGTGCCCCACTAATCTACTGGGATTATTTATATATGGGCCCCTCGGATCATCCAGGATCATCCCCCCATCTCAAGACCCCGGGCTTAATCTCACTGGCAAAATACCTTTTGTCATGTGAGGTTACATGGGGACATGGGTGTCTTGAGAGTGTTATTTTGCTGACCACAGTGGGAAAGGTGCTCTGTCATCTTATCAAAACAGACAAAATTTATGGCCCCATGAAACTGACCACTTGGTAGGGGAGAAATATAATAAAACAAATACATGAATAACCTCTCTAAGGGTAGCTAACCTTTGTACCTCAGTGATAGGACAAGAAAATGCATATTTATGGAGCACTTACTATAGCCAGGTATTTTATGAAACACTCCTAGATGTCACCGCATATAAACAATAATTTTAGAGGATGGGTCTTATCACTCCCACTTAACAGAAGTGAAAGCTGAGGCTTCATCTGCATGTGCAGATTCCACAGCTGGCTTCTTGGCTACCGTCCTAGACACAGGGCACTCGAGTCCTCAGTCCCCTGATCACATGCATGAGCACATGCTGGATTAGAGATCCAGGAAGACTTAGGACAACCCAGACCACCTGGACCACCTGGACCACTGGGACCACCTGGATCATCTGGACCACATGGGCCACCTGGACCACCCTGACCACCCAGACCACATGGGCCACCTGAGCCACCTAGACCACTCAGACTACCCAGACCAAATGGACCACCTGGACCACCCAGACCACATGGGCCACCTGAGCCATCTAGACCACTCTGACTACCCAGACCAAATGGACCACCTGGACCACCCAGACCACATGGGCCACCTGAGCCACCTAGACCACTCAGACCAGCCAGACTACATGGACCACCCGGACCACCTGGACCACTTGCACCACCTGGACCACCCAGACCACATGGACCACCCGGACCACCTGGACCACTCAGAAGACCCATACTACCTGGACCACATGAACTACCTAGACCACCTGGACCACCCAGGCCACATGGACCACATGGGCCACCCAGACCACCTGAACCACCTGGCTAGAAAGCCACACATTTTAACCAATGCCATTGTCAGAAGTGTGCAACATGGGTCTCCCCCAAAGGAAAGGAATTATTCTCTTTGGCTGTAAACAGAAGTGTCCAATTATATTGGTTGTGATTCCAAATGTGTTTCTTCTCTCTATATAAAGGACAACATTATTGTTTGTGTGTGCTCAGAGACGTCCAGCACTGTCCACTTACCAGGTTTTCAGTAATCCAGAGCTCCTCTGAGAGTGCAGGGAGACCCGACACTCATTCTGCACTTATTAACTCTTAGTCTAGACACAGTTTTTCTTAATATTTTATTTATTTATTCATGAGAGACACAGAGAGGTAGAGACACAGGCAGAGGGAGAAGCAGGCTCCCAGTGGGGAGCCTGTGGGACTCGATCCCAGGACCCCAGGATCACGACCTGAGCCAAAGGCCAGGTGCCCAGTCTAGACACAGTTCTAACCAACTTGGTCCTTTTGCCCATAAACAGATTAGAATGATCAGATCAGAAAGGGAAAAAGGGAAAGACTGTTAAGCTTAACAGGTGCACGGATGAAATTGGTGGCTCTAGTAACCCAGCCCGTGCAACAGTGCCGGCAGGAGACTAGCCACAGGCGACATGGAAGGTGGAGGCGGAAGCCCTGCCCCTTGCCCGAAGGTACCATGGCATCAGAGAGTAACAGAGCATAGTGTGCCAGACTCCCACCACCCACTGCCATCGCCCTTCTATAAAGTTCAGTACGACACTCACACCTCCACGGGTCAGCTTTCCCAGAGAGGAGCCAGAGCTGAGGGAAAACGAGAGGCTGGGTACAAAATCCCACTGTGGTTCGGGATGGCCACGTGCCTCAGATGGAATAGAACTATCTCTAGAGCCTGCCCCTCGGGGTGACCAGATGAAGGGATGGGTGCCCCAGCAGTTCCATTTGACCTCACAACTCCCCCTGTTTGAGAGGTGGCAGGAGGAGATGGGACAAGAGGAGTGAGCCACCCAAGGTCACAAAAGCACCCCTGAAGAAGCAAGGGGTATACCCAGGTCAATTGGCTCCACAGCCCAGGCCCCTCACCCCTGCTCCTTTCTGCTTTGCACCCTGCGAAACCTGGAAGACTCAGGGGGACAGGGAGCTTCTCCCCTCCTGAGGAATTTCATTCCATCATGTTTTATTTCAGGGAAACAAGGATGAAGCAGCCTATATTTGAACCTTCTCGAATGCCCCAACCACACACACACACACACACACACACACACACACACACACAGGCATGAACCGCAATAGATGGAAACTCATTAACTATGTTTGCATCTACAAGTTCTTAGTGATTTAAGAGAAAAACTAATTGATCACATTGAAGACTGATAGGGAATCAATATGTCATCTCAAGAACTGGGTAAATGAAAAGAAATCCTCACTCCCCTCTATGAACCATAGCACAGAATGACCAACTGGTAGGTGAGGGGCAGGGTCTCTGTATGAACTTAGCCAACTGATAAATGAAGACAAACTGATAGAGCATCACCAGGTTGCAGCCCCTAATGAATTAATGGAAACACACTTAAGCATTAACAGCCGCTAACATCAAAACAGAGTGGGGAAAAGAGAAAGAAAACATCTAGGAAGGAAAAAATCAGAACTCTGTTTAGGATGCAGGAGAGAGATAAACTCTGCAAACACTGACAGTAATTTCGACCCCAACAGTTATGTGTATGTGCGCAGATGTACCCGGGCAGGTGTGAGCAATGTGTTGACACTTCACTGAGAGAAGTTCACGTCTCTCATGCCTTAGAAGCAGAACATTTGATTAACCAGAGAGGAAATGCAAGCCCTCACATTAATTCAAGCATCTCTCCTTATTTTCATAATAGCCCCACTGAGCATGAATTGCAAAGTCGTATTTAATATACATATTTCAATGCCAGGGCCAGTCCTATTGTCCTTCCCATCTATTTTTGGTTTTGATCCTTGAGGCAACTAATATTCATTTTCAGGAAACAAATCTATGAAAATTATACCAGCTTTTGTGCTAAATGCAAAGCGAGTGCGTGCAGGTTCAGTGTTTCCAAGCAGCAAAGGGTACACTCTGCATTACTCACCCTGAATTCCTAACATCTGTGCATCCACAGGAGACTTAATTCTTCAGGAAAAGGCCCCTACCCTAATTAGATTTTACTTGGCTTATTAGTAAATCTCATTCACTGACTTAATGAGAAACAAAAGTCATGTGATAAAAGAGTCACGAGCAATAAAATGTTAACTAAATTTATACAGCAGAGGGCTTGAAATTTTCCCTCCGTATCAGCAAAATTGAAATCCACAGTGGAAACAGGAATTGCTATAAATGGCTTCAGACCTAGGCATGGGGACTATTTATATTCAGGATGTAGCTTATCCCAGAGAAAGCACACATAATTTAGGCATTTAAAGTGCCAGACATGTGTCCAAATCTTTACTAATTGGGAGTAGTAGTAATTGCTTAGATGCATTTCATACTTCCTATGTGCCAAGCTATCCTAACAGCTTTAAAGGCATTGACTCATTTAACGTCAGGAGGCAGACTACTATTATTCCCATTTTACAGATGGGAAAACCGAGGCTCCAGAGGTAAAGGTGCTTACTGGGGGTTACTCAGAGAGTAACTGGCAGTGACAGTGTAGCCTCCAAGCCAAGAGGGCCAGCTCCCATTACCCCCAATACTTAAAATTCAAGAGAAATCTTTTTTGTCTTTTTCAGTCATTAGTTTTTTAAGTTATTATAGAATAATTCAAAAAAGAGGGCAGCCTGGGTGGCTCAGTGGTTTAGCGCTGCCTTCGACCTGGGCTGTGATTCTGGAGACCCGGGATCGAGTCCCGCATCGGGCTCCCTGCATGGAGCCTGCTTCTCCCTCTGCCTGTGTCTCTGCCTTTCTTTCTCTGTCTCTCATGAATAAATAAATAAAATCTCAAAAAAAAAAAAAAAAAAAACCATGACTGCACATTGGGATCCCCATGGATGTCAGCAGCAGCTTGAAGACAAAGATCCTCTCAGCCCCATGTTTTCTTGGTTTTATGAAAACATCTGAATCTCAATTAATTTCAAAGGAGAGACTAGGGTCTTTGGGTTTCTCCAAGGGGAGCACAGGCTCTCAAACTCAAGGTCCAGATGGAGGTCTGTGACTTAGAAGGACGTCTTCGTGTGGCGAGTGAGCGGTACCCAAGGCGACCCATGGCTTGAGAGGCCGGCGTCCACGCATGGTGCATGGGAATTGGACAGACATGACGGGCCCTTCTACGAAAAGGGCTGACACATAATTTGAGCCCCGATCTCTCTCAGCCACCCCAGGTGCTCTGAGAGGGCAGCATCGTGATGGTCTCGTGGTCGTGAGAAAAGCCCAAGGTGGAAGGGCACGCCATGTCCAAGTCGGGGCCTGGAGGGAGCTGCCTTCACCCTGAACTTCTGACTTTATTTTTTTTAAAGTTATTTTCCCCTTATTCCATCTTTTAGGTTTACTTTTTTTTAATTTTTATTTATTTATGATAGTCACAGAGAGAGAGAGAGAGAGAGAGAGGCAGAGACACAGGCAGAGGGAGAAGCAGGCTCCATGCACCGGGAGCCCGACGTGGGATTCGATCCCGGGTCTCCAGGATCTCACCCTGGGCCAAAGGCAGGCGCTAACCCACTGCACCACCCAGGGATCCCGAACTTCTGACTTTAAACACACATCCCTCTGCCACAGGCAGCCCCTCTGCCAAGCCGCTGAGCAAAAGGCCTCAGGGTAATCGAATCCAACGGAAAGAAAATGACTCTCACGTTGTCTGCTGTTTCCCAAGTTATGGTGGCATCTGCACATGTGACCACTCAGCCTCGGCTTCACCCCAGAACACCTCCCCCTGGGGGCATTGACCACTACTGTGTCCTGTGAGGGCGCAGAGAGGCCATCCAGCGCCCCGGCTGCAGGTCAGGTGTGGGACCCAAGCTGGGCCATTGGGATTATTTCTTGCTGGAATACCACGTGGGAGTGGAAATCCACTGGAGTCATCCCAGGGATGGGTTCCCCCAAATACCTAGCTTCCTGGGCTTCCTGGCACCCGAGATGCCTGGTGCTGGCTGATCCCCGCCTACCGAGTCTGAATGTCTCGTTCTTCCTTTGGATCTGTTAACCCCCAGTGCTCTCATAGCCCCTTGTTCTTGTTGCTCAATCCCTGCTGGAAAGTTTGCTGGGACTCCTTCCCAGTTGCAATGTTAGAAACCTCTCTGAGGCCAGCCTACTCCAAAAAGCCATTGGTTGTTCCCTCAAATGGAAAACCGACAGGGTGGGCCTGGCCTCAGTCACGTTTGGGTCCAGAGATCCCAGTGAAGCTGCCAGGAATCTGTCTCACTCTCCATCTCCTGATGATGCTCACCTGCATGTTCTCAAGTGAAGACAGTCCTCAGGGGCCAGGTCTTCCTGCTCCATAAACACGAGACTTGGGGAAGGGAGCACATTTCTCCCAGCAGCCCTAGGAAGGGCCTAGGGAAGACTAGGCTCAGCTCCGGACGGTGCTACATCTACCCCTGTAGGCACTACAGTGGAGGGGTGTGCCGTGAAGGATTCAGAACGGCCAGGCCCAGGTCATGACCATCCATAGGCCGGGAAGCAGGGCCAGCCTTACCCAAGGCACACAGATGACCAAGGAATTCTGTGGGTTCTCCAGTGGAAATGATGCCAAAGAAATGCTCCCACCAAGGACAAGATCATCCTGTTAGAACCAAAGGACCCCATCTGAGACCAGTTGCATGGAGTCCTCTCCAAATGCGCAGAATCTGAGATGAATCAGACTGAAGGAGGGATGGAGTATTCAAAGAGCTTCCAGGAAAGCCTGTCCATGGGCTCTGGATAACTCACATGGAAAAAGGGCGATCTTCCAGGCAAGATGAGGAATGGCTTTAGCCTCACTGGGGTCTTGACGAGGCCTGACGAGGCCCACCTTCCAGGTCTGGAGGGCTTCCAATGGGTGAGTGGTGGGAGAGAAGGCCCAGAAAGAACAGCACATCCCAACTGCAGTCACCCTGAAGTGAAGCAAGCTGGAGGGGAGGTCGGAGAGCCCTGCAGAAGCCAAGGAGCCAAGCTGGACATCCCTAGGGAAGGATTGGTTTCCACATCCTTCAGGCAGAAAGGAGACCCGGGAACTCAGAGGCGCCGCCCAGAAGCAAGGGCTTTCTGCAGAGATGGGAGGCGTGGGGGGCGGGGGGGGGGGGGTCTGCAACACCGCAGCGCCTCTCCAAGCCGGCTCTGCTCCTGCAGAGCTCTGGCGGCTACCCAGTGCTATCAGCTCCTAAACATCCCCATCCGCAGACGTTTATGTGCCCCCGCTCCAAACCACAGGCAGGCGTCCACCCCCCGGGGGACAACTCGATTGATAGCCTGGAAAACAAGGCTGGCCATGGCGCCTGAAATCTGGGACACTCATCTGGGACCAGCATCGAGGCAGGGCTCTCTCAGTGGTACAGCATGAGATGGGTTCTCTGCGGCCCCCAAGGGCCCCCCAAGGATGAGTCTTGTGGCTCACAGCAAGGGCCTGCTCATCAATCTGTACTGGTCCCTCCCCTACCCTGTCTGGCCTCCCCACCCCCTGATGGAACAAACATCCTGGGACCCCTTCCCAGAGACTGGAAGCTTTGTCTTGGGCTCTACTTCTGAAAGCTCTGTGAGGGGGAGCACTTATGGCCATTTTCTCCCCAGCTGAATCCCCAGTGCACATAGTAGGTGCTCAGTACGTTTGATTTGAATGGCAAATGAATTAAAAGGCCTTGGTCCCACTCTCTGAAAATCAACGTGGGCAGGCCTATGTACATGTTAGGGAACTTTCTAGAGAGACTGGGGATTTTTGCACCAGGCTAGGGGCTACCAGTTTGCAAGAGCAGCATGTACATGGCCTGGTGAGCACACCTGAGCCGTGCATCTAAATGCAGGTGCCTGGGCTCTGCCTCCCAGAGCACCCCCACCTAACCAGTCTAGGATGGGGCCTAGATGCTCTCTGATGTTTTTAATATGCAACCAGAGTTGAGAACCACCAGGCTAAAGCCAAAGTCCCATGTAGACTAATCTTTCCCTTTCTTATTACATTGGCTGGAATGATTTCATTTTTTAAAAAAGAAACCCAATCCAACCAGTTTATGGCAAAAGCAGGGGTGTGGGTGGTTAATATGAAGACATAGGATGTCTATGGATGTCAAGGGCAGGGCTGTCTCAGGAGCCTGAAGACTGGCCATGACCCTTCCCCGCTGCTTCTGTGTCTGGGTCTTCTCTGTGAAAGCCAGCACTGCCTGTGCCTCCATCCCCAGAGCAAACCAGGGCCACGTCGGGACCAAGAGTGTGCACATGTCCCCTGCTGAGGACTCAGTCAGCCTGGGGACCTGGTGAGGACTGGATCAGCTTTGAGGGTCATGGCTCAGGTCACGAGAACTTTAAGACCTCTAGGACCAGGCCACTTTGGCCAAATGGATGGATGTTCATGGCATAAGCATGGCATCCCAGGCATGAGATTGGGGGCAGGTTTTCAAGAGTCACCCCCCTCCCTGAAGCTCACAGCGTCACCTGTAAACTGGCTCTTATTCCTACTCATCCTTCTGAGAGATCTACCCGCCACTTACCACACACATTGGACACCCTTTCCTTTTTAATGAACTCACTTTGTACATCCCAGTGTGACCACTCTCCGGCCGTAGCATCTGCGAAGTCCTGAGGCACAAGGAGGCACAAGGAAACATTGCAGACACTCCTGACTTCACTTAAAACTTGGATACTTTGGGGATCCCTGGGTGGCACAGCAGTTTGGCATGTGCCTTTGGCCCAGGGTGAGATCCTGGAGTCCTGGGATCGAGTCCTACATCAGGCTCCCTGCGTGGAGCCTGCTTCTCCCTCTGCCTGTGTCTCTGCCTCTCCTCTCTCTCTCTCTCTTAAATAAATTTTAGAAAAAAAATTTTTTTTAATTTTGATACATTGTTCACCATGCATGTTTTTGGGGTTTTAATTTTTTTGAATGTTGCATTCAAGGATTATTTGTCTTGCTGACTGTGGTTTGTTTGCTGCTCCCTTCAATCCCACACCAAGGCAATCCCACACCGCGTCCCCATCCCGTGCACTGTAGGTCTTCTCCCCATCGCCCTCATCACCCTCCACCAACACACATGCGCACAGGCCAGGGTGACAGGTGAAGATCACTAATCTGAAAGAGGAAAACATAGCCTTTCTGTGGTGTGCAACATCTCTAGGGTTATTAAATACTATGATAACGTGGGTCGTGGAGCATCACAAGTTCTGCTGAACCCAACGGGTATTTCAAGCCTCCCGTGCGCCACCTTGGCTCCTTGTGTCCTGTACTCTGGGAAACACTCACTTCACCCGCCTAATGTAGACTCGGCCACGAGCTTGTGCAAGTCGGCAGGTCCAAACCCCTTCCCACCCAGCTGAAGAAACTGAGGCCTGGCGCCGTAGAGTGACCATCCAGGGCCCCACACCGTCTGATGGTGGACACGTCTGCTGGAGCGCAGCCCAATGAATCCCAGAGGAGAAAGCAGGGAAGCCAGGGCTGCAGCCTCTGCTTCTGCTGGCTTTGTTTAATTTCTGGTGGGGCAAACCAGCTCCGGCCAAGGAATCATAAATTCCTCTGGGAAGGAGCCTGCAACTCCTGAGCCACGGCCAGGGCCGCCCCTGGGGAGTGCAAGGCTGCCGGGGGAGGAATCACAGCGAGTGCCCCCTCTGCCTCCCCATGCCTGCCTCCGGCATTTTTAGGCAGTGACATCACAGGGCAGGGAGCAGAGACCACCCCTGAAAGGAAAAGCAAGTCACAAAAAGGGCAGAGGGGTGGTGGAAGGGGAAGGGGATGTGGCGGGCCTCCTCTTTTGCCTTGGCGAGCACACACAACTCAGGAATAAAAAGATTCTCTAGTTATGTGAGGGTGTTGCTTTTCATGGGCATCCCTGGGCCAGGCCCCAGCTGACAAGGAAGTGTATGGTCTCACAGCAGCGCTCTGAGAAAGGGGCTATTTTATTCCCATTTTACACTCAGGGACATTGAGGCTAGGAAAGGTCATGAGACTTGCCCAAAGTCTCTCACTCCATAAAAAGTAGGGCCAGGACCCAAACTCAGGCTGCTGGAACTCACGGGCCCCCTGTGACATGTTGTCGCAGACAACCCCAAACGAGGAAACCCATCCTCTGCCCCCATGAGGCCCCAGCTCTCTGTGACAGAGGCCAAAGCATGCTCCCCGAATCCCACTGCAAAAGCACCCACACCGCAAGGCACCCCTGGACCTCTGTCTTCTCTGCCCTCCAGCCTCCATGTCCCCCCCACCAGCCAGCTCTTGGATCCCCTCCCTTGCCAGATTCACTCTTTCCTGAGGTCATCATCTAGGCAGCTGGGCCTGTGCCCCAGGCTTGCACCCCTCATGCCAGAAAGAAGCTGCCCTTCGCCAGTGAAACTCAAGATAGAGCTGTCCACCCACGCACAAGATTCCTGCAGAATTATGTGTAATTTTGGTGGGGAGACGGGGCTTAGATATTTCAGATGAGACAAGGGGCCTGGCTGGAGCCCTTCTCTGAAAGGCCATCTCCCAGTCGCCCGATCTCATCACGTGTGAATGGATAGTCAGCGAGGAGCCCACGTTCCTGCTCA
This sequence comes from Canis lupus dingo, assembly GCF_003254725.2. Lineage (NCBI taxonomy): Eukaryota > Metazoa > Chordata > Mammalia > Carnivora > Canidae > Canis > Canis lupus. The sequence goes on along the minus strand of NC_064247.1, from coordinate 66,097,196 downwards.
GCCAGCAGCTCTCCACCTGGAGCGAGCACGCCGTATCCCTCCCCAGAAGCAAGAGAAGAGGCTTTCTCACTGCGAAGCCCATTTCCTGCTCAGACCAGGTGGAAAATCTGCTAAACTCAAAAGGTCAAACCTAGTTTAATTTTATACCCTTTCGCTAAGAATGTTCCCTTAAAAAAAAAAAAAAAGAACAGGGGGCGGGGGAACCTGTATGCTTCTTTCCAACTTTACAAAAGTTAATTCATGTGGAAGAAAAAAAAAGATTAGGATAAAATTTCAAATATTAAATTCAAATGCAGGATTAATGACTTTTATTTCTAAGCCCAAGAGGTTGTCTGGAATTTCGGACATTTTTGGAGTCGTCGAAACCAGACATAACCAGATGCGGTTGTGTTTTGGACCAAGTCAGCACAAATTTCGTACCTTGAAAGACTATATCCACGTCCATCTTAATACAAACAGTACCCCCTTCTCCAAAACTCTCCATCCAGAATGAATTCAGAGCCATCGGCTTAAACACGAAGACTAAACACTTTTCACATGTGCATGGAAGTAGCTGACAAGTGTAAACTTTTATTAACCGCGTCCCCATCCCGTGCACTGTAGGTCTTCTCCCCATCGCCCTCGTCACCCTCCACCAACACACATGCGCACAGGCCAGGGTGACAGGTGAAGATCACTAATCTGAAAGAGGAAAACATAGCCTTTCTGTGGTGTGCAACATCTCTAGGGTTATTAAATACTGTGATAACGTGGGTCGTGGAGCATCACAAGTTCTGCTGAACCCAACGGGTACTAAGAAACCTCACACGAGGGCCCAACCCAAAACGGTCTGGACTTAGGGTAAAGTCTGAACAGGGATCAACGGGATTTATCCCAGTCCATGGACAAGTCACACAGAAGAGTATCCTCTCACCCGACAGCATTGACACAAACAACGGACAAGGAGTGGCAGAAAGACACACAGCGCCCGAGGGTCAAGGGCACCCACTGAGCAGTGTGTTCCACGGAACACGAACACTCCTTGAAGAATGAACACGTTCCAGTATGTTTAGAAAGTACTTCATGCTCTAAGACACGGGTCAGTGAACTACGGCTCATGTGCCAAATCTGGCTCACCTCTTGTAAATAAAGTTTTAATTACAACAGGGCCAAAATTACAACAGAGCCACACCCACTCACTTACATACTGTCTGTGGCAACTTTAGGCCACATGACCCGCAAAGCTGGAAGCATTTATTAGCAGTCCTTTGTAGATAAAGTTTGCCGAGCCCTGCTCTAGGGATTCACGAATCCCATTAGCACATTAAGGACTCCACAAAGTCCTGCAGCAAGGAAACTTATTCCAGTTGTTTAATATTCACAACTGTATTTTATTTCATTCAAAAAACCTTTTTCCTCCGTGAGATACATATCCATTCCTTTCATAGGATGGGCTCCATACACATTTTGGTAAATAACTGACGTGTGTGTGGGTGGGTGTTCCCATGTGCCACTCAGTCTGTGGTACTTGATTACAGCAGCACAAGCTAACACAGCAAATAAGGCTTTTCAGGTAGAATGCTTACGAAAAATGCCTGATATTTTATAGCCATGTTTTATGAAAGATTTTTCCTAGCTAATGTGTAAGCATGAGCCTATGGTTGGATCTGTTTACCTCAGGCTCTTACTAGCTGTGTGACTTGGGGCAAGCTACTTGCCCTGAGTCAGCCTCCTCATCTGTGACGTGGAAACAACCCCTCCCTCACCTGGGAGGATTTTCACGTTTGTGTTCGTGAAGGCTGAGTGAGGCAGGAGGTGCTGGAACAGCACAGAGGGCCGTCGATGGGCAGCGGTTCTTGCGATTACAGCGTCTCCTCCATCCTAAGAACCAGTTGTGATCCATCATCAAAGGGCTAAGAATTTTAAGGGAGGAAAGAGACCCTAGAACATATGTCCTCATCAAGGACAAGATGCATTCTAACCACAGACACAGGTGGATCTGGGCCTTAATAAAATGTGATATGCCTTCTGGTTTGATTTTGAAAGAAGCACATGCCTCCCTGGAGAGCAGATATGACAGTGACAGGCTCTGGTGCAGGGCTTGGTGGCATGGACCTGGACACTGAGCCCCTGAGCCCTCGGGCACACAGCCATGGACACCCAATGCTGAGCAAGCCTTCCATAGGAACTCTATTCACTGACTTACTGGCCAACAATAATGGACCAGACACCCACATGGCAACAGGCGAGGGACACAGCAGCAGACCTAGCAGCCATGGTCCTTGTGTTTCAGGAGCTTACAGATCACAGATGTGCCCAGTGCTGTGGGGCATAAAACGGGGTGACTGAGCCCCACTGTGGGGCCCAGAGGAAGGAACATTCAAGTGGTGATCCAAGCATGAGCACTAAAGGCCCGGGAGGGGTAAGGTCAAGGGGCAGTGTGTCAAGCAAATGGAACAGTCTATGCAAAGGCCCCGAGACAGCAGAGAGCAGCCTGGATAGGAGTGCCTGAAAGCCACCCACAGGAGAGAACAAGGGCAGGCAGCAGGGCTGAGGTGGGGCTTTACCCCTCTCTCAATCGGAAGGGGCCTTGAGATCCCCATTCTTGCACTTGCCCAGATACTGGGAGGTTGCATCAGCCAGGACAGGAGGAGTGCTGCAGAGGCAGCATGTTCCGACACAGGGGAAGCTGGTTTCATGCTCACGTCACGGTCCGGAGTGCTCAGAGGAGAGCCCTGCTCCAGAGCCACCCAGGGCCCCAGGCTCCATCCATCTGCCCTCCTCTTGCCTTGGGGCCTCTTCAGCACACATCACTTGTGGCCACAGTCAGTGGCCACATCCACCTCCAAAGGAGGCTGCACGGCAGAGGCTGACCGGGTCCCCAGGAAGCGGGCACTGGCAGTCCTGACCTGGGTGTGCCACACCTGATAGGTTCTCAACCTCTGCGATGGGTGAGGGGCACCTGCATCTTAACCCGGACAGCACAAGGAAAGCTCCAGAGCCAGAACGGCAGGCACAGGGAAGCTACTTTCAGGAAGGGGTCCGTTAGGTGCCCCCAACCCAGCCCACGCGTTGCACCACCCACACGGTGGCTGGCCGTCTTCCCAGTCACATCGGCCTGTCTTCGGGCTGGCAGACATTCTGCAGTGAGGGGCCTCAGAATCCACCTGGGTTTGCACCCTGCATCCACAGATGTATGTCCTGAGGGGCCCTGGGTAGGCAAGCTCCCCTCCCATGGAAGAGGCACTGGTGAGTTGGTATCTTTAAAGCACTTAACACAGCACCCAGTACAGACTAAGACCTGGATGAGTATCAGATGCATTAAGTAGAATATAAATCCACAAAAGTCGTCTGATGGGCTTACTAGAGGATCACTAGATTATTTTTTATTGATTGATAGAATTATACTTGATTTTGCCTAAATCTAGAGGCCAGGTTCTGGGGTTTCACCAACTCCAGGAAGCTCCTAGAGAATCTGCTCCTTTCCTATCTGAGCACCAGCCTCCAGTGATACAATCTTTGGCTGTTCTTGCCTAAATATTGCTTTAATGCTGCAGACACCATGCTAGTGGTCAAAAGCATGAACTCTAGGGTGAGACCAACCAAGGGAAATTCTAGCACTGGACACTTACTAGCTGTGGGACCTTGGGCAAGTCACTTCGCCTCTTCAAAACTCATTTCCTCATTTGCAAAATGGGGGTGACTCCAGTACCTACCCCATAGGGTTGATGTTAGGTTTCAGGAATCACTCTGTATTAGGCTATTGTGAGAGCCACACAGTGATGTGTTTTCATTACTGTTATTACACGGAGCTGTTAGGAAAATCTGCTCAGATGATCTACACACAGGGTCTGGCACAGAGCACCCAAAGAGAGCTGGGCCCTATTTATTATAGTGACAAGTGCCCCTGGCTACTGAACTGACTTGATTTCTGAGTCGGGACAGTGATTACACCTGACCACTTTACCATCACACACATGACAATGAAGCAGCAGTTCTGGATGGACCAGTAAGGTATCAGGTGCCAAGACGCCCCCTGTCGGTGCTCCTTCCTGTCCTGGTGCTGGAGGAAGGGACAGGCCCATTCCCCACACAGGTCAGCCAACTGTGGGCCAGGCAGCCTGCCCATCTGGATGATGTGCTCCCCCAGGACCTACAAGGCCCCCACAGGCTCTTGGGGCAAGAGAATCAGGCCTGGGCTCCTGCAGGGCCAGCATTCCCACAGGCTCTGCTGGCAGGACAGCCAGTGAGCAGGAGGCCGGGGCCTTGGACTCTGGCCAGGCTGAGGCAGGGGAAGTGTGCGACATGCCCATTTGCTCCCCAGCCTCAGGGTCACAGAAGCTGGGATCATCCAGCATGCCTCGAGCCACAGGCCCTCAATCTGTCATGATGCCCCAGGAAAAAATACAGTGAAATACTGTTTTCTCATCTCATTTATTACTCTAACAAGGTGCTTAACCTGGAAGCACTGTTGGCACCGAGTGGCAAGATGCAGCCCATGGAGTGTGGGGTGCCTGCTGGGCCCTAGCCTTGCTCTTGGGTGTGAAGGTGGTCCCTGTAGAACCCACAGAGGCTGGGCCTTCTCAGGGCAGAAGGACAGGGATGGGTGAGAAGGGGACTGAGGGGCGAGGTCCACCCTGACAGCTTGATGGCCCCACACCCGCTTTCATGAAAATCACCTCTGCAATGACGTCCTCGTGCTGGGTGGGACTGCCCACTTTGGAACCCAGAACCAGAAGTCAGCTGTTTCCAGTTATAAGGGGTCATGACCCTTGGGCCTGTCCCTGGTCAGGATTCAAGAGGGGACTGTCCCAAAGGTGTGCCCCTTCCCTACACAGCATTTCTCAGGCACCGGGCAGATCTCTACCACCGAAGAATTATGTCTGGACATAGCTGCCCCTGGATCCTAGATTGGGAAGCAAAGATTCCCCGAGTGAAAAAATCGCTAGGATACAGGGATCATGAGCAGCATTCCTGAGCCCTCACCACTAGTAAGAAACAGACTCTAGGACCAAATGCACATTTGTCTTTTCTTTTCTCCCTCAAGTGGGGAGAAGATCCAGGAAAGCCTGAGAAAGGCCTCAGGGCAGCTCAGCGTTAAGGAGAGACATGGATGGGAGGGTGGGGAGTGTGCATTTCCCCAGAAGACAAGTGAGGCTCCATGAGGGGCACTGGGGTGCAGGAGCTAAGGCAAAGAGGGTGCTCCAACACCCTCAACTCTAGGGGTGGGGGCTCTGGGATGTGGAGGGGGCCAGCCTCAGCAGAACAAGGAAGTGGAGCCCCCAACCCCAGGAGTGGGGGCTGCACCCCAATGCCCTAGTCTACATGACCCCAGCAGCCCAATTCCATCCTGTCAACTACAGGGTAGCATCAGGAACGTAATCGAGAAGGCCTGAGAAAATGGGTCTCACACAGAAGCAGGTAGGGCCATAAGCAAAGTTTAACGGAACTCAGGAGAGTCGGCCCAGAGAAGCGACAGCTCCAAGAATCCTAACATCTCTCCTGTGGAGTGTGAAACATGCACATGATGAATGCCGGCACGGCACCAACTTCCCAGTTAAGACACCACCATGGACGAGAACAGAAATCATGATGGCAACCGGCTTATGCCAAAAGGGGTTGCAAGGAGGCACCAGGGTCCAGGGAAGGTACTGGTGGAGCAGCTCAGAGGCACCTGTCAGGGCCAGCCCCCCGCTCTGGCCCACCTGCCTACCTTCAGTATAGAACCTGACCATGTCCAGGGGAAGTCCAGAGATCACTCCCCCGTGGTGCTAAGAATGGAAGAAACCTTTTCCCAGAAGACTCCCAGGGCTGGAGAAACCATAACCAGGCTCCCCCAGGGGCAAATTCCCCCAGTGGCTGTGGGCAGGGCAGCTGGTAGGATAGGGGGGAGGTGAGTAGAGCATGTACACCTCGACTGGAGATCTCTCCAGGCCCACACCGTTCCTCAGCATAGACGGGCACTCCAGAGAGAAGATTGGGGCCAGGCATTGCATCCAAGTCCTGGCTCTGAATTTACTGCCCATGTCACTGCAGACCAATCCTCAAACCTTGGCTGCCCCTGGCTCTCAGGGAAAACATCAAAGTCTGTCCCATGACCTACAAGGCTGCATCAGATGAGTATTACTCCCATGTAACTAAAGCTCACCTGGCTGAATTCAGAGGATGTTGTATGGCTTGCATTATTTCCCAGAGCACCAGGAGCAGGATTAGAGGCTGAATGGCCAAGAGTAATTCCCCAAATTACGCCAAAGACCCGCTCTTACAGTGGGGATTCCCGGCCCTTGCCAATAACGCTTGCTTCCACTGCACTTAAGACACCAGAATATCAGTGGCTAAAACAAGGTATTTGTCGAATGTGCTTTTCTCATATAAAGATCTGAGTTCTACTCTCCAAAATCACTGGGGTTCCTCCTCCTTATACACATCCATGTGGGCTGTGGTGATGTGTCCAGCCAGTGAGCAGGGACAAAGGGGCAAGAGGAAGGCCTGCCCTTCGCTTTATGGGCATGTTCCCAAGTCTGCACAGCTCACTGGCCAGGGCTTGACACATGCACAGCACAGTGGCAGAGGAGCCTGGGCCACACGGGCTTTATTCCGTATGGCGAGGGACCTAGTTGAACCTAGCTGAACATTCTATTACTGTCGAAGGGGGGATAATCAGCTGCTGGGACAAGCTGTCCCCGTGGCTGCTCCTTGCTCTGGACACTATTCATCTCTTGCCCAGCTCAGATCCCAGCTCAGACATCACTTGGTCTCCACTGGTACTCCTGCCACGTGACCTCCTCAGCCTAGACCTACCTGTCCTAGGCCTGTCGGGTTTGTGATTATCCCTCTGGGTCATCGCTCAACTGATGGCCACCTCCCTCAAGGTGGGCATTTGGGTTTGTTTCCTGCGAGGCACCAGCCCCTGGCTGAGGCTCTAACTACTGGCTAAAAGCCTGAGCTCCAGGCCCTGTCCCGCAAATGGACACAGCTCAGAGCTACGAGAAGAAAAGCAGGCACGACCACTGCCAAAGCCTCCTTACCAAGTGACATGCACTATTATAATGATAACTGTTATAATGAGCCCAGTGCCCCCAGCAGCCCATGGAGCAGATCATGCCACTTTCCTGCCCTGCAGAAGAGGACGTGGACACATAGACACTTACAGGGAAGCAGCAGGTGGGGACAGAGCCGCAGGGCCCTGGTGCCAGCACACAGTAACGGCTCTCTGAGCAGGAGGTCAGCAGGGCAGCGGCCCAGACCTGCTCCTGCCCTTGTTCCCAGGCTTCTTCTGGGAGCTCATCCCAGCCTGACCCAAAGTCCCCTACACAGGACCCCAAAGACCCCCAGCCCAAGATCCACGCTTGCATAAAACCAACACCTCCGGAATTTGGCTACATGACCTGCCCCCTACAGAGACTCTCAGAGACATGTAGCTGGGTGACATATGCCCATCCCCTCCAGGGCCACAAGCCAGAAAACAGGCAGGCAAGTGCTCCACAGGTGAGGACAGAGGGGCGTCCAGCCCTGCCGGACCACCAGGTTGTCTATAAAATGCAAAAACATGCTCCAAGAAAAGATCTGCCAGGGGTGACTCAGCCAAGTTTTATATCACTCTTTAAAAAATGCTTTATTATAAAAAAGAGCATGCATTCAGTACAGAGGGAGAAAGGGGTATACGATGCACAGAACACAGGAAGACACTGGTCAGAGCACCTTGCTCTCTGAATCATACCTCATCCTCTATGGAGAAACCAAGTCACAGATTCTGTGTGTGCATCCCTCTATGACTTCCGGATGCCATGGTTTCCTCTACGAGACACTGTCACAATGCCCCTCATGGGAGCAGTATATGTGCGGTGAGGGCAGATGGAGGTGAATGCCTTGGGCAAATGGTGCCCTGTCCCTTCCCACAAAAATGCGAGGAAGCTCCCTCTGTGCTGTGGGGGAAATACAGAGTTGGTCAGACTAGGTGTCTCCCATTCCTACCCCTTCATCATCCTACCATCAAGGGCCGAATATAGGAGACAGTGATCTTGTTCCTAACAAACATTTATCTGGCACTGTCAGGCACTTTACAAACAGAACTCGGTTATTAACAACCCTAGGAGGTAGTTATTCTACAGATTTTTAGCCGCATTTTACAGATAAGAAAAGCAAGGCCCAGAGAGGTCAAGTGACTGGCCCAAAGTCACACACCAAGTAAGCTGAGGAGTCTGGATTCAAACCCCAGCATCTGGACTCCAGAGACTGTGCTAGCAGTAAACACAAGCTGCCGACTGTGGAGGACCACACTGAAGCAGTCTCACTGGGAGGAAAGGGTGAATAGAGAGAGGACATGAGCTCCTGCTGTGCAACTACTTTTTTTTTTTTTTAAGGAATTCCAGCAAGAAGATTGGGTGTAAAGCCACGGTTCTGAACCCCGACTATAGATGAGAATCCCCCCAGGAGCCTTGTAAACCGATTCCCAGGTCCTGCCTCCCTCATCGGGGTGGAGCCCAAGAACCTCTACTTTCTAAGACTTCCCAAGCGACATGTGCAGCTGGGTTTGAGAACCCCAACTCCAGGGAACAGGCTCTCTCCACGCGTCCTCGCTGTGCGGCCTGGGCGACTGGCTTAGCCTCTGCAGGCCTCAGCTTCCCCCACTGACAGAGGGGATGCCGTGGCCGTGGTGAGAGTGAGAAGCCCGTGCCACACGTGCACCTTGCAGGGGCCCGGCACGGACCACGCTGCCCCGCCTCTGTCAGCAATCCCTGCAAAGCACACACTGCTCTCCATTTCCTACGGCGGCCCTAACCAAGCGCGACAGGCCAGGTGGCTTCAAGAACAGAGACCTACTGTCCCCCAGTTCGGGAGGCGGCCAGTCTGAGCTCCAGGCGTGGGCAGGCGGGCTTCCCCCGAGCCACTCTCGGGCGTGTACACGGCCCCGCTCTCCTCCCACGGTCGGCCCTGTGTGCGCATCTGTGTCCTGATCCCTTCTAAGGACACGGGTCCGAGTGGTCAGGGCCCAGTGGGCTGATCTACTTTCATAATCACCTTTCTAAAGGCCTTTCTCTCCCAGGACAGTCACATCCCGAGGTTGCCAACATGTGAACTTTCTGGGGTCACGATTAGGCTCAGAACAATCCGTGAAGGAGACAGCACCTGTTTCGAGGTGCTTCCGGGGCGTGCTGCTGGGGATCCAGACTCACGCTCGTCGTCGTGTGTTCCCTGACAAGGCCCAGTGGGGCGGGCGGCTTCACTGAGCGAGTGAGCTTCTGATAACCGCTAAGCGAGCGCTCCCTTTCTGGGCTTCGCCCCGCCGGCCCTGCGCGGGTTAATCGGAAGGTCTCTGGAGTTGGGGGGATTTACTGCCCCCAGACCTTTATCATCTCGCCCTGACGTTGAGGGTTCACATTTCCCACTTAATTACTTGTCCCGCAATCAGAAGAGATAGCCGGTTCTGTGCTGAGTTGGCTGCAGCTGTGAACTGTTTATTTACTTTTCCTCGGCCCGGGAATGGCTGTAATTTGAAGGTTCAGATCTCAGCTACCCTGCCTGGTGCAAAGCCTGCTAAACACTTCCATATTGCTGGGGTGGAACGCCGCGGGAAGCCGCCTCCGCCCCCTTTCCCCTCCCCGGGCCGAGGGCGCTGGGAAAGCAGGTGTTCCTGGTTATCAGGGCCTCGGGGCAGCAAAGGGAGGCAATGCTGGTCAGCACGCTGGAGGAGCTCGGTGCAGGAGCTAGGCGCCACAGCAGGGACGAGGGCCCCGAGATGCCAGGATGGGACTGCCCCGAAAGAACCACCCACCCCCTCCAAACCAAGCTGTCCCCGCCACAGTGCAAGCCACAGCTCTAATTCCTGCGCCAAATGGTGTAATTACCACTTAAGTTGTCAAATGGCATCCAGATGGTCTTACCTTTCACACCAGCGGTTTAATAAGCTTTTAGGCGTGACCTTTGCAGCCTGTCCTCCACCTGCGCAGCCCCCTGGTTTGTGAAATCTGAGCCCACAATTAGATCTGATAATGAGTGCCCGGGCGACCAGCCTTGAACTCTGCAAGCTCTCTTCGAGGGGTGCCCAGCGAGTCACCCCACGCCACTGACAAATGGCATGTCCCACCACAAACGGAAGGGCCCCTGTGCACAGGCCCCCGGAGGCCTGCCTGGGGACATCACAGAGGCCCTGGGAGACCCAGGAGAGCATCATGGGAGCCAGGCAGCTCTGCAAACTCGGGCACGCTGCTCCAGGAGCCAAATCTGGGCAGACAGAGGCTCAAAGCTGACCTACCCCTGCATGGTTGTTGTTCGGGGCTGTCTACCCCAGGGCAGCCCACCAGGGAGGACGCATTTCTAGTCCCTCCCCCATCGGCACCACTGTGTGCCCGCCCCAACGTGGGAGGCACCCTGCTGCCACAAAGCTATGCGCGACCCTCCATCAGCCCAAACCCTTTGCCTACACTCTGCTGGAAAAAGTCTCCGTGAGGCTTTCAGAACAGGGAAGAAGGATCCTGCACTGCAAAGGATCACACTCTACTGTCTGTTCTGAGAAGTCGAATTATCTTTCCCCAGCATGGGGCAAACTCCTCTAATAGGTAGGAGCTAACACGCCCACATCAGGCCCCATCCCTAGGACTTCGCACGTATTCACTAATTTAACCCTCACACGGCCCAGGTGCTATGTTTATCCCCCATTTGTAGATTAGAGAACGGGGGTGCAGAGAGTTTAAGTGATTTGCCCAAAGTCACACAGCTAGCCAGTGGCAGGAATGAGATTTGAACGTAGGTAAGAAGCAGAATGTGTACGGTTATTAATTTGATTATTTAAGTAATTAAAAAGTTGATATATGTGTAGTGTAGCATGTTATATATACATATGTTGAGCAAAGTTTAAGGATTTGCACAAGGGCTTCGAAAATGTCCAAATATCCCGGGAACAGCCCACACACTGATACTCCCAGTGCCCCAGCAATCTGAAGAAAATGGAAGTATACAAAGACAGAAGCAAATCAGAAGGCTTCTCCACAACTGGGCTGGAACAGAGGGTGATGGAGGAGGGACCAGACACTGGAGCTCTTGGCCACAGAGAGAAGTTTCCATGGGAGAATCTTGTCCCTGCTCTTTGCCAGGGAGTGGTTAGAGCAGACCACAGACCAGAGAGCTATGTGAGAGTAAGACCCAATAGGGAAGTTGGCAAGCTGTCTTTGTTCTAACTCGCACATTGTATTAGACTCTTTGGGGAGAGGGGAGCATCAGAGCATCACTATTCCCTCTTCCCGACCTTCACAGGGATCCTGCTTATGTTGTCACTGAAAACCTACTGACATTTAGGAGGGGGAGGTGTTGTTCAGGTTATCTAGCACCTTAAGGTCCACTTGGCTTTTCAAACCAACAGACTTTGAGAAGACCCAAGATAAACACGATACATAGAAAAATCATCACTAACATAATGAGAGGGACACAATGGCTTCTTAAAATACCTCTGCATATATTCCACATACACTGTGGAATGCAAAGCAATAATGGCATGGACTTTTTAAAAAAAAAGATTTATTTATGACAGAATGAGAGCAAACACAAGCAGGGAGAGGGGCAGAGGGAGAGGGGCAGAGGAAGAGGGAAAAATCTTTTTTTTTGAAGAGGGAAAATCTTAACCAGACTCCGTGCCGAGCATGGAGTGTGACCCGAGACTTGACCTCACGACCCTGAGATCATGACCTGTGCTGAAACCAAGAATTGGACACTCAGCCGACTGAGGCACCCAGGTGCCCCAATGGCATGAACTTTTAATATAAAGAGATGCCCAGGGATCCCTGGGTGGCGCAGCGGTTTGGCGCCTGCCTTTGGCCCAGGGCGCGATCCTGGAGACCCGGGATCGAATCCCACGTCGGGCTCCCGGTGCATGGAGCCTGCTTCTCCCTCTGCCTATGTCTCTGCCTCTCTCTCTCTCTCTCTCTCTCTCTCTCTGTGACTATCATAAATAAATAAAGAAAAAAATATTAAAAAAAAAAAAAAAGAGATGCCCAAAAAGGCCACTCTTGGGCAGGTCTCCCTCTTGATCCTCACACCTGGGGAAGGACCCTCTTCCTGTAAACAGCTCCATGATAGAAAATCTTAAGAAACAAGGTTTTAAATCTGTAAGTAGTTCATCCCAATGGTGACATCATCCCACACATGACGGATTTATTTCAGCACGAGCTGGGGGCTCCTGGTAACAATCCTAGGACTCAGAGGCCACCTGTATTAGATGCTTACAAAAAACCTTAGAACTCTCCAGCCAGCCAAGAGTTTGCCAGCAGGGAGATCACAGGCATGCCCACCTTGAGGTCCGTGGACCTCTGCCGACCCCGCAGCACCTGCAGCCCCTGATCCTCCAAGAAGCTCTTGCCTCTGAGCCTTAGCTCCCCTCTCCTGCTGGGGAGGTCTTTCTACTTCCTCCACCTGGAGGGCTCCAGCTCCAAAGTACAGGTTCCCCTGCACCCTCACCCCATCACCACCCCTGCCCCTTCCGTGCCCCACTGCTAACTTCACTGACCTCTGCACCCTCACCCTTGCAGCGCTGGAGCTGTCTGGTTCACTCTTCTGCCCACACTGGCAGGTGACTGTGGATGCTTCCCGCACACTGCCCTGCTCCTTGCCTCACATGCCCTCGTTCCCTGAGATGTGGTTCCCTGGTGGTTGGGGATTGGTTCTATTCAGTGCCTGGCTGGGGCAGGGGCCATCAGCGTGGGAATATATGAGCCACACTAGTCCCGTTCCTCAAGAAGACTTTGTCTAGGGATCCCTGGGTGGCGCAGCGGTTTAGCGCCTGCCTTTGGCCCAGGGCGCGATCCTGGAGACCCGGGATCGAATCCCACGTTGGGCTCCCGGTGCATGGAGCCTGCTTCTCCCTCTGCCTGTGTCTCTGCCTCTCTCTCTCTCTCTCTCTGTGTGTGACTGTCATAAATAAATAAAAATTTATAAAAAAAAAAAAAGACTTTGTCTACAGACCTGCCTCGGAGAGCAGGGGCTGTGTTTGCCCCTCAGTTAAAATGAGACGTGTAACAGGTAACAGGCTACCCCCCCAGAAACAGACAGATGAAATGATCTGCTCTGGGAAGAACAGACAGGATGCCAGGCTGGTGATGCCTGACCCCGGGGCTTTGGAAGGGAGGTAGGAAGGAACGGTAGCAGCAGTACGCCTGTGTTCCCCCACGCCCAGTCTCCAGACAGCCTGCAGGTGGGTTCCATTACAGTGTTCAAGTGTGTGTGTTTGTGTGTGTGTGCACGCATGTGTCAATATGTGTTAGTATGTATAGGTGGGTGTGAATGGGTGTGTGCATATGTGGGGGGCTTGTGTGTGTGCACGTGACTGTTGCTATGCATGTGAATGTGTGTGATGTGTGCACGTGTAAATGTTTGTTGGTACATATTGGTGTGTCAACGGGTGTGTGTGAATGTGCGTTGGTATGCCTAAGTGTGTGTGTGAATTGATGTGTGCGTGTGTGCACGTGAGTTATGTGTGCGTGTGAACCAATGTGTGTTGAATATGTGTGAGTGTGTGTGTGTGTATGTGTGTGTGTGTGTTCCTCCCCCAAAAAAGTCTCAGGAAGACAGCATGAGGCCATTTGGTCTGGCTGCCACATTTCACATTTTACTGCACACACACACACACACACACACACACACACACCTGCTCTGGGAAAACATAAGCCAATAAACACAAAACCAGCTCCAAGCTTATAGTTTCCTGCCTTGGGTCAACAGAAACCCTGAATCAGAGAGTATTTGGGGATTCCCTGTGACAAAGTAGAGAGTTCACAGAAGACAAGGACCCCAAAGCTCTGAGGATCCTCCTGGGCTCCCCCTAATAGCAACTCACAGGAAGCGCAGTGGGAGCTGACAAACAGGAGAGGGCCTTTCTGAGCCCCTCCTAAGAACCTGCTGATTCTGCCAGAGGGGCAGGCCACCTGTCTGGCTTCGGCCACTGCATCACAGCTACCTCTCTGCCGATGTGACAGTGGTGACAACTGCCCATGGGCCAAAAGTCAAAGCCAGCCCCCCCATCAGTGGGCATCCTGGAGAGGTGAGCAGTCCCTCCAGCTGGCTCACCTGAGAAACAGGCCCCACCACCACCTCCACCTCCACCCTCAGACAGTGTAGGTCAGCCACTGGGGTGCCCCAGGAGGGGAAGTGAGAGCTGTGACAGCCCACGCTACCCAAGGGGGAAAGGAGGCATGAGCAGCATCCTGGGTCTGGTGTGCCCTCTCTCTGCAGCCCAGCCTGCTGCTACCTCAGCGCACATTTCCAGAAGGGAGCTCACTGGTCACATGCGGCAGGAGCACCTCTGAGGTCTCACTGTCCCACAGCTTCTTGTGTCCCACTGCCTTCCTTGACTTTCGGTCCTGAGAAGAATTGGTCTCTCTCTGGCCTCAATGCCCTCAGCTCTGAGAAGAGCAGGACCACTCAGCGTTTCCCAATTCAGGGTCCCCGGACCGCAGGGGACAACAGAGAGTGTGAGCCTGGTATTGTTGTCAACACTTGGGAATTCCCAGTGCAAGTAGCACGGTCCTAAAACGGGGCCTCAGAGGGTGCTGGGCACTTCTGACCCCAAGCCTCTGAGCTCAGCGAGGGTGTATCCGGTGCTTGCAATGATCAGAAACCACCAAGACGGTCAAGTCTTAGAAGGTCATTGTGGACGGTAAGAATTCATTAAGAATCAATCTTTCCTCCCAACAACCCCAGTCAGTAGTGGAGGAGACTAACCGTCCTAGAGGCTCCAGGACAGGAGAGACGAGGAGCCCGTAGTGAAGGTGAGACTCAGCACAACTCCAGAGCGACCAGGCTGCCAGCCGGCACTTCCCAACACACCTGCTCGGCAGGACGACCTGGGGCTGAACGACACCCCAGGCCCAACCAGGCTGACCTGAGACTCTGCATTCGGAAACAGCCCTCACCGGAGGGGCCTCAGAGCCCCTGCCCACCCCGCAGTGCAGAACTCCCGTGTCCACCCAGTCCCGGCTTCCTAAGAGCGCCTCTCACAGCAGGCACGGTGGGGCCTGTCTTGCCCGCCGCCTGCACAGCGCCCCTGAGGGCCACGCCGGGCACTGCGGCCCCCGCGGCCCCCGCCCTGGCCGGGAACCCACTGCTGCCTCTACACAAAGAATGGGCGGAAACACAGAGGGCAGGAATTCACCCCTGCGTTTCACACCGCTGTCCGCTGGGACGGGCCTGCGAGGATCCGAGGGCCGGGAGCAGCTGAAAAGGCCAGGGACGCGGGGAGCCCGGCCACGGGGCCAACAAAACACCTCCCCCCCAGGCTGGGCCGGAGGGCAGCCGAGCAATCGCCCGCAGAAATCTGCAAGCTCATCACGGAGCTTGGAAACCTTGGTGGGACACAACACAGGACGCATCCTGCCCGGCAGAGATAAGAGAATTCCCAGGTTCTCACCTCCCCCTGGGGACAGAGAGCTGGGGGGAGCTTGGAGGAACATGACAGAGGTGCCTGAGGTGCCTCGCTGCAGGGAAGCTGCCCCGCGCCCTTCACTCTTCCGGCGAAGCTTTGGGACAGGACCTGCAGGGAGGAGTCACAGATCGGGTCAGGGTCTGGAGCCTGGGCACAGATTTCACTCCCCCCAATCCCTGGCCTAAGGCCTCAGGCTTTCTTTCAAACACCACCCCTACCTTACACTGGCTGTGGTGCTCTGGGCCAGTGGCTTTGCTACCCTGTGCCTCAGTTTCCCCACCTGCAAACTGGGGCTGTGGGTAGGCACTACCTCTCAGTGTTCTCCTGCAACCTCATGAGCAGAGTAGCAGCTGGCGTGCATGGAGGGTCCCGGCAGCCGCAGCCATCACGCACTGTCCCATCAGCCCTCCCAGCCAAGCCGGGGCACGGGCACCTCAGAGGCCCCTTCTGTGCTTCCATCAGGAGACACATGACACAGAGAAGACATGGGGTGGAGCCAAGGGAGCTAAGTGTGGACCCAGGGGCTGCCCTCAAAGACGTCCCAGGGGCCTCCTTCTGAGAGTGTGAGTAAAGAACCCAACTCTAGCAGATTGGAATTCCAGCCTTGTTGGGTAGGGCCACACGGCTGGCGGGTTTTATCCAGGTGCTGAGCATGGGAGCTGCTTGTGTGCACCAGAAAGGGTAACAAGCACAGCAGTAAAAGTGTGCTCTGTGTGGACCACTCCCCTGCGCCCCCTCCATGCATCCATCCTCCCCAAGACCCTTACAGGCCAGAGAGGTTAAGTCACCTGCCCAATGTCACCCAGCAGCAATCAGGGGTATCTCAGCCTGCACAGGGCAGAGACCTAACACTTGGAAGCTGTGTGTCTGTCTCCTTTTCCCCCTGCCTGGCTCCCACCTTGTTCCTCCCTGTGGTCCCCATAAGATGCTGGCCCAGCAACCAGCCAGGGAGGGTTCACAGGTGTAGGCTGAACTGACTCGTTTTATTTCCCAGGTTGTTTGGGGCACGTGGTGTCCAGAATGGGCTGGAGGAGCGCCAGGCTGTGCCACAGGCATCGGGGGGCTATCTAGTGGGTCTTCAGTAGCTCCTGTCTCTATCAGGGACGCACACTGCCCGTGAGATCCGTTTCCTTACCTCTAGGTCTGCTGAGTCAGTTCAGGCAGAGCCGGTGTTTTGGAGAAGAAATCAACAATGAAGCATCCCAGAAGCCCCCCAGGAACACAGAACGTGTGCGAGTTTTCCAGGTAGAACACACAATCTCTAATCAGGTCTGATGTGTGGCATGATTCCTTTGGGTTGGACAGAATGGCCTGTAAAATGGAAGCCCTGGCGGGGGGGTGGGGGGAACACTCCTTCCTCTGCCCTACAGAGGAGGACAGATAATACCTGCACCTCCAGATGCACCCATTGTCACTCTTCACCCACTGGTCCCATGCCTGCTGCACTGAGCACCCACCTGGACCAGACAAGTCGGTGGCTGCTGTACACCCACTCTCTCTAGTTCTCAAGTCAAGAAGGTGCTGGGACCCAGGACAGCCCATTCCGAAGCCCAGAACCTGCCCCACTATTCCAGGGGCAGACCCCCCAGTTCCCTTTCAGAACTTCCGGAGCTCCTGTCAACAACACTCCATGCAAAGCTTCGCAGACGTGCTCTGGGAATCACCACTCCCTGCTTCCTGGGGCCGGGTCCACCATGACCCTGTGCAGTGCATTCAGGAACTTGTAAAGTTGTAAAGGGGGCTGCAGCAAACACCACAGATGAACGTGCTTGCTGGGGTCTGCACACCCACCTGGCCACCCCTAAATGCACTCCTCGGGGTTGCTTCTGGGAAACCCTTTGCACTCCTGATCAAAAGACACAGACCCAGCTGGCTCAGTCCTGGGGCCCTGCTCCTCCCTTCCTCCTTTGAATGCAGACGTGATAGCCGGTGATGCAGCAGCTATCCTGAGACCATCACGGGACAGGTAATGACAGTGTAGCAGACAGAATGCTGCCCTGCAGAACCATCCACATCCCAACCCCCAGAACCTGTGAAAATGTTAGCTTATATGGCAAGAGGGAAGCCAGGCTGCAGATGGAAAGGGGTGCTAATAGCTGCCCTTGACATAGGGAGAGTACTCGGCACTACCTGAGTGGCCCAGTGTAACCACAGGGTCCTTACAAGGAAAAGGGAAGATGAAGAGGACAGTGGGGGGACAGATGTGATGGGAAGGAGGGTGGAAAGACACCGTATTGCAGGCTTGCATGAGGACACGAAGGGGCCCTGAGTCGAGGGATGCAGGCATCTCTACAAGCTGGGAAAGGCAATGATTCACCCCTGGAAGGAACTGGCCCTGCTGACACTTCGATTCAGCCCAGTGAGACCCGTGTCAGACTTCTGCCCTCCAGACTGAAGGTTATAAACACATTTTGTTTTAAGCCATCAAGTTGGTGGCCATTTGCTATAGCAACCACAGGGCACGGATGCAAACACCTGAGATGCAGGTTTGCCTGGCTGAGCAAATGCACGGACGCCAGAGCTGCCTCTCTCTGGACAGCCTCATCACGGGACAAAAGGGGTCCTGTGCCTGTTTCAGGCACTTCAGGTGGGAGTATTTGTGACTTGAAGCTGAACACCTTCTTCGCTGGCGTCTGTGTCAGCCATGGAAGTTTGCATCTCAGAATTCTTTTTGCAAGACAGAGAGAGAGAAAGAGAGAGAGAGAGAGAGAGAGAAAGCATCACCTGCTAAAACCGTGGATTGACCACCTCGGTAGCACTCCCAGGTCTGAAGATGAATTTCGGGTGGCTCTGGGGCCTCTTCCCAGAAAGAAGGTGCAGTAGGATCAGATCTCTGTGAGCAAGTCTCTTGAGAAAACTTTTTCCTCCACAGACTGCCCTAAAGCCCTTCAACACACCGAAGAGAGAGACGGATTATTAATTACATGTTAACTGAATCCTAAAGTAGACCTAAGACACAGCGGAGTTAACCTGGTTAGGTGTCACGGCAGGGTCCCTGGGACAACAGACATGTCCATAATTGCCTACTTACAGGACTGAGGAAAAGTATTCTCCAATTTAAGGTGGGGCTGGCTTCCTTGTTTTGCTTAGGGCTGTTTATCCCTGATAGGAGCCCGTTGACGGATGGCCCCATTTGAGGAACACGACTTCACCGAAACGTAATTTCTGTATTGTTTTCCCAATCTCCTTTATCACTTGTCCTACAATGGGGTTTCCAGGAATGGCCACGGTAAGAAGCGGGGCTGCCCCCACTGACGCGTGCCGCATGAGGGAAGACACAGGACCTTCTTGAGGGACTCCCTGCTCTGTGCTGGGTGGGGGAACGGGGCTCAGGAGAGAGTCGCCTGGCACAGGAGAGGCTCAAGATGCTGGGCACACGCGTGATCCTCGCTGCCCTGAGTGTGCACTGACACCCAGCTGTGCACCGACACCCAGCTGTGCACCAGAGAGCCCGGCCCCTGCCAGGCTTAGTGCAGGGCCTGGTGACGATCCGTGCTCCACAAACATTAAGTATTGAAATGTTTTTCTTAAACTCACAGCAACCCTGTCAAGGAAACCTGGAGAATGTTGCGGCAGTTCCTGCCAGGAATTGGATGCTGAGGAAGGGGCCTGTCTCCCGCTCCCCCCAGGAGCCTCCCCATGGCACCCAAGGCTTAGTACATACATGGCCAGGCCAACCACAGCTCCTGTGCTCCTTCGGGGCACCAGGCCATTCTCAAGGGGAGGCTGCGTCCTGCCTGGCATCTTAGAGCACATGAACACAGGCGGGTGGTGGACTTCTGAGCTCTGCCCCAGGACCCCAGCCCCACAGGCTGCTGTCGCAGAGCCTTCTCTGGCCCCTCAGTGTGCAGCCGGGACAAGAGGAGGCTTAGCCAGAAGGAGTTTGCTCCCAGGGCCACACTCTGCACTCAGAGAGCCCACCTGCAGAAAGCCCCGGCTTGCCCAGGAGCCTGAGGGGTGCAGGGGCTGTAGCAGGACAAGGGAGGCCATGGTGCCCCCCAGGGTGTGGTTGAGAGGGTTCCCCTTCCCCAGCGTGCTCCCACCCCCATTCCCACAGGCCCCGGTCTCTGCGCAGGCCCCACAGCACCCTCACCAGCCACAGCCAGGACTGTGGGGCCAAGGGTTTGCCATCTGAACCCCACTCTTGCACCAACTATCGGGTGGACTCCCAGTTCCTTCTCCGTGAAGCAAGGGTCAAGAAAGAAGCCACCTACATTGGGGGAAGTTGTGGCCAAAACCTGACCCCTTATTCTCCCAACTGGTAGGAATGTATTGATTCATTTTGTTCCTAATGAGACCATGAGTGAGAGCTTCAGAATGCCAAGTGATGAACATCTCACTAGAGGGGTTTTTGCAAAGAAAAATGTCTCCCTCACCTTCAAACCGAGAGCGCTTCACACAGCGGTCACATGTGCCCCACACCGCTCTCTCAGCCCTCTGCTGGCGGCCTGACCGCATTGGCTCCCCACCCCATTCCTCCTTGTTGACAGGATTCTGGTTTTATTTGGCTTGGCAGTGGACCCAACTAAAAATATGCAGTTTCCCAGACTCCTTTGCAGTAGAGAGTGGTCAGGTGACGCTGTGGCAGCCAGGGAGACGGAGGTGACCTGCCCAAAAAGGCCCTTCCAGAGTGACAGGACGGCACGCCTCTCTGCGGTGTGGGGCCGAGGCTCACAGGGGTGGTGTGCACCTGGTGACCGAGAGCCCAAGAGATGGGGGGACCCAGGGCCCCTGCCCAGACTGCCCGCCTCCAGCCCCTCAGGCCTCAGACAACCCGCTCTGCGGCTGCCAACCACCGTGGTTCCAACCGGTGCGCCATCTGAATGTGAGGAGCTGCCCCTCAACCCCTGCTTCCAGGAAGGGTCACCTGAGGCAGACGGGCCATCTCCATGGCAACCACTCCTGCCCAGGCCAGGACCCCTCCCCCTCACCTGTCTGAGAAGACCCTTGGCCAGGCCACCCAGGTCACCACATTCTTACTCTTACTTGGGGTATGGAAAGGCAGGCTGCCTCTACTTACTAAAATAAATGTATTATTTATTTGTTTATTTTATATTTATTTCCTTGGCGAAACCAGTTTCCCAAGATATCCATGCGACACCCAGACTTGCCGTCTCCTCCTGGATTGTGACCGAGGGGATCCCCTCTCAGGAGGGGCCTGGTGCCTCTGTCGGTGAACCAGAGAGGCCAGACTCGCCCACCTGCTTGTGGGCAGAGGTGCTGAAGCTAACACAGTCACCCGCCCTGGCCTCCATGCTCTGACCCAGGTCGCAGACCACAGCTGCCCCCACAGGGAGGCCCTGCGCCCCTCACCAGGCTGAGCCCTCATATGTCTGTGCAGATGCCCAAAACCCCTTCCTCCACAAGCCCGTTGCCCTGTCTGACACTCCCCCCGAAGCCTGTGGCTGCCCACACAGGGCCGTCCTCCCGATGGACTGCGGGCCACTGCAGACACGACGACGCTTGTTGTCCACGGCCATAAACTGGAGCTGCCCATGCACCCCACACAGAGAAGCTGCTCCATAAAGAGCTGCTGCTGGGGACGGGTGCCGGCTGAATGAAGGAGGGAGGGGAGTAGAGTCACAGGGGGCTTGGGTTTCCAGCATGGGCAGGGCAGAGCTTCGTCTTGCTGCGTGGACGTGTTTTTCTCTCATGACACCATGTCCTTCTATCTTGTACCTCAGGGTGAACATGATGGTGAGAGTCTTAGCACATGGTCCCTCTGCCACATGGGAGAGATGGCTAACCCACAGTGACCCCGGAGCTGAACGAAGAATACGCTCTTGCATGTAACCGCCCAAAAGGAGTAGAGGAAGAAGGAAATATCTCGATAGTTACCCTGAGCTCTTCACCGCACTTCAGTGGGGTCTTGAAGAGACGAGGGGACCTGCTCGTTGGAGAGGGAAACGGCAGTCCTGGGGCAGGACCAGTTTGTGCAAAGGCCCTGAGGCAGAGGACAGTATGGAGCCTCTGAGGAGTGGCAAGCCGTGAGCATGGCTGACACCTCGAGGGCAGATGTGTCAGGCAACGGAGAGAGGACAGCAGAGTCTGGACCGCATATCCCACTCACAATATTGACAACAGTCATTGGCAGCTATGTTCTGTTTGCCTGACATGGTCACCTCAGTTCCCACATCACCCCCTGAGGTAGGTCCTACTGTCATCCCCACTCTATAGAAGACAAAATTGAGGCCCAGAGAAATGAACTGACTGCCCCCAGGACAGCAGCCATTCGGAAACAGCTGAGCTGAAACCCTGTCTCGCTCAGTCTGGCTGCACAACCTGCTCTCAACGGCCACGTTAGACCATGAGAGCGGCTCCTTGCCCTGTAACTGTGTAAGAGTCAGCTTTCAAGACACCCAAGCCACAGGACAACAGCACAAAGCGTCGTGACACACGAGGACAGCATTTATGCCGGTGTGTCTGGGGTGGTCCGTGGGGCTACCTGCTGACAGGGCCTGACTTACATGTCTGGGAGTTCCACGGTTCCAAGTGGGGCAACCAGGCTCTGCATTGCCGTGGCCTTCCTCCGTCCTCAGGCCAGCATGGGCATTTCTCACACTGGCAGCAGGGTGCCGGAGCACAGCTGGAAACAGGTAAACGCTTCTCCAAGCTTCTGCTTGTGTGATGTTTGCTAATACCCCACTGGCCAAAGCAAGTCAGATGGCAAAACCCAGATCCAGCGTGACAAGGAAATCCACCCGCCTTCTGGCAGAAGGAGCTACAGATCCTCAGCAAAGGGCTTGGACCAAGGGAGGGGTGAAGACCTCAGACCACTTATGCATCCCACCTGCTGTAGGTGAGGAGGGCGGGGCGAGGGCACAGGAAGTGTTGGAGCAGGAGAGGAGCAGGCCTCACTGAGTCAGTCCTTCCCTGAGTGTAGGAAGGAGACTTGTCTGGGTCTGCAGCACATGTCAGTGGGACAGCTGCAACCCTTGACCAAACCTGACTTCAAGAACCCCTGCTCCTTGTGTTTGACACCTGGGTGGGTCACTAGATCCAACCAAGGAAAACAAAAACTTCACTGAGTACTTGAAACAGAACAAATTCGATACTTGGAACTGGTTTCTGTGGAGATGGAAAAGCCCAGAAGCCCACGAGTGGAGCTCAGGGCATAAGCAGGCCCAGGAAGCTGCTAGCAACCCTTGACAGGGGATGGATGGGAAGAGCCAGGGTTGACAAGGGCCTGTCCTTGGAGGCAGCACCCTTGCCAAATCCACTGCAGCTCCTCCCTCCTCCCCCACCCCTGCTGCCTCCCCACACTGCCTCACTGTCGGACCAGCCAGAAGCAGGGATGCGGGAGCCTGTTCCGGGCAGCCTCTCAGCCCCTGAAGCACAGGGCGAACAAGGAAGGGAGAAGGGGGGGGACACGAGGGCAAAAGGCTGGCAGACGGCCAGCCTCGGGCCATCTGCCCCTCCCTGGAATGGGGGCCTCTGTCTCCTATGTGTTCCAGGGCAGCGCTTCTCCAGTGGCCAGGACTTGCACATAAACCTGGGTCTGATCTGAAGGTCTAGGTGGGGCCTGAGACTGTATTTCTAACTGACACTGTTGGTCTGTGGGCCATGCTTCCCATGGCAAGGCACTAGCCTGGGAGCACTGCCAGGATGTGCAAACACCTTCACGGAGACCATGGTCCGGCTCTCCCACCTGTGAGGCTTTGAGGCAGGAACAGCAGAGAAAACCAAGACCCAGCAAGTCCAAGGGACTTACCCAGGGTGCCCAGCTGGTAGGTGGCCAAGATGTGATGCCAGGCAGCCCCTCTGCCCACTCATTTTGGGGCTCCAGCGACTGCCCCAGAGACAGTTGTGATGTGATCCTTTATCCAGCACATTTTATGGGTCCAGACTTTGCATTCACAATCTCAAATCCTCACAACCTGAAAAAGGAAGATTGCTAGCTCCATTTTATGTAAGAGGAAATAGAGGCTCTGAAAGTTTAAGGAATTCACCAGAGGTCAGAGCCCCATGCAAGCCCCAATGTCCTGCTCTAAAACCTCTGTTCCAGGCATCACAGCTCCATGCCTCTGAAATCTTCCTGCTCAACAAATACTGATTTAGCAGTATCTGAGGGCCTGCTTAAGTACGTGGGGTCTGTGATCCCACTGGCCTGGATTCAAGCCCACAGATCTCCCCATCCCTCCACAGCAGCTTTGCCCCTAGAGTTCCACTCGACCTCCCCAGGACTCAGTTTCCTCAACTGTCAAGTGGGGACAATGGCATTCCCTACCCTGTCCACCTGCTGGGATTCAGCATCCAGTTATCCCAGGCGGTACCTGGCATGTGGCCAACTCTGGATTAACACCCACCCTTGTAAGTCTGCAACAATCCCAATGCTTAGATTCTAAGCAGAGGAGACAGTCAACTTGCAAACCGAGAAACAGGAATTTGTTAAATGACTGAATGTCCAATGTTAGGACTCCAACAAAGTGGGGCACTGGGTCGTCAGGGAGAGTAGGACGGCATTGTCCAACTCCCTGTCCAGGACGGGTCTGTGGCCACATCTGCTCATGCGATGGAGCTGGGCACTCCAGAGAGCTCCTGGTCTGTGGACAGGCGACAGCTCCCATTGGGAACGTGCTCTATCTCAGTCACCAGCAAGCCCGACCACAAACAGGAGCAACACCTGCATGCCCAGACCCTCTCTCCAGGAGAGGGTCAGCACAGAATGTCACGACCTAGGGGCAGCTCCTGCTGGACGCCTCCTGTTCAGAGGCAGCAATGGGAAAACCGCTGAAAAGGTGACCCCCAAAGGCTCGTTTGTCCAAACCACGCAGAGACGCTGGGCGAGAGCATTTCCAAGAGACAGGCAGGGATTTGAGTTTCTAGCATGTTTCTGCACAAAGGACCTCAGCCTTCTTTCTCCTGACATGTAGCTTAAACATGTCAGCTGAGCCCGGTATGGAATCCCTATGACTCTCCATCTTCTTCTGAGACAACTCTCTGGGGGGAACGAGGAGGAGGTAAACGCATGGTGTCCTGGGGGCTTTATTCCCTCTGCTGACGGCTCTCTCCACTGACGTTGAAGACTGGATGTTAAGTGGGTCTTCTGGTTTGTTTGGGTAGATTTTTCTCTTTTCTCTTACCTTTTAACTAAAACACAACACAAAATAAGATCTCTGATTGCATTCAGCTCTTAAGAGAGAAGTTAAGCTTCCCCACCTCTACTGGCAGAGATCAAATGTGACTTTCTCAAAAAAAAAAAAAAAAAAAGAAAGAAAAGAAAAGAAAAAGGAAAGTTTACAAATATGGGACTGAGACCCAGCAACAGTGCACCATCACTCGTAGGCAGTGACTGCCTGAGGTGCTTGCTGGCAACACAGGCCTCAGGGTTTCTGTAAGCTCACGTGCAGAGATGGTACCCAGTCCATTTTCTACCCTTCCATCAAAATAAAACAGTAAAGAATAAAGCATTTTTAAAAAGTACTTAAAAAGTAAAAAATAAAAACAATACTAGCCCAGAAAAGAAGAAGCAATAATCTTTGTATCAACTGAGGTCCCATCAGTCTGGTTGGCAAATTGAAACATAAAAATATTTTAGGCTGAAAAATTGGACAAATAGTCTGGTTGAATTCATTTTCTAAAAAAAAAATAAAAATAAAAAAATCTTGCCCCAAAGAAGTTTATTCATATACACAAAGTCTGAAAGTGCTTTTCCTTGCCGGGTTTTTGAAGCCTAAAATATTTTCAACTAAATGAGAAAATGTTTGCTGTTGAACAGCCCAGTAGAGCTGTCACAAACGTGATTTCTGAAAATAAACAAGATGGTAAGAAGGTTGGCTGGAGCAGAAATGTAAGTCAACATTAGTAGTTGGTGTCATTAAATTATCCTTAAGGGATAAGGTGCCAAGTGACACAACATTTTTCATGTTAATTCTAATCTGATCACCTCTCTGGGTCTGCACAAATCTGAACAGATCTCTCTCCAGAATCACTAACTGTATTTTCTTCAGTGTCCACATATCAAATAGCTCTCTCTGTTCTGCTAGCAGACCAAAGTATTTGGGATACACGAGTTCATATGTTCATATTTTCTCCGTATCAACTTACAAAGGTTCACTGGATACAAATGTGGCTCGATAAACAGAGTTTATTTTTTATGGTTGGTATTTTGCTCAAGAAAATTAGAACTAAGTTTCAGGAAGATTTATTTTCATTTTAACTATTGTTAGCTGGCCACTGTCACTTAATACTTAAATGACTTTCTTCCCAAAGGGCAAAATCTTTAAAGCAGAACAGAATTTATTTAAACAGCTGGATTTCTTGCACGATCATCGTATTAATACATAGACTTACAAGCAGTGGGTAACTTGCACAGTTTGTAAATATATACAGGTTAAAAAAAAAAAAAAACCAACCCGGCATGTCATTCAATTAAATTTTTAAAGAACAATACATGATTAACCACCAGTAACACGATGAAGGTGTCATACTACCCTAAATGAACATACTTCTATGCCTTAAACAGCGTTTCACACTAGGAGTCCAATGAATTCCCTTGCCATCTTTTTATTTTTCAAACACAAATGATAACATCATTTTTAGGAAAAGAAATAAGCTCTCCTGTTGATGCTGTTAAGTTACAATTTGTTTCAAGTAGGTGTCAATGTGCCCGCTATTTCTTTTCAAATTAAACAATGTGCAAATTATTACCTAAAACAAACTAAGGAATCAGGCTATCCCGTGAAGAACCAAAACACCGAAACCATCCAAAATTGTCTTCATTTTAATTTTCACATTACATATGTTGGAAAATGTGCTTGTCAGGTTTAGGGATTCTCTCTAGCAGGAGATGGTGACAGAAAAATGTTTGGTTGTTCTTGAACTAAAGTGGAAACTTTTCTCTGTGGAAGAAGAGTAGCCGGCCAGCCTGAGATGGAAGAGGAGGTTGAGAAGCTCTAAGAATCTGGTAGCACCATTTCAGCAGGTGCTGATAGCGGAAAACCCACAGTCCAGGGTGGATATTCCCGCACGTATTCCTCACATCAAATGGAAAGCCTTTTTTGAGAAGGTGAGACTCTGACCGTATCACCAACGGTACATGCCTGATTTTACTTGTCCATTTGCACGCATATAAAATTCCTCACAATGTTATGGCACGTACACTTCTTGTGAATATTACAGGAGTATCGTTAAGGGTATCATTTTTTTCCCCTAAAACATAAACAGGCGATAGATCTGATTTTGAGATAGCTGCTAAGCTTCTTCCATTTTTATCTTGAACGTTTCCAGGAAATAGTTCTCTGAACGTAGGCTGAGCACTGTCTTAGACCATTTCAGGAGGCCGAGGCTTTTGCTAATTAACATGTGGCTTAAATACCTCAAATACTCTTTGACTGCTTGGCACGTTGCAAGTGAGGCCTCAAAAACTTTTTATTTCTTACGTTCATCACTGGCTGGTCGGGCTCCGGGAGAAGGGAAGGGGGACCTGACCAGGGACCTGCCCTGATTTCGGGCTGAACCTCAGCTTTTTCCCCACCCCCACCCCTGCGGGCCACTCCAGAAGTAACATCGCCATCTGCTGGGCAGCAAGGGAAGCTGTGTAAGGCCGCCAAGCTTTCTGCTCCAGCAATCCCAACTAGAAAGCTTGCAAAATATGTCGAAGTCGCGCAGCGCCATAGCCCCACGGCCAGGAGGATGAGGACAGGATACTCTAGGCAGACGCACAGGACAGCGCCGCAGCCTTTCGGCACACCTCTGGTCTGCAGCAATTTCAAAAATTCTCTAGCCCATCGCCCTGCGCTGCAACCCCCAAATTGAGGAGGTGAAGGAAGATGAGAGCATTGCTATGTTTAATCTGAGAGTTTTAGATTAATTATGAATTTCTGGGGTGAAGGTTTACTTTTCCAGTGGTCAGCACCCACCTTTCCCTCCCCACACTTCCCCAAGTTGGGGACATAGGGGAGACATACATATGCATACTCGTGCCCCCCTTGTCATTGGGGTTCTTTAACCTGACAAGGCTCCATGAACACAAGAGCACAAAACTGGGATAATCCAAATATTATTCTGAATCCTTTTTTCAGGCACTTAAGCAAAACAACGACCATTTTTGAAGCTTATATAACTTTTCCTTTAAATATAATCACGTTCCGATTGTACATCTGTACGATGTTGATTTCTGGACTTTCTTATGGAAATAGCAGGCTTGCTTTTCTCCTTCTCCATGCCCCTAACTGATCAGTGGATTTGCCTTGAAATTTGAGCATTAATTGCTTTTAATTAAAGGCAGGGTATTCCTTTCACAAGAGAACTGCATTGCTTTACAATTGTCCACACGCATTAGAATAGTTTCATGGAAAGAAGTCAATTGTGGCCTAGAATATTAACATTTTTTTTACAGTCCTCCCAACATTAGACAAAGACGTTCAGAAGATTTTAAAAAATAAACAATTTATGTTAAATGAGAAATACAATTGAATTTATTATTGCACCCATTTTTAAAAAGAAACATTTTTACCAAACCTAATTTTTCTTTATTACACGTCATAAAATTTTTTAAAGTGTCCTAGGAGCCTAAAATCAGGCTTGCTATTGCATTACAGTCAGGAATTACTTCATTTCATATATATATTCATTTCATATATATATATGGGGGTATAACCAAGGTATTTACATTTTGTAACTTAATTTCTCACTCCATAGAGTTCGAAAGATCTGGACATTATAAAGGCAAACTCATTTTCTGCTGGAATGAAATGAGAAAATGAAAATTTAAAAATTCATTTTATGAGGTAAATTCAGTAGGGACTCACTGTTCGCCCTGAAATAAACCAGCCTGCTTCTGTTGGCTTTCACCATCTTTCGGAGCCTTAAAATGAGAACTGAAGTCCTCCGTTGGTAAGCACACTCCCCTCCCCTTCCCATCCGAGGTTCCTACAGACATGGTAGGGGCTCCCTTCCTGAAAGTCAGAGTGCTGCTATGGGCTGACGGAGGGGTTCGCAGGGAGCCACACAGAAAGTTAACTGGTTAGAGAAAGATTCGGGAGGCAGGCCAGACGGACAGACAGGGTCAGAGCGAAGCTGGAAGAAAGTTGGGGAGTACTCACAATTTCCAGTGCCTGCTGCTCTGTCTCCTGGTCCCAGTTCCAAAAGGAAATGTGGCTCTTTTGTGCAGGACCAGAAATGAACATCCAGGAAGTTGGCAAAATCACTAGCTAAACAATCAATAGAGGAAACACAACAAAATAAATTGCCAAATTTGGGGGGGTTTTTTTCTCTCCAATAGAGGAAAAGAAAATGAATAACCGGGAGGATGGTGGGAAAGAGCCTATTTTATTTTTCCCTGTGAGACCGGAGAGGGGCCCCGGGCGGGCCTAAGTGTGAACCTGGGTACCCGCTCTCCTGTACCCACATAATGTGGAGGACCATCGGCCGACTCAGTGTTCGGGCTCCCTGCAGACCCTGAGACTCTGTGCGAGTTGTCCGAGTCCCTGCTGCAGATCTGAAATGAGTTTTCCTATGAAAATACACTTAAAACTCAGCGACCCCCACCCCTCACGAATGCCTTCAGTGACAGGAAATGTTAACCATTTTAAGCACTTTTTATTTGCATTTGCTGGGAGGCTGAAGGAGCCAGGGAGAAATGTACTCTTAATGGTTGGTGGCGACAGAGCTGGAGGGGTGAGCCAAGACGTGTGTTTCTGGGTGCGGGGCAAGCATCCTGGGTCCTGAGGTGGCAGGGATGTCGCCTTGAATTCCCACAGAAGGAGAGGGCTTGCATGTTGCAGTGAGTCGTATTCCGAATTCTCCTGTGTTGTTGATAAATGAGAAGGCCGTACCCTTCCACCCTCCCGCCGTCTTGCAATGTTTGTGGGGCCGAGATGTGTTTGTGAGAGTGTTTTCTCCATGGGATCAAAAGGCGGGGGGGGGGGATTTTTTTTCCCCAAATCAACTAAACACCGCAGCTCAGAAACACAAGGAATGTGTACCACATTGTCCTTCAGAAATCCATCTTGAATTTTTTTAAAAGTCCTCGCTTTGATCAAAAGCCGACAGAGAATTACATTTTTCTCCATTCTGTTGCATTTAACATGGCCTCGCATGGGGTGAGTTTAAACAAACAGATGGCCCAAGCATGAATGCTCCTTTCAATGTGAGCAGCTTGGGGTGGGCTGGTCCAAGGGGGTGGGGAATGCAGTGGGGGATTAGTTACTGAGAAGGGGCAAAAGCTGCAGCATTTTGGGGGCAGTTGAGACCAGAAGGAACGCGTGATGAGAACCCCGTATGCTACCTCTGCTTGCTGGGCTTTTGCCCCTTGCAAGTGCACAGGATAATGGGAAATCCTTCTGTGGGAAGGCCAACAGCCTACTTCATTCAAGGGTGTCGAGTGGGGAAAACAAAACAAGACAAAAACCCCTCAAAGTGTATTTCAGGAGACCTCGAGTGCCCGGCGACAGCAGCGGCCCCTTTCCAGGAGAAATCCTGCACCAGAGCCATGCTCTGAGTACCTGGAAAAGCAACGGGAAACTGAGAAAGCCCGGCCCTAGGTTGAGGGGCTTCAAGGGGTGGGCGTGAGCGGGGCCCACTCCCTCCAAGCCCCGTCAGAACAGCTGCTGTGGTTGCTGTGGTCGTCCGTATGTGGACTCTGAGCCCCCAACACATGCCTGACAGGAACCAGGAGGATGCATACAGCTGGGGCACACGGTCGGGGGCACGTGGACACTCTGATGTCACTGCTGAGAGCCACGCAATCGCGTCTTCCCTCTGTCGAAGAACGGAGGTGCTGGCTGATGCTGGTGCTCCCCCTGGCCTCAGAGACCCTCCACACTGCTCCTCCACGAGTGCACAGAGACTGCAGAAGAGGGACCTGGTGTTACAAGGGAGTCGAGTCCCAGCCAATTGTGTGGATGAGGTCTGTTAGCTGCCATCGGGGCCGGGTGGGTGACAAAGAGCAGCTTTCCACTTTGTCTTGTCCTGCAGGCACCGTAAGCATAACCGCCCCTCTGCGCTCCTGCTCTTCTGGGCTCGAGGTGGGCGGCTGGAAAGACGGGAAGAAAGTTACAGGTCGTAGGGAGTAATTTATTAGCGATCATGCACGCCCTCCAGAGTGTTGTTAATTAAGGGCCATGAGTTTCCTGGAAGCTTGAACCAGAGAAGAGAAGCTGGAACTCCCAGTGCAGACACTGACAAGGCCGGCTACCATGAGCATGTGCGGGGGCCTGTGGCCCAAGGACCCCCCAGCCCAGGGGCCACCCCCCACCTCCACCAGCGCCTCTCCCGGCTGTGTCTCCTTCCCCCAGGCTGCCGAGCTGACCTGTGTCCCCGAGCTCGTGGGCTCAGATCCCAGCTCTCCCACCATGTTGGGGCTGACGGGGTGCCACGCCCAAAGCTGGCAGCGTCCTGACAAGCTGGCGAAGGCAAGAGAGCCTGCTGGGGGGTGGGGCGGGGGGAGGCGACAAAAATTGTTCCAGAAGAGGACAGAATCCAGACCCTGGGCCAGAACACTAGCAGCACCCACTTCCCCTTGTACTGGTCCTTCTCTGAAACACAGACAATAAATCAGGGGCGGGAGGCATGTGTGTGTAAAAACAGCGTGAAGACTGCACACACACACACACACACGCACACACGCACACCTTCCACTTGTCACTCATATACTTGAATCCCCGACCATTTCTTCTTACTAAAAGCCTTTTTTTCACATGATTTTATCCCCTACTCACAGAGCTTCCCTGCTTAATGCAAACGGAGGTATTTCCCACAACCCTGGTGCTGGAATGTTCTAAAATGCTAACATCGACACATTTCTGCTTCGTTTTATTACAGAAACATTATTTTATGGCACAGAGTGCGTTGTGTGTGTGAAGAGTAGGCAAAGGAGAGGTTCCCCTACTGAGGGGAGCTGCCCGCCATGCCGCTGCCTCATATAAATCCCGAAAAGTGACAGTCAAGCTGGCAGGAGAATTTGGGAAACTAACAGACAAAATATACAGTGCAGCCCGTGGGCCTCACCTTTACAAGGCAGAGAGAGCTTCTGGAATGGACGGGCCGGGACCTCCGGGGCCGCTCATTAGGCAGTTGATGAATTGGACAGGGGGCCCACTGCCCTCCTGGGGCAGCGAAATGCTGGAAAACCAAGTTTTATTAACCTAATAAAATGAAAAGGAAAAAAAAAAGTCAGGGAAATTTCAGCTGGAAGAATAAATGCAGGAAGCATAGTAAGTTAACCTACTTTTAATATATTTAGAATGATTCTGGCGGACAACAGCAGTTCCCATAAAGACCCTGCGTTCCTGATGCTGGGTTTCAGCTGACTGGCCGGCAGTGAGCCGCGGCAGTCCAGAGACACCCAGCAATGCCCGGTCTTCACATTCTTAGGAATGAATTCTAAATCGGCACTTTTTCATCTTCTTTGACACCAAAGCCAGGGAATACAAGAAGGAAAAATGGCAAAGGGACATCTTTGGGGCAAATACAGGGATTCTGGAGAATAAAGCAGACGCTGCCGGATCCTAGATGGGACAGGAATGTATCAGCATCCAGGAATCTGAGAATGCCCTGCACGCAGAGGAGAAATATAAGAATTAGAGCAAATAAGTCAAGTTCACACAGACGTGACAAGGTGTCCATTACCCCCAAACACCGTCAAGGACCCTCTGCTCTGGAACTGGGGACTGGGAGGGTCTAGTTTAGGAAGAGGCCAGCACCAGGCGGGGCCTCCTACCTTCCCAGAAGATGTGCTCGCGGTGGCGAGTGGCCAGGTCAGTCGGACCTGAGAACATGCTCTGTCCGGGCACTTGGCCTGGCCCCCTCACTCACTTCACTTGAAACTCCAGAAGGCAAGAGAGCTTTATTATCTCTGGAGCCCAGAGGCTCCTCTGTGCTCACGCAGGGTCGGCGCACGGGAAGGAGGACACGTGTCAGCAAGAACGTGCCAAGGAGAGAAAGCTGCCTCCCGCTGGATCCCCGATTAGGTGCACTTCGACTCAGAGCTGGTCTCGCGGCACTGTCCCCTGTGGGGCAACATGTGGACAGCAAATGTTCCATAAGCTAGTGCACCCCAAAATCACCATCCTAAATCCAAGGGGGAGGTATAGCCCAACTCAGTGGGCTGACGCACACTCCCCAAGATCATGCCTTCCTTTTTAAAGATTTTTTTTTTAATTTATTCACGACAGACACAGAGAGAGAGAGGCAGAGAGACAGGCAGAGGGAGAAGCGGGCTCCATGCAGGGAGCCCGACGTGGAACTCGATCCCGGGTCTCCAGGATCACACCCCAGCTGAAGGCGGCGCCAAACCACTAGGCCACCGGGCTGCCCCCTTTTTAAATATAAAATATGTGTACACACTAACATTATGTATACATGTGTACAGGAACACCCATGTTGTCCTCACTCCTTTTGGAGCCACATTCCAGCCCCTGGTGGCTCTCCCGTTCCTTGGGAATTTATGCAGCTCTGAAAGTTATAATAGCTCTGTTTCTTTAAAAGTGGCTTTAACATTTTTCGGCTATCGGGAATTTGGGGGACGATGCAACTCTCCTGTGTGATCCTGTGATGGTGCATATGTGACATGGTACATTTGACAGAGCCTCGAGAATGTCCACCACCAGCAGTGACCCTCGTGTAAAATACGGGCTCTCCACGATGATGATGCGTCCACCTTGCACCGAGTGTGCTGTGCCGATGCACGATGTTGGTAATCAGAAAAGAGGCAGGGGCGGGTAGACACAGGCACTTGGCTTGCCACTCGATTTTCCTGTAAATCTAAAACTGCTCAGAAACCTGCAGTCTACCAATAAAAGAACCTCACAGCTGAAGTGACAGAAGGAATTTCCCTTTGCCTGCTCTCTTCCCGTTTGGTATTTCCTGGGACAGGATTTTCAGAAAGTAGAAAAGTTCAGAACAAAACAATCCCACCAAGGCACAGCGATTTTGGCCACCCGTGCGTGGGCCCTTTCAGGAGGGGTCTGATCTCAGGGATGTTTCCCAGGTAGGTTTCAGCGGACAGAGGGGGCGGCCACGGCGACAGGAGCCAGGCTAACTTCATCGGCGTTGCCATTTATCTTTTATTTTTACAGTAACGTCCCATTGCGCTGAGTGTAGTGACAGGATCACTATAAATAAACCAAAATCCTGTTTTCTGTCTGCAGTTGGTTAGATCCAATTCACAGCTGAATGTCAGCCTGTCAGCTGGGATTACCAGAAGGCCTCTGCCCCTGCCCACAGAGGTGAGCGCACCCGCTGAGTCTGCCTGCATGTCCGAAAACCTGGCACAGGTGACAGAGTAGGAAACCACCCTGGGGTGAACCTCCTGCCTCAACGGGGCCTCCCTGCTAGGCTTGGCCAAAAAGACAGGCCCTATCCCTGGGAGACAGACACATAGGAAAACAAAGAGGGGCCAGCTGTCCACCTGGCGTGCTCACAGGGAGCTGGTATTGGCAGCCGTGACCCCCATAGTGAACGTGGATGCAGCATCCCCCCACCCCCACCCCACCAAGCCTTCTGGCCCCTGCAGCGATGGCTCCCCCTGCAGCGACGGGGACGCCACCAGGTGGCGATGGGACAAACTCAGCTTCCGGCCCTTTGGCTCCTCTGCAGGCTGAGCTTTTCCGGGGGGGGGGGGGGGGGGGGGTCTCAGGATCTCAGATACCATGCACGGATGGAGACACCACAAATATGTCCCTGCCACTGGTTTTGGATTTGCGTGTTCCACCGCACCACATGAACGCCAGCATGGGGAACACATCCCATATTTGATGCCCCAAGGAAAGGGGCTCAGAAGACCTAGCAATGAGAACCATAGCCTGTCTCCTGCCCCTGACAGCTGATTCCAAACATCTGGCCCCAGTCCCCCCCTTTTAAAATTATACCTACTCCCTGGGGCTGGGAGGGCAGACGGGTAGGATATCTAGCAGAAAAAACATGCTTTCCCCAGAAGAGCCTCATTAATATTCAATCTTCAGACAGGACAGAGAGGATGAAGCAATGCCCAGGCACCCAGTCCCTCCATCCCCATCCTTCTTCAGAGTGATTTTCTAGACTGAGCCACGGAGGTTTCTATGGTACTGAACAGTAAACTTCTAGTAAACAGCTAGTACGATCATAAACAAGCAGTAATTGTCAGAGTGTTATGGGGGCTCCTTATGTTTATGGGGCTTCCCAGGCCCTGGCCCCTCTCACAGATTAGAGGGCTGAGTCACAGTAGCTGCGCTGCTAGGACGTGGTTGACCTGGGATCTGAAGCTCACAGCCTGGCCTGTCTCCACTTGCCTCCTGTCAACCGGCCACATCAGGGCTGCCTCTTGCTGAGGAACCCCAGAGCAGAGGCAACAAGTTTCACTGTACTCTTGTCTTCACCAGAACTGGCTTAGGAACAGAAAGGCCAAGGGAATGAGCTGGAACCAGAGGGGAAGTATAAAGGTAGGCTCAGTGGGCCCCAAACCCTACGAGGCTGCTCTCCCATACAGCCACTGGGTGTAGGGACCTGCCAGCCCAGGGGACCACCAGCCTTGGGAGCTGTCTCCTGAAGCCACCTTCGCCCACGAAGCCTCAATGAGAAGGTGAACAGGAAATGCCCCAGTACCATACTGATAAGTCATGCCAACAGGCAGGGTAAGATAACAGGCAGGGTAAGCATGCAGCCCTTGGGGTCAAAGGGCTTGGGCTCTTCAAAGTGCTTGGGGCACACTGCTTGACCTGGAGGGGCTTCAGCTTTTTTATCTGCAAAAAGGGATCATAACTAACAGCTGGGCTCCAGGCTTGTGTGACACCAGGAAGAGAGGAGCCACTCGGCCAAAGCCATGCCTCAGCAACAAGCACACCTCCTGGCCTGGTGTCTCTTAATACCTCCCTCTAGCCTGGTCCCTCTGGGACCCCAAAAGGCTTTCATCCTGACAGCACAGTACATGGTCTCTTCAATGGGAAAATGGGTATAAGGAAATGCTTACACTATAAAATGTGTGCAAAATTATGTAAAATAGCCAGATGCTTACCCAAAGCCAAGAAAGAAATACACCAGAATGTCTAACCCTGCCTGGTGGATGATGTTGATAAGATTACTGGTAACTCCTTTCCCTTCTACAATGTTCAGTGTCCTTACTACTTTGGTGATAAAAAAGGCAAAATTGCAAAGGACAAAGAAATATAAATCAGAGGTGAACAGATGTTGTTTGCGTCTGATCCACACTCATCTCCCAAGTCCTTGGTGATGCTGAGGCTCCACGGTCATGCAGTGCAGACCCTCAGAACCCCCGGCCCCTCTAGAAGGGCCCCCTCCCATCCCTGAAGGTCCCTCCTCTACCGTGGCCAGGACACGGGGCCCTGCAAGACCTGCTGGGGAATGCTCCTTGGACTTACACAAGCTGTAACACCTGCTGGACCATCTGCTGAAGCCCCATCTACCCTGCCCAGCCACTGGAACATCCATGTTTTTCCATACCTTCTCTTTCTCTTTCACAATTATCAACAGCGATACAATGAGTATGCTTGCACACAAAGTAGCCTCACTTTGCAGATGAGCACACAGGGAAGGATAAAACCTGAACTACATGCCACACCCCAACTCAAGCTGAAGCCAGAGCCTGGTGGGCCTGGGGGTCTCTGCTGTTTTGCTTTGTTTCATGTGTCTTGGGTGAGGATGAAAAGCTGTGGCACCGGCAGGCAGTGCAGCAGACCCGGCCTCCTCACATTGGGTCCCTCTCCCTCAGCCGCCAGGGCCCCCCGGCAGAGCCGCAAGACTAGAAATAGCTACCACCACAAACAAACAAAAAAGCGAAACAAACAGCATTCCAGCACTGAGAGGGAATTCACAGATGGAAAACCCCAGCCCAGAAAGCCATGATGTGGCATAAAGGGGGTCGTGTGGAGGCTGCAGAACGCACTGGAAGACTTGAGTTGTGTGGGGAGCCAGGCCTGCGCTCTGTCCACTGGTGTGGTCAGAGAAGGCCCAGGATGGGGCTAGCCCCCCAAGGCTGTGAGCAGACAGGAGGAGAGTCCAGGGCTTCGGCCATCAGAACAGAGGCGCCAGAGAGGCATAGAATCTAATTTTGTTCTTGCCCAGTGAACCATTCCCCTCTAGATTATCAGCCAAATAATTTTGATCAACAATAAAAGCGCTTTTCCCGACCATACCTCTGGTTATTCTTCTTTCATTTTATCAGAATATGTCTCTGCCTCTCCCCCAACTTGAAATATTTTTGTTTGCTTCCTCACTCTCCTTGTTGTCCGAGAATTCCCACACACTCTCCCCGACCATCCCAACGCACCTGTGGGCTGAGTACTTCCTCATCACTCTGCCGACCAACTCGCTGTCTAGTGGCAACCTGTGCGCCAAACAGATCCTACCTGCAGGGCCATGCCCTGATCCATCCCACAGCTGCCTCTGGCTAGGCCCTCCATGTCCTGTACTAAGTGGCCTACTCTAGGGACCGTACATCCTGGTGCTTTCCATTTGTGGGAATTAGAGAGCTCCAAGGTGGACTGCAGGGTCAGATTTTATGTGAACTTCAAATTTCCAAATCACTTGCTAGTTATTTTCCCCTCACCAACTTACAGCAATTTTCACAACCACAGCCATGTACAAGTGGCCATGTCTGTCCCCCCCAACCTTAGCCCAAGGGGCTGCCCATTTTTATATTTTTATCCATCTAAACCAACTCCGTATCTTTGTTGCACCTGAGCCCAAAGGAAGCACGTGCTGACTCTGATTAACTCTGGCTCCAGTGCCCTTCCCAGTGAAGTGTGGAGGGTACCAGAGGCCAAATGGGGCTCCTGGGAAAGGAATTTTATCAATCGGTCCCATGTTTATCTGTTCTCCCCATATCTCAGGCCACAGAGGATGGAAGTGGCTGTAGCACTCTTCAGCGTATGCCTTGATCCAGCCCTGTCATCTGCCTCCGGATCCCTGAGCCAATCCATGAGCTGACTCCTGACACACCTGCCCATTTGTGGCCCACTAAGAAGGCAGCTGCAGGCCACAGGAATATACTTATAACACCATATGCTACACACCGGTCAGCAAAAGCAGGCCCAGAGAACTCTGCCTGGTAACAGAAATAGATACTAGTAAACTCATCCCACAGAAGTTCCAGCTGTAATGCACATTAGGAAACCGAGAAGAGATGGGGGTATTACAAAGCCTAAAACAGGGATCCCTGGGTGGCGCAGCGGTTTGGCGCCTGCCTTTGGCCCAGGGCGCGATCCTGGAGACCCGGGATCGAATCCCACGTCGGGCTCCCGGTGCATGGAGCCTGCTTCTCCCTCTGCCTGTGTCTCTGCCTCTCTCTCTCTCTCTCTGTGTGTGACTATCATAAATAAATAAAAAATTAAAAAAAAAAAAAAGCCTAAAACAGTCAGAGCTGACCTGGCCTGAGAGATCCAGACAGCTTCCCAGCCGAGGAAGCCACACGGGAAGTGCAAAGTGACACTGAAGGAGTATGTCGAAGGACATGGTGACTATTCAAACCATCGGAGCGTGGTGAGCAGAGCCCCACATGAGTTCAGGGGGTCGGAGGAAGGGGGCATGGCAGGTCTGAGGACACAACAGAGCAAGCAAAGCAAGTTGGAACAGGTACGGCTGCAGATGTGGCTAGAAAAGAACTAGGGCAGAGAGCTCGGGGACACTTGTCTCCCCCGACCCCCCGCATATGAGCCATTTTGCACACTATCGCGTTCAAGCCCCAAGCCCAAAACCACCAGAAACATGGCTTCAGACAACCAAGTTAGATTTATTAGCTCACTGAGCAGGGACAGCACAGCATGAGTAACCAAGAGCAGGTCAAATTAGAGGCAGGGAAGGCCACTTGTAGGGTTGCATGTGGCAAGTTAGTAGCAGGATGGCCTGTGAAGGGAAGGGTCAGGGTTTGTAAGCTACGCAGGTGGCTAAAAGAGCCAGGGGTGGTAGGGTGGGCGGGCGGGGGGGAGGGTATGGCACAGGATCAGATTTGCATTTGGTGGAAGAAGGCCAGGTTATAAATACATTTTTAATTGATGTGTAGATATTCAATTTCCATTTAGCTGTGAAACAAACCTTCCCAAACTTTAATGATTTAAATCGATGATAATCGTTTTGCGCATGAATCTGCAATTTGAGTGACTCACCTCCACAGCATCAGGTGTGGGGCCTGGAAGGCTAGGGGCCCGGGGCTGCTGGTCAGGACATCCACACAGGGCCTCTCCATATGCCAGAGGCCTCCTGACCACACCGCAGCAGATCTAGGCACACATGTCCCAGGAAATAGAACCCAGCAGAAGCAGTGCCACCTCATCTAGTTGACAATCTAAAGATGCGAAACATCATTTTTGCTACAATTCTTTTCACTGAGCCTCTCACAAGGACCAGGCCATGTTCAAAGGGAGGAAAATGAGATCCCATCTTTTGTTTTGAAGCCACAAGTAGAAAAGTAGGAAGAAAGGATACAGAATACCGTGATTTGCCTTTTGAAAAGATGACTGGGTTGCCA
Source organism: Canis lupus dingo (assembly GCF_003254725.2). Lineage (NCBI taxonomy): Eukaryota > Metazoa > Chordata > Mammalia > Carnivora > Canidae > Canis > Canis lupus. The sequence continues at coordinate 66,058,407 of NC_064247.1, read as the reverse complement.
TGTGGAGCCTGGGCAGGAGAGAGGGGCGCATGCAGGGAGGCCACCAAAGTAGCTGGGATCGCAGCCTAAGGTGCAGATGAGGGTGCTCTGGCCTAGGGCTGGAACCTGAGACACACAATGATGAGACTTTCCAGAGCCAAAAGTGAAGAATAATCCCTAGGTTTCTGATGGACTTTACAATCACTTTGCCCTCACCTCCTTTTCCTCCTCTTGGCCCTTTGCATGTTCCATCTTCTCATCCAAGTACCCACTCAGTGTTGCCTCTAGAAGACTTCCCTGGTGCCTTGGCCAGCACAGTCACACCCACTGATCCCACCCATCAGTGATCCTCACCCGGCTCTCATTCTCTTTATGGCACGAACACTTAACCTGAAATTATGTGGTATGTTTGTTTCTTTACCTACTTAATGTCCGTCTCTTCTGCTGCAGCATGAACTCCATAGGACAACAGGGACCTTGTCCATTGCTCATCATATCTCCAGTGTCTTATACCAAGTGCTCAATAAACATTTTCAAAGTCAATGAATGATGGCAGCAGTGATGTTGGGAGTCCCGTCTTCCGAGACAGATAACCCTCCGAGAAGACCACTTTAAGGGAAGAAATGGTGACCTTTTTGGGAACATGTTGAGATTTGAGCTGACTTTGCAGTGCCCATAGGAGTTCAGAATACAGACTGAAGCTCAGAGGAGAGATCCAGGATGCATATGATAAGGAAATAAGGAAAATAAGAGTGTGGGTATAAGGGTTTGCTTGGGGAAAAAGTGCTAAGTATGAAATAAAGCAGGCCTACAAACAATTTTTGAGGAATCCAAACGTCTCTTGGTCAAATAGAGAAGAAATGAGCAAGCAAGGGGAACAGAGCAGATGCAATCAGAGAGCAAGAGTAAGATCAGGGGGTGCATGTCACAAGAGCCAAGAGAGGCAGTGTTCAGGAAGGATGGGGTGGCCACATGCCAAAGGCTGCCTGTGGTCTGAAGGCAGGTGTGAAAATTGTCTCTTTGGATAGCGATGTCTAGGTTGCTGGTGACTTTGGCAAAGTCGCCTGAGTGGGACAGTAGAAGTGGAAGCCAGATTACAATCTGCTAAGGAGCTGAGAGAAGGTTAGTGGATGGAAACAGCAGGTATAGACAACACTCCTGAGAGACATAGCATGAAAGGAGAAAAGAGGAATGATGGTAGTTAAAGGATGGTGTGGGATTAATATGTTTGTTTTTTCTTAATGTGAGAATGGGTCATGCTTATACACCTTTAAAAAAAATAGCCGTTACCTGGAATTTATAATATAGATCTTTATGTGACCACAGTCCACCTTCAAATAATGTTATGTAGATTCTTAGGTAGCTTAAGATTCTTACAAGATGGGACGCCTGCATGGCTCAGCAGTTGAGTGTCCCTGTTGGGTTTTAGAAACGTGAAGACTCCATGAAACTGTGTTTCCACAATTCACTTTGTTTTTTGTTTTTTTGTTTTGTTTTGTTTTGTTTTGTTTTTTTATGATAGTCACACAGAGAGAGAGAGAGGCAGAGACACAGGCAGAGGGAGAAGCAGGCTCCATCCACCGGGAGCCCGACGTGGGATTCGATCCTGGGTCTCCAGGGTCGTGCCCTGGGCCAAAGGCAGGCGCCAAACCGCTGCACCACCCAGGGATCCCACCACAATTCACTTTGAAGTAGAAAACACCCATCCCATCCAATTACCAACGTGATTTTTTTTTTTCCTGTGTCAAAACAGAGAGGAATTTGTCTAGGTTATACTCCAGGTGAGTGGAAGCTGGAAAATCCAGGCAGCTGACAATTCTGTCCAGAACTGCTTCTGACTGGCCCTGATTCTGAGCTTTGCTAGAATGTTCCAAAGGTCATTTCATCATTGTCAGATGCATTCTGGGGCTTACTCAGCCTTCTTCCTTCAAGTATTTAGGTGCCGTGATATCCAGGAGAAATTCAATGCCAGAGTTCAATCCATCTCACTTAAATTGTTAAAACATCTGTTTTGGACTGTAGTGAGAGTTCTTCAAGCCATCCCCTTTGACCGAGGCCGTATTCCATATCACCAACTGCCCTGTCCAGAATACGAAGGCCAGCCAAAAGATCATCTCAAAACTCTCCTGTTGATCTTGACTAGACAATTTCCCAGGTCTACTGCCCTGCTAGGGCAAGGAAACAGGAGTTACCACAGCTCCCTAAATGTCACATTCAGTTGATCAGAGCATAAGTCAGTCACAGGATGTGTTACCATGTGCAACCGTGTTCTCAACATGCAGTCCTCCTAGCCATGACCTACTAGGCTAACCCTCTGAAAGCCTGGGATTCAGGCAGGGTGATGATCTGCAAGTGGGATGCAGTGAAGCAAGGAGCCTTTCACCACTGCTGTGCACGCACCCACCTGATCCTCCAGCAGGTTCCGGGATCAAGCTGGAGCGCTGTAAGAATGAACAGCCAGTGTGCGTGTGGGAACCAGGAAGCACCAGGTGCTGCTGCTAAATAACTGGGTGGATGGCTCGTTAAGGCAAAAGACTGCATTTGAGCAATCTGTGAAACTGACTTTCCTGGTCTGGACGCTGATGTCTAACCCTTACGACTCTCTGAAGTGAGGGTATATCCATTTCCATTTTGCAGAGGAAGAAACAGAGACTCAGTTATGGGACTCGTTCCAAGTTTCACAGCTACTGGCAAGTGACTGCTGGGATTCAAATCCAAATAGCTTCAGGATCATGACTTCTCCCACCCAAAATGCTGATAAATAATAAATTACAAGCTCCCCACAGGACCAGTGTGGATTCTAAAAACGTGAGATTTAAGGGGGAAATGGACTTAAGATGTTTCTGACTTTCACAAAACTAATTCAACTCTCACAATGGTAATCCTTTTTCCCAAACTTCTCAGCAAAACTTTTTAATCAAGCCCTCGGTAATTAGGGATAGATTACAGATTAGGTGTGAATTGGTATTACACATCTGTGTGGCAATTTAGCAATGTGCATCACAAATTTCAAAAAGATCCATACTAGTTGGTTGAGGGGACCTTATAATTAATTCCCCAGGGGGATCCCTGGGTGGCTCAGCGGTTTGGCTCCTGCCTTTGGCCCGGGGTGTGATCCTGGAGTCCCAGGATCGAGTCCCATGTCGGGCTCCCTGCATGGAGCCTGCTTCTCCCTCTGCCTGTGTCTCCGCCTCTCTCTCTCTCTCTCTCTCTCTCTCTCTCTCTCTCTGTCTATCATGAATAAATAAATAAAATCTTAAAAAATAATAATTCCCCAAATCAGGACACTTGAGAGCAAAGGGACTGTATGGGCAAACCTACCTGAGCCAAGCAGATCAGGGACAAGGAACCACCCTGTAGAAATTCATTTGTTCAACCATCATTAACTAATTCATAATTATCAATTGTGTACCTGCTATATGCCAAATAGTCACAGCATGTATACTGAAGGACCATCAGAGCAGTGTCGATTTTAAGAGCAATAATGAGAAAACCACCTAAATGCCCATCACTAGTGATATAGTTAACATTCTGGAAGATCCAGATGATAGAAGACTCTGCAGATATTAAAATTCAAGTTTTCTCATAATGAATCAATAGGAAACATAAAATATTAAATAAATGTATGAAACAACTTATATTTAGCATGATCCTAATTTTATAAGGATATATAAATATTGTGTGTTTGTGCACAAATAGACAAAAATTACAGGCAGTGTATCAAAAGGGTGATGGTAAGTTTCTCAGGATAATAACATTGAGTGATTTCTATTTTATTCTGTGTGGTTTTATTCTTTCTGTATTTTTTAGTCTTCCACTGTGTTTTAGCTGGAGGACCAGGACACAAAGTACCACTGGCTGGGTGGAGAGAGATGCATTTTGCGGTGCACGGGGCAAATGCTTCCACCTCAATCAGGCTTGCATCTGTAGTTTGTGTGTGGCCTTGGACAGGCGATGCCGCGCCTCTGAGCCTCTGTTCCTAACCAACAGACTGGGAACAATGACCGTGCCTTCTCATCGATCTGCTGAGCAGCACCTGTCACCACTCCTCCCCAGCCTGTCCTTGTCCCAGTGTCGCCATCTTGGTCACTGGCTCTCGGATCCAGGCTTTCCATCTCACAGAAGAAACTAAAGCAGAGGGAGCTGATGTCTGCAGTTCCTGCCACATGACAACTGCACGGATGTTCCACTTACTCCAAAAGTGGCATCTTCCTGCCAGCAACAGTGAGCCCTCAGAGCCCCAGGCCTAGACTCTGCTGGGAACTGCCTCTCTTCAGCATCAGTCACATGTCAGAGATCTTTGTTGAGTGGACTTCTGGTTGAAATCCAGTTGTGCAGCCCACTACTTTACTTCTATGATCCAGGGAGGCATAATTTACTTTATTTTTCTCTGCCTTGGTTTCCTTAGATGTAAAGCGAAAATAAAATATGAACCTTCCTTCTGGAGCAGTTGTGTGGATTAAAAAAAATAGTACATGAGAACACTCAGAACCATATCTGGTGTGTGGCACATGTATGACCCGTGTTCACTACCTGTGGCTGGTGCTCCCTCTGTTCATTTGGGGTGCTCGTAAGTCTAAGGAACCCAACTATCATCAGGATGCCCACAGCAAGCAAGTCTAAAACCATGCATTTGTGAATGGAAAAATGCTCCTTTGCAGTTCCCACTCTGATTAGAATTATTTCTTTTTAAAAATTTTTAATGTGCTAAAGCACACATAACATAAAATTTAGCATTAGTGTTATTTAACACATCCACTACATTGTGCAACCATCACCACTACTAAGTTCCAGAACATTTCGTCCCACAAAAGGAGATCTTGTACCCATCAGCAATCACTCCTATTCCCCTCCTCCTGCCCCTGGCAACCACTGATCTGCTTTCTGTCTCTGGACTTACCTATTCTGGACCTCTCCTATACATGGAATTCTACAATATGTGGCCACTCTGGCTGGCTTTCTTTACTTAGCAAAATGCTTTCAAGGCTCATTTACATCATAGCATTTGGCAGCATTCCATTTCTTTTCCTGGCAAAGTAATATTTCATCATACGGATAGATCACATTTTTATATCCACTCACCTATTGATTAACATTTAGATTGTTTCCACCTCTTGCCTATGAGGACTAATACTGCTGTGGACATCATTGTACTCGTTTTTGCTTGAATTCCTGTTTTTGTTTCTCTTGGGTAGATACCCAGGTGGAGAATGATGGGTTGGGGAGTAACTCTGTCTCTAACTTGCTGAGGAGCTTGCAGACTGCACCGTTTTACACCCTCACCAGCAATAGATGAGGGTTCTGATTTCTGCACATCAGGACTGTTTCCAGACAAGACCCTTTGTAGGGCAGGCCCTTGTCAAAAGCAGCGTCCAGCCAGTCTCCCTTCCAAAACCTCTGCTCCCCCACAGAAGACTCTGCCTTAATGGACTGTGGCATGGCACCATTTAGAAGAGCCGTGGAAAGGTTCACATGGTCACAGTGTGAAGATATTTCTGCCTGCCTGGCAACACACCTGTGAGGAGAACAGCGAATCCCACCAGCCCCCAGGATGACCAAGTCTCCACACCTCAGCCTCGGGAGCAGCAAACACACAAAGGGCACTGGACACTCCCTGCGAACACATGTGGCTCTGATCAGACATGCTGTGTGCAGTGTCCTGTCCATCTACAACTTCTTATTATTGGGATCCCTGGGTGGCGCAGCGGTTTAGTGCCTGCCTTTGGCCCAGGGCGCGATCCTGGAGACCCGGGATGGAGTCCCGTGTCGGGCTTCCGGTGCATGGAGCCTGCTTCTCCCTCTGCCTGTGTCTCTGCCTCTCTCTCTCTCTCTCTCTCTCTCTCTGTGTGTGTGTGTGTGTGTGACTATCATGAATAAATAAATTAAAAATCTTAAAAAAAACCCAACAACTTCTTATTACTGACAAAGCATCCTACCCTCTGAGCTTGCTATGCCTGAATGGAAACAGTAGGTTCGATGGAACTCAGTTTGGGCTCTGTCACAAACTCAGTAGCTCTGTTCTGTGGCAAAATGTGTGAGATGTGTGAAAACAGCAACTCCCTCAGGCCCTGGATCCCCCCCCCCATCTCAGAAGTGGGTTTTACCAAACTCACAGAAACAGAGAATGGAAAGGTGGCTTGCCAGGAGCTGGGGTGGGGGCTTGAGGGGGTATGCTGGACAAAGGGAAGGGACTTCCTGTTATAAGAGGAGCAAGTTCTGGGGGTTTAGGAAACAGCATGGGGTCTACAGCTAATGATACCACATTGTATAATTGAAAGTCCCCAATGCCGTAGATCTTAAATGTTCTCACCACACACACGTAACTATGTGAGGTGACGGGTGTTAACTAACCTTATTGCGGTGATCACATCACAATACATACACACATACCACATTATCACACTGTAAACTTAAACTCACACAGTGTTGTATGTCAATTATATCTCAATAAAACTGTAAAAAAAATAAAAGTGGGTTTTACAATTCAAAGGAAATCCAGGTTAGCGGTGGAAGTAGATTTCTCCATAACAGGCCAGAAGAGGGCTGCATGGCACACCAAGCTCGAGGTGGGAGTCTGTTAGAAATGCAACCTCTTATGTCTTGCGGGATCAGAATCTGCATCTAAACTTGGCACCCAGGCAGGCCCTGTGCATGACAGTTGGAGAAACACTGTTGAGGAGTATGTGTAGGCTCTGGAGTGATGCTGAACTTGAACCCAGACCCCCTGACCACTTGCTGAGTGAGTACGAGCAGGTTCCTCAATCTCACCAAACTTTCCTTTTCATCCATCTGGTAAAAGGCATCCAGGAGCATTCAATTACTTTGATAACTTTCTGCTTCAGATTAATCTCACGGCATGTGTTTTAGTTCTTATTGCTGCAGAACCAATTACCTCCAAGTTTGCAGCTTACATTGATAAATGGTCCTATATCCCACAGCATTTTCAAATACACCCTGGAGGGCCATAAATTTTTAAATCCTACTCATAATTATCTGAGCCCATCTGACTGTATTTTGCACATAAATAAAATGTTTCACTATGCGTTAAACTTCTCAGGAATGTGACTACTGTGTACATGACAGGGGTGGTATTCTACTTATTGAAAACTTTCTCAGGGCTGATCACCAAGTCAGAAAAACATATCACCAATGGCAAAGTCACCAACACACCTCCAATCCGCATTTGTAGATATTGCTTCCCCAGTGCCATAATGTATAGAGTAAATTTTCATCTCAAACTTAGAGCTGCAATTTTATGAAGCCCATTCAATTTAAGAAAAATGCCTGCCATAGTTCTCATCCAAATTAGTTCTACTTTCTAACTGAAAAAAAAAATGTCTTCCTTATGTCCATTCAAATGTGTTAGTAGATGCCTCCAAACACAATTTTATATTGGAATTTTAATTCTAAGGTGGAAAGAAGACAGGTGATGAGTTAAATAGGAATGAAGAAGGATGGATGGATGGATGGATTGGAGGATGACAGGATGAATGGATGGTTGGATGATGGACTAATGGATCAATGGATAGATGGATAATGGCTGGATGGCTAGATGGATAGGTAGATGATGGATAGATGAATGAATGAATGATGGATGGATGGACAGATGGATAGATGATGGATGGATGGATGGATGGATGGATGGATGGATGGATGGATTGGAAGGTGACGGGATGGATGGATGGATGGTTGGATGATGGATGGATGAATGGATGATGGGTGGATCACTGGATGAATAGATGGATAGATGGACAGATGATAGACTGATGGATGAATAGATAGACAAAGAATATACCTTTACCTTAATCTTGTCATTTGGATAAAAAAGGCTTAGATAAAACATCTTAGGGAAGCTCTCTTTGCTTTTCTCCCCTGAGGACCACCCTTGAAGACCATGTACTCTCAAAGGCCCCTTTTGTCTTAAACCATGAGGTAATTTATCATAATATTATTCTATGCTTTTCTTCAATAAAATAGAAGAGCGCTATGAAGGAGGAGGTGAAAAAAAAGAGGAAGGCAGGCCAGCTCAATTCTATGGAAGTTGATTTCTTAAACTGTCCATATTCAAGTAACATCTAGAAACCTTGTGTACCCCTGAGGGAGCTAGAGCTTTCGTATAACATCCTATTATGTGTTTGTAACATCCTGTCCTATGGTATCCCTCATGCTCCACAGGACATACTGGACAAGCCACTGATCCAGTTCAGCCCCATTTGCTATTCTCCAGGACACAGAACCCTCAGACTCCATCTTTCCCTGTGCACACACAGCAATCACCTGAGAGGCAGATGCAGGGCATAGCCTTCTCCCAAGAAGTGCTCAGGCACTGAACTCCTCCTCGGGCCTCCCCACTGAAGAGGGGCTGGGGCCAGGGCAAGGCAGCCAGGGCCAAGGAAGGAAGAGCAGAAGGCTGGTACAGTTGAGGGAAGGATTTGGACAATGATCTCCACCCTCCCAGGTCCATGGCTCTGGAACCCAGGCCTCGTCTTGAGGCCTCTATCTCCAAATATGCAGCCAGTCCCAAATCCTGCTGGCTACAGCGTGGCCTGTCCTGGGATTATCACACCCTCCAGGGTCAGCCGGTCTCCCTGCCAGACTCAGGAGAAGAAAAGACCAGGATCTGTGGGCTCTTGCTACAGAGGATACATAGTGATGCTCCACCATGAGGCCAGGGCACAGGTTTTATTGTGCTCTGGGGCTGCCAGGCTGTCTAAGGTTATGGGTTATGGCCAAGGCTCCCTGCCTTTCACCAGGACCCCCTCGGAAACTAAACAGATGCCTGTGGAGGCTGTTTATGCTGCATGAGAAATAACAATTAGGCAACCGGGAGGAAGAATGGGTGCTTGGAGAAAGTCTGACTGCAAAAGGCCAGAACCAAACAGAGCTCACTAGTAAACTTCACCAGGGAAGGGGGTGGGGAGCAAAGAAAGAATCAGTCAGATCGGTTTTTACGTTGCAAGAGCATTTGCTGAGGGAGGAAGTCAGAATGTGTTTGCATGTGCTCCATTTACGAGAGGAACCTGCACATTTATAGGCCCCTGTACGATGCTTGCCGAATATCGTGGTTTGTTTTGTTTTCCCAGCTACATTATAGATGTGCTTTATTTGGTGGAATATATGGACGTGGTTTATTTGCTGGGGGGTATGGCACCCTCAGACGTGAAGGCTGGGGGACACCTAAGAGATTTATTCGTTCTCTCTGCCCCCCACCGACCTCAGACTGAGGAGCACATAGCTGCCTCCCACCAGCACATCACACCTATGCTGAACCACCAAGTATTTTCTGTTTTTTAAAAAAGATTTTAGTTTGGAAAATAGTTGTAAGTCAAATGGTCTTTCACCTAGATTCACTCTTTAACACATTGGCACCTTAGCGTTCACACACAGCCACATACCCTCACATACACTTGTGCACACACCAAGTGCACACACTCACACACACACACACTCGTGGGCACACCATACGCACACACACTCGTACTCATGTGCACTATACTCACCCCCACACGGCCAAACACCCACACACCCACTCCTATGCACACTACACACCCCACACAGCCACATACTCATACACACTTGAGAGCGCAGTCCTTACTCCCACAAGGCTACACACTCACAGACTCATGCACACAGTGCTCACACACATCCCCACATACACACTTGAACACCCATTACACACCCCTACATGGCTACTCACTCACACGATTGCTGAACCTGGAGAGAGTACTTTGCAGACATCATGACCTCTTGCCGGCTCTACTGTAGTGTGGGGTGAGCACAACGAGAGCCTCTGACAGAACCGTGGCACAACTGTGAAATTCAGAAAGGTGTCACTGACATGCAGCTGCCACGAAGTGCGTGAGGCACTTTCAGATTTCCCACAGTTCCGGCGACCTCCTCTGCAGCAGTGTTTTCCAGCCTGGGGTGACATTCTCCACGCTGTCCCATCCTGTCAGCCTCTTTTACCTGGAGGGAGACACCTCTCTATCTTCCCGCCTCTCATGACATTGGCACTATTGCAGGGTACAAGCCAACTATCTATTCAGAAATATAACTTTTAAAAGTCAGCTACATTTGCATTCCTCGGACTCTGAGCTGAGCCTTGCTCCCTGGTAGAAAGGAGACCTTCCCAATGTGGTTGGGAGTTGTTAAGGACCCATCTGCATCCAGCAAAGACATTCTCTGTATTACCTTAAAGAACTAACCCTATAAGTGGATATGCTGTAGTGCTGAGTGTAAGGGCTTGGTCCTCACCTCCCTGCAGCTGCCACTCATGCCTGCCCTTCAGTACAGGGTGACCCCCAACTCATCAGCTGATGGGAGCTAACCCTTCACTGGAACACCCAGCCATGACTTTGTAAGGACGTGTCTACGCCAGACCTCCTGCATTCTGTCTGAAGTTCTGTCAACTTCAGACTCCTTGTTGCTTCCAAAAGGAGCAATCCTGAGGACTACCCAACCCACTTCCTACCACACAATACAATCCTGAGGTCTTTTGCTCAAGCAGATCCTGCTACCGAGGCAGGATCACACACACTAAGCTTCTGAAGCTCCTGCTTGCTTGGAAACTGGATGAAAACGGGATTCCATGTCCATATTGATCTAGCCTATCTTACTCTTGGGTGTAATCTTGACCTTGTACCTGGTTCATTTTCTGACTCCAGTGACTCAATGCTCATAAAACATGTCAACTCTGTAACCCAGGAGCAGGGTATTTTTTCCATAGAATATCTCCCAGGGTATGAAACAAATATTTAAAACAGAGCTTTTCTGTTGGAGATGAGGAGCCCCCAGCCCACAGGCCCTTTCCTCTGTTCCCTCTGTGACCCTCCATCACTGCCACAGAGTGCCAAGTGCTGCGTGGGAAGAACCCAGCTGAAGAACCTTTTTTCTAGGATACTTTTTTCTAGGATACGCCCATGCGTGGTATAGGACAAGGCATGTTCCAGAGCCCAGAGAGGCCAGCATGTTTTCCCAAGTTCATTTACCTTTACTCTTGCAGATTTACCAACCATTTACAAGAAAAGGCATTTATTAAGCAACCATTCCTCTTGGACCAACCTCAGGGCTCACAGACCCAGAGGAAGGGAACCCAACCTGTGGTGCCACCTCCTGCCCTGTCAGGATTCCCTTCCCTTAACTCCTAGGAAGGAACACCGGGGAAGCAGATGCAGACTGCAGACTGCGGGCCATATTTGCTTGGAATTTGGTTCTTGGTTTTGTTTTTGTTCTGTTTTGTTTTGTTTTAACATACCTCTCTGTGCACTAAAGTCTGTGAAGATGGTGCTCTCTAGGGAAGCTTACAGAAAGCACTTCCCAGGTAGCATGGGTCCCAGGAAAAGCCCAGGTCTGAATGGTGGTCCCAGCACATTACCCTGTAGGCTGCTCCAGAGCTTGGCGAGTAGTCAGGGCCCAGCCCAATACTTCACATGTGACCACAGTCAGAGAGCAGTGGGATGAGGAGATAGAGGGTCTAAGCCCCACAGAGGAAGCAGATGCCACCAGCCTTTTCCCCTTCCCCAGGGACTCAAGCAGAGAACGTGGCACACAATGGCAGCATTTCTATCCTTTTAGCAAGTGCCAAGAGCTCACGAGTCAGACAAATTTGTTCAAGTCTCCGTTCTGCGAATGACTAGTTGTGTGATCTTGGGCAAGTTACCTACCCTCTCTGAGGCTTTGGCTAAATAACACACCCAAGAGCAATCACACAGGTTTCTTGGAAAAGATTAAATGGGATAACATATATAAAAAGCTTAGGAAAGTAACACCCAGCCCTCAATCAGGGTCCACTGGTATTAAAACAATCAGGAACAATCAGGGAGGGGGAAATGCACATGAGAGAGGAACTGCTATGTTTCCGTGATACACTGTATATGCTGGTGTGTTGGTCAGATACACACCATTATGGAACCTCAGCTTTCCAGATCTGGAAGTGTGTTCATACACAGACATTGTGTCCATATGTTCAGATATACACCAGTCACTGGAGCCCCAGCTATCCTAAGATCTAGTAAGGAGTTTTCATCCATAAACACTGTATACACATGTTTGTATCTACATTGCATTACTGAAACCCCAGCTGTTTTTTAATCTAGGAAATACTTTTCATACATATACAGTGAATATATAGGATCAGATCAAATTGTACCATGTGAACCCCCAACTATTCTATGGTTTAGGAAGCTTTCAATTACATAAAATTAACATGAAATGTAAAATATAAATATATTTTAATAGTACAAAATACAAAAATATAAAATTTCTATATGTGCAGATATAATTGTATCATTGATCCTTCCAAGCTGTCTTACAATCCAAGAAGCACTTTTCATATCCACTCACTGTAAACATATGATTGGACACATCCTGCATTGCTGGATATCTCCCCATGTTATCCTATGACCTAGGGAGAACTGTTCATTCGTATATAGTATTTCTATATGTTCAGGACATAAACACACGTGTCATTCCATGTACTTAGGCCCTCTTTAATATCTTTCAACAATATTCCATAGTACAAGTTTTGTGCTCCTTAGCTCACGTTATTCCTAATTATTTTATCTTTTTTGATGCTATCGTCAGAATCATTTTCTTAATTTCATTCTCAGATTTTTCATTGCCACTGTATAAACACAATTGATTTTTGTTTATTGACCTTGCATTCTTACAGCCCTGCCAAACTCTTTATTATTATTAAGGCTGAGCTGAAGATCAAAGGATCCCGTGTTCCAGAATCACCATGTGGAGAAACCCCAACTGATCCACAGTTAAGTGCGCATGAGCAAGAAACAAACCCTCACTGTGTTAGACCCTGAGATGGGAGCTTTCGTGCACAGCAGCTGCCATCACCTTTACTGACACAGCCTCCTGCTCAAATGCTACTTCCTTTCTGGGTAACCCTCTCTAAATTAGGAAACTCCCTTGGTTCTCTCTTTTATTTGTTTCCTTGTTAGCTTTATTAAAAATTGTAATTCTTCAGTGATTTGCGTCATTGATAAAATGTCTTTCTTCTCCTAAAGGAGCTATGTTTACCTCATTCATCACTCTACTGCTTGTGTATAACAAACTAAGCAGGAGCTCAGCAAATATCTATTGAGTTGCATGAATACATGTTTTTCTCCTCTTGTTTGGTCTTTGCTGCCTGTTGGGAGCACTTCGAGGTGCCAGGCAATGGCTGAGGGCTTCATGGGCATGGCGAGCCCCCAGGCACGCTTCTAAGACAGCAACCTTTATTCTCTGCCATGATCCAGGAAAGGCAGCATGCCCACTGGTACTTCCTAACGAGAGACAGAGTCAGGATTTGAACTGGAGTTTGAACACACTCCTCCACTAGACATCCTCTCTGCAAATGAGACGTCCTGACTGTTTTCACAAGATCTTGTTCTGCAGGTGGCCCTTTAGCTATTTCAAGTCCTTCTAGGAGAAGTGCAGACCTAAAAGTTTGGGGGTCCCCACAGCTGTTAAGACTCCAACTAGGAACCATTCAGTGGTGGCTGGAGTGTGGAGGGAGTGCTGGAGGACTGGGAGTTTTGCTTTCTTTGCCTGACTCCCCTGTGAGGCCTTGGTTTAGCTTATACATGAGCAAAAGGGCTGAGAGGCTAAATAACACGCCCAAGCTACTAGATGGCCGAGCTCAGACTGGATCCCAGGTCTGACCTGACTTTTGTCTCCTCCACCCACAATCCAGTGTAAATGGGTGTGCCTGGATGACAGCGCATCACTTGGCAATAGCAGGAGCACATTCAGAATGTCCTCAGAATTTACTGGCCGCCAGTCTGGGAAATACCTCTTGCAAACATGCATTTAAAAGTTTTGCACAAAAAATAAAAAATAAAAATAAAAGTTTTGCACAAGAGTAAAATATAAAACACCCACATATAAATATCTACGTCTCTCCTCTCAGTCTCTAATGCCACACTCACTCTGATTTATAGAAGCATTTCCTTGTAATAGGATATGCCGGAAAGTTTGAGCAAAGCTCAAGAAAAAGTGAAGTATGTTAATTTCAAGGCAAATTAATTAAAATGCAATCCAAGCTCTTTGGAAATGACACAGAAACAGTACTCAATGCTTGGTGTCTGTCCAGACAGAAACAGACCCTCCGGCCTTCGCCAGCATGGAGACAACCTCATTTTGTCTCATTTTCATCTGGGACTTTTGATTTCATCGTTCAAGGAGCTCAGTGTGGGGTATCACCTAGCACTTTTGTTGTTAGTATTCCAATCCTTTCATCCTTTCAATAAATATTAAACTTACAGAGTGCTGAGTCAGGTGGTATTTCATTCAGAGTCCCAGCAAGAATCAGATGGCACATTTAAAAGAGGGAATTTGAGTACAGTTAACAAGGGGACTGCTGAAGGTATGGGCAGAATGTAAGGAAACCACAGGGACAGTGCAGATGCCCCAGGGCTGCAGGGAGGGGAGGCAGCAGGCACCAGAACCCAGGCAAGGTAGCAGCAGAGTGAGGGCCACCTGACCAGATCTGTGGCCAGGGGTAGAGGAGCTTGGCAGAAGAAAGCTAAAGGAACAAATACCCCAACCTCTGTCCTTCTACCTTCGGGTCCCTGCCAGGCCTCACTGGCCAAACCCACGCTGAAAGTGGAGAGTAAGGATGCCACTGACACAGACCACACCATCAGCCTCCTGGAGCACAAAGCAGGGTGAGGAGGTGAAGACCGGTCCCCAGGGCCAAGAGAAGACGTCCAGCACAAGTGGTCTCACCTCTGCCTTTCCTTAGATGTGTGCCCCTGACATACCACCAACCCTGTATGTGCCTCAGTCTGCTCTTCTGGAAAATGGAGACAAGACCATCCCAGCACTGGCAACTTTGTTGTGAGGATTCACAGTGAGCCTTCAGCCAGTCATGGCTGCTGGTGTTTCAGGATGTCATGGGCTTGGAGGCATGCAAGTCTCAGTTATTAAAACAGAGCTCACGTCTTGGTCCTTTCTCCCCTGTGCTCACCTAAACACACTCTGAGACCTCAAAGCTGCATCACGCTCCACATGCCATGAGGATAATAATAATGATGAGGCATCAGTAATATAACCACCTAAGAGGATTGTTGCAAGGATAGAATGAACTCATGCGTGTCAAGCACTTAGAATAGCACGTGAATGAGAGTGAATCTAACAGGACCGAAGAAATGGCCCCAAGTTTTCCCAGCCTCCGAAATGAGATGTAGCTCCTTCCACCATGGGGCAAAGTCTATTTCCCTGTTCCTCGAATTCAGGCTGGTCAGCCACGGCTTTGGCCAAGAGAGTAGCCGAAGTAGCCACAGCTTTGAATGCGGGCCCCCCAGGGTCTTGTGCTCTTCCTCCAGAACCTGTACCCATGGGTGGGCAAGGGAGCCCCAGCAGGGATTAGCCACCCAAGGTGAAACAACACGCAGCCACAGATGCTGAAAGAGCCCCAGCAGGACAAGAAGGACCTGCCAGCTGAGGCCAGCCCAAACTGCTATACTGAGTGAAATAAACAGAGCTGTTTGAAACTGCTATGTTTGGGGTCATTTGTTATGCAGTGAGAGCTCACTGACAAGGGAAGTGATCAACCATTGCTAGCGGGCACTGTTATTGCTACCCTGGTAGTGATATCAGTCAGGTTGCTTGGACCCTGAGTCATCTGTCCCATCAATATTGGTACAGTTCTCAGGGCCACCACCTTCTCACACATTATCTCATTAAATCTTCATCACAACCCTTCCAGGTAGTGTTGTCTGCATTTTACAGCTGAAGAAATGACTTCAGCAAGAGACCTGACACTCATCCAGGAAGCAGAGAGCCAGAACAGGGGCCAGAGCCTCATGTTTACCACAGTCATTGCTGGGCCTCTTGGGTTGGTCACTGTCCTGATCTTTCCTAAAGTATGGCATTATCTGAACACTTTAAATTTTATTTTAATAATTTTGTTATTATAAGATGAAAAGTGACAGGAATGTCTGTATGGTATACTTTCAACCCTTGGCTCAACAACCCAACTCCTACCTTGTGTTGGCCTGCACTCTTTCAGTGACAAGAGACTCACATGATGTCAAGATCCCATCTGTTCCCCTGCCTATGGCTCTGCCCTTCTGTGCTGATGACGTCCCAGTAATGCCAGCAGAAGTGCTACAGCCAGCTCTGACTGGTGACCTGGGTTGCATGCCCATCCCTGAGCTGACCCATATGCTCTGGGGGTGAATAATGGTTATCGATAGGTCTTGGGAAAGTGTCCAACCCTGGAACGTGATAGAGGGCCAGCTCAGCCCAACTGTAAGGAAGGAAATTAGAGAAAAGGGTCTCCTCTGGGAAAGTCAGGATGCCATTAGCCAAATACAAGGGATAGACCTACATAACACCAGCTCTGGCCTCTGGACTTGCCCCCATCCAAGAACAGTCTGAAACTCCCAGAAGAGGAACAAGCCAACCACTTGACCACATGTAATTCTGGAACCGTGTAGGTCAGAAGATATCACACTACAAAGGATCTGATTTCTGGATTTATTTAAGTCAATCACAAACTATTTTAGCCCCTTTTCACTGCACTAAAGGGGCGGTAGGTCCCTCAGTGAGCCACAAAACTTCCAGGAGCTCAGTTTCCTTGTCTACAAATTGAAGATTAGTTACAAACTCAAGAAGAACCGTAGACACAAAATGACCTAGACAACCGTCTTGGCCAGATTTTTCATTTCTTTTTCATTGCTTTTTTAAATGTAGCATTTCACAAAGTGGAGCAGAAAAGATACAACATTTTTCTGGTTTGCTTAAATTCCTAAATAGGAATCCTTCTCACACCTCTGCTTACATGGTGCTAACCTCCACTTCCTGGTCACTTCTCAACACTTTTTCTGTCTTTGGAAATTGGTATTTCTTGGAGGACAGTCTGATTATTGGGAAGAATCATAAACAGATGGCTTTGGTTCATTTCTCTAGATCAAAAGTACTTCCAAGAATCAGTAGGAAAGTGTCAAGTCAAACGTTGGCCTCTTGATTAGCCAGCCACAAAGCTCCAGTAGAAAGGATAAATTTGTGTCACAAATCAAATCATTATAGTGTATCATTTGAAAAGGCATCTGGAGAGACGATGTCCCAAGGTTCACTCTTCCCTAAAGCAAAGCCAGAGCAGGAACCGCAGCCCTGGGACAGCTGATAGGTCTCGGCCACCACTCTGGGCCCTCCAGCAGCCCCGGGACATGGCACCATTCCTGTCCCCACCTTGAAGGGGACAGAGCCAAGACTGGAGGCCCAAGGAGGTAACCCAGCACAAAGGGGATAGGCAAGGAAGGCAAGACAAACGGGAAGGAAAGCGGGAAGGCAGGAAGGAAGGAACTAAATTGCCTCTAAATTTCCAGTCTCCCTTCCTTACTTTCCGTTTTCCCTTTGGAAGGGGCAGACGCAGTCACTGCGGAGGAGGAATGAGCACTTCTGCAGCAGGAAGGGAATTGCTTCGTTTACTTTACTCTCTTTAGCTCTATGATTACAGAATGCTGGGTTCTCACATAGCAAAGTCTTTTCCTTGAAAAATTTGTCACTGGAATAGTCCTAGGAGGGCTGCCATCCAGACCTGCCACTGTGTGCATGGCTGGCAGCTTCACTGCCCTTTCAGTTTTGCAAAGCAGGGAAATACAAAGACCGCTCGCTTGTTGTCCCTCCCAGCCACCATCATATTAATATTCATTCCCTCCTTTCCTCATTTTACTGTTTGTTTTACAGAGACACAGTGTCTGAAAACTCCAGTAACTCTAGGACACACTTTTCCAGTGAAACCAAGCTACTTTCCAATTTCATATCTGAAAATGAAGTAAAATCCTCCTTCAAAAGAATTCTCATCCAAATGGAGAGTGGAGGTGGAAACCTCACCCACTCATCCAAGATCCATAAACACATGCCTCTTTCCCAGAGCTCCATATGATACAGCTCTTCCTCTGAGGAAGAATCCAGGAATGGACGCTGGGGCCAGGGAATAAGCAAGCTATTCTCTCCTTCAAGAATGCCAGCTGAACTCACACCCTCAAGGAAAATCCAGAGGCATTTGGGGACCATTGCTCTAAAGATCAATGGAGAAGCAAAGATTTCTTATATAGGACAGAAAAAGCACTAAAAAAAAGGAAGATCACTAAATTGTACTGCATCAAAATTAAAAACTTCTGTTCATCAAAAGATAACAATTTTTTAAAGTAACCTCTACACCCAACGTAGGGCTCAAACTCACAACCCCAACATCAAGAACTCTGGGAAACGAACAAGGGGTGGTGGAAAGGGAGGTGGGTGGGGGGTGGGAGTGACTGGGTGACGGGCACTGAGGAGGGCACTTGACGGGATGAGCACTGGCTGTTATGCTATATGTTGGCAAATTGAACTCCAATTAAAAAAATAAATAAAAAATAAAAAAAGAGTTCCACACTCCACCAACCGAACCCACCAGGCACCCCTAAAAGATAACAACTTTATAAGTAGAACCATAAGCTACAAATGGGAGAGTGTGTTTGCAATTCACATATGTGAGAAAGGACTCAATATAGAAAGAACGTCTACAAATCAATAAGAAAAAAGACAAAGCAGTTGAGTAGAAAATAGGCTAAAACCTTGAAGAGGCAACTCGCAAAGGATGTAAATGGTCCATAAGCATGTGAAAAAGCACTAAACATGCCTTCCCACTGAGAAAATGCAAGTAACGAGATAACACTAACGCCCACCAGAATGGCTGAAATCCAAAGATTTGATGTCAACTGCCCTGGAAGCATCGAGTTGCTGGACCTCCCAGCCGCCAGTGAATGGTGCCACCATTCTGGTTAACTGCCTGTCGATTTCTACAATATGAAATACACAGCCACCTCATGAACAATCCTATTCCTGAGTGTGTGTGCATATGAAATGAAGGCACTCAAATCCTTGATTCAGGGTCTGCTCCTGAGAGCTCCCGAGTCATTTCCAAAAAGACTAGCAGTTAGGGAAAGGGTTCCAGGGTCAGATGGACTTAAAATTAAATGTGAGTTCTTCTAATCCTGGCTCTGTAATAACAAATGGGGTACTTAAACTTTACTTTCTTCACCTGTAAAATGGCCATAATATTGGAACCAACTACAAGGTTTCTGCAAGGATGTAGTGAGCTAATGCAGCCAGGGCACATTTCACTATGCTTGCCATACCATCAGCACTTAAAAATGCTTAATAATATTGCATCATCAAAGTTTGGACTCCAGTTATGTTCATTGTACAATACAGAAAATTCAAGTTCTCTCTATATTATATACACGGCTCTTGTTTTTGTTTTTGAGAGTTTAAAAGAAACTCATCTGTAATTCTACTTGGAACAAAGGATGTTGGGGAAAGTAGTTCTTGGGACATCTGATTATAACATAATAACATAAAAAAAAATGCTAAAACACCGGTTTTCACGGACCACAGGCTGTGAGAAATCAGGTCATTCTTAGAACAGCAAATTCATTTCGTCTCTCACAAGAAGATTTATTCCAGACTAACTTGAAGCAGAACTAAGTTCCTTTCCATTAACACTTTTCAACTTCTCTGATGAGCATGTTTCGTGTTTGGAGGTTGGTCACCTTGACTCTACTGTTATATTCTTGCCTCTTCTGTTTATTGGCATAAGGGAGAGACTATAAACCTACTGAACATTTTCTCTTTCTTATGTCTTTCATGTGTTATTTTGAGATCAAGAATGTGATGTGTCCATTTAGAAATGGCCTACCTCCTTTCGGCTGGAACCGCCATCTTCCAGTAATTTGTCAAAATGACCAACACAAAGGGAAAGAGGAGAGGTACCCGCTATATGTTCTCTAGGCCTTTTAGAAAACATGGAGTTGTTCCCTTGGCCACATACATGCGAATCTATAAGAAAGGTGATATTGTGGACGTCAAGGGAATGGGCACTGTTGAAAAAGGAATGCCCCACAAATGTTACCATGGCAAAACTGGAAGAGTCTATGATGTTACTTAGCATGCTGTTGGCATTGTTGTAAACAAACAAGTTAAGGGCAAGATTCTTGCCAAGAGAATTAATGTCCGCATTGAGCATATTAAACACTCAAAGAACCGAGATAACTTCCTGAAGTGTGTGAAGGAAAATGATCAGATAAAGAAGGAAGCCAAAGAGAAAGGTACTTGGGTCCAACTGAAGCGCCAGCCTGCCCCACCCAGAGAAGCACACTTTGTGAGAACCAATGGAAAGGAGCCTGAACTGCTGGAACCCATTCCCTATGAATTCATGGCATGATAACTGTAAAGAAAATAAAAGACCTCAGGATTGTAAAAGTGTTTCTCTTAAAAAGAAAAAAAAAGAAATGGCCTACCTGCAGGAAAGAAAAACTTACAATAGCTAACATCTTTAATGCAGCCCCAAATAAGTAGTAAGTAGCCTGGGAATAGGTAGCAAGCATGTCCTTTGACAGAGGGTGGATTAGGTCTTCTCTTTTTTTCTTTTCTTTCTATCTTTTTTCCCACATCTTCCCTGGTGTTATGTGCCAGCTTCATTACAAAGACTCACATGAAGCTTGGGTCACAGAAGCATGAGAGGCCAGTGGTGGCAGTCAGGGTTCCAATTTGCTCACTACCTGCCATGTGACTCTGGACACACAATGTCACCCCTCCAAGCCACGGTTCTCTCTTCTGTAAAGGTGGCTCCAGTGCCTACCTCACAGAGTTGTCAAGACAATTAAATGAGACACTGCTGGTCAAGGGTCACCAGGCCTGGCCCCAAGAAGCCATAGCTGCTAGGGCTATTCAAGTTCAGATTGGTCAATACTTTGGAAAGGTAAGACTGTCGCTTTCTGCTTCGATGGAAGCATTCATTTATACTACACATTATGGTTAATGCGTGAGTTCTTTTTCTCTGTGATAATGTGGAGTGCATACCAGTTAGGAGGCATTCTGGTGTAAGGAACAGAAATGCTCAACTAAAGATGGTTTAAATGATAAAAACATGCAGTTATATCACATTTTTAAAAATCTGTAAGTAGGTAGTCCTGGGGTTGTTTTGGCAACACAACAATGTCATCCTTGCCCAGGACCTTTGTGTCTTTCTGTTCTGCCACCCTCAACTTCTCCCCCTCACATTATCACCTCATGGTACCAAGGTGGCTGCTGCAACACCAGTCACCTCAACGACATTCAGTGGCAGGGCCAGG
Source organism: Canis lupus dingo (assembly GCF_003254725.2). NCBI lineage: Eukaryota > Metazoa > Chordata > Mammalia > Carnivora > Canidae > Canis > Canis lupus. The sequence goes on along the minus strand of NC_064247.1, from coordinate 66,037,309 downwards.
ACAGTAAAAAAAAAAAAAAAAAAAAAAAAAAAAAAAAAAAAAAAATCTCTTCTCATGACTCTTCACATATCTTCTTTTCCTTTACAAAGGAATAAAACTCTTCCCTAAAATTCTCTGCTGACTTTACTTTCCTCTGGCTTATTGAACCAGAATGGAGTCACTTGACACCCCCTGGCATGAAGGGAGGCAGAAGCAGCGCATATCTGACTCATGCAGGCCTTTGTGGCTAGAGAAAAGCACTGGTGGGGATCCTGATGCCCCTAACCAATAGTTTCTGCTATTGTGTGTGGGACCCTGGTAAACAGATGGGGATATCCAGCCCTATGCAGCTGAATGAACTGAGTGTTGGGAAGAAGTGTGGCACAACTCACTGGTTCCCCCACTGGGTTCTGACCTTCCTGCTCACTTTCAGAGTGAGCCTGAGCAACAATGAGAGACTGAGCAACCTCCTAAAGAAATAACAAAAAGTCATGCCATTGCTTTTAGCCCATAAGAGAATAAAGACTATTGATGAGTGAATTATTGATTTATCATATTAATTATTGGGAGAGCAACCTTGTTAAAACTTCTAAGAAGGAGAGATTCTCTGTGGAGCTGAGTGGAAGATACAGGACAAAGAATACTTTTGACAGTAACGAAACTTAAGCTGTGTGTTGAAGGATGGGTTGGCTTAGAATAGTCAAGGGAAGTGGAAATTCCCAGCAGAACAGGGTCAACAAAAGGGTGGAGGTAGGCCAGCCCAATGTTTGTTTGGAGGTCAGGAAAGATACAGGCTTTACCTAAAACACTTTTTTCAGTAGCTTGTTTTGCCCAAAACTAGTCACCCAAGATGTTATAGGAAGGACATAGTTCTATGGTCTATTACATCAGATCTATTATCTGCTCTACATTATACTCTAACCCAATACACCCAATAAAAAAATATATAATGCAAGCCACATAAATAATTCTAATGTTTTAAATAGACACATTAAAGAAATAAATGAAATGTATTGGGATGTCTGGGAGGCTCAGCGGTTGGGCGTCTGCCTTCGGCTCAGGATCTGATCCCTGTCCTGGGATCGAGTCCCATATACGGCTCCCTGTGGGGATCTTGCTTCTCCCTCTGCCTGTGTCTCTGCCTCTCTCTGTCTCTCATGAATAAATAAATAAAATAAAACCTTTAAAATAAATAAATAGGGATCCCTGGGTGGCGCTGCGGTTTAGCACCTGCCTTTGGCCCAGGGCGCGATCCTGGAGACCCGGGATCGAATCCCACGTCGGGCTCCCGGTGCATGGAGCCTGCTTCTCCCTCTGCCTGTGTCTCTGCCTCTCTCTCTCTCTTACTGTGTGCCTATCATAAATAAAATAAAATAAAAATTTTTTAAAATTAAAAAAAAAATACATACATACATACATAAATAGATAGATAAAATCTATTTATTTAAACTACTATCCCCAAAATATTGTCATTTCACTATAAAATGAATCTAATAATTAATGAGATACTTTGAATTCTTCTTCATACGAAGTCTTCGAAAACCAGTGTGTGTTTACAACTACAGGACACCACAGTGCAGACCAGTTGGATTTCTGGTCAGTGGCCACAGTGGCTGGGGGCTAGAGGGAACAGCTCCAGCACTTCCTGGAGATTGGCCTACAGCAATCTCCTCCTCTCGGCTCCCTTCCACCCTCTCTCTCTTTCCTTTCCTCAGTACTTCTTGCCCCAGGAACTAGTCTTGTGGAGAGCTCACACACAGTAGGAACTGTCAGCTAGTACATGGCTTCTCATGCTTTTCCCCCGAAGTGTCCCCTATGACAGAGAGCAAGCAAGGACTTTGTAGGGGGTGGATGGGAGCTCTCCATGATTTTCCCTCAAGCCAGGCTGCTGCCAGTATGGAATTTCTTTGAAGTTTTCTGTTTAATCCTTAAAAATTATGGAGATTCTACATTCTACTCCAAAATATATCCATGTTTGTTTGAATACTGAAAACGTCTTAGATTGCTTGGCATCCAGGGAAAACCAAAGCCTAGTATGTTTATGTTGTAATTCTCTCACCCATTCTGTCGACCCTTGGGGTTATGTGCACCCCAACTTAAGATGCACATGATTACCTAATCCTCAAGCCTCCCTCCAGTTCTGGGTGTCTACGACTTTCTTTAAAAATTAAGTTGGATTGTCATTCTCTGTTTAGGCAATCCAGGAGCCTGTGTAAAGTTTTTGGCTTTTTTACTTGTCTTAACCATTCTAACCTAGGATAACCCACTTGCTGGAAACTTTAGGTACCAATGTTCCAACTGCTCCCTTTTCACTGCCATTAACTCTCCTCACTTGTGCTGAAATATCCCCAGAAATACTGCCTAAAAATACCCTCAGAAAATTCTTCCTCCTGGAAGAGACATGATTCCTAGGGAAACTACCTGTGAAAAGCCAACATTCTGATAGATACTCCCAATATGATCATAAATTTCTAGTCTTTATTAGAGGATCACCAGTAATTAAAGTGGTAAATCTTATAATCATTACAAAATGTTTACATATAAGGGCGCCTGGGTGGCTCAGTCTGTTGAACATATGCCTTCAGCTCAGGTTATGATCTCGAGGTCCTGGGAACAGCCTGCATTGGGCTTCCTGCTTAGTGGGGAGCCTGCTTCTCCTTCTCCCCACTCCCTGCTTCTCCCCAACCCCTGCTCATGCTCTCTTTTGCTAGCTCTCTCTCTCTCAAATAAGATCTTTTAAAAAATGTTTATATATAAATAAATATATTTTACATATACAAATGTGACTATATTATATACAATATGCTACATGTAGAAAGTAAAAGCAACTGTGTAAAAGTAATAAAAATACAGTAATTGTATAAAATAAATGTGGTTTCTTTTGAAAGAAAGAGAGAGCACAAGTGGGGAGGGGTAGAGGAGAGGGAGAGAGAATCTTAAGCAGGCTCCACACCCAGCATAGATCTCAATGTTGGGCTCGATCTCACCACCCTGAGATCATGACCTGAGCTGAAATCGAGAGTCAGATGCTTAACCAGACTGAGACACCCACCCAAGCACCCCTATAAAATAAATGTTTTAAAAAATAAATAAGGGCAGCCTGGGTGGCTCAGTGGTTTAGCACCGCCTTCAGCCCAGGGCCTGATCCTGGAGACCCAGGATCGAATCCCACATCGGGCTCCCTGCATGGAGCCTGCTTTTCTCCCTCTGCTTGTGTCTCTGCCTCTGTGTGTGTGTGTGTGTGTGTGTCTCTCATGAATAAATAAATAAAATCCATAAATAAATAATAAATAAATAAATAAATAAATAAATATAAAACAAATATCTATTATAGATATGGAAATGCTATTATAAATACATAATAAATAAAAGTATAAAATAAATATCTATGTTTATAAATAAATATATTATAGAATTATATCTAAATTTTTTCAAGATTACCACTAATAAGGATACCAATAACTATCTTTAGCTTAAAGGGTCCTGAGACTGGAGGTGGCCACAGGCTCCCAGGCAGCACACAGTGGTTTATGCCTTGGCAGGAGGGCTGTCCAGACTTCGGACACCTGAGAGACTCCCAGAGGGCCTTCCTGTGGCAGGCAGGTATTTTTCTAAGATTACCACCATAACTGATCCCATGTCACATGCTCTTCTTATGGATGTGATGCTGACACTCCTCCCATTCAGTACTGGGATGTCCCCTCCTCTTGAACCTGGGGGGAACTTTACAACTGTCTCCACCAGTAAAGTATGATGGAAATGACCACCAAGACTAGACCATAACAATGCCATTCACCTCCACCTTGTAGGTCTAGACCGCTGTTCCATGCTGAAAAGAAGTCCAAGCAGCCACAGGAAGACCAAGTGCAGTGGGTGACTAACCGTGCCCTGTGGTCCCTGGTTAACGGCCAGCATTACCTGCTAGACATGTGAGTGAGCCAGCCTTCAGATGATCCCAGAACCCAGCCATCAATCACCTGCGGCGTTCAAGCCTCCACGCAGAGATGAGCTGTCCCCACAGGGCTCTGCTTAAATGGCAGACTCATGAGCTAGAAATGTACCAAAACAACAACAAAATCAAAGAGACACCACACACACACACACACACACACAAGCACACTCACGTTGTGATTATGAAGATTATGAACAGTGTGTCCCTTGTATTTGCTCTATGAACTCTTCATAGATAAGCTCATCCATCTCACAGTGGTCTGAAGCCATGACCTAACCTTGTATCACCAGTTCCCAAATCATACAAGTTTCTTCCCAAATTTGCAGCACACTCATTTGGCAGTGGAGCCATCCCTGAAGAGAGTGGTGAGGCTGGTCAAGGCTCCAAACCCATACAGCTTGCTGCAGAAACTCAGTGAGTTTCATTACCCAGAATGCCCAGGATCCCACGGGGCTGTTAATGATATACAATATAAGCAATGATTTAACGTTCTAAAATCCAACAAATTCTGAAACAGATATGCCCCCCGGGGTCTCAGATAAGGGATGCAGATAAGGGACCTGTGGGGTAGATTGCTCAGGTCATAAGCCCCAATTATGAACAATGGAAAACAATAAGCCAGCTCACATTCACTGAGGCTGTGCTGGCATTTCACGTGGGTCATTTCATTATTGCTCACATCCACCCAGGGTCAGCAAACCCAGCCCATGAGGCCAAAGTGAAGCTATCCAGCCTCCAGCTGTGCTCAGCTGGGGGATCAGCAGGCTGGCTGCCTGGCGAGGGCCAGATGCACGCTCCTAGGCTTGGCACCGATCGTGTTTCCCAAAGCCCGCGCCCTCACTCGCTGCTGCCGACATCAGGCTCCACATTAAACACCAGATTAGAGCGGTTTGTCACAGGATTTGCAAGGCTTTCCCCCAGCAGCTGAGAGAGAGCCTGCATTTCTCTGGAACATCGAATACAGCTGTCAGGGGCTCTCTCAGGCCATGAGCACACAGCTGGGCTTGGGTGAGGACAGAGAGAATGGAGAGTGTGGAATGGGCCAGGCATCCCTCTGCCAGGGAGGAGGAGGGGAACTCAGACAAACTGCCCATGCTTCACAACCCTGGAGTCTTTTGCCCCTTTACTCCTGAAGTGCTGTGCCTTTTGCAAACAGCGTGGCTCTCCAGCACATGGGTCTGGCTGGAATCCCAACCCTGCTCTTTACTTTGGGACTTTGGACAAGGTGCTAAAACTTGTCATCTCCCAGGTTCCCCATTTATGACGTGGGGACAGTAACAATGTCTGCACACCATGGGGCTACAGTGGCACAGAGACACCAAAGGACCTACACAAGAAGGCTTGTGGACGCTTTATTCAAAGTGTCCAAAAAAAATGGAAATGATCCAAATGAGTGTCAGCAGGGGGATGTGTAAACACACTGGGACATGCTCTCACAACAGAATTCTGGGTAGCAAGAGAAGAGCAGACCTGCCACACCGCACTACCCGAATGGATGTCAGACAAGTGAGAGAAGCCAGCACAGAAGAGGACCTGCTGCATGATTCCACAGACACGAAGTTCAAAAGCTGCAAAATGAATACTGTGGAAGTCAGGATCATGGTGAGCTGGGGTGACGGGCGCTGCTGAGGAAGGAGGTGCTGGGGAGCTCTTTGTGTCTCAGGGACACATATGTAGTAACTCACCGGGCTGCACCCTTCACAGGAGTGCACTTGACTGTATTTACACTATGCCTCAGTTAACAAGAAACAAAACCAGTATATTGTAGGTACTTAGAAGATGGCAAAGTTTGTGTGTGGCCCTCAGGGCAGGGACTGCCTTTCTTCCAGCCGGTAAACAGAAGCTCCTATAAAGGTGCTGGTGATGATTTTATGCCTTTAAGCGTTTGTCACTTTTCTTGACCAAGTAGGGTTCTCTCTGGTTGTTTTGGTTGTGCTTTCTGGCATCTCTCTGGTTTTGATATTTTTTTCTTTTGAAGACAAAAGAGAAGTTGGGGAGTGGGAGGGCAGGAAGGGGAGAGCAAGAGTGCTGGGACGGTGCCAATGTAACCAGCCGCCTTCCAAGACACGTCCATCAGCAAACGCACCCTGGAATTTCCTCTGTCAGTGCTTAGGGACTCAAGTCTTCCACCTAGCACCGTGTTCCAGGAGGGGACCCAGAGCCTGCCCAAATGCAGCTCCATAGTCAATAGCCACCTCCTGCTGCAGGACCTTGGCAGGACTGAGAAATGACAGAGGATGATGGCTTTACTCTGCCCCAAGAATGGGTGGGTCCTGGCTTGGCTCAGAGTGAGGCCCGGAACCTTCCCTCCCTCCAGGCCAAAACACCTCCCTGCGGATTCTTTAAACACTGCTGTGTTTATGTAGAAGGCTGGCCGAGGCAGTGCTGAGGCGGGTGGTTTTGAGTGGACTTGCTTCCCACCTCCCAAGCGGGAGGCCTCTGTCCCCTCTCTGCAGGTGGCCTTGGCAGGGGTACAGCAGGGACGGGGGCCACTAGACCTGCTACCCCTGGCCTGAGCTCACAGCAGTCCCAGGAAAGGGAGGCCTGTCTGGACCCGGCTGACAGGGGCCAGCGCATCAGCGTGTGGCCCGGGACAGCCCCTGTCCCCTCCGCTCCAGTCGGGCTGCTACAGGCCTCTGATGGATCCAACACAACATGATCATCTTATTCAAGGAACCCAGACCCTTTGTTAGCACTCGGGCCTTGCTGAAGAGACCAAAGGGCCCTCATGGACCCCTTGGGACCACTGATTCGGCCCAGGTCTCCCTCCCGTGACAGGGAGTAGTTTCTGGGGCAGAGGCAGGCTTTGCCCACGTCCACACCACTGTGCTGTGTACAGAGTCTTCCATCTGGTATTTTGAACGTTCACAGTGAAATCTGACCATTCTGGGATAGAAGGGAGGGGAAGCACCCCTCCTGTACTCCCCAGGCATCTTCCAGAAGCTTTCCAGCTCAACTTCCCCCAGCCTCACAGAGCCCGGTCCTTTCTATTCTGGACCTAACAGCATGTTACCATTCTCCATCTGGAGTCACAAACACCCTTCTATCCCTGCACCCAGCTCTCCTGCTCCCTCCACCATGGGGGGCCTTTTACTGTGCTTCATATTACCCACAGACTTAAAGGTGTTCTTGAAAGGTGTGTGTTGCTGTTTTGTGTATGTGATTTTTTTTTTTTTAAAGTGTAGAACTTTTAATGGAAGGAAAATATTCATATGGAGAAGTGCACCTGCCCTAAGTGCAAACTGACCACGGCCAGGGTATTAGCACCTGGACTGAGATAGCAATATCGCCAGTTTCTGAGCAGCAGGCCCTCCCAGGTGCCACTCCACCACTCCAGTGTGCAGCCGTGTCCCCCTGGTCAGCACTGGGGGTCCCCCACCCCGTGGCGCTCTGTGCACAGCTGGTCTGCCATCTCCAAGCCCTGCAGCCTGCTGGTATGCCGCTCCCCCCACCCCCTACCAGCCCACCACTCCCCACGGGTCTCACCAACCCTCCCCGGCTCCCCCTCCACCACAAACACCCTCACCCGCACCCCCATACAGACCTCGTGAAATGCACCGAAGCAGAACCACTGGCTACACTCAGTTCCCAGGGTTGCTGTGACAAGTGATCTCAAACTTCATGGCTTTCAGACAACACAACTTCATTACCTGCAGTTTATTCTGGAAGGCAGACATCTAAAATAGGCCCCAGGGGATCCCTGGGTGGCTCAGTGGTTTAGCGCCTGCCTTCAGTCCAGGGCGTGATCCTGGAGACCCAGATCGAGTCCCACGTCGGGCTCCCCGCATGGAGCCTGCTTCTCCCTCTGCCTGTGTCTCTGCCTCTCTCTCACTCTTTGTGTCTCTCGTGAATAAATAAATAAATAATCTTTAAAAAAAATAAAGTAAAATAAAATAGGCCCCAGTGGACTAACATCAAGGTGTAGGCAGGGCTGGTTCCTTCTGGAGGCACCAGGGGAGAATCTGTTTCTTACCTCTCCCAGTGTCCAGAGGTCCCACATCCTCAGCTCTTGGCTGCTTCATCCTGACTTCTGCCTCCTTCATTAAGGTCCTACTCTGACTCTGGCTCCCTTGCACCCTTGACAGTGACCCTTGTGATGACACTGGGCTGGGATTATCCAGGATCATCTCCACGCCTCCGGGTCCTTAACTTGACCACATCTGACAAGTCCCTTTGCTAACACATTCCCAGGTTCTGGGGACTGATGATGCCTGTCAGGGAGGGGCACACCCAGTGCAAGTACACACAGGTGGTCCATCAGAACAGAAAGAACCAGCGTGAGCTCCCTGAGATCTGCACCAGGTTATACTTTGTCCAGCAGAGCACAAGGGTCCCTATCTTCCCACCTTCCTTCGCATAGGCTCCCACCTGCCTTCCAAGAGCCCTGCTCAGCCTGAGACCTGGGAGAGCCCAGTCCTCGCATCTCGGAGGATAACCGCCTGTGAGAAAAATTGACCTCCAAAGGGTACATCTGGTAAAATATGAAAACAATATAATACCCAGTGCTGGCGAGGACATGGTAAAAACAGCAGCCTCCTGCCCTACCCATGGGAACAGAAAGCAATAGGAATCAGTCCCAAGAACCTTGACAACACTTGGACATTTTGATCTCCTGATTTGTTCTGGCAAACTCTCCCACGGAAATCATCCCAAATACTTCACGTGGGAAGTGCTGAATAAACAGTCACTCAGCTGAACTGAGCTGGACCTCGAGGCAGCAGGGGGCTGAGGGGGAGGAGAGGCAGAGGTGAGCTTCTAGCACCACTCACACACCCTTCAGGAAAATAAGCAAATGTTAGCTCATCACAGGACAGACAGCAAGTCCGGGGCTGAGGAGCGACGCTCCTTCCTGTCTGGTGGGTGGCCGCCCAGCATCACCCCCCTCCGGCTATCAGAGCCCCCACCCCCAGCTCTCCTCTTCCCCGTGGGGAAGGGTCAGGGCCACTACCCTCTAGCAGAGCAAATCATAAACACCAGAGAAGGGCAGAGAGTGAGGGAGAGAAGAGCCTGAGCGGCAGATTGGGAGAGGGCCGCCGGTGGGAGTGTGGGAATGGGGGAGGAGGAGCTCTGGGGTGACTGGGGTCACTGGCCCATGCCAGGAGCCAGGGGCTCAGACTCTCCTGAAGACAGCTGCTATTCCATGTTCCGAGATGGAGCAGTCACCTCCCACCCTGGGCCCACAAAGTAGACGTGATCAAGGTTAACTGCCCTTCTAATTAAAATCAATGGAGGGGGATCCCTGGGTGGCTCAGCGGTTTAGCGCCTGCCTTCAGCTCAGGGCATGATCCTGGAGTCCTGGGATCGAGTCCCACATCGAGCTCCCTGCATGGAGCCTGCTTTCTCCCTCTGCCTGTGTCTCTGTCTCTGTGTGTGTGTGTGTGTGTCTCTCATGAATGAATAAATAAAATATTTAAAAAAAAAAAACAATCGAGAGTGAGGCCCTCTGGCAGAGGAACAAAAGAGCATCTTCTTCCATCCCATTGCCAAGAACTCGGACAGGCTGGCCATCTTGGTCCACGGGGGCCACATCTGGGAGGGGAAAGGGGTGAGCTGGAGGGCCTGGTCCCCGCAGGCTATGCAGCAGCGGCGCCCACCAGTCCCGACAGCCCACGACTCAAGAGAGAAATCAACTTCTCTCATCGTGAAGGCACTATTTTTCCAGTCTCTACCACTCATAGCTGAATCCAATCCCAACTAATACAATAGCCAATAAATCACAAAGATAATACTTACTGACATAAACATCAGGGATCTAATAAAAATTATTTTAATTGTATAATTGTAATGATATACAGATAGAACATCATATCACTCTTAAACTTGAATAGGTAGGACTCTTACCCCCAAGGACCCACCCCAGGGAGCCCCACACTTTGGGGCACCTTCCTCAAAATTTCCTAAACTCCCTCCAGTGTCTGGGACCAGCTCACTAGGCAATGCCACCCAAGCTAGGAGGGGATTCATTCAAGCCTCTATCCTCATTCCCTCCCACCCTCCAAACCTCCACAGGAGAGGTCGACCAGATGCCCTAAGGAGCTTGGGGATTTGCACCTATGAGTTATCCCAGGCCTGTGCCATTGGTGATGTAGTATGTGTCAGCAGGACTGCATGAGATTAGGCCACCAGGATGGTGTTGACACTGATGTGGACTCATTAAGATAGTTTATTAAGATACAAACCCAGGAAAAAATAGCTGCCTGGAACCCCACACATCCTACAAGCAGCCCCACCATCATTATTATTGAGTGCTGATAATCACTACTAATGACAAAGAGTCTATATCAATCCAAATCACCATAGTAATAAAGCTAACCCCTCTTCCAAAAGGTGAGGGACCTGGGAACCAACTTCCCATAGCCAAGTGGGGGCCACTCCATCAGTGTCCCACAGCATCGCACTCCTGACAAAGTTGATACCCATGATTTCCCTCTTCATCTCCCTCTTGCCCAACCTACCATCCAACAGGCTTCTCAAAAAGGTGAGCATCTGCTATATGACCTGTATGTCTGAGTCTCTCTCTTTACATCTCTGGTAAAAGTGACTGCTTGGAGATCCGGAGCCCAGATACACCATGAACAATGGGGCTTGGTGTCATGAACAATGTGGCTGCACACATTCATTCATCAGCCACACAGCCAGCCTGTGAGTGAGCCTGCTGATGTCCCAAGTTCACAGGTGAAGAGCCCACATCCCACCTATAGGACGTGGGAAAACCCCGAGTTGGTAGGAAGCAGCAGCCACATCCCAAGTAGAAGGCCACAGAGGAAGGAGGGAAGGGAAGGTGCAGGGAGCACGGTGAGCCAACAAAATCATGCTGACATTGTTAAAACGTTTCAGCTATGCAGCAAAAAGCTGATTCAGCCCCTCAAACTGGCTCTGCCTTGAGTCTCCAAGGGAGGGTGTCTGCGTTCCATTCTCAGACCCCAGCCCCCAGCCTGCCGGAGCCTTCAGGAGAGAGCCTGGGAACTGGTATTTTAACTCCTAGGTGACTCAGCTGTGCAGTCAAGGTGAGGAACTACTGGATTAAATTCTCTCTAAATTGCTCCCTTCTTGCATCCTGGCCCTCCCACCTCCTCTTGGGAAGACAGCTCCTCCCTGCCTCCTTCATGCAACACAGTGTGGCTTCTCGATCCTGGCTTTATGTTATCGGTAAGGACCGGAGACCCGGAGCAGGAGAGGAGCGAGGCCAATGCCACACCGTAGGTCACTGATAAGGCTCACTGCCCCCGGTTCCCTATGTACTGACTTCCAGTCCCAATCTGAACCCCCTGGTGCCTGCTTCCCTCTGCCACTGAGAGCAGCCTCTGCTAGAAACATAAGCATCAAAACATAAAAGCAGACAAGACAGAAAAGGACGCTGTACTGGTGGGAGCCCACGTCTCCCAGGTGAGGCCAACCTGACCACCGCAGGCTTGGCTGGCCCGGCAGCAGGGGTGTGTTCTCAGACACCCCCCAGGGAGGGTGACGGCAGCGGTGCCCGGCCAGGCCCCAGGAGAGGCCACCTGGGATAGGCTGGCCCATCCGGCAATCTGTTTCCAATTCCCTGACACAGGGGGCGATTTATCCTCCTCCCTCGGAGGGCCGCGCCGCAGGCTCCGCATGCCTCGAGGATTACACGCTGAGTGAACTCTGCCGGCGGCTGAGTCAACGGGAGGCAGGACAACGCGCTCCATTGTTTCCCACCCGCCTTCCCAACGCCCTGATTGGCAAGAAATGTCTCGGAGAGACAGATGGAAAGAAAACATTCCCCAGGCCGAGGCCTCCCCATCAGGCTGATCAGCCACCATCACTGAGGTGGCTTTGCAGGGGCTGGAGGGCTGGGGGCACTTCTGTCACCAAAGTTGTCTTCTCCTTCATCAGGCCCTGCTCCCCAGGAGTTAGCCTCAAAATCGGGGGTGAGCCCAGGGTCTGAGGGCAGGCCGACCTGCAAGTACTCCATCTATCACCATTTATCAATATAATTGTTACTGTCACAATTTATTGAGCATTTACTATGTGTCAGGCACAAACTCCACAGAATCATCACGGCAACAGAGGGTACACGTGAGACACCTGCTCCGTGCCGGGCACTGTGACGCACGCCGTCTTCTCATTTGGTCCTGCCCACACAACTGGGAGGGAAGGGCTGCCGTTCATCCCGTTTTACAGATGACAGAAGTCAGCTAATGAGACCAGCAGATCTGAACCCAGGCCTGTCTGCTCCGAAGCCCATGCTTCCATCCATTTTGCTGAGCTCGCTGTCTCCTCAAGGAAACACAAATCCCTTCCACTCCTGAGCTCAGAGCCCTGGTCACACCACACACGGTTGGGGGTGGGGGGCCTCCTGCAAGGCCCCAAGCTGAGCCCCGGGCCCCGCAGTAACACTTTCTGCACGTTGCATTGTCTTCTCTGAATTGCGTGTTTAGAACCCTGGAAGTGCCAGCTGGGTTGGAGGGTTTTCAGCCTTGGGCTTTGGGGCCAAATGCTGCCTCCCCTGTGAGCCATTTCCTTCCATTAGAAAGGTGTGCGTTAAGTCTCCCTAAAACACAGAAGCCAGGATGCTGCTGCACAGAGGCCGGAAGGCCCGGCGCCAGGACAGACAGACCTTAAGCCAAACAGCCAGGGGCCGAGGTGGTTTGGTGGACACACACCCCTGAGCTGGACCTTCCTGAGGTCTCTGCCAACGTTGTCACTGTGGGGTTACCCTTGAGCAGCTCCCCTGAGGTAGAAGAACCAGCCCAGGAGAGCCCCAGCCCACCCCCGGACCCGGTCATAGGACCCGTCACTGCTTTCTTGGTGCACCTCACACAAAGCCACTCCAGCCAGCATACGCTAAGAAGAATAAAAACAGTACAACAAACAAGGAAGCAGAATTATGAGAAGATGGAGGGGGCTGCGGTGAGTCCTGAGCAGACGTCCGGGTCGTGCTTGGCTTAACACTCTGCTTGCTGCTGCATGTTGAAATTCTCAGCTTTATCTTTGAGCAGCTGGGTCCTGCTGGGAACCTTGGGGTAACGGTGCAGGACTGTCCTTGGCACACCCCCGCCCGGAGTGAGGAGTCTGGGGTATCTATCCTCCCGTCCCATCCCTCACCGACTGCGTCTCTGGTCTGCCTGGGTGGGCTGAGAGGGCTGTCAGGTGGGAAATATGGGGTCCTCACAGACTGTCATCAGTGCTCCCTGGGAAGGTGAGTGCCAAGGGTATGAGGGCACTGCGTGTTACAGAAGGAGAGTACGGACAGTGGGAGGTTTTACCTAGAGTAATTCCAGGGAAGCCAGGCCTAGCTACATTAACCCTCGGCAGCCTGGATGCTGGTACAGCTGAGAATCCCGGAAGCTCAGGCCACCCTCCCATTCCACACAAGCACAGACACTCACAACACAGCAGCCCACCCCGCAGCACTCCTTCGGATTATGCCACAACCCTGCTTCAAACTTGTAATGAAATGCAAACTTGGCCCCATGATCTACAAGGCCAGATACTCTGCAACCTCTGACCCCCGACCCGTACCCACCTCCCTCACTGTGCTCCAGCCCTGCCGGCCTCTCCCCACACCAAGTCCTTTTCTCACCTCCGGGCCCTTCTAGAAGCTTTGCCCTCTATCTGCAGGGTTCGTCCCTCCTCCGCCTCCTCCTCCTTCTATGTCTGGATGCTTGTCACCCTCCAGGTTATAGCTCAGGTATCATCTGCTCAAAGAGGCTTTCCCAGGACGTGCCAGCGCCCCTTCCATTAATTTCCAGCGTGGTACCCTGTCCTCTGGAGCACTTGTCACCACTGATGGTAAAATTTCCTTTCCAATCATCTGTCTCCGTGAGGCCAGCGCTGCCCCTGCTTCTCTCACTGCCACATTCCTGGAGCTGGACACCATGCCCTCAGGCTCAGTATTGGCCAAATGAATAAATGAATTTAGTTTCCTGAAGTCTCTGCCTTCAAAGGGAACCTCCTGCTCATCCACAGTGAGGCTGTAATAGAAGAATCATGGGCTTGGGGCCAGTGGCAGAAGGCCTGGGGAGAACTTGACTGGCACCAATCAGCCTGTGCCCTTGGCTGTGTCGTGGAGATCACTTGGGAAGGCACCCTGTCCCTCCTGGCACACAGGAAGTGGGCGGCACAGAGTCTTTGTTCCTCTATGCTGAACTGACCTGTTCCCCCATAAACCTCCAGGGCCCCCAGGGCTTCCTGCCCCACAGCACAGAGGCAGGCGAATCACCTCCTGAATGTGGCGGAGCTGGGGCCCTCCTCATCCCCTCTGGGGTCTGTACATCCCCCATCCAGCCCATGTCCAAAGACACCAGGACACGTGGACGTGGAGATGAACCCTTTCCTGAAAGCATCCCTCTAGGAGGGCAGGCTCGGTGCTGTGAGAGCCAGCTGTGTACGCATCCAAGGGAAGGGCAGACGGCCACCAAAAACAGCCCTGCCCAGCTCTCTCTGTGGCAGAGACATCCCAGTATCTGCCTTCCCGCTGCCTTTCTCCCCCGGAACCTGGCGCCGGGTTCACCTTTGGCCCTGAAAAATGAGAATGGGCTTGGCTGGGAAGCGGGAGGCAACTGTGCTCTCTAAAGGGGTCTTGAATTTTTAAAAATTAAAAATTGAGAGTAAATCATCAGTGACTCAGAAAAAAACATTTCTTTCCAATCCAGAGGCTCTTAACCTTTGAGGGAATTTGGACCTCTTTGGAAGTCTTATAAAACCAACGAACCACTTCACAGAATGTTTTTAAATACACAAAGCTTGCAGGATTACAAAGGAAATGATTACACTGAAATACAGTAAGATTAAACTAGTTTTAACTGAGATATAGCCCCATATGTGCTTTCTCAGGAGCACGGATCTCACAGTGTAAGAGCTTCCTTAACTCAAAGTGACCCTGCACAGATCAGAGTTCAAAATAGCAGCTGTGACTGTACTACAACAGGAAATGTCTGTGATTTCACTGGTGACGAAGTCACAGATTCTGTTAGTGCTACTGACTTGTTACCTTTATCCATGATGGGAGGAAATGCTACATTTCGATTAGCAGTTGGGGAAAATATGCAATATTTTTCCATCCAGGTGGTTAGGTGCTCTGAATTCTCCCCATGGATACCTAGGTTAGGGACCCCGGTGAGGTCACAAGGCCCCTGGCTGCCATTTGGGCCCCGCTCACAGAGTCAGCAAAGAGAAAGCACTTTGGGCTAGCTCCCACGAAGTGTAAGATATCCAAATTTCACGTTTTTTAAAAAATAAAAGGAACACCCCCAGGGATGGGAAGGAATTTGAACTAGATTTGGTGGTTCAGCCCAGGTACAGGATTTAGGGTAAACTTTTCCCCCTGTTTTGGCTCATCTGTCTTCTACATATGTATATTATTTTTAATTGTTACTAAATTTACATAATGAAAGGAGACATGCACCAGAGATAGATGGCTGCAAACAGCTTTCATGCTAACATTCTGCAAGCTGGCACTGTCTGCGTTTCCCACGATAGGTGCATGTTACCTCTTAAATTATAAGCTACTACACAGGGACACCTGGGTGGCTCAGCGGTTGAGCATCTGCCTCTGGCTCAGGGCATAATCCCACTGTTCTGGGAACAAGTCCTGCAACGGGTTCCCTGAACGGAGCCTGCTCCTCCCTCTGACTATGTCTCTGCCCCTCTCTCTATGTCTCTCATGACTAAATAAATAAAATATTTTTTAAAAATAAAAAATAAAAGCTACTACACAGTCGCTGGATTGCACACTTTAAATGAGTAGCTCATACAGAATGTCAGTTATATGTCAATAAGAGCTGCTAAAATTTTCAATTCATTAATTAACTAGATTTTGTAGACAGCCTGGATGTACATGATGAACTTGGACAACTAATTAATTAAAGTTAACCAATAAAACACACTTAAAATGAGAGACAATAAGCCATTTGGGAAATGTAAATATGAGCATACTGGATGATATTAAGTAATGAGTGCTAAATATTTTAGGTGTGATCATAATACCATGGTTTTGCCTAATAGAAGAGCCCTTGAGTGTGCAAGGCATCTGTTTTATTTCTGGCAAGATGTATAAATCCACTATTATCACAACATAAAAATTTTATTTTATTTTATTTTATTTTATTTTATTTTTTTATAAAAATTTTATATAAGAAAGAGAGTGCTCAATATCTTTTAGAGATTCAGAGATTCTGAAACAGTGACAGATGAAAAGATAAAGTGTTGGGAATTTGCTTCAAAGTAACCCTGGCTGGGGGCAGTGGATGGAAGGATGGAGAAATCACTCCCACTGCTCCACCAGCCACTGCTGGGTAGCAAGTTCATGGAACTGCCTCTTACTTTTGTAGACATTTGAAATTTTCCATAATAAAACATTTTTAAATGCTCATCTTTCCTTTAACTAATAAGACACGTTAAGTAGCAAATCTTTTTTTTTTTTTTTAACTGCATACTGGACAGGGAGTAGCAATGAAAATCACACCAGGAAATCGGATTTCTAGAAAAATCAAGTTTTGTGTTTTAAAAACTCAAGAATGAAAAATCATTGTGTTTTCC
The DNA here is from genome assembly GCF_003254725.2 of Canis lupus dingo. NCBI lineage: Eukaryota > Metazoa > Chordata > Mammalia > Carnivora > Canidae > Canis > Canis lupus. The sequence goes on along the minus strand of NC_064247.1, from coordinate 66,020,871 downwards.
TTTTGTAAGCTGAAGGAATTTAAAGTACTAAAACTCTAGTCCTTCCTCCCCCCACCAACATACCAACCCAAAGGCGAAAGGAGGCAGTAGGGGCCCAGTGCTTCACTTGCAGGGAGCTAGGCTTCTGGAATGCCCCTGGAGGGGCGGGGTGGGGGTGGGGGGCAAGGAAGTCCTAGAATGAAGATCCAGGCCCAGGGTCCTAGGCCTACCTCAGCTGCAGGAGATCCCTTCCCCACTCTGAGCCTCAGTTTCTCTTCCAACTGAGGAAGTTTGAACTAGAAGAGCCTCTAGGCTTCTTTCCAGCTGGTGTGCTCTGGGATCATTGGAGCCATGTTTACTTGGGCTCTGGTTGAGCAGGGCCTGGGGCCTGCAGGCTGCCCTTCATCATGCAGGCTCTGACATGCCCCTTGTTGGGACCCTGGGGAAGTCACATGCCCCTGCTGCTTCCCAAAACATGGGTGTTCCATGTCCCACTGTGGGCCCAGCATGGAAGGCTGGGTGGAGGCATCCAGGCATGTACTCATCCTGCCTGGACAGGGCCAGGCCTGAGGGTGTTTATAAGGACCCTACGAATGAGGACAGAGGGTGTGAGCAGTGAGCCTCTTTCTGGCCCGGCCTGTGAACATCCCCTTTCTTTAGGCCTTACTCCCTTCCACCTTCTGGCCCCCTCTGAGCATACACTGGCCTTCCCATGTTTTCCCTGGGTGTGATTCAGGCAATTGCAAACAAGGACATAGAGGTGGCCATGAATGACAAAGACTTCATGGCATCACTGGCAGCAGACGAAGCATGGACCAAGCATGGACCTCCTTCAGAGGCCCTTGACTCTCTCACATGGCCCAAATTCACACGCAAGCCCTACAAGTCCCAACTTCTTAGCAGCCACTTAGATGGCATGGCTTCTCTTCTCAAAGTACCTGCAGAGCCCCCCACCCTATGTTTGGGAGTCTCAACTCACTCTGTCGTTCAGATCTGCTTGGATTCTTGTCCTGGTGACCCTTTCTCATGGTTATAGCTGGAGCCACATTTGTTCTCAGAGTGTATATTTTCTGACCTTCCAAACTTTCAAGCACCATGTGCAGGACAGGAGCAGAGGCATATGTGCAGGACAGGAGCAGAGGCATCCGGTGGACAAAGCTGCCTATGCATGTTCTACCAGAGTGAAGGAGTCCCTCTCATGGGTTCACACCTCACAGCCATCCCAGCCAGCAGGGCCACAGCAGTAAGTTTAGAAACCGGAGGATATTTCACTAAAGTTAGGAGTTTGATCTTACAAGTCCAAAATCAGGGAAAGCAAATAGAGGTAACAGGAAGAAACTGCTAAAATTCTCACCTACAACGACAGCAGCTGTCATAGCACAGAGACAACATGGAGAAAATCCAACTCCCAAATCCAGCTCTGTTGTAAGCCTCCAGGTAATGGTCATTGATTGCGTACGGAGGCCCAAGACATTCATGCACACTCTGAGGCATGTTCAGCTTTAGACATCTCCTCAACCCTTAACAGGCAAGCAGTGTTGCTTGGGAATCCAGCAGTTGTGCTGCCAGGGGGCACCCTCAATTTAGGAGTGGGAGTCAGCTAGTGATGTTGAGCTGCAAACCTGCAGGGGAAGCACTGGCTCCAGGGACCAGTGGCTATGGTTCAGTGGGATGAACAGTGAAGATGCCAGAAGCTGAATAGGGATTCTGGAAATGAGAGTGGCATAGAAGGTCAAGGTAAGCTTTCCTCTCATCCCTGCCTTTCTGAGAAATAAAGCCAAGAAGCCCACTGGACAGTGAATGCAAAGGCAGCTTGAAGACAGATCCAGCTGTGAATATAGTCCCCAGCCACAGAGACCCACTGCACACAATGGAAGGCTTGGGGCTCAAGGTTTTGTGCACATCCTTGGTCACATACACTGGCTAGCTGTGTACACCAATACTAGGGGACTACTGGGAGGCCAGGCTGCAAATTTAAATAAGAATCAAATAGGTCTGAGCAGAGACAGCAGTGGCTGCACACTGTAGGGGAGACAGGTTTCGGAGCTTAAGTCCAGGAAAATGACTAAAATAAAATAAAATAAAAATAACTCTCAGAAATATAATTCAGGATCCGCATTTGCTGTAATATAGTATCTAAAATGCCCAGTACTATGGAGGGGCCCATGTGGCAAGACATTGAGACCTCCTGCTTACAGCCACATGAGGAGCTGTCTCTGAACCAGACGCCAATCCCAGTCGGGCCTTCATGTGAGACAGCCAACCTGACTACCATCCTGATTAGCCCCTCATCATGAGAAACCCTGAACCAGAGTCACCCCACTAAGCTACTCCCGAATTCCCTCAGAAACTGTGGTAGACAGTAAATGTTTGTAGTTGTATCAGGTGGCTATGCTTGGGGATAATTTGTTAAACAGCAATAGATAACCAACATGTCCAGCTGCTATGATGGGGACGTGGGGGAGGAAGTGTAGGGGACATGGAATTTCTAGAAAAATCTCAGTTCCATAGACATGCATGAGACCCCCTGGACCCACAGATATGGTTTGTAAGTGGCCAAAAAAAACTCTAAACACCAAAAAAAAAAAAAAAAAAAAAAAAAAAAAAAACAAACAAACAAAAAAAAAAAAACAAGAAATAGGAAGTGTTGGTGAGGATGTAGAAAAAAAACGAACCTTCTTGCACTGTTGGCAGGAATGAAAACTGGTGCAGCCACTGTGGACAACAGTATGGAGCATCCTCAAAAAATTACAAATAGAAATATCCTATAATCCAGGAATTGCACTACTGGGTAAATACCCAAAGAATACAAGAGCACTAATTTGAAGAGATACATGCACTCCAATGTTTATAGCAGCATTGTCTACAATAGCCAAGATATCGAAGCAGCCCAAGTGTCCATTGATGGATGAATGGATAAAGAAGATGTGGTGTGTGTGTGTGTGTGTGTGTGTGTGTGTGAAAAAAATATATATATATAATGGAATATTACTCAGCCATTAAAAAGAATGAAATCTTGCCATTTGCAAGGATGTGGATAGAACTAGAGAGTATTATGCCAAATGAAATAATTCAATCAGAGAATGACAAATACCATATGATCTCATTCATATGTAGAATGTAAGAAATAAAACAAAGGAAAATAAGAGAAAGAGAGAGAAAATCAAGAAACTCTTAACTGTAAAGAACACATTGCTGGTTACCAGGAGTGGGGATTGGGTGGAATAGGTGATGGGTATTAAGGACAGCACTTGTCATGAGGAGCACCAGGTGATATGTGCAAGTGCGGAATCACTAAATTCTACACCTGAAACTAATATTACACTGTATGTTAATGTAGTGTTAGACTAGAATTTAAAATAATAAATTTTTAAAAAGTCACCTCTTGTTAACTCAATTTTCTCTTTCAACTGGAGGAACTTTTTCTTCCTTTCTACACAAAAAAGTAACAGCAGAATCCCCTAGAACTCTCTTCCCGTGGATGGAGACAGTGAAGTGAGCTAAGGATCTATTCTTGGTGTCTATCAGTGAAATGAACACAGCTCAGCTCTGAAAGGATTCCATGCTTGGGTGGCAAAAAGAAAATCAAACAAAACCACACCTGTTCCAAAGAAGAGGCTGCCATTAAAATGTGGTGCTAATTAGCTAGGTCCCTTGTGCAATCATCCAGGAGTGAGCAGGGATGGAGGGCAAGAGAATTTGGGCTCTACTAGGCAAATATTTAGAACACACACACCAGCATAGCTGTGAAGAACTGGGAGAGATCCAAATAAGGTGGCTGAGTGAGTGGATGGCCAGAGAAAGAGCAGTTGTTCTGGACAAGACTGTGTGAGCACAACAGGAGGCGACCAGCAAGCACCACGCTCCCAATGAGGACCTCAAGGCCAGAGTGTCCCTTCCCACTCTTTGTCCCCTCTCCAACCACAGTGAGATCCAATGGACACTGGGTCCAGACACCAGCAGAAGACGCACCTGCAGGGACATGGAGTTAGCACCGCAATGGGTTTGATGATGACAGCCATCATCACCAAAGTCGGTGACCACGTGCCCACCGCCATCCTAATAGGCTGTACTATTATTCTTCCCGTATTGCCAATGAAGAGCCTCACGATCAGGAACATTAATTGGCTGGTCTAAGGTCACACAGCTGGTGAGTCTATTAGAACCAAGCCTAGGTCTGTCCGCTCCATCTCTTAGCTACCCTGGTATACCTTCCATGATGGTTAATAAATAATGTGCCACCAAGAAAACCCTCGTATTTCTATTGTACTCGTGCCCACAATTCTGGGGCAAAGTCTTAGTTGCTGAGTGCCATGCTGCAGCCCATTAAAAAGTGCTTAGGAAAAAAAAAAAAAAGTGCTTAGGAAAACAGGGCTGGAGACTTGTGAAGGGTTCTGTTTCTCTCTACTACCTCCATCTCTGTCTCTGTGTGTCTCTCTCCCTCCCTCTCTCTCTCTATTTCTGTGTATGTTTCTCTCCTACTTCTACTTAAGGGAAAACAGTTGGCTTGAAAAGGAAGGTGGCTGCTGGGGTCATAGCATCTTCAGGATACCTGCTTTTCATACAGTTCTCCTCCAAAGCAATAGTTCATTCAATGGTCTTTACTTGATTTCTTTCCATTTAATTTGATTTTTTTTGAACAGGTAAAATTTTTACAGGACAGAATAAGCAAAAAAAAAACAAAAAAACAAAAAACAAACAAACAAAAAAAAACAGGTATCCAGTAGCAAATTCTCTCCCCACCATTCCCCAATCACTCCACTTGCTCCCACTTCCAGAGACACTTTCTGGAAAGCTTTTTTTCTACCAAATCATCACTGATCATTCACCAAATCTATATCCAGATTTGTTCACTTTACAACCTAGCTCAGATGCGTGAGGTGCCGCACGAAGAGAGGGTGGCACACGGTGGCTATTTATTCCATGTCTACCATCACCACCATCTTCACCGAGTCTCCCACATCAGGACACAAAGGACACCTCTCTGTCATGTGGATGACTCATAATTCAACTAGTCCTTTTAACTGACATTTTGGTTGATTCCCATCTCGTAAAGTTGCAGACCAATGACTCTGTGCACGACAGCTCATATGCACACAAATCTAATCAGAGGACCAAGCCCAAGTGGGGTGGCTGAAAATAGGGTACGACATCTATAATTTCTATAAGTATGGACAAATTTCCCCCAGACAGGTTTTACCAAGTGTCACAGCAGCACAGCATGGCAGGAGGGTCCCTCCACTCACCTGCATCACATGCCTGGGCACCCTTGTGAGTGCCTCAGCCAGCACCCGCCTCCCCCCACCCACCCTGCCTCCTCTATCCCCAACACCTCACAACCCAAAGGGCTGGCTCTGGCCCATCACTGCACCTGCACCAGCTCTTCTCACCCTCCACTTCTGTCCTCAGCCCCAACACTGTCCCGCACTGAAGCTCATGGGCACCAGGTATCTGCAGTTCTTCCTCCATGGCCCTCTCTCCTTCCCCTGCACCTCCCATTGGCCCATTTCAGGTCCATCCTCCATTCCTCTTGCCAGGACCATCCCAACACACAGCACACCCTCAACAGTGCAGGCCCATGTGGAAGGCTGAAGGGAGAAGCTCTGGAGGAGCTTTGCAGAAGCAGGCTCAGGAAGGTGGCCCTCCAGTCCACTGACAGAGCCCAGAGCACGTGCTTGCAGGCACTGGGACTGGGTGCCCATGTGGACTGCAGGGGGAACAGCTAACTGAGCTGGCTATGTACAGACTGTGCAATGCACAGTCAGCACCCATGAGTGGGTTCACCTCTGCTACCTCCTCTGGCCTCACCCTAGTCCCCACCTGGGACCCATGGCCTAATGAGGTTTCCAGAGGAGTCTCAAGGTATAATGAAGCCAGATCCCCTGCACAATGCCTGGGCACATCCCCAGCTGCTCTAGGGCGAGAAGTGACAGGGGCTCTTTCTCTGTCCTGCATCGTCAAGGATGCATGAGCTCTGGAGGCTGGGCTCTGTTCCTGAGAATCCCAGAAGGACAGTGTGGAAGGTTCTAGGCAAAAAGCCCCTGAAGACTGTGGGTGTGTTTTCTTTAGCAGGAGTGGGTAACATGGTGGGTGGGTGACATGGTGGACTGGAGAACTGTGGACCGTGGAGCTGTTCCTCACACAGCGGGAAATCTTGGGCAAGGTGCCTCTCTGAGCCTATTTCCCACCGTGGGGGGGGGGGGGTGGTCCTGTGCCCCTCAGAGGGTCTCCTTGATCCGTGAGTGAAAGTGGATGGGAAAGCTCCGAGTACATGTGGCCCTGGCAACCCTGCCTGGGTCCTCAGCTCCCACTCCTTGGCATGTCTTCCCTGCTCCTACGCAGGCAGGCACCGCCCCCCCCCACCAGGGCCTGTCTCCCATGGCTGCCACAAACAAGTCACCACAAACCAAGTGGCTTCACATAACTCATAGTTACTCCCCTGTGGTTCTACAAGCCAGGAATTCAAACCAAGTCTCCCTGGGATACAGTCAAGGTGTTGGCAGGGATGGTTCCTGCCAGAGGCTCCAGGCAGATCCACTTCCTGCCTCTTCAAGAGGTGCCACACCATGGCTGGTGGCCATGTCCCCAATCTCTGCCCCTCCACATTGAATGTCCCTCTCCCTCCGTCCATGACACCTGTGACTACATCTGGATCATCCTGTGTCAGCCCCATCTTGAGATCCTGAACTTAATCACATCTGCCAAGCCCTTCACAATATAAGGTCACACTCCCAGGTTTGGATTTGGATGGGTCCGGGGGGTCCTACTACACCCTTCCTCACTGCTGGCACCAGTGAGCTGTTCTAGAGAAAGGCACCCACCAGTCATCTTCCCTGGTGCTGAAACAACCTCCTGGCCTGGGACCCGCTGTCACCAATGGGCTCACACTCTGGGGCTACCGCCAAGATCCAAGTCTGGTTGAGAAGCAATCTAGCCACCGTAGGGTAGAGGGAGACACTGTGCCCCTCTCACACCACAGCTGTAAGGTGACAGCTTATTTTAATTATAGGAAAAGCTTGTTCAGACTCCATGTCTCAAAGGAAATCCTCAGGGCAAATAGAGCATAGGCCTTCCCAAACCCCATGTCTGGACCCACTCTGACCCCTACTACAGCCTTCCTTTCCTGAAGGCAGAAATTAGTCTCAAAATATCCGATTCCCACCAGGGAACATGGGGGCTGAAGTAAAGAGAAGGCTGAATGAGGGCTGAGGAGATGGAAGGAGGGACCGGTCCTCCCTCCCTAGGCCAGAGCTCAGGTCACTCACAGATCAGAGCCGTTCCCATTGCATCCTCGCTCCATGGCTGTTCCCACAGGGCCAGCCTCCAGGACAGAGGGAGGGTGGCTAGATCAAGGGTGTCTTCCAGACCCCACAGAGGAGGTCGGCTCTCCCCCACTGGTGACCCAGAGAGTTCACAGCCAGCAGGCACCTGGCACTGGGCCAACCCTTCCATCAACCTTTTGGAGCTGTCCCACCCAGATTCTAGGTCCCCTGACCGCCCGGACAACCGCAGGTCGGGGCAGGGGGGCCTCTGCATGCCTTCCTCAGTTTGCCTTTCCAGCCAATGCCCTTTGTGGGATCTTCCCAAGCACTCCTTCAAGCATTTCAAGCCCAAAACCAGCTACCCCACTGGCACAGAAAACCACTCTCCTAGGGAGAGGTAGGGGGCTGCTCCCTCTGCTCTCTCGACAGGGGTACAGCCTACTGTTCAGATGCTAAATTGTTGGGCCTTCACCTCAAATCTCCCACCCTGCCCTGGGAACACAGATGGGGAACACACCAAGTGTGTGACATGGAGACAACAAGGCTGGGGCAAGGTACCATGGAAGCTTCTGGATGCCATGTGGATGCTCTTCCCACCTGCTGGACACAGAGCCAGCTTCTCCTCAGGATCACCCCATCGGCTCCTCCTCAGGCTCAGAGCATCACAGACATATCTCTCCAGCCATGCTGGGAGAGACACCAATGCCATCACCAAGGTGGCTATCCTTCATCCGGGAAATTCAACCTAGCACCCCCAGCTGAGGCAGCCTGCCTCTGTGAGCCTGGACCTCTGAACTTCCATCTTAGAAAGCAGATGGAGCTCTGGACCACACCATCTCAGGGTCCAGAGCACCTAGCCCCTCTCCGTCTAACGTGTCATCACTGCACTCCCAACCACGAACAGGATACTAAACTGACAGGTGGACGTGAGCACTAAAGCTGGGGACTTCTTCTGATGCCTGTTTGAAACACACTCATGAAATCCAGTGCAGAAGACTCAGGGCAGCAGCTGGCCAGTATGGTGAGGGAAAGCAGTCACAGAGGTGAGTTTTCACCGTGGAGCCACAGGTCACTAGAAGCAGAACTCCAACCCAGTTAAAACATACGCTGAAATTCTATTTTATTTCTAGTCAAGTAATGAGTTGTCTTGAGGCTGGAAGAGAAGTGTTCCTCTGGATTCTTCCATTAGGGACAAGATAAAAGAGACAGAAGCTCCTGGCAGTGTCATCAGTGAGACAAGGCCAAGTAGACATAAAAAGCACGGAGGACAGAAAAGGTAAATCACATCCACAGGGGGCAGATTTTAAATCCTAAGTGCAGATGAAATGGAAAGTGTACTAGGAAGTGTGAACAGCCCACACAGGCTGAAGGAGACTTCCTGAAGTTCACACCCACAGACATATCCTGTGTACCTCCGTCCAACAGCCACCCCGCCACCCCCGCCCCCGGCCAAGCCCATGCTGCTGTGAAGGCAAAGGAGGGTGTGTGCTGCACACTGCAGGCTGCAGAGCCACACATGCTGGCATCAGAGTGCAGTTCCTACCCTAGAATCCCCTCATGGAGATTCAGGAAGGGTTCAGGAAGCCCTGACACTCATTGTGCAAATTTAACAGTGTATGAGTTTCCGGTAGCTGCTGTAACAAATCACAAATCATGCAGCTTTAAATAACACAGATTTATCACCATCTAGCTCTGGAGGTCAAAAGTCCTAAAATCAAGGTGTCAGCAGCACTGTGTTCCCTCTGGAGCTCCAGGGGAGAATCTGTTTCTTTGTCCTCCCAGCTTCTAAAGGCACTGTCCCTTGGCTCACAGCCCTTCTGGTAATGGCTCACTCTGACCTCTGCTTCCAGGGTCCTGTCTCTTTCTTCTTTCCCTCTCTACCTCCTGTTTGTCCTCCTTACAAGGACCCTGTGATCACACTGGTCCCACCTGGACCATCCAGGATCGTCCCCCATCTCAAGATCCTAGACTTAACCAAATTTGCAAAGTCCCTCCTGCCATGTTAAGTTCACATTGTCAAAGGCTTTGGGCTTAAGGAAGGCAACATATTCAGGGGCCATTATCATGTCTAGCACAAAGTGCAACCACACACTTCCTTGGGAGAGACGCCATAATTTCCCCAGCTCACTGAAGTGGTCTAGGACTGAAATGTTGAAAGCCTTTGGGGTGATGACTGGATGAGCAAAATGTGGTCTACACACACAAAGGAGTATTTTTCAGCTTTACAAAAGGAAGTTGTGACACCACCCACAATGTGGATGAACCTGGAGGATATTATGCTCGATGGGATAAACCGGTCACAAAAAAAAAAAAAAAAAAAAAATACTAGAGGATTCTCTTATATGAGATACTGGAGTCATCAAATTCATCAAGACATAAAGTAGATGGGGGCCAGGCTGGGGCCACAGCCTGGGGCCAGGGCTGGGGAGGGGTGGTTCATGGGGATGGAGTTCCAGTGTGGGAAGATGAAAAGGTTCTGGAGGTGGATGGTGAGGATGGTCACACAGCATAAATGTACTTAAAGCCACCAAACTGTACACGTAAGAATGGTTATAATGGTAAATTCACATTATCTATGTTTTGTTCCAACTTAAAAAACAGAACAAGAACAAGAGGCATTTGGGAAGCATAACATGTGTCCCCTGCCAGCCTCTGCCCCCCAGACCACCAAGGACACAAGAACCTGACCCACTTACGATGAACCTGTAGAAGAGAGCGACAGTCGGAAGCTGGGGTGTGGGCCAACCTCTGCTGCCAGCTCCGTGCCTTAGGCAGGTCACTTAAACACTCTGAGTCTCCACTTTCCCTGCATAGAAAGAGACAAAACCAGCCACCATGCTTGCTCGGTGTACCCGGCACCCGTTGTGCTGTTACAACATGTCAGCTAGGTGGGTCCCTCTGTGTTTTGTAGGAGACCCTCTGACCTTCTCCAGCCCACATTCTCAGTCCACACCCTCTTCCTTCTCAACCCTAGGTTGCCATCTGCTACTGTCCTTGGCAGCACATCGACACCATCTTGGAGCCTTGCTTCTGCTGAACCAGCAGCAAAAGGGCCACAGTTTCCTCGACTCCCAAGACAGGCAAACAAACCCAACTTGACCCTTGGGAGCCCACCCGAAGCCTGTAATGAGCAGGGTGATTTTTTCCAGAAACAGCCTGCCTGGCCACCCCCGCTGCTGAGCACAGCAAGCCCCGCCGGCGACATGGGTCACAGTGGCGACATGGGTCACTCTAATTCCCGCTCACCACAGGCTCCAGGCACACACACAGATCCCATGTGGGGGCCAGAGCCCCTCTGGGACGCCAGCTGCCAATTCCAAATGAGCCTCAAGGCCCAAGGGTACTGGGTCGGGCTGCCCCGCCAGGGGCTCTCTGTCTGGGATAGTTTGTCCCTGGCAGGCACTAACATCTCTGGGGTGGGGGGAACATCTTCCCCCTCTTCCCAACCCATCCAGGAATTTCTGCTGCTTAGGTGCTCAGAATTCAAAGAGAACCAGAACTCCTGTCTTGTGATCCAGGTCACAACACAATGTTCCTTGGGGCAACAGTGCTGACTGTGGAGACGGGTTTTGTGGAGGAGAGGGCTGTGACATCTGTTTTTCCTGCTTCTGAACTCACCAGTCCTCCCCCTCTGGCTGCCCCGGTGGTCTGGCTCCAGGGCCCAGGCCGCGCCCCTCCCTGGCCTGAGCCAAAATTGCAGGTTGGGGAAGTGATTGCCATTGGCCTGTCTTAGAAGCTAGGAGTGCTTGGGCTCTCTGCCATCCGTGCTGCCCTCACTTAAAGCCACCAACCCACTAGGAGGGCAGGCGGGGAAGATTCTTTCCAGAAAGACAGCGGTTCAGCCTAGACAAGAGGTGGGGACAGCCCAGAGGTCTATTGGCTGACAAGCAGATAAACATGGATATCCACACCGTGGAACGCTATTCATCAACAAAAAGAAATGGAGAGCTAATCACGCCACAGCATAGATGAACTTTGCAAACATCGTGTTCGGGGACACAGCCAGACGCCAAGACCATGTATTGTCTGACTCAGTTATGTGAAGCGTCCAGAACAGGCAAATCCACAGAGGCTGAGAGCTGGTTAGTCATGCTTAATGCTGGGGTAGGGGGCATAGTGAAGAAGCCGGTGGGAAAAGACAGGGTGACAGCTGCATGGTATGGAGCTTCCTTTGTCGGGATGAAAATGTTCTCAAAGTGACCATGGTTACCATTGCACTTACATGTGAATACACCAAAACACTGACATGTATACCCCGAATGAGTGACTGTATGGTATGGGAATTGTATCTCAGTAACACTGTTTTAAAAGAAGGAGGAGGAGGAGGAGAAAGAGCTAGGGCATACCCCGCTTCACCAGGTACCAGCTATGTGACTGAGGGGAGGCCACTAACCTCTCTGTGCTTTAGCTTTTCCCCTAAAAGAATAACCATTTTGAGACGCCTGGGTGGCTCAGTCAGTTGAGTGTCTGACTTGATTTTGGGTTGCGTCATGATCTCAGGGTCGTGATACTGAGCCCCGTGTCAGGCTCTGCACTCAGTGGGGAGTCTGCTTGAGATTCTCTGTCTCCCACTCTCTCTGCTCACCCCCGCCCCCTGTGTGTGGTTGAGCTCTCTCTTCTCTCCTAATTAAATAAATCAATATTTTTAAAAAAAGAATGCCCATGGGATCCCTGGGTGGCGCAGCGGTTTGGCGCCTGCCTTTGGCCCAGGGCGCGATCCTGGAGACCCAGGATCGAATCCCACATCAGGCTCCCGGTGCATGGAGCCTGCTTCTCCCTCTGCCTGTGTCTCTGCCTCTCTCTCTCTCTCTCTGTGACTATCATAAATAAATAAAAATTAAAAAAAAAAAAAGAATGCCCATTTAATACCAACTGCTCTGTTATCCAAGGATTAATTAGACAAGGTGTGTAAAGACTTAGCACAGTGGCCAGGGGTCAATATGCACCCCCGTCTCTCCCACCCCAAGCAGGGACGGTAGAGACACGGGCACATGGAGATAGATAGCCCACTTCCCCTACTGATAAAGCCAACTGGAGAACAGGTTCTACCTCACTGGTTTGTGGCCCGGTTAGTTACACAGACTCGGCTGATGAACAAAATCACAGGTCCCCTTGGGATGTGGAGGGTCTATCCCAGGAGGACTCATGGCATGGAGGGCCAAGAAGAAGGGGGGCTTCCTGCTCCTAGGGGTCCCTCAGAGGAGGAAGGAAGGGACATGCCTAACGACAGAGGTTCAGTGTGTTTGCGATTGCTACAAACAGTGAGGAACACAGTCAGGGCCTGGCAGGCATCAGGAGCTCTGTTAGCTTGTTAGTGATGTGTTACTGTGGGCTCACATTTATACGTGTGTGAGTACGGGGGAGATGAAAGTGGAGCCACTGTATACTAGCAGCACATCACTCTGGGGGGCAGGATTATCAAAGACTTGGGTTACCTTATTTGGGCTTCCTTGCATTTTCCAGTGTTTTCTAATGAACACATATTTTTTATGTTACTTTAAAGAAACATTTCTTTGTGGGGCCTGAAGATTTGAGGACATTTTGCCTGCCCTCAAGAAGCTAAAAACTCTACCTAGGAAAAAGATACTGTATAAGGTGAACCATTAGCCAAGGAAACCGTGTATGGTTTAGACAAAGTGAGTTAACTGGAACTCAGAGGAGGAAGAGGCTCTGGGGCGGGGCTCTGCTCAGGGCAGCGTCAGGCCAGGTATTCGGAGTACCAGAGGACACAGGTCCTGTCAGCCAGTCAATGCAGCTCCTGCACTCTCCAGGTTGCATAGTTGGTTCAAAGCCCAATGGCCAACGTCCCTGGCCACCAACAGCACTTTTCCATTTGCTGTCCAAGCCTCTCAAGGGGGTTTCTAGCCATTCTGAGTCTTCCCTACGGTCCTGTTGGTGTAGCTATGATTTGTTTTCAAATGTCAATGGTCAAGCTTATCGCTCAGGACACAAGTGGTGAGTGCTCAGCATCCATCCCACGTACACGTTTGTGCTGAGGAGAGCTCTGAGAAGTAGGGGAGAGCCTGAGGACACCGCTCCCCTGGTATTAGTGGGCGGACACATGGAAGGTGCCACAGGCCAGGTTTGGTAGCCGCTGCCTGGGGTTCCTGCCAAACACCAGCCTCGGTGCTAGAGGCACTATGATGCCAGAGGCCAACATGGGTGTGAGCAATCACGTGTCCTGATCCTTGTTCTTCCAGATTGCCAACAGCTGGGAGAGCTCCTCATCCTCTGAGTTAAATCTCTTCCTTTTCTGAGAGATACAAAAATGCTTCCATCTGATTTATTGGTAAAGAAGAGCCAGCACAAGATAGCTCTGGTTACTGTTACTATCCATATGCTGTGTCCACGCTCACAGAGAAAGAAAGAGACACACCCGGGACTTAGACTCAGGGCCACCTTCAGTCCTCAGCACTTTACCGGAGCCTCTGTCCAAGCTCTGCCTGCCCTGGGGCTTCTTCGTCTACAAACGCGGAGAATGTGGACAGGGTAGGAGACTCAGGGCACAACATCACAGGCCAGGGGCTCAGAGGACACAGAACACTGAGGATCTTTGGCATGTTTAACTGGCATCTCCTTCTTTCCCTGGGGACCTAACAATAGGTCAGGGGACCAAGGGCAATGTCCAGTCTCACCTGTGTTCAAGACATGCCCAATGGGGTGGACGTTGCCTATTCATGGAGGCGTGTGTCTATAAGGGAATTTGAGAATACTAGCATCAGGAAATCCTTGGCCCGTTTTCAGGCAGTAATGCCAACAGAGCCATTTCCTGGGTCCTTCGGTACCCCTCACTACTTACGCCATCTCTGGATGGGTAAGACATCATCAGGTTTGTACGTTTCAATAGGATGTTGCTGATCTGACCCAAGTGGAAGGTCAAAGGCTCTTGGCACAAGTGGGGAGCTGCAGGAACCTTCTCTTTCTCTGCTTCTTTCAACCTACTCGGCTGTGGGAAGGAAGCAAGCCAATTCAAGAAACGAGACTGAAGTAGTTTCTGGTTTAGGATTATTATTTTTTAAATTGGTGGAAAATATGTATATATTTATTTTAGGCCCATTAGAGCCTTGAGACTTTAATGTCTAAATTGCCAAGATTATATGAATTCCCTTTCAAAATCACTGTAAAAAAAATCTGTAATGTGGTTTGGAACTGTCCCCCACCCAATAAAGCAATATCGCCACGTCATCCCTGAGCCTTTTCCTATTTCCTCAAAGCAGATGTGCTTGTCCGGTTCCGCAGACTTTGGAAAGTCCCAGACAAGACCTTTTCTCCATTCTGCCATGGCAACCAGGTGCTCCCACCGATAGAGTCCTGATCTGAAGGCCAGCTCAGGAGCCCCTTTCCATGGAAATGGTTCAGGGAACACTGGGACCACACGATTTATTATGCTAAACATTTCCCCCTAGTAAAAAAATAAATTGTGGTAGAGTAATGTTGGGAGCGCCAAGCAGGTGGTTCTGAGCAGGTTGCAGGAGCATCCCAGGGCCAACCAGGAAGCTAAGCCAAGTGGCCCTGGTTTCAAACGTCTTCAGCTTTTTCCAAAGTGAGAACACAGCAAAATTTTGAAAGTTCCCTGAAGAGTCTAGAGATTGGCTGGATCACATCATGACTAGAAGCTATGTAGGCCAGCAACAGCGTGCACACAGGATCCGCAGGGCCCCAGAAGGTCCAGGGCTGCGCCACAAGAGCAAGAGGGGAGATGGGCACACAGGGCTCTAGGCCCCCCACCTGCACCCCCTACCTGCAGCCGTCTGTTTTGGGTTCTGCAGTCGACTTCACTTGAAGGGAGCTATCTACCAAGAAAAGTTTAAAACCTTGTATCTTCTCCAACATTTTCACTGAAGAAAATGAAATTCAGAGAGGAAACATGACTCACCTCAGGTCAGGGCTAGACTCACGGATGCACAGGCCTGGAAGGAAAGGACAAGGACATTACTTGCTCTGTGCTGTGTTATCCATAGTAAGCTGGTCACCAGACTGTTCCCTTGAGACAGATTCCTGTCTGTGGTTAGGGATGGATGGCCTCACAACTGGATCCTGGCCCATCAGTGTACACCTGTCAGCTCTTCCCTTGTCTGGTGGCCAAATCCAGAGGAGGCAGCGAAGGACGCAGGGTCTGCAGGAAGGAGCCCTAGTCCCTAGGTGACCGTGTGGAGCAGACACCAAGAGAACCACTCCACCAATCACTTTTAATAGTTACTTGTGCATCATTCCAAAATTGTTCTACACAAGTATCAGCATAATTTTTTTTTCAAAATCTAGATAAGTGGGCTTATTCTAAACAGTCTTCTGCATCTTGCTTCTTCATCTTGCACCATGGAGGACATGCTGTACCCACACACAGACCGCCCTCAGTTGTCTGGTGGTGACCTGGTCTCAGTTTACAGACACGCACCATCTGTTATTTATAATCATCTACCCATAGACATTTCAGTGGTTTTCAGCATTTTCAGCGTTTCAATATTCAATACTGACTTCGGATATTACTTGAATATTTCAAATGAAATACATTCATTTCAACACTCATGGGCCTCGGGGCATATGTGTGAGTGCATCTGCAGGGCCGATTCCTGGATGAGAAATTGCTGGGGTTTATATTCTATTTTGTGTGGCCAACTTGTTCTCCCAAGAAGCAACCCTAACTCATGCTCCATGCAAACACATCTCTAGAAAGTTGACAAGTGGCCACAGAATGCGAGATGGTATTTTGGACAATCCAAAGGACACTGTCGGTTCAGAGTTGCTGGGCACATCTGTAGAATCCCCGACCCTTACCCACGAGATGCCAGGATGGCAGCTTTTGACCTTTTGGGTAATGGGCCAAAAGACATTTGCCCTGAATCAATAAAACACACAAATCCAAACAAACCAGGCTCCCTCCACCCCGGTCAAGAGATGGATGGTTTGATGTGCACCCCCCTCCATCCCAGCTGAACACATAAGGGCTTCAGAAAATGTCACTGGTTTGGATTACCACAAAAATAATGTGGGATTGTAAATAGGCCTTATGACTTTTTATGAGGAAGCCATGTGATGCTTTTACTGCCTTCACAGCAATAAATGTCGACATCAATTTAATTATTTGCTGCCTGCCCCCTTCCCACAGAGGGAAAAGTAGCACAGTGTTCTCACCAGGTCTGCGGCCCCATGGGGGACCACTAGGGAATGGGTGAGACGCTGTCCTGGGACAGAGGTCAGCTGGAGTGAGAGTCGCTGACCCATGGTTCCCAGGATGCACTCCCCAACAACCTCGATATTCAGTGCATGTTACCGTAAAGTAGAACTATGATCCCCAACACACACAAACCCCACCTTCTCATTTTAGTTTTATAACTGATTCTGGGAAATGGGATTCACTATGCTCTCAAGGCCCACTTCCTTTATCTATGGAAGAACATGGTGCCTGTGGTCAGTGGAGGAGCCAGGAAGCAGAAACAATGTCCCGGGTTCAAGGGCAGCAATCACAAGAACAGCTCTGGTTTCAGGCTAAAAGTCTGGAGAACAGTCCACAGCTTCCTGGGCAACCATCCCTGTGACAGCTCTCTGACCCTGCTCCTGTTCCTCAGCCACACGGTCTCCTTGTAGTTCATCGAAGTGTCCAGACACATTCCTATTTCAGGCCTCAGCAATGGCTGTGTGTACTGGCTGAGAGTCATCTACCCCATTCTCCACATGGCTCCCTATAGAATCTCTCTCAAGGCACTTCTAGAATGCCACTTTCCCAGAGAGGGTTATGGACCACACATCCGACTTAAAGAGATGATGTCACCCCAACCCCAACACTCTCCCACCTGCTCACTTTCTTTTCACTCCATAGCAATGTCACCTGCACAAGTCTCTTACAGTATCTTACTCATCTGCAGATTGTCCATCTATCCCTTAGACTGTGCTCTCCAGGAAGGCAGGGCTCCTTTCTATAGTTTAGTTTGGGTTTGGCTCTTCTCTACAACTTCCTCAGATCCTAGAACAGAGCCTGGCATAATGTTTCAGTGAATTACTAAAGGGTGAGTGAACAGGGGTGATGATACAACAGACAACACTCTGCAAATCCTGTTTCCCTCTGGAACACACAGGAAGGCTGTACTTCAAAGCCTCCCGTGCAACTGGTGGGAACCATGGGACTGACTTCTGATCTGCAGGGTGTGGGCAGAAGTGTTCTAAGCCAGTACTACACCTTGTCTAGGAAACACTCACCAGGACCCTCGCTTTCCCTTCTGCTTTGTCGGTGATGATGGGAGCCACATGAAAAGACGTGGAACCACCAGATGACAACAGCCTGGATCCCAAGTCACAACATGGAGACAGCCTAAAATTTCAGGATGTTCTTGTTACTGCAACAAAGCCTGGCCAATCCTAACTAATACAGTAGTAACACAGGACTAGAACTCAGAAGGCCTGGCTTATAAATAGAGTCAATCCCTCTACAACATGGCATGTGCATTCCTCAAAACCACTGAATTGTGCAAAACTGCAGGACAACCATAGGGCTTATGAGAAAAGGTAGTTAAGAGCACAAAACTTTATCAGTGACACAATAAAGAAATAGTAGGAATCTAATAAAAACAGTATGTCAGTTAAAGGTTAAGTAATAGATAAACGCTATAGCACATATGACACTTGAGAAAGATGAAGTTTGCTGGGGCAGGGGGCTCCTGAGTGCTGCAACTTGTGAGTTACAATGAGTGGTGGAAGGAGAGGTATTTGGATTCCTCCTGTAGAAAGATCTACTGGGTCTGGGATCAGCCAAATGGGGCCTACTCTCTCTGGGTAAATAAAGCGCTAATGAAGCAAGCACAGCCACGCCTGTTCATTTGCATGTTATCTGCGTCTGCTTTCACACCACAGTGGCAGTCAGAGTGGTCATAACCAAGGCCAGCAGAACCTAAAACACTAACAACCTGGCCCCTTACGGAAGTGTTTGCCAATCCCTGTACAAGGTGGTCTCTGGGACTGCCCTGGCTGTGCCGATTCTCATCCTTGAATTTGCCAGAAGAGCGGTGACCAAACCCCTGGATCTGATGGCCTCCAATGTGAATGGGGGGGGGGGGGGGGGGCACTACTGCCAGACCTTATCTAAGTAAACCATCCAAGCCTGCCTCAGCTCTGCCCCACCCCAGCCACAGTGCCCCTGGTCTGGGGGCAGCCGTCCTCCCCAGCCCCACCCACGAGTGCACTCTGGTCAGCCCACACCCACCACGGGCTGGGCAGCACTTGAGCGAAACCTTCCATTTCCCCTTCCTCTCAGGGGACGCCTCGGACAGCCGGTCTGTCTGGGCCTCTGACGGGCTGGAGGGAAGGTAGGAGCTTGACCCTAATGAGCCGAGCGCAGCATGCCAGACTAAACATCCTTAATTAAGCGCCCACAAAGGTTAAATGGGCAATTAGACCGCCCCAGGGAGGGCTGAATTAGACAGACTGGCCCATTACCCCCACAGGACCAATGAGGACTTCCCTTTGGAAGGGACACCCTCTAACCCAGGAGGGGAGGGCCATGAGCCCCCCACCGGGTATGAACTCTGGTTTGCTACCACTTGGTCCAGTGCAGTTTCTCAACAAAGGGCTGAGTCCCTGGCATGTGGGAGAATCAGGTACTAGTCATCACAGGGACATCTGCTGACCTTCCGGGCCACCAGCCCCCAAGAGGCATGAGGTAACCTGCATTAAGCCTCTTCTCCCCCACCACTCATACCTGGCCCCTCTGCCAATCAGAACAGATCCTGCGTTGCCTCCTCCTCTACCCAGGACCTCTGACCCACCTGTCATCTGGGCCACGGCAGCAGCCCAGAGGGCCCCTCCTCTGGGCCCAACATCCAGAGGGATCCTTCATGTTGTAAAGGATCCTCTATCACTCCCTGCTCAGCACCCTCCAGTGGCACATCTCACTGAGGACACATCCAAGCACCAAAGGGAGGCCCATGCCTCCCCCTGCCTGGCGTGCCTCCCCCTGCCCTCCATGACTCCCCCTGCCTGGTGTGTGTTACATAATGGCCTAGCGGCACTCCTGCCTGCCCCTCCAGCCTCCAGGCCTCTGCAGTCACTCCCCTCTGCCCAGATTCCCTTCCCCAAGATGTCAGGCCCACCCAATCTCTCATATCTTCTGGGTCAGACACCATAATATTCCAGAGGTCTTCCCTGATCCAAGTACAAGAACAGCTGTACTGCACCCCACTACCCTCTCCCTGGCACTGCATGAATGTTCCCCACAGCAGATGCCACCTGACATTACATGCGTGACATGCTCATTCCCTCTCTGCCTCTCATGATTGAATTGCCCCCGCTGTTCACAAGTGTACCCTGGGTACCTAGAGTAGTCCCAGACACAGAACCGGTGGCCAACAAATGTGTGTTGGATCAATAAATTAGTTCACAAAACTGTGTGCTTCCCAGGTGTTAGGCAGTGTGCCAACATGTCTTCTCTCCCTCCCCAAGCAGCTAATTACACCCATTTTCAGAAGGGGAAATGGGATTTCAGAGCCACTAAATGACTTGCCCGAGCAAGTTAGGTAGCAGAATTCAAATCCAGGCCTGGCTGGCTCTCAGATCCAGGCTCTTAGTCAGTACAAAATGCAGGGATTGCATATGGAAGTGGAGGACAGCCCCCCCCCCCCCCATGAGCCTCCATGCCCATCTATGTGAGGCAGAGGCAGCTCCAGATAACAGATAAGGAATGGCAGCATTCTTTCTTGCTCACTGCCTTTCTCAGGAGCCAACCAGAAGGAAGAGAAAGGGCTCAACCATCAGCTCCCTTGAGTGGGCAGTGGGGTCTCAGTAAAAGGGGAAGGGAGGGCTCCTGATTTGTCTGGTGGATGAGCAGAGAACGGGCTGTGGCTGACTCCTCTGTGGGTGCACTCAGGGCAGCCCTGGGGACCAGCCCTGGGCTCCTTGCCACCCAGCTAGCTTCAAACAGAAGATGAGGGCAGGGTCCCCTGCAGTCCCTTCCACCCGGATGTGGGGCACCTTCTGCCATGCCCTGCCCCTAACCCACCAACACAAGACTGCCCATCCTCTTGTGGCCACCATGGCACACACAGAATGCTATAACATCTGTGCAGCCCACAGGGGACCATCCAGAGGGTGTTGGAGGCATCTACTTAGGAAAAAAAGCATATTTGCTTTACATTTTCTATTTATGCTAAGAAAAGAATAAAATTCAAAGTGGGGGGGGTGTTTAAATACTGAAAGTATAAAACTTTCAGGGAAAGGAAATTTCATTTTTTTAAGTGAGTTTTTTATCTTGCTTTTATGAATATCATCTTTGAGAATTAGGTTTTATGCTTGAAATGGGTACACAGCCGCCTCACTGCTCCGAGTTTTTGTTCCTCCCAAAGCCGATCAAATGTGCGGACATGAGAGGAAGTAATGTACCAGGGAGGCGACCTGGACCCCAGCACCCACACGTGAGGGGATGAGACAGTGAGGCTGAGAAAGGACACAAGCCACTATGGGTGCACTGGAGACGGGGGCCTCTGAGTGACCATGGGGGCCACGCCCCAGAGTCAGCCCAGCACCACCGTGAGAAAGCTGCAGTCCAGCATCCCCAAGGAACAGGGATGCAGACGTCCTCAACAGAATACCAGAATCCAACGGCGTTATTAAAACCTGTAACACCATGAGCACGTAGGGTTTATCCCAGGGACGCCGGGACAGTTCAACACATCAAACTCTGTCCACATAATCACCACAGTAGCAGAAGAGGGCAGGGCAGTGACGGTCATCTCAACTGACACAGAAGGGCATTTGACAAAACCAACACCCTTTCATGATTTAAAAACAAAACAAAAACCACTCAGAAACTCGGAACAGAAGGCAGAAGGGAACTTCTCCAACGTGATAAACGATGTTTGTGAAAAATGCTCAGCTCACGTGAAACTCAGTAGGGAGAGACTGAAAGTCATCCTCTAAGATCAAGAACAAGACAGATGCCCGTTTTCACTACCACTATCCAACATCGTACTGGAATCCTAGCCTGAGAGCCGACAGGAAGGAGTAGGAGGCACCTAAAGTGTAGAGGAAGAAGAAGAATTGCCTCTACCTGCAGATGACACCATCCCATGCATAGAACCACCCCTTGGAGGGAGTTGGGGAGCAGGTATCTGCCCACCCCCTTCCAGACTACACTCAGGGAAGTGAAGCCAGCCCCCAGCTGTGGGGAACTGCCCTGCTAGAACTGCAAGGGAGCTGAGGATCCCAGGGGATTCGGGACGAGGGATACGTAGCATCCACCACTGATCAGAACATTTTAATAGTGATACATGGAGATTGTCCTGGTACTGCTGTGCACCACAGGGCCTAGAAAGACTATCTTTTCCTAGTGGCCTCAAGCCCCTCAGCCAACTACACCCCCAGCCTTGACCTCCCATGTTTCACTGCTAACTCTGACCTCGAGAGCTTATCTCATTCCCACGAGCACAGAAAGCTCTGTCTCACCCCAGGGCCTTTGCACATGCTATTCCCTCTGCCTGGGCCGCTTCCCTCTCTTTTTTCCTAACCTCTCTTCATTCAACAAATGTCATCACAATGGCCAAGAGCTGGAGGAAGTCCTGGCTTGCCCCCCAGTCCAGGTCAGATGGGCTCATAGTCATGTATGATGATATGGTGCATCTGTCTCTTGATGGACTGAGAATGCTGGAGGGTAGAGCACAGCCACCCACTCACCATGGTGTCCATGGTGTCTGGCACAGTGCCTGGTACATACCACCACTGGTGAAATGCTGGGTGAGAGCATAAACGAATACACAAACTCACAATGGCTGAGTCTGGTCAAGTCACTCAACGTCTTTGAGTCTCATTTCTCATTTCTGAAAGTGCCACCTCATTCATGCTGGGGGCTGTTCTGACAATCCCATGAGCAGTGTGCATGATCACAGCCAGCCCCGAGCCCGGCAAACACAACATGGTGACCAATCACCGAGCTGGGGCGGGGGTTTCAGCAACCCAACACTGCTGCTGTTTTGACAGACATTAAGGCCTCATGGTGCGAGGTAATCCGGCCCAGGTCTGGTCACCAGGAGCCGTGCTCTTTGTTACCATGTGAGGAGAGCATGGATGAAATCAGGCCAGCGACTCTCCCACTGCTCAGCATCTAATACTCCGTGGTCCCTCTGAGAGGAGAGGAAAGCACCTCGTTCCCACAAGGAGCACAAATGATGTGTCAGAAGGACATGGAGAGTGAAGGGAGGGGCTGCCCACAGATCCCACCCCCACGGCTGTGTGGCCCCTGGTCCCTAGGGGGCCAAGACCCTCACGTGGGGAACACCCAGTGAGACGCCCTCAAAGACCCCGGGCCCTCCTCCAACAGCCGTGACCTTTCACCCAGCTGACCACGGGGAAGACCACCAGGGAAGCAGAGGTCAGCCAGCAAGGGGGGATGGTGGAGGGTGAGGGCACCTCCAGGAGGGGAGCTTCTGGGGGGTCTCCAGGAGGGAGGGGCAGGGGAGAGGCTGGGGAGAGGGTGAGGGGTGTGGCTCCAAGGAGGACGCCCAGGCAGCCAGCCAGCCAGCCAGCCAGGCCATCAGTTTCGTCCTTCCCAGGAAGGATCCTAGGGAGGAGGGAGGAGACACAGAGCCAGAGGTGAGAGGGGTCCACGGGGACACAGGCTGGGTAAAGGTGGGCACAGAGGCTCAAGGATACCCAGGACAGGGATGGAGGGGCAGGCAAGGGGATGCGGGGTCTTGGCAAGCCCCCTGAGCTAAGGGGGCTGCAGGGCTCAGCCCCCCTTTTACACAGCAGTCCCCCTTTTACATTTCGTGGAAAACCTGCAGACTGGCTCTGAAGAGTGCAAGATCCTCACCAAGTCCAGAACAAGGGATCCAAGGGATTCAAGCTGTGTCAAAACACAGCAAGACCATGGAGCACAAAGTGCTCCCCTCCTCCCTCCCCCGGCCTTCCCTCCATTCCCTATCTGCCCCAGCTCTCTGCGCCTGAGGAGTGGCTGGGCCCTGGGCGCAGGGGGAGGAGGGGAGGGACAGGCCTGGCTGGCAGGTCGGGCTGCAGAGGCCTGCTCCTCATTAAGGCTGCCCAGCCTCACGCTACAGCGCTAATTACGGTGCAGTATGTCATGTTATTTTGATTCATGTTTCCTGTCTGGAAAACAGACTGCCGCGTCGGACCCTGGGCCAGGACAGAGGCCGGAGGGCAGGGGGCAGGAGCTGCCCCTTCACTGACCAGAGCCCCCCACAGGAACCGGAGCTCTCCAGGGGAGTTTTCCAGGGGGCTGCAACCCCTCTGCCCAGTGCTCACAGGGCACTGCTGATCTCTGGCCGGTGCAAATTCCACCTCCACCTCTCCTCCCGGCCCCACCTTGCTTGTGTGCCCTGTGAAGTGGGAGCATGCAGCCCTGTGGCGTCTGCACAAAGCCCTCAGCACCAGGCGGCCACCTGCGTGAGCGCACTGCATTCTGTTCTCATCTTTATTCCTATCAGTATTTTGGGGAAGCAGAAGCCTAGGGCACAGGAAACCCCTCTCTGGAGGAAGTGTAGTAGGCAAGTGGGAGGTGGGCTCAGGGCACTGCCTCATATCCAGTTAGTCTCCTTGCACAAGAGGTTCACCCCAACATCCTCCTCATGGGTCCCTGGATAGGTGAACCAGATCTGCTCACACACAGAGCTTACGGTAGCACCCAACACACAGTCAGTGCTCACAAACAGAGCTACTGTCACAGCCCTAGGCCCAATCAGGGTGATGACCCCCTAAGAAACACTGGGCCAATGGGCTGTTTCTGCTCTGTTCCCCAGGGAGAGTTTCCAGCACTTCTAGGTCCAATCCCAAACTTAAACCAGTGGAAACCCACAGCACCTCGAAGCCATGTGCATGGAGGTCTGACCGCCCACGAGTCTGTTCTTAAGGAATCTTGAAAGTTTGCAGCACAGCCAGGCTGGGAGGCTCAGAGCAGGGTGGGGGCTGCTAACTGGAACACAACCCCCATCCCCTTCACCTGCCAAAGAAGCCAAGAACCAGTGCCAGGGAAAGCTTCTGGGACATGCATGGGGGCAGGGGGCACTTCCTCAATCCAAAATAGACAAGCCCCTTGAGCTGCTTCCATGTCCCAGATGGGGTTCTGGCTCTGCCCTCCAGGACTTACCACCTGTTTGGGGTGTGACATCAAGATAGGACTGCCCAGAATGGCACCCACAACCAATGAGTGGGACAGATGCTGCGTGGCCTCCCCAGGAATCGAGACACAGGATGGTTCGCCAATGGGACACTTAGCACAAAATCAATGTTGAACAACGATTTAAAGAACAGTCACGTGTATATGAAGGGAAACAAGCAAGGTGTTCTTGCACCTGTAGATATACATGTGTATGCACATACATGCACACACATGTGTGTAGTCACATATGATCACAAGTAAATACAAAATAATGCTGTATTTTGTATAAGAAAGAGAAGATATATGACTGTTTGCCTGGAACAAGCCACACACAGTCCATGAGCAGATGAGTGGATATGTAAAAGTGGTCCCTTCACACTGTGGCACGTTATCCAGTCACGTGATGAACCCCGAAAGTCTTGTAGGAAGCGACACCAAAGACCACATACTATAGTATTCCTTTTCTATGAAACGTCCAGAAAGGCAGATCAGGAGAGAGAAAGGGATTAGAGGCTGTCAGGGGCAGGAGCATTAACTGTATGTAAACAGGCATGAGGGGTTGCTCTCAGGGGTGAGAGTGGTCTAAATTTGATTTCAGACAATGTAAAGTTACTAAAAATCCCTGAATCGTACAACAGAAATGCCTAAATGGTGTGACATGTAGGATCTACCTCGATGAAGCTATTTCAGAAAGCCTGCGGCCTGCATGATGCGTCGGGTACTGGAGGGCTTGGCTGTTGGGCACCGACAGGAGTGAAGCTTCCCACCGACCCATTCCAGCTGCATGGTTGAACTGTGGGAGCGTTTGCCCACTTCAACACATTAATTTGATATAAAAATAAGCTAATGCCCATTAGAAGGGCGTTGGTCTCTAAGGCCAGCCATCCCCAGACACCAGGGCAGCAGTGTACTTGTGGGAACCTAGTGGCATCCTACTGACCTCTGTTCCAGGGAGACACGATCTGTGCTCAGTCACTGCTCTCTGATTCCTCAAGGACCTCTATGCGGGGATGTCGTCACAGCCCCAATGCCCAGAGAGCACCAGGAGGGTTTGACTCATAACACTCGGGCAGGGCGGGGCGGGGGGGGGCAGCAACTGTGTAGCGCTGTTAGAAAGAAGGGGAAACCAAGGCATAGGGATTTCTCTAAGTTTCTAAATGGTAGAACAGAGATCTGAAAGAGTCTGGTAATGGAACTCCACTCTATTTACATTTTCACCTGCTTCTAAAGGAAGTCCCAGACCTTCTTCAGCAGGTGACTCTTGACTCAGATTGCACATATGCTCTGCTCCCCATCATGGGAGCAGCCCACAGGCACCTTTCTGGAGGAAGCATCTCCCTGTCCAGGCTGTCCTGCCCTCACCTGGTGGGAGACTATAGGCAGGACCCCCTCACCAGAGGCAGCTCTGCACCAGCACCCACCATAAAGGCCCAACCCCTTTCATGACACTCACAGTGCTTTCCTGGGGAGATCTTGGACTTACAGGGTTATGTTTAACCTCCTTGGCAGCCTTGAGAAAACACTTCAAGAATATCTCATTAGCAAAAACCATACTCTTACTGTCCAAACAATGCCCAGCAAAGTCCAGGGAAGGAGTAGAGGTAGAAATAGACTAAAGTAAGAAAAAAAATGATTTCTAAAACAGTAAGATAAATTTGGGGTATGAGCCTGCGTAGCTCAGCTGGTTGAGCATCCAGCTCTCAGTTTGGGCTTAGGTCATGATCTCTGTGGCATATGTTTTCATGTCTCTTGGGCAGACACCCCAGAGTGGGACTGCTGTGAGAAATGAAGTCTTGTCCAAAGGCTGGTGCTCACTCTGAAGAAAGACACTTCTCCACTGGCATCTCAAGGACAGGAAGGGGTGGGACCACACAGGTGAGCAAGAGGCGAGCAGGGAGGGCTCTAGGAGTTGAAAATCCAGGCAGTGTTCTGGAGTGGTGGGCTTCAGCTGAGCCTGGCAGGGGAGGAACCGGCACTGGGAGAGCAGAAGTCTGGAGAGCTTTCTAGGAAGGAGGCACAGTATGAGCAAAAACCCTATGGTGGGCCTATGCACGATCCCCAGACCACTGGTGTCATAAGCTGCAGGGGTGCTATGCCCGAAACCCTTCCCAGATGTACCACCCAGCGTCCATGGAGTCTGCTCAGCCGAGTCCTACAGCAGGTCCAGGTAACCCACTACAGGTTAGAGGTCAGAGCCAAGATGTGTGCTAATGAGGACACCCAAAACAAGTGAGAACTTTTTCTCTTATCTGGGCAATAAAAATCCAATCCAAAGATCAGCCCAAAAGAGGAGAGCAACCCCCATGAAATGTTTTCTTCCTCCCTCCCTCCCTCCTCTCCTCCCTCTCGTTCTTCCTTCTCATTATTCATTCATTCATTCATTCATTCATTCACCAAGAATTTACTGAGTCATGTGCTAGCTGTTGAAGGTGCTCCAGTGGACAAGAGATGGAAGTTCCCATCTTTGTAGGGTTCACAGTCTGATGGGAGCCAGGTAGTTGATAAATAAGTTACAGCACAAAGCCTAATAGGTGCCAATTAGAAACTGAGCAAGAGGTAGCAGCAGAGGAAAACACAAAGATGGGAGAATGTGCCTGGACAGGATGATCACAAAAGATGTCCTTGAAGTCACAGCATAAAGATGAACCAAGTCCATCATGAGAGGAGCCAGGAGCAGAAGGGACAGGTGTGTGGAGGGACCCAGGTGGAACAGAGCACCAGAGAGGCAAGGCAGGGGCACAGGAGATGACACTGGGAGGCTAGCGGGATTTGACCTTCTCATAAGGGCAAGAGGAAGCCACAGGAAGGATTCTGACTGGGGTTGTTCTGGGGTCATAAACCCCTCACCTGCCTTCTCTGGCTGACTGGATGTGAGGACAGGACTTGACACCGTCCAGGTCAGAACTGCCAGTGGCAAGGACCAGTGTGGTGGCAGTGCAGATGGAGACACAGAGATAGATCTGAGACTGATTTTGGAGTTGGAATGCCAGGTCTATCTGGGAGTAGAAAGGAAGACACCAGAGTGACTTACCAAATGATTCAAGTCCTTACATGTCACCAAAAGTGCTGTCATGGAAAAGCGTGTCACTCAGGTGGAAAGGCAGGAAGCCAAAGGGTGGAAGGCTCAGAGCTGACCGCTGGGTATGGAGGTGGGAGCCAGCCCTCCAGGACCCCATGAATGTGCCCAACAGTGGTCAGATCAGTAAGTACCTGGCCCTAAGCCCAGCAGTGACAGTGCACGGCCAGCCGTGCAGAGGGCACCTTACCCTCTCCTCACTCCCCACTCGTGGAATTTTGCACATGGAACCTTCCTAATGAATATCATGCACAGAAATGAGAAAGCAAATTCCCAACTCCAGACAGAGGGTCACGGATTTCAGAAAGTCACTGGTTGGAAAACACTGGTTTCTGCTTTCACAAAGCCCTGGGAGATAAGTTATGAACATGCAAGACCTGGGAAAGGCTGCAGAACAGGCTGGGGGGGTTGGTGCTCAGCTGCAGGCAGCATGGAGGGTGGGGTGAGCTAAGGGTCTGGTGGAGACATCACAGCTAGAGCTAGGCAATCTCTTTATTTTGAATTATCTATTCAAAAAAGGAAACTTGGTATATCCTTCTGTACTGAAAATTTATTTTGAGTCTATGCTGAGGGAAAAAACACATAAAACCAAGACCAAGACAACCAAGAGAGTAAAGCAAACTGTGAATCATTTTAATTGTTAGGGATGTGCACACTGATAGATCATTCATATGATTGTTTAATGAGTTACTACTACTTAATTATGACAGCTATTCTATGTCTCTACAACAACCTTTGAGGTAGAATACCGTTTTCATCCTCATTTCACACCTAAGGAAGTAGAAGCTCAGAGAGGTTGAGTGACTTGCTCAAGATCACACAGCTATTGAATGACAGAGCCAAGATTCAAATCCAGGTTTTCTAGCTTTGGGGAACTGATTTTCTAGTGATCTGAGAGCTAATCAGAAAGACTTCTTTGATTCAATCCTCACTAATATATCCCAAAACACAAACACAACTCTGAGCACAGTACCTAAAGGATGGAGGGAAGTCTGTGCGTAAAGGACAGATAGGGACTGTTAGCAAAATAATACCTGCACATAGGGTCTCAGGCCAGAGGGGTCTGCACAGGTCCCAGAGCCCTGGGGAGGGAGGATTTCTTATGCTCCCCAGGGCAGCAGTAGGGCCAGCCAGCAGGCGGGGATGAGGTCGCCCTGGAGGAGTAGAAGGGCAGGGTCAGTCTCCCTAACCCCGAGGATTTGGAAGACAGCCTCCTCCAAAATAAGCGCCCCAGCTATCCAGCTGTCAAAGGCCACCCCTTCCCACAGAGGCCCGGCTTGGAGCTTCCACTCAGGTACCCTCACTTATGCCCCTGATGTGGTGGGGACAAATTCAATGGTACCTGCATAACTAAGAACTAGATCAGTGTAAATAAGCCAGGGTGCCAGGGACTCAGCAGTATCGATGACTGCATGAATTTCAGGACCAGGTGACCTGGGGTCACACTCGACCTCACTGCACGCTTCCTGTGCCACCCTGAGCAGCTACCCGGAGCTCCAGGGAGCAGGGCCTTAAAAACTCTGCTCCAGGGGATCCCTGGGTGGCGCAGTGGTTTAGCGCCTGCCTTTGGCCCAGGGCGCGATCCTGGAGACCCGGGATCGAATCCCACGTCAGGCTCCCAGTGCATGGAGCCTGCTTCTCCCTCTGCCTATGTCTCTGCCTCTCTCTCTCTCTCTCTGTGACTATCATAAATAAATAAAAATTTAAAAAAAAAAAACTTAAAAAAAAAAAAAACCTCTGCTCCACAAGGGCATTCTCACTGCTCAGAAGCTGGTGTGACGGACGCAATCTGCACAGTCCCTAGTGTGCGGACAGCAGGCCATCCATGCAGTTGACTAGGCTGTAAAGCAGGGGACCTGTGCCTGAAAAAGAATGCAAACAAATAAACCAAAATGTTAAAAGAACTTAGCCCTAAGGGGTGGTGGGGTCCCATGTGATTTTTATTTTCTTACAGATAATGTTCTGAATTGTCCAGATTTTCTACTATAAATGTGTAGCTTTCATGGGAGAAAAAGAAGGGGCTTAGTTTTCTTGAAAGTTCAGCACACCTGACAACCCTCACCTCCGCCGGTTGGACCACAAAAGGTGCAAAGACCGTGTAAGCTGGCAGGCCACCCCTCTGAGGCCCCCAAGAAAACCAACACGTGTGTGTTGCCAACACCTTCAGTGAGAAACCTTTCTTTCCATAACTGGTTGAAACCTGCCCTAGTAAACCGTGTGGGGTCTGCTGGGGAAGCTCAAGGGTCAAGGCAAAAACCCATGTAAAGAGAAAGCCCGGTTTTGGTTGGCACCTGGCAGGCCCACCTAGGATGGACAGGCTGACCCGGAGGCCACGCAGCTGGCCCCAAGGAGCTGATGGCAGGGCAGCCAGGACCACTCTGCCACTGGACCTGCAATGGTGACCAGCCCAGGAGGCGCGGGCACCCCAGTCTCGGACCACAAGGCCCTTGCTAAAATGTCCTGAGGCGCACAGCAGATGCCTAGTGTTAACCCTCCAGGATCATCCAGTCAAGGCCACTGTCATAATTACAAAAGCAGTGGCATGCTGAGAGCATTCTATCTGCACCATAAGCATCCCCTTGCCCCTCAAAATCGGTGCAAAAATCCTTATTTAAACTATAAATTGAATTAAAAACTCACATTTAATATTTAGTTATGGTGTGGTTAACGGTTTTATGGGCAGGCTGTTGCCTTCCTATTTGCTTACAATGTTGTCCTTTATGTTTGCCAAAACCAGGCTGCTCAAATGACTTGGTGGACGCCAAGTTATTAACAATTATTACCTTTTACAGTCATTTTTGGCCTCAGTATGCTTTTTTGGTGGTCTCATAATTTCAAAACAGGGACCTTTGAAATCATACCCCAAGACCAAATGGGCCTGTGGAGGACACTTCCTCTCTCCTGGCCGAGTCCGGCCCATTTCCCATTGTGAAATGTTTTTCCACCCCACATGCTCACAGCGTGAACTGAAGCCCCAGGCCTGAGGTACAAATCATCTTCCCGGGAAAAGGAGCCTTGTGTGAGGCCAGGGGCCCATCCAAGGGCACTGGTGAGGCAGGACACGTCACACTGCTCACTGGGACTGGAGACGACAGCAGAGCCATGAGTGACGGACTTGGTGGTGTGTGGGTGGCCTTCACCATCGTCACCCAGGCCATGAGCTAAGGGCACAGAAGCCCCACACACAACCAACCTCTGGCTCTGCAGCCCTATCTCCAACAACACCCCTCATACAGCTTCTCAGAGCCTTGTGAGACTGCCCTAGATTGTCAGCGGAATGGTTACATCCCACTACGCATGGTCTGGACATCGGGCAGGGTGTGTGTGTGTGTGTGTGTGTGTGTGTGTGTGTGTGTGTGTGTGTGATGAGACATGTGCATGAGTGTGTATGTGTGTAAATGAGAGAGGGGGCAGAGAGAAGTCTCAGGACGCCCTAGCTCTCAAAATAAGTTGCATGAAATCCATCTTGCATAGTGCTCTGCTTGCTTTCAAACATATGGAAAACCAATAGGAAAAAATGAAATCCTGTGTTCCTCCAGGTCCCACATCCTCCAAAATTAAACACTTGGTTCTGAATTTCAAACGGTAGGGAAGGTGGGTAGACACAGGCTTTCCCAAGCAGAGTCCAGGCAGTAAATAATAAGGATTTGGTCTGGATGTTGGTTTCTAGCCCTCCCTCAACAATTCCAAGGAAGGTATGGACACGTGGAAGGCCAGGGCCAGACTTTCTCTCCACCTGCCTTGGTGGCTCCGGCTCACCCCCACCCAGCTATTCCCAGCACCCATTTTCATGGCAGGACACCCTCAAAATATCTCAGTCTGTCAGAAGGACAAACAACAAACAAATATGGCACAGCCACACCATGGAATCTTATGTGGCCATAGAAAGGAATGAAGTTCTGGCATACGCCACAACGTGGATGCACCTCAAGGCTCTCATACTTGGTAAAGGAAGCCAGACACAAAAAACCTCACGTTCTGTGACTGGGTTCACATGAAATGTCCCAAACAGATGACTCTAGAGGCAGAAAGCAGATTCCTGGTTGCTAGGGGCCCGGAAAGGGGAATGGGGAAGGTCTGCTGATGGATATAAGGTTTCATTTTGGAGTGAGGAGAATATGCTGGAATGAGACAGTGGTGGTAGCAGCATGACACTGAATCTGCCTGAAAAGAGCCACCGAATCATCTACTTTAGAGGGTAAGTTGTATGGCAGGTGAATTTGATCTCAATAAAACTGTTTAAAAATAACACATCTTCCTATATGGCCCAAGCCTCTCCAGTCCCTGCTGCAGCCTCCCCTGTTCTGGAGCCTAAGAGACAACCCACGTGGCTTGCTGCACAGTGCCATGCACCAGGCACAAATGCTATCTCCACCTGACTGGACCCCCTATGCAGTTGCCACTTGGCACTGAGGCTGGCTTTCACCGGGTACCAGATGAGCTGCTCACAGAGGCTGTGGGATAGAGCAGGTCAGTGCTACTGGCCTGTAACATGGCAGTATGAATGCAGGCCTTAGGGCAGTGTTTGGCAAGCACACTTGTGGGTAGCTTTTTTTTTTTTTTTTAAGATTTTATATTTATTTATTCATGAGAGACACAGAGAGAGAGGCAGAGACACAGGCAGAGGGAGAAGCAGGCTCCATGCAGGGAGCCCGATGTGGAACTCAATCCTGGGTCTCCAGGATCACACCCTGGGCTGAAGGCAACGCTAAACCGCTGCGCCACCCGGGCTGCCCTTGTAGGTGACTTTTAACACTGCTGTAACTCTGCCACAAAGGACTGGCTGGTCCCTCAGTCTGCAGTGACCCTGCTCCTGAATGGCCATACTAAGGAAAGTCAGCCACATCCCAAGGACAAAAGCCCAAAGGAAAGAGCCATGAACGGTCAAGGATGAACATGGTCTTCCCTCCTGTGTGTCCTGAGAGGCAGTCTGATTCCCTCCTCCTCAATCTAGGCCAGTCCAAGGGACTGGCTGGCAAACAATGTGGCAGAGTGACAATTTGGGATGCCCAAGGCTAGATATAAGAGCCTTTCCTGCCTGTGTTTTCTCTGTGGACACTCTGGGAATCCCTGAGCTGATATGATCATTCTGAGAATGCCATCCTGGGAAAGCACTGGAGGTGACAGTTCCAACTGAACCAGCTTTCCAGCCAACCCCACAAAAGCTCCAGACACGTATGTGGAGGCGCCTTGGATCCCCAGAACAGCCCACCCACTAGCTGAAAATCACCAAATGATTGGATGTGACACAGGGCAGATGTGACATGGATGTGACATGGATGTGACACAGGGCAGAAGAATCAGCTAGCTAAGGCCTCCCCAACTCCTGACCTACAAAATCATGAGATAAAATAAAGTATTTTCATCTTAAATCCTGCTACATAAATGCCTGGTACTGCATAATACTGCACTGGAAATCCTCAATATGAGCAATACTGTTGCTTAGTGAGTGCTGGGCCCTACTTGGCTGAAACTCTAATGGGGTGCTACTGGCATGTATGGGAAGAGGGGATGGGCAGGGATGGCTAGCATCCTACAATGGGCAAGGTGGCCTTGCTCAATCAGGAATAGCACCACATCCTGTGCAACTTTTGGCATTCGTAGAGGTAAAATTTCATCTTCTAAATTTCTGAGCCTGGAACATGACTCTTTTTTACATACAGATGTAAAACAATTTTTAGTGATTTTAACAAATTCTGAATTTTCCAAGAATGTATCTACCATGTAAACTAAGGGAATACTACAATTTGCTTGGCTTGAAACTCTATGAAAAATTGTTCTTCAATATACAGTGAAAGCTAGTGAGCCCTCATGGCATCAGAGCCACCCATACAGCACTCAGAGCAGCTCCTTCTGAGGCCGTTGCCCTCCTGAGACATCTCTGCATCTCTAAGCCAGTGCATTTAGTCCTTATTTCAAAATCTAAAGTATGAAAAGATGGACCTGACAATATGCCAAAAAGTAACTTTAATATCCAATTTTATTCATCATGAGGGGAGAGAAACATTTGACCACATGGTATAAGCGAGCTGGGCATTTACTTATTGAAGCACATATTATGAATAATATTTTATTTCTCCCTTATATAAGGGCTACAGTCTCATTCCTGAAATTGTGTCTGCTGGCCAATTACGTTTTGTGAATTCTGTTCCAGTACACCCCAGGACGTGTGGTAAAACAGCTGTTATAAAAAGGAAACATGGGGTCTGACAAAGTGGACACTGAGCCACACGGACTCGGGGCCTTGGTGCTATCCAGGATAAGCCCAAGTTTCCTGAAAGAGCCACAGGGCCCTGTTGATGCTGTAATCCTCTTTTGTTCACCCCTCCTAGTAAAGGATTGTGATGATGACAAGGTTCACATCCAGAAATCATTAGAAGACAGAAACAACACTTTGCTGGAGAGTAAGAACCAGCAAGATGAGCAAAGATCTTTATGCACAGGTCAACCTTCTCTGGCATGATGCTGCTCTGACTCCCCCAGAGCAGACCTAGCTGTAATCCCCACTGCCCAGCTCCTGTGGGACCCTCCCAGGTCAGGCCCCTCTCTGAGTGAGGTGATATAAAAACACCTCCCAGGGGACAGAATCCCAGCAAGAAGGGAGCATGCTCCTCTGCTTGGGGAACCCCTGAAAGATGGCCCATCTGCCATCACCTCTCTCAGCTGGTGGCTGGCCCTTCCATACGGGGCCAAAGTGAGGAACAAACAGTCCAGGGATCAAGCAGGGAAGGCAGCAATGTCCCTCTTCATCCTCAAAGTCAAAAAGCACCATTTCAAACTGACCAATATTAATGACAGAAAAGAAAAAAAAATCCCACAACATATTAATGGTTCAGAACACACATGGCAAGGTCACTTCTGGAGAGAAAAAGTTAAAAAAAAAAAAAATAGGGCTTTTCAGCCTGTGAATAAAAAGTGTCCTTTAACAGGCGATAATTATATACAGGAAGGCAATTAAAGTTTTAATAATTTAATTACCTTCCTGCAAACCCATCAAGGGAAAATATGGAGTGAAAACATTTTTGAGGGCCCGCAGCCATGACGAGGTGCGATCAAAGGCCTCTGAGATAGCTCAGCTCTGAGGCAGTTGACACATTAATTTTTACGGGCTGACCGCCGTTATTAATAGAAGAAACTAGATGGAAGTATTTTTCCACAGTGAGGGGGCCACATCATCATTTGATGCCTGATGTTACAGCAAACATAGTTTTGGCTTCTCTCTGGAAATAAATCTTGTTTTCTTTGACCTTCATTTGGCTTGAGGCAGGGCCAACTTTCAAGACCGGGCTTCACAGAGAGGGCTCCCCACTCAGGGCTGCCATTTGGGAACATCAACAAGACCGTGAAAGCAGATCAAAGGGGTCCAGCTAGGAACCCAGGGCAGGGCTGGCACAGCCACACGGTGATGGGAGACACTGTGGGCGCACACCCACCAGGGATGGGCTGCGGGTCCAGCCAGTGCCCGCCACGCACTCACCCCACCAGGATCACACCCCCGAGGCCCTTGCTGTTATTTACCCAACATCTCTGAACACTTCAGTCACCACTTTGTTGTCGTCGTTGTTTTTATTATTGTAGAATCAATGTAAAATGTACTGTTTTTACAATTTTAAGGTGTATAGTTGGGTAGGATTTGGGACATGTGAGATATTCAGGACATTCATGATGTTGTGTAACCATCCCCTCCTGTCACCCTAAAAGGAACCCCCGGGCCCATGAGCTCTCACTCGTGCTCCTCCTGGCCCCAGCCCCACACAACTGCTCATCTGCCCTCTGTCTCTGGATTTCCTATCCTGGACATGTTACATAAATGGGAGCATACACTACGTGGTCCTTTGTGACTGGCTGCTTTCACCCGTTGCTCTTTCAAGTGAGGCAGTGTATCCTCAAAGGAAGCTCTGTGTTATCATCACCAGTGGAACACCTGCATGAGAAATACAGACATGTCGTCATACCGCTCAGTAGAGCAGCCACGAGCTGAGCTCCTCCTGTGAACCCGTCACTGAGCTGACTCTCTGGGCAGTGGGGACTCAATCCAACTAGGGGCTCCTGAGGACCTTTTTGGCTTCCCTGAGTTTTCCCCCACATGACAGGTGGCAGAACTGACCCCCACCCCCAAGTTGAGGGAGACCTCCTGGGGAGCCCATCCTGCGCACCCCTCCTGGCTGCAGCTTTGGAGTAGCCCCTGAGGTAGAGTGTGAAGGGATGCGGTGGGCACACAGGGGACCATCCACCAAAACCACAGGTGTGTCTGCAGGATGTGGCGTGACGCCCTCAAACGGTCTGCTCCAAGGAAATCACCATACGGCGTAGGTAAAGTTCTGCTCCGTCCTACTTTGCAGCCAGATGGTATTCTATCATATGACAGAGCCATCAATTATTCCCTAATATATTTTCTATTGATATTTTTTATTTTTTTATTGGAGTTCAATTTGCCAATATATAGCGTATCACCCAGTGCTCATCCCATCTCAGTGCCAGTCACCCAGTCACCCCATCCCCCCCCCACCTCCCCTTCCACTACCCCTTGTTCGTTTCCCAGAGTTAGGAGTCTCTCATGTTCTGTCTCCCTCTCTGATATTTTCACTCATTTTTCTCTCCTTTCCCCTTTATTCCCTGTCACTATTTTTTATATTCCCCGTATGAGTGAAACCATGTAATGATTGTCCTTCTCCGACTGACTGACTTCACTCAGCATAATACCCTCCAGTTCCATCCACGTTGAAGCAAATGGTGGGTATTTGTCGTTCCTAATGGCTGAGTAATAGTCCATTGTATGCATAGACCACATCTTCTTTATCCATTCATCTTTCGATGGACACCGAGGCTCCTTCCACAGTTTGGCTATTGTGAATATTGCTGCTAGAAACACTGGGGTGGGAACCCTCCTGCACTGTTGGTGGGAATGTGAACTGGTGCAGCCACTCTGGAAAACTGTGTGGAGGGTCCTCAAAGAGTTAAAAATAGACCTGCCCTACGACCCAGCAATTGCACTGCTGGGGATTTACCCCAAAGATACAGATGCAATGAAACGCCGGGACACCTGCACCCACCATTTGCTTCAACAAGGATGGAACTGGAGGGTATTATGCTGAGTGAAATAAGTCAATCGGAGGACAAACATTATATGGTCTCATTCATTTGGGGAATATAAATAATAGTTAAAGGGAATAGAAGGGAAGGGAAAAGAAATGGGTAGGAAATATCAGAAAGGGAGACAGAACATGAAGACTCCTAACTCTGGGAAACGAACTAGGGGTGATGGAAGGGGAGGAGGGCGGGGGGTGAGGGTGAATGGGTGACGGGCACTGAGGGGGGCACTTGACGGGATGAGCACTGTTATTCTGTATGTTGGCAAGTTGAACACCAATAAAAAATAAATTCATTATTAAAAAAAAAAAAATTGGGCTGCTGGTGTCCTGGCATTTCACTGCATCTGTATCTTTGGGGTAAACATATTTATCATGTTTCCTTTTTTTTTTTTTTTTTTTTTTTTTTTTTTGCTATTACCAACACTGAAATTGGTTCCTCTGTAATCATTCCATCTATGTATGAGTATGATCTTAATATAAATTTCTAGGACTGAAATTGCTGGAGCAAGGGATTTGTGTATTTTACACTTCAATTGGTATTTACAAAGTGCTTTCTTGAGAGGTGGTCTCCATTCACCCTTGTAGCAGCAATGTATGAAAACATCCATTTCTACATTTAATCACCAACATGGTGAGTTATCTGATTTCTGGATCTTAGCTAATCTGATAGGTAAGAAATGCATACACCTACCTCACTGTGGTTTTAGTTTGCATGTGATATAAGTATTCCTATTTCTATCAGACAGGTGAGGAAATAGACTCAGAGAGGTTAGGTAATTTGCCCAAGGTTACACAGCAAGTAAGGGCAAAATCAGGATTTTAACTCAGGTCGTGCTGCCTCCATTTCCAGGGCTTGTCCCTTTCCTACAGCCTCTCATAGCTCTGATGGGTTCTGTCACTTGTGGATGTGACTTGTTGACAAACAGAGTGGAATCTCCTAGTTGGCAGGTTCACTATCCCTTCCATAAGCTCCGCTATGCCTGGTTTGATGCACAGGACATGAACACCCCACAAACATTTCTGCTGGATTGGGTTCTCACACCTGCGTGCCCACCTTGCAGCCTGGCATCAAGGAAGCCATGCAAAGAAAGGGGAACTATCGGGAGAAAACAGAGTCACCCTGGGGATACCCCTGAGACTTCACAGTTGCTGCTATATTCTCAGAGTTCCCTATGGGCCAGGGAGGGCACAGCGGGGCTAAAGGGTGATTTACACCAGTGCTCATGGGCATCCCCAAGGAAGGCACGAGCACTTCAATAGATAGAATTTGGAGAAATAACTAGAACTATCTTCCACCAACTATACACTCAGAGCTGCTGGGTTTTATATCCCTCTGGTTCTGGCAAAAGTGAGCCTGGATTTCTTTCAGGGTATCAGATGCTTATTACAACTTATGTAAGCACTCGTAAAGCTCCAGTGATCCAAGTGTTCCAAAGCGATGTGAGCAGACTGCACAGCCCCAAGGACACAGAGGAGGGCAGAGGGGAGCAGGTCGTCACACTGTGTGTTTGAGGGGCTCCTGACAGTCCTGTGTAGCACACACTTCTATTCTGTGCTTCTTGGCAACTTTCAGAGGTCAGTGACGTGGTTCCATTTTACAGATGAAAAAACAGTTTCAGAGTGACTATGTAGCTTGCTTGAGGCCCCATGGCTAGTACTGGCTATACCAGAAGTGGCCTGGAATGGATTCAATGCTCAGCAAGTATTCCCAAAAGGCCCCTTCTCAATACCTTTTCCTGGGTACTGGGGGTCCCCCAGGGCTTGCCATTTCAGCGACAGCTCCAGGTCCTGACCCCTATTCCCACTGGGCCTCTTCTTGCCACTTCTCATGTTGAAGAGAACATCTCCCATGTCCTGGAATGCAATTTGGCGGCAGGGGGCTCAGAGGCTGCCAGGACCTCCCTCAGTACCCCTGCCCCCTCCCAGCCCTGAGGTCTGACCCACACCATGGGCTGGGCGTTGGTGGGCGGGTGGGACTGCACACCACTTCCTCCCCTCCTGGGCTCAGCAGGTGCTGGGCGTGGGCCTGACAGCATGGATTCTGAGAGATGCTCCGTCAGCCCCAGCCCTGACCCCAGGCACAGCTGGGCGGGTCTGGGATGAGGGGCCATAGTACCAAGTCTGGGCCCCATGTGGTCTCAGCCCTTATGTGACCTCACAGATCACTGTGAATGTCTGGGCCTGGCTCCAAACACCCCCTTCACAGTGTCAGGGGCAGGCTACAGTTTGAATCTATATCTGAAAGGCTTTAACAGGGATGACGCCCCCCCGCCCCCGACCTCAGGGCCCTCCTGACAAGATGGAGGGCCCCAGAGAGCCACCAGTGGGAGGTGGGCCCATTAGTGGAGCAAAACCCACTGAGTCTGAGGTCTCCTTAGCAGCCACACCCCTCCTCTCTCCAGTTTTCTAACGCACCACCCTTCTTTCAGGGGTTCATCCCCAACAGGTGGCAGGAATGCCAGTCAGCCCCCGACCCCAGCTGTCATGGGATTTTTCTAGAGAAGCAGAGACACCGGGACCAGCTGCAGTAGGGACCAAGGCCAGGATGTGGACCCAGGCCTCCAAGCTACCCTGACAGTTGGCAAAGCCTCGCAGTAGGCGTCACTACTGCCGATAAGGCGCGGATTCAATGGGGCCATGAAATCCACAGTGGCGACAGAACAGGAGTGGAGGTGCCGGACTCCCTGTAGGAGGAAGCAATTCGTGTGCGCTCTTCTGTGCTCCTCTGCCGAGCCTCAGGGTAGTGGAAACACATGCTGATGTGCCAGCACCTCCAGACCAAGGCAGCCAGGATGTTGAGCAGACTCACGGGGGCGGGGAGGAGGGGGGGCAATCCTCAGAAGCTAGAGCCACCCACGGTCACCTTTGCATCAGCAAGACATCAACAGTTGTGGTCCTTTGCCACCAACGAACAATGCAAGCTTGTTTCCAACTGCAGAAGAGCCTAAGCCATTCTGACCAATAAAGAATTTGTCTGATTTGCAAACAAAAAGTCCTGCATAACCACTTCAGGGCAGCAGTAGCTCCTGTCCCTCCCCAGTAAGCTGGAATGCCCATCCAGTCCAGTTTGTTTTAGGAATTACATCAGTCTCATAAAGGAAGGCTTCCCCCCCCAACCCCCTGCCACCACTCAGGGTGGGGACAAGGCCTCCTCAGTGCGCAGCAGCATCCCTATGCTGCGGGCTGCCTGTCAGGACCCAAGTGAGAGGAGCCTCCTGTTTCTCCAAGGCCTCTCCAAGGCCACTGCAGCAGTCATGGTGACTGGGAACGGAGCCCCAATTACAGGCTCAGCTACTACAGAGAATGGCCCCTTCGGAAGCCTAACAGTCTTTCATTAGTACAATCACTACCAGAAAATGACTCCTCAAAACCTTGAGGTGGAAGTGACCAGAAGGAACCATGGTGGGGGCACCCGAAACTATGAATAGGCTTAAAATGCAGGTGTCAACCATGTGGACCCACAAACACCACAGAGCATCCAGTTTCAGCGAGGGATAGTCCATCCCTACAAACACACACATGCCACTTTGCACACAGTGTGAGGGGCTCCCAGATATCCCAAGTAGTATCCTTGGACTCATGTTACTGCAAGTCCTTCCTCAGGACCACTCTCAGTAATAAACCCTCAGATGCCCAGGGTAGTTCCATCCAACCTTCACAACATCAGAACTCACCTCACTAAACCACTGTGGTCAGTAATTCAACAGGTATTAGGCACATCCTGTGTGCCCAGCAGGGCTATAAGCATTAGGAGCACATCAGTGAAAAAAAAAAAAAAAAAAAAAAAAAAAGGAGCACATCAGTGAACAGAAACCAGCCCTCAAAGAAGTCATGGTGTGGAGGGGAGGGAGACCAAGTCATGTACACATACAACAACAGGATAGGGGGATCCACACTGCAGGCTGCATCAGAACAGGGTTCCCGGTCCATGTGCCTGGGTCTCTGATCCAGAACCATCAGGAGGGAATCCTGGAGGAAGGGACATTGGAGCTACAACCTGAAGAGAAGGAGATAAGCTGGGGTGCGCGAGCCGCCTATCACAGAGGCTCTGCATCTCCCGATGCCACTCTGGGCCAAGTATGGGCTAAGACAAGAGAAAGGTAAGCCTGTTCATTAAGAATTTGGACACCAGATGGATTAGAGAATAATTCCAACTATCATTGCACTAACAGAAAGCCTCCCACCTTTTCCTCCAGCATCCCCAGTCTGGACCCAAAGTGTCCTGAAACCTGGACACAGGTACCAGGTTCAGAGAGGGTGGAGGAGCACCAGCACTCCAGGCTCAAAGGGTGGGGAAGCACCAGCACTCGAGGCTCAGAGGGTGGGGGAGCATCAGCACTCCAGGCTCAAAGGGTGGGGGAGAACCAGCACTCCAGGTTCAGAGGGTGAGGGAGCATCAGCACTCCAGGCTCAGAGGGTGGAGGAGCATCAGGACTCCAGGCTCAGAGGGTAGGGGAGCACCAGGGCTCCAGGAGAAGAGGAAGAGAGTGGGAGAATCCTGTTGTTCTTCTGTTCTCTTCTGAGTTCTCAGACAGCCCCATGGCTTAGGAAAGACAGCAGCCACCACAGTAACCTATGAGACCCTAGAACTTCACAGGGTGCAGAACCTTCCTCACTGATCAGAAAAGCTATAGTTCCAAGAGATGGGATGCATCCCAAGCACTTTTTATCTCTTCGTCCTCCTGCCTCCTGGCCTGAACCCAGGCACTGTTATGAACAGTGTATTGCACAGCAGGGTAACTAAAGTCCCAGCTCTCTGAATGGAGCACCCATAGGGAGCCCTGAGCACTGAAAGATACTAGGTCACACAGTGAGGGGAGGTTGGGAAAGGGACATTGGGTTCACCTGAAACATGCTCATGAGCTCCTGGGCCTATCTCTAAGCTGCATGCAGGTATATGTATCTGACATGCCTAAGACTCTGAGAACTGAACACAGTATGATCATTCCCCTGGTCCCAGACTGGCCACTGGGTGGTGCACACTGAGGGCAGCTTTGACTAGCAAGGCAGAGGCTTTGGAAACTGACCTTCTATGAGAACCGTAGCTCACGGAGGCTGGTGGGAACTTGCTGCCTAAACCCAACCAGGTCGACCGCCTGATAAACAAAACTGGCAAAATCTTTTGTGCCATTCAAACAGGACCTAACACTCCACAATGTAATATTCAGAATGTCATCATGGATACAGATGAAATTACTCAGCACAAGGAAACAGGAATATCTCAACTTCTAGCAGCAAAGGCAAGGGTCAGGCCCCCACACCAAGATGACACAGATGTTAGAATGATCAGAAAGAGACTTTGGAGCAACTACTGTAAAAAAGGATCCACAAAGTAAGGGTTAAACACTCTTCATGTGAATGGAAAGATAGGAAGTCTCAAAAAAGAAAGATTTAAAGAGCCCAACTGACATTTTACAACTCAAAAGTACAATAACCAAAGTGTTAAAACTCACTGGATGGGTTCAATAATAGAACTGAGATAACAGAGGAATGAGTCATTAAACATGAAGACAGATGATTAGAAATCATCCAATCTGAACAACAAAAAGAAAAGGAAATAGGGATCCCTGGGTGGCGCAGCGGTTTGGCGCCTGCCTTTGGCCCAGGGCGCGATCCTGGAAACCCCGGATCGAATCCCACATCAGGCTCCCGGTGCATGGAGCCTGCTTCTGCCTCTGCCTGTGTCTCTGCCTCTCTCTCTCTCTCTATGTGACTATCATAAATAAATAAAATTAAAAAAAAAATTAAAAAAAAAAAAAGAAAAGGAAATAAAAATTTTAATACAGATAAAACCCCAAATGAGCAAGAACTCAGGACCTGTGCCAGAAAGTCTCACGTGCATGTCCTAGGAATCCCAGGAGGAGAGAAAGAACACAGAGCAGAAAAATATCTGAGGAACAGCTGCTGAAAGCTCACATTTGTCAAAAAGCAAAACTTACAGATTGAAGATCAGTAAATCCTAAAAAGGATAAATTCAAAGAAACCCACAGCTAGATATAATATAATTGAATGCTCAACACCAAAGGCAAAGTACAGATCTTGAAAGCAGCCAGGGAGTAACAACATGCTACTTCTAGGAAAACAATGAAGCAAAGCCTGACAGAACTGAAAGGAGAAACAAACAAATCCACAATGATAGTGGAAAAAGTCAACAGTCCTC
This sequence comes from Canis lupus dingo, assembly GCF_003254725.2. Lineage (NCBI taxonomy): Eukaryota > Metazoa > Chordata > Mammalia > Carnivora > Canidae > Canis > Canis lupus. The sequence continues at coordinate 65,978,210 of NC_064247.1, read as the reverse complement.
TCTCTGTGCAAGGGAACCCACGAACCAGAAATCAACAAGGATATAAAACACAACACCAGCATCCAGCAGCGGGGCCTAATTTATAAAACACCAACAGCAAAATGAACTTTCTTTTCCAGTGCATGCAGATCAGAACCCAAAGGTAGACAGCCATTTCCTGGCTCATAAAACAAACCTTAATAAACACGAAAGAACTGAAATCACACACAGTACATTCTCTGATAATAATAAAATTAAACTGGAAATCAATTACAGAACATTAACAGGAATACATCCCCAAAACATGGAAACTAACACATTTCTAAATAATCCATGGGTCAAAGAGGAACTCTCAAGAGAAATCAATAAACAGTTTTAATTGGATGAGAATGACAGTATGATGTGATGGTGCTTTGTGGAATTGTGCTAATGCAATGCTGGGAGAGGCATGTGTATCCTCCAATGCCTGTGTTAGTGAAGAGAGGGCTTAAACCAAGGATGTAAGTTTCCATTGTTAGAAACTAGAAAAATAAGAACAAAATGCATCAAAAAAAGCAGAAAATAAATAAAGAACAGAAATCCATGAAATTGAAGAGAAAAAATAATAGAGAATATCAATAAAATGAAAAGATGGCTCTTTAAAATAATAAAATTTACGAAACCCTAGCGAGAGTGACAAGAAAACACAGAGAGGGGACGTAAATTACTAACATCAGGGACACCAGAAAGTACATCACTGCAGACACTCAGACATCAAAGGTATAATAAAGGAATACTATTAAAAACTCTATGCCCATAAATTAAGAAATTTAGATGATAAGGAAAAATTTCACAAAAACTAGAAACTACCAGAACTCACCCAAGAGGAAATAAATAACATGGATGTTTTTAAGACTATTTTAAAATTTTAATTCATGGCTTAAGACCTTTCAAAAAAGAAGTTTCCAGGTGCAGGTAGTCTCCCTGATAAGTCTACCTAACATTAGCACCATTCTACACAATTTCTTCCAGAAAACAGAGGAGGAGAAAACACTTACCAATTAATTGTATGAGACCAGTATTACCCTGATATCAAACCGAAGACAGAGGAAGTAAATCAAGAAAAAAACTACAGACCAATATCCTTCATCAGAGACACAAAAATCCTTAACAAACTACTAGAAAATTGAAGCTTTCAATATACAGAAGAACCAATATACTAGAACCTAGTGGAGTTTACCCCAGGAATGCAAGGCTGGTTCACTGGTCAAAAATCAACATAACCTACTTCATTAATAGCCTGATGAAGAAAAATCCCATGATCACATGAATCAACACAGGCATATCTTTTGATGAAATTCAATATCCATTCCCAATTTTTTTAAAAAAACTCTGCAAACCAGAAATACGAGAGAACTTCTTCAATCTGATAAAGGGGATCTAAAGACTGGACACTCTTCCTACAATAGAAAATAATCCAAAAATGTCTATCTACTCTCAACACTTGTATTAAGTATCATCCTAATCATCAGCCAGTGTGACCAAACAAGACAGAGCAATATAAGGCATACACATTGTAAAGAAAGAATGAAAATGGTCCCCATTTCCATTATGGCTAACATAGAAGGTGTGACCACACCAAGTGTTGTGAGGATGCGGAGAAACTGGAATCCCCACTACACTGCTGGTGGAGACACAGAACAAGGCAAGTTCTTCAAGGAACAGTTTGGTGCTTTCTTAAAAAATAAACATTAATCTACCATATGATACACTGTACGAGTCCTGGGTATTCCCTGAGAGAAAGGAAAACGTACATCTGCACAGGGCATATACACAAATGGCAACAGTAGCTTTCCCTGTCACAGCCCCCAGCTGAAGACAACCCAAATATTCATGAGCAGAGGAACAACATGTTGGAATCCGCACGCTGGAGCACTACTCAGTGACCTGGACATGCACCAATCTTGAATAATCCCGCTGAGTGATGTAAGCCAGTCAAAGAAAATGAGCACATTAATATAGAAGGAGGAACTAAACGCACAGTGATACGTGAGGGAAGGCAGGTCAGTAGTTGCCTAAAAATGAGGTAGAGGGAGAGTAAGGGATAACAAAGGATACTAGGAAGCCAGGGCTGGGGAGCCGATGTCATGAACTTTATTTTGACTGTGGTGATGGTTTCACAGATGGATGTGTCATGTCAAAACATCAGATTGTAGGATATAAATGTATGCGACTCATTATATATCAATTATGCTCAAGTTGAATTTTAAGTCTTTAAATTATAGTTAGTTAACATATAGTGTGGTATTAATTTCAGGTGTAGGTAGTGATTCAGCAACTTCTGAACATCACCCAGCGCTCCTCACAACACATGCTCTCCTCCATCCCCAATACCTGTTCCCCCTTCCCCCATACCTCCTATCCTCTGGTGACCTGCACTGTGTTTGCTGTAGTTAAGAGTCTGTTTCTTGGTTTCTCTCTCTCTCTCTCTCTCATTTGTTTTGTTTCTTAAATTCCAGTATGAGTGAAATTATATAGTATTTGTTGTTCTCTGCCTGACTTAGTTCACTTAGCATCAAACTCTAGCTCCATCCATGTTATTCCAAATAGACATATTTTTTAAACTCAATAAGAATGAAAATAAATAACCTTATTCAAAATGAATAAAAAGACTTTATTTTTTTAAAGACTTTAACAATACTTCACAAAAGAGGGTACATGATGATGGATAAACACGTGATAAGATATCTAGCATCATTACCCATTAGGAATATGCAAATCAAGACTGAGATGAGGTACCACTACATACTCACCAAAACAGTTAAAATTTAAAATACAGACAATGTCAAGTGCTGGTGAGGATGTGAAGAAGCAGGAGCTCTTGCCCACTGCTGGTGGGACTATGAAGTGGTACAGCCATGCCAGAAAACACTTGGGCAGTTTCTTAACAAATGAAACATTCCCCTACCATAGATGACGCAGCAATCTCACTGCTCGTATTTTACCCAAGAGTAATAAAGACATATATTCATGCAGAAACACACAAATGTTCACAGGCACTTTATTCATAATCCACACAAACTGGAAATAACCCAAGTATTCTCGACTTGCTGAATGGACAAACTGTGGTGCATTGAAACAATGGAGTACTACTCACAAAGGAAAAAGCATACACTGACATACACAACAACTTGATTAGATCTCAAAGGCAGGATGTTGAGTGAAAGAAGTCATGCTCTAACGGTTACTTGCTCTATGATTCCACTGGTACGAGAATCTGCAGGAGACAAAGTGATTGTGAGGAGGAGCTGATCAGGAGTTTGCAGGGGCTAGCGACGAGGAAAGGCATGACTGTGTAGGGATAGCATGAAGGAGGGTTCTGAAGCAACACGGCGCTTCCCTATCCAGAGGGCAATGATGCTGAAAAAGCTACATGTGTGTAACATTCACAGAAGATGAAAAAAAGAAAATCCATGAGAATCAGCTCTAATCATGCTCTCAATACAGCCAAGCCAAGCCTGGGGCTCCATGCTTGAGCTTAAAATATGTTTGGACACTCAGCTTAGCACTCAAAATGTATGTTAATTTCTTATTAACTTATTAAAATTTATTGTTTATTTAAATTATTAATATTTTAGATAATAATGTAGGGAAAAGTGATCAGTGTCAGACCTCTGTAGCCCTCCACCTTAGACTCTATGCTGATGAAGAAAAATGTCCCGAGACCATGTGACTCCAACTCAGAGCAGTATGACTTTGCCTCCTCATCGATCCAGGGAAGGAGGAACCATCCTCCCTGTGCAAAATAGAGAAAATTCATATTTGCTGGAAATTGCATAACCGTAATTCTCCTGTTCAGTCAATTTAGTCCTGAACCTCGAATGAGGTAATAATTACAGAGCCTGAGGAATCTTAACAGCATGGAGGAGAAACCCAAGCAAAGCCAATAAGGGAGAAGTTCTATCAGAGACGGGAAATCTGAGCCTGACCAGAGGGCTGGTGGTTGCCCTCCCCCCGGAGGCTGTGAGTTCTCAGCCAGGGCACTGTCAAACCCCTGGAGGCAGGCTCTGAGCCACCAAGTCCGCAGCAGACATGTGCTGCAGAGGCCGATGTTGTGGGTAAAATCTCCAACGAACTGTCTCTCATCAAGCACCCCCACGATTGTGGGTGGGACGGTTCTCAACTGTGCAGAGTTGCCTCCCACAGCAGGACATTTTGCATTCCTGGCCCCAATCCCTAAACGCATTAGCTCCTCCCAGGCACTATGACAGCCAAAAACACCCATCCCTGTGGAAGTCCAAACAACCCTCAGGGTGGTGCCACCCCCAATTAACCACTGCTCAAGTGGTCAGAAAAGACAGTGACATCCAGTTGGAAGCAACTGCTCCCCTCATTGATAGGGCAGCGTCCCCAAATCCTTGGGCACAATGCCATTTTCTGCAATGAGCTGAAAACCACTCATGTACAAATACCCTCAGCAGTTGTGTCCCATCTGTGAGAAAGGATGCTCGTTCTGACCAAGAAGCCCCTTCCCTTTCTTGGTGCCCTGTGTGGAGTGGTCTGTAACCATCAGTGGGGTTGCATGTGGGCCTTAACACCTGCAATCCAGACCACCGGCAAAAATGCCCTAGATTCAGAAACACAAAACCTGAGTCCAAGCATAGACCTCACCATCGTACTCTCTGGGCCTGTTTCCTGATGTGTGAAGGGGGTAACAGGTCACGCTCTTTCCCATATCACAATGTTTTGCACATTCTATTCCCTCTTCTGGGAATGCTCCTTCCAGCCTGCCCTATGGCTGGTTCCTTCCCATCCCAGAAGTTTTCTTCCAAGTGCTGTCTCCTCAGACACACCTTTCCCAACCAAAGCAAGCCCCCACCCCTGTCACTTGGTATCACAGTGTACTGTCAGCTCCCACCAGGCATCCATCACTCCCAACCCAGCTCTGTCTCCTTCCTGACTGTCCTGTTCCAGACAAGAGGTGAGCCTCATCAGGGTGGCACCCTGGCGTCAACTGTGCTCCATGCACCAGTGCCCACTATCCAGTGCCTTCTCACTGCATTCTGGCTGGAGAAAGGCCTCATCTCTAACTTCTGGGCTGCTTCAAGGGTCGGGGGAGAGCCAGTGGGAGCAAACCCTGCATCCCTAAGCTGGTCTCACTAGGTAGACCCTGAAGAGACCCATCCAACCCTCCCTTGGAAACCAAGAGCAGGAGTTTTGTGTAAAAATCCCCAGACCATAAGATTCAGAATGCTGCATTCTGCAAGATTGGCAGAGTACAGTCTTGCTAGGAAATAAAAAGGGACAACGTTGCCACAAAATTCAGAACCAGTAAGAGCCCCAGTTCATCAGTCAGATCACATGCACCCCTCCCTCCAGGTCCATTATGTTCACCAAACACTTGAGAATCAGCTCTCATCATTCTTTCAATACAGGCACTAAGCCTGGGGTTCCATGTTTGAGCTTAAAATATATTTGGACACTCAGCTTAGCACTCAAAATCAGACTGAGCCTCTCCATGGTGTCTCAACATCCACCCTCCCAAGAGTGATCTACCAGCCGGCATGCGAGCTGTGAGAACAGAGTTCCTGCTCTGTATCATCTAGACTCCTGGTGCTACACTCTCAGTGCCTTAATGGGCCCCATAAGTAAAGTGGAGAGAGTTCTCACTGCGGAAATAACTAAGGGGAGACCAATGCTTACAACAGCACCTTGCACACAGTAGGCACTCAGTAAATGTTACTTATGACTAGATTTCTCACTGGGGGGCTTTAAGCAAGCCACTTCACCATTTGAGCCTCATTTCCTAGTCTGCAAAATGAACACAAAAATCCCTTCCTGCCTGCAAGGTTGTTGAGACAGTCCAATTAGGTCATGTCCGAGGATGTGGTGGTTCTCCTGGGATGTCCAGCTTTCCCTTTGCAGGGGAATTAGAGAGAGGCTAATAATATTTTTTAAACATTTCTTCTTTAAGAAAAGCTATTAAGATGGAACCTCTCTCAAACTTTAATCAGAGCTATGAACCAAGTTCTAAAGGAAATATGGAGAAAATGTACGATTATAGTCATCACCATGGGAGTATTGGACCAGCAAGATGAAGTGGTGGCTAAGGATGCAGGCTCCAGGCCAGCTGGAGTCGGAGAGATGGAGTTACGGATTTAGGGAGTCTAGCTGCATAGCACCAGAGCTACCTCACATGCCATCCCTGTGCAAATCTGTAAAAGACACCTAATTCCCCAAGACACTTTGCTACCACTTTATATAATCTATAAATATTATTATATTTATATAATATGCAAATCTCCACTTACTATTATGTGAATGGTGCCTAGGATTGTGCAGTACACAACCTGCACAACTGTATTCAGCAACCCAAGGAGTTCACACACTAAGTAAGGCTTAAGGAAATCAATAGAGTATAGATATATGGATTTAAAATGGTTACAAAATAGAGTATGCAAAATGACCTCAGAAGATACGGAGAAATCGGAACCCTTATGCGTTGCTCATGGGAATGTAATATGACTCAGTAACTATGGAAAAGTTTGGCAGTCCCTCAAAAAGTTAAACAGAGAAGTACCAAATAACCCAGTAATTCACTTCTAGTAATATAACAACAACAACAAAACAAAACAAAACAAAATGCAACAAAAAGTTGTACATGATCGCTTCTTAGCATTTTGGATAAGTGAAAAGCTGTGCACGAATGTTCACAGGTGCATTGTTCACAGTAGCTAAAAGGTGGCAGCAGGCCAACTGTCCATTAGCATAAAAATGGATGCGTAATATGTGGTTTAGCTATACAATGGAACATTAATCAGTCATAAAAAGCAATGGAGTACTAAGCCATGCTAAAATGCAGACGAGGGCAGCCTGGGTGGCTCAGAGGTTTAGTGCCACCTTCAGCCCAGGGCGTGATCCTGGAGACCCGGGATTGAGTCCCATGTCAGGCTCCCTGCATGGAGCCTGCTTCTCCCTCTGCCTGTCTCTCTCTCTCTCTCTCTCTCTCTGTGTGTGTGTGTGTGTGTGTGTGTCTCAATAATAAATAAAATCTTTAAAAATAATAATAATAAAAATAAATACATAAAATGCAGATGAGCCTAAAGGATATTATGGTAAATGACAGGAGCTAGTCACAAGTAACCACATGATTCCATTTCTATAAAATGTCCAGAATCAGTGAATCCAAAGAGACAGAAAGCAGACTGGTGATTGCCAGAGCCTGGGGGAGGAGGCTAGAGTGACTACTTAGAGGTTATTAGATCTCCTCTTGGAGTGACAAAAATGTTTGGGGACTAAACAGAGGTGACAGTAGGATAACACTGTGAACATACTAAATCCCACAGAATTGAACAATTCAAAGTGGTTAATTTTGGGTTATCAGAATGCTGTCACTTCAATTTTTTAAATACTCAGCAGTTATATTTAGGAAAAACATACAATGACAAAGAACACATGGACCAGGTACTCACCCCTTATGCTGGGAGGACACATAAGCTCTGGCAGGAACTTAGATGCTCCCTGGGGGTAAGGGAAGGATGAGGGCTGCAGAGGAAACTGACTCGCCAAGCCCAGAGTCTTAATTCAGATGTGACTCAGTTCCTTGGAATTGGCAGATTGGATATTCCTGCACTCAGTGGAAATGGAATCTCAAGAAATAAGTTTGATTAGACAGAAGAAATAAGGAAAGGCACAGTTGTGCACACCTCACTTCATAATTGTGAAAGTCAATGTCTACACATGGACTAGGATCCTGTTGTATTCTCACTACAAGGATAAGGACACCAAGGCCCGGGGAGGCCAAACCATTTGTCCAGGGGACACAGCTAATACCTAATACATGAATCTGGGCAGCCTAACTTCAGAGTATCAACTCACTCCCACTACCTTCTCTAATGTGAAGAGATGTCACCAAGCTAAATACAATGCATGCTTATGGGAATATGCAAAGCTTAATTCATGGAGATGATGATGGTGGTGATGGTAGTGGTGATGATGATGATGATGACGGTGATGGTGATGATGATGGTGGTGATGATGGTGGTGATGGTGGTGATAATTGTGGTGATGGTGGTAATGACAGTGATGATGGTGGTGGTGATGGCGGTGATGGGAATGATGGGAGTGATGGTGGTGATGACGATGGTAATGATGAGGTTTTTTATAATGATGGAGATGGTGACAGTCTCAGACAGTTTGGGCTGCTATAACAAAATACTTAAACAACAGACATTTATTTCTCATGGTTCTGGAGGCAGGGAAATCTGAGATCAGGGTGCAGCAGGTCAGGTTGTTGCTAAGGACCCTCTTCCTGGCCTGCAGATACCTGCCTTCTTGTGTGTCCTCACCTGGTAGAGAAAGAGAGAGTTCTTGTCTCTTCATCTTCTTTTAAGGACACTGATCCCATTATGGAGGCCTCACACTCATGACCTCATCCAACCCTAATTTCTTCCCACCTCCTAATAGCATACACTGCAGATTTGGGCTTCAACATATGAATTTAGAGGTAAAAACACAAACATTAGGCTCATAAAAGTTATGATGATGGCAATCATGACACTGATGACAATGACAGAGATGGGAGCAGGGTATACATCACAGGAGAGTTTTAATGATTTATTCCAGAAAAAAAAAATTTAAGATTTTATTTATTTATTCATGAGAGACACACACAGAGAGAGAGAGAGAGAGAGGCAGAGACACAGGCAGAGGAAGAAGCAGGCTCCATGCAGGGAGTCCGATGTGGGACTCGATCCCGGGACTCCAGGATCACGCCCTGGGCTGAAGGCAAGAGCTAAACCACTGAGCCACCCAGGGATCCCCAGAAAAATGTTTAAAACCCTTTGCATAATTTCTGGCATATGATAAAGCCCTCCATGAATGCCAGCTATTGTGAATTTGTTGCTATTATTATAAAGTTCTAGATTTAAATCTGACTTTCTAAGCAATTTTAAGCAGATTTGTAAGCGTCCCTCAGTCTGCAACCTGTATTAATTAAGAGTTCAGGTTATAGATTACAAAGGCCTACTTCAAGCTGGTGCACACCCTACCAAGGAATTAACTGTTTGTCCTGGCTACATGAGACTCTGTGTTGCTGTTAATATGGACCAAAGACTTAGACAGTATCTCCAGGTCCTGGACTCTCTTCTTCCTTCTGCTTCTTATCTTTGCACCAGTTTAATTTTGGGTAGGATCTTGCATGAGGGTATTCAAATTCTCACATTCAAATCCTCACAGGACAAAGAGGCATCTCTTTTACTGTGTTCCAGCCAAAGACCCTATCAAGGGCTCTCACTGGATTTGTCTGGATCACAGGACACCTCCAATCAATCACTGTGGTCAGAAAGGATGGACCTGTGTCTCGTGCTCACCAGAACCAGATGGACCAGGAGGGAGAAGGAAGGAACAAAGGAGACATGGATGCAGAGTGGGTAAAATCAGCAGATGAGCCCTTTATGCCTAAGAATTTGGGAGGTCCAGGTGTGGAGCAGCCTCCTCAGTTGGGGAAAAGATCTATTCATTTGTATATACTGAGGGCTGGCAATACAGCATGCAAGTTTACTGTGCTGACTGCTTCCTACAGGAGACCCAGGCAGAGCTACAGAAACTGCATCCCTCACCCAGCCCCCAGGAGAGAGGCTGGGGTCCTCTGAAGCCTTGGATGAGAGAAGACACCCCTGCCTTGGCTCTCCCATCACAAGAAAGGGTTAACAGTGACCGGGAGGACCACCAGTCCGGCAGCCCAAGGGGAGGGAGCCCACCCACAGGCTTCCTGCAGGGGAGGGAGAAACTGGGTGGCCTACAGGCAAGGTATGCTGGGTGGGTCTGCTTCCTAAGAAGGGCCCAGAGCCAGCAAGCCGTCGGGTCAGAGTTTGGCCCCCAAGAGCCACTGGGTTGAGTTCATTCCTCTCAACTGATATCATGAGGCATCTTCTGGAGGAGGAAGGAAATTATTTCCCAGATCACAAGTAAAGATGATCTAGGGGGTGTTTCAGGGATCAGGCAGTGGTGTTGGAGAGAGAGTGTATGTGAGAGCGAGTTGTGAGAGTGTGTGGTGTGTGTGTCAGGGTGTGCATATGGATGTGTAAGAGTGCCTGTGGTGAGTAAATGTGGGGGGGTAATCGTGTGCATGAGTGTTTGAGAGTGTGTGAGGGTGTACATGCACTGACGTGTGAGTGTGTAAGCTTATGCTGGTGTGTGGTGTGTGTGGAGTGAACAGCAGGACAAAGGCTGCAGACACTTCCCCTGCTCTCAGCAGCTCACCCTCTTAAACCAGCCAGGACCACAGCAAGGCCACAGTGAGTGCGCCTTACCTGTGCAAGCACTGACTACAGCCTGGGGGGTCGGGGAGTCAGGGAATGGCCCCTGCTCTCTTTGGAGAAGGGGACTGGGGCTCTGAAAAGCTAAGCAACACAGTCAAAGGTGCACGTCTGTGACTCAAACTCAAATGTGCCCAATTCCAAAACCACAGCCTCCCCACAAGGGCCTGTGGCCTCTCTACCCCTGACAAATGGCCATTCTATGTCTCCCTCTCCAGGAATAGGAAGCTCCCCGAATCTGAGGAAAACAATCATCCAGGCCAAACTGGGGGCCCTTGGGCTGGATGTACCCCTCATGTTGGCCATTGTCTTGTTTTGCAAAACTTTGGATTTCATTATCTTTAGGCAGTTCATCATAGTCTCACAGGCCCTGTCTCTTTATACCCCAAATTCCACTCATTTTTATAAAGATTTTATTTATTTATTCTTGAGAGACACAGAGAGAGAGAGAGAGGCAGAGACACAGGCAGAAGGAGAAGTAGGCTCCATGCAAGGAGCCTGACATGGGACTTAATCCCAGGTCTCCAGAATTATGCCCTAGACTGAAGGCAGCACCAAACCACTGAGCCACCGGGGCTGCCCCCAAATTCCACTCATTGATGCCATCTGCCCAGCCACTCCAGGCTTGGGACCAACTGTTACTTCCAAGCGTGAGACAGCTCTTGTCAGAGTAAGTTGGGACTTCATCATCCTCCGCCACTCCACCCACCACCACAGAAGTAGCCTGATCCATCTTCCCATGACCATGGTGATAGTGAGACGGAGTGATGAAGAGGATGGTGATGGTGGGGGGGGGGGGGGCGATGAGGAGTTGGATGTCAAGGAACAGGCATCCAGGCCCTTTGTTAAAATGGTTAAGGCAGACTTCTCAGGACCATCACAATAGGTGTAGGGTACACGCAGTGAGGTTATTGGTGTGCAGAGACTGGTATCCACTTTGAATTCAGCAAGAAAAAGGGAGAATTTACAGCCAAGAAGCAGGTGGGTCAGTGGCTGGGAAAGTAATAGGAGGGAACATCAGGGGGGCAGGTCTGGCTAAACTGATAGGATGTTTACGGAAGGCAGGCCAGGAGGTCAGAGTCCACCCCCAGGGGATAATGGGGCTGAAGCATTTGGTCATCTATCGGGGGCAATCAGATGCCCAGGGTGGGGGATACTGGCTTAACTGACTTAGCAGGGTTCTTGCTAAAAGTGTGCTCTTGAGGACATGCCCAAGCATAGAGCCTCATTGGAAAAGAGGTCAGAATTTGGTCAAGGAGAGAGTGGCTCAGTGACAGGCTCCAAGTCCCACAGCTACAGAACTTTGGGACCTACCTTCTGCACACCCACCATCCTAGACCCTTCAGGTCTAATCCAAGACAAGGACAGCTTTGGGTTGTGCCTGGATTTCAGTTAGAAAGACATAGTTTCAATATTGAAAGCATGCACAGGCCCTTCTTCAGCACCTCTGCAGAATCCCTGGGGTCCTAGGGCGCCACTGGGACATGCTAGCCCAGAATGAAATTCTGTTCTGGACACCAGCGGCAGGGAGCATGTCCACTGGCTGTCTGCCCTTCGGGGACAGTCCCAGCCACACAAGGATGCCTGGCCCAAGCCAATAGGGCCTGGACACTGATGGGCTGTCTTCATTGCAAGCAGCCCACACACTGGCCTAGGCTTTGTGAGGCTGAATCCAAATTTGACTTCTTCTACCCAATCTTGCTCAAACTCTGTGCCAGGATCTAGTTGCAGAGACCCCATCCTGTGACAGAGGCAGTGGAGAACTTTGACCTTGCCTCCCCAATCATACAACCACAAGGCTGGGGTCATGGGCACATCTGCCAGACAGGGCAGATATAGAGCCCATATCTGAAGCCCTCAGTTCTCAGACCCAGAGCAGTGGGGCTGAGGATGGAGGCAGGAGGGAGGGGGCCTCTGATGCCCCAACACCCTCCTGGCTGAACACACTGTGGGAAATCAGAGTTCCCCATGGCTTTCCTCAACAGAAAAGAAAAGCCTTAAAGACCAGAAAAAGACATTAACACGGAGGTCTTTAGTCTGTGCCTGGCAGCCAGTCAGCTTGCCGCAAGTCTCGGCTCCATGTGCCCCTCAAGAGGAGCTCTCCAGACTTATTTCCATGGCTCGACAAAACAAATCAGACTCAAGCCTCGTATCTATAAAGTTTCACTGAGAATGATTGTTTTCTCGCACAGACAGCTCTTTCTGCAGGCGTGGGGGTGGGGAGACCAGTCCTCTGTTGCGGGACTTGACTTCTGAGTCCAGGTTGCTGCTGTATCAACAAATCCAACTTTGTTCTGCAGTGACAAGACCCTCACCCTTCCTACTTTATTAACCTGCTCACTGGAGACTTGGCACAAAAGGCCTTTAGACTCCACACTCTCTGATGAAGGAGAAAAACATCCTAAATCCCTGGTGGCTTTCAGGCCCTGTGTCCTCTGCAGAGGTTGAATGGCAGACATTGTCAGCCTCAAACTGGAGTTTCAGACAGAAACAGCTCCAAGATCCTGGAACAGGCAGACAGGGTAGAAAGGCAGGCACAGCCTTGTAACAGGTAAGTCACCAGAGTGGTGAGACGTGGTCCTGTGGGTGCTGGATCATGTTTCCCATCTTCCAAGGGAAGAACCATCTGCATCATCATTCCACGCATAGTCCAGAGACCCCATAGCTTTTCCCTGGGCGTCTCCTCAGGCAAGCGTGGTGGCTGTTCCATAAAGCACTTGAGTGCACAGAAACTGAAACTATCAAGAGTCCCACCCAGAAGGTGGGTGTGCTTGTACATACACACACACACACACACACACACACATCCAATTCACACTTAAACTTCCCCTTGGTGTCAGCCAAAGAGGGTGGGTGGAGAGGTGACATTCAAGGTTGGAGGGTGATTGACCCGAGAATGCAAGGAGCAAACATCCTAAAGCAGCACAGAGAGCCCCTGGAAACTGATTGGAACCATTTGTGTGGTCAACAAGGAGGGCCGCAGAGAGCGGGAAGGCCAGGACAATATCTGCTCTGTTCTGAGGCATGGAACAGATGCCAGTGTTCCTTCTGACTTTACAGCTTTTTCTTGGCCTGTGCGGGTGAGAGAGGCTGATTGAGCCGGGCCCGCACTGGCTGTGGAGCAGGCTGCCAGAATGCGGCACAGAACATGGGCTGGAACCCTCCATCGGGGCCGCCTCCAAGGCCCAGAGGCTCCTGGGGTTCCTCCTCATGCTCCCACCCCTATGCCAGGAGGCAGGCCCAGGCTAGGAGCAGAGCAATACCCATACCCCTCAGCCTTCCTCCAATTAGCGAACCCCCTTAGAAAAGGACAGAAAGACACTCAGCCCCCCAAACCCGTTTCTTCCTGCACTGATGTCTTAGGTAAAATCCGAGTAAGCCCCGGGCATTGAGTTTCACTGGGCAAGTCACTGTGTGGTCTGCTCTGAGAGCCAAGACTTTCCAACCATACATTTCAACGGCGGTTACTCAAGTTTGGGTAAGAAAACACTTACCCAATTTCCGAGCAGACGGTGAACCGCGGGGCCTGTAACAGATACGGAGGAATCGAGTGCGCGTTTCCCGGCAGCGCTCGGCTCCCGGGCCCAGGGCACACGTCTGCGGGGCTGATACAGGATGCAGCGGGCCTGCCAATTAGCCTCTGGCCCCTTCCCTGGGAGACAGGGCAAGGTTCCTCGCGTGCGATTCGGAGAGCTTCACACGGTGCCCACTCCCCTGCTGCAGGGGTCAGGGCCCACGGGAGGAAGCTAGAATGTGGACTGGAAAAGGAAAATACTCTGTTAATGAGGAGCCAGAAAAGACTGGAAATGCCAGAGCTGGAAGGGGCTTAGAGAAGGATAGACTCGGGTCTCAGGGCCTCGGTGGCCTTGCCCATAAAATGAGGAGTGGGGGTGGAGGGAGGGTGACTGAGGCCCACCTTTCAAGGCCACCCAAGGTATTCGTGGCTCAGCTATGCCCAGACCCCTGACCCTGATCCAGGGCTCTCTCAGCCATGGCATGCTCCAGTCCAGAATGGAGCCCAGTGAGAGCACTCAGCAGGAGGCAGCATCCCTGCAAGTATTCCTTCTGCTACACCCAGGGGGTTCCCTGTCCAGAGGATCATCTAACCATCCTTTCACATAAACCCTCTGAGATGGGTGTGATGCCCCAGAGCCACATCTGACTGAGTCTCCTCCATTCATTCCACAGTGTTTGGAGTTGTCCATGCTGGGGAGTGGGGGGGGCAGTGCACACTATTTACTGAATGCCCCCCTCCCAGCCAGTGACGTGCTGCTTCTGCACTGGGCTCCAGGGACACAAGGAGGACCAAGGCATATCCCCATCCTAGCCAAGTTCCAATCCAGATGGAGAGGCAGATGCTGAACAAATCATTGGAATGTAATGTGATCCTCACTTTCCCATGGACCAGCAGTTCTCTGAGGATAGAACAACATGCTATCTCCTTCAGATGACTGATAGCAATGCACATTGTTGTTTAGACAGGGGCTGGTTGTTGATTAGCTGATTGGTTGGTTGGCTGATTCACTGATTAGTAATTGGTGGTTACTGGTTGAGTGGATAACCATTCACTAACTAGTTGGTTAGTTGTTTGGTTGGATGATTAGTTGATTACCTATTACCTATTGGCTGCTTGATATTGGTTGGGTGAGTAGTCATTAATAGTGGTTGGATGGTTGATTAGATGGATGTGTGGATGGTTACTTGATTAACTAATTATTAGTTGTTTGTTATAGGTTGGGTAGAAAGTTGTTCATCAGTTGGTTGGTTAGTTGATTGGTAGGCTGGATGAAACAAAAAACCAGCTCTAAACCACCCTTTAGCATGTCTAAAGGAAACATGGACTTTGGGTTCGGAGAACATGGATCTCACTCCCAAGTCTGCCACTTCCAAACTTTGTGACCCGCAAAAAGTCTCTTCTCATTGACATTTCCAAAACATAATAGTATCTACTTTTGTACCTAACATATGTAAAGTAACTAGCACTGGGCACCCAGCAAATGGAAGCTGTTATCATTATAATTATTTACTGTGGAACTAAAGGATCAGATTATGTAACTTGTAAGGCATCTTTCCCAGTCTCCAACATGATGACACCCTGAGATTTTGCATACTATCACACAGGCCCAGCCCATGTAATGAATGATGAACCTGTGTGAAGAGCCCAAAAAGAAATAGAGTTTATCATAGCCATTGCATAATAAAAGCCAACCTATAACTTACTAAGTACACAGAACCCTTGAAGGAGTTTCAAATCCCACCAGCATCCGAGGCTCCCCTCCACTGGCCATTTGGGATTAAAATGTGCTAGCCAGCACAAACACAAGCCCCTGAATAGAGAGAAGGCTCCCCAAAGTTCACCTACACTTAACTTAAAAGCATCCAAAACAGCTCACAAGTTTGCAATGCATATTCACATCTATTATATCATGTGATCCTCAGTATACTCCTGAAAGGTAGTCAAAGCTCAATTAGTTTCCTCAGTCTACAGATGAGAAAACTGAGGTTCAGTGAGTTGGAGTTACCCAAAGAAGTCACACAGCAGAGCCCAGAAGTCCTATGCCTTTTCTACACGAGGGCACATGGGTAAGGTCTTAGGGCACAAATGGGTACACAATAGCAGGAATCCTTGTTCCCAAAACATCTCTGATGCTGAGTTCCCACAGTTTGGAATCCAAGCCAGGTGCTTTCGTCAATATGTTTTCCAAGGACAACCCACTACTCAAACACATAAATGTTCTAAAACCAGCATTTAAAAATTTTTCCCATGAAAATCACAAAGAGTTGGAAATAAAAAATAAACACTGAATATTAACACTAAATCAAATATCATACAATCCAGTAAAATACCAGGGTAACCAGATGCCTCAAGTGGAATTGGCTCAGGTCACATCACACGTGTGACAGGGAATCCCTGTCCCACCCTCTCTCTCTCCAGGACTCCAAGAAATGGGTGTGGCTTCCCTCTCTTTCGTATCTGGCTCCAAACTCTCGTTTGCACTGAAGTCTTTCATTTATGACTCATCTAGTCAGCCCACATGAGACCAGCCCTGTTCTGCTAGCCTAGTAGATTAGACTCAGTGAAGAAGAAAACTAGGGGACGCCTGAGTGGCTCAGTGGTTGAGCATCTGACTTTGGCTCAGGGCGTGATCCTGGGAACCAGGATCAAGTCTCACATAGGGCTCCTTGCAGGGAGCCTGCCTCTTCCTCTGCCTATGTTTCTGCCTCTCTCTGTGTCTCTCATGAATAAATTTTAAAAATATTTTAAAAAAAGAAGAAAACTAGTAAATTAGAAGAAAAGTCTGAAAGATCACATAGAATGCTAAGAACTGGAAACCAAGAAGGGGAGCTCAGAGACCTAGAAGACAGAAAGAGTAGCTTCATCAAATATTTAATCATGTTCTTAAAGACGAAAACAGAAAGAGAGAGAAGTAATTTTACATAAAATAACACCTAAAGTTTTTCCAAAATCAAAAAAGGACACATATTCAGACTGAAAAAGCATACCAACTTGCAAGCAGCTTAGAATGAATAGATGAGTAGATGGATGGATGGATGGATGGGTGGATGGATGGATGGATGGATGGATGGAAAGATGGATGAAAGGAAGGATAGATGGATGAACTGATGAATATCCTAATGGTGGACTTGAATAATGACATATTTATGAAAACACTCTCTTAGCTTAAAATCAAATGACAAATTCCTAACTTACTTGCTGCCATGTACATCTCCCAGAGAGTTAAAGAGATCTAATGCCCTGAAAATCACTCTGACCAACAAAGAGGAACTAAAGGATTTCTTAGAGATGCAGCAATGTAAGAATTCCATTACATTACAGACTAACAAAGATGAAATCCCTGCAATGTCTCATAGGCAAAGTAAATTCCAGATGTGCTAAATAGTTAAATATGAAAACTCAAATATTAAAATGTTTAGAATAAAATATAGGAAAACAGCTTTATGAATTTTGAGGATTTCTTACCAACAGGTAAAGACACAGATCATAAAGGAAAAATTATAAATTTGGGGATGCTGGAGAAGGTTCAAGCCTGAATTCCAATGAACAACTCACCAATGGTGGGACTTCAGTGATAAGCGAACATCTAAGAGTTGCTTAGTTCCTTCAAATCATCCTAGAAAACAATCATCTATTCAAAGTATCCATACCAGCAAAGAATGCTTATTGTCATCACCATCATCACTATCACCATCACCATCATCATCATCACTATCACCATGATCATCATTATAATCATCATCACCATCATTAATTACCATCATCATCATCACTGTATCATTATCATCACCATCACTATCATCATCACCATTACCACCACCATCACCATCATCACTGTCCTCATCACCATCATCATCTATATCACCATCATCACTGTCACCACCATCACCACCATCATCATCATCACCATTACCACAATCATCACCATCAATATCACCATTATATCATCATTAGTATCAACAACTAATGTGTATTGAATGCTGATCATGCACATTTAATCTTACATTCTACCTGCATTCACTCATTTAATTCTTTTTTTATAATAAATTTATTTTTTATTGGTGTTCAATTTACCAACATACAGAATAACACCCGGTGCTCATCCCGTCAAGTGCCCCCCTCAGTGCCCGTCACCCATTCACCCTCACCCCCCGCCCTCCTCCCCTTCCACCACCCCTAGTTCGTTTCCCAGAGTTAGGAATCTTTATGTTCTGTCTCCCTTTCTGATATTTCCCACACATTTCTTCTCCCTTCCCTTATATTCCCTTTCACTATTATTTATATTCCCCAAATGAATGAGAACATATAATTTGTTCTTCTCCGATTGACTTACTTCACTCAGCATAATACCCTCCAGTTCCATCCACATTGAAGCAAATGGTGGGTATTTGTCGTTTCTAATGGCTGAGTAATATTCCATTGTATACATAAACCACATCTTCTTTATCCATTCATCTTTCGATGGACACCGAGGATCCTTCCACAGTTTGGCTATTGTGGACATTGCTGCTATAAACATCGGGGTGCAGGTGTCCCGGGGTTTCTCTTCAATAAATGGGGTGCTGGGAAAATTGGACATCCACATGCAGAAGAATGAAACTAGACCACTCTCTTTCACCATACACAAAGATAAACTCAAAATGGATGAAAGATCTAAATGTGAGACAAGATTCCATCAAAATCCTAGAGGAGAACACAGGCAACACCCTTTTTGAACTCGGCCACAGTAACTTCTTGCAAGATACATCCACGAAGGCAAAAGAAACAATAGCAAAAATGAAATATTGGGACTTCATCAAGATAAGAAGCTTTTGCACAGCAAAGGATACAGTCAACAAAACTCAAAGACAACCTACAGAATGGGAGAAGATATTTGCAAATGACATATCAGATAAAGGGCTAGTTTCCAAGATCTATAAAGAACTTATTAAACTCAACACCAAAGAAACAAACAATCCAATCATGAAATTGGGCAAAAGACATGAAGAGAAATCTCACAGAGGAAGACATAGACATGGCCAACATGCACATGAGAAAATGCTCCGCATCACTTGCCATCAGGGAAATATAAATCAAAACCACAATGAGATACCACCTCACACCAGTGAGAATGGGGAAATTTAACAAGGCAGGAAACCACAAATGTTGAAGAGGATGCAGAGAAAAGGGAACCCTCTTACACTGTTGGTGGGAATGTGAACTGGTGCAGCCACTCTGGAAAACTGTGTGGAGGTTCCTCAAAGAGTTAAAAATAGACCTGCCCTACGACCCAGCAATTGCACTGCTGGGGATTTACCCCAAAGATTCAGATGCACTCATTTAATTCTTATGGAGACCTTCAAAGGCATAGGGTAAGATCATTGTTCCCATTTTGCAGATGAGAAAGCTAAACTCAGAGAGGTTATGAGACCTGTTTATTGTCCCATGGCTGGGAAATAATGGCACTGATGCCAGGCTTGGCATCAAGCCTGCTGTCCTGCCTCTTTAGGTCCTGGCTCATGCCTGTCATGCTGTGGCCTCCACCATGTGTCTTCAATCTGACATCTGGAAGTCCACCTTCTAAATGCACCAGCCAATATATATTCATCTATAGATTTCACAGAGTTTGTTAAGACCTACCAGATCCCAGAGGTTCTGCAAGACCCCAAATATGCTGAATTCAATTCCACATGGCTCATTTAATCATAGACTGATGAGAAATAGCAGGGTAAACACTTTTTTTAAGTTTAGAAACACAAACAAACATACTGAATATTTTCCAAGGGTTCCATCATGAAAGCATCTATGTGGGGGCATTGAGCCTAATGGAAAGTGAAAGATCCATGCTGGAGAGGGTAGGAGTGAATAAACCCTCTCCCCATCCCCAGGTTTGCTGGAGAAAACTGTTTTTGCAGGTGGAGAAATGACTACATTTCAATCAGGATCAAATTCCGAAGGCTTTGCCAGTGCTCACAAGTGCCCACATGGTACAGAGTGCTGGCCTGGCCAACTTCCTACTCAATAACTTATTTCTACAGCTCTTTGGATATTAAAAAAAAAAAAAATACAAGATAAATTCAGCTGAAACCCAAATGAATGGATTCATTCCAATTTTAATGCCATTTGAGGGTGTTTTATAGCCTGTACTGTGTATCTTTTACACATCTATTTTTAAATACTGCAAACTTAATGATCACTATAGAATATATAAAACCCTTTATGAAATTCCATCTACAAAATTAAAACAAAATCTAGGTAGTAAAAATGTGCAGTCGACACTGTTAGGCCATGGTGGCAGGGCCCAGGTTGGACTGAATCAACCCTCTTTTGAATAAAGGGCACAAGCTAAACATCTTGGCCTTCTCCTGATGGCCACCTCAGCTGTAGACCCACCTTTTCCATGAAAATGCAGGAACTTACTAGTCATGAGCCACCAAAGAGTGATGGGCACTCTATGGAAACTAGGGTCAGTTCATGTTCTCAAAACCACCTTTCAGCCATTTTAATAAAATCAGCTAACACTGCAGGCCAGGTGCTGTTCTAGATGCTTTACATATACTAACTCATTTAAGACTCATGGGATGGCTACTGTCATTGTCACTATTGTACAGATATGAAAACTAAGGCACAGAGAGTTTAAGCAAGTTGCTCAAAAACATACAGTGAATAGGTGGCAGAGCTGGAATATGAACCCAGGCCAACTGGCAGTGATCCCTCCTCTTAATCACCATGCTTCCTGCCTCTTGTGGATGCCCGCCAACAAGGTCACACTTGATTGTAGATACTTTGCTACCAGATGTACAGAAAATATAATGATCCCAGCTTCCCCATTAGAATGTGGATTCCCTCCCAACCAATAATTGTGCTACTACCATTCCATATAGAACATTGGTGTGAATTAGAAAAGTATGCCCCTTCTTCAACCTTCTTCAATCCATCAGAAAATGGTCATTTTTGCTGGAACAAGTCACTTTACTAGCATCTGCCCAAAAATTACGATAGCAAGCATCCATAACTATGATATCTGTGATGTGAATGGAACCCCTAGGGTTGGGCAGTGCACCATTTAAGGAACAGCATATAATGGCCCTACTAATCCCTGGGTGGCGCAGCGGTTTGGCGCCTGCCTTTGGCCCAGGGCGCGATCCTGGAGACCCGGGATCGATTCCCACGTCGGGCTCCCGGTACATGGAGCCTGCTTCTCTCTGCCTGTGTCTCTGCCTCTCTTTCTCTCTATGTGACTATCATAAATTAATTAATTAATTAATTAATTAATTAATTAAATTAAAAAATATATTAAAAAAAATAATGGCCCTACTATCCATCCCTAGCGAAGTCAAATCATATGCAGTTTGGACAGTGTTCCTGCAAAGTCAGCTGGCACCAAAGCAGCAAGGAAGAGTGTGGTCTCTGAAGTCACACCTCTCATCTGGTCACTGTTAGGATTCTGTGAAGTAACAGAATTAAAGTGTTACTAGAAAGTGCCCAGCAGATGTTAGTTATTGCTCTCATTCATCCATGCCATCTTCAGTTGTAGCCCCAAATAGCATTAGAGAGGCTTCAAATTTCTCCTCCGGGGGAGCTTCTCCACCCAGGCTAGCAATGCTTGAAAGAACTTGCTCCATAAGGAGGCTCTCAACCACGTTTCCTTACATGTTTGGTTAAAAGCTCATCAAGATGTTTCTTCCCCATTTACCCTTCAGGGAAATGTTGGGCTGTTGAGAGTAAAATGACCTAATATCTGCCTTG
This sequence comes from Canis lupus dingo, assembly GCF_003254725.2. Taxonomy (NCBI): domain Eukaryota; kingdom Metazoa; phylum Chordata; class Mammalia; order Carnivora; family Canidae; genus Canis; species Canis lupus. Next base: position 65,956,688 of record NC_064247.1, on the reverse strand, counting down.
ATTCTGCCTCCCCAAGCACAGTGGGCATACGATCTCGCTAATCCTCCAGGCAACCCTCCAAGGGAGGTATTTTTATCTCCATTTTCCAGATAAGAAAAGTGAGGACCAGACAGAAGAGGTGCCTTACCCAGAGTCACAAACCGTGTAGGGAGCTGGGCTGATGACTCCAACCTGATACATTTGGACATCATAGCTATTGCTTTTACCCAAGCCACAATTCAGCCAGAATAAAGCCATTTTGTACATTTTACAGATTAAGCTGACAGCGGTCAAGTCATGGTCCTGACACGTGTACCTGCAGATGAAGTCGTTCTCTCTGGACAAAAACCACTTCTACTTTCCATTGAAAGAAATAATGAGAAACAGAATAGCTGCCCACCATTCATGGCATTTGGTTTCTCATGGAAACACAGCCTAGGACTCATGGTGCTCTGAGCATTTTATCACGTGGTCAACTCAAACCACCGACAGAAGGCATGTCATATGTAAGGAAACCTGCTTTTCCACTAGGTGTTTCCCCTAAAGCAGGACTCCATCACCCCTTTTTTAAATACAGCCTTATTGAGATCCAGTCCACACCCTGCTGGACTTTTTTGTAGCTGTCAGCTCCCTTAGCCCATATCATCATCCCATTGCACAGACTTGGAAATCAAGGCTTGCAGGGGTAAGTGTTCCAAGGCCACCCTGTTGCTCCATGGCAGGACTAGGATTTGAACCTAGGTTCTGCCTGAGTCTGACTCCAATGCCCTCCCCACTCCTCCACATTCTTTCTGTAACAGTGATGAGGCTGAGGGTGCCGTGGACAGCACTGTCCTGTTATCACCGCTCTGTGATGCCCTTTGGAGACAGTGACAGCATTGCACTTTTGTTGGATTTACATAAACTCAAATGCATGCAATTTATCACTTCATTCGTGCCTGTCCTTGAGGTGGAGATGTGCCCACATCTAGGGAAGCCCTAGGAACAGGACACAAACTTTGTTCCCTACATTTCGCTCTGATTCTTGGAGCTGCTGAGACGGCACACCAATAATGCTATAATTTTTTAAATCCCACATAAGGAAGTCAGTGTAGAACACAACCCTCTGTGGTTTCCAGCTACATCCTAATCTTCTCGCCAAACTTCTGAACGGACGGGGCGGTCTGCCCGAGCACACCAGTTAGGACAGCTTACCCTAAAACAGAAGGCAAGCCAGGGACAGGAGTGGAAAACGAGGGAGACAGGAAATCTCAGCAAACATCCATCGTGTGCCTGACGTCCCAACCAAAGTGGGGATACATACAAACCATTATTAAAACCAATCACTTAAGCCAGTAAAATACCGCTAGTTTATGTTAAATTAACTCAATGCCTTAAAGCCAATTAATTTGTTTTACAACAAATTAGAGCCAATAAAACACCTTTAAAACCAAAAAATTAATTACCTTTGGCACAATCACAAAACACCTAGAGTGCGGTCTAGATACAGAGTTCTTAAGTGGGGGGGTTCGTGCCTCCACCCCCACCCCAAGCCACCCACCAGTCTTCTCGTGGATACCACGGGACATGGAGTGTGGGCAAGGCTGTGTAAGCAGCACCACACCTTTCAGATACGCGTCATCGTTTCGAGAGAACACTACAAATCTAAAATGTCGCTTCATACGCTGCAGTGAACGTGGGACTGTGGAATCCAGAGATGGCGTGAGAGTCTCCACACTAGTTGGCTGATGAGAAATCATCAGAAATGATGATTGTGATGAGATGGATGAGAATGATGAGAAATGGATGCTGTGCTGAGGACTGAGGCCAGATCGGGGCCCATGGGACTGAGCTCAGACCTCGAAGCAGGCTCTGCAAGAGTTGGGGTGGGGTGCATGCATCAAACAAATGATGTCAGCTCCTTGCAAAGAACAAGACATGACCATCCTCCCCAAACTGGGGTGATTTTCTTTATAAAAACCTCCAAAGAGTGAGGCTTTGAGAACATATTACAGGCATTAGCCATTCTCCACAGGACATGTTCCATGTTCTGTAAACTAGTTTAATTCTTGTGAACTCTCCGAGGAAGGCCCAGATTCCTCTTCCTCTGCTCCAGACCTGGCGCCCTCGTGGAGCAGACGGCTGGCATCTCTCAGGCCTCCTACCTTTCCAAACAGGACACAGAGATGAGCTGTTTTCAAAGAATTTTTCATATCCGTACAAAAAGAGCAGATTTTCCCATCTGCCTGGAGGTTGCTTTTGGGCTACAGCCACGGGAATCACAGGGAGCACGGTGACATTCCTATGAGTGCCCCCACCATAGCAGCTTCACCCTAGCCAGGGGGAAGGGACCCCCACTCCGCATCTGCAGGGGCCACTGCCCCAAGGCAGCTCGGTTCTACTCTCAGCCCCATGCCCCACGGGCCCCAGCAGGCCAGCAGTTCCCCAGGCCGCCTCCTCCTGCATGTGGGGCTGGCGCTGCTCGGAAGGCCCACATCTGCTGCCCTGGCCACAAGCGACTCACGCTCCCTACCGCCAAGGCCTGCGGTGCCAGCCCCACATCGAGAGCCGGGTTGGATTGTGGTGGTCTGTCTGTGTTTGTTGAAGTTGGGCCGGGAGAAAGGGCCTCGCAGTCAAGACGGCCTGGAATGCACGCCCGAGCGCTGCACAGACGGCTCTGTCAGCAAGCTCAGGAAACAGGCTGGAAGGGCTGGGACGAGGCCCAGGTCTGGAGCAGCGTGGCTTGCCCAGGAACACGCTGTTGGAGGGGGAAACCAAGGAGTTGCCTCCAGGACAGAGGTCTCTTCTGTGCGGGGCTGTCCTGCCCTCTCTTGGTTTGCAGCAGGAGGCCCTAATCCCCTTGACCAGGGAGAAACCGAGTAGGAAGCACTGGTTTTCTTATTTGATGACTAGGGCCTTCTCCAAAAGGAAAGTTGAATTGTGGTGATTTTCTGGAGACTGATTGCACGTCATTTTTTTCTCAAAGGCACAAACCCTGGGTGCCGCCCCCCTTAAAATAATAGCAAAAGCAAACAAACAAATCCATTAGTAATAATGAAAGAAGTTCCCACTATTGAACACTGACAAGGCATGAGACTACCTTGCAGAGTGATATGCAAAATATTTAGCAACCAGTCAATATTTAGCCACAGACACCAGTAGGTAAGAATGCACAGGACAGGTCTCAGGACCCCTGCTATGCCAAATGCTAGCTCTCAGCTGCTGGACCACAAGGAGGTCAGGAGGGGGTGGTCCCCAAGGCACAGCAGAAGCAACTGGCCGGTGCCTGGGGCCTCTGGGCAGCAATTCTGTATAAACAAGTGTGACCAAACTCCAGTGTTTAACCAGTCAGAGTCCAGTGCCTGAGTGCCAGCCCAGTGCAAACCCCTGTGCAAAGTGATCTCCAAAATGGCCCTAAACACTTCTGCCCTGGCCTCTATTCCCATGACTGGCCAAGGCCATGCCTGCTTGGCCAACCAAGTGTGGAGGACGTGATGTGTGGCTTGTTCAGCCCCAGGTGTTAGGGAGACCTGGCACCAGGGGCCCTGAGTCTCCTGCCGGAGAGCTCTGTGGCTGGAGGGGATGGCTGGGGGCAGGGAGCCCTGGAAAATGACAGCTACACTATTGGGCCACAGTCCAGCCACCATCCCAGTGCGTGACTGTGAGATGTTGGAAGAGCCGCCCAGCTGAGCCCCAGCTGGCCCAGAGAAGCATGGGCCTCCACTCGAGGCTGCTTTGTTAAGTCCCCATGTCTTGGGACAGTATGCTCTGTAGCACTAGACACCCAGAATGGCACATTCCCTCATTTGTTTATCATCACTGTGAGGTGGGTATTATGAGACCCAGTTCACAGACTCCAAGGGGTTAAGGAGTTTGTCCAAAACACAATAAATCCCAGAGACCAGCTCAGTCCAAAGAGGCAAGCCCACAGCCCCTCGCCCTCCAATGCCCATGCTCAGCGACCCTCCACAAGCATCTGCGAGCCCTGTGATTGCTACTCAGGACCTGTCAGCTTACCGCTCTGCCCATCAGGGCCTCTCAGCCCCTGTGCTGGGAGAGCCAGCAGGCCTGCCACCTGCCTGCCCTCTGGGAGGCTGCAGGGCCTCTGCCCGAACCTCCTGGGAAAGCCACCCAGCCACAGGACAAGTTCTGTGGTACATTTAGCTGCCCGAAATTCCTCAGGATGGCACAGTAGATCCTGGCCCCTGCTCCTCCCAGTGAGGGAGCTGTCACTGCCCACTCCTCATGTTTTACACCACGAGTGTCCCTGAGAAACACAGATGTTATATAACATTTATGAGCTTTATTCCTGTCAGTACTGATGGAACTGGAAAAACAGAAAATTCTCATTTTCCCCCTCTGGAAAGTACTTTTCCACATTTTTCTGTCTTTGTCATGAAATCTTCCCAGCTATGTTAGTTAATTATTCAAAACACAAGTGCCCCATGAGAATGAGACTGCTCTGCTGCACAGCTGTCCCTCTCTGGGCCCCACACTCCCCAGGCCTCAGAACAGCCACTCTGCCCAATGAAAGTAATTATGAGCTGAAGGAGAGAGAAGCATCCCTCGTGTTCCTGCCTGACTCTTCTGCTGTCCTGTGCTTGTCCTTCTAGGCTCTGCTCAACTGCTGCCACTACCAGAAAGCCCTCAGGGAATGCTAGTCAGAAGACTTCATCCACCATGTCCCTACTGGCACCTCAGATGCAACCCTGAATTCCAGCATCTAATTTAACCTCCCCTTTTAGGCCGCATCTCTTCAGCTGCATCCTCCGTGATTCCAGTCTCATGTTATCTTGAACACGGCATTATGGTCATCACAGCTCAGCACCCACCTTGTGCTCAGAGCTGGGCCCCGTACTTCCTGTGGACTATCTTATCTCATAACAGATGCAGTAACAAACCCAGTTTGCAGAGGAGAAACCGGGGCTTCAGAAAGGTGAGCTATAAGGCAAAACGAGGATGTGAGCCCAGGCAGCTTGAAGTCAGACTCTGTTACTCCTGCTGTCTGAGTATCTCCCAAGGAAATGAGCAAATGTGGCTAATGGTCTACACAGCAGTGGTCACCCTGGCAGGACAGCTTGCTGCATGGGCTGGGAAACAATGTGGCTAAGCAACAGTAGGGACGGACTGCGGAAATCTGGTTGATGCTCACTTCCTTCTTTCATTTCTCAGTATTTCCAAATTTCTTCAAAATGCAGGCACTGCTTCCATGATTGGGGGGGAACTTTGAAGACACTGAATTCCTGGCAGCAGAGGACAACCTTTTGAGGACATTCTGGCAACCCATGTCCCATCCCTGTGGTTCTCCCACTAGGAATCCATCGTACACACCCTCACACAGATGCACCATGGCACACGAGTAAGCAGAGTCTCTGAGGCATGGGCTCAAAAGTTTGCCCAAAGGGGATGTTTGAATCAGCTATGGGACAGCAGTACCAAGGAATATAGTGTGGTTAGAGAAAGACTAGGGGCTCCAGCGTGGAGCACAAGCCACAATACACTGCTGAGTGAAGCAGGCAGGTCACAGACCTGTGTGTATAGCATCATCCCATTTGTGGTTGTTTATGCAGGCGCTGGAAGTCTAGAAGAATCTAGACTACATGCAGAGCCAGCGGTTAGTTACCTGGACAGGCAACAACGGGAAGAATGAGGAACTTTCATGTTTTACTTAGCTTTTATATTGCTTGAATTGTTTTCAAAAGCCGCACTGCTAAAAAAAAAAAAAAAAAAAAAAAAAACCCACACTGCTTCAGGCAAGTAAACATATTCTTTACTTTCTGTTATGGAAAAATTTAAACATACGCAAAAATAGAACAGTACAATGAACCCCGACGGACTTGTCACTCAGCTGCCAGCTTCCAAAAGGATCAGCAACTGTCTGCTCTTATTTTCCCCTGACCTTGTTCCTCCAGTTCAAGTACTATTGCCCCAGCTCAAAAACAGCCATTGTTCAATCTCATCAAATAGCCAGCCAGTGTCCACATTCTTCATCTCTCGTCATGTTAGGAATTATTTTTTAACAGTTTGTATCAGAGTCCAAATCAGGGCCACAGATTATAATCATTTGATAGGACTTTTAAGCATCTTTATAAAATGATTTTCCCTCTCTCTCACTAACACAGATACACACACATGTACATACATGTATGCGTGTCTGTGAATATGTGAGCAGGAAGCGGGAACCTGAGCCACAGAGAGGCCAGGTTACTTGCTCTGTGTAGACCTAGGGGCCAAGAGGGGAAGAGGGGAAGACAGAGATGCTGCAGACCCCAGGAGCTCGCCTCAGAGACTCCCTACAGTCTGGGTTCAGCCAGTTGTGCCCTTGTGGCATCATTTCACCTATTCTTCTGTCCTTTAGTTCCTGTAAATCGTGGTTGGATCAGGGGGCCTGACGGAGCTCAGGTCTGAGGTCTGGAGCAAGACTGCTTCTGAGCAATGCTGTGCTCTGCCATCGAGGGTTTCCTTGTCTCATTCTATGATGTGAGTGGCACTGACACTCTGAGCCAGTAAAGCACTGGCTTGTCCTGGTGCATGAGACGTCCCTCCCATGCTCTGTCACGCACCGATCGGCCTCCCTGCTCGGAGCAATGGTTGAGGGAGCAGATACATATAGTCCTTGTAATGATAGGAAGCTTTCATCAACCTTAGTTCTCTGCTTCTGGCTCCCCTGAGTTTGGTTACATGACCCCCAGAAGCATGGGGAAACGGCACATACCCCACACTACCCATGTGCCCTGTTGCCAGTACCCGTATGAGCCATGGGGATAGCACCTTCCCATCGTGTTTACCTTGTGGGGGTGCCTGGGAGGCTGAGGCATGGTGGGGAAATGAGGCAGGGCTTGTTTGTACAGGTGCTTCATTCTACCCTCTGATGCAGCTCCGTGAAAGGGATGAGTTCACAGACCCTGAGGAGAAACTGAAGACCTCTAATCAAGGCTGCCTTTCTTCCTGGCTGTGTGACCCAAGGCAAGTTACCTAACCTCTCTGTGCCCCAGTTTCCTGCCATTGAATGGGAATAAGATCACCCACTTCCTAGCGTGGTGGCAAGAACTTTAACACGGATAAAGTGCTGAGCAGCATGCTGGCACATGAATGCTAGCTCTGATTCCATGACCTCTGAAGGGGGTAGGGAGGAGCCAAGCAAGCACATGATGAGTTGGCAGTCCCTAGGACACTGCACAGCAGGGCAGGTCACATCTGGAGCAGCCAATCATGGTTGTGCTGCTTCCCAGCTTGGTGATGTTAGGCAAGCTATGTCAGCTTTTGTATCCATGAGAGGAGGCTGTGATAAAGCCCAGGCGTCAGAGAGGGTAGAAAAGGTCTGACCACGTAACGCTGAGAACTGATGTATGTAGGAGGATTATTTGGCTCTGGGCACGCTGTCCCAAGCTTGCTGTCTTACTGCATTCAGTGTCACAACTGCCCTAGAAGAAATGATCAATCTTTACTCCTTAGAAAGTTTCCAGCACTATGCCAAGGATGCAGGACAATCACTGGCCCACTATCCCTTATCTGCAAGCTCTGGGGTTGGATGTGCTTCAGAGCTCAGAGTTTTGGGGATGTTAGGAAGGCCGTGAGTTATACACCATGCGCTGTCTGAACACTGCCATGTCTGGAGGAGCAGGTGTGATCAAGGGCATTGCTACTTCTGCAGCAAAACATATAAATGTGCTCCGCTAAGTGAAATAAAGACATAAACAGACACGTCAGTCCATGTCAAGTTTTGCCACCCACTTAATTTGCAGGAAACTTAGGGAAAATGTTTTTGAAATTTTGGCATTGCAGATAAAAGTGTGTACACCAGCAGTGTGTCAGAGAGACCACATGTGGGTGTACTGGCAGCAAGGACAGCTCACACAGGACTTGGTGACAAGCAGTAAAGTCAATACGAGGCTTTATGGACCCCTGGGGACTTTCACAGACAATCCTGGGGACCCAAGATTAGCTAATTCTTTGGACTGTGTGGAGGGCTGGCAGTAATGGTGTCCAAGAAGGCAGAGATGAGGATGTGTACAAGTTCTTTACCACCCTTGGTCTCCTGGTCCCTGCCCTCATTGCCAAGGGTGGGGGGAGGGGGGCGGTCAAAGGACTGGGGTCCTTGAGCTGCTAAGTGGCCAGCCAGAGGTGCTGTGGGCTCATTGGCTTGAGCCCCTAGGAACCAGATAGTAGCAAGACCTTGTCAGAGACACATAGTAGGGTCTCTAGGCTGTCGCCCTGGCATCCTTCCTTTCTGCCAAGACTCTGACTCAATGGCCATGGCTGATTGGTCCAGGGAAGACCCCATGACCCAATCAGACTGTGTCCCTAAGGCTGTGCATAGCAATAAAAAGGAGCAGAGATTCCTCTAGTGCATAACCTTTGAGAGCCTGAGATGAAGGCTTGCAGGTCCCTCTCATCTATGGCCCCTGGGAGCCTGAGATGAAGGAGCAGATGCTGTCTCTTGTGCCCCCATGTGGAGGAAGCAGTTTTGGAGAGTGAGAGAAGAGACTGGAGTGCAGAGAGAGATGGAGGAGAGAGAAAGCCATTTTCACACTGCCCTGGCTGAGCTAACACAGAGGTGCAGGTCCATGCCTGCCCTCTTCATGGCTTGGATTTCCTCCTTTCAATAATCTCCCATGTTTACCATGGAGCTGGGGTAGGAACAGGGTGTAGGGGAAAAGGGGTCCAAGCAGCTGGCCATGAGCAGCTACCTGGCTTGTAAATGGGTGCTGTGTTGGAAAGCAAATTCCCCCATCCATATTTGTTCAGGAGGTGGGGGTGTGGGGTGGGTACATCCCACCCTAAACCCACTCAGCACCTGTTGAGAAACAACAACCCCACTGCGGAGTTTGGATTTACGCAGACTCTGCATAACACCTTATAAAGAAAGCCACTGGTGGGGAAGATCACAGAGCACCTTCAAGTCTGTGGTTTTATTTCTTCTGAGACCAAACAAAAGCTGAAAGCGGGCAAGGAAACATTGTGGAGTTGTTGACTCTCCGTTACCAGGGGCATGTACCACCCCACACCCCATGTAAGCAGCCCCAGTCGGGTCATGGCAGTGGTTTATAAGGTGCAAATATTGAGGGGGAGCCAGCGCCATCCTGGAGGGAAGATGGGAGCAGTTGTGAGGGTCCAAATGGAAAGTGCCTAGAAAAGCCCATGGGGCCAGCCTGGCATCCTGGACCTGGTGGGACCATAAAGGTGGCCTGCCCAGTTCCATGGTGTCCCTCTCATTCCTGGGTGGAATGTGTGGCAGGCCCTGCCTGTTTCAGCTAGCTGGCTTCTTTATGAGTTCTGCAAATCCCTGTCTGGAGCCTGAGGCATGCATTTCAGGGAGAAAGCAGACTCTTACTCTGCTGGCTGCTGTGCAGTGTGTCCTCGAGGAAGGAGGAATTGTGCTCCAGGATCAAAGCATGCTCATCGTATGCCCCATGTGTGTGGCTATCTGGCCAGGCTTGTGGCCTCCCCTTCTGCTTGCTCCCTGGTTATCTGGCTTTGGAGAGCAATATGGATCTTGATAAAGCCCCTGGGAGTAGCAGGTCACAGAAAGTGACTTGAGCCAAAGGGAGAGATTTGTTGTAAGGTGACACAGGCAGGTCAGGAGACACTCAGGACTCAGAGGACAAAAACTGGGAACAAGAGGCCTTCAGAAATTAGGGCAGACACTCTCAGCCTGTCTCTGCTCTCCGACTAGATTATTCACATATGCTTCTCACACTCTTGTGTGCTGTCTTTAGCTCTGTGACTCCAGCCATCTTTCTCTGGCTCTCTGTGTGCACAGCAGGAAGGAAATGCCCCGTGGCTCACAAGTGATACACTCACCAAGCAAGCCACCCCCAGAAAGCAGTGTCTCCAAATCCCAAATTTCTAAGTGAGAGAATCTGGCCAACCTGCAGCCAATTGTCCATTCCCTGGCCCAAATACTCATGGCCAGAGAGGGTCCCACAAAAAAAGGTACCACCCAGGGCACCTGGGAGGCTCAGTGGTTGAGCATCTGCCTTCTGCTCAGGGCATGATCTCAGAGTCCTGGGATCAAGTCTCTGGGTCCTGGGATCAAGGCTCCCTAAAGGGAGCCTGCTTCTCCCTTTATCTATGTCTCTGCCTCTCTCTCTCTGTGTCTCTCATAAATAAATAAATAAAATATATATATTTTAAAAAAAGGACCACCCTGGGCAGCCCAGGTGGCTCAATGGTTTAGCACCGCCTTCAGCCCAGGGTCTGATCCTGGAGACCCAGGATCGAGTCCCACATCAGGCTCCCTGCATGGAGCCTGCTTCTCCCTCTGCCTGTGTCTCTGCCTCTCTCTCTCTCTCTCTCTCTCTCTGTGTCTCTCATGAATAAATAAATAAAATATTTTTAAAAAGGGACCACCCTTTTCCTTTTTCTTTTCCTAGAAGCCATTCCCACATCTGGTCAGTTAAGAAATACACCCTGAGCCCCTCTTGCATGCTAGTCATGATGCTGGGGGTGGGGGAGGACATCATGATCAACAAGAGATCTGGTCTTTGGCCAATGATGCCACTGTCCCAACTAGAGAGGTAGATGGGAATTTAACAAGCATACCAAAGGAATTCCAGCCTGTGGAAAGGGCAATGATGAAGAGAAAACCTATAGGTGAGGAGGGGTCAGGGGAACTGACCTGAGACCTAAAGTGACATGTGAATTAAAATCTAAACACTGTAGAAGTTAATCAGGCAAATGATGGAGAAAAAGTCCCCAGGCAGAGGAAAGAGCTCAACCAAAGGCCCAGAGGTGGAGGGGCCAGGCTGTTGGGAGTGCTGCTGGGTGGCTAGAATAGCAGGAACAGAGTGAGGGTACGGTAGTGATGGGGGAAGGGTGCTCAGCAATGCGGTCAAGAAAGGCCTGGCAGGAATCTCAGTGTTCACACTCACAGCAGTGGGCACCACTGGGAGGCATCAGGTGGATGATGCTGGAAGGATATGAGGAGTCTACCTGAATCCTGTCTATATGAGCTAAACCCCCTCTATGCCTTCATTCTCAATCCCAGAGCTTGCCAGCCCACCATCTACCCAGAGCTCTCTGCTCCAGGATCCAAAACTCTTCCTGGCTCTCAGCACCACCCATGGTGTTCCTGTCCCTGGGCCTGGGAAACTCACCAGCACAGAGAACAATATTTATCTTATATTTAGCCACATCCCCACCAGATGACTAATATCCGGTCCCCACGCCACAGTGAAACACAAGACTCAGCACAAGGACTGTGGGACAGCAGGGCTGCCACAACCACAGGGACAGGGTGGAGGAGGAGTGCTGGGCATTTGTCACGATAAATCAGTGGCCAACCCCCCACTCTGCCTGTGAGGACACAACTTCAAATCTGCTTCTCCAAGCCCTTCCAAGGAAAATTGTGATAACAGTGTGACACCACCTCCTACAGCATACACCACAGGTCAGAAGCTGCTCAGGGCACTTGGGGCGAGGTAGCTCACAGCCGTAAACTGCAACATGGAGGGGCCTATTACACTGCCCAATGTATTGATGATGAATCAAAAGGCACAGGAAAGTCACACAGCCAATGGGTGATGCAGCCAGTCTGAACCCATGATGGGGCCTCCAGAGCCCTTATTTGCACCACTACAGTCTACTGCCTCCTACAAGACACCCCACAAATGCAGCCCAGATAGACGAGGTTGCTGTTTTGTTAATTATGTCCCTCCTGAACATCCAATCAAATCCACACTTGTGATGGAGGCCCCCAGGCCTGCATGACCTGCCCATCCTGCCCTCACTGGCTCCTTTCTACTTTGTGGCCAGGTGACCATGCCTGCCCTGCTCACCCTCAAGTCTCCTACTGAAACTCACTGCCAAAGACAGGTTCCCCAGCCCAGAGCCCTGCTTCCACCTCTCAGCACCCTTTACTTTCCCTCTGGGACACCAACCTGCACCTGTAATATTACATTTACACGGGTGCTTAATTCTTTCATATGACCCAGAAGTTCCAAAAGGCAGAGTGTGGTTCTGTTCCACTCACTGCTGACTTCTCGAACCTACTGCATGGCTTGTGGCACAGAATCATTTATGAGGGGATCCCTGGGTGGCGCAGCGGTTTAGCGCCTGCCTTTGGCCCAGAGCGCGATCCTGGAGACCCGGGATCGAATCCCACGTCGGGCTCCCGGTGCATGGAGCCTGCTTCTCCCTCTGCCTATGTCTCTGCCTCTCTCTCTCTGTGTGTGTGACTATCATAAATTTAAAAAAAAATTAAAAAGAATCATTTATGGACAGAAGTAGGGGAGAGGGAGGGAAGGACAGGAAGAGAAACCCAGTGCCCCAGGAGTACATGGTGTACGTGAGCATGCACAAAGCATTCGTTTCTGTCTCCCTGACTGATGAGTCGTCAACACATATTTAACATGGTTTTAACTTCTTGAAAATTATACTTGAACAACTGTCATCATGATGGCTTCTTAAGGAAGATCAATAGTGACCTGGGCTTTGAAAGATGGCTTCGGGGCATGGGTGTGACAGGAGTACTGGCAGAGACAGGGCAATGTGCACCAGTCCCCATGGGGACAGCCACCACACATAGGGCATCCCCTCCCCCTACTTGGGTGGTACCTACATTTTCCATGTTGGTACAATGAATGGGAAGATACTTTAGAAGAATGGTGTAGATATTTCTATAGAAAGACATAGGATTAATCTGGCTCCAATGGGAAAGATCGCTTAGTGGGAAAGTAAACTGGAAGAATTTGTAGTGGTTAAGTAAGTATCAGTGCATCTGGAGAATGGGTGCTCTGCAGCATGGGCCAGAGTGAGGAGACTTGCATGTGATGATGCTTTGGGCCCTAAAATGCCATAGATACATTCCATACCTCACAACAGCTGGGACACAGGTCTTAATGTAAAAAACAAAAAAGGAAAAAAAAAGCATTGACAAAGGGAAAATGGTATGGGTGGAAATGATACCATTTATGCTTAAAATTACATAGATGTAGATGTAAATATAAATGTGATTTTATACATCAAGAAAACTGCTACAGAGATAGTAATGAAAAGCTGCCCCAAACCTGGTCTTGGACAGAACCCTCTTAGGTGTCATCTGTAACCTCCTGAGAAGAAATGGGCATTTCTGATAAAATGCTTACAGAATTTTCAAATAAATGTCAAGCTGACCCTCAGTGAAGAATTGATGATTATCCACCCGTTATTTGTTATTCCAGGGTCCATGTTAAAGGTTCAAGAGATGAAGAAGGCTGATGGCCTTCATGATCTATGCTTCTCTAATCTCTGCCTTGTATTGTTTTAACAAATGCTTTTGAAGATTTAAACATGTATCATGGCCAGGTAGTAAAGGAGCTTAAATGCCAAATCTAAGAATTATCACACAAACACTAGGGAGCCGTGGAAAAACTGAGCCAAGAACTTCCTGGACGAAAGTGTCATTTTGGGAAGATTTACACTGAACTGGTGAGGGCCCCCCTTGCCTGCCTGTGTTCTCCTAAACTTCTCCTGAAATGAGGTTTTGGTCCTGTTGAAGTCTCATTGAAATGAGGAAACTGCAGTCCTCACATGTGAATATTCTGAGTAGATTTAAATAGAAAGTGTTTAGAGAAACTAGGAAACACTTTGAACTAGGCTGAAAGCATCAGTGGGTCTTACCGAATCGGTGACACTGGCTGAACAGAAAACAGAAACAGCACCTTGCCAGGAGGCAGACAGCAGACTAGGAGCCAGGAGGCTGGGCCACAAGCCTTGGGTGTTGAAGGACACAGAGCCACACCGACGATTCTCACCCACGGAAGTGCAAACTCTGTCCTGTGGAGACACGGCTTGCTCACCCTGTCGGGAAGCTGGTTCCAAACACACATGTTCTGCCCAATAGACATAAACAGGCGTGTGCCTGGGAGAGCGCCACTGCAGTTTCCTGATTGCCTACAGACACATCTGTTCTTCACATTCTCCCCTCGACAGGCTTTACCGTCCTATGAACTTATTAGTGACCTCAATAAAACCTCTTTCGTGTGTTCATTTTATCTTTGCAGGAGGGTCACAATTTTGTCTCCTGAAAATGAGACTTCAACAGGACCAAATCCGAATGGAAGGAATGAGGCGATGGCTCTGCTCCACGCTTATCATCTGAGCAGAGAGGAATCAGGGAGGACCACAGGTTGGGAGTTGAGTGCTTCACCACCGAGCATGTCAGGCAGCCAGCACCGGAAAGGGAGATGTGATTTGGAAATAGCTCAGCAGTCAGTTGGGCATGGAGTGGCAGGGGACTGCTCCAGGTGTGGCACAATGGGAATGGAGTGGGGAGCAGATGGAGGAAGAGCTGGGGACAAGGGAAATCTGATTATCAGATGTGCAAGGCACTTACAGACATGTTTCTGTAATTAGACGATGCTGAACAGGACAGAGAGAGAGAAAGGAAATAAATGAAGGTTTGAGGGGGCTGCATGTGGGGAAACTTGTTATTCTTGAATCTGAACAATGAAGTGCTTTCTTAAAAGGTAATCAGATAAGAGAGTGAAAGGGAGAGTTGTTCCAAATTGCACCCGAGCCCATGATCACACAGTATTTACATTAAATTTAAAAGCTAATGAAATTCCAGGTCAGTGATCAGCAGAGCCGTGTTTGCCTGCCAGTGTGCTGCACACTCAGGGACAAATGGGCAGGCTGTGTTTTGAATAATAATAGCCCAGAACAGAACAGGGAAGGGGTGAGCCTTTGAGAGATGATCCAGCCTCTGAGGGTCTTTTCAGGGCTACAGTAATGGGAGGTCTTTTCTTCGGGGAGGAAGAAAAGGGAAGCACTCCAGACTCAAGTCCTCTCCTGGACTAGGAGAGGCTCTAGAGTCCTGATTCCCTGTAATGTCACCAACTGTCATACACTTGGTGGGGTGTGCCAGTGGGGGTGAGGGAGGAGGAGAGGAACACCATCCCTGCACCCCTCAACCAGAGTGCTTCAAATGAAAACCTCCTTTTTTTTTTTTTTTTCACATAATACAACAACTCTCTCAGTTCAAAGCCCACATCCAAGGGACAGAAAGACAGCACTTTGGCTAAGCCCAGAGGTTTTCACATCAAGGCTCAAATTCTTGCAGTTTCTGCATGGTGGGCCTGGGTGGGCTCATCTGTCTGTCCTTCGGGGTCACACCCGCAGAGAGCTTTGTGTGGCACACAGGTGTGCACCGCACGCTCAACGGATGTCAATGATCACTAGTAGCCATCGCAGTGAAGTCGAAACACGCCAGCTGAACATAATGGTTGCATTAGGTTAGTGGGAGATGACCAATTATTACTTCCTTACATTTGTCTTGAGTTTTGTCACAGGGTGTCTTCAGTTGTAAAATGCAGTGAGACTTGGACTTGGCAGGGAGGGTAGGAATAACACGTACAGTCTTTTCCGTGGGCCGGCCTGGCACTGTTGTAGTTCACCCTCACAACAAACCCGTGCAGGTGGCGCTGTCCCTTCCCCATCTGACACACGGCGAAGCCAAGGCCCAGAAGGCATGCCGAGCCTGCCAGGGGGACACAGAGAGCAAGTGGGCTATGAATCCAGTGGTCCTGCTCCAGGGATGGAATTTCCCTGCATGGGGAAGGCACACCCATAGATAGACCATGAAGGTGGAACCCCGCACAGAGGGAGACATAGATGGAGGGCCATGAACCTGCACACCAGGCCCCCATGCCCACCTCAGAGCTGAGTTAGGGATCCCCCAAAGATGACCCCAAGAGGACTCTCTTTCCTATACCTTTCAACTGGCGTTAAGACCAGTTCTGTTCTGGTGGCCAGAAGCCCACAGCCTCTTTGTGGCACCAGAGGACTCCCCAGGTGCCTTTACTAAGAACTGAACACTATGTGAAGGTAGTGGCACCCTGGCCCAGCTGGGCAGAGGGAAAGACAGATTTCATCTGGGACAGACAGCTTGTGTCCTGCCCCGAGGACAGCCCATGCCAGCCACCAGGTAGGGGAGCAGTTAAGTTATGAAGTCACCTTTCGGGCCCCCCACTGGTGAGACCAACATCTACACACACAATTTTCCATTTGTGCAGGAAGTGGCTGCCACGCAGAAAGAGCCGAGCCAGGAAGTCAAGTCAGGTTCAGTGATTTTATTGAGCACCCAGGAACGCTCACCAGCTTCGCGAAAGCCATGGCTCCCTCGGGACTTGGGAAGACTTAGGGCAGTGTCCGCAGATCGGAGCATGAAGACATCCCCAAAAGGCAGTGTTTGGGCACAAAAAATTATGCTTCTGTGTGAAGCTTCGGAACGCCCGGGCTCAGCTCAGCCAAGCTAACAGAAAGACCTTTCATGAGGCTCTCAGGAGATGTTTCAAAAAAAGAAAAGTAAAGTAGGGCCTTTCAAAGAAGAAAGTTCAGCCCTCAGCAAAAACTGGGCTTTTTAAAAAATTAATCAATTTTTGTGGTTTCAATAAAAGCAAAGGGTTTTGTGGTTTTCCCTCAAAGTTTTCACCATTTTCCATAAAAACAAAAGCCAATATTTGAAACCATTTTCCCCCAATGAAAGTGGCAATGTTTTTGCTCAGGGACAATTTCTTGGAAAAACATCTCTGCAGTATTTCCGCCTTGCGACAGCTCGGCTTGAGCCCCAGCAAGCCGCCACTGCGCCTGTCCACCCAGAGCACTTCACCAGTAGCCAAGCTCGAACCTCAGCTCATAGACATGCACTTCCACTGGCAAAACCCCACATCATGAGAAAAGATCTTTTCTCTCTCAAGAAATTAGATTGAATGGGGTCATTTTGCTTTCCAAAGGGATCAAACCTGAAGATCTAGGATGGTTTCTGATACACGGGGGTGGTACCGTAAGCAGGTCTGATGGCAGATGTCCCCCTGATAACCATTAGAATCTTACCAGTAGAACCATCAAACCTAGGACCTCAAAGGAAACCAGTCTGAGCCCTGTGGTCTTACAGGTGAAGAAACTGAGGCCCAAAGAGGCTGTGGGGCCTTCCCTAAGACATAGATTACTGGCAGAGCTGTGATTCAAATCCAAGGCTCTTGACCTCCACCCAGTGGCTTTTTTTTTTTTTTTTGTCTTGGTTTGTGGGTGGCTTTTTTTTTTTTTTTCCATATCACACATTCTCTCAGTAAATTTACTTATTTTCAGTTCTTAATTCCTGGAACAAATATCATCTACACATTGGCCAGCAAATTTTAGTATTTCTTGACCACTTGGAATGGAAAGTCAGTAACTTGGATGATTCCAAACTCTCACACAAATCTTTCTCTCGGGGTGGGATCCAGAATTTTCCAAGAAATCTGAAGGACTCATCTTGGTTAGAGAACCAGGACTATCAAACCCCTCTTGAATTCCTGCCTCCCTACATTTAACATTGATAATAATGCTCTCCTGATTTTGTTTTTTGCCTTGGCTTCTATGAAACTCAGAGCTAATGTGTACACTTAGCTGCCAGAAGTTCCCTCAGTCTAGATTTTTTTAAATAATTTCTCTCTGAAAAAAAAATATATAATTTTTCTCTGTCTCTACACCTTTATTCTCTTCCCTTTTGCCTTTTATTCTGAGTTAATGATTTTTATGCTTTGTATTTTCAGCTTTAGTCGAAATGCCTTCTGAAAATGGATAAAGAATAAATACTAAAATAAATACTTGCTCTCTCAGATCTTAAACAAAATAAGTAACAAAATTATTCAACAACAGACAAATCATTGCAAGGGAAACACAAAAGTAAATATGAAAATAACTTTCTCCCAAAAAAAGCCACCAAATGGCAATCGATATGTTAATGGTCAATCTTTGAGAAACACCACATTGTCATGGTGGGCATTCTGTCCTGCTCTCGTTGTCACAGGCCACGCAGAGGCCGGGAAGCATATCTGCAGTTCTGAGTCTCAAGCCTGAGGACTCACTCTCCTTGTGGTGGCCCAGGTGTGAGAAGTGGTGGGACTGGGGAGGGCATCAACCTCAATTCCACCACTCCATAAATAAGGACCAAGGCCAAGGGACACCTGGGTGGCCCAGTGGTTGAGCCTCTGCTTTTGATTCAGGGTGTGATCCTGGGATCCAGGATCGAGTCCCTGTATCAGTCTCCCTGCAGGGAGCCTGCTTCTTCTTCTGCCTAGGTCTCTGCCTCTCTGTCTCTCTGTATCTCTCATGAATAAATAAATAAGTCTTATAAATAAACAAACAAACAAACAAATAAATAAAGCTTTCTTTAAAAAAAAAAGGGGGGGGGGGACTGAGGCCCAGAGAGGGTGAGTGACTTTCCCAAGGCCATACAAACTACATGAGATAGGCTTAAAAATTTAATTCACTGGGCAGCCCGGGTGGCTCAGCCCGGGTGACTTTAGCACCGCCTTCAGTCCCGGGCCTGATCCTGGAGTCCCGGGATCGAGTCCCATGTTGGGTTCCCTGCATGGAGCCTGCTTCTCCCTCTGCCTGTGTCTCTGCCTCCCTCTCTCTCTCTCTCTCTGTCTCTCATGAATAAATGAATAAAATCTTTTTAAAAAGAAAGAAGAATTTAATTCACCAACATGAGCTTTTTTGCTTTTTTTTAGGACAGCCTAAAAGCGAAATCAAAAGAAAAAAAGGCTAAGTTTCTACTCACTGATTTATGACAGCCGACAAGCTGTGTGTTCATGGTAGGGGGCAGGAGGCGGGAGTCGTGTCTAGGTATCTTGGCTGGGGTAGAACAGATGATCTAAAATTCTGACAGGCTTAAAAACAATAATAAAACTAAACTAAAATAAAATAAATTAAATTAAAATAAAATAAAATTCTGACAGGCTTTTGGGATGCCCAGGTGCTAAGGTGGTCAAGTGTCCTACTCTTAATTTCAGCTCAGGTCCTGACTTCAGGGTCATAGGCTCAAGCCCCGTATTGGGCTCTGCACTCAGCATGGAGTCTGCTAGGAATTCTCTCGTTCTCTCTCTCTGGCCCACCCCCGCTCACACTCTTGCTCTCTCTCCAAAAAAATAAATAAATCTTTAAAAAAATAATAAAATAAAATAAAATTCTGAGAAGCTTTATAGCTAAAATTTAGGAAACTATTAGTGAAACAAGCTCTTCTATCTATTCAACAGTTTTTTTACTCTATAAATACTTGACAAGGGCCTCATAGGTGCACTCAGACCCACAGACTGGAGGGGAACAACAAACAGAGCAGAGCTGAAGTCAGCCCAAAAAGCTCACGGGTGAGAAGAAGCACTGATCTCCAGCCCAGTACCTCAAAATGAGCTCTGACCTGTGGGACAGTGAAGCAAAAGGAAACCCACAGCCTTTCCACGAGGCTGGCCTCTTTGTGAACACAGAGAAGAAAAGTTTCACTCTCCAAAAGGAGTTCGTTGCCTCTGTGAAGTGAATTAAAGCAATACAATCAGAAAGTGTGGTGGCCTGGGAGTATGTGTGTGCCTCCCAGAAAACCCGGGCTGGCTGTGCCCACACAGTCTGCCCGCCATCTTCATGGGATCCCTGATTTTTTAGCATCTCCTGAAAATGTAATGTCAAATTAAACTGCTTCCCCAAAATGTGGGACCACAAATAGGCCTGGGATCTAGAACATTAGTTTTCTGTGTGCTCATGGAGAAGGATTGAATTAAATATGTTGAGAACGTCTTAGTGGTAAAACCGAGTGGATTTTTTTTTTTTTAAGGAAAATTTTATTGGGAATATTTTTTCCCCTTAGGTGTGAAATTTGGCAGGTAACTGCATTCTCTGATGGACTGTTGAAGACTCAGTTAATTAGAAATAAGATTCAGATCCAAGGTAAACATCTTGAGCCTGCTAAGTCTTCTTAGGATGTTTGTCTGAAATACTTCTGAAAATAGTATAGCTTTCTATAAAGAAATATTAACCGGTGTTCATAAATGGAGTTGACTACGTTCTAACCCAACCCTTACTAAATTGGTATTAGACGAGGGATTAGTCTCTGATTTTATTTGAAAATCTCAAGAGGAAAGCAACTCCAACCACTGCTTTCTTATCCATTTTCCAGAAACAAGGCAAAGGAGCCTCCTCTTTCTTCAGTCAGAGCCATGGGAGACTGTGGAGCAGCCCAATGGCTCCATGCAAAAAATGAACACAGCTAATTGCCTGCTGTTTGTTGATACAATCAACCACACAGACAGAAGGCAAACAGCAGCACGTCCTCGGAGCTTCACTTGGGTTGGGATGCTCAATCTTCATTTGTGTGTCCGTTCATCTTGCAGTGGTGGCAGGGCAGGGGGGAGGGGGGTGCCTTTGGGATCATCTCATCTTTCCCTCTCAGTTTCCCCCACTTGGTCTTTCAGCCGTCACACTACAAAGTGCTAGGAGGGATGTCAAACCCCCCCCCCCCGAACTTGCACGAGGTACCCATAGTGAGGACAGTCCCTCTGATTTGGGGGAACAGCACCCCAAGGCAGCTGTGGGGGATGTCCTGCCCTGCTTGGAGGCTGAGCCTCTGCTGGGCGCCCTCTAGAGGCCATACACCAGCAAGCACCATATTCCACATTTTCAGATGAGTAAACCCCAGGTGCAGAAAAGTTCTGCAAATGCCCTCCTGACCAATAGGGTTCAAGTGGGAATCTGAATCCAGACATTTGAAGAAAAGACAAGATAATACAGAGGATGAAGGGGTGCTTGTGAACACAAGTCTGGAGTGAGCTGAGAACACAGCTGGAAGTCCAGAGTGAGAGCAGAGGGTTCCTGCAGCCACTGAGCTGAGTAGGCTCCCTGCCCGCTGCTCTGATGATCAGGAGGTTCTGGGGAACCTTCGTCCACACTTGTGCTCAGCCAAGAAGTCCCCTCCTTCCCTCTGACAGATGCCAGTGCTTCTCCCATCTCCTTTCCTGACATTTACCAAACTGTGTGAAGATAAATGAGTGAACACCCACAAAAATTCCATTTCCGTGTGAGCCATTATTAATCACTAAGCGTCAGCCCCACACAGGCGGGGATCTGGGTTCATTCAACCCTCTTACTAATGATGCCCAGCACATAGTAAGTGTTCCGTAAATACATATGGGACAAATGCATTTTGCAAAAAAACACTTAATACTAAGTCTAAGTCTTTGTTGAATGATAGGTTGAGGACCCAGGTCTCCTGGGTATCAATGCTAGTTCCATGAGACTTTCTCATCTCCCTCGGCCCTGAGGGGAACACACTCCTGCATTTCAGTCTCCTGAGCCTCTCTGCCTCCTTCCCATTCAACCTCAAGGCTGCAGGAAAGAGAGGAGAAGCAGAGGTTGCTCCTAGTCTGTCCCCAAACTCCACACTCAGCTGGAGTTTCTGTGAGAGGCTGCCACACCTGGCAGGCAAGGACTGGAGGTCACAGCCTCCTGACAGATGAGGCCCAGGACTATGCTTTGTACATCTGGCCTGGGTGAAAGAGTCCAGTCCCCAGTGCCCACACATGGCCTGCTGTCTGCCTGCTTCTGGGGTGCCCCCAGCTGCCCAGAACACATGCTTGTCCATCTCCCACAACACACTGCTCTGTGAGTGGGGAAGGCTCCCTCCTGCCCACAGGAAGCTCACAGCCTGATCACACTTGTGGGTAAAAAGAATAAGGCATCATGCCCCCTGGGATCTTGGTATCTTTGTTTTCAAGTATTTCGCTCCTCTTGATGCATCACAAAAACTTTTCCATCACCTCCTTTTCCTGTGTATCTCTCCTCCCTCTCCTCTCTCTGGGACTGCTCAGGCACAAATGCATAATCCGGAGTGATGAGTGAAAAGCAGGGCAGGGAGAAAAGTTTAAAAAGAAAAAGAAAAGCAAGAAGAGCTGCCTGCACCCTCTCTGCAAGCTTGCATGCCCGCAGGCAAGGTGCGGCTGGTATTCCAGGTGGAGGAGTTGTCAGGGGCTAATGTGTGACATGTCTAGTGGTGCAAGGATTCTGATGGGGGGGTATGACAGCCTCCTCTTGATGTTGCTTCAAGACCCCCCAAATCCAGCTTCAAGAGGACCCCCCAGGTTGCTCCACCAATCCCCGAGAATTCATTCACTCGACAAGTAGTTACTGAGGGCCTACTATGTGCCCGGCACACACAGTCCAGCAGTGACCACAGGGACATGAGCCCTATTCACCCACAGGTGGGGTGAGGAGGCAGGCCCCAAACACCAGGAATAAATGGTTTGATGTGTATGAATGTCCTACAGCTATCAAAAAGGTGCACGCAACAGGGCCTCACTGTATAGAAATCTGTTCTTTCAGTGTGCAGGCAGGCCCACCTCCCTCTGGGCCCTGAAGGGGAAAACTTAACCGTAGACCTGTTGCTCAGCTGGCTGTCCTGGGCACTCCCTGGCTTGCAGACACATCATTCCAAGCTCTGTCTATGATGTCACATAGATTCTCCCCTGCATCCTGTGTTTCGCTCTTCTTAGAAAGATACCTGTCATTGGATTAAGGCCACTCTAAAGACCTCACCTTAACTGATCATCTACAAAGACCCTATTTCCAAATAGGGTCCCACTCATAGGTACCAGGGGCTAGAACTTGAATACATCTTTTCAGAGAACATAATTCAACCCACAGTTGCGTTTGGAGAAAATAAAGCAGAGAAAGGAAGAGCCAGATTCAGGGGACAAGGACAAGGTGTGGCTGTGTGTCCAAACAGTGACACTGCCAGCATCAGTGGTCTTAGTGGGCCAGGATAAGAGTGACCTCATCCCCTTCAGACCCTGGGGACTCTGCAGCCATTCTCATCCCCCTTTCTTTTCACTTGGCCTATTCGAAAGGGAGATGAAAGTCACCACAAGTGAGCACCATTTGGTCACCAAGACCCCTGGCGCCAATTTTCTCGACCCTTCTCCGTGCCCAGGGCATTTGTCTGGCTTAGCAGAGTAGGGCTCTTTCCAGCCTGTGCTTCAGGCGAGAAGTTGACACATCTCCACTAAAGCTGCCTCATAAAAGCTGGAAATATATTGAGCAAAGGATTCCATTTCCTGTCCTCGGCCAGCAGGCGCATGTACCAGGCTTTCATTCTCCGCCAAGTTCTCCAGGGAGGTAACACTGCAAACCATTTTTCTGCATAAATGTTTACACTGTATAATTTTCCTTTGGTGCAAAGCATTTCATATATGTAGGGAAAACAAGATACAAACCAGCACAGCAGAGATTCCTGAAGACAGGGGTCTCGGGATCTGAGGAGAGAGGACAGACGTTAGGCCTGCTTCCTCACACAGAACCTGCAAGCAGCCCTCACCATCTTGGCTTTTGGAAGAGTGGAGAACTTCACACACTCGTCCCGCGTCCCCTGGGCCTAAGGGTTGCAAACATCTTAGATAAACTTCTCTTTCATTAATGCCATCTCTGTTTGAGTTCTGAACTGGATCATAATTGTCTCAGGTCCTGAACAGATCAGGAAAAATAATTTTTTTTTTTTTTTAGGAAAAACAATTTTTTAAATTAACAGACTTTGTACTTTAGAGCAGTCTGAGATTTACAGAATCTTATAGAGCAGAGTTCCCACATGTTCGGGCCATGGGGCTCAGAGTTCAGGCTGGTGCCCCATACAAGGTAAAGATGGCTGAGGATGTCCGAAAGGGTCAGGTCCACAGGAAGCTGCCCCTCAACATTTCCATTTGAGAGGACAGCACACAAGCAAGCAAGAGAAGTTGTGGTTAATGAGTGTGCCAGAAAGGAGATGACCAGGATGGTGTGGTGGAGACTAAGACGAGACACCTGCTTTGACTGGGTGTTCAGGAGCAAAATTTTTACACATTGCTGTTCATGGCCGTGTTTTATTAGTAATGCTGAAAAGTGAGAAACAACCTCAAGGTTCAAATATAGCAGTGTGGTTCATTAACCTCAATAGCCAATGGATGAAATAGTATGTGGCCACCAAAAACAATATAAAGACCATGTAACAAATGGGGAAACGCTTACAATATAATTTCAAGGAATAAAACCACAACAGAAGATAAAATTGTACTTTCATGTATTAACCTGGAACATATAAAAATATACATACATTAGAAAGAAACACATCACATTAGTGGGGTTTGTCTTTTGCAGCTAAAGGGATGGAAGTGCATTTCTTTAACAAATACAAATCCTTATGTAGTAAGTGAGAAGTTTAAAACAAAGAAATGACCTGAAAGTTCAAATCAATCCATACGTCAATTGGAGGTTATGATTAAATGGTCAGTATTTAAACCAGTGTTACTGTCTTTGACATTCAGCAATTTCTGATCACTCAGTACAAACTAGCTTAGAAATGACTTCAGGATAATTTGCATGTATATTCATATGTATACCATACATCTATATTCATATATACATACGAGTGTATTCACACATGGTTAGTATGTATACAAACATACACACACACACAGAGATACCCATATATGTGTGTGTATATGTGTGTGTGTGTGTGTGTGTATATTACATAATATATATATATATATTTCCATCAGGATTTTCTTCCCCAAGGAAAAATTACAATCTTGTTTGGCCAAAAAAAAAAGAAAAAAAAATCCCTGAAGGTGGGCCCCACATGGTCTTATAAAAACAGATGGCCAGTTGGGATTTATGAATACATGATAGAGAGGAATAATTTTACACATGACATGTTCCTGGCAAAGTGTTAGCCATACATGTTCAAAATTATTTTTTAATTAATTTCAATAGTTTAAAAAAAAAAGTCATTGAGTAAATCCCCTGCCTCTAAGCATTTTTACTTAAATAGATCCATTTGTTTTTTAACTGACTCAATAGAAATTCATAGGCCAAAAATATGAGGTCTGAGCGAGTAGCCTTGGCCTCAGACCATAAACCTGGCTGCTCGGAGCGCTAATCCAGGCCCGGTTTTAAACTCTCCCTGTGGTCCTGGGTGAGCTACTCAGGTCTGGCTTTCCAGTTCTTTGCAGAGAGTTAAAATCACCATGCATTCCGCAAGGTGGGTCCTTGGCTACGGGGCTGGGACTGGCCATAGGGTGAGGCTGCAAACATCACGTGGGCACAGAGAACCAGCTAAGCACTCTGGGGAGTGCCTGAGGCCACTGGTCTGCCAGCCCCTCCCCAGCCTCAGACTCCCCATCAGAAGAACAGACATAACAAAGCACCCCTCATCAAGGCTGACCAAGATAAAGCCCTCAAGTGCCCCAGGTCTGCCCCCAGACTGGATGCCACACTGTGGTGTTTACTCCTCTCAGGCCCTTTATAATAACCGACTCCCCAGGCAACTCCCCATTATGTTTTTCCCTTCAGCAAAGGCTGTACTGAGCATTTACTAGGTACCAGGCACTTCCCCAGACAATCAACTACTATGTTATTTTCCACTGAGACAGTCAGCAGAACTGGGATTTCTGCACAGGCAGCTGGACCCTAAGTCCACAAGCTCGACCCCTCCCCTCTGTGCTACACGTGAATGGGCAGGAACAGAGATGTGGATACCAAGTAGGATCCGAGATCCAAAGGAACCCATACAGCTGCCCTCCCCCTGCCCTCTCCCACCAGGCCCAGACTCAGAGGCCACCATTTTCAGGCTGTGTGGTCCTGGGTGGGTTACTGGACATCTATGTTCCTTCTTTTCCTCAGTTTCAAGATAACAACAGCATTTAATTATATGAAGTGAAAGAAAGTACCTAGAGTGTTCACAGTGACAGGTCAGAAACTGAGATGCAGAGATGCTGCACAATTTGCTCACGATCCACAAGCAAGCAAGCTCCCACCCCTCACCACCTGCAGGGGGCGCTGGGCAATGAAGACACAGGGTCACCGGGTTTAACTTAGACCTGTGGTTGGCAAACCTTTTTCACAAAGGACCAGGTAATAAATACCTTTGGCTCTTGACCCATACAGTCCCTGCTGCCACTACTCCACTCTGTCACAGACAACCATCAGTGAATGGGTGTGGCTGTGTTCCAATAAAATTTTATTTACACAAAGAGGCCCTGGCCCTCAGTTGTAGTTTGCAGACCCCTGCCGCAGATGGGGATGAGTCAGAGTTCTGGTAGGAAGGATGCAGAGAGGGACAGATGCAGAATGTGCCACAATCGCTAAGCTAAATCTATGCAGCAAGAGCTGTCAAGTGCAGCAGAAATGAAGGGCTGGGAAACTGTCAAACGGAGAAAGAGCTCTGACCCAAGTTTTTGGTGTTTCTAGAAGAGGCCCTCCTGCCTTGCAGCTCTCAGGAGTGTCCCACAGACCCCAGCTCCAGGTCTGCTCTCTGGGGTAGAGACTCAGCTGGTTTCTAACATGGATGTGGATGGCTGGGTGGGGGGATGCCACTCCTTTCTAGCTGGGGTCTCCCACTGAGGGCCTCCTGGGCCAGTTTACACCTGTGGCACAGATATGAGTCCAAATCCCCACGCTCCTTCGGATGCAGGGCCTTTGCACATGCTGTTCCCTCTGCCTGCAACATCCCTGCCCACCTACTTTCCACCTGGCCAACTCCTTCCTCCTCCAGGCCTCAGCAGAAGCACCAGTTCCCAGGGACAACTTTCCCCAGCCAGACACCACCCCCTTCTGGCTTGGGGCCCCCATATGCAAAGTCCCATGCACTTGCACCTCCTCTTGTAACTGTAACCACACATATTGTGGCTCTACAATATTTACTTGTCTCCCCCACTGGACTGGGTGGAGTACTGGGCGAGGATGGACCGCACTGGTCTTATTCTCCATGCTTTCCTCAGTTCCTAGCTCAGGATCTGACTCAAACATTTGTTGAAGAAATTAATAAACAGAAAGAAAACTAAATGTGCAAATAGAAATCTCTCCTTCCAAGTAAGATGTTAAACTCAGTGGCATTACGTCACTGAAATGAGTATGTTTTAATTCTTTTTTCCCTCTTCTAACATTTTCCCACTTTCTTGCTTTCCAAATTTATAAACTGGGGTAAAGTGAGTTCACATAAAGGACTAAGCTCTGTGTTAAAAAGTGCTTCACTGACTGATGTATTTCATTAGCATTGAAAACAGTGCAGTTATATTATATGTTTCATACAAACTACTAATCCACATGTGTGCAAATTTGCCTCTAAGGACAACTTAATATTTTTATGATTTGCTTTCAATATTTCCCCATTGTTCCAATGTAATATTTTTTGCTATTAAAATTCATAATAAACTTCTGGAGGGGAAAAAAAAACAGGGTCACTCCAAGCAAGTAAAAGCAAGAAACTAAGGACTCATAACCACTTTTTCTTTGTCTCCAATGAGGAAAGTTTCTGAAACTAACTTTACCTCCTCAGTTGTAAAAATACATTGAAACAGTCGTTGACAACCCTCAAGATTAACTCGAACTCATCACACTGCTTGAGCTTTGTGCCCTCCTCCTGCTTTGCAAAGAGTGCTGTGCACTAAGTGCCTAAAAACCAAGGAACACTGACTAGTAGTGTTTACTGACTGCTTGCTGTGTCCTCACATGGTAGGGAAGCTCCAGTCTTTTTTTTTTTTAATTGAAGTATAATTAATATTCAGTGTCTTATTAGTTTCAGGTGTACAATATAATGATGCCACACAGGTCTCGCCATCTTTTTAATTTTTTTTATTTTATTTAAATTCAATTTGCCAACACATAATCTAACACTCAGTGCGCATCTCATCAAGTGCCCTCAATGCCCATCACCCAGTTACCCCATCCCCCCACACATCTCCCCTTCTAAAGCCCTTTGCTTCCCAGAGCTTGGAGTCTAATGGTTTGTCTTCCTCTCAAATTTTCCCCACTCAGTTACTCCCCTTCCCTTATGGTCCCTTGCACTATTTCCTATATTCCACATATGAGTGAAACCATATAATTGTCTTTCTCTGATTGACTTATTTCACTCAGCATAATACCCTCCAGTTTCATTCATATCAATGTAAATGGTAGGCATTTATCCTTTCTGATGGCTGAGCAACATTCCCTGTATATATTTTATATATAGACCACATCTTCTTTATCCATTCATCTGTTGAAGGACATCTCAGCTCCTTCCACAGTTTGACTATTGTGGACATTGCTGGTATGAACATTAGGGTGCAGGTGTCCCGGCATTTCACAACATCAGTAACTTTGGGGTAAATACCCAGTAGTGCAGATGCTGGATTGTAGGGTAGCTCTATTTTTAACTTCTTGAGAAACCTCCACACTGTTTTCCAGAGTGGCTGCACCAGCTTGTATTCTCACCAACAGGGCAAGAGGATTTCCCCTTTCTCCACATCCTCACCAACATCTGTCATTTACTGACTTGTTAATTTTAGCCATTCTGTTATGAGGTATGAGGTGGTATCCCATCGTGGTTTTGATTTGTATTTCCCTGATAGCAAATGATGTGGAGCATTTTTTCATGTGTCTGTTAGCCACGTGTAGGTCTTCTTTGGAGAAATGTCTGTTCATGTCTCCTGCCCATTTCTTGACTGGACTGTTTGTTTTTTGGGGTGTTGAGTTTGCTTAGTTCTTTATAATCTTGGATACTAGCCCTTTATCTGATATGTCATTTCCAAATACCATCTCCCATTCTGTAGGTTACCTTTTAGTTTTGTTGAGTGTTTCCTTTGCTATGCAGAAGCTTTTTATCTTGATGAAGTCCCAATAGTTCACTTTTGCTTTTGTTTCCCTTGCCTTTATACACATGTCTTGCAATAAGTTGCTGTGGCTGAGTTCAAAAAGATTGCTGCCTGTGTTCTCCTCTAGGATTTTTTTTTCCTCTAGGATTTTAATGGATTCTTGTCTCACATTTATATCTTTAAACTATTTTGAGTTTATCTTTGTGCATGGTCTAAGAGAATGGTCTAGTTTCATTCTTCCACATGTGGCTGTCCAATTTTCCCAACACCATTTATTGAAGAAATTGTCTTTTTTCTAATGGATAATTTTTCCTGCTTTGTCAAAGATTAGTTGATGGTCCATTTCTGGGTTCTCTGTTCTGTTACATTGATCCATGTGTCTGTTTTTGTGCCAGTACCATATGGTCTTGATGATCACAGCTTTGTAATACAGCTTGAAGTCAGGCATTGTGATGCCCCCAGCTTTGGTTTTCTTTTTCAACATTCTTCTGGCTATTTGGGGTCTTTACTGGCTCCATACAAATATTAGAATTATTTGTTCCAACTCTGTGAAGAAAGTTTCATATTTTGAAAGAGATTACTTTGAATGTGTAAATTGCTCTGGGTAGCATAGACATTTTCACAATATTTATTCTTCTAATCTATGAGCATGGAGTGTTTTATCATCTCTTTGTGTCTTCCTCATTTTCTTTCATAAGTGTTCCGTAGTTATTAGAGGACAGATCCTTTACCTCCTTGGTTAGATTTATTCCTAAGTATCTTATGGTTTTTGGCACAATTGTAAATGGGATTAATTCCTTAATTTCTTTTTCTTCAGTTTCATTGTTTGTGTACAGAAACGCAACTGATTTCTGTGCATTGATTTTGTATCCTGCCACATTGCTGAATTGCTGTATGAGTTCTATCAATTTTGGGATGAAGTCGTTTGGGTTTTCAATATAGAGTATCATGTCATCTGCAAAGAGGGAAAGTTTACCTTCTTTGCCAACTTGAATGCCTTTAATTTCTTTTTGTTATCTGATTGCTGAGGCTAGGACTTCTAGTACTATGTTGAACAAAAGTGGTGAGGGTGGGCATCCCTGTCATGTTCCTGATCTTAGGGGAAAAGCTCTGTTTTTCCCCATTGAGAATGATATTTGCTGCGTGCTTTCATAGATGGCCTTTATGATATTGGGATATGTTCCCTTTATCCCTACACTTTGAAGAGTTTTAATCAGGAAGGGATGCTGTATTTTGTCAAATGCTTTCTCTGCCATCAGTTGAGGGGATCATATTGTTCTTGTCCTTTTTTTTTCTTCATGTGATCTATCAATGTTCATTGATTTACAAATGTTGAACCACCCTTGCATCCCAGGGATAAATCCCACTTGGTCGTGGTGAATAATCCTTTTAGTGGACTGTTGGGTCCTATTGGCTAGTATCTTGGTGATAATTTTTGTATCCATATTCATCAGGGATATTGGTCTGTAATTCTCCTTTTTGGTGGGGTGTTTTTTCTGGTTTTGGGATCAAGGTAATTCTGGCCTCAGAGAGTGAGTTTGGAAGTTTTCTTTCCCATTTCTATCTTTTGAAACAGCTTCAGTAGAATAAGTATTGTTTTTTCTTTAAATATTTGGTAGAATTCCCCTGGGAAGCCATCTGGTCCTGGACTTTTGTTTCTTGGGAGGTTTTTGATGACTGCTTCAATTTCCTTGCTGGTTATGGGTCTGTCTCCGTCTTCTTATAAGGACACTGATCCCATCAAGGAAGTCCTGACCCCATGACCTCATCTAATCACCTCCCAAAAGACCTGATCACCTCCAAATACGCGTTGCACTGGGAGCTAGGGCTTCAACACAGGCACTTGGGGGACACATATATTCAGTCCATAATACTCACTAGCATTTTTAATATTGATTACAAGTTCAAAGGATGCTATTTTGGATATATTGAGTTAAATAAAGTATATTAAATTAATTTCACTTTCACTATTTATAAGGTACCTATTGGAAAATTTTGGATTATACATGCAGCTCAAATGATATTTCTGTTGGACAGACCTAGTTCACAGACTGTGGATGTGAACTCCATCTGCATGACGGCTGTACGACCTTGAGCAACCAACTGCACCTCAAGTTCCTAATCCACAAAATGGAAGTTGTTCTGGCACAGAAATGTGAGCTGGGCTTATCTGCACCATCACCTGGCAAACAGGTTTTCCAAATGGGCCGTTTTCCCCAAAAGCAGGTGTGTCTGCTGGAAACCTTTCCCTAGTAGAAAGTACTGCCCTGCTCCCTTTAGTCCTAGCAGGGCCTGGGGGATCACATGGGCTTTGTTTGGGGAAGAACTGTTTGCCAGGAGGCTCTAGGCAAGAAAAACAAACAGGGCCCCCTCTCTGTGTGGTTATTCAAGAGAAATGCTTGAAAACAAACAGGCAAAGAAAGAAGTAGCCAAGGGAGAGAAATCACAGCCGTTCAGGAGATGCCCTTACAGCTCACTCCAAACCCCAGACAGAAGTGGGCAAAGCAGAAAAGAGCTGCACAAGGTGAAGAGCACACAGGGCAGGAGATGGCAAATGGCAAACGGAGCACCCCACTCAAACCAAGCTGAGTCCGACAGAAGGAGAAAGTTGATGGGAGTTCAGGTGAGGGGAGGAAGGAGGTCCCCACATGTGGAAGTAATTACTGAAATATTCTGCACCTTTCCAAACAGCAGACAGCCTCTCCAGCTCAAAACATCTTTGCATCCCCCAGTAGAGCCCCCTGAATCCAGCTGGCAGAGGGGCACTTTTGGCATCAGCTCTGAAAGCTAGAAGAAAACATCCCAGCTTAGGCTCAGGGAAAGGGGCATTCTGCTGGGGCCCTTCTATGTGCTGTCCCAGGCTAGGGGCACGGAACAAAAATGCAAGGACGGTTTGTCTGCTGCCACTGGGATGGAACCAGCTGGAACCTGCTCACATCCTGCACCAGCTGACAGTCACATTGTGATGGATGAGGGTCAAGAACCTGCCCCTGACCTGTGTCCTGAGGACTGCAGCTTTCCTTAGTAGTTCTGGGCCCTCTGCAGGGAGAGGGATGAAACTGGCAGAGCCACACAGCAGCAACTCCTGAGCCACTAAGAGGCCTCTGTCTGTGGCACTCTATGAATATTACAGTGAGCAGGTAAGAGCCACTGGTTCTGCAGAAATAAGAGTCCTACATCCTACAGTTCCAGGAGGACTCCTGCCCATTCCCCACCTAGAAACACAAAACTGCTGAGCAACCAGGCCCAATGGGATCATTCACATGGCGTGCCTTTTTGAGAGGTTCTGATTAAGAACCTGCCCAGGCCAAGCTAACCAAGTGCAGGCTGCTCTCTGCCTCCACTCACCTCCCAAAGAGCTTCCCAGAAGACACTGCATATGCCATTCTCTCCACCCTGAGGGCACCCCACCATCACATCTTCCCAGCAAAACCCCCATCCTCCCACTGCTGAGCCCCTGGAGGAAGCTTCCCTGACACTGTCCTTTCCATCAAAGTGACATTTGCCTCCTCACCTCCTTGGCCCTTCTGCAGTCCTACTTCACATCCTGGTCATTTGTAGATGTACTCATTCCCATG
Source organism: Canis lupus dingo (assembly GCF_003254725.2). NCBI lineage: Eukaryota > Metazoa > Chordata > Mammalia > Carnivora > Canidae > Canis > Canis lupus. Next base: position 65,924,761 of record NC_064247.1, on the reverse strand, counting down.
TCTGGCTGCCATGAAGGACCTCTGTCTCTATCACCTTGGCATTCACTGGTGAGGCAGACAGTTCAGAACCATTCTGAGCCCTTCCCCTGTAACTGGGAGCACAGGAGAGCCACTGGCATGAGTCTGAATCCCAGCCCAACCCTTCTCCTCACTGTGACCCCAAGCAAGTGACTTAACATCTCAGTGCATAATAACAGCACTCACCTCCTAGGAGCAACCAGGTTCCTCTAGTTAAAGTGCTGAGAGCAGTGCCACACACAGCAGGACCCAGGACACTGCAGAGTGTCAGCTGCAATTTCTCCCCTGGCACAGAGCACAAAACCAAACACTTTTATAAAATTCTGGTGTCAACTCCAACAACCCACTTGAAGCCTTAAAACAGGAGGCTGGGGTTGAAGCCTCCAGCCTCAGGACAGAGGGATTAGCAGCACTGTGTCTGCTTAGTTACTCAGCTCCTGCCTCTCCAGAGGACAATCCCCTTGAAAGAGGAGATTATGCAGTGCAGGGAAGAGCACAGCTCTGTCACCTCCCAGCTGAGCTCGGGGCTTAGGCTAATTTCCCGCAGGTGGTCCGGGCCAGGTTTCCTGGAGGCCCAGGGACAGAACAAATAGCCTTTCCTGTCCCCCAGGGATTACAGCGTGAAAACACATTTTAAACCTTAAGAAGCTAAAATGCCACATCCGTGTAGGACACTCCACATACTTAAATTTTAAAACAGCAGCATGCCAAGAGCTCTCACAAGTGATGGGCCCCTGCTTTGAACTATTGAAAAGTATTCACCTTCCAGAAAAACAATTCAAGCAGAGTGACATGTGCCTAACAAAATCACTCAAAGGGTGCCTTCCCTCCTCTGGAACAGTCCTCCCTTCCCTGGGTGTCAGGGTTGTGCGAGATGCCGGTGACGGACATCTGGAAATAGTTCCTACTGTGATACAAAGATCCAAAAGAGTCATGGCTTAGCAACCCTGAGACAGGAAAATGCCTTGTTCCAGGTATGGAATCTACCACTGCATGTGAGGAGAAAGGGCTCATCTTCCCAGGGAAGTTTGGAGATGCTCACGTGCTTGCTCTTCAGATTTAATGGCACAGAAGCCAAATGCCAGATACAGTTCAACTGGAAAGTGCTCAGGCAACCATCACAAGGCCTGAATTCAAAGCTCTGCCCCTACTGCTTCCAAGCTGTGTTGACCCTAGACCAGTTTCTTGATCTCTCTGAGCTTCAGTTTTCTCATCCACAATATGGTAGAGATATCAGTACCTGCTTCCCAAGCTAGTAGTGAAGACTTAGTGAGACCTGGTATTTGAAGGCTCTGCTTTGGAAACTGCAGTAACAGTATTCAAATACAACTTTCATCTATCCGAAGGCCAGTGTGTTTGGTCTTCCCATCCAAACAATCTTTAAATCTTATAAAACACCCAGGTGTTCAAAGAGATGGAAAGAAAGTCCTTTGCTGCTTTGTTTTTCATGATAGCATATCAACTGGAACTCAGTTTGTATGCATCAAGATTCAGTGTGACCCACAGACATTGAAGAGCACAGGGAAGATGAATAATCAGAGCCTTGGAGAGGACATCCAGATGTTTTGTTATGTGGGAGGGAACTACACCCCAACACAATGCAGCCACAGCCTGTGCGTGGTGTGATGGCAGGGCTATTTGTGCTCAGTATCGAATCTGCAGCTCCCAACATCACACCTGGCACACAGCAGGTGCTCAGAAATGAATAGGCACAGTATTATTCAACACATTGGAAGCGGCATTGAACAACACAAGTCTTACTATCCATACACATATGTGAGTGCCAGGGAAGGGACTGGGGAAGAGGCATCTAAACCACACAGGGTGACTCACTGAGGACACAAGGGCAGCACATTTTGGTCTGAACTTCAGCAGCATTTGAACAACATGAGGGGTGGGGGCAATGACTCCCACACAGTCAAAAATCCATGTATAACTTAACTTCTGACTCCTCCAAATTTATCTACTGATGGCCTACTGTTGATCAGAAGCCTTACTGATAACGGTCAGTTAACATGTATCATGTATGTCATATGCACTATATACTGCATTCTTACAGTACAGTCAGCTAGAGGGAAAAAATGTTAAGAAAATCTTTGGCTGGAGAAAATAAAGTTACTAGACTGTATTTATTGAAAAAATCAGGGGCACCTAGGTGGCTCTGTCAGTTGAGCATCAGACTTTTGGTATCAGCTCAGGTCATGATCTCGTGGTCATGGGACCAAGCTCTATGTCAGGCTCTGCACTAAGCATGGAACCTGCTTGGGATCTCTCTCTCTCTCTCTCTCTCTCTCTCTCTCTCTCCCCCTCTGCCCCTTCCCACCTCGTACTCTAAAAATATATATAATCCACATATAAGTGGACCCACAGTTCAAACCCATGTAGTTCAAGAGTCAACTGTATATTCTTGCATAGCTAATATAATCTATAAAATAATCTATAAAGTAATAAACTCTCTAAATAAAAAGCAAAATAAAAAAGAAACTCGGGCAGCCCAGGTGGCTCAGTGGTTTAGTGCCGCCTTCAGCCCAGGGCATGATCCTGGAGACCCAGAATCCAGTCCCACGTCAGGCTCCCTGCGTGAAGCCTGCTTCTCCCTCTACCTGTGTCTCTGCCTCTCTCTCTCTCTCTGTCTCTCATGAATAAACAAAATCTTTTTAATTAATTAATTAATAAGAAACTCATGTATAACTAATGCCCCCTATTATATCAGGAATCATTAGAAAAAGAGTCTGGTGACCCATAACTTAAAATTAGTCAAATCAGAGGAGAAATTTGCACAGGGAGGTCCACCCACCCCCAGGAGCAGGAAACTGGTGGAACATTCAGAACAGAAAGACACTGTGTCCAGATGAGTAATAATAAAGGGGCTGGAGCTGGAAGTCAGGGAGCTCCTAGCTCTTGCCTATGTATCTTTATTAACCAAGATCAGTTTGGGTTAAAAATAAAATGCTCAGGCAGCCCCGGTGACTCATCAGTTTAGTGCCACCTTCGGCCCAGGGCCTGATCCTGGAGACCCGGTATCGAGTCCCACGTCAGGCTCCCTGCATGGAGCCTGCTTCTTCCTCTGCCTGTGTTTCTGCCTCTCTCTCTCTCTCTGTGAGTGTGTGTGTGTGTGTGTGTGTGTGTGTGTGAGTGTGTCTCATGAATAAATAAAATCTTTGAAAAATAAATAAATAAATAAAATGCTCAAGTCACACAGGTAAGGATGGCCCTGGTGTGGAGCCACTGCAGGAACAAGGTTCAGGGACTGTGCAGCTCTCTGCTCCTACTCTCTGAGGCCGCTTCAGGGGAGACGCAGAGGTCGGGGAGATACCCTTGGTCAGGCCATCCTCAAGATACAGAGAGAAAATGGCCGATAACCACCGTCAGAGGAACAAGACACCACTTTCCTCTTGCGCGCACGCTCACACGCACATACACACACGGACAGCAGCCAAGGAACTTCTAAAACAAATTAATCCCAAAATTAAGGTTGGGAAAGAAATCTCCCCCAGGACAGCAATCATATTTGAAGTTGGGTTTTCTGTTTGTTTATTTTAGAGTTCTCACAATCTCCTTCCTGAATAGTAGGTGAAACTATCTTTGGGGATCAGGCAAGGAGATCTCCCCCTGGCTCTCAGGCAAAAGCTGAACAGATGTTCCTGCAGCTGGAGAACCAACCAGGACCCATTATTTAGTCGGCACCTATGGACTTGCAGATCCATGTAGCTCTCTCTGCACACCTGTGGTATCATATCATTTCAGATGATTAAGACTACAAGCCCATGCGGCCCCAAGCCATCTGCTACCTGCCCCATTCTCTGAGGGACCCACTGGGCCATCAGGATCGTGCTATGGAGACCTACCCCATGGTCTTGCCTCAGCATGAACACTCGGGCTTAATCCTAGAAGCACCTCCCCATATGGCTGTCCCAAACTCTACCAGGCATGACTCTCCCAGGTGTGCCATGTCCTTATCTGCCTTCCCACCTCCCCCATGTCGGGGGTTCTACATCTTTGGTGAACTCTGCCAGCTGGTCCAGGTGTTTGTAGGTATTCAGGAGGCTTTGGAAGGGGATGGAAATAACAGTTGCTCTGAATAAGTCTGAAGAAGACACAAATGGAAAAGTCCCATGGAAAGTTGTGATGTTGCTGAGGAACCTTAATTCCAAAAGACAGTGGAGACAGGCACTCAGCCACCCGTTGACCAGTGATGTGGGGCATGTGGCTCTGAAATGCTGCCCCAACCCCCAAGCCCAGATACACACAGCTGTCTTCTAGGACTGCTCCTCCCCAAAACTAAGTATGTAGTCCCATCAGAAGATTCCACAGCCCTATTTCCCACTGGGTGGCAGCTGGTGGTAGTGACAGATGAAAAGGACAGGGGCAGAAAAGCAGAAATAAAGGTCAAAAGGACTCAGGATGGTGAATGAGCGAGCCCCTTGCTGTAGTTTGGTTGTCCGACCTCACCATCAACCCCACAGCCAACTATCTGACCTGACCTTGTGCCTCAATCTTGTTTCTGTCCCACACACCCAGAGTCCTGCCACATCCGGTCTGCATGGGAAGTGCGTAAAATACACATAACATACAATTTACCATTTTAACCATGTTTACAGTATACATTTGAGTGATACTTAGTACATTCACAGGATTGCAACTATCACCTCTGTTTCCAAGATACTTTCATCCTCCAAAAGGAAGCCCATGCATGCTGCCACTATTCTCTATTCCCCTTTTCTCCCCACCCTGGCAGCCCCCGGCTATCCCTGTACTCCTACCTATTCCAGACATTCCATATAAATGGAACCATTCCATATGTGACCTTTTGTCCAAATCTGGTCTCAGGGTGACACTGAGTGGCACTCAGCCTCCCAACAAGGCTCTCCATTCCAAGGGGACGGCTTTGCAGCCTCTCCTCTCCATGCACCCTTGCAGCTTCCATCATGGAAACAAAGTCAGAGCTTGAGCCCTCCCTCTCGCCTTCATTCATTCCACATTTGTAAGCATTTATGTAGTACCTCCTGGGTGCCAAGTGCCGTGTGCAACTGCATGGCGGCCACTTCCTTCCAAGAGTCCACATAGTCTGGGGTGCTGAGGCACGGTTGCAATCTCTGTGACCTGGACCAGAGGCCCATACCTGGCAAAGCCAGTGTGGCGCTCACAGGTAAAGTGAGGGTCAGGCTTAGGATAAAGAAGGCAGGCACTCAGGGTACCAGGTTTCAGGTTGCAATCACTCTCAGGGCCAAGCAAGTGCAGGCTCAGATGGGCCACACTGGGTACCTGACTCTGTCCTCATCCAGGTCACACCCTAACAGTGCCCAGTGGAGCAGGCGTATTGACATTCAAGGGTTTCCTATGGGCTGGGTGGTGTACACAGTTTTCTATCTTTTAACTTACCCGTTACCACAAGCCTAGGAAACAGTGTGGGCACCTCACCTCCCTTCTCTACACCAGGCTCAGAGAGGTCAAGGAGCTGGCCTAAAGCCACAGAGCTGTGTGTGGTGTGGCAGTCAGAGCTTCAGCCCAAAGCTAAAGAGTAACAAGGAAGGAAAGCGTCATGTTAATGATGAAAGTATGTGTCCTTACACAGCATCTCAAAGTGGGTGAGCTTTTCTCAAGGCCTCACCCACATCAACATGTCCATTGCCCAGAACCCTAAAGGCAGGTTTGGCCCCTTTCTTACACCTGCAGCCCAGAAGGGCTAAACAGCTTGCTAGGTTTCAAGCTTGAGGAGGAGCTGGGGGTGGGCAACGTGGCTGCAAGTCCACCTGAACAACGTCTGTGTTTTGTTGCATGGCATGGCACTGCCTGCCTCTGATTTGTTTTGTGCTCATTGGTATTTATTTGGCCCTTGTCCATCAGAACTTCTGTGGTTCACCCAGAAGGCCACTGTCCAGGGCGCCCTCTCCTGGGCCCCTCTGTCCATGGCCCCAAATGCAGATGTGGGAACTGGTTTCAGGTGAGGTGGGCAGTCGTGACTGTGGAGTACACACGCACTGATGCATATCTTGAATATCTGTGTCACGGGTCAGTGCCCTGACCTCCCAGCACAAACACACAGGCTTGCTAGAAAACAACTCAAGATTCCTATGAGGTCCTAGAGAGGCACAGAGCAGCTCATTTCTGATTTTCACAACCTTCTGCAGCCTGAGACTGCTGCCCCTGTACACAGGCAAACCTGAAACCCCTCCTCTCAGTCTGCATCGGTCAGGCAGCTCTCCAAAGGAACAGAGTCAGCAAAAGATATATACAGTTGACCCTTGAATGACATGGCTTTGAACCACGTGCATCCACTTATACGTGGATTTCTTTTTTTTTTTTTTTTTTTAAGATTTTATTTATTTATTCATGAGAGAGAGAGAGAGGCAGAGGGAGAAGCAGGCTCCACGCAGGGAGCCCAACGCTGGACTCGATCCTGGGTCTCCAGGATCATGTCCAGGGCCGAAGGCAGTGCTAAACCACTGAGCCACCCAGGCTGCCCAGATTTCTTGATAAAAATAATACAGACCGTAAATGTATTTTTTTCCTTGTGATTTTATTAATATCATTTCCATTTCTCTAGTTTACTTAAGAATACGGGATATAATGCATAACAAAATAGGTATTAACTGTTTAGGTTATCAATGAGGATTCAGGTCAACAGTAGACTATTAGTAGTAAAGTGTCGAGGGAGTCAAAAATTATACATGGATTTTCAACTACATGGGGGGTCCACACCTCTAACCCCCATGATGTTCAAGGTTTGACTATATAGAGAGACACTGGTCTTGGGGTCTGACTCATAGGACTCTGGGGGCCAGCAAGCCTGAGACCTGTCTGGCTGACAGCAGGCTGGAAATTCAGGCAGGGGCTGAGGCTTCAGTCTTGAGGCTGAATTTCTTCATCTCAGGGAAACATCAGATTTTGTTCTTAAGCCCCTCACCTTATTGGAGGAGGCCTGCCCAGATTATCCAGGTTACTCAAAGCCTACTGACTGTAGAGGTTGACCACATCTGCCAAAAGCCTTCTCAACAACAGATAGTTTGGTCAGAGAACTGGGTACTAGAGCCTACCCAACTCCACACATGAAACTGACCATCATGCACCCGCAGGGGGAGGGGGGGGCAATTCTCAGCCAGGTATCAGATCCTACTCAGGTGTCAGAACCCACTCAGGTGCCAGATCCCAGAGCAACATAAACCAAGGAGCCGTAAAGGAGACACAAACAGGTGCCACCCATGGAAGGAAGGGTGAAAGGATCCTCTTCCAATGTGTGCACTGCTTTCTTCCTACAAAATGTTATGTGGGGATACTCTAGCACACTAAACAAAATGTAAATGACGGCTTTGGACATATGTGGATGTGTGTCCTTAGAAAACACAGACACGACAGTGTGAGAACCTTCTAGGCACTGTCGGGTCACAAGGCTATCTTGCTAAGCAACTGCTTCTACAAAGTTACTAAACAACATAAAAAAGCTTCAAGTTTCCAAGTTTAGGTAGCAAATTGTCTCATCGAGGACATGTCATTTTTTAATAAAATGACTACAATGAAAACTCCCCTCTGCTAAATGACAGAAAAGCTGTCTGACTCAAAACATGGGAGGCATAAGCCCAGCCACATCAACAGAATAAAATGGCATGGAACCATCCCCACCAGATCTGGGCCCTGGCAATGAGATGTGTGTGACTCTCCCTATGACATAGGTTGGGGCAGGGGGAGAAGTCAGCAAAAAGATACTTAAACTAAAACCTAGGAAGTCAAGCTCTCCTAAGCAAGGCCCCTGGACATGTTCAGGAGGGCTTTGTAAGCTGAAAATACATGAGAGAAAAGCCATAAACACACTTTTCTTTATGGTTGGAGGAATGGAGGAATGGAAGTCTACTTTACCAATGGGGTGGGAGGCCAGGGAAGGGAAGGAAACATTTGGGATTAAATATTGTCATCTGAGTGGCGCAGCTGATGAAAGCCAGGAAATTTGAAATGTGCGCACCGACAATCTGCCACTCCAGCTTTACACTCTGGACCCCGAACAAAAGCTGCACTGTGAGACGCCTGGGGACGGCAGTGGGCGTGACTGTGGAGGGAAGGGGCACAGGTTTCCTCTCTGCTTAATGGCTTTTCAGTGCTGAGCATAAAAACCAAAACGTTTTCTGCAGGGCCAACACTGGGCCTCCGGCCCTCCCCTCGTGTTCCAATGAGACGGTTCGTGATGAGGGACAGGTCTTCCAGCCCCTTTCTTCACATCAAAACAGTTCACTTCAAGGGATGCTGTCTGTCCCCATCTGGACAGAGCCAGGCAGCCAGGACATCCCTGTCTGGAGCCCAAACACCACTGGCGCTGTCCCTGCCACAGTAAATCAAACCTGGTCATGGCTGCTGCCCGCCCCTTGACAACAAATCAAACACCAGCATGCAAAGAATCACCTCAGGAGGGACTCCGGGTCTGGACCGTGTGTGTGTGTGTGTGTGTGTGTGTGTGTGTGTATGTGTGTGTGTGTGTGTGTGTGTGTACGCATACATCCACAGAGAAAGAAAGAGCCCCTGAGAATGACAACCACCACTGGCAGACTCAAATTCTGGGGGAAATGACTGAGGGACCCCAGAGTTCCCACATCTGTTTACTGAGTTTAGCCAATAGTCTTTGAAACAATTTGGACAGCCATCCAGATAAAAGCCTGAGAGATTCATAATGGGCTCTGACAAGCTTAACTTTGTTGGGTGGGGCCAGGAGGGTGAAGAGGGAAGGAGAGGCTGGGAGGCAGGGCAATGGGCCCAGGGGAGACAGGCCAGGCTTTTGCCTGAGTGAGGGGTCTGAGAGCTCCCTAGAGGAGAAAGAGAAGACATGCCTTGAGAAGGAGGGAAGGCATCAAGTAAGGTGCAGGAGGCACAGTAAGTGTGAATAGTAGATTCACTGGATTGGATCATTCTTCCCCTTTCATACAATTTAAGGCTGAAATTCCTAGGTTCTGAGAAAAATCCGTGGGAACCTGACCTTCTCATCATGTTTCCAGAAAGCAAATGCTGAAGCAATGCAGCTTTGTCCCCAGCGCTAAGGGATTTCTTTGCCATGGTTTAAAAGTCCCTCCTGGAAAACAAAAGGTGTTGGTGAGGATGCAGAGAAAGGGAACCCTCCTAGTGCACTGTTGGTGGGAATACAAGCTGGTATGACCCTCTGGAAAACAGTGTGGAGGTTCCTCAAGAAGTTACAAACAGAGCTCAGACAACCATTGACAAATGAATGGATGAAGATGTGGTGTATATACACAATGGACTACTACTCAGCCATCAAAAAGAATGTAATCTTGCCATTTGCAACCATGTGGATGGAGCTAAAGGATATCATGCTGAGTGAAATATGTAAGAGAAATACAAATACCATATGACGTCACTCAAGTGTGGAATTTAAGAAACAAAACAGAAGATCATATGGGAAGGGTAGAAAAAAGGAGAGAGGGAAGCAAACCATAAGAGACTCTTAATGATAGAGAAGAAAGTGAAGGTTGATGGAAGAATGTGGGTGGGGGATGGGATAGATGAGGGATGGGCATGAAGAAGGGCACCTGTAAGGGTGAACACTGAGTGTTGTATGGAAGTGATGAATCACTGAATTCTACTCCTGAAACCAATACTGCACTGTATCTTAACTAACTAGAATTTAAATAAAAACTTGATAAATAAGTAAATAAAATAAATAAAAGTTCCTTCTGGAGGCCCTACCCCGAGCCAATGTACACATTCACATGGACCTTGGCTCATCTCGTGCCATGCCTGAAGCCTTCCCACTCCATGCAGCTCTTCCATGATGCCTATGAGAGCATACCCAGGAAGAACACATTCCTCTCCCTGTCCCCCTAGCACCTCAGCCAGAATCCAGAAGGACTCACATACATCCCTCAGGTCTGAGAGGTGGGGCTGGGCCTTTCTTCTTTGGGAGCTCTGTAAGTGTTGGATCCTCCTCCCTGCAGCAATAAGGAGGGTCTGCATTTACCAGCAAGGCCTCTTGGTAAAAGAAGCAAGTCAGAGGCGCTGATCACCACCAAGACTGCCCCCCAGCCCCTGTCATGGTGAGTGCTTTCTACCTTGCAGGCACAGGGTTAAGGCTTTACACTCATATCTCACAAATTCTCAACAACCCACTGGCATCTGGACTTCTACCTCCACATCTCAGATGAGGAAACTGAGCCTCAGAGTGCTCTTATAACCTGCTCAGGGGCCTAAAGCAAGCCGACTTTCTCTATCATTCAGAAAACAGAAGTGAGTTCTCAGTCTCACCAGCCTTTCCTGAGGGATTTCCAGGCAGAACTGAAAAACAAAAAAAACATACAATACAGAACAAAAACTCTTGTAACCATAAAATAGGTTCTCGGGCAGCCCCGGTAGCTCAACGGTTTAGCGCCGCCTTCAGCCTAGGGCGTGATCCTGGAGACCCAGGATCGAGTCCCACATCGGGCTCTCGGCATGGAGCTTGCTTCTCCCTCTCCCTGTGTCTCTGCCTCTCTCTGTGTGTGGGTCTCTCATTAATAAATAAATAAAATCTTTTTAAAAAATAATAAAAAATAAAACAGGTTCTCATATGAACAGAACTCAAAACTCAGATATTGAATCTGAATGGAAGCTTTAACTCATTTTATTTTCAGGATTCTTTTTTTCCTCCAGATAACCAACCCAAATGCCCATAATATTCCCCTCATCTTAAAGTAGCATTTTGGGGATAAAACAAGGATTTCTCTGCTCTCCTTCCCCTTCGGGGACCATAAAGTGTGGGACAGCGCCACCTCCTGGTCAGCAGGCATGGGACAGCTAATGTCCAGCATGGAGGTGTCCTCTGAACAGGCAGTCCTGGAGACCTCCTGAACAGTTTGGCCTCTCAGTCCTGACTACGAGAGGAAATAAATGTGGACATGAGATGCTCTAACTGGCCTTCCTGGACTCATCCGCTGCAGTAGCACAGGGATTCCAGGGACACTTACCAGCATATTTTGCAGGTTAGCTGCCATGGACCCATGAGCCAGATACCGGTCCTCCTGGGGCTGGGAGATGGCCAGCACCCAGGAGAGCAGCCCAGGGCAGCCCCACACATGAGCCAGATTAGGGGCCCAGGGGAAGAAAATGGGGACATGGGGCAGGTGCTCAACATCTACTAAAAGACCTGGCACAGAGGACAGCCCCAATAAATGTATGATGAAGCAGAACGAGGTAAGTCGATCAGGCAATAGGCCTGCCTCTCGATCAGCAACAGAGTCACAGCTGTGGGCATGCTGAGGGTACAGCCTAAATGCTGAGGGTACCCAGTGCTTACATTGGGCAGTGGGCAGGGCAGTGGGGGACACAAGAAACACACAAGTAAAAACACAGTAATATACTCCCACATAGTCTGTTACGGTAAGTTAAAGTTTTCAGTTAAGTCCCTTTATAGAGTTTCCAGGAAATACTTATAGGAGGAACTGGGGTCCTCCAGAGATAAAGGCCACCTGAAACTTTCATTCATTCATCCATTCATTCATTCATTCATTCATTGAACATGGACTGAGCATCTATGCAACAGCAGGTACCACAATAAACACTTTATGTATATTGTGTCAGTAGATTTTCACCACAATCCCATGAGGTAAGAATAGAATGTCATCTCATAGATTCAGAAATTGTGTTCCAGAGGTGCTAATTAATTTGTCCAAGGTCAACACAGCTTTTCAGCAGCAGAACCAGAATTTGAGCTAATGTTCCAACCTAATGCCCACGTATTAAGTGTGCTAAGCCCCACGATGGTCCTCCCTTCAGAAGATATGTAGTGAGTTCCTGTCATAGCGCAGGCACTGAGCCAAACTGTCAGGATCTGTCAGCAAAAGGGCAGAATGAGGGTCCTACCCTCTAAGAGCTGCTGCACGGAAGACAGATCACAGATTGGTGAATAAGAGAATGAGGTGCAGGGGAGAAAAGCAGACAGCTCACAGGCAGAGCTGGACAGACCCACTGTCAAAACTTTGTCTCTTATTTCATCTCTCTGGGCCTGTTTTCTCATCTGTAGGACAAAAATAAGATCTAGTAGGTCAATGTGAAGATTATAAAATATCTGGCATCCAGGACATGCCCCACAGAAATGGTTGTTTTTGTGAGCAGCTCGGGGGGAAAAGGCAGCAAGCCCCAAGAGGCACCAACATGAGGCCGAGAGGCAGGTGATGCCAAGAGAGGAGGCACTTGCTTGGTGTTTAAGAGCAGTCTATTGGCTATGCTGGGAATACTGGGGCCAAAGTGACTAAAGCAGCCATGCAGCAAGGCCAGCAGGTGGCAACTGATGCATCAAATGCCCTGTCAATGACATTTGCTGAGATGCTCAGGTGTGCTGTGGTTTGTTTTTTTTTTTTTTTTTAAGACAGGGAAGATCCTTTCTTTCTTAGACTTCTTAGTTTGACACAATTTCAGATTTGTAGAAAAGTTCAGGACAGTATAAAAAATTCTCATATCCCCTTACCCTGGACAGCACCAATGTTAACATTTTCCCACATTTCTCTTATTTTCTTGTCTACGTGCATTTATTTTCAGAGCCATTTATGAGTAAGCTGTCACACAGACATGATGAACCTTCAGCCTCTAAGGACATCAATGTATATGTCCTTGAAACAAGGACATTCTCTTTCTCAACTACGGTACTCAGTACATGGTGCCTCACAACTAGAAATTTGTCACAATACAATATCACTGTCTAACCTACTAAGTCTCAAGGGTTCTGACCCGTGTCCTTCACATGCAAGACAACCTCACACCACACACTTGCATTCCTTGGTTCTGTCTCTTTAGGCCTCCTCTCATCAGGAACATTCCTTAGTCATTCTCGTCTTTCTCAGGCCAGCTCTTGTGTACCATGTCCTTCAGTTTGGGTTTGTCTGATGTTTTGTCATGATTAGAGTCAGGGTACAAATTCTGGGAAGGAGCTCCAGAAAGTGACATGTGGTCCTTCTATATCCTTGCAGCTCTGACTGCATGTCCAAAGAACAATCTGATAATGTTCTCAATGTTGACTAGATTCAGTGAAATCACAATCTTCTGATTCAAGTAAGTAGGAAACTACTGTTGTGCTGTCTATGAGAAATAATTTTTAAATATAAAGACATGGACATATTTTAAGTAAAAAGATAGCTCTGCCAATAATAGAGTACTGAGTACCAGATTTCTCTTCATACTTTAGACAAAAAGGAGGAGGAGAAGTACATGAACAGTCATTAGTCCAGGAGAGTCACTCCTGAAACAGTGGAAACAAAGTGTGTGAGCCTTGTGAAATAAAATACATGGTACCCACAAAAGAGAACGTCTTCACTGAGATCATCAGCAAACTATTACAGCTGGGAAAAGAATCAGTGAAGACAGGTTAACAGAAATTGTCCAAACTCTAATACAAAGAGGAAGAGAATGAGGAGGGAGAAGAAAGGGGCAAGGGAGACAATGCCCATGATGACAAGGAGGAGTTTTAAATATACTTGGGACAATATGAATAATTAAACATATAACTAAAACCCCAGAAGGAGGAGGGATAAGATGGTGTAGAAGATATATCTGAGGAGGTGACAGCTGAGAATTTTATAAAAGTAATGAAAGATACCAAGTCACAAATCCAAGAAGATCAGAGAACCCTAAGCAGGATTATTTATTGGGGGAAAAAAAAGACGAGAGACACATCATATACAAAATATTTTGAAAGAAAAAGAGAAAATAATTAAGGCAGACCAGAAAAATTAAGGAAATATAAGAATGACAATGGACTTCTCTGTTCAATCCAGAGGACAATGAAGTGCTATTGCTTAAGTGCTAAGAACAATGATCAACACAGAACTCTACCCTTAGCAAAAATATCTTTCATAAATGAAGGTAAAACAAAATTTTTTTCAGAAAAAATCTGAGGTAGTTAACTACCAGAAAATCTCCATTAAAAGATATTAAATTCAAGTTTTTCAAGTACAAAGAACATAAAACAAGACAGAAACTTAGATCTACACAGAGAAATGAAACTGGAAACTGTTTAAATATAGGGAAGAGGGGTGCCTGGTGGCTCAGTTGGTTAAGCTTCTGCTTTCAGCTTAGGTCATGATTTCAGGGTCCTGGGATCCAGCCCCATGTCAGGCTCCCTGCTCAGTGGGGAGCCTGCTTTTCCCTCTCCCTCTGCCTCGCCCCCAACTCATGCTCTCTCTCTCACTCACTATCCCAAATAAATAAATAAAATATTTTTAAAATAAAAATTAAGAAATAAATGAAGGGAAGACCTTCTTAGTTATTCTAAAATATTAAGTGTCTAAAGCAAAAACAGAAGCAAAGGACTATGGATATATAGCCTATGTAAAAGTAACATGACACCAATAGCACAGAGGGTGGGGGTCCATGCACTATACATGAAACGATGCATTATCTGAAGGTCTGCTCCAACAGTTTCAGCAGCAGCCAACTGTGCACAGATGCAGCCCAGGGGCACCTTGCCTCATTACACTGTGCACATCTTGCTTTCTGCTCAGCTTCTCTGCCACTGCCTGGGGCCGGAAGTCCACTCATCATAGACGTTCCAAAGATGCATCACCTCTGGGACTGCCCTTCACCAACAGGAGGTCAGAGCCAACGGGTGAGCACTCACCTCTTCCGTCTCTAGCAGATAAATTCTAGGTTCATTCTACACACTCTCTCAGAAAGTCCCCCAACAGAATCAAGTTCCCATTGCTCAAGGCATGGGCTAACAGTAGCCCTAACTAGGTCAGCTGATCTCATACCACTTTCCCCAAAGAACCCATTTGCTCTACAACCAACTAACTTGCACAATTTACTAAATTTCACAATGTACCAAAAATTTCCTTATTTTGTCTCTTTATAACATTGGTAACTTCCGGGCTGCTGATCCCAGATGGATGGTGGGGAGACAAGTGAAATGGGAAGGGAGGTTGCCTCAATTCCTGCAGCCCTGGCCCCACCACCCTCTTCAGCCCTTAGAGATTCTTCTAGGCTGGGAGCCTGTGCCCTGGCGCACTGCAAGGCTTCAGTATCAGCAATAGTGCCTGACAGTTTGGGGCTCTGGAGAAGTAGCTTGTTTCCATAACCTTCTCTATAAAAGGGTGACAAACTTCCCACTCCAAAGGATTACAGAGAGGGAGAACTAAGATGGCATTTGTTCAATCCACAGTGCAAGAGCACAATAAAATGGGAGTGTGCATCATTGCGTTGGCCACAAATACAGGCTAAGAAGCTCCTACAATTCTGAAGAAGGAGCTGGAAGACATAAAATTCCTCTGGGCTACAGACCTGATCATTTTTCAAGAGACGCTGATTTACATACAAACTAGGTGAACCACCTATAGTCAAGCTCCAAGAACAGAGACACAGTGCAGTGTCCCTCCAAAGCAGTCTGCATGGTTGCGTGGATTACTTGATTACGTGGATTACTTGATCAGGTGATCAGGTGATCAGGAGGAGGGTGTGGGATGAGAGGGAGAGCCTTGGCGAACTCTGCCTTGTCCAGAGAACATGGGGTTCTCTTCAAGGGAAGTAAACAGCTGTGGGAGCCAGAAAAAGTGCCTTATCTTATCTGAGTCCTCGTTTTGTCACCCATAAAATGGGCATGGTAATTGCATACCATCTCACGGAGCTGCTGTAAGGAACAAGTGGAGCAGTCATGTGGGACAGTTAATACAGTGCCTGGTACATACAAAGCCCTTGACAAATGGTACCACCACCCATGGCTAAGCGGGGCTAGTGTAGGGGAAACACCCCATTTCATAACCCAACATTCAAATATGGGTGCCTCTCCTGGACATGTGGATGAAATACTCAGATGAGAAACATTCTGGGGTCCAATGGCAGACACTGAGTACACCTCACCCCTCTATTCCCATGCCTATGACAGACACTGCTGGTAGATCCTAGAGCTGAGACGTCTCATCCTCATTCTTGACACAGGCTTCCAGGTAGACGCATCAACAGATCAGAGCTGGCCCACTGAGACCTCCAAGCCACCTGTGGAAATGGGCTTTTAAATTGCAAGAAGTAACGGGGTTGGTGTCAAAGGATGTGCTGAGGGGACTCCTGATTAGCCATCGAGATTTCAGCTCCAAGCCCAGGATTTTAAGAGCAACTTCAGGTTCATTCAAAGAGGGTGAGAAATGTACTATGGTATCCTGAATTGAATCCCGGAACAGAAAACAAAAAAACATCAGTGGAAAACTGGTGAAATCTGAATACTGCCCAGTCTAGCTAATGGCCATGCTTTTCAGTTTCTTAGTTTGGGCTCTTGCTGGGAATAGGTAAGCTACATTAGGGAAACTGGGTACATGGTACCAGGGAATTCTCCACTAAATCTAAAGTCATCACAAAATAAAAACTTCACTTAGAAAATTAGCCTGACTGACAGAATGGGCAGGCACTGAAGCCCAGCCACCTACATCACCTGGAGGAAGGGGTGGCTGAAGCTCCAGTCCCCACAGCTCCCCTGGAATATGCAACCGTGACAGCCATAGGTGCCCAGTCTGACAGGGTCATCCCTAAGTCCAGTATTCAGATGTGGTCTTGATTAACACTGAGAGGTCCCCATCTTTCTGGGTAATTTTTGGTCTCCCTTCATGGAATCCTCTTCTTCCCAAAGCAGGCAATTTATTAAATGTAGGATTAAACACGATTCAATTTGAATGTCTTTTTAAGTTTTTTTCTTCTAAGTTCACACACCTGGGGAAAAAATACATTTTGCCAGTCTTACGTCTAGATCATACTTGTTTTTGAGAATATGATCACAGTCTGTGGAACCTCAGTGCCTTCAAGTTCTGAAATCCTGTCCCTTCCATATCCGTTCACTCCTTTGCAGAGACATCCCTGGGCTGAGCCCACACTCCCTCACTGCCTGGCTGTGTGACTCTGGGCAAGTCACTGCAGCTCCTGGGCCCCTGGGTGCCTCGCCTGTTAAAGGGAGGAAGATTGTGCATGTTTTAAAGTCAATGGAGCAAGCAGAGGTAGCACATAGTGAATAGTAACTATTCTTATTGATGTGCTCAAAGAATACCCAGCTGTTTCCCTTCCCCTTTTCCATGGTAGAAAAGCAAAACATGTTGTCACAGTCGTCAGTAACCTCAGCAAAGGTGGCCCTCCAGTTCATTTCTTGGAAGCATCTTCTTAGAGTTCTGAGCATGCATCTGATCATTCTCCCACATGGGGTGGGCATTAAGTGAGAGAACATCTCTGGCTCTCACCGCATAAAAGATACTGTCCTGCAGAAACATCAGTGGAAAAACTGGTGAAATCTGAATACTGTCACCTAGTTAGTTACCTAGTGCTGCATAAGAAATTCCCCAAAAGTCAGCAGTTTAAAGCACCAACTGTGGGGCATGTGAATGGGTCAGCCAGCGAAGTATCTGCCTTCAGCTCGGATCATGATCCCAGGGTCCTGGGATCAGGTCCCACATCGGGCTCCCTGCTCAGTGGCGATCCTGCTTCTCCCTCTCCTCCCTACTTGTGCTTTCTCTCAATATCTCTGTCACTATCTCTCTCTCTCTCTCAAATAAATAATAAATTTTAAAAATAAATAAAATAAAATAAAATAAAGCAGTGAGTGTCTGTTATCTCACACAGTCTCTGAGAGTCAGGAATCCAGGGGCAGCTCACCTAAAAGAAGGAAAAGGAGCAGGGAGGGAGAGCAGGGAGGAAAGGTGCCAAGATGGAAACCACAGTGTCTTTTATGACCTACCCTTGGAAGTGATATAGCAAATTCCATTAGTCACACAGACCAAGCTGGTACTGTGAAGGGACTACACAGGGGTGTGAATTCTAGGAGGTGGGACCACAGGGCATCATGGAGGCTGGCTGCCACAACCTATGGAGGTCTGTTTCCAAAAACACCACTTGGGAGCACAGGTAGGGGCAGCCACATCTCCCCACAGTACACTGTCATGTGGTTGCCATCAATTAGGGCAGAGAGAAGGGCCAGCAGTCCCTGGAAGGCTGAGACCTGGTGGGTAATTTCTCTTCCCAGCTGCAAGACAACTGGTAGGGGGGTGACAAACGCATTAACACCTCCCTCTGGCCAGGGTAATCATTTCCACACATTAGCAGGCTCAGGCTTCACGTGCATGTCAGAAACTCAACCAAGAATCAAAATTGCCCTAAGTTCAGTTCAGGAAGTCTCAATTTTATTTAAGAAGAAGAATTTGGGATTGCACAAACAAAGGCTATCTGTGCTGGATCAGGTCATAATCAGCTTCTCTCTCACCTGGCAGGACAGAAACAAGAGAGAAGCTCAGAAATCCCAAGCACACCTTGTTTGGAATGGTTTGAGGGGAGTGGGAAGCAAAGTAGCTATTTTAATAGGAAAATAAATGAAGTGATAATCTTTTTGTTTTTAATCTTTTCACTGTTTCCAGAAGTAGGCAATTACCACATCTGGTTTCCTCCCAGGCCAGCCCATGGAACCTGGGCCCTAAGGGTCCCCCAGGGATCTAAAAGAAGTCATAGTCACACAGGAGCAAAAGGCAGTTCCAGGGGTCCAGCCCAACTCCTGCACAATTCACATCTGCATTCTGAAAGAGTCACAGCACTCCACCTCAGTTTCCTCCTCTGTAAAATGGGGTGATAATCATGCCTATTTCAGAGTATACTATTATTATTGATGATGATGTCTGTCCTTGCTAACTATAGCCAGGCATAGAGCTAAGCATGTCACTAACATGGTCTCATTTGATAGTTGAAGAAATGGAAACTCAGAAAAGTGAAGCTACTGACTAGACACAACATTGACCCCGGGGCTGGTGAAATACAGCAGTCCTAGGCCTATGATAGCTGAGTGGATGTATGGAAGGAAGGAAGGAAGGAAGGAAGGAAGGAAGGAAGGAAGGAAGGAAGGAAGGAAGAAAGAAAGAAAGAAAGAAAGAAAGAGAAAGAAAGAAAGAAAGAAAGAAAGAAAGAAAGAAAAGAAAGAAGGAAGGAAAGGAGGGAGGGAGGAAGGAAAAATGGATAAATAAATGGGTGAGTGGGTGGGTGGAGGGATGGAGGGATGGAGGGATGAATGGGTAGATGGGCAGATGGCATGTGGATGGATGGATGAACAGATGGATGGATAAATGGACAGAGGGAGGGATGAACAGATGAGTTGGTGGGTAGGTAGATGGACAGATGGGCAGATGAGTAGATGAGTGTGTGAATGGATGGATGAATGGACGGACTATAGATTTATCTATAAATGGATAGATGGATGGAAGGATGATGGATGGATGGGTGGGTGGACTGATGAACAGATTAGCAAATGGGGGGATAGGACCATTGTTCTTGTTGTGAAGAGTCCAACTCCTTCCTTTAGGAAAGCATTGGAAATTTCCATGTGTTTGCTTTCTACAGTCTCTGACAAATGTTCCACAGGAGAACAAGGTTTGGCTGCAAAATACCTCTTCTTTTCCTGAGGAAAAACAGCACCTCTTTTTTTTTCTTGCAAGTGACGCAAAACATTTCACATGGCCCCAAACATATCTAGCACCTAAGGGTCAGGAGCTGGGGACTTCACCAGACACATACATCATTAAAGTTCCCCTAAAATGAACGTAACCACTGTTTTGTGCCCATGAATAAAGCATTGAACAAATATTGAGACTGAGACACCTCATTACCCAGGGTCGTTAAGTAACTCAGGAAGACCGCAACTACGTTTGAAGCCAATTAAGAGGCCTCACGCTGGGTGTTAGAACCACATGAGGGGCTGGCATATCCCCTAGCACATAGTAGGCACCTCATAAAATATGTAGCACAAGCCACCAGGATGCCCCTGCCCCAGAGATTAGCCAACTCCACCAGAATGCTCTTAGATCCCACCAATGAGGTTACCTAGGACCAAAACATTCAGAGCTCAGGACAGCTGTGCATGCAGAGCAAATGACCTATGCTAATGATAAATACCAATAATTCAGTTGTTTTCATTTTTTTGTGTGGTAAAATACACACACATAAAACTTACCACCTTAACCATTTTTAACTATACAATTCAGAGGTATTTAAAATACATGCATAATGTGCTAATGTCACCACCATCCATCTCCAGAACATTTTCCTCTTCCTCAACTGAAACTATTCGGGGTCCTTTGGGATTCCATATGAATTTTAGGATGGGTTTTTCCATTTCTGCAAAGACTTTATTGGGATTTTGATAGAGATTGTATTTAATCTATACATCACTTTGGGTAGTACTGACATCTTATGAATATTGTCTTTTAGTCCATGAACATGGGATGTCTTTCTATTATATCTTCTTTAATTTCTTTCAGCAATGACTTGTAGTTTTCAGTGTTCATACTTTTCACCTCCTTGGTTATGTTTATTCCTGAGTATTTTATTTTTTAAAGATTTTATTTATTTATTCATGATAGATATAGAGAGAGAGAGAGGCAGAGACACAGGCAGAGGGAGAAGCAGGCTCCATGCCAGGAGCCCAATGCAGGACTCGATCCCAGGACTCCAGGATCGCGCCCTGGGCCAAAGGCAGGCGCTAAACTGCTGAGCCACCCAGGGATCCCCCAGGATTTTTTTTTTTTTCTGATGGTATTGTAAATGGACTGTTTTACTTCTTTCTTGTTAGTGTACAGAAATACAACTGATTTTTGTGTGCTGACTGTGCATCCTGCTACTTTGCTGAAATAATTTTCCAGTTCTAACAATTTTTGTGAAATCTTTACGATGTCGTACATATAAGAGATATCATCTGTGAACAGAAGTAAATTTACTGGACTCCCAGAAATACACTGAATAGAAGTAGTGAAAGGAAGCATCCTTGACAAAGGAAAAGCTTTTAGTCTTTCACCAGTGGGTATGATGTTCATTGTGGGTTTTTCACACATGATTTTACTATGTTAAGATAGTTTCTTTGTACTGCTAGTTTGTGAGTGATTTTATCATGACAGTTATTTGTTTTTATTGAACAAATGTTTCCTTAGCAACACCTGATGGACAGGTACTTTATAATTATTAACTCATTTAATCTCCAAAGCAACCATATGAGGTACGAACTACAATTATCTCCATTTTACAGAGGAAGAAACTGAGGCATGGACTGGACATACGGGAAGCTGTGGAACCAGGTTTCAAACCAAATTATCCAGCTCAGAGTCCAAGTTTGAAACAACCAGGAAGCAGAGCAGAAACCAGAAGGATGAGTATAACTATTATGCTAAAGACAATTTGTCACATTGTCTAATCCTTCCCCAAATCATACGATGTAGATATTTGTAGACCCATCTCTTCACTGAGGAAACTAAGTTTACAGACATTTAGGAAACCTCCACAGGGCCAAACTATTAGTGATAGATGAAGGCTAGGTTTGAATTTAGAACTTTTAGACTGTTGGGGGATCCCTGGGTGGCTCAGTGGTTTAGCGCCTGCCTTTGGCCCAGGGCGCGATCCTGGAGTCCTGGGATCGAGTCCCGCGTCGGGCTACCGGCATGGAGCCTGCTCCTCCCTCTGCCTGTGTCTCTGCCCCTCTCTCTCTCTCTCTCTGTCTATCATAAACAAGTAAATAAATAAATAAATAAATAAATAAATCTTTAAAAAAAAAAAAAAAGAACTTTTAGACTGTTGAGCCATAGAACATTCCCAACCAACTCAACAATGGGTGGCATCCAGAGTCACACTGCCCACAAGCTACTTGTGATCAGTGAGCCCTTGAAACATGGCCAGTGCCACATGTTGACAAGATACGTTACATAAATTGAGTTAAATACAATGGGTTAATTAATTTCATGTGTTCCTTTTCACTTTTTAAAATGTGGCTACTGGAAAACTTACATACGTGGCTCACACTGTATTGCTGCTAGACATCTAAGAATGGAGGAGGATAGGCAACAGCAAGGACTGGCACCAAGGAGGACCTGCTCCCATATCTCCCAGGAGTACTCCCTTGTCAATAAATGTCCCTGGTTCTAGGTGCCTTGGGAGAAAGTTGACAGCTGGTGTCTGACTCCTTGGAGCTCCCATGGACCACACCAACAAGAGCTGCTTGCTCCACCCAGTGGAGGATGCACCCTGAGAAGGGAGCTCAGGACAGAGGAGACCAACTGCACACCATTCCTCCACTGACACCAGACAGCCTCAAAACCCCTGCAGCAACCCTTCCCAGATCCCAACAAGCAATGCAAATGAAAGGCAGCATGCCCTGAACACCAGGGGCAGGCAGAGAAGGCAACACCACCATAAAGAATACAAGTGCCCCGGCAACTCAACATAGGGAGGGTCTTCCCATTCTGCAAGAGGAGAACCCAGAGTGTGGGATCCCAGGCTGCGGAAAGCATATCTAGTACATCCACTCATGGGAGAAAGATAACCTTGGAGATGTGGAGTGGGGGAGAAGAAGGTGGTAAGAGGATGGCAGGAGGAAGGACAGAGAAAGACAAAGGAAGTAGAAAAGAGGGATCCCTGGGTGGCGCAGCGGTTTGGCGCCTGCCTTTGGCCCAGGGCGCGATCCCGGAGACCCTGGATCGAATCCCACGTCAGGCTCCCGGTGCATGGAGCCTGCTTCTCCCTCTGCCTGTGTCTCTGCCTCTCTCTCTCTCTCTGTGACTATCATAAATAAATAAAAATTAAAAAAAAAAAAAGGAAGTAGAAAAGGAAGAACAGAGAGTGAACGGAGGAAAGAGAGGAAAGGGGAGGAAGTGGAGAAGGGAGGAGGGGTCACTAGTTACTGAATGCCTTCCACCTGCCAGGCCCTTGCAAAGTAATACCATCCCCATTTCTCAGATGTGGAGATCAAGGCTCAAGGAGGAGAAATAATCAACCCAAGGACACACAACTAGCAGACTGTAAAGCTGAGTCAGCCAGGTCTATGTGACACCAGACCTATTTCTATTGCTACCATATGTTCAGTCACGGAGAACACTGAAGTATCATTTCAGTGACGTCTCCCAGCTCCAGGACAATGAGTCTTTCTACATGGGGTGCATTCTATAATTCTGGGATCAGAACTCCTGGTTCTGGAGATGTGGAGTGGGGCCTAGATGGCCTAGAGCATGTGTGTGAAGGCAGCAGGATCCACAAGAGCTGATCCCCCACCTCAGTCCTGTCTTCTCCACTCATGTGTACTCCCAGGGCTCTAAAACAGCCAGCTGGTTACTAAGATGTATGTACACTTCCGTTCCACACAGATGCAGTTCCAATAGCCACACCCACATATCTACATGCCTTCTATAGCACCTGCTCCTTCCTCTGCTTTCTCGGCTCAGTACCTGACAAATCTCGGGTTTCGAGGTGCCTACTCCTCCCCTGCTCTCCCACCCCCAGCCACCCATCAACAAATCCTGTTGTTGTCATCCTCAAGATACACCCAGACTTCAACCTCCTTCCAGGCTCATTCCTGAGTGGCAGGGAACCTCCCCAACATCCCCTATAGCCAATTCTCAGCACAACCACTAGAGGGAGTGCGTTATAATCCAAGACTGATCAGCCACTCTATCCAGGGGCTTCCTAGGGCTACCCTAATAAGAAAAAAGCTGAAGACTTTCCTGTGGTGCCAGGTCTGAGCCGACCTCCAGACCTCCGCTCCTGGGCACTGACCACTTCTTTCTCCACTCCAGTCACACTGGCCTCCTGCTATTCTGCACATTCACCACATGTCCACCTGCCACCCTCTGCCCAGCCCTCTCTCCCCCAGGCCCCCCATTCTATCCTCTGCAGGGTCACCTTATCTGAGAGGCCCCACCCTCTGCCATCACCACCAATCCTTCTACTCTGCTTCACCTTCCTAGCATCCTCACCATCCAACAGAGTTTATCTGCCTGGGACCCTGACCTCAGTCTCCACCATTTCATGCCCCCTAATGGAAACACACTCTTACAGCACAATGGAGTCCAAGGACATTCCAGTTAAAGATAGTATCGCCCTCTTGTTTTGTTTTTCAGGATGTTGGCTGGCATTCTCAGCTGTCCTCAGATGGAAACATGAGGAAGGGACAGGTGAAGGTCATGGACAGACCATCTTAGCAGTGGCAGTACACCTGCTAACAAATATGTGGCAAACTGTGCATACCTTAATTAAATACTGCAAATTAAAATGACACAGCAACAGTGTCATTTTACCTGTCAGGCTGGCAAGGATTCATAAGAGGAATAAAGCCCAGTGTAGGTGTGGCAGAGAGAAAAACTCAAACATAGCTATTGGTTCACACCAACATGGTGCTCCTAGAAACAGCTGGGACACCCGTGTCTATACAGAGTGTGCTGCATGCAGCAAAGAGTGAGAAACGCATCCCTCGCTGGGTACCACATGACTCACAAGCCTGTGTGCACAGGTCCATTCAGACACATGCATATAGACACAGTCCCAAATGTATCTGATAGTGGAACCCTCCAAGTACACCAAACATGCTGAGTGTTCCATGGAATCCATTTTGACAAGAATTGCTATCTGGAAAACTAGCAAGAGGGAAGCAAGATATAGGCAAAAAAGTGTCAGCATTAATAAGCAAAATAAGTCAGTTAGACAAAGACAAATACCATATGATTTCACTCATATATGGAACTTAAAACAGAGGATCACAGAGGAAGGGACAGTAAAATAAGACAAAATCATAGAGGGAGACAAACCATAAGGGACTCTTAACTCTAGGGAACAAACTGAGGATCACTTGGCGGGGTGAGGGATGGGTAACAGGGTGATGGGCATTAAGGAGGGCATGTGATGGAATGAGCACTGGATGTTACATGCAACTGACAAATTACTGAACTCTACCTCTGAAACTAATAATTCATTATATGTTAACTAACTTGAATTTAAATTTCAAAAAAAAGGTCCAAAAAACAGAAAGTTAAAAAATAAAGAAATGTTTAAAAAAAGAAAGAAAAGAGAAGAAACAGGGTCCTAGAACAGATCCTGTTCCCATGTGGTCCCATGTAACCCCAGGTGATTCCATGGGGACCCATCTCACCCCAGGCAGCCATGTATGGCCCTGTGCAGCCACTGCCACAACAGACCCTCTCTTGGGATTTCCTATTCTGCAAAAAAGAATGTAACAATAATCTTAGCTTTCAAGAATTAAATGTGAGAATTATAAGAATCAACTGAGGTCCCAGGGACAAAAGTACACAATTTCCTAAGTTCTAAACCCATATATTCCAAATCCCTCTCCTGATGAAATAGCAGATCTAGTCCTTGACTGTCAAGGGATGCTAAAGCTACTAGGTGGGGCTCTCCTGGACCAGGCTGGCGCCTCTGGGCTTCAGAGTCAACCAGTCATGATATATGAAGAGTGGGACGGCCAGCACCATGGGTTTCCAGACACAATTCCACAGAGAGCACACAGAAGTGCCTAGGAAGCAATCGTGCAAAAATACTGCCCCCCAGTCTGTTAGGCCTCTAGATCAAGAAATGCAGAACACAGAGCAAGGAGGCATTGTGTTTATGTTTTGAAAAATCTTCACCTTTCTACACTTTTTCAGAGTCCTATGCCTGTTGTTTTTTTTTTTTTTTTTTTTAAGATTTTATTTATTCATTCATGAGAGACACAGAGAGAGAGGCAGAGGCACAGGCAGAGGGAGGAGAAGCAGGCTCAAGGCAGGGAGCCTGATGGGGGAATCCTGGGACTCCAGGATCACACCCTGGGCCAAAGGCAGGCACTAAACCACTGTGCCACCCAGGGATCCCCTATGCCTGTTTTTTATATGCAAAATGGTTTCTAGAAGGAAGAAAAGAGGGAGGAAGGGAAGGAGAGAGGGAAGGGAGGAAGAGAGAGGAGGGAGGGAAGATGAAGGGAGGGAGAGGAGAAAGAAAGGAGGGAGGGTAGAAGGGAGTGAAAGAGAGAGATAGGGAGAGAAGGGACTGAGAGTGGGAGGGAGAGGAGAGAAGGGAAGGATAAGAGAGGAGGGAGCAAAAGAGAGAGGATGAGGAAGGGAAAGAGGGAAGGGAGGGAGAGAGAGGAGAGGGAGGGAGGAGGGGAAGGAGGGAGGGACAGAGAGAGGGAGAGGAGGGAGAGAAAGAAGGGAGGGACAGAGAGAGGGAGAGGAGGGAGAGAGGTAGAGGAGGGGTGGAGGAAGAGAGAGAAGGGAGAGACAGAAGGAGGGAGGGAGAGGAGGGGGGAGGGAGAGGAGGGACAGAGAGAGGGAGAGGAGGGAGAGAAAGAAGGGAGGGACAAAGAGAGGGAGAGGAGGGAGAGAGGGAGAGGAAGGGTGGAGGAAGAGAGAGAAGGGAGGGACAGAAGGAGGGAGGGAGAGGAGGGGGGAGGGAGAGGAGGGACAGAGAGAAGGGAGGAGGGAGAAGGAGGGAGTGCGCTTGCTGGGAAGGAGAGGAGGGGTCAGATGAGGGCACAGGAGAGGCAGAAGCCAAGGAAGCACACACAGGCAAGAGCACAGGATGTGCACCCCTGAGACAACCTGCCCCACCTAGAAAGCACCTCGGAGCCCAGATACCTCGACCCCCCACAAAGCCCACACCGTTGGCAAGTGAGAGGCAAACCCAGGCAGCTCAGAGGCAGCCCAGGCTCCCAGCCCCGCCGTGCTCCCTACCTGTGAACAGGGAGTGGGTATGCTGCAATTTCTGGAATTTCCCCCCTTCAGATGTGGGATGTCTGGAAAGGATACACTTGCTCTGCTGGTGCTGAGACAACAAAATTCCCCAAACTCTGGAATGCCAGACTTGGCCTCCTCTGGAATGCCACCACCTTCCACTGCTCATGGATCAACCCTGAGGTTTGTTGTTTTAACATAAAAATGGTGCCCTCAGACAGAGCTGCTCTCTTGGAAATGGCAAAAGTGAAATCAGGCAGTTCCCCATGACTCCTAAGGCCCCCAGACCCCACAGCAGGGCACCCAGCAGAGAAAACAGTGGATCCCTCAAAATCAACAAGGGCTTATGAAACATCTACTGTGCATCAAACACAGGGAGAGCTGCCGGATGGCACAAAAACCCACGAGGACCCACGAGGACCCACGGCCCCACCTGGGCCATGGCTGACATGCCTCACTGACTGCAGAGCTCTCTCATCAAGGGCCTACAGGACTTCTGTGTGGCTGCAGGGCCCTGGCCACAAGACTGACCCCATGTGAAACTAAACC
This sequence comes from Canis lupus dingo, assembly GCF_003254725.2. Lineage (NCBI taxonomy): Eukaryota > Metazoa > Chordata > Mammalia > Carnivora > Canidae > Canis > Canis lupus. Next base: position 65,897,750 of record NC_064247.1, on the reverse strand, counting down.
CAATGGCCATTCCTATAATGGAAAGGATTGGGAGGACACCATGCCTAAGGAGCTCCTCCATAGAAAAGAAGTGAATTGGAGACACCTGGAGGCAGGGAGTTTCTTGAGAGAGAGGTGACCTGCATTGGATGCAAGAGAGCTAAATTTAAGTCCTGCATCTGCCACCAATTTGCCGTGTGGCTTTGGATGTGGCACTGCCCTTTCTGGGTCTCAGTATCCCATCTATGAATGAGGTGGTCAGACTAGGTGTCCCCATAGCCCCTGCCAACTCCCAGGTTCTCAGCACACGGGTACCCAGAGCTCTCTGAGAGTAGAGCCAGGCAGGAAGCTCACCCAGGACTGGAGGTGGGCTGGGCAGACAGCTGGGGCCTCCACCCAGCCACAGCAACCATACCAAGCCATCAGGGCTCTCACCTTCTCCTAGGTAATCCCAGATGGGCCCATAAGTCCCAGGAAGCCAGAGAGGAGGCTGGAGCAGGTGCTAGGTGGGATAATGTGGGCAGGCAGGACACCAGACCCCCACAAGACCCTTCCCAAGTCCCCCAGATGCAAGCTGACCTCCCAAGGCCACACAAGCACTCGGGTCTGAGGCATCTGGCCCCATCAACAGGTCATTTCCAAATAAGAGTGTGATGTGTCCTGACACATAGCTGGAGCTCTGTAATTCATGAATATACTCATTTATTTAACACAACACCTACCGAGTACGCCATGTGAGCCAAGCTCTGTGTTAAGCACCGTACAAGGTACTGACTTGGTAAACTTGGTCCAGCTGGCAGAGAAGGTTAATCCCAGCCAGTATTATCAGGAACCTGTAGCACATCTTCCATCTATGATGGAGACACAACCCCAGGCAAGGGCTGTACGAGTGGAAATCCCTCACAGCTGCCTGGCAAGAGCCCAGCACAGTGTTATTAGATATCTGGGGTGTGGGAAACAGGCTATTAGTTGCAAAATTCACCCATACGGGCTTCCTGGAACTAGGACCCACAGGGCCATGTTAGGGGAACCGGGGTCAGATGGAATGGCTTTGAATCTCAGCTCTGCAATTACAGCTGTAGAACCCCAAACAAGTCACTACACCTCTCTGAGCTTGACACTCCTCACGTGACATGGATCTAACCCAGCCGGGTTGCTGCACATCTGACACAAAGGAGAAACAGTGCAGCTCAGTTACTGAATTATGGCTCTGCCTCTTACCAGCTGGGTGACCAAGGAGAACTCAGCCTCTCTGAGGCTCAGCTGCCCCTTCTATAAAACAGGCATGATGACATGGCAAGTGGTCTCCTCTGAGCCCAGAGTAAAGCAGGGGGCATCACTGCTGAAAAGGAAATCTGCATGCCCAGCCTCCCTCATCGGAGGTACAGCCACAGATGAAGGCCTGGCTTGAAGTGTAGGAACCTTCCAGAAGATCCACATAAGTTAATATGCTATTCAAGGGAACTGCAGTCAGAATACTGGCCCCCAAAAATGTCCGAGTCCTTCTCTCTGACACCTGAAGATGGAGATGACCACTGAATGAGTAATGAATAATAAAGTAGATACAGTGTTGAATGGGGGGGGGGGGGGACAACCCTCAACCAGAAACACTCACCCCTTAAAGGAACCCTTCACACTCTGGATGCGAGGTCTCCAATCAGTGTTTTCCAAAGCCTGGATGCTGCACTCCCCATCCCACCCCTTGGCCCGCTCCCCCAGCGTGGCCCACTGTCGAGCAGTGGCATTTGTTCCTTGGATTCTGCAGCCATTGAGAGAACCAAGACAGCTCTCTTCAGAACGCTGCAGTTCTTGGCTGAGGAGCACTATGTCACCACCACCCCCTGGGATCTCCTGGCTAACTGCACCTCCCGGAGCACATGACTGCTCTACATGGTCCCCTGGGAGTGAGCCATTAGCCAGGCCACCATTCTCATGAGGGACCAGCCATGTACTCACCAGATGGGAAAGCCAGTCATCCCACCCCCTGAAACAACCTGTAGGTTCTGCTCTGTCCATGGCTAGGAAGAACTCATCACACACAGGAAGCTGACCATTGTTCCAGAAGCCAGGAGAAATGGGTTTACAGCAAAGGAACAGCTCTCAGTGGACTGTAAAAGACCTCTGGAAAGGGAATTCAGGGGATTTACCTCAGGTTGAAAGAGATTCTGTTATAGGATCCTTTAATGTCTTAGAAATCCAATGCTCATCTTTAGTTCAGGCCCTTCATTTGCATTCTAAAGAGCCAGACACATTCCCAGGAGTTGTTTTTCCCTCTGCTCATTCTGCCCTGCTTGCTGAGTGCTTCTGTTCCCCCATTTCAGTGTTCCTGCCTCCTGAGACCTTGCCCTAGGCATGTCCCATTGTCCCCTAGGCTCCCCACCCCCACCCCCCACTCTGCATGCATGTCCCACAGTACTGGAAGGCTTATTGTCCCACCTCCCCAATCACCAGGCTAGGACAGAAGTCTAGGATAAGGATGAGGACAAGGGCCAGAGCCCCAGGACGGGTGGAGAGAATTCCTTCCTGATAAAGGCTGAGGAGCTCTTCAGTTTCCTTGTCAGTTGGGTGTGGCTGCTTTGATGCATGGCAGTGGCTTGGCCACATTCTCCAGCACATTTTTTCAAAGGATGTTTTCTCTGATGGCTTGGTGTCCTTGGTCCCCGGGTGGGCAGCAGACAGGCTTCTTCCCCCAAAAAAAACAGAGATAAGAGATACCATTCCCCCGTTTGGAAGAGCCTCCAGGCCACAGAGGTCCCTGGGAGCTAGCTTGGTTCTGTGTGGCACAGGCAGGGTGGCAGATCACCTCTCTCTCAGGGTTTGGGCCTCTACACTTGCACCAGAAGTGAATGCTTGCTCCACCTGCCAGGCCATCAAGAGTCTTCAGCACACCTGGGAGCTACCAAGTACTTGGGGTGGAAATGGGGTCCCAGGGAGCTTGTTGCCTTTACCCTCACAGCAGTAACAAGACTTAGGAAAGTGAGAAGCAGACCAGCATATCTAAAATAAACACTTGGGGATCCCTGGGTGGCGCAGCGGTTTGGCACCTGCCTTTGGCCCAGGGCGCGATCCTGGAGACCCGGGATCGAATCCCACATCGGGCTCCCGGTGCTTGGAGCCTGCTTCTCCCTCTGCCTGTGTCTCTCTCTGCCTCTCTCTCTCTCTCCGTGTGACTATCATGAATAAATAAATTAAAAATATATATATATATAAAATAAACACTGTAACCAGGCTCAGGTAAACATTCTAGATGGCCACTATAGCTCAGGACTGGTCAAAGGCAGCAGTCACAAGACCACATCTTTGCTGTCCAACATGCTAGCTGCTAGGCACACATGGCTATTTAAAGTTAAATTTAAGTAAATTAATTTAAACTATAATTCAGGTCATCAGTTGTAGTGGCCATATCTTAAGTGTTCAATAGCCACATGTGGCTTGTGGCTGCTGTACTGATCAGTGCAGATCTACAACATGCTATCACTGCAGAAACTTCTACTGGCTAGAGCTGAGCTACACAGTAACTACTCATAAGTGGTATGAGAAATGGAAGAGGATAGGAGGAGAGAGAGAGAGTGAAAAGGTAGGGAAATAGAGTAGGAGGGGGGTGGAAGAGAGGAAAGTGGGAGGGGCAGGAGATGGGGGGCAGCTGGGGAGGCAGGGGAAGGGGACTAGAAGAGAGAAGGCGGCAGCTAGAAGAGATGGGGAGGCAGAGGAAGCAGTTTCTCTGGACTCCCTGACTTGAATCTGAAGTGCCAAGGACCACAGGAATGTGTTTCTCAAAACTCCTTAAACTCCTTGGAACACATTCTGCCTGGAAGGTTGCAGATTTCCAGGCCTGGCCTAGACAAAGCAATCAGCAACAGAGGGAGGCTGCAGGTCAAAGGAGGGCCTGACGAGGCTGGGCCCACACATCCTGACCTCCTCTGGCTTCTCCAGCATTTCCAGGCGAGAGACTTTTGGACAGTGCCCTCTCGTGGTTCCTCATGTCCAGCTTCAGGACAACACGCACAGGCAGGAGTACCCAGGCTGGGCCAGCCCAGTGTCGCTGCTGCATTAATGACAAGTGCATGTCACCCCCTGGGAGTGTGTTTGGGGGATTTCTGAACAAAGGGGTCACATACTCTTCTACTACCTCGGCAGGCTTAGGCACTCCCATCCCAGCGTCATTCCTGCTGTCTCTGGGCAGGACTTCATTCAACTTGCTTCAGCCAGGGTGGCTTTTCAAGAAATAATACAGAGAGACCCCATGTTATCCCTCATCCAGTTTGCCCCAATTAGTAACATCTTGCAAAACTGTAGCATATCACAACCAGAAGATCAATAAAGTCAAGATACGGGATGTTTCCATCACCACAGAATGCTTCATGTTGTCCTTGGGTGGTGGCACCTACTTCCCTCCCACCTACCCTCATCCCCACCCCTGAACCCCTGGCAACCACCAGTCCGTTCTCCATTTCTATAACTGTTATGTGGAACAACTGGATATCCACATGCAAAAGAACACCATATACATGTATCTCACGCCATATATGAAACTTACAAAACTAACTCAAAATAGATCAAGGCCCCAAATGTATGAGCTAAACCATAAATCTCTTCAAAGAAAACATAGGTAAGTCTTTGGACACTGGATTCGGCAACAGTTTCTTAGATGTGACCATCTGACCTAAAGCACAGCAACCTAAGAAAAAAAGAAAATTGGATTTCATCAAAATTAAAAACTTTTGTACTTCGAAGGTAAATCAAGAGAGTGAAAAGGCAACCTGCAGGGAAAAATACCTGCAAATGATACATCTAATAAGGACCTACCATCTAGAACACAGACAGAACACAAACTCAACAACAATGAAAAAAATGGGTGACCTAATTAAAACACAGGCAACGAGTCTGAACAAACATCTCTCCAAAGAAGACATGCAAACGGCCGATGAGCAAACAGAAAGATGTTCAATATCACAAGTCATTAGGGAAATGCAAATCAAAACCATGACGAGACAGTATTTCACACCCACAAGGATGGCCATCATCCAAACAAGGCTAATAATGAGTGTTGGCAAAGATGTGGAGAATCCAAACTAGTTTGCCTGGCTGGCAGGACTGTGAATATGAAATGGTGCCATTCTGCATTGTAGAGAAAAGAAGTGGCCTCACTAAACAGTAAACAGTTACTCTATGACCCAGCATTCACACATGCCAACCCAAGAGAAATGGAAACATGTCCACACAAAAGCAAATATTCAAAGCAGCACTAGTCACCGTAAGCCAATAGGTGGAAACAACCCAAAGGTCCAGCAAGCTGTGATGTATCCACATGACAGAGTGCCTTTGCCATAAAAAGGAATGCAGTGCTCACACACGCTACAACGCGGCTGTGCACCACAAACACTGCATACGTTGAGACAAGATTCCATCAAAATCCTAGAGACCAACACAGGCAACACCCTTTTTGAACTCGGCCATAGTAACTTCTTGCAAGATACATCCACGAAGGCAAAAGAAACAAAAGCAAAAATGAACTATTGGGACTTCATCAAGATAAGAAGCTTTTGCACAGCAAAGGATACGGTCAACAAAACTCAAAGACAACCTACAGAATGGGAGAAGATATTTGCAAATGACATATCAGACAAAGGGCTAGTTTCCAAAATCTATAAAGAACTTATTAAACTCAACACCAAAGAAACAAACAATCCAATCATGAAATGGGCAAAAGACATGAACAGAAATCTCACAGAGGAAGACATAGACATGGCCAACATGCATATGAGAAAATGCTCTGCATCACTTGCCATCAGGGAAATACAAATCAAAACCACAATGAGATACCACCTCACACCAGTGAGAATGGGGAAAATTAACAAGGCAGGAAACAACAAATGTTGGAGAGGATGCGGAGAAAAGGGAACCCTCTTACACTGTTGGTGGGAATGTGAACTGGTGCAGCCACTCTGGAAAACTGTGTGGACGTTCCTCAAACAGTTAAAAATATACCTGCCCTACGACCCAGCAATTGCACTGTTGGGGATTTACCCCAAAGATACAAATGCAATGAAACGCCGGGACACCTGCACCCCGATGTTTCTAGCAGCAATGGCCACGATAGCCAAACTGTGGAAGGAGCCTCGGTGTCCACCGAAAGATGAATGGATAAAGAAGATGTGGTTTATGTATACAATGGAATATTCCTCAGCTATTAGAAATGACAAATACCCACCATTTGCTTCAACGTGGATGGAACTGGAGGGTATTATGCTGAGTGAAGTAAGTCAGTCGGAGAAGGACAAACATTATATGTTCTCATTCATTTGGGGAATATAAATAATAGTGAAAGGGAAAATAAGGGAAGGTAGAAGAAATGTGTGGGAAATATCAGAAAGGGAGACAGAACGTAAAGACTGCTAACTCTGGGAAACGAACTAGGGGTGGTAGAAGGGGAGGAGGGCGGGGGGTGGGAGTGAAAGGGTGACGGGCACTGGGTGTTATTCTGTATGTTAGTAAATTGAACACCAATAAAAAAAAATAAATAAAAATAAAATTAAAAAAAAAAAAAAAAGATTACTAAAAAAAAAAAAAAAAAAAAAAAAAAAAAAAAAACACTGCATACGTTGAGAAGTGCCAGACACAACAGACCCACATGCTACAGAACTGCATGCACATGAAATATCCAGAACAGGAAAAGTCAGAAAGTAGGCAAGTGGTTGCCAGAGGCTAGGCGAAGAGGAGGAGGAGTGATGCATGATCAGTGCAGGGTTTGTTTGTTTGTTTGTTTGTTTGTTTGTTTGTTTTTAACCAAGATTGTATGTATTTATTCATGAGAGACACAGAGAAAGAGGCAGAGACATAGACAGAGGGAGAAGCAGGCTTCCTGCGGGGAGCCCCATGCAGGACTCCATCCCGGGACCCTAGGATCACAACCTGAGCTAAAGGCAGACCTCCACCACTGAGCCACTCAGGCGTCCCCAGTACAGGGCTTCTTTCTGGGGTGACCACATGGGTATGGAATGAGACACCAGGGGGAGGGTTGCACAACTGTGCAAATACACTGAAATCCACTGAATTGTATGCTATAAAAAGGTGAATTTTATGGTATGCAAATGACATCTCAGTTTAAAAAACTCAATTCACATAATTTTATGCTATTTACTAAAGTGTGAGCTACCTGACACTGGTGCTACCACCACCTTTGGCCCATCACTGGGGCAGAAGGAAGAGACCCAGGGGCCCTCCCCCCACCCAGTAATACCAGCTGGAGAACATGCTCCCCACCCCCCTCTCCAAAGCAGAACCAGTGTCACCATCCAAATAGGGGCCACTTTGGAGTTTCACAAATAACATTTATTGGCCGCATTTACACCAGAGTCTCACCCGCACCCAGGGCAGCTGTGCACAACCAAGCACTGCCTGATGAGAAAGAACTTGGACTCTACCCCGGGCGTGAGCTAGATGACCTGAGAAAATGGCTGTTATCACAGACTCCTCCTAATGCAACAACTTTCCTTAAAGACCTTGATTATGACTGAAGTTCTCGTTGATGTTCTTGGCAGTGGCTGAAGATTCCAACTTCAAACCCAGAACAACTGTCTGGAAAACAAAGAATAGGCAGTTACTCCGAACTGTGTCCCACACTTAAGCCCATGCTGCCCTGGCAGGACCTGTCAGGGAGCCTCCATGGGTTGGCAGGAAGGGGGACCCCCACCATGGACAGGGATGCCACCTGAGTTCCCGAGGAGCCCAGGCAGGAAAGATTGCAGTAAGGCAACACCAGGGTGTATTGTAACTGGCTCACTTCTAGCCATGGATCTTTTTTTTAGATTTTGTTTATTTATTTATTCATGAGAGACACAGACAGAAAGAGAGGCAGAGACACAGGTAGAGGGAGAAGCAGGCTCCACACAGGGAGCCCGACGTGGGACTCGATCCCGGGTCTCCAGGATCACACCCCGGGCTGCAGGCGGCGCTAAACCGCTGCACCACCCAGGCTGCCCTAGCCATGGATCTTCTGATGAGGCATTCAGCCCCTAGAGCCCACTCTCCCCCTCAGGGTGGAGAGTCTCAGCCTTGCACAGCTGTGAAAGGGACCCAATTCGAGGAGGCTGCAGCAGGCCCCACCGAGAAGGTAAGTGTGACTGTCAGGGCCCTTCAAGGGTCCCTGTTTTGGGAAGGTCCTGAGCTTGCCTGTTCTGCAGCCTTCACAATTCTAGCAAATCTCTGCCAGGCCAGCCCACAGGCAGCCTGCAGTTTCTCCTGAGATGTGCTGTTCATGTAGTTTGGGGAATCTCACAGGCACCCCGCAGACACTCCAGCCAGACAAGATAGTTCTCTTGAACAGCTGGCACTTTGGCCCTAAGAGCCTGGCTCTGAGGCAAACGCCTCCTACACGATCATTTGCACTTCCCTTTAGCCTACCCTGACCATCTACCTCATGTGTTATCTACAGCCAAGCTTCTTTCTTTGCTCTTCCCAGAGTGGGCACAGGAGAGTCCAAATCACTTTGACAGTCAAGTTGGCAAACACAAGAACAGATGAATTTTCATGCAAAGCAAAGAAGGAACAATCTCACGGTTTCACAAACCCTCTCATACTCACAGATCACCCAAAGCTCCCAGACCCTTGCCTCAGCCCTCTTCTCAAGAGCACATGCCCCAGAGAGGCTATGGGTCCATGCAGGCACTCTCATACAGATGTGCCCCGTGGCGTTGTTTGTAATCACAGGATCAGAGGCAGCACAGGTGCCCAACACCAGGAAAGCAGACAAACAGGGTGCAGTGGGGAGGGCCTTCTGCTTCCCGCCAGGACCAGAGACAAAGACAGAGCTACCCCCCTGCTATTAACGACAATAACAAGGACACTGAACAGAAGACATCTACAACCATTTTCAGATACTGGACACTTTCTAGAATATTCCTCTTACAATTACATGAAGACAGATGATTAAGAAGCAAATATATGTAAATTGATCTGCATGCATTCACACACCCATACAGTTTTGCACATCTTCTACCCACATACATTTGTGTTTCTGCATGTCCTTGCACACAGGTGTGATCAAAGAGCGTGAGTAGACCAAAGGAAGCAGCCCTGCCTGTCCCCTAGGCAGGGGTGGGGAGCGTGCCCTGGAGGCTTCATGGGAGCAAGCCTGGGTGGTGTTCCAGGTGACAAGGCCTGGATGAAGCTAGTGGGTCGAGGCTGGGGCAAGGGTTTTCCCAGATGTAGCCTTGATGGCTGGGACCAGGCTGGGGGAGAGGTCACAGGTCTCCAGGCCTGAAGCTGTGCTTACTCCCCAGCAGGATGCCTGGGCAAACAGCAGCTACCTTCAACCTTGATGTGTTGGAAATGTGCATAAACTGGAACCAGTGGTAGGCCACCAGAGGACCTGGGGAAAGTGATGAGGTGAGGAAAGAAAGGCAGGCAGCCCCAAGATGCCCAGTGCCCCACTGTCAGCTCTGATATGCCTGGATTGCTCGTTCATGAAGCGTGTGGTAGAATAAGATCCCAGTGCAACTGTGCACAGTGAGAACAGCACCATGGTGATTCCACTGCAGCCATTCCTCACCCTTTCGTTCAGCCACAACCAACTGCTCCCAGCCCCTGACCAAAACAGTGCCCCCACTGCCCCCACTCCATGCCTGCTCACCGAATGGCCACCACGACCCTCAGGACAGCCTGCAGGAGGGTCAGGAGGCTGCGGGGCAGGAGTGGGGCTGGGATGCTCGCTCCCTTCCCTGGGGCCAGTGGTTCATGCTGGTGAAGGGCCTGGAGCTGCTGCCACTTGAGGAGAAGGTGCCCATCACAGCAGATCCGCCAACGGTTGTACCAGGAACGCAAGCCCAGGGCAGGTTCTAGGCAAGAAAGCAAGTCAGGCCCTGGGCAGAGTGGGGACAGAGTGCCGCATTTGCATACCACACATGAGAGAACCCTCCAGAACCCAGGGCAAGGACGCCAGGTGTCCCAGGGAGGCTGGTCACAGCCCCGAGCACATGGATGCTGGCCAACATCCATGGAGATACAACGAACACTGCTGTTTACTTATTTCTGGGCGGACTATGGGGCTCGTGCCAGTGTCTTTTGAATCTTTATCCCTGACAGCCGCATCATGAACTAGCTATGAATGAAAGAATACAGAATTTAGCTGCGACCTGTTTCCCATTAATCTTTCTTTTTTTGTTGTTTTTTTGGAAGGGTGAACAAGTGGGTTAAGCTCAGATGAAACCAGACTGGCGAGAAGCTGATAATGAGTAGAACTTAGTGATGGAAACATGGGGTTTATTTGAGTATTTGAAAAAACCACAACTACAAATGGGACTCTACTGTTTCCATTTCCTTGATCCTGGCTTTTGAGATCCGCTTTGATCAACATGTGACTATTCTGATATCATATTTATATTATAGCACTAACATGCTACTACTACAAATTATGCTATATTTATACACTATGTAACATATCCTACACATATACTGCATTGTATTATACACTGTATTACTACTCTGATTATACCAATGTGTAAAAGCATGATTAATATAAAACATATTATTTTCTTTATTAAAAAATCCTGCTGCAAAGCATAGGGAAGAAAAGCAAATGAGCCCTCTCTTTACAAAAAAAAATACAAGATGAATATACAGATTTTCTCTTTAAAATGGAAATAATCTGGATTTGAGGGTATAGGAAATATTTTTAAGCCACTTTTCTTAAATCATATTTTTAAACCTCTCTCTACAAAGCACAAGGGGAGACAGATCCTAATTGTCCTGATACTAGTGAGACCTGGGCTCTCAATCCTGTCCTGGGAACACCTTCTGGACTGAAAGGGTTAAGGCTAAATTGCCCAAACTATTAACAAGGACTGCAGTGAAAGTTAGCACAGTTTTTGAAAACGTATCAAATTGATGCATAGGATTCAACAACAAACTGAGCTTTTGGCTTTTCTTAAAGATGCAGAGTATTCAAAGCCAAAAACAACCAATAAAAATAATCCGTAAGTGTGTGGTTATACAGTTAAAAGAGCAGTTTCTCCAACTTTCTTGTCCTACCACTATGGTTTCTTTCCTAAGGTGATTTCTGGCTCTTCTCTCCCAAACTTGAGCCAACGTGCTGCTTCGTGTTTTGTTTGTTATACAGCCCCTAGTCTTGCTCTTCTGGTTGTTTACCTCCTGTCTTCCCCACCCACATGGGTAACCTGTGACTGTCAAGCTAGACACACTGCACCAAATCCACATCCACAACCAAACAGGGCTTTAGCTTTTCTCAGATGCACATGAATGGAGTACTACTGCACAGACTGAAGCCACTTGTTTTTTCATGCTGCAACGTGTCTGGGGCTCCCTCCCATCCTCCTAACAGCTGCACACTCTATGTTGGCAGGTACCACATTTGAAACACATCCCCATATATGTCCATCCTCCCACTGGGAGACGCTTCAGCTGCTTCAGATACCTTGCCAAGGATACTGTGCTGCTGCATACAGTCAAGTATGTAGGAGTGTCTACCAGACATTACCCGGACATGGGTTTGCTGAATTCAAGATCAAGTATATTACAAAAGTTGAAAGATGAGAGAAATGGATGAAGTGGTCAAAAGATACAAACTTCTAGTTATAAAATAAATAAGTCCTGGGAATCTAACAGTACAGTAATCATATTTAATAACACCATAATGTATATTTGAAAGTTGCTAAGAAAGTAGATCTTAAAGGTTCTCACCACAAAAAATAAAATGTGTAACTGTGAGGTGACAGATGTTAACTAGACTTAAGTTGGTCATTTCACAATAAACACAAGTATCAAATTGTTACACCGTGCACCTGAAACTAATATGTTCTATGTCAATTAGATCTCAACAAATATTTGATAAATGCCTCTAAACTGCCCCCACAAAGGCTACGTACATCTGTGCAGCTTCTAATTATTTTTATTATCAGGGAAAATATGCATTTTTGCAGCATTAAGAGGTAGGCATGCTGGCTGTCGGCCACTCATTTCCTGGGCACTTTCCCACCCAGCCCTGTGCTCCTGGGCTCTGGGTAGGCCGCTCAAACTGCTCACCCATCACAAGAACCCAGCTCCAGCCAGGCATCCATCCATTCCCTCCATCACAGATTTCAGGGAGGGGTGTTCACCACACAGAGCATGGGCACAGCTGGGCCAGGGGAGGACCCCTGTTGCAAGCCACACAGCATGTCCACTCCTTTGCTCACACCAATGCAGAGGAAGCATACATGTTTGCTATCAGTGCCAGAAAACACCTTCAAGAGCAATCCAACCCACTTGCTTTAGAGACAGAGAAAGTAAAGGTGGGAATGGAGGTACCATCTCCTCAAGTGCTGACATGAGTTCATGAGTATACACTGGCTCACAAATACATAAATCCAAGAATACACTTTGTTACAGATATATACTGCATCATGAACAGATGAATATATGGTATGTACTACATCTGCCATAATTATATGAACATATATATCCTAGGTTTCAAGTATATAAATGTTTTACAAATATACTCCAAAATGAATATATGCCTAAATATTATGTCATGAAAATATAGTGTCCTGTATATGTACATGTAGGTATATGTGCCATATCGTTAGTAAATACATTTACTAGGTCATAAGTGTATGCGTGAGTGTATATACCAGACACACAGACATACACTATGTCATGAACTATACAAGACCAGAGCTTAAAAGAAAATATACTTTAGATAACATCTAACTCCAGGCTGCAAATTGGCTTCACTTTGAAAGCTAATGCAGACGGACTGTAGAGTCTAAGGCTTCTCTAGGTTCACTGAGGAAAAATGGTAGGTAGCCAGTGATGCCTGGCAAGAAAAGGGAGTGAAGATGCGGGATGTGTGATACATGTCCATCTTTCTTTTACAGACATCTGGGGATGAAAGAAGTCTCCCCATCCCCACCATGAGACCCCGCCTTCCTTGGGGAGTGGGAGAGGATGAGACGTGTATGGTCTGTTACCTTGGATGCCTGTAAAACTCTGCTGCCTTTTCACCACCTAAAAGAAAAGAATGGGGGCAAATGTGTAAGCCTGGCCTGGTGATTTACCAGAAGGGTGGGCCTAGTGATTTGGTCAGAAACAAGGAAAGGGCTGTGGCCAGCTCAGCATGCATGCCATGGTCCCCTTTCAAAAGTCCTCTGAGTCTTAATTCTGGGGACAGTCTGCTACTTGATGAGAGAAAACTAGCAAATGATAAGTAGGTAAAGGCAGAAAGGAAGCCTCTACTGACCACCCAGGACACCCATAAAGTATGAGAGAAGAGGGACCATGGGGCAGAGGAGCGTTGGACCTAGCCAACCACTCCAGCAGTCACTGTTCTGGAGTCCAGAGATATGGAGTGGCAGACAGAGCTGAAAATCCAGGACAGAAAGTCAGAGCAACGGTTCTTCCCAGCTCCTCCCCCTGCCTGCCAGGATGCCTAGAGAACTAGAAAGGGTGCTGAGGCAAGGTGAAGGGGGTGAAAGAAAAGAGGGGAGAGGAGCAGGAGGCAGGAGTGATAGCAATAAAGGTGGCAGCAGTGATGGGGGACAGCAGTGCGACCCACCCTCCCAGCACACCAAGCTGTCCCTGCCCCTGCACACACCCACCTCCTGCACTCTGCTACCCAAACTCCCTTCCAATGGAGGCCACTGTGGGGAAAAAACCAGCACCCTCCACCCCATCTCTGGATCCCTCTTGGACCTCACTGCTGTGAGCCTCCCTCTTACCTTCTTGTGAGGCCTCAGGACCTGAGGCACCCAGTAGGGCATCACTGCCTGATCCCTAGGCATCGGGAGGCGGCCCCCAAAGCGGTGGCATGGGCAGGGGCATGCCTCGGAGGTTTTAGGGATATTAAACTGGACCATCTTTTGGATCTAACAGAGAGGAAGGGAAGAGAAGGTCCAAAGGGGTTGTGCTCCAGAAACCTTCACCTTGGGACAGGGTCCTGGGGGGCTCCTCTTCTGTACCCTCCCACAGGCACACCCCAATCACCCAGCTGAGGAAGCTTTCTCCCCTCCATGACATTCCCAGGGGCATCTGCACCTCTGCAGTGTGAAGTCAGGAGATGTGGCTATCCTAAGTCTGGAGGCCTCCAGGACTAGCCCTGGGGCACAATATCCAGCCCCTCTGAGTCTCAGTGTTCTAGGCTATAAAGCAGGCTCTGCCAGCTTTCTGAAAACATGGGTCAGAGTCAACAGCAGACAGTGTTTGATCCACCAACTCCACTCTGGGATATGTGTGCATCTGTAAAACGACACTTGCAAAGAACATTAGCTACAGTGCTGGCTGTAGAGGCCCAAGAGCCCGAAACCTCGTCTGTAAGGGATAATAAACAGGGGATATGGGGACAAGGGAATATTGCAGCCTCTGAAAAGCATGAGGCAGACCCATCTGTCCGCGCAGAGATGTGATGTTAAGTGGGAAACAGAGCGTGCAGTATGTATAGGGTTTTTTTTTTTTAAGATTTTATTTATTCATGAGAGACAGAGAGAGAGAGAGAGAGGGAGGCAGAGACACAGGCAGAGGGAGAAGCAGGCTCCATGCAGGAAGCCCGACGTGGGACTCGATCCCGGGTCTCCAGGATCACACCCTGGGCTGAAGGCGGCGCTAAACCGCTGAGCCACCTGGGCTGCCCAGTATGTATAGGTTTTATACAGAATCTACATGCCATACTTTCTGTGCATGAGTTGTGGGGGGACCATGGCCTTGCCCCATTCTTTTCCCCCCACACAGCCCTGCCCATTGTCCTGCAACCCCAGTTTCTTCCAGCAGAGGGGTAGCATGGAGCCCGTCCCTGGACTCGAGTTAGGCCATGCACTGGTTTGGCCCACAGAATGAGAAGGAAGTGACAACAGCCAGATCTTGCCAGGCAAAGAGGCCACACTGGCCTCTACAATGTCTGGGCTGGCACACTGGCCCCAAGATCAGGGACAGGTGGGGCTGGGCCACCCAGCTGAGCCCCTCAGACACCTGAGTGATGACACTGACTGCTGTTTCAAGCCAGGCATTCAGGCAACGTGTTACACATCACTAGTGAAAGAGCACACACATAGCCCATCTCCAGGCCATGCAACGAAGCTTCAGGGGAGGCGCAGGCAGGGTATCCCCTTTATACCACCCTAAGTTCCTACCATACACTTGTGAGTGGACCTGCTGACTTCCCAAGGCCAAGGAGAACCAGGCCAGAGCATGTATGTGACATGCTACAAAGCACAGGATCCCAGAGGGGAGGGCCAAGGGGTTGAAGGCTCACCCAAAGGAGGAGATGGAACAGGTTCTGGAGAACCTGTGAACCTCCATCCACCGCTACCTCCTTCGAGCATGGCCTTGCCCAGCAGGATAAGCACACTCCGGTCAGGTCTGCCCCCTCCACCAAGCACCTGCTAAGCACATTCTCTGCACCATGCATGGTATTAGGAGCAAAGACCTGCCCTGCCCACAGCAGTTCATTATGCAGCACTGTCCCCCTGAAAGATAATGCCAGGATGTGGGGGAACAGCAGGAGCTGGGAGAAAGCTGCAGGCCAGATAAATCTGTCTAGAAACATCACTGAGCCATGTCACAGGGGGCAGGCTAGGTGAAGGTGGGACAGCAGCAGGTACCTGTCTGAGAGGCCTCAGGATGTGGACAGAACCAACGTCCCAGGCAGACCCTGTCAATTGCCCAGACAGCAATCATTTATCAACCCAACCCCCGTTCTTAAAAGAACCCAGCTTTACTCAAGGGGCAAAGTGCCCAGATCCAAGGGATCAGCATCAGCCAGTCAGGGCTTTGTCAGGAATGAGTAAGAACGTGAGGATGAAGAGAGGAGCAAGAAGTACGTCGAGGCTTCTGGGAATGTTTTATCCCTGATAAGAAGGGAACGGGAGGGTAAGCCTTCTATACCACCCTGGAAAAAGGAGGACCCCAGAAATGCTCACTTTCTGTCATGTGTATCATGGTATAAAACAGAGACCCATGGCCACCATCTCGAAACACTAAAGGTGACAATGCCAACACTCTGAGTAAAGACTCTGGTCCTTAGACATGCTGGTCAGCATAAAACCAATCCTAGAAGAGTCCTCTCTCTACCAAAGACCTGGATGAACCCATGGTGGGTCCATTTTCTGTGATTTGCACCTAACACTCCCCTCCACTGGAACAGGAGCCTGAGCAGCAAGTGGAAAGGAGTCTGGAGATGCGGGTGGGGAGGCAAGATCAGGAAGGACCCCAGAGACTGTGTCAGGGACTCCAGTCCACACTCAGGAACTGGGAGCTTCAGAGGAGCGACAGGACCAGATCCACAGTCTTCAAAGCTTATGGGGCTGCAGCTCAAACATGGACAGCCAGACTAGAGAGGATGGAGGCAGGGAGCCCAGGCGGAACACATGAGACAGGCTGGGCACACTATCTTCTATAGTCCTTCCATCCTGCTTAGAGTCACCTCCTCCCTGAAGCCCACCAGCACAACTCAGTGAGGAGAGTCCTGGGTTCTAATCCCTCATCTGCTATGAACTGACACTGTGACCCCGGTAAAGCCTGTCCTTTCTGGACCTCAGTGTGCCCATTCTTTAAAGGGGTACAATAATACCTACCCTGCCTGACTCTCAAATGACACAGTGACCAACAGGAGGGACTGAGGCCATCATCACTGCCTAGGACAACATGACTCAGTCATCTTGAAGCCAATGACCCCTTTGAGAGTCTACTAAAAAACAAGAAACAAGAGAGAGGGCCTCATTTCAGATTCCACTGGTATTAAGAGTGATTAGAGAACATTATGAACAACATTGTGCCAATAAATTTGACAATGATGTAATTAACAAATTCCTTAAATCTCACTAAAAAAGAAGCAAACAACCTGAATAACTCTGTTATCTATACAAGAAATTAAATTTGTAGTTAAAAAAACCTTCCCACAAGGAAGTTCTGTCCCACATGGCTTCAATGATAAATCCCACCAAATATTAAAGGAAGAAATAATACCAATTCTACACTAAGTCTTCCAGAAAAGTGAAAATGAGAGAATACTTCTCAACTCCAGATCAGCGTCATCTGAATACAAAGGCAAACAAGGACAATGCAGATCAATAACCCACATGAATATACAAGCAAAACTTCTAATCAAATATATGAAGGAGAATGCATCCTGATTAAAGGGGATTTCTCCCAGGAAGTGGTTTAACTTTGGAAAATCCATCAATGCAATCCGTCATATTAACAAACCAAAAAAAATAAATAAAATGATGCTCTGAATAGACACAGATAAAATCCAACACTTATTTTGGATAAAACCTCTCAGCAAACTAGGAATAGCCAGGAACACCCTCAGCCTGATGCAGGGCATCTAAACCAATGGCTAACATCATGCTTCATGATGAAAACCCGAATGCTGTCCCTTGAAGATAAGAGAGAAGATAAGGACATCATATCTCCCCACTCCACTCTACAGTACACCAGAAGTTCTAGCTAGAGTGTCAGGCAAGAAAAATAAAGGCATCTAAACCAGAAAAGAAGGAATGCACCATCTCTCCCTGTAGATGACATGATCATCTATGTAGAAAATTTGATGGACTCTACAAAAGAGCTCCTAGAATAAAGGAGGTAAGCATTACCGTAGGATGCAAGATCAAAATACAAAAATCAGTGGTATTTTTAGTACTAGCAATGAGCAATCATAAACTAAATTTTTAAAATAATGTCATCAAAACTATAAAACACTCACAGATCAGTGAGACAGAAGGTGTGCCAGACCTGTGCATTGCTGACTGCTGACTGCAAGTGAACCCTGAGAAACACAAAAGGCCTACAGGGATATAGAGATCACCAAGTTCTCAGGTCAGAAGAGTCAGTGTCATTAAAAAAGATGATTCTCTTCACACTAATTTACACAAAAAATACCAACCAAAACCCCAGCAAGACGTTTCTTTAGAAACTGGCAGATGGGATTCTAAAATTCACATGGAAATGCAAGGAAACTAGAATAATCAACTTTAAAGAAGAAAACTGGCATTGAAGACACACACTATCTGATCTCCAAGTTCATTATAAAGCCACAGCAGTAGAGACAGCATGGCATTGGCATACAGACAATTAGAAGAGTGGGATGGAACAAAGCCTGGAAACAGACCCACAGCTACACAGACAGCTGATTTCTGGCAAGGTGCAAAGGCAAGCCAGTGGAGAAAGCATGGTGTCTATGACATGTGGCATTACAACAACTGGACACCCACAACGGGAAAAAAAAGAACTTCGGGCCATACCTTAAGCTACACACAAAAATTAACTTAAAATGGATCACAGACCTAAACACAAACTATAAACTATAAAACTTCTAGGAAAAAATACAGGAGAAACCTTTCTGATCTTGGCACCTTGGCTTACACAAAGATTTCTTAGATATACTTAATACTGCTAAAAAAAAAAAAAAGAAATACTGCTGTGCTGTGGTGGGGGGCAAGGGGCACACCTAAGCAAGATCCAGGAAAGGTCAAATTGATAAACTGGACTCCCTCAAAATGTAAAACTTATGCTAGTGAAAGACATTGATAAGAAAACAAAAGAACAAGTCAAAAACATGGACAAAATGTTTATAAATTGAGTATCTCATTATACCTAGAATATATAAAGAACTCTCAAAACTCAATAGTTCAAAAAAAAAAAAAAAAGCAAACAATCCAGTTTTTCTAAATGGGCAAAATATCTGAACAGATGCATACATATCAAGTAAGACATACAAAGCCAACAGCATAGGGAGGAGCCACTCGGCATCACCAGTTACTGTGGAAATATAAACTAAAGCCACAAGAGGACACACACCTATTAAGACGGCTAAGATCTGAAAGACTGACCAAACCACGTGTTACTGAGGATGTGGAGGACTAAAACTCTATACACTGCTAGTGCAAATGTAAAATGATACAACCACTTTGGAAAACAGTTGGCAGTTTTTTAAAAAGTTAAACATACATTTACCCCACGATCCAACAAGTTCACTCCTAGGTATTCGCCCAAGAGAAATGAAGGTGTGTTCATACAAAGATTTGTACACAAATGTCCACAATAGCTTTATTTATGATAAACAAAACCTCTGAGATGGTGCAGATGTCCTTCAGTGGACAAATGGCTGCACTGTGGTCCAGTCATATGATGGATACCCAGTGCCACTCAGCAACTGCATGGATGAAGCTCAGAAATAATTACACTGAGTGAACGAAGCCAAAGAGGGCCTACTATACGATTCCATTTATATAAAATGCAAAGAAATGCAAACTGATCTAGGGTGACAAAAACAGGTCAGTGGTCACCTGGGCACAGCAGAGTGGGGAGGATGGGGGCAGTCACAAAGGGCCATAAGGAAACCTTTCAGGGTTGCGTGTATGCACGTTAGCTCAGCAGCAGTGGTGGTTTCACAGATGGGTATGTCAAGACTTAGCAAACTGTATATTTTACATATGTGCAGTTATCACGTCAGTCTTAACTCCACAGATCTGGTTTTTGAAAAAATATGAATTAAAAAAAAACACACAAACTGTCCCCTAGAAATTTTAAGATACCACTCTATACCACCTATGACTTTGAGGGGTGACTGGTCCCCTGAAGTTCATCGTGGACTCAGATGAAGAAACCCTAGTCCAAGTCACCTACCTGCTTTCGGGGTCTCAGGGACAACGGGACCCAGTAAGGCAACGTCGCCTCAAACCTGGGCACCGGCAGGTAGCCCCTGCATTTGGCCTGGCACTCACAGCAGATGGGCTCTTGATGAACAGTACTGGGGACAGGACACATCTGAGCGAGAGTCAGAAAAGAGAATTAAATTTGCTGCTGCATTTGCAAATTAAGCCAAGGAACTCTCTGGAATAGTAAACCAATGTTTGGAGAGAGCCAGGGTTGAGGCAGGGTGTCCAGACTCCTGCAGGGGAGTCAGCTCCTCCTGCAGCTCACAAAGAGGGAGGCTACCCTGGCTCTCTCCAGACTCATCTAGAAGGGCACCACCAGAGCCTGTAGACCAGGTGTATTAGGATTCCCAGCCACTTACTGCTGCATCACCATGAGCAAGTCTGGGGAGCACAACCAAGTGCAGTGGGGAGAGGGTTGCTCTTTTCATGTACCAATCTGCCATCAGTATTTTACATTTGCAAAGGCTTCCACATCCATCCCAGAGGATCCTTGCCATGCCCACAGGCAGGCAGAAGAAGGGAAGTCATCCTCCCCAGGGTCAGATGAAGAAACAGATGCCCAGAACAGGTACTTCAGGGGGCAGTGTGGTTCTCCCAGGCCTCCCGAGTCCCTGTCTTGAAGTGTCTTCAGGAACCAGGGGTGGGGGAGGCAGTGAGTGACCCTACACAGAGATATTGGGGGCCCAGTGATAGGCCCTATAACCATAGACTCCCATTTCTGACTCACCCTGATGAAGTGCTGTCTGAGGACCCACCCACATTCTCCACTCTCCCAAATTCCACAGGCTTGGTGGAGTTGGGGCAAAATAGCTGAGAGGTTGCTTTCCTTACCGACTGATCTATGAAGCACACTTCTTTCCCAAAGGTTTGAAATGTGCTCTTCCTAGAAAACAAGAACAGGAAGGCTTAGAAAGTTCTGAGTTCCTACCCCACCCCCGGGGGGTAGGGTAGGACTGTGGGGGGGTGAGGATCCTGGCCGGCGTCCTCCTCAACTGGCATGTCACTAAGCCCCAGGGAGAGAGAGGTCATTGTCCTGACACTGAGAGGGGGAGGGGGCTGACCACAGAAGCAGGTGTATGCATGCTCCTGTACGTCCAGAACCTACTCACTTGCTGCACACTCCAGCTCAACACGCCCTGGGCCCTTTGGGAGTGAGAAGAACGCTCCTGCCAGGGCCAAACCTTCCAACCACAACCCCCAGCACGCCCAGGGGCTTACTTGCAATACCCAAGGCAAAGACTGTGAAAGCCGTAAGTTAAATGAAACTCCCTCCAGTAAAGAAGATGTGGTCTATGTATACAATGGAATATTCCTCAGCCATTAAAGACAACAAATACCATTTGCTTCAACGTGGATGGAACTGGAGGATACTATGCTGAGTGAAGTAAGTCAATTGGAGAAGGACAAACATTCTATGGTCTCATTCATTTGGGGAATATAAAAAATAGTAAAAGGGAATAAAGGGGAAAGGAGAGAAACTGAGTGGGAAATACCAGAGAGGGAGACAGAACATGAGACTCCTAACTCTGGGAAAAGAGCAAGGGGGATCCCTGGGTGGCGCAGCGGTTTGGCGCCTGCCTTTGGCCCAGGGCGCGATCCTGGAGACCCGGGATCGAATCCCACGTCGGGCTCCCGGTGCATGGAGCCTGCTTCTCCCTCTGCCTGTGTCTCTGCCCCTCTCTCTCTCTATCATAAATAAATAAAAATTAAAAAAAAAAAAAAAGAAACGAGCAAGGGGTAGTGGAAGGGAAGGTGGCAGGGGGTGGGGGTGACTGGGTGACGGGCACCTGACGGGATGAGCACTGGGTGGTATGCTAGATGTTGGCACATCGAACTCCAATAAAAAAATATACTAAATAAATAAATGAATAGCAACTCCCTCCAGGACAGCACGGGGGCCTGCGGTGGGGTGACAGAGCATCGGAGGCCGTGCGGACGGCCGCACTGCTGCCACCACCACCCCAGGCGCAAATGCCAGGGTGTGAACGGGGCCCCCAGGGGCGAGCGGGCGAACACAAAGCAGAGGCTGACGCGTCCGTGTTCTGTAACGTGGAAACCCTCGGAGCCGCACTGCGCTGCCTGCGCGTCAGCGTCGCTGCTGCTTTATTCCAGCAAGAGCCTCGGGTCGCCGGCTCCGGAGGCCCAGCCGAGGCTGCGAAGAGCCGCGCAACCGCCCGCACGGCCCAGTGAGCCGGAACCCCCGGGCCGCCGCCCAGCTCTCTCCACAGACCGGCTGGGGGCGTGAGGCGGCGCTGGCGGGAGGAGGGCGAGCGCGTCACGACCCGGTCCGCCCGGTGAAACTCCTCCCGGGACTTCGGAGCCAACGCTGAGGGGGGGTCTGCGGCGGTGCGCGGAGGCGGTCAGCCCCGGACGGAGGCCAGCGCGCCACAGCCCCCACGTCCTCGGGCCGGGAAGCACTACAGGGCCCTCCGGTGCTTACGTCAGCGTGGGCGTGCCCGCTGCCCGCTGCCCGCTGCCCGCCTGGGTGCTCCAGCCTCCGCCGGCCCAGGGACGCACTTGCCTGCCTCGACGCCCTCGGGAGAGTGCGTGCTGACTGACAGACCCAACGGACACCCGAGGGCCCCCGGAAGTGCCCGCCGTGGCTCCGGCAGGGCCGCCGCGGTGGAGGCGGTGGGGACCATCCTGAGGCGGGTGACGACAGCAGGGCCCGGCCTCACGCGACCCGCACGCGCGCCCGGGCCACCCCGCCGGGCCCCTCCCCTTCCTCCCGTCCGCGGCCTCAGGCCCCGCCCTTCCGGCCGGAGGGCCCCGGCGCGCCAAGGACTCGCCCGAGCTTAGCCAATCAGGCGCGGCCTTCTAGGCATGTGCCCTTCTCTGGCGGCTGACTGGCCCCAGGCGTCGGGCTCCGTGGGTCACGGGGAGGCCTTGGGGCGGGGCCGGGAACGCCCCCTCGCCGCCGGCCGCGGGAGCCGCTGGTTCCGGAAGCTCCGGCTCGGTGCGCGCCCCGCTTCAGCGCGCGGGTCGTGACGTGGAGGAGCTGCCCGGGGCTCGGGAGGCCGCGGAGCTGCCGCCGGCTGCCGTCCGGAGGGCCCCGTACGCGCCTGGGCTCTGGCCCGCTTCCGTCTCCCTGTCGGCTCGGACAGGACGCCCGGACGTGTGTTTGGATCGGAGGCGAAGGCTTGGAGGCCGTCGGCGCGGCCCCGCTCCCCGAGACTCCGGCCGTGGAGCCCGAACCCAACTCGCGGCCGGTGCCGGAGAAGTCAGACACCACCCCGGCGTGTGTCCAAGTCGGGTCACCCGCCTCCTCCCAGCTAACGGCGGTCACCAGGAATCTCAGCACGACCCGAGCATTTCGTGCGCGGCCGTCCGGTCCCTGCCCGCCCGCCTTCTCCCCGCTCCTCCCGAGCACACCGGAGCCCTGCTGTAGCCTCAGTCAGGCTGTGCGGCCGGACGCTGCGGCACACTGACCCTCCGCCCCCCTCCCGGGACGCCGGGGCACACTGACCCTCCCCGCCCCCCTCCCGGGACGCCGGGGCACACTGACCCTCCGCCCCCCTCCCGGGACGCCGGGGCACACTGACCCTCCCCGCCCCCCTCCCGGGACGCCGGGGCACACTGACCCTCCGCCCCCCTCCCGGGACGCCGGGGCACACTGACCCTCCGCCCCCCTCCCGGGACGCCGGGGCACACTGACCCTCCGCCCCCCTCCCGGGACGCCGGGGCACACTGACCCTCCGCCCCCCTCCCGGGACGCCGGGGCACACTGACCCTCCGCCCCCCTCCCGGGACGCCGGGGCACACTGACCCTCCGCCCCCACTCCCAGGACGCTGGGGGACACTGACCCTCCGCCCCCCTCCCAGGACGCTGGGGCACACTGACCCCATCCCCTCCCCCTCCCAGGGCTCTGGGGCACATTGACCCTCCCCTCCCAGGAATGGCCAAGAGGACTAAGGACCAAACACCAGGTTCATCGAGGGTGTGGCAGCTGGAGCTGGCACCTGTTGCTCACGAAGTTCGCATAACTACATTGGCAACATTGACAAGACATAAACCTGTGACCTAATACCCTCCAACTCAGTGGTTCCTGGGGCAGCCCCACACACTATATAAATGAGAACTCAGTCCGCCTGCAAGTGACCCAATGTCCATTCATAGCAGAAAAGGTGAAAGAAAGAACCTGTGGCATTTTCAGGTGGAGGAACACCACCTAAGGATGGAAAAGAACACACAGCTGCAAGACCCGAGACTGCAGAGCAGGCACATGATTCCACATGCAGAAGTTCCAGTGGGAAAGCAAACCCATCACCACAGCCCACTCTGCCCTGGGTGTTCAGAGTAACCAGGGCCTGCCTCCGACCCTGGCCCTGCCTCTCCCACACTGTGCATCCTTCTCCAGGCCTGGGCGCTGTCTGTAAAATAGTCATAACTACAGACTCAATCCCACAGGCAGTTGGGGAAGATAAGTAGGACCCAGCATACAGGAAGCCTTCCATGCAGGTTGGTTGTCGTTAGGTGAGTGTGGTAGATCCTAGCTTTTCCCCTATATTTTCGCTTTCCCTGTCCTACTTCAGGCAGGGGGTTGGCTCACTGCCACTGCCTCAGAGGAGGGAAGTGGAACCATACATGCCTGTGGCCACCAAAGGTTTATGTCAGGCTTTTGTTTCCAAAGCCCTCAGGTAGGAGGAGGAGAAGCAGAAAGCTTGAGCCCTAGAGTCATGGTGCAGTGTGTTCACCAAACAAGGGTCCCTGGCTGAGAGCACGGCGAGTTGGGCTTGCACTTCACCTACATTGGGCCTGTGGCTGAGCCTGCCCCTGCTCCCAGAGGCCACCTTCTGTGACCTGCCCAGGAGCACCCTAGGCATCCCCCTCATCCTAGCCCCCACAGCACTCACATGCTGATGGCTGTCAACTCCTGTAACTGCCCAAAGATGACTCTCTGGACCCCTGTCTGGGGGCAGGCCAGGAGTGCCAGGGATTGATGCTCCTGGGAGCAGCCCTCAGCCGTGACAGGGAGGGTGGACAAGTGTCTGGGCTTCTGTGTCTGTGGGTGGGATGGTGCTCCACACACCAATCCCCAGCATCCCTCCAGGCCTGAGCCCCCGCTGCCCCCTTGATGATGCTCTGCACCACCCCTCACTCCCTACACCGTAGCCAAAGTCATCTCCCCAATAGTGTATTTGCAGATCCTTGCTCAGGGCTGGCTTTTAGGGGAACCCAGCCAAGACAGCTATTTCCCACCACCCCCATGACTATCACCTGCAGCCTGGAACCCAACCAAGACTGCCCTTTCCCACCACCCCTGTGACCATCACCTGCAGCCTGGAGGGACTCTTTTCAGGTTGTCATGAAGCGTCGTGCCACCTGCACTGGAGACAGAACCCAGGACTGGACCACCTGTGCCCTCCGAGAGTTGGTGGCAGAGGGGGACTCTCCCCAGTCACTCCTGCATGCAGTGAGGGTGGCAGGCTGCAGCAGCATGAGCCTGAGTGAGTGCTAACAAAGGCGTTAAAAACAAAACCTAGGCAGATGCAGGGAGACCAGCATTAGGAGGGCAGTGGCAGCCATGCTGGGACTGCAGGCAAGACGAGGACGGGCCTCCAAATGCACAGAGATGGGCAAAAACCTCCTTCAGTCCCTCATTCCAGACTGGATTTCCCAGAGATCTGAACTTTGTGTAGGAGGAGAAAAGGGCCTATCATCTACTTGAAACCAGGACCTGACCCTACATAAGCAGGCTTTGGGGAGGCCGAGCCCCCAAGTGGGGACACCTCTCTGTAACCTGAGAGAGCTGGCAGCCAAGACACGGCCTGACGGCAGGTCACCCCTGCCCCTGTGGGTGGACAGAGCAAGTGAGAGGCCATCCAGCAGGAAGGGCACTGTCTCAGGGCCACCACCACGCAGGTTCTGGGGACCATGGCTGGAGGACTGTCCTTCCCACATATACACATCTGTATCTTTGAGAACGTTGCTACTACAAAAGCATGTATTACTGCTAACCCAGAAAAGAACCCAGAATTTGTGATTTTGTTTGGAGGTTTGTTAAAGGAAAACCTTGCCTGATGGACCTGTGACAGGCAGGGAGACAGAGCTTCACAATGCTAAATCTCGTGGGTTTGGTAAAAACATGATTTAAAAGAAAAGCCACGGGATCCCTGGGTGGCGCAGCGGTTTGGGGCCTGCCTTTGGCCCAGGGCGCGATCCTGGAGACCCGGGATCGAATCCCACGTCGGGCTGCCGGTGCATGGAGCCTGCTTCTCCCTCTGCCTCTGTCTCTGCCTCTCTCTCTCTCTCTCTCTGTGACTATCATAAATAAATAAAAATTAAAAATAAAAATAAATAAATAAATAAATAAAAGAAAAGCCACTGGGTGCCTTCAGCTCAGGTAGTGCTCCCGGGGTCCTAGGATCAAGTTCTGCATCGGACTCCCCGCAGGGAGCCTGCTTCTCCCTCTGTCTACCTCTCCGCATCTGTGTGTCTCTCATGAATAAATGAATAAAATCTTTTAAAAAGTATTATTTTTTTCAAACATTTTCTTTTTAAGTAATTGCTACACCCAACATGGGGCCCAAACTTACAATCTCAAGAGTCACACGCTTCTGTTCCCCATTGGGGGCACTTTGGGTTCTCTTGGAAGACCCTTCCCAGCCCAGTCTGGGTCACAGTCATGCCAGGTGCCACAGACTCATGTGGTATATTAACGGCCCCCTTGATACGGGAATCCTTTTTCTTTTTTTTAAAGGTTTGTATTTATTTATTCATGAGAGACACAGAGAGAGAGAGAGGCGGAGACATAGGCAGAGGGAGAAGCAGGCTCCACGCAAGGAGCCCAATGTGGGACTCGATCCCCAGTCTCCAGGATCACATCCCCGGCTGAAGGCGGCACTAAACCACTGAGCCACTCGGGCTGCCCCAGGACTCCCTTTTTCACCCAGCCTGGGGCCCTGCATAAGTGACCGGTCCCCACTGTGCAAGTTGGCTGCCCCAGACCCTTACCTTGTGAGATCGCAGGCTCCGTCGTCACCCCCTATTCTCCCCATCTCTCCAACCACTACATTCTAGAGCTCTCTCTGATGTGCTATGGAACATCAGCATCTCAGTCTCCCTTTCCTTCTCCTTCACCATGTCCTGCACTCTGCCAGGGCACATGGCACCGCCACCACCACTATCCTTATTGTCAAGCACCATAAAAGGGATACAACCTGAGCCAGACAGCCAGGCTCAGGGAGACAGCCAGGCTCAGGGAGAGTTTGTTCACTTACAGATACCCGTCACTGTCTCACCCCAGCACTGAGGACCCACATCCCAGTGTTTTCCGTGAGATCACTGGGGCTTCTTCTAGAAGACAGGCTCCACACTGTATCTCCCCATGCCTGTGGTGCTGTGGAGCCTGCCTCCCAACAGAACTGTGGAATGTAGAAGCATGAGAGAAGCTCCATGGTGATGAAGGCCATTCACCCAGGCTCCATAGCCTGTCCCCATCCCGGGTCCTGGGGGGAGACCAAGGAGAGGACAGGAATTGGGTCTAGGTCCTCACTGGCCTCCTGGGCCCTATCCATGGGTGTGCTCAGCAGCTTCTATGGCCTGACCTGCCCATCCACTGCAGGGCTCAGGGCTCCCCTCCTCTACCACCTGGACTCCCAGATGGGGATGGCAACAGTCCTGAGCCAGTTGTTTAGGCACCTGTTGTCCAAGTGATCACAGAGGCTCTAATGAGGTGAGCCCCAGGGCTGAGCCACTAGCACGTGGGACCCCTGAGACTGCATTTGGCCCAGCACCCAGACAAGAATGGAATCAGATCTACACCCCAGCTGTCCTATCTCATGCCCCCACCCCATATCCAGCTATGTGTGACTCCTTATCCAGAGTGTGGTCACTTCCCAGGCCATGCCAGTTCAAACTCGAATCCCCACGGAAACTTCCCATGGGGTATCCCCCCATCTCCAGTTTCCTTACCAGCAGTCCCTTCTCAGCATGGCAGAAGGACTCATGGGGGCGCTGAGCTAGAGCCCTAGGCCTCCCTCTGCCCACAGGACACTGTGTCATCTATGCCTGTGTAGATAAAAGCACACACGTGCACACACACACAGACCCACACAAATGCATACAGTCTATCTGTGGTATTAAAATGTCATGGGGAATATTAGGGGAAAAAGAAGTCTAGAAAGGCTTCTTGGAGGGAGAGAATAGTGAAGGCTGGAAATCTGACATTCTAAGAAAGGCAAAGCTATAGGGATGGAGGCAGACCAGGGGCTGCAGGGTAGGGTGCTGGCTATGAAGATGGATGGAACACTCTATATCCTGACTGTGGTGCTTCTTCACAGCTCTATGGATACACACTGAAGACACACTAAAGAGCAAGGGACAGCTGTTTGTTTAAAACCATGTTCCTCTGCATCTTCCTCCCAAAAGATGCTGGCAAAGGAGATGCTTGTTATGCAGCATGGAGGACAGCCACAGAAGGGCTGCCATGTTGCAGCATCAGAACCCTGGGGGGTTTTGGAAGCCACAAATGCTCAAACCCTCTACCCAGTGGCTATGGCTCAGCATCCCAGGGCCAGGCAGGCATCTCCCTCTCTCTAAGCTCCCTGGCGATGCTGAGCTTCACACCCAGCCAGCCAACAAGGAGCCATCCCCTTGGTCCAAGGGGCACGCAGCACTAGTGCTAACACAATGGCCGTCACCTCCTCCTACCTACTAGGCACCAGGGCAAGTGTGCCAGGGAAGGCAGGCAGTCCCAGTACTGGGAGGAGCCAAAACTCTAGAGCACCACAGAGACCCAGCTCCTGGGCCCCTGCTGAGATTCCAGGAGTGATGTCCCTCCTGGGTTGAGGGAGACAGGTAAGGACACAGCCCCTCACCTACCACCTGGCCCTGCAGATGCTGGACCAGGCACCACAGGTCCAAGTGCGCCCACTTCCATGATAGCCTTGGCCCCCCACTGCACTGGATATAGATCATACCCTAATATGGTGCCCCTAAGTGTCCAAAGGAGGCTACTAAGCTCATTTTGGGGACATTTCATGCTATGACCTGTGCAGGGCTGAAACTGCTGCTTGTTCACTGTTGTGTCTATGACATGTGGCACCACGTTTGGGGCATGGGGGTGCAGGCACTAACCCAGTGTTTCTCCACAAGGTGACCAGCCCACCCTGCACCAAAGCAGATATCCGAGAGGGACAGCAACTACCCCCCACCTCACCTGTCAGCTATCAGGGCGTGGGATTTCAAGATCAAGCAGCATAAATGTGTTTCTTCTCCAAGTAGGCTGTGTGATCTCAAATAGCAACCGAAAGTAAAACTAGGCTGAAAAAGCAAAGGTTCTGATTCCTTCATATGTTTTGGTGGGTCTCCCTGTGAGCACAGAAAGGGCCCAGAAGACTGGCCACGTCCACAGATATTTTGGGTTGCCATGATAAGGGAGACCAAGAATGATGCTCAGTGCCTTACAGCATGGGATGGCCCCAGCACAGAATCCCATAGCCCCAAACACAGAAACTCAGTGCCCAGTAGAGAGTGCGCCAAACAAGCAGCCAGGGTATGGAACAGCCCTAGGGGTCATGAGGTGCTGAGCCAGCAGGGGGGCTGGTCCTCGTAAGGATCCTGGGTCTATGGCTGGGCCTGGGTCGCAGGCGTGTGCCCACAGCAGGAGAGCAGGACCATCTAGGAGGGAATGCTGGGTCACTTCTCAGGCCTACCTCTAGGGCTCCCTCCTTCCCTGGTTTTACTCCCCCTGAGAAGCACCTGTTCATCCCAGGACTGGGCATCTACATAAGGACCAGTGGGTGAGGGAAGAGACCGCAGATGCCACCTTCATGAGCAGAGCAACTATCTCCTGCAGCCATGTTTCCAAAAACCAGGTGCTGGGAAGGCAGCCTTCCAGCACTCCTGGATTTTCACATGATGCTAGCCGGGGTCATATGTGCATGCAGCAACCCTAAATTCTCACCAGAGCCCAGGCTACAGAAAGCGCCATGCGGGGGCCCAGGGAGATGAAGGGGGCACAGGGTGCTTGGCCAGGGCCCTGCCAGCACAGCTTCCCATGGGGGAAGGACCAGGCAGCCTTTCTCCAAGGGGGGTAGCGGGGCTAAGCCACCACCCAGACAGAGGAGGGGAATTCTTTTGTCTGTGAACGGGAACATGAGGTACCTTTACTTCCTGTATTAAATTCTCACATGTCTTTACAAGAACATTACCTTTACAAACAAAAAACCAGAAAAAAAAAATCTCAGTTGTGTGCCCACCAAAGAACACAGCCCCTGTCCTCATCTATCCTTCTTATCTTGTTCTCAGAAAAACACCCCTTGAATTTAGCCTGAGAAAATTCTACTGGGGCCCCCACTTCCTCAGGGCCACCACATCAGTGATGGGGACACATATCAAGCCAAGGTCAGAGGGAGGAGTCCAGGGACCTACCACTGCCTGGGTTCCAAGGGAGCACTTACCGCTTCATTCTACACCTGAGTAAATAAACACTTTTGTCAAGTCCAGGTGTGAGAGGCTCCCGGGGGGGGGGGGGGGGGGGGGGGGGGGCACCCTCCCAGGATCCAGACCCTCCTTCAGACCTCACCCCCCACCTCCTGTAGCTCACGGCTCTGGCCTCCATCTGGATCATGTCCCCAAAAAAACAATTACAAAGAACACAACAAGGTTTCAAAAACTGATTTATGGAGAAACAGCCCCACACAGTGGTCCCATCTGGGTGACAACACTGGGCACAGGCTCACAGCAGCCACTTCCTCAGCTCCTGGCCCTGCCAGGGGTGCATCATCCCTGCTCCAGCCCACCTTGCACCAGAGCAGACGCCGGAGAGGAACAGCAACTCCCCCCACCTCACCTGTCAGGGCGTGGGATCTCAAGATCAAGCAGCATAAACTCGTTTCTTCTCCAAGTAGGCTACATGATCTCAAATAGCAACCAAAAGTAAAATTAGGCTGAAAAAGCAAAGGTTCTGACCCCTTCATGTGTTTTGGCGGGTCTCCCTGTGAGCACACAAAGGGCCCAGAAGACTGGACGTCCTCCATGTCTCAGGGTCACTGCTGGCCACCAACACCTCCTGAAGGCTGGCCTACAGGCCACCACACCATGACATGGAACACTCAGTAATTTGGCACTGTCTTGTTCCCATTCACAGCTTCAGGCAAACTGATGGTATCATGGCTTATTTCTACTCTCTCAACACCTCTGAGAATGTACAGCCAGATTATATTCCAGACCTCCTAAAAGTAAGAACAGGGAGATCGGCCTAGGTTACCTCTGGGATTGGCCAAGGACTAGGGTGCACGAGCCTCAAGCCAGGGGAGGGCTATATGAGAACACTCCCATAAAGGTTCTTAAAAGTTAGAGCACGAGGACAGAAGACAGAATGAGGGCTTCTGATGGAACAGGGCAGCTTCCTCAAAGCACCAAGTCTGTATGGAGGTTCATCTTCAACACACAGACACTGTGGGCAGGAGTCAGAAATTCCAAGATTCCCGTGACCGAGTTCACCAAGTAAAGGGACTAAACAGGTTCCCCTCTGTCACCACTCAGGAGCACTACAGTGACCGCACTGCAGCAATGAGAGAACACATAGGCAACCCACAATGACCACTGCCGCTGCTGGAGCACAGATGATCGCCTGGCTGACGGGAGGGCCTTGCCCGACCAGGCCACAGCAGTAAACCCCAGGTTCTCAGGAAAAGAGAATGTCAGATGTGCCAACTCCAGCTCACAGCCTGTTCTCCAAGACATAGGAACAGAGGCCTGGCCTCCTCCTCAAGTAAGCCCACTGTGGGAGCTCTCCTACCTTCTGCCCTGGCCAAGAGGAATGCCAGGGTACAGGCATCCAGCCTAAGCTGCTTGTGTTGGGGGAGGAGGGGATGGAGGGGTGGAAGCTGCAGCCCTCAGCATCAGCCACAGTCCAGATGGCAGGACCAAGGGGTGATGCTGGGAAGGGAGGCCCAGTCTGGAACATGGGAGGAAGGATTCTGGAACTCCCACCACCATGAGGCCTCCAAACCTGCTCCCACCCAACAGCAGACCACTGCAAGTCTGAGGTGGTTAGGCCAACATAACCAGATAGCCCAAAAAAAAAAAAAAAAAAAAAAAAGTCATTTACATCAGCCTCATGCAGTGAACATTCAGCCCCAATAGAGAAGACTCCAATGACTCACATTTGAAATCTCCAATCACATCATTCCCCCTCAAGTAGCAGAACAGCACATGCCCAGGTACGCAGAGACACACCTGAGGCTCCTGCCACTCACACAACAGACTTATCCAACCTCACAGCAGCACAGTGGCAAATGAGGTGGTGCCAACCAGGGGAAGATGTCCAGACTGACCCAGGGTCCGGTAACCCCTTCCTGGAATCAAGCACAAGCACAGACAGTCCCTAAATCAGGTCATTCTGGTTCCTTGTGGGGACCTGCTTTATCAAATCCCAGCTGTCTTCAAGCTTCCAACCACAACGGGAGCCGTTCTGAATGCTCACCAGCCAGAAGTGGCTCCCAGAAGCCGGTTGCCCACTCTCCCCTAAGGCATGCCCGCTGGGGCTAGTTTACATAGCTACCCACTCACCTACCAAACTGGAAACCAGAACTGGCCACAAATACACCAAGTGGGACACAACACGTACTCTGAATGACCAGCTGTGCAGGTGA
Source organism: Canis lupus dingo (assembly GCF_003254725.2). NCBI lineage: Eukaryota > Metazoa > Chordata > Mammalia > Carnivora > Canidae > Canis > Canis lupus. The sequence continues at coordinate 65,865,525 of NC_064247.1, read as the reverse complement.
CAAGCCCTCACCCTCCACCACTGCAGGCCCTACCTGGCATCACCCAGGCCACAACCAGCTGTTCGGCCCCAAAGGTCCCTGGGGCCTGGCCTAAGACAGAGACCAATGTGAATGCAGCCAACAGTGGAAACCATGGGGCCCCTTTCTGATGAAAAGGCTCATCTTCAATGAGTGTCAATGGGTGTCACAGACAAGGGGAGGCCTCGGGCCGAGTAGCCTTAAGAGCGAGCCTCAGGCTTGGGCGAAACATGAAGCACGGCAGCCGTCACATTGCTGGCCTTCATTCTGTTCTCCCTTCATTCTGTTCTCCCTGAGGCTTCATGGCCGTGGCTACCCCATGCAGGAGCAGCCACACCTGGCACAGGTCAAACAGCAACAGCCACAAAGGGGTGGGGGTGACAGCACTTGAAAGCTCAGTCCCACAGAAGACACGCGGAAGACACAAAAACTGTGACCGCACCTCAGGTCCTGCTAGAAAGATGTGGGAGGTGAGCTGAGCTGTGGTGCCGACAGCCAGCCAGAGGGGACCCTGCCTTCTTGGCTTGCCTCCTTCCCGAGTCGGAGTCCGGAAAGAACCTCCTAGAAGGTCTGCCTTTTAGGGACCATGCCGCAGAGCTTATCAATCCTACAATTCTAGGAAGCAAAGGAAGTTCAAAGTTGCCAAAGGTACTGAAGCTAGAGCAATAGGGATTTTTTTATTATTTTTTTTAAAAAGGCCAGTCAGGGAGAAATTCATCAGGAAAACACGTTTCATGGGACATCTCATGTTGGTCTCTACATGAAGGCACCACAAAGCTGCCCCCTTCCCTGGGGTCCCTTACCTCCTCCCCCCCCCCCCCCGCATGAGGGCTCAGCACAGTTCACCCAACAAGAGCAAGCCACACAGAGGGAGACAAAATCTGCATGCCTCCCAAGTGAAGCCACAACTCATAGAAGGCGAACATGGTGACAGCTCTCTGCAGGCTGGAGACAGAGCTGCAACTAATTCTTGGGTGTCTATGTGCATTTCGGGCTCTGTTCTCAGCAGAGACCTTACGGAGGGTCCCCAAATGCAGGTGTCAATGGGACACAGGCACACCACCAGCAGAAGCATCCATGCTCAGGGTTTCCACCCCAGAGGCTCCCAAGAGGCCCTGGTCTCCAAAGTGCATTCCATACATAAGGGGTGACTTTTCTAGAAAGCTGCCCTATTACCCACAAAGGGGCTCCAAAGTCATCTGTGCAACCACTCTGCTGCTTTGACACTTGCAAAAACAGCACCTGTGTACAAATGGGCAATATAGGACTGTTTGGGATGTAGCCCTGCCAAATCCTGGGGCAGGTTCTGGGACAAGTGGCTCAGCTCAGGGTTCCAACACCAGAGCGTGTGCAGGAGGTGGGTAGGGGTGTGCAAACAGATGCCCTGTCTGGAACTGGCTGCAGCGAGGGTCTTAACTCTAAAGCTAGAGAGAGGCCAGGGCCCCTAAGCTGTTCAGAGGCCCACTGTGCCACTCCCTACTGGCCTGCATCACTGACCCCACCACACCGATGCACAAACATGGCAGAGGTGAAATACTTTTGTCCAAAATCCAAGCAGGTTAGTAGAGAAACAAGAATTCAGTCCAGGGTCCTGGCCCAGCATCCCGACCCCCCAGGACTCCCTCTGAGCACTCACTGCCCCAGCCCCTTGCCAGCCTGCAGCCGCTTTCACTCGCCTCCTGCAAGGGAGCTGGCAAAGCTCACGCACAATCAATCCCCCCTAGTAGCCCAGAGGGTCACTCAGCCTGTCCCATGAAAACTGCCTACAGGCCAAGGGGACACCCCATTTCTCCACTCGAGTTGTTCACAAGACTGTAGTCAGCCCTCTCCATCAGTCCTTTCAGCTTCTTTCTTCCTTCTTTTCTTTTCTTTTTCTTTTTCTTTTTTCTTTTTTCTTTTTTTATAAGACATGCTCAGTCAGCCTTCCTATGAGCTCCTGACGAGGACCGGGGCAAATGTACACTCTATACAAGAATCTTGGGGTGGCTAGGCCAAGACTCTTACAAGGTCGGTATTCTGGTCAGAAGGCCAAATCTCCAAAGTGCATGCTGCTTCCTTTCGCAGGAGCAGGGTCCAGGGCCCTGGGAGCCACCCTACAGGGCACTGGCCCGTCAGGAAGTCAGGGACTGGATGTTCTTGAGCATCTCCTCGAAGGCCTGTGGGGATGGCGCCTCTGCGTTCTGGAAGGTGGCCTGCACCCTGCTGTACAGGCTGAAGGATTTCAGCTCCAACCAGATGAACCCGAAGCGGTCCTCGTCGAACAAGATGAAGACCCCAGGTGTGCGCTCAGGGCTGGTGAAGCCATGGCCAGCAATGAGGCCTGTGCCATAAAAACTGCACAGAAACAAGAGGGACAGCACAGGGGAGGAAAGTGAGAAGAGCCTGGAAGGAGCAGGGAGGGCCCCACCCAGCCCCTGCAGCACTCCCACACCGCAGGCCCCCAGTCAGGCTCCCCTTGCTGCCCACTGCTCTCCACCAGCTCACCCAGCTAAAGGAAGAGGGTCTCCGGTAGCATCACTGCGTAACTGTCCCAAAATACACCTTTGTAAAGCTCTCAGGATACTTATGTCAGCATGTGAATGCCTCAAACAATCAATGAAGACTTACTGGCATGCAACTATCGTGAACTCCAAAAGCAGAAATTTCAAATCATTAAGGCCAAGTTTCAAATTTCAAGAACAAAGTGAGACAGAGATGCATTTACATGTTTCTTGCCAAGAAATTGGCACTCCTCCAGATAACAAGGAGCTGGGGGCTGGCTTGATCTCCCAGTGCACAGAGGCAGCCAGGACCCCCAACCTTCAGCCACCATGCCGAGGCTCTCCTGGGTAGGAGAGCAGAGCAGGCCTGTCCATGAGGGCACCTGGTTTGCAGGTATTCTCAGGTGGAAAAAGCACCAGAGCCTACAGGGAGGCAAAGTGATATCCACTGAGCTTAGTATTCCAGGGGGCCATATCCTGCATGCACGCTGTGGCAAGCCCTCGCAGACACACAAACCAAACAGGGAAGGGACCACAGCATGTCCCTCCCAGTTCATGGACACCTATGTGGGGCGGGGCTGGCCTGAGAACACCCCCTAGGTGAGCCCACTGGGCTCTCGACCGGCCTCGAGACACTGTGAACTGTTAAGTTTCCTAAGGACAGCAGAGTCCTTTCTTTTATGACCACTAAAAAGTTTGCAACAGTTGAAATTACACTGGAACACCACTTGTAGGTCTCCTCCAGGAAAAACTGAATTCAGCCACTTTTGTGGTAATTGTGTAACATGAAGAAAACGGAAATAGATTTTTCCCCAATGTAAGATAACAGAAGAGTACACGCACTGATCTCTGTCCTGGTACCTGGCACAGAGCTCCTGAAACCCTTGTAAAACCCACTAGGAGGTGACACCCTCCCTTCTGGTGACCAGCCAGGAATAGAAGCTTAGAATCTTCAGCAGCCCCGCCATTCTCCAGACAGGAGAGGGGCTGGAAACGGAGCTAATGATCCACCGTGCCTATGTGAGGAAGTTCCACAACATCCCAAAGTATGGGGTTCAGGGAGCTCCAAAGTGGGGAAACCTACACCCCAGTTCCACGGGGGTGGGAGCTACTGGGCTCGGGACCCTACACATTTCTTCATCTGGCTGTCCACCTATATCCTTTCTCACTTCCCTGAGTTCAATGAGCCACCCCAGCACCTCAATCAAACCTGGGGAGGGGATCACAGGAACCACCCCCCCCCCCCCCCCGACCCATAGCTGGTTGGTCAGAAGCACAGGTGGGATTGGTGTCTGAAGGGGCAGGGGCAGTCTTCCGGGTCTGATAGCGTCTCTGGGGGACAGAGTCAGGAGAGAGTCAAGTGGCCCAACACCAAGTTGGTATTATGGAGAACTGCCTACTGGTGTGGGGGGCACCACCCCACCAATTGACACTGTGTGCTCAGAACCAATTAACCCGCCAAGCCCACAAAGATACCTAAATCCTCACTTGGGGTGCTCAGCACTCTGCCCACACTTATTCTAACATGATGCACTGATTAGAGCACCGCCGGCAGGAGACAGCAGTCAGCCTGGAAGTCAAGCAAACAGGTCTTTACATGTAACTGGATGAACATGGAGGCCAGGCAGCTGAGATGCCAAGAAATGGACAGGTCATCCCCTCGAGACATCCCCTAGGACAACTAAGCAGAGCTTTCTGCAATGATGGAACGTTCGACACCTGCACTGTCCAATACATGTGTGGCTGCTGACACCTGAACTGTGGCCAGTGTGATGGAGGACCTGAATCTGTAGTTTTATTGATTTTGGCTCATCTACACCTAAGAAGGCCTGAAGTACAGAGAAGAGAGCTGGGGCAGGAAGGGCCTGAGTGGCTGTGGGCAGTGGCTCAAGACAAAACCATAAGAATAGAAGTCAAGTGAAAAGCAGGCTTTCTGAGCCAGGAGAGAAACCACAGGAGGAAAGAGGGGCTGATACTGGAGTGTGCTCAGACCTGCTCAGCAGGTAACTACAAGGACATCCAGGTAAACTCAAGCCGGCTTCTGGGGGACAGGTACAGGAGAGACGTCTTCTCCCCAGCTGTTTTCAATGCCACCTGCAGACTCACCTGTCTCCCTTTCACCTAACGAGGCCACAGAAGGCACTGGGAAGGAAGCCTCATGCCTGGAGGTTTAATAAGGCCCCCTCGAGGCTCACCGGGGGTGAGAGGTTGGGAGCCTCCCAAGTCTGAGTTGTGGCTGTGCAGCCCAGAGAAGGGCACTGTTCATTGGGGGCCAAGCTGGGACTCCACCAGAATTGTCAGGGTCTCCCCACCTGAGTGCAGGGAGCCCCCACACTGGCCAGCACTGAGCCTGGCCCCCATTGCCCATCTCTGTGCCAGGTGGTAAGGCAGGACTCCCCGGAAAGCCTGTCACGCCTGCCCTGGCATTCTTACCACATCCTGCAGGTGCGGGGATAGTCCTCGTTCCTCGAGCTCACGCCCACAGGCAACACGAACGGCTGCCCCTGCCCTGACTGGGCGGGCTGCTCAGGTGCAGGTGGAGCTGCAGCCTCGGCCTCTCCATCCCGAGACTCCCCGCCCTTCTCGGCAGGCAGCTCTGCGCTGGGCTGGGCAGGGCCCCGCTGGGGCTCTCGGGGACTCTGCTGGCCTCGGCCCTCACCGTCCTCGGGCCCATTCTCCTGCTGCTGCTGCTCCTGACGGACCTGCTCCCGAACCTCCAGGACGATGCGCGAGAGCTCATTGAAGTTGCGGAGGCTCTCCACATCAGGCAGCTGAATACGGTGCATGAGGTCGATCTCCACTGTCTGCTGCCCAGCAGGGATGTTGGGGTCCCCCTGAGGAGCGAGCGTGTGGCTGTCAGCAGGGCTCAGGGACCAGCAGAGACACATTGTGCGCAGTTTCCAGCCTAGATCACACTTCTGGACAAATCAGCTCACTCCAGCAATCCTACTGACTTAGCAGCAACCCCTCTGAAGTAAGACTATTTTAGAAGCCCTTAAAAGTAAGTGCCTACAGCAGGCACCCTCATCTGTGAAGGAATCTGTGAAAACAGGGGCTAAGATCTTGTGAGCGAACTCGAGAAGGACACAAGCACCTGGCACAGTGGCTCATGGGCACTCAAGAACTCCAGATATAGGGCAGCCCGGGTGGCTCAGTGGTTTAGCGCCGTCTTCAGCCCGAGGCCTGATCCTAGAGACCTGGGATCGAGTCCCGTGTCGGGCTCCTTGCATGGAGCCTGCCCCTCTCTCTGTCTTTGTGTGTCTCTCATGAATAAATAAATAAAATCTTAAAAAAAAAAAAAAAAACTCCAGATATAAAAACCTCCCCATTCTAGAAGACTGAGGGTAAGGGAAAGGCACAGACCCTTCCAGGGTCAGGCGGCAGCCCAGATCTGTTTGGAACACACACACACCTGAGCCCGAACCTAGGAAATGCTCCAGGCCTCAGTCCCACCAGGGGCCCCAGTACTGGGCTCTGCTCACCAGGAGGCTTCCCAGGGCACAGGGACCCTGGCCCATCAAGGTCTAAGAGCAAAGCTCCCTGAGAACAAAGGAGAGGCACTGCTCCCCAGGAGACTATAGTGCACCTGTGAGAAATGCACCCCAACTACGTGTAGGATGGGTGAGCACGGTGTGGATGGTGCCCATTTGTTCAAGACCCCCATTCAGCTCAACAACCCTCCCACTGTTTGTGAGCTGCGGAGGCCAAGATGGGAGCCTGTGTAATAATGCAGGACATCTCCAATGTGGCCACACCTTACAGTCCCCAGGGAAGCTCATGAAGCCACATACCCAGCCCGCACTCGCCGCCCCCTCCGAATCAGAATCTGTAGGGCCCAGCATCAGGGTCTCCTCAACATCCCCAGGGATTCGGTGTGTGGCCAGGACTGAGAACCATGTGGTAAAGCCACCTTGGAAATGCTGCAAATCCCTTGGAGGTCTTGTAAAAAGCAAAGCCTGGTTCAGTGGATCTGTAGGGCCCAACACTCTGCAGTCCCAACGAACTCCCCAGTGCAGGGGTGCTACAGGTCCAGAGCCCACTCTGAGGAGCCAGAGTGTAGCCCAAGTCCTGCTACCACAAGGCTAATAAGATGGAGTTCACAGAGGTGAGCCCACCAAGGCCGCACCCAGACTCACCGTGATCTTCGTGCCCCTGGCACACTTTCCATGGAAGCTGAGCATAACAATCTCTAGGCCGTGGCTGCCATAGGTGCCTTTGAAAAGGCCGGGTCTGATGAGGTCATCCGGGTGGCTGGGCGGGAGGTAGATGCGGCGGTAGGTCAGGCAGTTGCTGTGGGGGGAACAGGGGGCATGAGAGCAGCTTGGCGGGCAGGAAGGCCTAGTATAGCCAGGCTTAGGTTCCTCTAGGCCAGTGGGGAGCAGGGACACCCTACATTCCTGAGCCACAATCACTCCCCTCAAAACACACGCAGGGCACATTTCACACCTCCTAATTCTGACAGGGCTTAAGAGCTCATGTTCGCTCCACCAGCACAAGGGAACTGCGGGGGTAGAGCTCTCTACAGAGGGGAAGGGGATACTACTCCCACTCCATCACCCTAGCATAGGAATCCCCAAAACTGCAAAGAGGATATTCACTGCACAAGGGGCCATTTAAATGCGTCATGGGGACAGGGGCAGAGGCTGAGGTAGGGAGAGCAACTAAGGGCAGAGGCCTCCCCCAGTAGACGTGGGGAGGCTCTGGCACACAGGCCAGGCTTGTTAGAGCACACTGTTAGTAGATGATGATAAATCAGATAGCAAACAGACATGGAGGTAGGGCAGGGTGGTTGGACACTGTGTTCACAGTACCCAGAGAGAGCAAGACTGTGCTCACAGTATCCATAAAGGGGGAACTCAGTAACCATGAAAGAGCACTGGGCTGACAGTACCCAGAGAGACTGTGCTCACAGTACTCACAGGGCAGACTGCACTTACTCATACTGACTCGTGTAGATAAACTTCATCAGGATGAGCTCCTGCATGTGCTCATGGAAAATGTCCTCCAGTGTCCGCCCCCATTCTTCCCTCAGCCATGTTCGGAATTCCTTCCAAGAGAATACAGATCATGAAAACCAACATGACTCGCATGGAAAACTCACTGTGACACTAGGTAGATAAAAGCAGCGTTCTTACAGCTGCAGGTGATGCCTTGGGTGCACCTGTGCCAGAGTACCAGGGGGTGGACGGTATGGAGATAAAGGATAGGAAGGAGGAGGGGGCTGCCACACTTTGGTCTCCCAGTCCTTGACCTACTTCCTATGGAGGTCAGCCACCAATGAAAAGTGAGGGGCAGGGATCCCTGGGTGGCTCAGCAGTTTGGCGCCTGCCTTTGGCCCGGGGCGCGATCCTGGAGTCCCGGGATTGAGTCCCACGTCGGGCTCCTGACATGGAGCCTGCTTCTCCCTTCTCCTGTGTCTCTGCCTCTCTCTCTATGTCTATCATAAATAAATAAATAAATAAATAAATAAATCTTAAAAAAAAAAAAAAAAGTGAGGGGCTCTGGTCCCCATCTTCCCAGAGCACTCAGGCCCAGACTTCAACAGGCAACAACCATGGGATCCCTCCAGGCAAGGCTAGGGCCACAGCCCACATCCAGAGCTCCCAGGTAGCAGCCATGTGAGCCTCACAGCTGTGGCCACCTAAGGGGCATGTGGAATCTACACTGAACCTGGTTATGGGGCTGCTGGTCACACTGGCTGGCTGCTTTCTGCAAGATAGGTATGGCCAGAGGAGAAGGCAGGTGCCTTCACAGTTGTTACACATTCAAAAGTTCATCTGTAAAAAGGAGTTTTTATAAACACTGCATCCTCAAAGTTCAGTCATTCATTACAGGATCAATGCAAAGGATGTTTAGTACTTAATAGCCTGATTCTGTGCATTTAACTTAATCCATAGCTCTGAGTTCTAGCTCAATATAGCATTCCTATTGACCATCCAGAGTTAGCTCCACAAACAGAAGCAAAAGCAGTTTAATAACAACAGAAAAACCAAGAGAGTTGTCATCTGTTGATTGCTTTTTTTGTTGTTGTTGTTTGCTTTAATATGTTCCTTGCCCAAACTCTGGCCAGACACAGAAACCCCTCCCTGCAGTGACTGGAGCACACAGCGAGTGAGCCACAAGCTCAATATCCGCAAATCAACTGAAAGTTTCTGTACTAGCAGAATGAAGTTGGAAAAGGAAAAGTTTTAAGTCCTATTTCCAGCAGGCTCAGACAACACATGACTTGGGAATACATATTAGAAAGTATGCACAGGACATTATGACTCACTCTAAAGCCGCAGTAATCAAGACAGTGATATGAACATCAGAGCCAACAAATATGTCAATGGACTGTTTTGAAACAGTCCAAAAAACAGACCCATTTACCTGGTAAGTCTCTTTCCAACAAATACATCCAAGCCACCCAACAAGAAAGGAAAAGTCTCTTCCACAAATGACACTCCAATAACTGGACATCCATGTGGAGAAAAGAAACCACAATCCCTGCCTCACACCACACACAGGAAGTTACTCTAGATGAGCCACAGACCCAGCGTGAAGCTACCAAACTTCTGAGGAGAGAGCCTCTCTGCAGCTTAGGGATAGGCAAAGTCTTTTAAGACACAGAAAATAACTATAAAAGAAAAAACTTGACAAATTAGACTTTACCAAAGTCAAAACCTTCCACTCAAATGGAATAAGGCCCTAAAAAATCAAAACAGATAACAGATAAAAATGGAATTGAACAAAGGTAATGAGCAAGGATTTTATGTCACCATGGTAAGTAATCAGACTTGAGCTAAATACTTGAAGCTGGCTTGTGAAGAGTCATAATCTTGTTTACTTTGCATGAAAAGGTCAGAGTCATTAGAACCAGACCCAATTACTCAGAACAAAGACCTCTGAGATATGTTTATTATGAAATTACCTCATGAGATATGCATGCACAAGGAAAAACAGAGGGGCCCAGAGCATACAGTACAAGAATAATCTTTATTCAACGCTTGCTCACCAGGTGCTGGCACTACAGAATCATCACCTTTATTTACACAATGGCCCAGGCTACAGGTGCTCACACCTTCCCTGTACTACAGATGTGTGGGGGCTGGGAGAGTTTGAGAAAACTTTCTAAAGTCACCCAGCTAGGAAGCAGTAGAATCAGAGCTACTCTGAAGTTCACAAGCTAACTGGCCTTGTTTCCACCAGGGCTAACTCAAAGGCCAGCAGGAGCACAGGAGTCAGGGGGCTCACCCAGCAAACTAACAACACATAATAAGAATTTAAAAAACCTTCAGGGCCTTTTACGTGGAAATCTCATTTCTGTATAATCCAAAATCCAGGGAAGGTTTTTGCATAGAGTTCAGGCAGCTATAGGAATAACACCTGGTGGCTCTGCCAGGTGGCTGTGGCCAGCCAGGCACTAAGGCATTCCCATGCAGAGCCCTACTCAGTCCTCCAAACCACATCGGTGTCCACAGGTAATGCTACGGCCCTATTTCACAGATAAGGACTGAAGTTCTCAGAGAGCAGCAAGTCACTAGAGCATGCAGTCAATCACCCTATGGATGGAATGCTGTGTTAAAAATAAAGTTTCTAAAGAATTATAATGAGACTGGAAAATATTTCTGGAAGAGCTAAAAAGCTTAAAAAAAAAAAAAAAGATCCAAATTAGAAGGAGTTAGATCGCAGTTACATAAAATTTGGAGAACAAGAAGGTATGACGGAGGATGAATGTGGGGCTGCTCCTGGGTAGGGCTCCCATGATTGCATGTTTGATGGTGAGAAGGCATTTCAGTATATAAGACAAAGAAACAAAAGCAACTTGTGTCCGGTCAAGGAGTCTAATGCCAGAGTCTCTCTACGGGACTAAGTGCAAAATGCACTGTGAGCAGGGCCAGCAGAAGCCCATGGCCTAGTCAGGAGGGACAAGAGATGCCCACAGCATCACAGGGGGTGGGGCCTGGCCATCCTCCCTCCTGCCTCTCTGTGCAGTCTCTCCTCCTCCAAGCAGCCTCTAGGTTTCTAGAAGCCTCAGGTTGGGGGTTGGACAGGCACAGGATGAACAGGGAAGATGGCGGCTGGGCCTTACCTCATCTGTGAAGAAGGCCAAGAGAGATGAGTTTGTGTAGGCCTGAGGGCCTGCCCTGCTCACAGGATCCCAGGAGAGGGACTGCAATGTGCAGAGCACACAGGTCACCCAGGAGGTGTCATGAGGGGCAGGCTGAGGGCACCACAGCCTCAGCCATCAGAATACACCACGATAGTCTGGACCTGGCATTCAAAGGTGGACACAGCAGGTTTAGAAACCCGGGGACTGGAGCTGCATGTGACAAGTGGGAGGGATGGTGAGCAAGACACAGTGTATCAGCCAGAGACCCACAGAGCAGCTGTGGCCTTCACAAGAAAATGGATGGACACTCACTGGTTCCTTTGTGGGCACAGGGCCACCAGGGCATCCCCAAAAAGCTCTTGGTGCCACGGAGAATGGAGGAGATGCAGCATCAGGCCATCCCCTGGGAGTGTGAGAGGACTCCCTCCTCCGCTGGAGGAGATGGCTCTTGCCGCCCTAGTTCCCTCCTAGCCCTCCTGGCTGCCAGGAGCCCTCCGTTCCCTAGGGAGTACCACGTGGCCCTAGAGTTTTAAATGACCATCAGCCATCCGAGCACAAGGCAGCCAGAGTGCAGGACTCAGCCTTTCATCTCAATGTCAGAGCTACTGGGACACATGGTGATGTCCCCCTACAGCCCATCCTCTCTCCCTGGGGCCTAAAGCCATTCCCTGTGGAATGGCTTTCTGTGGAACAGAAAGATTCCACAAGAATGTGCAGACATTTCTGGCTGACTCACAAATCCACAGAACCCATTCCCACATGGCCGAAGTGAGAGACAGGAGAGGGACAGAGAGAAAAGCAGCAGAGAGACTGCACACAGCTGAGACAAAGTGACTGCAGGGCCAAACTGCAAGCTCTCCCACCACCTGCTGCAGGCAGCCCGGCCCTCTGCTCTGCCTGAAGACACAGCGTCTCCCTGACCTTCCACTCTCCATGGGCAAGGCAGGGGAAGACAGACCTCTGACGACAAAAAAATTTCTGGATAAAAATATACCATGAATCAAAAAAAATTAAAAATATATATATATATACCATGAGTCAAACTAAAAGAGAGAAACATAAGAAAAAGTGATTTGCAACTCACACCAGAAGGACTGATGCTCTGATATGAAAAGAAAGCTCCTACGAATCAACTAGAAACCTACCAGCACCAGAGAGAGCAGTGAGAATGTTTACTAATGTCACAGAAAAGGAGCCACGTGGAGCCCTAACCATGCCCTAATCTCAGCCTCGGTCAGTCTGGATACCAGCAAAGTTTTGTTCCTACCCACAATCCACGTGTTCTTATAGTTTCCACAAAGGGCTTGTGTTATACTTTTATAACCAGAAAATATACCATTCCACTTCAAAATCAGTGAGCCCACACACAGAGGCAGCTTATAAGACCTCTTCCTGATGCCAGTGTGTTTCCAGAATTACACTACACTACATGGCCTTTTTAAGGTCAATGGCTGAGGAGTTTCTATTCTCAGAATACATGTTGACCTTTCTCACTGAAACATGGACTGGAGCAGTCATCTGTATGCTATGTGCGTGACCATACAGGCAATCCTCAACGGCACTGTTGTAAAGTGAAAATGCATCTGCGTCACCTGTCACCTTCACACACTGTATATTTGAGCAAATAGGGCCTCATCTACCTGCAAAGGGTTCCAGCAAGCATTTGTGTGCATTCTTCAGACGCAGACATACATGCATATGATTTTATGTTACACCTCCCTCCAATTCTCTGGCTAACAGGGAAACCATCAGACTCAGAACCTAAGAAATGCACACCCAATAAATAAATATAAGCTCAATGAGCATCCTACACTTTATTTTTTTTTTAAAGATTTATTTATTTATTCATTCAGAGAGAGAGAGAGAGAGGCAGAGACACAGGCAGAGGGAGAAGCAGGCTCCATGCAGGAAGCCCGATGTGGGACTCGATCCCGGGTCTCCAGGATCACACCCCGTGCTGTAGGCGGCGCTAAACCGCTGCGCCACCAGGGCTACCCCGCATCCTACACTTTAAAAGTTCAAGTTTCTGTTTTGTTTTGTTTTTTAAAGATTTCATTTACTTATTTGAGAGAGCATGAGAGAGTGAGAGAGTGAGAGCACAAGCAAGAGGAAGGAGAGAGGGAGAAGCAGGCTCCTCAGTGAGCCAGAACCCCAACAGAGGGCTCGATCCCACGACCCTGGGAGCCAAAGGCAGATGCTTAACCAACTGAGCCACCCCAGGTGCCCCTAAAAGTTCCAAGTTTTTCTTAAGAATGTTTTGAAAGGGCAGTATGACTTGGATCCTCAGAAAAGGAAAACTCAAAGGCAATGGAAAACTATCCATGCAAATAAAAGGAAGTACAAAGAAACTCAGAGGTGTGGCTCACAGGTGGCCTCCCGGCTGCAACACCAAGACCTAGGAATCTCAGCCGCCAAGCCCAACCATGGGGAGAACACAGAGGCTCTAAAAAGCCCCCTGGTCTCCCTGCAGACTTACATCCAAAAAGAAATCTCCAGCAGCACACAAACATTCTCACCAAAGGGGCAAAAGAGAGCCAATTGGAGGAAAGGATTTCTCTTGGGTTTACACATTCTAAGGGGTGACAGGGAAGAAAAGCCTGGGCGCAGACACACACACACACACATTCCTTTCTGATGGAAGGGTCAGACGCACATGTCAGGATGAGCCGGGGAAGACAGCCCTCTGCTGGGGGCACACTGGGGATGTCAAGGCGTTTAAATTCACATGTGCACCATGTGAAGAGAAGGGGTACATGCTCACCTCTTGCCTCCCACCAGACATCCTGTGGTGGTCTGTCTGGTTGCACTTTGTGGAGAATTCGTCCTTCTTCACAATCTTGAGCATTCACAACAAAGGAGAGGGAAATGAATCAGTCACGGCACCCCCACCAGCCAGAGCAATACGGTCAACCTCTCCCACACCAACATAACCCACATGCACGCAGAAGCCCAAGATGCCACTGAATCCTGGCCAGTCCAAAGAGGGGGGTCAGAGCCACCTGAGCATGCACTTCCTCCTCAGGAGACAGTGCATGTACGTTTGCCCAGGAGGACATCTTACAGCAGAAAAAAGGGACTGGTGCTTTCACAGTGTGTTAAGTAACACACATGCTTATTGGGGTGGCCATCCACCAAACTTCTATCAGAGAGCACAGTGTCTTATTCCAAGTTCAAGTTCATATTCTTGCAAAAAAGAAACCAGGGAGCATGGCAAAAACAACAACCCGTTTAAACTGAACGCAGAATCCATGAAGAGTCCGAGCAAGTACGTCTCTGAGGGGCTGCATCACAGCACCTGCACATTGATAACGCACCCCAGGGTGGGGCTGAGCCCCCACTTCCTCCCATGATCTCTACTCAGTGTGGACACAGGTCTGTAACTGGGAATACCACAGCCACTCAGCCAGCACTGTGCCCCGGCTGCCACTGAGACCAGGGGGGACAGAGGAGCCCTAGTTCCTTGTCTGCACACAGCTATACACCTAGGGAACCCCGAGCGCTCACCTGGATGTGGCCATTGTGGGGCCCTCTGTGGCCATACATGCACTCCACCGTGGCAGACTTTCTCTCCATCAGGTGGACTCTGAACAAGGGCTTGAATCTCATTGGGTCATCCACATGAGGGTCGTGAGGAGGCAGGTACATCCAGCCAATGATGAACAGGCCATCAACCTACAGTGAGGAGAAAGAGCACAAGTCCACGCAAGGTTCAGGAGGTGGTGCTGGGGCAGAAGGTCCCACCCTACTCCATTCACAAGAACCATTCTCATCTCCATACTGCGGCCCCATGGAGGATCTCAGAGCTGGTGAGCATCGTGGTGCCCCACCTAGCACACCACAGCAAGCATGGCCCACCTACCAAGTGTCTGTTCATTAAAAAGCAGCTCTCTACTGCAAACACGGGTCCTTGACAGCACTGCATCCTAACTGAAATCTTCTAAGAGATTAGAACTTAAATGTTTTCACCAAAAAAGAAGTGGCCTATGTGTTAACCCCAGATTTGTGCACAGAGTGTATAAATACCAACCACCGAGAAGTACTCGTCATGCGCCTTACACTTCTACCTGCCCAGTGTTTCTCAATTAAGCTGAAAATAAAGAGAAATGTACCTGCAGCATTATCCACAACAGCTAAGATATGGAAGCAGCCCAAGTGCCCACCGACACCGATGAGTGGATAAGGAAGATATGGTATATATACACAATGGACATAAAAAAAAAAAAAAGAAATCTTGCCATTTGTAACAACATGGATGGAGCTAGAGGGCATAGTGCTAAATGAAAAAAGTCAATCAACAAAGACTAGTACTGTATGATCTCACTCGTATGTGGAATTTAAGAAAGAAAACAAACCAAAGTAGCAGAAACAGATAAATAGAAAACAAAGGATATTTTCCAGGGTGGGGGGCACGGGCGAGATGGGCAAAGTGTGGGGAAGTACAGGCTTCCAGGTGTTTGAGGAACAGTCATAAAAGTAAGACAGTGAGAACAGGTAACAAGTCAGCAGCTCTTGTGAGCACAGCGTACAGACTATGCCACATAGCTAAAACTCATATAATACCATGTTCAGCTACACTTCAGTAAAAAGATAAATTTTTAAAGAAAAAAATAAGCAAATTTTGTTTTAAAAATTGAAAAAAGTAGTTTAACTTTTGGAGCAAAACATTTGCAAGTTTTAGAGAGAGCAGCCAGGTCTGAAGTAGGGGAACAGGCCAGATGATGCTAGAAAAAGGCCAAATAAAAAAATAAATAAAAAAAAAAAGAAAAAGGCCAAATAACTCAGGATAGGAGGCACCTAGTCAGCATCTGACCCATCAGTGAAAATGGGGGGCTAGTTCTGGCAGCAGAGACCCACACAGCACCCACACAGATGTCACGGGGGGCTGCTGCAGACCCAGTTCCCAGCAAGCTGCTATGCCTAGGAAGTTCTCCTGGCCTCAGGGAGACAGATGCAGACTGGGCCTCGGGCCGCATGCACCTCTAGACTGCGGTGTAAGGACAAGGCCCACGTGCAGGAAAACAGCCACATTCTGTAAAGATACACACAGTACAAACAGATGAAAGGGCATGGGCCTGGGATCTGCTTTAAAATGCCTGAAAACCAGAGGCAAGGGAGGAGACCAGTGCTGTGGGCTTGCCATGCTCAACAAGGAGGGATTGTCAGCGCTGCTGTCACTCCTCCAGTGAGCGCAATGCGGTGGCAGGCAGACAGTGGCGGAGATGAGGTCAGAGCAGGAGTGGTTCCCCAGGACGGCAGGCCGCACGCTCCCCAAGGCCAGAGGCCCTGCAGTCGGGGGAGCCTGGGTGCCTGCGGCTCGCTCCAGCTCACCCACTTCTGCAGCGAGCCAACCTGACGAGGCTGAGCTGGCACTGGTCTGCCATCTCCCCCTAATTATCCTCTTTCAGAAGCTGCAAAAAAAAAAAAAATTTTTTTTTTTTACTCTATTAGTCATTGCCAGTAAGAAAAACAATTATCACTCTCCCTGCCTAAAGCATGGAAAGCAAAGCAGTCTGCCCACGCTGGGAGCAGTCTGGTTTGCCCTGCAAGAAACCTTTTAAATGCAAGGCTTTCCCCAGTGACGTTAAACATAAATACAAAGCGTGTTTCTTAATGGATGTTTCCACTGAATCATAAAGAATACGAAGCACTATTTATCTCTGTCCAAAACCCCACCTGGTGAGCGAAATACAGAGTGACAGAGCACCCAGAGCCTCCAAGTGGCCCATGTGAGGCAAGTTTTCAAGAGCCCACCCTGAGGCCATCCAGAGGCCCCAACATGCCATTTGTTAGATGCGCTTGTGAATGAGGCATGGACTCAGGCTTCCAGCCTACCACAGCTATATGCAACCAGAGGGAAGCAAGATCAGAACACCAGGGCTCCCTGAAGGCATCAGACTCCATTCACGCTACAGCAGCAGCTGCAGCAACATGGGGGCTAGACACCTGGACACCCCCAGTCCCAGGGCTTCTGCTCAGAGAGCACACAGCAAGCTCGAGGAGTAAGGAAGAGCCACACTACAGAGACCCAGAAAAGTGACACATCCTATGATACAGACGCCCGTAAAGCACTAAAAATGAGCAGCTACATTTCAAAACATGACAGGCAAGCAACTGAGCAGCATATAAAAATGAGACTGCAAGACTTTCCGCCTGCCTTGGACCCAGGGTCTTAGACCGAGCAGCCCTGCTGCTAACACCAGCTGTGAAGTCTGCACACATCACAGTTTAAGTGCTGCCTGAAGACACCAGGGAGCACACACAGTGGCCCCAAAACAAGGACCATGAGCCTGAAAAGAAGGGACAGGCTTGAGATGAGCCGAAGGGTACAGAGCATCCCACCCCTTTGCCCCAGGTCCCTGACTGCTGGTGGCTGGGCAGAGGGGCAGTGGGGCGCTGGAGTCCCCAGGGCTGCCACAGAGACCAGGGGTATAGGCCAGGATCCCAAAGAAGCGGGGAACACAATGTATACAGCTCAGCCCTTGAGACATCTTCTGGATCCTAACCCATGAGGGGTTACAGATAGAGAAGCCAACCAGCCATGAGAGTCATCAGCGGTGTCCCTTCCCTGATAGGGGAAATGCAGGCTCTGGAGAGCAGGAGGTGCCCAGGCTGTGGATGGGGACACCCTGTGGATGGGGCCACCAGGAATGAGATCAGCGCTCATTACACCTGGTCAGAGCAAGGCACTCTGTGACCCCAGGCCACAGAATAGGCACCTTCCTGGGGGCAGCATCCATGGCCAGATGTGCAGGCACCCTGGCAGCCCTACTGCCATGCCTGAAAATCCAGAGGAAAAAGGGAGACTGTAAACTGAACTGGAGGTCACAGACTCTAAAGGAACTTTGACTAATATTCAAGACAACCCAATACAAAGGAAAGCATCATCAAAAAAAGAACAAAAAAATGAAGCCAGACTTACATCCTGGCCATCGTGGAGTAACGGGGACTGCTGTGAACACGAAAGTGACCCCGGACAGCAGGCCATGCAAGGCTGGGACCCCACAGAAGAGAAGAGGCGACCCTGCCAGAGGCACCTTCTAGACCAAGGCTCAGACGGGGTCACGTGGAACTGGCAGTTCTGACCAGAGGGAACAGAGATCAGGGTCCCAGGTGGCTGGTGAGGCTGGAGCATGAGGGTCAAAGTCCCAGAAAGGAGGGAGCTGTGCGAAGACAGAGCCCCAGGACCTGCTGAGGGGCCCAAGGCTGGCTGAGCAGCATGAGGGTCAATCCAGCTCCATGAAGCCAAGGATGGGGGTCCTTAGAGAACTCCTGGGAGGGTATAGAGGGGGGACCCCCAACACTAGGAACTTAAGACACAGAGCCATAGCACATCCCTACAAGACCTGGTGGTTGAGGACCATCTGACCAGCTTGACCTCATCTGAGGAAGAGAATTATCCAGCTGATAACTCCTTAACAACGTCTACCACTGCGGGAAAGAATAGGCAGCGAGAGCAACCAGAAACTCTGCTCTCAGTAGCAGCCTGGCAGGGAGGGCCCCTCATGGGACTGCAGTCAGGCTACTGTCAGCACAGAGCGCTTGCCTCCAAAGCAGCCCCTGCTCCCGCCGGGCAGGCTGTCCCCTCTGGTCCTCTTCTGCTGGCCCTGACCCCCCTTGTTCCCGGTACTCAGCTCATCAGCCCTTCTTGCCTTCGGTGAGCCTGATATTCAGAAGGCGGAGGGCAGTGCTTCTGGGGCTCAACCCTCAGGGTCAGTCTGCCTGTGATTGGATCCAGGCTGTGTATTTTTGGCAGGAGATCCAGAGAGGTGGGGCTGTGTCAGAGTCCCACTGCTGGTTAGTTAACATGGATCACCAGGATGGGCGCTGCTGGCCCCATCTCTCCCCAGGAAAGGCCCCTTTTCCTTCCCTGTCATCTGGATCGCTAAATAACAACCTCCAAGGAAGTCCACATCCTCTCTGGAACCTATGAGCATCACCACTGTCCATGGCAAAAAGAGGGTTTTACAGATGTGAAGGAGAAGCTCTTCAGAGGCTTCTGGGTCACCCAGACAGGCCCTAAACGCCATCACCTGCACCCCCGTAACAGGGAGGCAGACAGGTCTGAGACACAGGAGGGGAGAGCAGAGGAGGACGGAGGCAGAGGCAGGAGGAGGGAGACCACAGCAGAGGGCCGCCTGAACCCCACAGCTGCTAGAGGCAGAAGGATGCTCCCCTAGAGTCTTCAGAGGGAGAGCAGTAGCCCTGCAACCTTGATCTCAGCCCAGGAATGCCGACTGGGGACGTCAGGCTTCCAGAAGAGTGACAGAATACGTTTCTGCTGCTTTAGGCCACCTGGTATGTGGTCATTGGAATGTCGGCCCCTGGAAGCTAAGACAGTGAGTGTATGGGCTCTGTGGGGAGATGCTTCCAGATGGTAGAAACACGGTTTCCCACAAAGTGCCCACTGCTGTTTCTCCCACCCATCCGGGATGCTAACCTGACACCAGTATTATTGTGGTAGGTAAGAAAATATTTAAAACCAGGGCCTCACAGCCCCACTTTCTGACTTTGCTCTGAGGCTCCTGGTCCCGAGGCCAGGGTGCCTACTGTGTAACTCACTCTGACACAGCATGTCAGCATGCCTCCCTGGCTGCTAGATAGATCTTACTCATAAGGTAAGCACTCATAAGCATTTGTGGAACAAAACAAGGCACACAGAGCGAGTCACAGCTGGGGTGTGCCTTGGGGCTCAGTGATGGGTCACCTGCTCCGATACCCCATGCGGCCCCGAGGGCCAGAGGGCCAGCATCCGAGGCTCCCAGGGCTCCTCATTTAGAACAATAAACCAGTGCACACCCCAAAACTAGAGTGTCCTGTGGGCGTGCACAAGGGCCTGAGGTGTCCAGGGAGCAGGGACCAGGATACAGGAGGAAAGACGCCCTTGTGCCAACTGGAGGTTCCTAACCACAAAGTCCAAGGATGCAATGAGAAGGCTAAGAACCAATTACAGAACAGCATGTGGCCCCTAATGATTGCCATGCCATCACATAGGCGACAGTGGGCTTGCCGCACTCCCAGACTTACCACCACATTCAACAATCCTCCGTAGGGCCCGATGTCCGGCTGCCACAATCCCAGAATGTGTCTGTATCGATGAAGCACTACAGGGAGACAGAGAAAAAAGAGAGGACTTGACACTGAAGGCAGCCAGTCTGCACTTCACAGGAACCCAGGGAGAGGATGAGACACGGAGCAGGGAACTGTGCACAAGGGACTCCTGGAGGCCGGGAACATAGCCTTGAACAGAAAAGTGGATTTCAGCAGATCTTTAAAAGTTTCTAAAGAATTCTAAGAAGGAAAATGTCCTTGAGAACCATAACAAAACAGATAACCAGGCTGCTTTGAAACCCAGCCCCTAAGTGATCAGTGCCAAAGACACTGTCTTGAAAAACAGAATGAGCACCCTTGTAAAGTAGTGAGCCCCCCATCAGTGATGGAATCAATGATTGAGACAGGTCCTTCCTAGGAATAAGGCAGACAGGGCCTAGATTCTTCTAATGCTGGGATACTGGCATCTGTATGTGACGTGTGTCTATAAAGCAACTGGACCAAAAACCACCACTATAGTGAAAGGCTTGCTCTACTGGGCACACAAACCCAACAGTCCTGTGCCAGTGACAGTACCACCTGTGACCTATGACAACACATTCAGTCAAATGTTATTCTTGGTGTATCTGTGAAGATGTTTCAGATTAAGATTAGTACTTAAGTCAGTGCAATGAGTAAAGCTGACTGCCCTCCCTAATGCGGTGGGCCTTATCCAATCAGTTGACAGCCTGGAAAGAAAAGGCTTTTCCACAAACAAGGAAAGTCTGCCTGTGTGAATTTCAACATCAGTCTTCTTTAACTTGGAACTTGAAACAGAAAGCAGCCCCTGGCTGCTTCCATGGCGTTGAGCCAGCCAGATTTCAGACTCTAATGACACCCTCAGCTCCCCTGGGTCCCCAGCTTACTGACAGCAGATCTTGGGACTTTTTAGTCTATATTAACTGTGGGATCCAATTCCTTACAATAAATTTATCTAAAGAAGCTGGCTCTGTTTGTCTGGCGAACCCTGGCAAATACATAGCAGGAGCCAGGGATGGGCCTGAGCACTGGAACTGCAGGATTATGCCATTCTGTGGGAAGGAAGCCCCAGCCAGCAGGGCCAAGTGGACACCGGAGACGGGACAGCGGCTACCAGGTCACCACTGGCTTTAGGGTACAGGGAATAGGATGCTGAGGCCAGAAGTAGGCCAGGCCTTTGAAGTATGCAGACAGCTGGCCGGCAAATACTGCCACCTGAGGTTTCAGCCTAGGCACACAGGTTTCCAGATGAGCGTGTACTGTCTCCAACCGCCTGCCGTGCATCCTGTGTGAATCTGATTCGGTTTACAAGTGGCACAGCAGGCAATCTGGTTATCTTACGGTCATACGCTGATAGGTTTTGTGATTAATAAACAAGCAAAAAAAAAAAGGGGGGGCAGATCAGAAACCATAAGCAAATAGTGAACTCCAGACAGTGACAAGTACACTCAAGGATTTAGAGGTAAAATAAGAGAGTATCTAGCACTTACTTCGAAATGTATCAAAAGGTGGAATGATAGAGACAGACGGATGGACAGCTGCATGATAATAAAGTGCTGCTGAGGGCTGTAGAATCTGGTGATGGTAAGTGGGTGTTCTATAATCCCCTCTATTTTTTTGGTAGGTTTTCAAAGATTCATGATAGAATATTGGAGAGTAAATAAATGGGCCCATTCAGCATGATGACCATCCCCTCTTGTCTCCTCCTCCCCTAGTCCCCAGCTTGACTGCTTAGCAATGGTCTGGTTCTTTCCAAATCCATCTACCATCTTGGAGACCCTGGATGTTCAAAGAACATGAAAGACTCTTGGCAATTTTGAAGGGAGAGTTCCCTGTTTTGCTTTAAAAGCTACAGCTCTTTAAGGGTATCTGGGTGGCTCAGTTGGTTAGGCATTTGCCTTTGGCTCAGGTCATCATCTCAGGTCCTGGGATCCAGCCTTAAGTTGGGCTCCCTGCTCAGTGGGGAGCCTGCTTCTCCCTCTTCCTCTGACCCTCCCCATGCTTATGCTCTAATAGGTGATAAAAACTACAGCTTTTTTTTTTTTTAAGATGTATTTATTCATGAGAGACACACAAGAGAGGCAGAGACACAGGCAGAGTGAGAAGCAGGCTCCATGCAGGGAGCCCGACATGGGACTCCAGGATCACGCCCTCTGTCGAAGGCAGGCACTGAACTGCTGAGCTGCCCAGGCATCCCCTCCCCCTTTTTTTTTAAAGATTTTATTTATTTATTCATGAGAAACACAGAAAGAGAGAGAGAGAGAGAGAGGCAGAGACACAGGCAGAGGGAGAAGCAGGCTCCATGCAGGGAGCCCGACGTGGGACTTGATCCTGGGTCTCCAGGATCACACCCTGAGCCAAAGGCAGGCGCTAAACCGCTAAGCCACCAGGGATCCCCAACCTACAGCTCTTTGAAATAAAAACACCACCTCCCAGATGTCTGCTTAGAGTGGCAGGGTCTCTGGATGTATAAGTTCTGCACGTGTTAGAAAAATCACTGTGCCCCTCATGACTCTTGCTGACACAACACTGGCTCACTCAGCCTGAGACCACCCTCCAGACCGTCCAAGAGAGAATCAGAGACCAGCACTGCCCACCAGGCTATGAGCAGGCAACCTCTGCACTAACCTCTGGGCAGGACAAGCCATTTCCTAATGCAAACGTACAGTCTGTGTTTTAGGAGATATACTTTAAAAAATACAACCATCTAGAATCAAGTCCAGCTTGAGCCCAGGGTGCCTCCAGACTTAAAGTGTCCACCTGAGTCACACACAAACACTCTGGGTGTCCACACCGGGAGAGGGGCCACATTTGGAGTCATCTGCTAATGCCTGGAGCCCTGCTGGGAAGGCCAGCCTCTTAGCAATACACGGAGTGTGCACGTGTTCATGCACTTTCCCTCATGCTCCCAGGAACCCTCAACCTGCCCCTGCACAGTCAGAGGACGAGCCTGGGATGAGATGTCCTGGTGCAAGGCACTCCCCAGACCCAAAGGGGCATCTCACCTGCAGGAAGACCCCCAGCTCACACAGAGCCTCCCCACAATGCTTCCAAACAGCCGCTGACCATGGGTCAGGAGAGAACAGGATCAGGTTACAATCTGGGCAGGGGGCCTGAGATGGGGGGGAGGTGACTGCTTCAGACCCTTTGGGTGCTTTACTGTCATATTAGGACACGGTAGAGCTTCAGTTCACATGCAGAAAGAGCCTCAACACGAGGGAATTCCATTACTCGTGAAAACCAAGAAAATGCTGCTGCTCCAGCCCCACAAAGCAGGACTCAGGTTTTTGTTTTTTTTGTTGTTGTTGTTGTTCCCAAGGTCAATGTGGCCATCTTCAGAAAAAAACATAAGAAACCGTCCCCTGTTCCGCAAAATGGGAAACAATCTAAGCTGGCTAAGGGACCTCTCCACCCAAGCACTAACGGGAAGACACCCTGTCCTCATCAGTGCCAGCGATTCTCATCTGCTAACAGGAAGGCCACTCAAGAAGGCAAGCGGGAAACTCCTGGCACGAGACAACACTAAACCCAAAAGATATGACTGTCCTGGGCGCAGCAGGGGGCTGGGAGCCGACTCTCTGCCGCACTGTCGCTGTTGCACACAGCTGCCGTGGCCTCACATGGGACAGCTGGCTCTCCACCAGCACGGCCATTGGGCGTTCCTAGACCACCACTCCTGACACAGCAGAGTAGGGGTTCCAGGTGGGGGTGCTCCCATATGTCCCTCCTGTCCAAAGCATTATCATAAAGGCAACTAATGTATCTCCTGTCACTTGCTAGTAGCTTCTGGTAAATTAAAACAAAATCGGAGGAGGAAACATGCCCAAACTCATATCGTAAGGCCAGAATGACCCTGATACAAGAGGGCCACAGAGGAAAGAGAATGACAGGCCAATATCCCTGATGAATGGGATGCAGAAATCTTCAACAAAACACAAGCAGATCACACTCAACAGTACATTAAAAGGATCACTAACCATAATCAAATGCAATTTATCTCAGGGATAAATAAATGGTTCAATGTCCCACAAATCAATGTGGTAACACCACATTAACAAAAAAACAGATAAAAATCCTGTATCTTCTCAGTAGATGAAGAGCATTGGATAAAATTCAACATCTACTCATGATTAAAAACTCTTAACAAAGTGGGTCAAAAGAGGAAACATACCTCAACATAATAAAGGCCATATATGAGAAACCCCCAGCTAACACCATACTCGACAGAGAAAAGCTAAGAGCTTTCCTCTCCTAAGGCCAGGAAAAAGGCAGGGATGCCCATTCTCATCACTTGTATTTAACATAGCACTGGAGGTTGTAGCCTCAATGACCAGGCAAGAAAAAGAAGTAACAGGCATTCAAACTGGAAATGAACAAGTACAGCTGTCACTGCCTGCAGATGACTTGATACTGTATGTAGAAAACCCCAAAGACTTCATCAAAAACCCACCAAACTAATAAAGGAACAGTGTCAAGGTGCAGGACACAGAATCTACATTCAGACCAAGAGGAGAAAGAACATTGCACAGGCTCTAAGAATTCAGCCAGGTGATGGGCAGGCTGCCGCCCTCTCTCAAAGGCACTTCCTGCTGGAGCCGCCTGCGCTCTCGAGGAGGAGCACCTTCCTGTTGCTATACTTGCCAGTGGTCTCCCCCTTCCTGAGGATGCCCCGTGTGCTCTTGGCAGACTGCACTCTGGAGGAGCCTTCCCGTCAGGCTCTACCTGTGCAGCCAGATGCCCTGTCATCCATGCCCAAATGTTCAAAGTCGCCTACCCATCTCCTCCCCAAGGGTGCACGATGTTCCATCAAACTTCTATATCTACTAGAGCCATCTGGAGCACCGTCAGAATTCTAGGGGGGATCCTTAAAACCCAGAGCCCTGTGGTTACACAGTCACAATCAATTCGCACACAAACACGTTAGCTATGTTGTGAACACAGTGCATCCCCGCAATGCTCCTAATGCCCTACATGGGACTTCCAAGAGTATCAGGCAACATGTGGCCTGATAGAATAAGCAAAAGTGATACAGCAAAAGCAGCTCATGTGGGACCACAAAGCTCCTCAAAGGTTATCCTAGGTAGGCTGACTTGCCTCTCCCCGGAGACAGTGTCTACACTCGGTCAATAGAGACCACAGAAACCAGGGTACCAGTAAACATGGGGTCTCAAGAGCTCCAGGAAAGGACAAGTGGATAAGGGAGACAAAAACAGTGTCAGGTCCCAAGGTCCTCACAAGCCAGCCGTCACAGTGGACATTTCTGGGAGGTTGGGCTGGATGAGGCACTGTTGCTCACTGACTGTTAAGTGGGAGGGTGGGTGTAGGTTAATCTATGACAAAATATGCTAGAGGCGACCTCAGAGAGGGTTCAGAAAGAACCCAATTCATGCCTCAGACTCCAGACCTGACCCATCCGACCCCCTTGACAGCCCAGCCAGCTCCTTACACCTGCTTTTATACACTGACAAGCGCCGTTGTTACTGGTCTCCATTTAAGCAGACGGGCTCTGGGCCTGATGATACGGAAAGAGGTGAGTGTTCTCAGGAGCTATGCACAGTTGTTGCACACACTCCAAAGCACGCTAACTAGGTCCAGGCATCTTTGTACTGGTGCCAGGATGGTATCCGAGCACCACAAGACCAGCAAGCACACTTCAGCTAAATGTCCACAATCTGACAGGAGTTAGAAGAGATCCTGTAAGCAACTCTATTTCCTCTGCTCCCATAGGTTTTGTTAGAAATTGTGCATCTAAGACTCAGGAGCGGGTCTGCTCCTGAGGGTGGAGGGTTCAGAAGGGTATGAGCAATAGCAGGGAACAGTGTGCTTCTAGGAACATAAAAACGTCCTTTAGTGTTAACAGACACATGTGATGTCTTCTTGACAACAGACACTCACTTTCCACCTGAGCTCAACCTAACAGAGCTAAGACTTGTATAATACAGTTCAGGGAAATTTCCAGACTCAAGAAATGCCAATCAAGAGGGGAATCAGATTATTTGCCAATCAGCAAATAATCAATTGCTTCTACTCACTCCTGCCCAGTGTTGAGTATCCTGTATAACATTTTTTAATTCACATATGCTATTATAATGTGATGAACTAATGAAATCTAGAAGCAAACCACTTACATTTAATTTTGGAGCAGAAGTGCTTTAAAGTTTCTACCCTGTCCTCTCCCCTCAGCCTCAATGAACGATAAGTATTAAAATGTCATCAACAGAGTGGTCTTGTTGGTACTATCCAAAAACCCCAAAGCTTCTGTGCAATCCCAGCCCATGTGTGTAGCCGACCCAGGGCCACAGCTCAGGTGTGGCCTCAGCTGTGGCTGAGCCACAGAGAACAACAAAGGTAAGAAAACAGCAAAAGCCAAGGAGGGCAGCTTGCTCTTCACACCCAAGCAGTCCTTGTGCCCGGAGTTAGAGGTCCCTCTCCATGCAGCTTCTCGGCCGTGCTCACCCGCAAAAGCCAAAGCCAGCAGGAGGTACGTACGGCAGGTGTAAACATCTCTGTACTCCATGTGCTCGTAATCGGGAAGAATTTTCATGAAACGTCCCGACTTCACGCGAGGGTTTATACCTGAACAGACACAGCAGGGAAAGGGTAAAGATGGCTCTGCTTCCAGGATGGTATGATCAGTTTCCATGACTTAACACCCTCCCTCACTGACAATGGACATTTCCCATTACATATGCAGCCCCCAAAACCTCAGGATGCAAGTATTTGCCAGGGATGGCCTGTCTTCGTTAACCAATGGAGCCACACCAGAAACTCATAATGGCGGGAAAGCTCAGGACCCTCCCTCTCGATGGCCACAGATCAAGGGAACAGATGGAGGTGGGAGACCCAAGGTTATGGCTGGGGGATATTTGGGGGACCATTTAGGGAACCCCTGTGCCTGACTGATCTCTCCCTTGTCTGGTCCACACCTGACGTTCTCCTTGATCATGTGCTGTCTGTGTGTGTTTTGTTTCTGATTAAGGGTGATGTTTGCCTGCCTCCTAACTCAGGCCTACTCACTTGAACCTATCTCTGCCAGGTACCAACCTTGATTTCTTTCCATCACCCATTCCAGAAGCTAAGCAATCTTCTCCTCGATAAGGCCTTCAGAGCAAATTCACGCGCGCACACACACACACACACACAGTTCCTGCATTGTGAACACAAAAACTGAAGCTGCCAATGACTGGGGTGGATTCAGCACTTCCAGACACTGAATAAGGTAATCATTACCTGAGTTTTGCAACCATTTCTAAGGGGTCAAGATATCTCCAAATGTTCTTGTGTATACCAGACGCATGTGTGAGCGTGTTCACCTCACCCTGGCCTCATCCCCTCTCCCTCACCCCACTCCAGCTCACCCCCAGCCACTGCCCACCTGCCTGCCCACCTGTGTTCTTCGGGACAGCATAACTGAGTTGAGTGAGCTTCATGGGGGCCTTAGTTCCCACATCTGCCCCCACACCCGGGAGGTATTGGCACCTGCCTTCTTCCAGATGCTGTCTTGAATGCTTACTCAACTCCTACATAGAGAACTGTGCCTTCAAACTATTTTCAGATGATATTGTCAAATGACCTAACAAATTCAAGCAGACCAATGATAAAAACTTGAATACTAGATACTTCTAGAAACCAGCTGACTGTCCAAAAAAGCCAGGATATCTGTTTCATGTCACACACAGAGACTGCTGTGGACAGAATGGGGTCCTGCCCCAGCACTAATGCTGATAGCCAGAGTTAGTCCCTCCAGTTCCACACTCTGGCTGGATTAAGATACTGAGCTCTGGGCAACCATAGAAGAACCAAGGGTGGAGCCAGGGCCATGTGGCACCCATAGAATGGAGGACAGGAGACAGGGGGCAGAACTAGCTTTCTGCTTCTGGAATCTGGGCTTTGCAAGGTTCAAAGCAGTATTGTTCCGGCTGCGGAGATGAGAAGACAGGAAGGAATAAGGCTTTCGGGATATATGACTGCTAGGGCCCCCTAAGACCCACGTCCCATGACACGTGTCTTTCTAGGCTGGTAGAAAGTGAAGCAGAAGCAAAAGAAGAAAGCCAAGTCTGAGTACCCACAGAGAAGGAGGAGCTGGCAGGTTGTCAGCAGTGGGGGCCAAGGCCAAGGATCAGGAGGGTGTGGGGGGTCAGAGGGCACAGCTGAGCTGTGCATGTCATGAGCACCCTGGCACCCCAGAGGAAGGTCCATGAAGAACCTCCAGCTTGCTGATGGAAAAGCTCCCCAATGTGAGCACAAATCCTAACTCAGAACACCAACCACCTCACAAACCCAAACTGCCACGGATCACAGTGTGGACAGAAGGAACTAACAGGATGACGACGACATCCGCCACATCCAAGGAGGAAGCACTGCCAGTGCCTCCCACCGAGCCAGCTCTACATGGAAGCTCCATGCTCCCCTGCAGCCATGTGAACGAGGGACATCTCAGAGGAGAACCTGAGTGACAGACCCGCTAAGAACGGGGACATGGAAAGGCAGCAGCCCATGCCCCCGACCCTGGAGGAACTTCCAGGGCTTCCACTGGCTGTCAGCAACCTGCGTCCTTCTGAGTCCTGAACCAGACATGTTTCGTGTAGACTGAGGTCTCAGCTCCCAGGTCTGAGCACCCTCAAAGGAGCACTACCGGCTCTGCTTTCAATGGAGAACATTTCCAAAGAATGTGAATCTACCAAGAATCTAGCAAGATGGATTTAAGATGAAACCTTAAGGCCCTTTTAAGAGCAATAAACAGTCTACTTTAGGCCAAAGAGAACTGGGTCACCGTCTTACTCCGCTCTTTGATCCCCAGCCCTGGGGAGCTAATATTGCCCAAGGCAGCCACTGAGGGATGAACCCACAAGCTTCTCCCTGCGGCTCAGTGCTGGGCCGCAGCTCCTGAGTGGTGTCAGGCTAACAGCGATCTTCACAGCCTCACTACAGGAAGTGGGGTCTGAAGACTCGACCCCACTTGGCAATAGGAGACTGCAGGGCAGACAGAGCCCCAGAAGGGGGACCTGGGGTGGGGCTGCAGGGAGGCAGGGTCTGAGGAAGCCAGCCCCGCTGGCCAAGGAAGCCTGCGGGAACGGCCAGACTTCTCAATGAAGCTGCTGTCCACGTGCCCAGAATCCAGACAAAGGGATGCCTCTGAAGCACCCCAGGGTTGTTTTCAATACAGCCACGTTTCTCAGATCTAATGGTCTTCAGCACCTAACAGAAGACACCATTACCTGTGAAAAAGAAAGACGAGACACCCCCAGAGACAAAGAAAAGGCCCCCCACCCTTAGTGCTGCAGCTACCAGCACTGTCCATAGTGCATCAGCTACAACACCGGGGATCTGAGGAGGGAACGAGGGCTGGGGGTCCCATTCTTTGAACTCCTATCATGGGTGCTCGTTCTGCCTTTGGAACAAAGGGGACCACGGATGGCAACAGGGTCACTTACGCTTGGCATAGACATCTCGACAAGACACGCCGGTGATGTCCAGCTTCCGCAGGTTCTCACAAACGCCATACTCTGCAACAAGAAACATTGTTGGAGATCAGAGTCAAAAAGTCACAAGACCACAGAAACAGACAGACCAACAGAAGGGAGGGAAGGAGGAGGGGAAGGAAGGTGCAAGCTGAAGTCTTGGCCCTGTCTTCCCAGGCAGAGTCTTTCCCTTGCTGGGGAGATTTTGTGGGACTTCCACATACCGTCAGCACCCGCACTCACCAGTAAAGCCATTATTCTATGTTTAGACCACATGTGACAAAACAACTATCTGCACTGTCTATTCTGATAAGCTCTAGAAACCTAATCGCACAAAACTACATTCAGACAATCCCCAGCTTATGAAGATGGCACAGCACAAACTCAGCAGTCCAGAAACATGTTTCCGTGGAAATGAGATCATTCTCGGTGTCAGAGTCCCATGAAGTCCCCCTGAACCTGCACTGGGGCTCACCATGCTACTCGTTCCATTAAACAAAAATACAGGCCCGTGATGGGAGACCAAGTGAAAGCCTGGAAGGAGGAGCTGCACACTCACGTCCCTCTGGCACCAGGGCCCCTAGACCCCAGCCAGCAACAGAAATCCTTGATACCCTCTCTGCCTCCCCATCCTCGCCTGGCTGACCGCACCATCCTGCTTCTTCCTCCCCATCCCTACCCCAACCCACTTTTCTAAGTGACCCACCGCAGCTTTCCAGTGGAAACCTCAGGTCCTAAGGGTTGGGTCCAGCAGGCTTTGCAAGGAAAGCATGTACTGAACTAACAACCACAAATCCAAGACTGCCAGCAGGCCAAGAGCTACAGTGATGTCACATGCCTGGTACCAACCTTTGCATGGGCCAGGCACCACTGCATTTGACCCTACTGGCAAGCCTGAGAGAGCTGCTACTGTCTTGTCTGTTTCGGTGAGGAGAAATCACAAAGAGAGGCCCGTAGCTTGCACAAAGGACCAGAGTTTGTGGTGCAGGACCCCCAGCTGAAGCCTAGATGGGGTGCCTTATTATGGTAGCACAGCCCTAGCATGGAGTGTGCTCAGCGCCCCCCTGCCCAGGCCCTCACACAATCCCCACCAGGACTCTCCCTGTGCTCCTCTGGGGTGCAGGTGTTCAGCTGGGGCTTCACAGGACAGCCACCTCTGTGATCAGCACTACACCTCCATTATAGGAAGGGGCGCCAAGGCTGGGCAAGGCTGGCATCTCGGCAGTCCACCTGAAACGTGTACTGATGAGGTATGGCCAACAGTGTCCGAGGGTGGTCCCTTCATCACGTCTCTCCTGATGGTGCCTAAATCCTCCCACGGTCTAGTCTGGTTTTTTTTTCAACAGAATGGATGGTATTAGCCCAAATGCTTCTGTGAACTGACAGGTTTCCCACAGTACACCAAGTAAAGCTCCAGAAGCACACAGAGGGGAGAAGGTATTTGGGGCGAGGCACCTGCTCAGCAATGTCTCTCCCGACAGGGCCTGCCTGGAGGACACCTGCTTTTCTCTTCCTCCTCTGCTGATGAACAGACATGAAGTTAAAGACTCCTAAGCCATAAAACATGGCCTTGCTCACTATTGGGCAGAAAAATAAAAAGTCTATGTTTTATCCTGCTGCCAAAAAGAATACGGACTCCATTGTGGAGGATAAGGCAAGTGGTAGGAACCTGTGAGGACAGATGGATAAAATATGCTGTCTGTGAATCTAGGGAAAGGACACAGCAACACCTGCCTGCAACACAAGTCTCAGCATCTGAGAGACCACCACTTATCAAAACCCCTACAGGACACCCCACGGACCAACTGAATGGGTCCCCTCCCCCCAAGTCAGAACACACTGAAGCAACTGGTCTACCCTGCTCTCACTAAGGGCTCTGTTCATATTCTCTATCTTCACCATCTCCTGCTGGCTCTGCGATGTCCATGACGGCCACGAGGCTTCTCCTGAAAGTCCCTGGTCAGCGGTCACGACTTTGTCTGGCTCTCTTTATTTTTTTTTAAAGATTTTATTTATTTATTCATGACAGACACAGAAAGAGGCAGAGACACAAGCAGAGGTAGAAGCAGGCTCCATGCAGGGAGCCTGACGCGGGACTTGATCCCGGGTCTCCAGGATCACACCTCAGGCTAAAGGCAGCGCTAAACTGCTGGGCCACTGGGGCTTCCCTGCCTGGCTCTCTTTAAAGACACTTTGGCTTTCTCTTGTGCAAACAATGCACTTCAAAATTGTTACTGCATAACAAGCTAGAGGCTTCAGTTTGTTTCCAGGTGGTTTTGAAAGGACAGCTCCCCTTCTCGATTCCAGCATGCTACTGCTGCAGGCGCTGACAGACAAGGAAGAAAGAGTCTCTTACTATCTCGTTGACAAAGTGCTGTGACAGTGGGGAAGAGGTCTTCTCCTCTGAACTGCACTTTTTTAATATGTGTGACTCTCAGTGCCAGTGGTCAAGTATGGGGCGCCTGAAAATGCATCCAGGCGTGCTCCTGAGGCTGATGCACCTGGAAGACCATAGCCAGGCCTTTGTGAGGCATTGGTATTGCTCCTTAGGCATTTCTCTGGGCCCAGGCTGCTGACCTGCCCTCTGATTTTTGTTATCAGAGTCCAATGCACACTCCAACCTGACAGTAACAATGCTTCTAAGTGGCTATGAGGATTTTAGCCAGGATGGCCAGCTCATCATAAATTTCTGTCCACTGCGTCAAGAAATGGTATTGCTCATATGGCATAGGATGTGAAGTTGCACAGGCAGATAAAGCATCCACAAAAACACCATGAACAATCAGGAGAAAAGCAAAATTAGGATGTAGTGCTAATAAATGGAGCAATTTTTAGTAGGTTTTCCTTAATGTTCCCAAAAGGTCACAATAAAGGCACCAAAGAAGAATAATGTCATTTTTACCCAACTGTTCCTACAAGAACTATCTGGTATTTTCCACCTGACGGGAAAATCTTTTTTTTTTTTTTTTTTTTTTTTAAATAGTAGCTAAGAACAGTGCCACATCCTCTAATTGTTCTATAAACGTTCCCATAAGTCATCAAGGGAAACTGCTCTTAAAATAACTTTAAGGTGGGACACCTGGGTGGCTCAGTGGTTGAGCGTCTGCCTTTGCTAGGGGTGTGGTCCCAGAGACCTGGGATCGAGTCCCACATCGGGCTCCCTGCATGGAGCCTGCTTCTCCCTCTGCCTGTGTCTCTGCCTCTCTCTCTCTCTCTTTCTCTCTGTGTGTCTCTCATGAATGAATAAACAAAATCTTTAAAAATAAATAAATATGTAACTTTAAGGCCGTACTCACCAGTACCATGTATCTTTCCTTCTAGAAAAACCACCAAGTGTGAACTCTACCGTTTGGCACAAATCCTGTCTCTGATGACTAAAAGCTAGCATACCACACTGTGCTGCCTACAGATGCTTCCCAAGTACTGGATTTGGTGTTACAGGCTGTCAATTCAAAAAGTTTCCTTGGGGGTGCCTGGGTGGCTCAATGGGTTGGGTGTCTGCTTTCGGCTCAGGTTGTGATCCCAGGGTCCTGGTATCAGGTCTCACATAGGGCTCCCTGTGGGTACCCTGCTTCTCCCTCGGCCTCAGTTTCTCTTTAATAAATGAGTAAAATTTAAAAAACAAAAACAAAACAAAAAAACGGTTCCTTGATGGGGCCCCTGGAAGCTCATTTGGTGGAGCATGTGACTCCTCATCTTAGGACTGTGTGTTCAAGCCCCATGACAGGTGCAGAGATTACCTAAATAAAAATTTCAAAAAAAAATCCCCGCTAATCTATTATAAAAAAGAGCTTAAACAATTCTTTTTTGAAAGTGTTTACTCTAAAATGAAAAAAAAAAAAAAAAGGCTGAGAAAGGAGAAAAATGAGTAAGCTGGACTTGAGGAAATTTCTAAAATGAAACGGTCCTGCTGTGGAGAACAGTATGGGAACACAGAATTACCGTAGGACCCAGCTCTCATTCTGCTATGGCAGGGCTCCCAAGGAGTTGGAAGGGGGGACTCAGGTATTTCTGCACCCGTGCTCTCGGCAACAGCCTCCACAATATCCAAAAGGTGGAAGCAACCCCCAAGTGTCTGCTGGCAGGTGAACCCATAAACACAACATGGTCCATCCACCTGATGGAATGTTATTCAGCCTTAAAAAGGAGGTACCTGCTGCAGTATGGATGAACCTTCGGGACATCGTGCTCAGTGAAATAACTGGGACCCCACAAACAAATACACTGTGTCCTGACAATTCCATGAGGTCCCTGGAAGCTGGGGTGTAACCAGGACAGAGCTGTGCGTGGGCAGGATGAACAAGTCCTAGAGGTGGACTGGGGGCAGGTGGGAAGGGAGAATGGTTGCACAAGTGAATGTACTCAATATCACAGGACTGTACAGTTAAAGATACTCCATAGGGTTAATTTTTATTGTATGTATATCCTCATAAGAAAAAAATTAAATTACCACTTCAAATATTCCAATCAAAAAATTTCCAAAAAGCTATTTGAAAAATGTTTTGCCAAGAGGGAAGAACAGGGTAGTACTTTGGCTCGAGTCAAGTCAACATGTAAGCCTCTTATGATCTAACTGCCTGGGGCTGCCAAGTGCTCCTCACTGTTTCTTGTCCAAGGAGCCCGGGGATGTGTGAGGAGTTCTAGTGAAAACTGTCCTCACAGCACATTTCTGATCATGCATAACTCTGATTAGTTTCTATGGGGGGAGTCGGTTAGAAGTTTCCTCTCTCTCCCTCCCTGCTTCAGAACCCCACAGACACACCTCAGCTTGAGGCCCCTTCCCTGGAAGAGAAGGTGAAGACCCATGACTGACATATGCACACATGTCGGAGCAGAATGTGGCAAAGAAAGTGAGCACTAGTCTCCTGCACACTGCATCGGTACCGAGAGGCTGCCAGAGGGGACCTGGTCCCATTCTCCAGGTAAATGCGAAACTAGACAGGCACAGCACTAAGACGCTACCTGCAGCAAGTTGGTGAGCATACAAGATAAAATTTTTTTTTAAGATTTGTTTATTGGGACCCCTGGGTGGCGCAGCGGTTTGGCGCCTGCCTTTGGCCCAGGGCGCGATCCTGGAGACCCGGGATCGATTCCCACATCGGGCTCCCGGTGCATGGAGCCTGCTTCTCCCTCTGCCTGTGTCTCTGCCTCTCTCTCTGTGACTATCATAAATAAATAAAAAAATTAAAAAAAAAAAAAAAAAAGATTTGTTTATTCATGCTAGACATAGAGAGAGAGAGAGGCAGAGACACAGGAGGAGGGGTAAGCAGGCCCATGCTGGGAGCCTGACGTGGGACTCGATCCTGGGACTCCAGGATGGCGCCCTGGGCCAAAGGCAGACGCGAAACCGCTGAGCCACCCAGGGATCCCCAGCATACAAGATAAATCTGGTTCTCTCTCAACCCTGGAGAGGTAGATGGCAGAGATGGGAGTCCACAGGCCTCACAAAAGCATGGAAGAGTCTTAGGTAGAAAAGCAACATGGACAGAGACTCCACAGCAGACCTTTTTTTTTTTTTTTTTTTAATGATTTGGGACGCCTGGGTGGCTCAGCAGTTGAGCCCGATGTGGGACTTGATCCCAGGACCCTGGGATCACGACCTAAGCCAAAGGCAGACGCTCAACCACTGAGCCACCCAGGTAACCCACACTTTTACTTTTGAGGCTTAAAAAAAGTCAAAGGAAGGGGCAGGAGCTGGTGGGAGAGAGGACCTCCCCCTCCTTTAAAAAAAAAAATAATAATGTACCAGATCTGGAAAAACACTCTGCAGCAAGCTTATTTTAGGATGGGAAGACTGTAAAACCCAAAAATTGGACATAACCTACAGGTGTCTCCTATTAAACACCTGGACTATTTGGGAGGCTAAACAATTCTCCAGGATGGCTGAAACTGCCTACAGGATTAATGTGACTCGTTCTCAACCAGTTCAGTTCACACAAAGATAAACAGTCTCTGTGCCAGTGAATGCTGTGAGTAGCTGCACTCTTCCAGCGTGAAGACTCTGACCCCAGTCCAGCTCCCATGACATGCACCTGCTGGCCAAGGGACACCCACTCCAGCTAAGGCCCATCTGTCACCCTGAGACACCCACCCTTCCTGAGTGTGTGCACACCCACTGTCCCACCACCCATGTGTGAGACCAGGAAAGAAGCCTGGAGCCTGACTCTGCCATCATCCGCCCCTAGAACGTTGTCTAGGGTTTCTGACCCTTCCTGCTCCTTGGCTAATACTCCACACACAACACAGGCCTGGCCCTGCTCCGGTTTACCAGCCTCTCCGTCGCCACCAGGTGGACAGTGATGGGATCGCTGGCAAAGGATGCTGACTCATGGGTTCCAAACCCTGCCCATCTCAGGAAAGGGCCTTCATTTTCCAAGAGGACACTTGTTCCTCTGCAAAGTCCCAAAGACACCTTTGTGTTTACATGCCCTTTAGAGCCAGAAAGACAAACCCAGAGCCTCAAATGCATTATGTAATCATTTTATAAACACAGGAAAACAGTAACAATGGCAGTGCCTGGTCCTCTAACAACCAATCCATTCTTTTTGGCAAGTACCAGTGTCTGTCTAATTAAATATGGTTGGGGGAAATCTTTACTGGATGTTCTCTGGGTACCAGGCTTACTTTCTAGCTTACTTTTTTAAGTTTGAAAAAAAGGAAATCTGAAAAATGCTCCCCTATGAGGCACCACTGTCTACCCTTTCCTCCTCGGTAAGGGAAAGGAAGAGGTTTCTCTATAAAGCAGCAAACGAGATTCATTTTGGAAAAAAAAAATATAGAAAACTGCAGTCCTTTCAAGTGGCAAAGTAGAAGAAAAAGATAAAGGTTTTCCCTCAAGTTCTGAGATCCTGCTCCACATTCAGGAAGGGGGCTGGCTTCCCCTTCTTGTGGTTAAGACACATGCATTACTACCATGTACAGTTTAACCACCTGCCAACCTGCCCACCCCACCATCAAAACCAGTGGGCTTAGCAAGGATCCACTTTACAGGAATCATAAAAATCCCCAAAGCGAACCTTAAAACGAACAACTTGCCCAGTTCACCTCTTCCCAAGTCGACCCTCCAATTTCAGTTGTATTAACAAAAGCTTCATTTCTCACATTTCCCATCAGCATATCATATAGGACAGAAACTGTATTTCCCTCTGCTTGCAAAAACAGAATTAATACTGGTTTTTAATCCTCCATTTCTGTCATAAAGATCACACATTATTGGAAAAGGATTATTCCTAATTATGAAGGAATTTAAACACATTTTAGACTTAGATCAAAATATTATGCAAATATCATTCTATGCATCAAAAAACTTACCACAAGGAAAGAAATGGGGAAATTATACATTATAAATTTAAAACCTGACACTGACAGATACTGACCCGAATATATGAATTCCTTGTCTGAGTACTTCTAAATATTAGGGACACCTGGGTGACTCAGTGGTTGAGCATCTGCCTTTGGCTCAGGTCATGATCCCAGAGTCCTGGGATAGAGCCCCCCCACCCCCAATCGGGCTTCCTGTAGGGCACCTGCTTCTCCCTCAGCCTGTCTCTGCCTTTTTCTCTGTGTCTCTCGTGAATAAAATATTTAAAAATTTTTAAATATTCCTAACTCAGTGTGGAAGGGGAAAATACACGTATGAGCGTTTCCTTTGTTTCTAAATTTGCCTTTTGTTATTATTTGAATATTTTTATTTAAAACCGTGGTCTGAACATAGATTTCAAAAATCACTGAGTAAATGGTGAAGTGTTAATGAAGAAAAGCCTTGTCAGGGTCAAAGGCAAAATAACTCACTTGGCTTCTACCCTCAGAAGTCTGAGAAATGATGACTTATTTATAGCCCCACATGCAAGTAACTGCAGGCGGCCCGCAGCCAAAGGAGTGATGCATCAAAAAAAGTGTTTACCCTCACCCTGGCCTGCGCTCGCCCCAGAGGCTGGGCATGGTTCAGTTGGTTTCCTGTGAGACGATAAATATCACCTAGTTGTTCTGTGCTCACCCCAAAATCAGAAGCACAGACTTAGCTTCTCACTAGCAACCTTTCACCTGTCCAGAGATATACCACTAGAAAATATTTAATCCAAAAGATCCAGCACACAGTGGGCTACAAAGGCCAAAGTTCTATAAAAATAACTGATTTATTGCTAGGACACTGGAAATTGTGAGCTTCTGACAACATATTATAAATAGAGCTACCCCGTTTTAAGTTTCTAGTGCTACCCCACACACACCTTCGCCCCATGCAAATTCATCCAATCATTTTAGGAAGGGCTCTTAAACATGCATACATTGGCTGCACCGTGAAAAGCCAATCATGGTCCCAAATTCTTTGAAGCGATAAAACACAGGTGTGATATTCTCTTTCCCACTCCCATTTTTTGTAGCTTGTTTATTGCTCTGGAAAATCCAATTATCAAAAGACAGAGAGCAAATATGTAAACATGCAATTCACTAGTTTTATTCATCCTCCCAAGACACGAAAAACTGGAGCCACCATTATACCCATCAGGACTGGATGGGACACAGAGGTTCCAGTTCCAAGACACTTAAGAGGCTAGGACAACTCACCTCCTCAACCAGCCTGAGATTTGGCCTCCTGCTCACCAAGGCTGGGGGGCTTTGGTCCTTACCTAAATGTACTTGGGGCATTGGCCTTCTCAACACTCACCTTAACCCAATCTAGTTTAGGAAAGATGAAACTTGGAAGCTAAAAGAAGCTCAGACTCACCCCATATATGACTGTTCTTATACGTAGAATGAGACAACCCTAAGGGACATCTATAAATACCATATGGGGTCGCCAGCCAACCGATTTTTGACATAGATGAGCTAGAAATCGAAGCTACCAGAATGAACTACTGAAACTGAAGACCTAGCGACCATCTTCATAACCTTTGGATGAAAATCATTCCTTAGGGGCCGTGGCTCAGTGGTTGAGATCCTGCCTTCAGCTCAATTCATGATCCCAGAGTCCTGGGATCAACTCCCACATTGGGCTCCCTGCAAGGAGCCTGCTTCTCCCTCTGCCTGCGTCTCTGCCTTTCTCTCTCTCTCTCTGTCTCTCATGAATAAATAAATAAAATCTTTTAATAAAATAAAAAAAAATAAAATAGGAAAGAAAGAAGAAAGAAAGAAAGAAGAAAGAAAGAGAGAGAGAGAGAGAGAGAGAGAAAGAAAGAAAGAAAGAAAGAAAGAAAGAAAGAAGAAAGAAAGAAAGAAAGAAAGAAAGAAAGAAAGAAAAAGAAAGCCAGCCTGCCCTGGTGGCTCAGTGGTTTAGCACCACCTTCAGCCCAGGGGTGATCTTGGAGACCTGGGATCGAGTCCCACATCGGGCTTCCTGCATGGAGCCTGCCTCTCCCTCTCTCTGTGTCTCTCATGAATAAAAAAATGAAAGAAAGAAAGAAAGAAAGAAAGAAGAAAGAAAGAAAGAAAGAAAGAAAGAAAGAAAGAAAGAAAGAAGAAAAGAAAGAAAATCATTCCTTAAATCCAAAATATGTAAATTTGACCAACATTGTAACTTTCAAAAAAGTCATTACAAATGAGGTTAAATTGTAAATCACTATAGGCTACTAAGGAAATGTCTTGCAACATATTAAATCTATCTGGACTAAATAAATAAAGCCCAAAAATCAGTAGAAAAAAATATAGGGTAGAAAGTGGGCAAAAGATTAAGGATAAACAAGTAAGAAAAATCCAAATTGCCAATAATGATATTTTTAATTTATTTTTTTTAAAGACTTTATTTATTTGACAGAGCACGCAAGCGGGGGGAGCTGCAGGCAGAGGGAGAGGGTGAGGCTCCCACTAAGCAGAGAGCCCGATCCCAGGACCTGGAGATCATGACCTGAGCCTAAGGCAGATGCTCAACGGACTGAGCCACCCAGGCACCCCTAATAATGATATTTTTTTAAATGTGCATCCTCACTAGTTATCAGGCACATGCAAATTAAAATATATAAATATGGATCGTTTGGAGTAGAGAGAATTGAGCAGATACTGGATTAAAGGAGGTAACCTAGAGTAGCTGGACCAGAAATGACAGCTGCTTTGTGATAACATGATGCATATTAAACATTTGCATGTCACCTTTTCTGACTTTTCTGTTCATGCTCCAGTATCAGGAGAGAAAGCAGCTAAAATCACTACCGGAATAACCAGGCAGTAAAAACTGCAGAGCTCACAGCCCACCACCCTGCAAGCACTACTTCTGCATGTATTCTATCTGCATTCAAACAGACATAGAGATTGTTCACTATACACTGTATTTAACAGAAAAAAAAATAAAAATAAAGGTAGGAACAAAGTGTGGTCTCTTCAAATTATGAACCACCACATAGCATTTAAAAAGACTGAACAAGGGCAGCCCTGGTGGCTCAGCGGTTTAGCGCCGCCTTCAGCCCAGGGTATGATCCTGGAGACCCAGGATCGAGTCCCGCGTCGGGCTCCTGCATGGAGCCTACTTCTTCCTCTGTCTGTGTCTCTGCCTCTCTCTCTCTCTCTCTATCATGAATAAATAAATAAAATATTTAAAAACATAAAAAAATTGAAAAATTTTTTAGAAACTAAAAAGGTAAAGGGATCAAAAGCAAATAGAATATTGGGGATGACTAGGAATATGTATTTTTTACTACTTTTGTCTTTTTTTTTTTTTAATTTCTCACAATTGAAATGTTCCTAGTATGTCTGCCTTGGTGGACAAGATCCATCACTTCTAATGTCACATTGTCTCTTGACTCGGGAAAGCTGAACTGAGAAGTGCCCCAGCAGGAAAGGACCGCAGTCTTGTTGTCTGTCCCCCAATTTCCTTCTACATCTTCATCAGGACTTTTTGTCCTGGCAGCGCCGGCATCCCCGCGACGGGCCCACACCGCAACTCTAAGAAATCACCCTGACCTCTAACCCCAGGGAGTTTTATTCCATGCCATACCTTCAGATTTTTTGGATTACACAAATGTCTTCATTATTCTGTTCCTATAGTTGAGCTAGACGAGTTAGAATTTCCCCAGAGACAAACCCACCAGAAACCATTACACAGGCTGGTTAACCAATGGAGAAACTTCTCAAAGCACAATGGAACACCTGCAACGAATCTGGGTCTTACAGGTGTACAAAAGGCAAAACAAAGCAAATGAAAAGGTAGAGTTCACAGAGAAAGTGGAACTTTCTTTGCCTCTATTTTATTTTTTTTTTTTAAGATTTTATTTATTTATTCATAAGAGACACACAGAGAGAGGCAGAGACACCGGCAGAGAGAGAAGCAGGTTCCATGCAGGGAACCTGACATGGGACTCGATCCCGGGTCTCCAGGGTCACATCCTGGGCTGAAGGCGGCAGCCGAGCCACCCAGGCTGCCCTCTTTGCCTCTGTTTTAAAATAGCAAAAGAAATGCACTTGCTACATATATGACAAAAGGTGAATACTGCTAATACTCAGAGTTCTTACAAATTTGTAAGATAAAATTTTATGTAAGATAAAATTTTATGTCTCTCGTAGAGACATACAAATAAAGAATCACAAGAAATTAAATAAAATGGCCAAGAAGCCTCACGATAGGACATGACAATTCAGGGGATGAGCACATAACCTGCATGATCTTATTTAACCCCCAAGGTGAACCTACAGGAGTAGCACTTCCCAGAAATAGTTGGGAAGGTAAAGCAGCAATTCCAGGATTTCAAAGCACTAAACGGAGCCTGGCCTGTCGACTGACACTCTGGACTCTTGAACACTGAGCTTCACTGCAGAGATAGGATGACTGATCCTCTTGCTGAGGAGGACCTGGGGGAAGAGGCCTTCTCATGTACCCCCTCTGGGAATGCAAATTCCAACAGCTGGGTAATGGGTATCTCTGAGCTATCGAGCTATCTATCGGTGTGCATACTCTACTAACAACAACCCTGCTCTGGCAGGAAGCGCACCCTAGGAGGATAACCTCAGGAGTCCTAGAAGGCACAAGTAAACATCACAAATTTCTACAAGACTGCACAAAGGCAGCCTTGACAGCACTGTTTAAGACAAGAAAAAGCTGCAAACTCTAAAGTCAATCAGTAAGGGACTAAGTGGTCAGGTGGCCTACAAATGCAGCAGAACCCCCACGAAGCTGGCTTATACTACACTGGGTGGAGGGCGGTCTATATGGTATGATCCCGTCCAAGTAAACCTGTGTCCGGGAGTCTACGTGTGCATATCGAGACGTTTCCCAAAATCTTGAGAGTGGGTTATCTTTGACTGCAAGGGTCTCTGATGATTTTTGTACTTTCCTGCCGCTGCTGTTCTGCATTGTTTGGATCTGTTTCCCATCTGTCCTTTTTGCCAAAATAGGAGACCTCACGGAACACCTGGGATCTGTCAACGTTCACACGGAGAGAGCCCTGAACTCTGGATTAAGTAAACCTTTCCTCCTGGGAACTGTTACAGAACTATTCGGCACCGTCACTCCGGCCACCAGCGTCCCTCCGAGGGAAGTCAAGCCCTGTCCGGCTGCCCTGCTCCAACTGCCCCTGCACAAGCCCGCCCTCAGGGGACCCCCGCCCGCGCCTGGGCTCCGACTGCCCCGCTCACCGCCAGCCTCGCCCCGTCCGCCGTCCCCGGCTACGCCCCCGAGGCCTGGGACCCGCCAGGATGCCCACCCGCGTCGGCGTCCCCCCCGGCCCGAACCCCGCCGCAGCCCCAGGGTCATCGCCGCGCAGCCCCCAGGGCCGGGGACCCCGCCCCCGCCAGGCCCGCTCCCAGGGCCCCCGCCAGGCCCGCTCCCAGGGCCCGCGAGCGCCGCGCCGCGGGGACTCCGCCTCTCCCGGAGTCGCCGCCCCCCCCCCGCCCGGACCCCCGCCAACCGCCCCCATCCCGCGCTCACCCTCCCGGCAGCGCCGCCTCCAGATGGTGTCGGTGTGCAGGATGCGCCGGAACTTGGTGCACACTTGGGCCAGGCTGGGCAGGTCGGTGCCGGGCAGCGACGCGAAGATCTCCACCAGCAGCTCCGGCGGCAGCTCCAGGAGCGAGCAGCGCGGGGGCGGAGGGGGGCCGGCGCCCCGGCCTCCCGGCGCCCCGGACAGCGCCCCGCCCGCCTCGATGCGCTCCTCCTCGGGGTCCGTGTCCGGCTCGCTGTCGGCTGCCGCGGTCTCGGCCGGGCCCCGGCGCTGCTGGCGGCGCCGGCATCCCCGCGACGGGCCCACACCGCAGAGCCGAGCGCACACCGCCATGCCGGCGCAGGGGACCAGCCGCGCCGCCGCCGCCTCTGCGCACGCGCCGCCCCGGAGCCCGGCCCCGCCCCCGCCCCCGCCCCCGGAGCAGGGCGGGGAGCGCGGGCCACGCCCCCTGCGCCTCGGCCACGCCCCTGCGCCCTCGGCCACGCCCCTGCGCCTCGGCCACGCCTGCCGCGCGGGCCCCTTCCCCTTCCCGACCCGGGGCGTGCGCGAGGGCCCGACTCTCCACCTCCCGAGCGTGGGCCGCGCTACCCGGGCCGCGGCGCTCTGGGACGCTGCGAGGACCCCCGAGGACCCCGCAGGTTGTCCCCCCATAACACCCCCAGGAAGGCCCAGGACCCCGCAGGTTGTCCCCCCCCATAAAATTCCCAGGCCGACCCGAGGACCCCGCAGGTTGTCCCCCCATAACACTCCCAGGACCCCGCAGGTTGTCCCTCCCCATAAAATTCCCAGGACGACCCGAGGACCCCGCAGGTTGTCCCCCCATAACACCCCCAGGAAGGCCCAGGACCCCGCAGGTTGCCCCCCATAACACTCCCAGGACGGTCCAAGGGACCCCGGAGGTTGTCCCCCAAGTACTCCCGCAGGACAGTCCAAGGAACCCCCCCCCGGAAGTTCCGCCTCCCCGAGAGCCTCCCCAGAACAGCCCAAGGACCCCACAGAGGTCCCCCTCAGAACTCCTCGGTGTGGACTGAGGATTCCCCTGGAGTTCCCACCCCCCAGAACCCTCCAAGATGGCCCTAGGTTCCCACCCAGAATAGTACCAACGACACCCCCCCAGAAGCCCTCTCCCAAGCCCCTAGCATTCCTCTAGAGATGTCCCAAGAACACCACCACCACGGCCCTAACACCACCCCAGGATGCCCCCAGGCCCGCCTAAACCGTGATTAGGTGGCCCCCAGAGCGCTGCAAACTTCTCTAGCGCTTGGAACCACTAACCACCTAAGCCAGATAGAACCCTGAGGTATGCCTATCAAACCCCTTTCTTTTATCTAAAATCTGACATTCACTCAATTCTACTCTTATTGCAATGAAAGGGGAGATCAGGCTATCTGATAAATCAAAGCACCAACTCTGGCGTCCTCCATACCAAGCCTTGGGGTTCTGCCCTAGTTACCTTGTTTACTGTGCCCCAGGGCATGTGTGTTCTAGAAGGCGGAGAGTATATGTAAAGCCAGCTTGTGACAGTACCTTACCTTAAATAGCTCACAACAACAAGAAACTGTAGTTATTAGTTGTTTCCAGAGAGTCAGGGAACCGCTCTACAACAAAGCCCTAAAGCGCAGGAGGAATTGCCCAGAGTCTAAAGGGAAGTATCTAGCCCAGTGTTTGAGGGGAGCATGGAGGTCTTACTAAAAAGAAAATTAATGACCCTGCCAGTTCCCACAAATTCCTCACTACTCACTACTGCCTCTGTAGGGAGATCTCAACGCAGGAAAAAGGGAATCCAGTAATCAGGGAAGCTCAACTTCTAACAAAAATAACAATACAGTGTGTCTTAGATTAAATCTTGACCCACTCAGGTCCACACAACTGAAAACAACACCTAACTGATCTTTCTGCACCTAGTCAGTCGGCTTTCCAGTCCAGCCTCCACGCTGGTATCACAACTCTCTTCTTGCAAATAGTAACACATAAGCAGAA
The DNA here is from genome assembly GCF_003254725.2 of Canis lupus dingo. Taxonomy (NCBI): domain Eukaryota; kingdom Metazoa; phylum Chordata; class Mammalia; order Carnivora; family Canidae; genus Canis; species Canis lupus. Next base: position 65,821,565 of record NC_064247.1, on the reverse strand, counting down.
GCAGTCTTGTGGCACTCACCTATTTAAAGGTATTTAATGGCTCCAGTGACTCCTTATCACGTCACACAGGATTTCCCAGTCTGGCCTCTGGGCCTGTCCCCACACCCATCTCTCCAGGGGAGCCATCTGATAATCCAGAGGTCACCAGCTTAGTCACATCTCTGACTGCTCAAGCAATCTTCTCTGTCAGAAAGACCCAACTCCTTACTCTGTGCCCTTAAAGAGCCATCCTCCTTCTTCTGTGTCCCCAGATGGCATCTCCTAGGAAGGATGTTCCCTTTTTTCTACAGCACCACCATTTTATGACAAACACTTGTTTCCTTTTGTACCAGTCTCCCTAGACGTATCCCTTGTCGTGTGATAGATATTCTAACACATGGGACGCCTGGTGGCTCAGCGATTGAGCATCTGCCTTTGGCTCAGGGCGTGATCCTGGAGTTCCAGGATCCAGTCCCACATTGGGCTCCCTGCATGGAGCCTACTTCTCCCTCTGCCTGTGTGTCTGCCTCTCTCTCTGTGTCTCTCATGAATAAATAAATAAAATCTTTAAAAATATATATATGCTAACACGCATCTTGCAGTCAATGAATGGTTATTAAATGTTGAATGAAAAAAAAAAGTAGCTAAAAGAGTAAAAGTGAGAAACATGAACCAAAGAGATTTAGAGAAGCCTGGTGGATCAGCATTTTAGTACAAGCTGGTATTTCTAAGCAGAAATGCATGAACTAATGTGATAAACTTTTGCAGAATGCCAGATTATCCAATGTGCCGTGTTCTGCTTCAATCCATAGGTTCTAAAGGATAATCTGCCACTGTTACATTTTAGTTTAGTTTAGTTTTGTTTTTAATCTGTCTACCCCTCAGTAGGCAGTTTTCTCCCAGAGGAGCTTAGAGTTGTTGTCATATACAAAATAATGTGGTTAAATTTCCATCAGAATGGTTAAAGTATTCTTTTTTATTTTATTTATTAACGAGAGAGACAGAAAGTGCACACAAGCAGGGGGAAGGGCAGAGGGAGAGGGAGAAGCAGGCTCCCCACGTGAGCAGGGAGCCAGACTCAGGGCTCAATTCCAGGACCCTGGGTTCAGGATCACAACCTGAGCTGAAGGCAGACACTTAAACCGATGGAGCCACCCAGGTGCCCCAAATGGTTAAACTATTGTGTTTATAGTTTGGATTGTGCACCTATACAGTTATGAAGACCTATCCATATCTGTATATCCTTGAGAGCAGGACTAACAGAAGGCTGTGTGTGATAAGCCACCCCAAGATCTAAAAGAATCAAATTAGTGCTAACCAGAATAGAAAGAAATATGTAGCTATGGGAACTTGGGTAACCCCTCTTGGCAGGAAGGAACTCAAGGGGAAAAGTTGAGGGTAGCAGATAACTATTGCACATGGAACCCCCAAAGCTTGGTGTACCTTGAACACTGTTATAGTCCCTTGTACAGAATGTATCCCATAGAGAACACTAAGGAGGTTGTGGTCATAGCAAAATGAGAAAAAAACTAGATAAAAGAGATCATTTGTTTTAATGCTAGATGAGACTATAATAATGAACTCTTTGTTATGGAGAACTGATAGCATCTAAGGAGATGAGCGGATTATAGGGCAGGATATTTCTCAATTTGTTACCACAGAAGTCATAGAAACTAGTATTTCTTGGACCTGACTAAACTGTATTAACTTTACCCAGGCTGGTTCTCACAACCCAGAAGTGAAAAGTGGCATCTTTATCCCCTGCTCAGAAGAAACAGCCAAGGCAATGGAATGAAAGGAAAATATCCAAAGGCCAAACAAGAGGGCCTGCAGTGTCTCAAGAGATCCCTCCCTTAATAGTCCCACATAAGGGCGAAAGTTGGAAAAACAGCAATCCTTGAGAATTTGCTTAGAATCAAACAGAAAAACCTGTGGAATGCTGAGTCAGCGATTCATGCTCATTTCAGAAATAATGTTAGATTGTGATTTGTGATGGCTTTCCTGCATGTACTCCCTTGCAGATTTCTAAAGTTGTTCATCAGACAGCTTCACGGGGAGAGGAAGCACTGCAGAACGGTGCCTGTCCCCGCTGCTGATAGTGACTCCGAGGAGCCAGTGAAGACACTCCTAAACACTGTACTCCATTGAGAGTCGACTTCAAAATCCTCCTGACTAAATCCTTTCTGAGAATAGCTCCTGCAGGTCCTCTTGAGCAACACTTGTTTGTTTACTTGTTCTAAAGAGCAGAGAGATGACACAGGAATGATAGGAGAGCAGGCCAATAGTTGCCCAGACATCCTTGAGGCTCAGATATCTCTTCCAATCAGAAAAAGGAGAGGCGGGCAGGGTCAGGCAGGCCTGTGGGGCTGAACAACTTCTTGGTGTGACTTGTCCTCCATGTTGTGTGTGTCAAAAATAATGTGTCCTGCACTGCAGGTTGATGTTCCATGCCACATTTAACAGATTCTTAGAAATAGCTAGACAGCATGGTTTACAGCCATGTTGCATCACTAACGCTGGAGGCATCACATTCAATTTTTAGCGGTTACCTTATTTTCTCCACAATTATGGTCATTTCATATTATGGAAAAGGGAAGAGGGTAGAGTTATATAAAACTGACACCATCTGGCTTTTGAGAATAGTAGTAGCTTAAAGGCATCATGAAATTTCTAGAGAAAACAAATTTGAATGAAAGATGTGTCTTGTTTTTCTACTTTATATAGGTTATTTTAAGGAACAGTAATGTTTATGTTATTTATTTTAAAGTAAGTCATACTATGCTTATATTAACTGGCTTAAAATAATTCTTGAGTAATATTTATTTACCACTCCGAAAATTGTTCACTACATCAGACTTCTATTATACTGCAGTCTGAGGGCACATGAAATTTTTCACATGTACTCAAACGTTTGTTTTCATTTCTTTTTTAAATATTTATTTAGTCATGAGAGACACAGCCTGAGAGAGAGAGGCAGAGACACAGGCAGAGGGAGAAGCAGGCTCCATGCACCGGGAGCCCGACGTGGGACTGGATCCTGGGTCTCCAGAGTCACGCCCTGAGCTGAAGGCAGATGCTCAGCTGCTGAGCCACCCAGGGATCCCCCCATGCTTGTTTTCAAATGTTGCACTAAGTTACTTCTTTATCTGTATGTTAATATGAATTAATACATTTTAGATATAATTTATATATTATGAATATGCTATTCTTATATGGAGATTGAGACACTCTTACATGCCCACACCCTTGTTTATGAGACACCCTGACATGTCCACAGTTTTCTGAGAAACATGTAGGGAGATGTGGTTTTAGATGCTAGTAGGAATTCAAAGTTAGGAGAAGACTTTAGCAGTCACTGTAAATGTGAACCTCAGTACTTGAAAATCACAGAATGATCTTGTCCCATCACTAGCACAGCCCTTGAAGCCTGTCCCTCCGTCGCTGTGAACTCAAGGCCTGGGGTAATTTGGTAAAGCTTTATGGATGCCTAAGGGACTGGGGAAATATGAAACGCTCCTTCCCCTCCCCCAACCTCCATAGGCCAGATAATTGATTTTCTTCCTCTCTTGCATTTGGAACAGTTGTCCAACAAGAGAACGAAAAGTCCATTTCTTACAAAATAGCAATTAAGCCAAGAAAGCAGCTCACCAGTCAATACTTAATATACAAAAGAAATCCAGAAAAAAAAAAAAGCAGCATACAGTACACACTTTTTTTTTTTTTAATGTTTATTGATTTATTTGAGAGAAATGGAGGAGGGGCAGTCAGAGATAGAATCAGAGAATCTCAATCAGACTCCCCAGTGAGCCTGACACTGGATTCCACAACCAGGGGATCTGATCTGAGCCAAAATCAACAGTTACAGGCCAACGGACGCAACCACCCAGACGCCCCCACACTCTCTTTAAGACTTCAGTCCAGATCATTTTGTTTGGCAGAAGGTAGATGAAATAAACACTGACTGAATTTTTTTTTTTCCAATTTTCACAGAATAAATACAAAGCAATGAGGATAGTAAGTACACTTGCAGTCCGAAGCCTTCCTTTGGAACTTTGGAAACCAGAGAGAATGCGTAAATGCTGTTTAACTCAGGTTTTTCAGGGTAAAGAACTGTAACAAAAAGGGGGAAATACCTGACAGAGAGTGACACGTGGACAAATGCACCGTTGTCTAGTCAACAGTAGAATAGAACTAGAGCTAATGTCATTGTTCGGGTCTTGGGAAATAACTATACAAGGAGCTGCAACATGTTTGGCTTCTCTGTAAAGAAATCCCAGCTACAAAAAAACCCACCGAGGAATATATTTTAGTGTGCTTCGTATGTCTGCACAATAAGGTATAGAGCACAATCCGAGCACTCTATCAAACGACCATGTAAGAAAGGCTACGGCTCCGGAGCTCGGGCGGGTTCCAGCGCGTCGGGCATTCCGCGGCCGCGCGGCCCTCCCAGGTGCGCGTCCACGCCCGGGGGGCACGGTGAACCAGCCGGCTGCAGTCTGCAGGCGTCTCTCCATCTGTGCAGCGCACCTGCGCGTTCAGAGGAGGACGTTCAGGCGCGGGCAGCCCGCGGGGGGTAAGCAGGGGGCCGCCGCGGGCGCAAGGGCGCAGATCCCTAAACACAGCAGCGACAGGCGCCCCCCCAACTGGATGAGCAACCGGCAGCCCCCAGGCCCGCGGCGCTGTGGCGGGAGCACGGAAGGAATGTGCTTCCGGAGCGGAGCTTTCTCGGCCGTGGGCTCACGGAGGCGACACACAAGTGACGCGCGGTCCGCGGGAGCCGCTGGGCCACGCGGGACTTGGGCTCGAGAGGCTTACGCCTGGGGTCTTCCCCGCCCGGACGCGCGCTTCCTCCGGCCCGCGCGCCTGCGCATCGCGGGTTCTCCGCTGCGCACGCGCGCAACCCCGCTTCCGCCACGCCCACCATGGCGGCGGCGGCCGCCGGCCTTGGCCCCGCCCCCCCAGGACGCCGCGCCAGTCACCTGACGCGGCTGCGGGTTGAAGAGACACAAGGGAAGTCGCTGTCGCCACAGTCGGAGCCTCCGCAGCCGCCGCCACCGCCGCCACCGCCGCCGCCGCTTGTAGCAGCCAGGACCCTCCGCCTCGCCGCCTCCGTCTCGCCTCCCGCGCCATGCCGTCGGAGAAGACCTTCAAGCAGCGTCGCACCTTCGGTGGGTGCCGCGGCGGGCGGGGGGAGGGGGCGCGGGCCGGCGGAAGGGCTGAGGCGCGGACCCGGGGCCGCCAGGGTCGGTGACGGCCGGGGCACGGGCCGACGGCGGGCTGCGGGGGAACGGGGGCTGAAGTGGGGCTCGCGGGGTGGGACCTAGGGGGGGCGGAGGCGGGCACCCGGGGCCGTTGGGGTCCGCGGCGGCCGGGTGGGGGGCCGAGGGGGGGCCTGAGGGGGGGCTGGGGTGGCCGAGGGGGGCTGAGGGGGCCGAGGGAGCTGAGGGGGCCGAGGGAGCTGGGGTGGCCGAGGGGGGCTGAGGGGGCCGAGAGGGGCTGAGGGGGGGCTGAGGGGGTCGAGAGGGGCCGAGAGAGACTGAGGGGGGGCCGAGGGGGGGGCTGAGGGGGCCGGGGGGGGCTGAGGGGACCGGGGGGGCCGAGAGGGACTGAGGGGGGGCCGCGAGGGGGGCTGAGGGGGCCGGGGGGGGCGCTGAGGGGGCCGAGGGGCCGGGGACCGACGGCGTTTGGGGGCGGGGGTGGCCTGAGCGCGGTCGGACCCTGGGAGCCCCTTCCGCCCCCCCACCCTACCCTACCCTACCCCGGGCCGGGTCTCGGGCGAGGGCGGCCGTCCGTCCGCTCGGGGTCGGGGTTCGGGGGCCGACGTGGGGCTGGGGCGCCGGGGCCTGAGCACGGTCGGACCCGGGGAGCCTCTTCCGCCCCCCTCCACCCCGGGTCGCGGGCGAGGGCGGCCGTCCGCCCTCTCGGGATTGGGATTTGGGGCCTGAGCGGGGTGGGACTCAGGAGGGCTGAGGGCGTCGGGGTCTGGGGTTGGGGGCCCGGGTCCTAAGCAGGGTGGGACCCGGGGAGCCCCCTACCCCCCCCCCTTGGCCGGGTCGCGGGCGTCTGTCCGTCCATCCGTCCGCCGGTCCACTCTGGGCCGCGGCCAACGTGGGGGTGGGGGACCCACGGAGCACCCCTTCCTCCTCTGGGCGGGGTTGCGGCAGACGGCGGCGATCTGCCCAGGGGGTTGGGACCTGAGCTCTGTCGGACCCCCGAAGGCCCCCATCCCCGCCCTGGCCCCGGCCGGGTCGCCGTCGAGGGCGGCCGTCCATCCAGGGGGCGCCGCAAGGGAGCTGCTGAATCACCTTTTGGTCTCCCGCGATCATGGCCCCGTTGTTTGCTGGGCGCTCGGGTCAGCCCTGCAGTCCTGGGGGTCTGTCCCTCTGGAGGTGCAGATTAGGTAAGGGTGCCTTGGGGAAGGCTGGCCAGGAGGCCAGGCGGTGACAGGTACTTTGAAGTAATGACACTAGTACGCGAGTGAATCATCTCCAGGTAAGTCGCGCTGGTCACACGTGGTCGCTTACAAATGTCCCTACCTTGCCTGAGGAGGAGTGTGCACACTGGTGAGCCCTGGGGGTGGAGCATTGTACGAATCCCTGCACCCTCCAGTGTAGACCTGGTGTGGCGAATCCTCTGGATCCTTTTTGCAGCAGAACTAGGGTCCGGTGGCTTTTCTTTTTGGTTTGTTGTATTCATACTTTACCCCAGCAGTAAATCAGTTTTTTTTCCCAGATCAGGCTTAGAAACCTAACTTGGGTTCCCTGGCATTTGGTGAAACTGAAAGTAACCATCAATATTTACGCCTCCACAAAAATGAGGACAAGGCAGTGACTGGTGCTCCATTGAAGCAAGAAAGTTGTGCACTAGCAGCGTGGACACCACACTGTGTTGGTGGGGGTGTTTATAGCAGCACAGGGGAGTTCCCAGGGTCATCTTCTTTAGGGTCTAAGGCAGCAACACTGTGCACTCCTTTTGTTTAGTTGCCTGAAGTCCACAAAGAGCCCAGCGTTCACACAGCTTCTACATGGTGTCATAGATCACGTTACTGATAATTATTTGATTGCTTGGTCCTGAGAAGCTGCCAAGCATACCGTTTCAGTCTCTTGAGGGTTTGTTAGCCGACTTGGACGTGCATTTTTGTTGGAAATTTTCTCTTTAATGACCTCTGTGAACTCTCAATATTGTTTAGCTTTTATGCAGCCCTGAGAACAGCATCTGAATCAGATTTCCTCTTGTATCTGGCTTCGGTTCTCACTAACTCATGCATTTTATTATTATTTTTTTAACTTATGCATTTTAAAGTTAGCTGGGGGTTGCGTGGCTGGCTCAGTGGATGGAGCGTGTGACTCTTGATCTCAGAGTCGTGAGTTCAAGTCCCATGTTAGATGTAGGGCTTACTTAAACAATGAAAGTTCACTGCGGACATCTGTGTGGGAAAGATGCTTATTTTCTTATGACTGAAACTATACTTTTATAGTTTCTTTTTTTTGCTTATTTTTAGATTATTCTAGAAAAACCTCTCAGAGTAGGTGGTAAGAGTAGGAAAAGTGAGATTAACGTATTTTAATGAATTAGAAGGAATTCACCTGGAATCTTTGGCCCTGTGGATAAATAGGGGTTAGCCAAGAATGCCCCATTCCCCCCTCTCCCCTGTAAGTACATGTTAAATATACCAGTTTTGGGCTTGCCCCTTATCTCACCTTTATACTCTCCACACCCCCCCTTGTTAAAAGATCTCTTTAATAATCATTGCAGAAGAGGATCAGGTATCAGTTAATGGCTACTCCCCTTCCTTGCTCCAGCACTGACAGTTTTCACTGATTTGTAGTACAGTGATGAGGGAAATAAGTTTTTAGGAAAGAACCTCTTCATAGAAACTAAGAGCAGACCCAGTTAGCTTGAGCAGTTCTTTCTCTTTCCAAGTGAATGAGTTTAGGTTAATTCAAAATTGAATATAGCTCTGCTGATATCTTCTGCCAGGATTGAGAGGGTGGAAGTGGACCTTGGGGCTCACCCAAAACAACCCTCTACCTTTTGTAACTGAAGAAAGTGGGTGGGGCCCAGAGAGGTGAGATCATGGTCCACCTAGTGGCGGAGTCTGGACTTGCAGTTTATTTTCTGCGGTGTATTTTCCCAGCCTCCAGTAGGTAGCCATCATCTCGGTATAGGAGATGGGCCAGCGCTTAGTGAAAAGCATAGTGTGTCTTTGCAGGTATGTGGAAAAATTTTATGAACTTCCAGCGTTGTATTTGAGCAAATAATTCTGGATTTGGTCTTCTCAAATGTAATGATTTCGCTTCAGCTTCTGGAATTGCCAAGGAATCACACTATTCTCCTGCAGTTTAGTCATGAGCAGGTTTAAACTTGTCCATTAATATTCCAAAAGTTTGCATGTCTTGGGGGAAATTTATATGTTGGTCTAGAATAAACAGCTCCATCTATTCTTAATAGGTAGACTGTAGAGAATGGTTTATACCAAAACATAGGTAGCACTCCATGAACTGAAGCAGTGTTACTCATTAATGGATTGGGTATTACATTTATGATTTATAGATAGTGGCAATATTTATTATGCTTCCATTTCACTCAGTGAAATAAAGTTTTACTTTAAGTGCAGCAGGGAATCTCAAAGCAACTATGCAAATGATATGTTGGTAAAAATAAGATGCCTTAGATTCCCCCTTTTTTTTTTTTTTTTTTTATGATAGTCACAGAGAGAGAGAGAGGCAGAGACACAGGCAGAGGGAGAAGCAGGCTCCATGCACCGGGAGCCCGACGTGGGATTCGATCCCGGGTCTCCAGGATCGCGCCCCGGGCCAAAGGCAGGCGCCAAACCGCTGCGCCACCCAGGGATCCCAACGTCTTAGATTCCTATCCTGCTTTTATGTTTGTAGGTCTTGTATGAGTTCTTGGAGACAGGAGAAAAGGAGTCTGGGAAGTGTATCTTGGTATGCATTTGGAAGAGTATTTCCATTTTACAACTTTAATTCGTTTATTAACCATTTTCTGTGCGCAAGGCTGAGCCCTTGGTGAATAAACAGGGCATTACAGTGTTTAAAAAAAAACTTGATTAGGGATCCCTGGGTGGTGCAGCAGTTTAGCGTCTGCCTTTGGCCCGGGCGTGATCCTGGAGTCCCGGTGCATGGAGCCTGCTTCTCCCTCTGCCTATGTCTCTGCCTCTCTCTCTCTCTCTCTCTGTGTGACTATCATAAATAAATAAAAATTTTAAAAAAACTTGATCAAGAGTGTTCACGCCTGTCTTTAATCTGTGTTGGTAATGCTTTTGTTAAAATATACTGTTATCCTCTGAAAATAACTGTCTACTCAAAAAGAGTGAGGCATATACCATATTTGCTCACTCAGGCACACCACTGAGTTCATAGAACTGGCCAAGACACTCATGACATTCCTATGAGACTTTGGTACTACTTGTTTTTACCTTAAGGAAGTAACTTGTCTTCATACCTGTTTTCCCACCTTTAATAAAAATAATGATTTTTTTTGTCTTTGGAGGGGGGCATATTTTGGGGATAAATCAAGATAAAGAAACTTGATACTATAGTATTGAAATTATAGTTTCTGATTTGAAGCCTTACATTTAAAGCCTATTTTTTTTTCATTTTCCACATACCAGAACAAACCTATTTCCTTTATTAAAAAAGCTCCCCCTTCTCTCTGAATGTTTCCACTTTCAGATTTATTAGAATGAGCTTGCCTTTTTTAAATTGAGAGAGGTTCTTTTTTTTTTTTTTTTTTTTTTTTAAAGATTTTATTTATTTATTCATGAGAGACACTCAGAGAGGCTGAGGGAGAAGCAGGCTCCCTCTGGGGAGCCTGATGTGGACTCAATCCAGGTCCCCAGGATCACGACCTGAGCCAAAGGCAGATGCTCAACCACTTAGCCACCGAAGTGCCGCAAGAGGATCTTAAGCAAACTTTGCACTGAGGGAAGAGCCCCAGATGGGGCTTGATATCATGACCAGAGCAGAAATTGAGTCATATTCTTAACCAACTGAGCCATTTAGGCACCCCAGTTAGGATAAGCTTTTTCTTTTTTCTTTTTTTTTAAGATTCATTCATTCATTCATTCGGGGCAGAGACACAGGCAGAGGAAGACACAGGGTCCATGCAGGGAGCCCAGTCTGGGACTCAGATCCCAGATCTCCAGGATCACACCCCAGCCTGCAGGTGGCGCTAAACCTCTGCACCACCGGGGCTGAGGTTAAGCTTTTAAGTGTGAAGCATATTCCCAGGTATATTAAAGAATTATTCATGGGACACCTGGGTGGCTCAGTGGTTGAGTGTCTGCCTTTCACTCAGGGTGTGATCCTGGGATTGCGTCCCGCATCTGGCTCCTTGTGAGGAGCCTGCTTCTCACTCTGTGTCTCTGCCTATCTCTCATGAATAAATAAATCTTTAAAAAAAATTCATTTGATAGAGTGAATTGTGATTTCCTCTAATTTCTGAAATCTTCCCTGACACACGAGATTTTTACTGTGAAGCAGATGGATAGCTAAGTCTAGATGGTAGAGCACCTTCTCCTGGGGTAGGACAGACATACAGGGACGGGTCTTAGACCTGAGAGAGGCATCGAAGGGGAATCAGTGACACCCTCAGAGAAGGATTTAAAGGATGATGCAAGTGAAAAAAAATTCATCCTGTGTTTCCTCTACTCTCCGTATTCTATTAATCAACTGCTTCACTTTGGACCATGTTTGGGTTTTCCACACATCAAGCAATTCAGCTGGCTGTTGTACAATTTTTAAACGGTGTGGGGTTGTTTTTGAGTAATCTCTACACGCATTGTGGGGCTTCAACTCAGGACCCTGAGATCAAGAGCCAGATGCTCAACAGACTGACAGCTGTCCTAAAATTTAACTCAATTCTAATTCACCTGGTGATAGCCTCAGATATGACAGTTTAAGTGTTCAGCCCCGCAATATTGCCCCTCCCCACCCACCACTTCGAACACTAATTACAAGTGCAGCTTGTTACTTGTGCTTCTGACTGGCTAGAAATCAGAGGTTTATAACGACCCCCTTATGTTTCATTGAATTGCTGGCGTAGCTCACAGGAAAACTTTTGTTTGCTAGACTATTGGCTTATTACAAGGGATATTAAAGCATACAGATGAACAGCTTGGTGAAAAGTACATAGGATAAGGTTAGGAAGAGTCCTGAGCACAGGAGCTTCTGTTGCTGTGGAGTTCGGTGTGTGCTACTCTCCCAGCACCTGAAATCCCTGAGCCCCATCCTTTTTAAAAAAAAAATTTTTTAAGATTTTACTTATTTATGAGACAGGCAGAAACACAGGCAGAGGGAGAAGCAGGCTCCATGCAGAGAGCCCAATGCGGGACTTGATCCACCCAATGCGGGACTTGATCCAGGGTCTCCAGGATCACGCCCTGGGCTGCAGGCGGCGCTAAACCGCTGTGCCACCGGGGCTGCCCTGAGCCCCATCTTTTTGATGGAGATTTCATTACATGGGCATAACTGGTTAAATCATTGGCCTTTGGTGATTAGTTCATCCTTCAAGCCTCTTTCCCCTCCCTGGTGGTTGGGGTGGGTCTGAACATTTCAAACCCCAAATCACTGTTGTTTTCCCCCCTGGCCACCAGTTCCCCATCCTTAGGAGCTTTCTAAAAGTTACAACATTAACATAAACTTGTATGGTTGGTTGGGGTTTGTTTGAATAACAAGAGATAGCCCTTATCAATACCACTCTTAATCATTTAGAAAATTCTAAGTGTTTTGGAAGCTCTGACAGGACCAGCTGCGTATTTCTTGTTATTAATCACTATATTATAGATTGGGAACCACTAGGTTATGCTTACTAATGGTAACTAAATTAATCTTTATTCTCATATACTGAATAGGAATGCACGCTGGTAGGAATCCCCATGTTTGCCATCTTCTTAGTCTATGGCAGATATGTTTATATGTAGTAATTTTATCTTAGAAGCTGATTTAGATATGTTGGATGGGAAAATAGAATTTACTTTTTTTTTTTTTTAAAGATTTATTTATTCATGAGAGATACAGGCAGAGGGAGAAGCAGGCTCCATGCAGAGAGCCTGACCTGGGACTCGATCCCGGGTCTCTGGGATCAGGCCCTGGACTGAAGGTGGTGCTAAACCATTGAGCTGCCCAGGCTGCCCTGTTTTTTGTTTTTTTTTTAAAGATTTTATTTATTCATTCATGAGAGGCACAGGCAGAAGCAGCTTCTCGCAGGGAGCCCGATGTGGGACTCAATCCCAGACCAGGATCATGACCTGAGCCAAAGGCAGACGCCCAACCGCTGAGCCACCCAGGTGTCCCAGCACTTACATGTTTGTATTTGAACATGAGAATGTTCAGTCATTTTTATGAAGAATGATACTAAATGTTTTTTTTTAATCCAAAAAAATTGGCAATGGTAGAATATATGTAGATCAAAGCATCTTTTTAAAAATTTTATTTATTTATGAGAGACAACAGAGAGGCGGAGACATAGAGGGAGAATCAGGCTCCCTGAAGGGAGCCTGATGCAGGACTTGATCTCCGGACCCCGGGATTATGCCCTGAGCGAAAAGCAGACACTCAGCCACTGAGACACCCAGGTGTCCCTGCATCTTTTTTTTTCTGAAGCCACCAGGACTTCTCAGGAAGTCCATGACATTGATTATTCATGTATGATTATATTAAGGGAGAGAATAGAGATACTCTCAAAAAAAAGTATTCAACAGTAGACTTAGTGCTTTAAAATTTTGTCTAGTGATGTTGGGCAGTGGTGGGCATTGAGAAAAACTGAAAGTCAAATAGGGCATTCTTTTGGGCATTTTCTCTTAACCAATGTGTCATTGAAAAGCAGGAAGTAATAAGAGAAAATCACATTGTGATTTTCTATATAGTTTGATTTCTATATAGTTTGATTGCCTATAGTTTAACAGATTCCTGTATCAACTGAAGTTTTGGAAAATTGACACATAGTGGGAGTCCTTGGAGAAAAGATTGGTAATGCCATGCAGGTAATCTGCTGATTATATTTGACTGCAAGCCTGGGGTCTCAAATTCTTGAAACTAGGAATTCTGCACTCTTGGTCATATGTTGTGACACCTGCTAGAGCCATGTAATTACATGTTGGTTTACATGGAAGTTGCATTTGGCCTTATATATCAACTTGTGCCAGATATGAAGTGCCACTGTGTGGTTCCTCTCAGTTCTCGGGAAGATGTCCTTACTGCTCTGCTCTGCCAAAGCTAGGGATAGGTGAATTTAAATATGGAAACCACCAGTAAAAGTGCAGGAAAGAAGCTACATTTTGGCCCTTAATAATGAATGCCTGTCTCTTCCTTTCGTTGCAGAACAAAGAGTAGAAGATGTCCGACTTATCCGAGAGCAGCATCCTACCAAAATCCCAGTAGGTAGTCTCCAGCACCTGTGTTTTATTATTATTAATATTAATAACATTATTAATGTATACAGAAGAGAGCACTGCTTACGTATTTTAATACAGTGCTGCTATGTGTAACTGTGTGACAGGTGTTTCTACAGAGGTCCTCAGAAAGTAATCTCCAGTGTCAATTTCACGACCTAGAATTGAGATATCTTAATATACAGTTCTTGCATCTAATCACATTCTGTTTCCTCCTGAATGAGTTTTCTGCCTTAATGTTACATACTTCACAAGTCAAATCTATTTTGGGGGAAAGGATAGAGGGGCTAGAACTGTTAGCATTTTATCAATGGAAGGAAATATCCACTCTGTTGAAGGAATCCTGCAGTAGGAAGATCAGTAGCTCTTAAGATTTTTTTTAAAAGATTTTATTCATTTATTCATGAGAGACAGAGAGGCAGAGACATAGGCAGAGGGAGAAGCAGGCTCCCTCTGGGGAGCCCAATGTGGGACTCAATCCTGGGATCACTCTCTGAGCCAAAGCAGACACTCAACCACTAAGCCACCCAGCCTCCCAGTAGCTCTCAGGATTTAAATGTAACTGTACATTCTAGGCCATCTTTTGATGCCCCAGAGAAGTCTGTTGTATTTGGCTTCTTTACAAGAGTTAGAGGAGACACTGCTTTCTTGTCATATGTAGGTACTTCAGATGCTTTTTGCTGTGCCCAGGCAGTAACACCCTCTACCTCAAATCCTTTGCTGGCAGACCCTAAAAAGTTTTCTGCTGAGGTACCAGTTGTAGAGAAATGTGGTTAAGAGGAACTTGTGGTTTCAGGTAGAGGCTGAGTTCAAGCCTTAGGCTTAAGGTTACTAAGTGATGTTGAGCTAGTTACTAAAGTTCTGAAAGGGACTTGCCACATCCTTATCTGTAAAATGGGAAGAGAATCCCATTCCATGTAGTAGTTGGAAAGATTTGCCTAGTTTTGCATACATGGTTGTTACCTCCTATGAATGCTACGGACCACTTAGAAAGAGACTCCACTGTTAAAAATTTGGTAGAAGTTTTCATTCTTGGCTTTCTGAGCTGCCATCTCAGACTAAACTAAGGTCAAAGGAGAAAAAAGGTCCAGGGGGTTGGGTCTGTAAGGTACACAGAAAAGAGAAGATGGGTCTGCCCAGCAGTTTCCAACTGTAGGATTCTACAGTAGAAGATAGTCTCTTTTCCTTGGACTATTAAAAATTTTAGTCTTTCCTTATATTTGAGGTCAACATATGGCCTAGAGAATTCTCTTAATTTTAAGGTTTTCTTTACTTTTTGGTGCTAGCTGTTAGAAATGAATAGTTGAGCCGTCTGCCAGGATTTGTTCTGCAGCCTCCTTTTGAAACATGAATATCTGTGTACATTAGCAGTCCTCTTTTCTGCTAGTAGTTCCAAGGGTTTTTGCAGAAAACTTGTACTTTCTCATATGTGCTGGTAACCCCTGAATAAGTTTGAGAAATACTCTCACAGGCACTTCTTGATGGGAATAGGATGGATGGACTGAGAAGGCACAGGCAGCTTGCTTGCTCTCCACTTCCCAAGAACAGCTTTTCTCCTGCACTTCTGTCCATAGCACTGCTGTCTAAATGCAACACTCAGGAAGGCACTTTTCAGGTGTAGCTAAATGCCTTACTCATGACTTACGTGTTGTCTTTCCCAAATGAGAATAGTACAGGAAAAAGAGGAAATAACTGAAAAGTCAACCAGTAATTTGTAGTGGATTGCTTTCAGGGAATACCAGCACTGGGGAGTCAGGGGCACCTGAGAGCAGGAGGTGCCCAAGGCCATGCTGTCTGCATCCCCAAGCTGCTGCTATGTCCTCCTTATTGATGGGAGATTTTCTTCTCATTCTTACTGCTTTCTGCCTCGTCCTGGACCAGGAATTTAAGATTTCTGTATTGCCTCTGATCTCTGTTGTTAGTCAAAACCAGGCAAAAGTAGTCTGTCTATTGATTCTCCCTTGTGAATGCCATGTTCTAAACACACACTATGGATAAATGTCCTTGATCTTATCAAGGAAGGGAATAGCAGTTTGATTTGGCTTTACGCAGAACCTTATGTGGCCCCATATAGTAGAACAACGTACAGACAAGTATCTTCCCCTTTTCTAGAGACATATTATGAAAATATTGCCATTACTGTCTCAGCTTACTATTGTTGTGGCAGGGTGGAGTTGCTTTGCCTAGAGAAGAGTGTCTGGTACTCAGAAGGTGACAGGGAGGCCCAGTAAATCCTGTGTGGCAAGCTTTTGCAATGGCTTAGAACTAGGGGAAAATTGTTTTTCTTCTATGGAAAGGAAGTATGGCAAGGGGCTAATAGATCTATTTCCATACATGATGTGGAACTATGAACTGTTTTTGTGTCCTGCATAGTGCAAGTTTCTTAGCTCTTAAAACTCATTACTGAACTACCAGGAGTATATTGTCAAAATAAAACGATCTTCAAGTCTTTCTGCATTAAATTTGTCTCCAGAACTAGCTGACATTGTCTTTTCGTGGACTTTTTCCATGTCAAGTAGAGAAACCAGTTTAGCATGAAAAAAAAATTTCAGTGTATTACCATAATTAAGATCTAACACATTTCAGAGGAAATGGTATTGCAATTGACATAGATTCAGAGCTTTACACTATAAGCTGGTACCTAGCCTCTGCTTTTATTTTTCTGACTAATGAGTGTATCTTCAACAAAAAAACTACTTTCACCACCCTGCTCACCCCCTTGGAGGCAGTCACTTTGTCTTGTGTACTAGATTCTGTATGGGATAAGTCTAAGCTAATAAATGATCACTCTTAATAGGAGATCTGTGGGGAAACCAACACATGTGCTCTATTTCAAACCCCATTTTGGTATGTCCTAGTTATAACATAGGAAGTATTTCAACTCTTCTTCACTGTTAATGGTTATTAAAATCTTTCTTGGTTACTTTTCTAGGTGATAATAGAACGGTACAAGGGTGAGAAGCAACTTCCTGTTTTGGATAAAACCAAATTCCTCGTACCTGATCATGTCAACATGAGTGAGCTCATTAAGATCATTAGGTATTTAATCACCTTTTTAAAAAATTTCTTTGGGTAACTTCTCTTTCTGTATCAGACTTAGATAAATCTTTAGTTCTGATTAACATTTTTGCAAGCGTAACAAAACCTTAAAAATGTTCCTTCCTTTCTGATTTACCTGCTGGATCTCCTATCCTCTGATTCTTTTATTGATTGATTGATTGATTCTTTAATCATAACATCTAGCATAGATGTTTTCTCTAATCAGAAAATTGTACAAGTTTGTATGGTAAAATTAGTAAAAGACAATGGAGTCTTTTAAATGGTAATAAGTAGTCTGTAAATTATATTTTGAACTATTCCTCTCTTTAGACAGCTATTCAGAGAGCATACTAGTCTAAGACCAGCCTCAGGAATATAGTAAGAATAATCTACCAGGATTACCGCTAATGTCATTCATGAATGTAATCATAGGAAATGTCCTATGCTTTATGGGAAGTTGTATGAGTCATCATCAGTAGGCATACACATTGCCAGAAGCAGCATTTACAAAAGCGTTATACTTTTAGATCAGTGGGGGTGGGTGATATTTTTACATGTCCCCTGCATATTAATGTGTTGGTTGGCATCTCTTCACATTGTTTTCTTTCAACAGGAGGCGCTTACAGCTCAATGCTAATCAAGCCTTCTTCCTGTTAGTGAATGGACACAGCATGGTGAGTGTGTCCACACCGATTTCTGAAGTGTATGAAAGTGAGAAGGATGAAGATGGATTCCTGTATATGGTATATGCCTCTCAGGAGACATTTGGAATGAAATTGTTTGTGTAAGACTAGAAAGATGCATCTCTTCTAGAATTTTTTTAAACCCTTACCAAGGAGAAAAAAAGGGATATTACCAACTGAGATTGATCAGTTCATCTAATCACAGATCATCAAAACAGTAGTGTTTCTGCCTAGGAGTTTTAGGAAGTTGTTTTGTACTGCAAGCAGAAAAACTGAGCTCCAAATGAGCACATTCAGCTTTGGAAAACTATATTATTTAACCTAGGCTGTTTTGTTTTCAAATTTAGGCATTTAAAAATAAAATACTTTGCATTGTAAGTTGCCAATAAAATAGACCTTCACGTTATTTTAACGCTCTTTATCTATTAGGAACTTGCAATTTAAGCATTCAGAGAGACAAGTCTTTTCTAGGTTCACTGAACCAGCCAACTTTTTGTAGAAAAAGGGTTTCTACTCAATGGGAGAAATCTCTGTAAGAGGATCTTTAAGCCTAAGTTGTCAAGCATAACTCCCACCCCCCACATTTGCCATAATGGTTGGCAAAAAGCAGGGAAAATGGGAGTAAGAAAGGTTCCTGGTTCTGGTGTAAGTGTACCCTGAGTCAGCACTCTCACAGTGCTAGGGAGGTCTTGTTTGCTGCTTCTCTAGACAATAAAGAAAAGCACCACTGCTCAACAAGACGCTTGAATAATTTAAAATTTTTGTCTAGTTTCTCAAAGGGCCCAGAGAAAGAAAGTGTGACATTTCTGATTTGTTTATCCTCTAAGAAGTCAAACTGCTGTCTGCTTTGGGAAAGAAACAAGCTGTTCCATCAGTTTCATTCCTTACGACAGTGCTAGAAACTACAGAACATGGAAACTAAAGCATTACAATTCAGATGCACTCCCTCTACCCTTTGGCCTAAAGCTGTAGAGATCCATGTTTTATGTTAAGTGTGTGACTCTGTTATTAAAAAGTTACATTTTTAAAGAGTATTTCAGTTGTACTGTAGGTCAAACAACCATCAAAGTTTCTCCACTCTGACTGCATGTCAGTTGTGAAGAAAACAATAGCAAAAGGAGACCTAACACTCTTGACAGATATTAATGTCAGAAGTTTAAAATTTTTCCAAGTTTAACTAGAATAACCAATGCTTTCTACTACCTGCATGGGGTTCACTATTTACTTTTTTGTGGCAGTAGCACAGAAAGATCACACATAACTTTAGACTGTACTGTAGCAGGTCACAATTTACCTTTGTGTATTTTAGATGTGTGTGGAATACCTATACTTGTTAGTGGAGGTTACTTATTAACGGAGGTTGGGGTGGGAAGCAATAGTACTGCATATGGGCACTTGATCCCCGACCTTCCAACTACTCTTTCCGCTGCATGCATCTGTCCACATGGCTAACTTTTAATATGTGTATTTTTACATTATGTAAATTCTTAATCAGCTTGTCTTGTTTAGATTGTATACATCATTATATCTGACATTCTTGTAACTACTGTATGATCAATAAGATTCCTAGAAGAAATTCTGCTTTTTTAAAAAAACAAAAGTACCATGTGGAGAGGGGTGACTTTTATCCCACATTACTGGGTGGTCACTAGGATCTCTAAACCAAGTACATTTTTAATGAACTAAGGTGAATAAAGGCACAACTAAAAACTGTCATCAAGCTCAATTTAATGGATGAGTACTTGGTGCTTGGCAGTGCTGTACACTGTACTGTCCCAAGCCAGGCGGTGGCAGCAGTGGGGGGAGGGCCTCTGAAGGTCTCTGCCTCATCCCAGGCACCTTCCTCGCCTTGGTCAAGGTTCTGCCATCTGGTCGTCTTCGCACAAGTAAATTTTCCTGAGAACTAAAAGGGCACAAAGTAATGGGTGGATGTGGGACCTGGGTGTTTTGTGGGAACACTTGAAAACTTGCCCCTTTAAGTGAAAGTAAAACAGACGCTAGTAAGACTAGGTGAGTGGTCAAGGAGGCATTATGTGGTTTTGGGTACTTCTTGCTGCATCAGGGAAAGATCCAGTACACACATGAGCCAAGTAGTGGCCAGCATTACTCATTTGAAAAACTCAACCCATTTCGCATTGAAGCAGGCACTTAAAATGTCTGTGGAAGAATCCAGGCAGGAAGCAAGATGACAAAATGTTCTGCTTCCCCATGTTTGTTGCTCGGTGTGTGTCGTTCCCCCCCCCCCCCCAAATCTTCAGAGGGGCTGCAGTTTGTCTCCTGACAGGAGCCCTAGTGGCTGGAACTGTGTGTACATGAGCATTCTCCTATGGGTAGCCACAAGCCTGACAAGACCAAGCGGCCCTGGGGACCTCAGTTGGGAAAAAGGCACCAGGATTCTCCCTCTGGTGTCCGGCACTGCTCATGAGAACACCACAGTCCTGGGTGAGCTTGTGCTCATTAGGCTGCCACCATCCCCAACCCAGAGAGAAGACGGAGCTTTAAATGCCAGGCCATGTTCATGCTACGTGTATCACGTGTTTAGAAATGTTCCAAAGATGGTTCACAGATACCTATTTGTGCCAATCTTGATTTTTATCTTGATTTTTTTATTTTTTATTTATTTTTATTTTTTTTTCAATCTTGATTTTTTTTTTTATGGAATCTAGAGATGGAACATCTTTAAACCCCAAATCAAGAGATCATGTTTCTGGTCATAGTAAAGATATTTTTTAAAACATGGGAAACTTGATAGGAAATGGATTTAAAACCATGTGTCTCTTGTCAAATTGAGAAGGCATGGGACGCCTGGGTGGCTCAGCGGTTTAGTGCCTGCCTTCAGCCCAGGACGTGATCCTGGAGTCCCAGGATCAAGTCCCACGTCGGGCTCCCTGCATGGAGCCTGCTTCTCCCTCTGCCTGTGTCTCTGCCTCTCTCTCTCTCTCATGAATAAATAAATCTTCAAAAAAAAGTTGAGAAGGCAGAAAAGTGACTCCCCTAGTGTGCAGACCCAAGAGTTGCAATTTATTTGAAAAGATGTGTGCTTCATATTCTATGAGACAAAGACATAGTAAAATGAAAGTTTTTTTTAATTTTTATTTTCAGTACATTAAATTTACTCATAAAAACATTCTAAAAATGTACAATTTTTCTTTTTTAACAAAGTATAATAAAACATAAAAACTTCAAAAACAATACTTAACATTTACAATTCAAAATCAAATTAGCAGAATATTAAATATTTACAAAACTATATCTTTTAAAAATATTTATAAAGTTACATGCAATTTTGTAGAATTGACATAAAAGAATGGCTCAAAAATGGGAGAATTTTCCTTCATTCCTAAAAAGAAAATCTGTCCAATATATAAGCTGTGAAGATTCTTGAGTACACAAGGGTCTTCGGTTTCAGTACCAAAGCCTTCATCTTTGTGCATGTAAAAACTTAATGCATGTGAGGGGCTTGTTACAATACCTGGGACTGACTTGACAGAGATGCACTGAGCTCCCCTCCCCCCCAGAACAGTGTAGTAAAATTGACCTTTGGCCTCAACCAGCAAGTATGTGGTTTCCAGAGTGTTGATTAAAGATTTTTTTTTTCATTCAGAACCTAGGGACTTTGCAAATTGAGCCTCCTCAGAGCCCATGGCTTTAAACTGTTACCTGACTCATCCTTTGGGAGTCATCTGCGCTTTGGAAAGGACATCCGCCCCTTTGGGTTCCACAAGCCCATCCTCTGGGAAGGACACGGTTTCCCTTAACATCCTTAAGACTCCATGTATACGCCATCGGTAACCAGTATGTAAAACTAGCAAGGCATCAAATAACCCACCACAGAAGCAGGAAGAGTACAAGATGCTAGGGAGTGAGGACGGGTGCAACCTGATTCCTCCGGGCCAGCACGCTCCAGGGATACTGGAGTGAGCCCAGAGCAAGCCTCCATCAGATCTGGATGGGTCCGATCAGTCGGTGCTCCAACTGGGAGGCGCGGCAGTTGCTGCTGAGGCTGGGCAGCGTTGCTGCTGCTGCGCCGCACCTACACAGTGAACTGCAAACTAGCTACGGTGACTCCTAAATAGTGAATTAAAACACTGAACCTATTAACTACTATATTCACAAGCTGACTCCTGTAATCTTCTAGAGATTATTCTAGATGATGCTGGTTGCTTTTTTTTTAAATACCCAATCGCATACGTGCTTTGAAGAAAATGTTATTTAAGTGCTAGCTCCCATTTCCTCAGTGCTCTTTAGCAATTACGAGTTTTAACATTTAAACACTTTCCAATTTTCAGTATTACCATGACATAAAAATTAGAAAGTAGAAAATTGAGTGCTTGCTTTAAAAAAAAAAAAAGGATTAAATAGTTGTTTTATCCCAACGTTGTATTCTACTTCAATCTGTACATTCCACTTCCCCCATTCTTGGAGACAAAAAAAGATGGGGAAACTCTGATAATATAACAGACCACACAGAGCAAAGTGGCTGTGCCACACCTACCTGGCTGCTACAGCATTTGGAAACTGAGCCCGTGATTTCTGGAAAATGACTACATAGTTGAAAGGGTCAGATCCATGTTTCTGAGAAGATGAGGACATCTGAGGAAATGCAAAACGCTCTTCAGCCTTACTGACTTTGGTTGCTTTTGGAGAGAAATTCACCAGAGATTACACTGCCAGCAAATATTCCCAAGTCCAAGTAGTCACTCAGGAAGAGATCTCACCGATCGGCAGCTGGATGCTTTGTGTCCCGTGTGGCTCACATTGACGTTTTACAATTCTCACCTTGGTATGGCCTCACTGGAGACATCACAGCGCACATGCACTTTCAAAGACAAGTGGGAATTTTTCTAAGACCTTTGATGACTGGAACACAGCCGCACAATGTCTGGACTTATTTACCTCAATTTGAATGTCCTACTTCGAATCGAAACTCCTATTTTAATTTTTTGTTGTATGGAACACACTAGCCTCTAATATTTGTCAAAATAGTCATAAGGGTAACAACAGACACTTTCAATCCCCAATACTGACCACTAAAACAAAAACCCTAAATATGATTTTTTTCTTTTATGAGACAGTTTTCAACAATTTCACTGTGTTGAAATAGGATTTATTTAAAATATTTCTTTGTTTAAAAAAAACCAAAAATTTTAAAAGTTTGGCTTTCAGCACATGTCCAGGCCACCGTAACGGCCTTCAGAAATATTAAAATCGTAAACATCAGCGGACACCCCCAAGTCTTCCTTTAACATCATATGACAAGTTCCAGGCTCCTACTCTTTAAGGCAAAGTTGTGTCAGTTCTCGTTATTTTGACATTTTGTTTATAATTAAGAGATCAATGTAACATTCCCCAAAAAAGTTGTTGTAAGCGTCACCATCACTTCAAAACTGTATGTAATACTGTGTACCAGGAAGAGAGAGAAGCATACAGAGGTCTGTCAATTCTGCATTGCATAGAAATGAAACTCTACTAAAATAAAACTCTAAAAAACTCTACTAAAAGCCTTTCATAAAAAAATGTAACAACTCTGCTAGTTTCCCTCCAGCCAGGAAACTGATCATAAAATTTGAAGCCTCACATCACAACGCCTCAAATTCTAGGATACTCTTTTACACCAATCGGGCATGAGGCTGATTGTCCCATTTTAAGAAAGGTCTGAATATTATGATTTTCTTTTCTTTTTTTTAAAATATTCATCTGCAGAATCCCTGGGCAAGGCTTTACCAAATATTTTAATATTGAAGGTTTTAGTGTTTAAAATAACAATATTTGAGCAGAAAATTCCCTTTTAGCTTTAAAGATTTATAAGTCCCTCAATTTCAGACCAAGAAGCTTTCATGGTAATGGGGTGACACAGAGCTGTACGGTGAGGATTTCTTTCCTACTTTGGATAAAACTAGATTCCTGCAGATCTTGTAGCTCTGTCCTGTTGGTGTGGTCTCTGTTTCAGAGTCTTACCACTTTCTATTGTAGTTTTCGGGTCATTTTTAGCAGAACTAACCATTAATACACAGCCTAATACAAAAGAAGTTGACAGGAGAACATTTCAAATCTTTTGCTCATGAATTATAGAACTGTATTGTTGAAATGTCTGTCTCAAGTGTGAATCCGTTAGCAGTAAGCCTTGGGGTCCTTGGGAGATCCGTGTGAGATAAAAGAACTTGCCAACTTTGCCAAGGACGTGGAGCATCCCTCAGAGCCAGCTCACGAAGGCTGTGCGGTCACCATGTCTCTGCAAGAGCTCCGTCGAGGTGGAAAATGACAGGACTTCAAGCTATTGATGGGCCGAGAAGGAAGGGATTCTCTGGGACTTGGACCCTTAGATATTAAGTTGTTGCGAGTAACTATTTCTATTTAATAACATAGTTTAAATTTATTCGCAGAAAAAAAATTAAAAACTTGAGACTGCTACAAGTGTTTTAAGGAGGGAAGGAAATGCTAAAATCTCTGCTGTGTACCAAGTCACATAGCCTGCTGGTGCCAACTCCTTAAAAACGGATGTCTTGCACTGACTGGTCTCAGGGAGTCTGTCTCCCAGAACGGCAGAGATTGACATCAGTGTACATTCTTCTGTAGTGCAATCCTTAAAAAGCCCAGAGAGATTAGTGTCTAACCACTGGAGGAACAAAACAAAACCAAACAACGAAACGAAACAAAGGCGACATGTCCCCTCACCCAGGGTATCAAGAGTCCGTCTGGCGGAACTCCACGTGGAGAACTCCAACCTGCAGTTCTGATTCCGATCTTGCGTAGCTGCCCTGGAATTACATGTGACCTGGTAGAACCGATGACGGCGATGCTCCTCGGGAGACGGAGGTCTCCACATCACAACCGTGGTGGAGACGCCAACCAGGCGAGTCCTGACGTCAAGCTCCAATCTAGGATTTTGGCAATAAAACTGAGTTTGATGCACTCCTACGCTAGGTTTTCTATCCAGTCTAGTAAAGTAAAGCACCTTTGGATTAAAAATAGTAAGCTCAACAGCAACTAGACTTCTCAGTTTTGGATTTAATTTTCCTTCTGTTTCCATGGCTTAATAGTGTTCTGTTGCCAGAGAAAAATGTCAGTCTGTGGAGTCCAGACTTTCTGCTGGAGGGGCATATTTCAACCTAAAAGTACCTATAGAGAGGGAGGAGGAAAGAGATCAAATTTAAATCACCGTGCAATTACTGCCAACAACTGAGCTGTCCCAAGTTCTTTCGAGAGTCACTGGTCAAGAGGTGGGTGCTGGAAATCTGGGCTACCTATTGGACCCACCTCCAGCTCCCCACTCACAGTCCCAGAATTAGACACTACCCATAGATCCACACAGAAGAGGAGTGACCTGGCAGTCCCTGGTCCCATTCTCTCTAGTCTTCGGGCAATCAGCTGGGCCAGGGAGGCCTGACCATCACCATGGGCCGAGGCTCCCAGCTTCAGAAGATATAGCCCCACCTCTGGCCACAGGATGAACACTGCCCACGGTCACCCCCACCTGCCCCCAGAGTTGTCACTAAACGCTCTCCAAGTGACCAAGATGCACAGGTGTGTTTCAGGATCCCAGGTCTGGGGCAACCATCAGAAGTGTACAGAGACCAAGTGACAGACTTTTCAAGGCTGCACAGTGAGTATCCCAGAGCTGGGAGAGACCCTCGGGCCTAGTTTAACCACCTTCCCAGAGCCAACAGCAAGAGCCTGTGTCACCACATCGGATACACACCTGAAGTGGACTAGAGACCAAAGAGCAAGTGGGAAAGGGGCGGGGGCACGTGGCAGTATGGGTGCCATCATACAGCCACACACCTCCAGCCCGGCTACCTAGGGGCAAAGACGACGGGGACAGTCCGACCTACCGGCAGCACCCGCGCTCACATGCCACACCCCTGGCTTTCAGCTGAATGTGGGGTGAGGGTGTCAAGTCACCCCCACATGCGACCAGGGCCACACAACCCCCTCCCCAGCTCACTAGTCCCTGGAACGAGGAGCAGGCTGAAATCAATGGCCAGCGTAGGGACAACGTAACCCTTTGAGGGGCGGGGGGGGGCTTTAGAGCCTATCAAGAATTCACGCTTTTCCAACTAGTATTCAAAAAACTGGTTTCTGCTTTAAAAAGATGATTTCCTACTGTTTCCATAAAGAGTAAAGCTCTGTGAGTGTGTCTCCTTGGGGGTGACGCTGCACCACTAACCAGGGCAGCCTGCTCTGTGGCCGCCCACCTTTACCTTGCCGATTGAAGTCCATGGACGGCTGCTTGCAATCCTGAGCGCGGTGCCCGGTGGCCCCACAGTTGTAACACGACAGATTGCCACTCTTCTTGTGGCCGGTGCCATTGCTGCTGCCCACCAGTCCTGGGGCCTGGTACACACCCGCCGCACCTGCCATGAAGCTCTGCATGGGTGGCACGGTGAACGCAGACTGGCCGCCCAGCACGGGCTCGGGAGGCACGCTGCCACCGTAGGGCGAATGCACCACGGGGAAGGCGCCACCACCATACTGCTGGGCACCCACGTAGCCGCTGCCACACACGGGGCTAAAGGGCAGGAAGGGGAAGGGGAACACAGACGGCCCCGAGAACGGGTGCTGGAAGTAGTTGGCATAGCTGACGGTCAGGCCACTCGAGCCACAGCTGCCGCTGCATCCACAGGACGTGCACACGACGCAGCCAGGCGGTGGGGCCGGTGTGGGCTGCTGGGGCGCCGATGGCTGCTGATGGTGGTGGTGGTGGTGGTGGTTCTGGGTGGAGGCAGGAATGTTCCCGGGGGAGCCGCCGCCACCTCCGCCGCCGCTACTGCTGTAGAAACTGCTTTCAGGGGCCGAGGAGAGCGCGGGGCTGGAGCTGGGAGCTGGGCAGCTGGGCACAGTGGCCATGCTGGCGAAGGACGTGGAAGGGTGGCTGCTGGAGGAGGCAGTGTTGCTGTTCGCACAGAAGCTGCCCTGCAGGGGCCCCACGGGCACACTGCTCATCGCAGAGAAGGCAGCTTTGGTATTGGCGGTGTACAGAGCAGTCCGGGGGTTTATTATTGCAGGGGGCACGCTTATTTGCACGTTATTAGAACAGGGAGTTTGCCCAGAAATGGCAGAGTCCGCGGGGACAGATGAAGACACCAGAAGTTTGATGGGGGGCCGAGCCACGTGGAAGACCGTGCTCGACGTCCCTGCGGCGGCCGTGCTGCTCTCCGCCGCCAGGGCTGACTGCGGGGCCGGCTTCATCACCCGGTCCAGCGCAGACGTGTGTACGACTTTGGCACGGGGACCGAAGGAGACGCTAGGTGACACGGAGCTGCTCTCGGCAAGGGCGGAGAGGACCTGCAGGGGCTGCTGGGGGGTGGGTGCGGGTGCTGCGTCGATCACTGCGTGGCCGAAGTTCTTGTCCACTTTGATGCCGCCTCTTGGTCCCGAGAGTTTACTCCTTTCTTCTAGAGACAGCAGCGAGTGCACGGAAGGCGGGAGGAGCTTCATGTCCGCACCCCCTCTTTCCGACTTGTGCACCGAATTCAGCATCCGGATGGGCGCTAGGTGAGAGGCTGCGGCCATCATCTGGGGGGGCAGGGGGTGGTGGCCCGATGGACTGGAGCCTGCCTCATTCTGCACGGGGAGAACCTGGGCCGTGGGTCTGGCAGAACTGGAAGCAAAATGATTCAGTAGCATGACGGGCTTCTCCTTATCCGAGCCCTCCAAGTGAATCTCCACACCTAGGGATGGAAACAGGGCAGTCAGCACAGCCTCACAGGCCAGGGCAGGAACAGTGCAGTGCTCACCAGGCCGCATGTCCTTACGTCTGTCGTTCTCCTCGGCGCTGTCCGAGCTCTCTTCCCGGCCCTGCACCCCCATCGGGCTGGGCGAAGAGCTGGAGCATTCTGAGGAGCTGCCTTCCCGGGCCGTCTGGTGAGGGGCCTGCTCCACTTCTACCCGCAGCGCTGTGGAAAAGGGGCACCCACGTGGGTTGTGCTGGCCAACACCTCTTTGCGCCCTCCCTGCCCACCTGACCTGGATGCCAGCCCCAGGGAGGGGCAGATGCTGTCACTCCCACTGCAGACGGACAGGACCCAGAGGTTCAGAGAAAGCAAGCTGCCCAAGTCCCCACAGCTGGTCATCAGCAGGTGTGAGCATGGCCAGGCTCTTGGCCAGGTGCCACCATGCCTCCCTACTCATGCTGGAGAAGGGACAAGGGTCCCTGGCCACCATGGTGTGACAAAGGTCAGCTCCCCACACTGAGAGACACCCCTATTCTACGAGGCTAAGGGATGTAAGACCTCTTATTCAAATAACCACTGAAAAGAGAACACTAGCATGTTTTCCTCCCTGGCTCCGTTACTCTGGTCCTTCAATGCCTTCTGCCCCATCTGTGGAGGCAAAGGCAGGGAACACAGGGGAGTGGCTCCCCAGGCCCCACAACAGGGAGACTACACTAGGTACACTGGGGAGTTTCAAGATGGGCCTCCAGGGCAAGGACCTACACATGACCTGTCTGCACCTCCTGGGGGAGAGTATATTCATCTGTTTGGGGTACTTCCTTCTCTTCTCATCATGTAGCTTCTGGATCTAATTCTTTTGCCCAAACAACTTCAGGCGAGTCACCGGTCTCCAGCTTCTAATCCAAATGTCCCTTCTGTTTTCTAAGGTAGACATGATAAAAGCTAAACTAATGAGCAATAACTGTAAATTCTAAAAACAGGCAAATGGCCAAAAGTGTGGGTATCGTCTACGGTCTTAACTATTCTCAAAAGGAAGAGCCAGAGATCCATCCAGGCCGCCCGCCCTCACCCACCTGCAGCATGGGTGCCTCGCACTGTCTGCACAGGCCCGACATGGCTGGTGGGTGGGACTCGGGCCACTCCGCTGCTGGTGACTGGGGGTGGGGCTGCGGGGTTCAGGCACCGTTTTTCTGACTTCTCCCTGTGTGGCAAGAGAGCATGTGAACAAGAGAGCGTTCAGGTCTTCTGCTAAAGAACCTTTTGACATTTCCCAAGCTCTGCTTTAGTGCACAGATTCCATACAAGGGTGACTGCCCCACAAATACCCTCATAGATGGAAAACAATTCATTCTGACTTGTTGGATTCTCTGCAAAGGTCCTTCCCTAGCACACCAAAACCACATCCGTAGATTTGTAAAAGCATTAATGAAGCTTTGCTAAGCAATCAAAGTGATCAATCAATGGCATTCAGCTGTAACTGCTAGCACCTGTTCCGTGTCGAGGCGCTTTCAAGCAAACATGCCAGAGCAACCCGCTGGCTGAACACAGGCCCACCTCAGAATATCCATAGGCCCCAACTGACCACTGGGCTACTTACAACCAGCACAGTTACTAAGAAAGGGAAGATTCCACACCTCCTCACCTTCCCTTTTTAAATACAGCCCCCACACCCACTGCCTCTAGCTAACAGCCTCTGCTCAATAAACTTCTGTCTCCTTTGTTCTGCCTCAGGAGAATTCTTTTGCCTCCCAGGGCACCCGATTGTCACCCCACATTCAGAGGTCCCTATCCAGTCCAAGACACCCCATTTAGATACCACATTCAGTATATTAGGAACAAAAAGGAACCGATGTTTCACACTTACTTCTCCAGCTCCAGCTGAGTCTTGAGTTTTTTCTTTGCTCCCATTGTGAGGGATTCAAATTTATTTAGATCTTCCTCAGTAAGGCTCAGAAACTTCCACAGAAGAAACACATTACAGAGTTATTGAGAATCAATTAAGACTCAGAAAACAAAGAACTTGGAGTATCATTTAATAAATGTATCCTACCATTAGGACATGCAAACAGATCAAACCTAACTGGATAATAAAAGGCAAATAAAAAGCTTGGAAACACCAAAATAGCTCGTTGCTAAATGATGTCATGTCCCTTGTTCAAAATATGAAATGTTCACTTTGCATAGAAGGCTCACAGACCATGTCCACTGGGCCTTCCCCACAGCCAGAGAAGATGGGGGACCTGCAAGGTCTGCACTATGGGGCAGGCAACTGAAGAATATGTCTTTAGTTTCCACTTCTAGAGAGACTGGATCTGTTCAAGTGTTCCCTCCTATCCATGGAAGTGTCTGAGGGATCCACCTCCTTGGATACAAGCCATTTATCCTCCTGCAGACAGGAGAACTCTTAACAGCTCTTTTTTCTCAAAATTCACTGTCATTTTAGGGGCAAAGCAACTTTGTTGAGAAGCAAGTGTTCCAGAAAAGATGATGCCATCTGAATTAAATGGCTAACTAACTGGTGGCTTTATACTGAGCAGGCACAACACGCTGGTTCTCACAACAGTCTATAATGCGATTTGTGATTTTTATGGCTAAAATTCAACTCCTACATTATGTTGAAACTTTTTAAATTGACCATGAGACAAGGTTGGCAAAATCTGTGGTTTTTAGGATTTATGTATCCTAAGCCAAGAATATTACAAATATACTTAAAAGCTGTTTATTTTTTTATTTTTAATTTTTTTTGTACTCAAAGCTTGATTTCTAGGTTCACTTGCAGATTTTTGGACAAATGAGATTTTTTACATAGATAAAAGTGCCAAGTGATTGTATCCAGCAGGGGGCATCAGAGCTCAAACACGGCCATGGGTCAAATTTAGTTTTTCTCAGTGATGCCACTAGTTCAGAAATTTCAAATTTTAACAACGAAAAAATGCTCATCAGAACTCTCTGTTGTAAAAAATAATTTTCAAGGCTCCTTGGCTCAGTTGGTTAAGCGTCCCGACTCTTGACTTCAAGCTCTGGCTGCGATCTCAAAGTCCTGAGATCAGCCATTTCACAGGCTCTGTGCTCATTTTGCAGTCTGTTTGAGATTCTCTCCCTCTCCCTCCGCTCCTCCCCTCACCCCTCCCTTTCTCTTAAAAAAAATTTCTATGTAGGATTGCTTGAAAGACATAAAATTCATCTATTCTTTTCAGCTGTATGACCCTCAATCGAGCCAGATCATCAGCAGGCTATTTCCTCGGATCCAAGTATCTGGGCACCTTGTAAAACAGGCCCTTAGGCACTGACCTCCTGCGTGTGCACAGCCTAAGCTGAAGGGCATCTAACAAAGGGGGCGTGCACACCCCAATTCACCGTTTTTACTGAAATGGCTGCTGGAGATACAATGTCCTTTGTATCACACAGTGTATCTAACACATGAAGACCCCAAACTATCTTTATTTTTTTTTAATTTCTTTTTTTAATTTTTATTTATTTGTGATAGTCACAGAGAGAGAGAGAATGAGGCAGAGACACAGGCAGAGGGAGAAGCAGGCTCCATGCACCGGGAGCCCGACGTGGGATTCGATCCCGGGTCTCCAGGATCGCGCCCTGGGCCAAAGGCAGGCACCAAACCGCTGTGCCACCCAGGGATCCCCCCTCAAACTATCTTTAAAAAAAAAAAAAAGTTTGTTCATAACTGTGTTCCAGTTTTTGCTTCGGCTGCAGGGAGCCTTCAAATCCAAATGCACTGCCACTCCTCCTCTGGTGTGTGTGGGACTTAGGGCATATACATACAGGTGTCAGATACCAGGCTGTGTGATTTCCACATCATGGACAGTCTAGACACCCAACTCAAGCCCACGAGGAATGAGAGCAGAGGAAGACTGTGTCACCTGCCCAGTCATCCACATACCTTCTCCATTGTGAGCTGTTTGAAGACTGGGTAGTACTTGTGCAAGCGCAGTTTCCTAAGCCAGTCTAAGATCCCATTCTGCTCCTGGGTCTGAGGGGTCTGCAGACTGGAGGGCATCAGGATGGCAGGCGAGGTGTCCATCTGGGCCCGGTAGGCCAGTGCTGAGCCTGTACCCCCTGTGTGGGAGCAGTGGGGCAAGGTGGCTGCACTGGCCGAGTGCTGCATGTGGTGCTGGGCGCCGCTCTGAGAGGATGGGATGCCAGCCACACCACACACAGGCCTGTGGGGATAGCAGACAGGTGGTTTTCACAAGACTGCAGCCTCCACCACAACTGGGTGGGAAGCGTGCAGTAGCCAGCTCTCAGGTGCTGGATGGCATCAGAGGCCATGCCTACTGTCAGCACCAAAGCCCTTTCCTGCTGCTGTGCCTCTGTGATGCCACCCCCCTGAAGGTGTCTGTAGGCATGCTTCAGAGTATGCACATCTGTGTGTGTGTGTGCATGCATGCGTCACCGACTCCTGGCTGAGCGGCCTAGTTTGTTACTCTATCATAGCATGATACTGAAAATCTTAAATTAAAACGGACTCCTTAAATCTTTTATTTGAATGGACTTTTTTTGAAAGGGAGTCTTGGTAGCAGGCAGGAATGCTCAGCATTCTGCTTTCTGCCCTGCCCCTTCCACCCAAGACTATAAACCCAGAAAGTCAGCACTTTCAAAGACCTCGTGACCTGACTGCATCTTCACATAACTATATGCGTGTGTGTCACTGTCCATGATACTGACCCATTTTAATGACAGCCTGTTTGCCACCCGAGCACTGCTATAATCACTGTCAACTCGAGGCTGACAGAGAACTCTTGGAGCAGTGCCTCTGCCACCTCATGGGCAGTCGTTCCCTGGGAGCTCGTAAAAATGAATATTCTCTGAAATTCTAGGATGCACAGGGCCCAGAAACTGGCACTTGCAGTAACAATCCTTAGGAATTACAAGTGCAATGGCTCAGAGAACCACTTCTCTTTTTACATGGAGAAATCATAAACTGGAGTATCTCTACCCAGTTCCCCTCACAATATTATTCAAGACTAAAACCAAAAATGACTTTGCTCTACAAACAATTATTTACACACAGTCAGAAGTAAGCTCTATGCTGATCTGAAACACACTGCTTACACAGGACGCCTCACCTTCCAGACACGCCCATCATGGTACCCACTTTAGAGAGGGAGGGGGTGCCAGGACCTGTAAGTTAAGATAGATGTCATAAAGTTTACACATAATAAAGATGTTTCTATCTTTATGTAATTACATTTCATAAACTCACTTGGACTTTGAAGCTGTTGGGTGGGAGATGAAGTGCTGAAAAATCTCTTAACGTGGTCATTTTTTAATAAGTGAGAAGGTAATGAGGCCAAATACCTACAAATTAAACAATGCAGGTTTATCAGCATTAAAATGGTTATTACCAAAAACTAATGGGGAGAGAAATTGTAATTTTCTGTTAAGAGAAATACAAGAGAGAAAAAAGTAAACAGAAGTGCCACAACCTATGTTCTCCCTGCCTCAATTCGACTCCTGTGTGAGTCCTTTCGTTCCCCTGAGCCCCTTTCCCCACACCCATCGCATCTCACAGTGGGAGGTGGGCAGCAGGCTGGCACAAGAGCCGCGCCCGCTGTGCTGCCTCTAGTTGCTGGTGCTGGGATGCTGGGCCCGGGCAGCAGGCCTGCCCCGTCAGCCATGGACTCGGCTGGGAGACACCAGCTTTTGGGACTTTATTGGGTCCTAGTCCCCTCCTGCAAATCTCAACTTCCCACTATGGGACAGAAACAATACTTGGATTTTATTTTGTCAGAATGTCAAAATCACATTAAGTGGTGGCATGTACCGTGAAACTCCTTTACTCACATCCTCAAAATCATGCCTACGTTACTAGCTCCACCAAATTCTCCGTAACAGATGAAAATCCCCAGGGACAGACAGAGACCCGGACCTCTGGGAGCAGCATGTGCCCTCATAGCTGCTGGGATGACCAGGCAGCCCAGGTGTGCACCCGCCCCACTCTGGCTATGTCCCACATCGCCAACGGGTGGGCCCATGGGCCCACTGCCAGAACTGCATCCTTGGCCCGCAGGTGCAGGATAGCATTACCTCAGGTCTGCTTCCAGATCCATGTGATTTCGCTCTACGTAAAAGGAATCTGGGCCAGCTAAGCAAGGAATGAACTTCTCCAGATTTTCTTCAGGGTACAGCTGGGGTAACTGAAAGAGATGGAAAAGCATCGGACGTCTGTCAAAATTCACCTGACACTGGCCTCCCCCAGTTGAGAAGTGGGAGGGTACTAGATGCTGACACCTGCAGGACACTATGACCCACCCTGCTCTCAGCTCCTTGGGGTTCTACTTCCACTTAGGATGTGGAAAGCCACAAAAGAACATTGCTCCCACCCATAGCATCGGTAAAAACCTCGATAACCTACACGATCGTACTTTCCATGAGCCCATCAGGAATTCATTTGTAAGGTCACCAAGTGAACTGAATTTCAAGAGGGACCTGTCCCTCCAAGGAGAGACAAGACACACAACCCGTCTCTGTTGCAGCAGAACACGAGGAAGAGGTGGCCGCCATGCCAGCAGCCAGAAGAGGTCAGAAGATGGACACTTCCCACGGGCTGAGTGTGGGCCACACAGTGGTCAGCCAAGAGCCCAGACACAAGGGGGAGTGTCCTCCCTTCCCAAGCTTGCTTCCAAAGGAGACTGGAGAGAGCCTCCAAGGCAGCGGTGGTGTGGGCTGGCTGCCCCTGGGGGCCTGGCAGGAACTTCTATGCCTTCCCCTGGAGCTTTCTCTAAATCTGAGGCAAAATCCTTAAGCCTCTGGGGGAGGGACAAGACAGCTCCTGCTCCCAGAGCCCAAGCAGACCCTCTGTTTCTGGGGATGAAGCAGAAGCACTACTTTTCTGCCTCTGCGGGAGGGGAGGGAGTCCTCCTTGCACCAGGCCATGGGCAAAGATGCCCTGCTCCCAGGAGAAAGGACAAGCACACCCCTCTGGCCCTGAAGAAAGGGCAAAAGCCTCACGGGCTGAGGATATGCTCCACCAGTACAAAGAGGAGGTCAGCGGTTGCTGGGGAAGAGAGGGGCGGGGATGCCGGGGAAGCCCCCAAAGACCCTGTGCCTGGGACTGGGCTGG
This sequence comes from Canis lupus dingo, assembly GCF_003254725.2. NCBI lineage: Eukaryota > Metazoa > Chordata > Mammalia > Carnivora > Canidae > Canis > Canis lupus. Next base: position 65,787,695 of record NC_064247.1, on the reverse strand, counting down.
ACCAGGAGGATGGAGAACACTTCACCCCCAGAAGTCTGTCATCAGGCTGTTAAAACAAGCAACCGTAATCTCCCCGGGGCTGAGGAGGGTGCTCAGCAGAGCAGGGACAGCCCCTCCAGGCCATGGGCATCCAGGACTGCTGAGGGCCAAGGGTGAAGCCAGACCCCTGACAGAACTTCTGACACTGCAGGCCCCTCTCCCGGGGCTCAAGGTATCAGCTGCCCTCCCCCAGAGGAACCTGAAGCCCGCGGGATAGCAGCAACAAAACCCAAACCCGGCCCAACTCCTAATTAGGTCAAATCGAGGACCCCACCGAGGGCTTGAGAGAAGCAGCAACATGCCCATTTCCAAGCAGACATACTGCTTCCTTCAGTCTCCTACATTTTTTAAACATGATGTTTAATACTCAATAAAAAATTACAAGACATAGAAAAAAAAAAAAAAGAATGAATGAAACCTGTTATCAAGATAATCATCAGAGCGAGACTCAGAGATAACTGGACGTTGGAACTATGAGATAGGGATTATAAAACAACTAGGTTTAACATAAAGATTGAGAAAAAACAGACAACATGCATGAACAAATGGGAAATCTCAGCAGAGAGAAGGAAACTTTATTAAAAGTCATGTCAAGATGGAAAAGCCAGGAACAATAGGAAACCACGGTCCCAGAGATGAACTCAGCACATAAACCAGGCTCAGCGGCAGTCTGGGCAGAGCTGCAGACTGAACATCAGGGAGCCTGAAAACAGGACAACAGAAATCGTCCGACTCAAACGCACAGCAAGAGGAGCAAGAAAACAGAAGGCGCCCCCAAGAGCTATGGATGATGTCAAAGGTCCAGGTGCATGGAGTTCAAGTCCCGGGGCAAGAGAGAGACAGGGCAGAAGAAATATCTGAAGAGATAACAGGGAAGAATTCTCCAAAATTAACAGGAGACGACAAACCAGATGTCCAGGAAGGTCAGAGAACCCACAGCCAGGCGAACATGAAGCACTCTCAGCACCCAGTGGGGTCAGAATTCCTGCCAGCATCAGTGCAGTCCAGAGCAACAGATGTTCTTGGCACGCAGGAGAGGAAATGTAGCGCTCTCAGGGTTACAGAGGAAAACGTGAATCCCAAGGGGAATCAGTAACCCCGGAAAGCCTGGCTTACAGGCCAACAGGAGAAGCATGAGCAAACAAATATGATCCATCCCCTGGATTTCCCCCTATAGGATTACAGCCTTGGTTTTATAGTGAAAACCTCAGACTCATTTTGGAGACACTTTAGCTCTGTCAGTTCATGAAACAAAGGGGATGAATTAAGATGCACCACTTTGTCACAGCTACGGCCCGGGCCAGTGGACTAGAAACACATACTGACTGTGGAGGTGGGTACGTACGTATGTATGTATGTATGTATGTATGTATGTATGTGTGGACACACGTCTATGTAGGGAAAGTGGTTATTTATCTAGTAGTGGGACCTTCTGTTTGGATGACATTTGTTTAAGCCAGCAGAAAAGGACCAGGAAGCCCTGCAGATATGACAGACCAAGCTGGGACCATGTGGACTCTCCCTCAGTCTCCGCTGCAGAGTAACCAAAGCAGACACCCCTCCGCCGCGTGCGCAGGCCACAGCGTCCTGCCTCTTCTCGTTCTCAACAACTGCAAGCAGCGCAGATCAGGGTGTCGAGGACCATGCTTTCACAGCCATGCACGAGCTACTTGCTCTGCCAGCTGAAGGAAGCAATCCACTGGGATCACTCTGCAATATTATTGAGAGCCTTTTCATTCTTGTAAGAGCCCTTAATCACCTTACCTTTGAAATAAATTCAGTCACTTCAGAGGAAGATTTGGTTACTGATGTTACTGAAGAATCAGACCACAAGACCTTAAAAACAAACAAACAAACAAACCTTAAAAACAGACGCCACGTACGCCCCTCACAGCACACCTGCCCAGGTGCCGTGAGCATGCTGAGCCCTGAGTGTGGTGCGCCTTCTGAATGGGGTGGTTCCACATCCCTTGACTCGTGAGAGAAAAGTTCACACAAATCAGGTCCTTTAAGGCTTAACTTCCTGTTTTGTGCAATTATTCAAATATCCCCAAATTATTCAAGCATGGAGTCTGAGGCTTGCTCCACCACATTGTAAGCAGTCACTGACAATCACGATTGCTTATGTGTGCCAGCGCACACCATCCTCCAGGGGACCTCCTCTCAGGTGAACATGAGACAAGAGCCCCCGCCCTCGGGCACCTGACACAACGGGGGTAGGGCAGTCAGCAGCAGGGGAACAGCAAGGGTGCAGACAGTTTCAGGAGAAAGCAGTCAGAAAGGGCTCTCTGCAAGCAGCTCCACAGCACCAGGGGCGCCGGACACCCGAGCACACAGCCAGTGTATCCTCGCTGCAGGTGGCAGGCAGGCAGGCAGCCTTATTTCATCACCGTGTCCCAGCCAGTCCCCCTTGATGGACAGCAGGTGCTCCGGGGGGAAGTCTCCTTCCTCATCTTTCCAGTGCTCCTCCAGTGTTTCCTGATCACACCAGGGGCACTGGGGACACTGAGGACTCAGACACGGGAGCAGGGCAGGAGCTGGGCTGGGAAGCAGGGGCGAGGTGGGAGGGCTATAAGAAAGGTGAGGTTGTGAAGCGGGAACTTTGCTCTCAGATCCAGAAGCTACCGGTTTCAAATCAGGAAGTAAAATGACCAAAAAAGACAGCATTATATTTGCAGCAATGGAGCAAATGGAGCATGGTGCTTGGGAAGACCCCTCTGCTCCCGCCACCCGTCTGCACCTTCTGAGAGGCAACCCACCATGGTCGCACACGGACCTCGTGTCCCCTCCTCTGCTGAAACCCACACGAACTCCGTCCCCACAGCTGCCGCAGCATGAAACCACCGCGAAGATGGCTGTCTCCTAGAGCAACCAGGACATACGAGCCAACTGAGGAAAAGGGCTCCTCCTTCCCTCTGATCTTGGGGCTCCCGGTACCAGGCCTCACCCATGGCAGGCGCTGGCACTCCTTGAATGAATGTGCCTTGCCGCCCAAAGGGACCTGCACCAGATACGGACCCCAACCTGCCTGTCAGAGACAAATCTCACAACAGCTTTGAACACAAGTCCAGGCAAGCTGCTACTCAATGAAATACCAGCACCATCTATGGCCAAAATCAGAAACTTTCTGGTCCTTAGATGTTGGACCCAAAGCATTGCTGACATTTTGCATTTGTCAAAGTACAATACATGGTGGAGGATTTCTCTTTTCCTTATGACGCATACAGCAGGATAAGAACCTGATTCCAGCTGGAGTCCTTCTCTTTCTGTCCACATTCACATGGCATGAATGCTCTTCAACCCCACAAAAAATGAAATCCAACGCCCAAGCAACAAGTGCAGCACAGACAAATCATGTTATGTTGAAACAGACAATCTGTTTCCCCAACAATGATGTGCTTTAAACAGGCACAATTACTACTGTAGGCTGTCAGCTCCTGAGCTGTTTGACACTTTTACTTCTAAACGAAGCTGATACCTCAGTCTAAGGCAGGCAGAACTAAGGGCTCACTTCTGGGCTGACCTGAGCACCCCCATGCTCTGTAGCTGATGCAGGCTTCACAATCACCCTAGGTCTCACCAGCCAGGCCATGTCCCTGCACCAGAAGAGGGGCATGGACACAGAACAGCCTCATGGCATGCCACATGTTACACACACATTCCGTCAAATCTGAGGTGGCACCAACTGAAGCTACCCCATCATCTTACGTACCACCAGGAAAAGAGTTGCCAAATAAATTATGATGTCACTTGGACCTGTATCACTTTGCATAGCAAAGAGCTATGCAGCCCAAGACAGACCATAAAATACCCTAAGCTTATGCCAAAAGCAAAACATGCACAAACCAGATACTTAGGACTACATCACACTACATCTCAGCTCCATCCCCAATGTCCTTGAGTCACACACAGCACTCTGGATGGAGCGCATGGAGCAGTGAGCCAGAGGCCTGGCCCATGGCTCGTGCTACGCCGCAGATGTGAGTGGGCGGCCCAGCACCAGAACATCTAGCATGGAGCCTTCAAGAGCTCAAGGCAGCCAGGTGGAAACACAGACCACGTATGGAAAAGAAAACGGTATTAAAAAACTAAAAACTATCATTAATATTCTCCGTGATCTAAGAGAAGAAAAGCATAGCCAAGAACAGGACGCCATGAAAAAAGAATCATCAGAGAACAAGCATTCTTTAAAATTAAAAACAGGACAGGAGTGAAAAATCCCACTGATGAAGAGGGGAGATGAAGCAGTCCTCCATAAAGTTTAGATCAAAATACCAAAGGGAAAGGAAACAGAAAAAAATAAAACAAAGGACCAGTCATGAGGTCCAACAGGCAGACAGCAGGAGTTCCAAAGCAAGGAAATAGAGAAAAACAGAGCAGAGGACACTAAAAGGGAGGAATTAGGACGAGGCCCTCAAATTACAGACGTGTGCTTTCAGTTTAAAAAGGCCCACCAAGTCCCAGCACAATGATGAAAATAGACCCACAGCCAAGCACGGGTGAGGGGTGTGCAGACACCCAGGACTGAGGAAAAACCTTAAAAAATGCCGGAGCTCAGGATCAGGAGGTGGTAAGTTAGCAGCGCTCTCTGATTCCTGAGAAAGAGTGATGCCCAGCCTCCACCTGTGTTCTCAGTCACATGTTGGGGGGTGGGGGGGGGGGGCATTTCCAGACACCTCCCGGGTGCCCTTTCTAAGAAGTTATCAGACAGAGAAGGACATAAGAACAGGAGGTAGCGCTTGCAAGGAGGGAGGGGGCCCCGGGCACGCGGGAATAAACGGGGAGAGCTTGGCCCATCGAGGGCCATCAGGTCCACGTGGGCGCAGAACCACAGCTCTGAGATGGAACAAACAATGCTGGGCATGTCTGAGCACAATGGGGGGGGGGGGACTTTCAGGGTGAAATCATTTCGAAGCACTTTCCCTGAGTAAAAACACACCAGCAAACAAAAAGAGACTACCCTAGGGAAAGCCCTCAGCATGCCCCATGTGGCTCCTGGATCAGCACCCGTCATGCTGTTGCACTAATGCCACAGAACCACTGAGACAGACGTCAAAACAAACCGTTCCCCACTGCTCCTGGCATGTTCACAGAATTACTGGGCTCTAAAGTCTGCACAAATCACTTATGAAAAAAACTAAAAAAAAAAAAAAAAAAGTTGTCAAGACTCCTCCTTGCTAACAGCAATAACATATTCAAAGCAGTTCAGATTATCTTGAAATGTAAAAATAAAACTTTCAAGGAAAAGATTTAGCACTAAAGTAAATGTAATACCTGGGTTAAGAAAGAACCACAGCTTTTTCTAAGCCACTAAAATTCTACAGTCTAGGGGGTGCTTCAAGGGTTCGGGTCATCTTCTGCTGTTTTCTCTATCCTTCACTTTTAACAAAAAAAAAAAAAAAAAAAAATCTTTTTGCTAAAAAAAAGTTTTAGTTATTGCAGTTTCTCAATGGTGAGTCTGGAAAAACAAGTAAAATCCAGACACTTCGTGTGTATGTAGTTACATGCTGATGTTACATTTGCAGTCGCTTGCTTCCTGCACACCAATCTGATCCCCTCGGTAGCCAGTGAGGAGCAGCCATGACTCCAGCAAAAACATGATCAGCCCCATGGAAAAGAACAGGAAGTGCAGGCTCCTATTTGCAGTACATGTTTACATACTGAAAGCATCTCAATCCAGCTACATAGGCCTTCCTATAAAAGAAGCCTTTCATTTGTATCCTGGAAAATACCGATCCACAAAGAGTGAAGCTAGAGACAAACAGGACTGAGGAAACAGTGGGCAGAGTCCACAGATCCTCCGGAGCCAGGGAGGCTGGCAGGAGAGCCTTCTCTGTGGCCAGCATGGCCGTCCCATCAAATCCCAGGAAGCAGTTTGACGGCTCTGGTCCCTGATGGGTAGCTGTTAACTTCCACATAAAAAAGACCCCTTACTTAAAGGGCAATTAATTTAAGCTTCATTATTTAGAGTTCTGTGGACAAAAGGGGAGGTTTAATCCTCAGGTGACTTTCCTTTTCTTTTTTTTTTTTTAAAGCTTTACTGAGTTGTAATGGGCGGTAAGCTGCGCCTATATAAAGGGCATGATGTGAGAAGTCTGGGCATATGTGCATGTTCAGGATACTATACCACCCCCAAGAGTTTCTTCCTCCTCTCCCCAAGAAGCCACTCTGTGGCTTCTGTCACTGTAGACAGTTGGCATTTCTTACAATTTCATGTAAACAGGCTTGTATCGTATCTACTCTTTGGCAGAGGTTTTTTTTTTTTCTACGTTTTTTTTCTAAACTCAAGGACTTGAATTTTCTCCACATGCTAGTATGAGAACAGTTCAGTCCTTTCCACTCTGGCCGGTGTTCCACGGTGTTTACGGTACCATGTGTGTCTCTCCATTCTCCTCTGGACAGACATTTAGAGGTTGTGGTACATATAAGCCATATATTTCTTACATAAATTTTGAGCGTTCACGTAAATATTTGTGTGAACAAATGTTTTCATTTCCCATGGATTAATACGTGGGAGAGAACTGATGGGTCATACTTTAGAGAAAAGTTTAAGCTTTTGTAAAACTGCCAGACGGCCTTGCAAAGAGGCTGTAGCGCTGAGCATACACACCCCATGTGCGCGCACCCTTGCCAGCAGCTGGCCTGCTCAGGGTCTCCAGGTGCGGCCATCCTGCGGCCACACAGCACCACTTCCCTGTGGCTCTACCTGCCATTCTCCTAATGACTAGTGAGGCCAAACATCTGCTCACATGGGATATTGGCCCTCTTAACTCTTTTCTCTGCTAAAGTGTTTCAAATCTTGGGCTCGCTTCTTAATGGTTTTTTTTTTATTGCTGAGTGTTGAGAGTTCTTTGTATATTTTGAATGAAAACTGTTTATCAAATATGCATTTCCTAATCTGCATCCTGTCCTCCCATCTCCTCAGGGTACTTTCGAGGAGAAGTTCAACCCTCTGATTACGTCTCACATACTCACTTTTTCTTTTAAAGATCATGTTCTTTGTGGTGTAGCCAAGAAATCTTTGCCTAGCCACACAGTCTCATATGCTTTCTTCAAGCACTTTTGTCGTTTTAGGTTGTACGTTTAGGACTATGATCAGTTTTTTTTTTTTTAAAGATTGTATTTATTCATGAGAGACAAAGACTGAGAGAGAAAGGCAGAGACACAGGCAGAGGGGAGAAGCAGGCTCCATGCAGGGAGCCCAATGCAGGACTCGATCCCAGGACTCCAGGATCACGCCCTGGGCCGAAGGCAGAAGCTCAACCGCTGAGCCACCCAGGCAGGGTCCCCTAGGACTATGATCAGTTTTGAGTTAACTAACTATGAGAGGTGAGGTCTGGTCAAAGGTTCTGGAGCCATTTGTTGAAAAGACCATCCTTTCTTCATTGAACTGCCCGCCTGTCAATTGGCTGTCTACCTGCAAGTCGATCTCTAGACTCTCTGCTGGCCTGCTGAAAGGTGCCCCATGCTCACGGCAATCCCACAGACCAGCGTCCCCCATAGGTTAACAGCGAGTCTCCAAGACAGGCTGCGCGCAGCTTCCAACTTCCTTCTTCTCATAATTATTTTGACTACTCTGTTCTTTCCACACACATTTTAGGGCTAGTTTGTTGATTTCTAAGGCAGAAAAATCCTACTGGGGCTTATTTTTGAGAGGAGTCTCCTCAGATGCCAGAAGATGGGTAAGTTTAGGTGGGCTCGCTATCCTCAGGCTGCCCACCCTCAGTTCTGTCACTGGAGTGTGGCGCTGGTAGCAGCTAGCTGGAGCCCTTGTGCTCACCTGCCCTCAGGCACATGGCCTTGAGGCCGCTTCCTTTCCTCGGTGACAGAAGTCCCCAACCTGACACAGGAAGGACAGCCATCAGCGGCAACCTATGGAAGCCCCGCATAAAACAAGCATGCAGTTTAAGCGGCGCAAATGAACAGAGTGTTTTGCAGTAACAAAGTAAGATTTCTTTTTTTTTTTTTTTTTTTTTATGATAGTCACACAGAGAGAGAGAGAAAGGCAGAGACACAGGCAGAGGGAGAAGCAGGCTCCATACACCGGGAGCCCGACGTGGGATTCGATCCCGGGTCTCCAGGATCGCGCCCTGGGCCAAAGGCAGGCGCCAAACCGCTGCGCCACCCAGGGATCCCTAAGATTTCTTTTTAACGTTGATCATATCTTTCCTTTATGCCTCGAGTAACCATTCAACACACAGTTTGGGCTGTGGTTCCCTCAGGCCATTATCAAGTTAGTACCCCAAGGGTCACCCGGATGGCTCAGTCGGTTAAGCATCTGACTCTTGATTTTGGCTCAGGTTGAGATCTCAGGGATTGGGCTCCGTGCTGAGTCCACATGAGATTCGATCTCTCTCTCCCTCTGTCCCTCCCTCTACTCACCCATTCTCTCAAATAAATAAATAAAATCTTAAAAAAGAAGTTAGTACTCCAAAAGGAAAAAACTACTTTGGACTTCCAGGTGAGAGATGGATTCTCAATTTCCTAAACACAAGAATATTTTTGTCACTTATCACTTCAGGAAAAGTAAGATCCGCAGATAAGTGAAGCTTTTGCTTTAACTGTTAAAACCTTCAGCTCACCCACTGGGGTACAAATGTCTTCAACTACATACCTCACCCGTGTGACACTGTCAACACCAAGTGACACTTTGGAGTCTAGGGCCGCAAGCTCAGAGCTCCAGGACCCTTCTGGAGTTGTGTGGCTTGCTTGCAGAGGACCCTGGACACCGTGTCCCTGTTGTCACCAGCCAGTTACCTCCTGACTCCTGACCATAACTCCCATCTCCTCCGAGAGGCCACATATCTATTTTGCTAAAGCTCATTTCTTCAGAGAGAAGCTGCAAGCAGTCACACTGGCCAGAGTCACCATATCTCACACTGTACAAGCCAGCAGATAAGGGTGGATCAAGGCTCAGCACAACCAGACAGTGAGTGGGGCCCACCACCTGAGGATGGCTCAGCCCAGTGGAGGCAGATGAGCCTGAGGGGAGGTCCAGCCACGAGAAAGAGCATGCTGGAGGGGGAAACAACACGCTCAGGATTCCAGGGACCTGCTAGGCTCCCACCCTTATGAGGCCCTGAAGATTTTGTGACTCCAAGGTTCTCCAGTAACTGAGACCTGGGTGCTGGTTCCAAGTTTAAAGAGCCTGAAAACTTTAGGTGAGTCTTTCCTGTATGTTCTGAAGACACATGCATAGCTTATTGAGGGATTCTCACAATGCTGTACACCTCCTGAATCAAATGAAGATTTCATCCTTTTAGTGATAAAACTATTTAAGTCTCTGGATGCAGCTACACTTTGAAAACTTAGTGAACCACACAGAGCATCACAGCATACATACTAGATACAAACCAGAGGCTTCTATTCCTGAGAATACTCCCTAGTAATGCAGGAAGCAGATTTTCCTTGTCAATCAGTGTTCAGGCACATGGTCAAAGGAGAACCTCACACAACATAATGAGCAAGTAACAAGACCCTGGAGACATGGCCAGCCAGAATACATTCCCCAGCCTCCTCCGAAGCCAAGTGGGGCCAAGAAACCAAATTTTGGCCAGCAAAACATATGTGGAAGTATCTAGCGGCTGCTTTCAGAATGTTCCTTAAAAAAAAGAGAAAAGTAAAAAAAAAAAAAAAGAGAGAGAGAGAAAAGTAAACTTTTCTCTTGTCTTCATCCTGTGTCTTGCTACCTGGAATGAAAACGTGAGGACTAGTGCCCTGGCTGCCACCCTGGACCATGAGGCTGAGAGCCGCACCCCAAGGATATCAAAGTGGTCAACTAGGGGTCACCTAGGCCCCCAAGGACCTCATGGAACACAGCCGCTGGGACACTCTGAGGCCTCCAATCTTACTGCGCAGCACACATCTTCGCTTCAGCCAACTCTGGTGACCAACCAGCCGCAGCTGAGCACGCCAGTCTAGACAACAGTTGGCACATAGGCTGGAGGTGGCCGGCCCATGGCCCATCTTCCATTTAGATCAATCTCAGTATCTACTCAAGGCAAATGTTTCCTTCCTACCCCACAGAGGAGAAAAGGGAGAAAAAACTTGGCATCTTACCTCAAAGGAACATTCAACATGTCTTTCATTTTTTTTGTGTGATAATCCCTTCAGGTCTATCTTTTCAACACTCACTGTAAAAGCAAAAAACAACAACAACAACAAACAAAATTATAAAAATGAAATAAAACCTTGAAGTACATATTAGTTAGCATTTGATATTTTAGCAATTTTCAAAACAAAGCTTTCGACGCTGGCGCGGCTGACTCTTTTGCAATGTGCTCGCCTGGGAAGAGGGGCCGGAGAGGAACGCAGAAATCTGTCACACTCAGGAGTGGAGGCGAATGCAAAAGTAGAACAGAATAGGCCAAACATAAAAACAAATCCTAGAAGAGGAAGAAACGGCACTTGGAAAGAGAACAGGAGTGATGTGGATGCATGAGGGCACAGACCCGGTTATTATTGCAGAGCGGGCCGGATCTATTCTGGCTCCTGCCTGAGAAACTAGTGCTCCACATTCTTGGCTGTGACGGTGCCAGACACCAGCGGCCAGCCAGTGGTGGCGCTCATGGCAGGTAATGGAAGCAGCACCAAAGCCTTCCAGCACCGCCTCTGAAGGACATGACGGGCTGTCAGAGGCCACAGCAGCATAGCCAGAGGAGACAAAGCTCCGCCAGAGGCCTCTGCATGCAGCAGGCTCGCTCCGCCCTCCTCCTGACATGGGTACCTTCTCTGTGCCTCAAAACTAAAAGGGCACAATGAAGTTCTTATGCACTCAAACTTGAGTTTGAAAATCCGAATATCTGAGCAAACATTATGTCAAAGATAAAATAGCCACTTACAAACATGATGCAGTTCCCAGGCCACACTGAGGTGTGCGCGTTCTATTTCTGATTCAAATGTGAATGTTTCCCAAGCACTAACATAACTGATTTCTGAAGCATCTGTGCTGTTTGCAGACACCAGCAGTCTAGTAACTCCTCTTTGTGGCTAAGAAAGTCCACGACCAACAAGGAGCTTTATTTAATACGTGCGTATTACACACGTCCTCCTCCATGCTAGCATTCACTGTCCCAGACAGCCCTTGGCCATGGACTACGGGGACTTCCAGACCCTGAAAACCTAACTGTCCAGTAGGAAGCACTTAACATAACCTCAGAAACTATTAAGCTCCAAGCCCTGCGGATGCCCAGCGTTCTGGCCTGCCACACAGGAGCCTCCCAAGGTCTTCTCCAAGAACGCCAGTGCCCTAAGGTGTTCAAGGGCACCTGCAGAAAGCTTCACGGTCAAACAGCTCAGGAAAAAAAAAAAAAAAACTAAAGACTCTGGTAGGCTGTCTGTGTACATTAGCACATTAAAGGCTCTAAGCAGTCCTGAAATGAACAAATATGTTCTTATTAACAATTCCTCAGTTTTTTGAGCCACAGAACTTTCTTCCCCTACTGTGTACAGACCTCCAGAGAACAACAAATCGCTCTGTGCAACATGCTTCGGGGAAGCTTCTAACCCTGCAACACCCAACACTGTAGCCACTAACCACATGTGACTACTTAAATTTGTATTAATTACAACCAAACAGAATTAAAAATCCAATTCTTTGGTTGCACTAATCTCATTCTAAGTGCTCAACAGCCAGATGTGGCTAGTAGCTGTCATGCTGTACAGCAGACACAGAACACTCGCTCATCACAGAGTTCTACTGGACAGTACAATCCTAAGAGGGCCTGGCAAACTAGAGGCTGCCCTCCGCCTGTTTGTGTACATGGCTTTGTTGGCACTCAGCCATGCCATTTGTTTACATATCGTCGATGGCTGCTTTCCACCCCAAGGCAGCAGAGCCCAGTCGTCTTGCCAGAAACCCTATGCCTCCCAAAGCCAAAAATATTTACTATCTGGATCTGTGCAGAAAAAATGTGTGATCCTTGTAAAACCAACAATTGTTCACCCACCAACACGTCCTATCAGATTCCTGCTGGGCGCAAGGTCAAATTCTAGGCACTGGGAACAGAGCGGCAAATATGACAAATGGGTCCTCACACTCTCAGAGGTCATTGACTGTGGCAGAAAAGACCCTTCACTGGTTAAACTGTTTTCTCCTAGGCCTCCCTAATTTTGCAAAGTGGCATCACGGTCGATGTGCATCTTGAGAGATACGAGAACTTATTTGATTTGAAGTATTTTAAGCTTAAAATAGCATCTTACAGGAAGGAATTACTAAAAACAAATCAAAACAAAACAGTCAAGTGTTTCCTTTCTGGCGAAACAAAGGACACACCACATTTTGAGGCTGCACACCTCTCTATTTTCACTAAGTGAAGCCGCTTGCTGTTCCTGCCTGGCTTCCTCTGTCAAACTGTCAGCAAACAAATAGCTTTTATGTTTTCCCAATCAGTATTTTTTAAAACTGACCCACAATGACATCTTCCCCTTTCTTAAACAATAGAACATACGAAGTCAATGAACACAGAAAAATGTAGTCAGCATTTTCCCTGGCCACAGAACAGCAACGTGCACCTAAATGTTCCAGGACTGAGTAATACTAGAATTTACAAAAAAAAGTAAAGAGAGAAAACCCCATCTGGACTGATAACGGAAGTGACTCATCCTTGGACAGGAGAATATGAAAAGCAGACGAACATTATCCAGCTGTTTGCAAGTAACAGGCATCTAGAAGTCTAGGGCTGCAGTCTGAGATGCCTGTCTAGGAGCAAACGATGCCACCACCCCACCTGTGGGCAGCGTGGACAGCTTGGGCACCAGCACCTAGGGACAACTCTGCTACTTTGCCTGTAGTGGTACTGTCCCTGTGGAGCACCTGTGGTCACAGGGGGCCCTCTGAAGTGGGTGTGGGGGCAACAGTGGCTGACATGGAGTGGGGCTGTGGGACCTTTTTTTTTTTTTTAAGATTTTGTTTATTTATGCGTAGAGATACACACACACACAGAGGTAGAGACACAGGCAGAGGGAGAAATGGGCCCCATACAGGAAGCCGGACGTGGGACTCGATCCCGGGTCTCCAGGATCACAACCCAGGCTGCAGGCGGCGCTAAACCGCTGTGCCACCGGGGCTGCCCTGTGGGACCTTTAATTAGGCTTCAACGATGGTGAAACATGTTCTTGATTTTGGAACTTAGGTTAAAGACCATGATTAGAAAAACAAAAACATGAAAACAGCTTGTAATATTAACTAAAAAATTACAAACTGTATAGTTGGGTTTTTTAAAATTAATTAATTAATTTATTTATTCATTCGTGAGAGACACAGAGAGAGAGAGAGAGGCAGAGACACAGGCAGAGGGAGAAACAGGCTCCATGCAGGGAGCCCGACATGGGACTCCATCCCAGGTCTCCAGGATCATGCCCCGGGCTGAAGGCGGCGCTAAACTGCTGAGCCACCGGGGCTGCCCCTAGTTGTTAAGAATAGGAAAGAAAGATGAAAAGTTATCAAGACTGACAAGGATCATTGTGCTTGCTGGTGGAATTATGAGCACTTTCCCCCAAATTTCCATAATGTAGTTTCATGATTTTAAAGAGTATTCGTTCCTATATGCACACGAACTTCTATTTATGATCCACTTCTCTCCTGGTTCATACAGTGACCCCTGTCCCATATACCACCCCAGTCAGACCTGCAGGCAGTTATCTGGTATATAGAAGCCTCACAATTTTCTGAAGAGTGTAAACAAACACAGCTAAGTCTGAGGGGCTAGAAATCAATCCACCATGAAGGGATGGGATTTGCACTGCCCACAAAGACTCCAAGACAAAAAGGCCACAGCCAGAGGGGTAGTTAGAAGGTAGACCGGGTAGGGAGGGCTCCTATGTGGGGAGAAATGGGCACCCGAGTCTAAGCCAGCCTGCTCACTCATGCTGAGCTGAGAAAGCAAAGTGGGATGTGTTATCCTTTTAAAATTGTAACTTTCCTTTTCTCATTCAAGATGCACATGAGGAATCTGCCTCCAGTACTGCAAGTCAGACCACATGGCCTTCAATAAAACATCTAATTGCACTGAACTATCACTTTTATAATTGGATCCATACCTAATTTCAAAAGCCAATACACGAATGTAATTGGAAAAGGCAGGAAGGAATTCCTGTGGAAGGCATTGCTCTAGCAGTACAGGCAGGGGTTCCAAACATCCTGAAGCAGGACTGGACATCCGAAGCGGGGAGGGGCTAGCAAAAAGTCACAGACAGTTTAGGACTGAGCTGAACCCAAAGGCCTCTCAGCCAGCAGCAACAAACCCAGGACCATGAACACATTCTCACCATCAAGTCCTGGGAGCTCCCAGTTAAAACTGCCACACTCTAAAGTCATCTTCACTGCCATGCATCTTCAAGTGACTCACAAGAGTGGACTGTCATGTCATACTTATATATCAGACACCTGTAGAAAACAGCTTAGTGTGTTCCACAAATGAGTCACTCCTTTGAAACTTCTTCCCTTTCTCTTCTAAACTCTTCTGGGAAAAAACCAGGTAGTTGGTACTTTTCTGCCTCAGAACTTTTACTTGATTTCGACGTCTCTCCAGTCAAATAGTTTAATTTCTATGTGCCCTACATAGGAGACTGCTTCAAAACTTAGCAGAACTATGCTACAAGCCATCGCAGTCAGGAAGGTATCATTTATGACTTTGGGAAAGGACGCAAGATCATCCTCTGGCATGAACACTTCCTTTTCCCGAGTCCTGTACAATAGAACTCAATGCTTCCTACTTCAAGAAACCGAAGCAGAATAACATTTAAGATGTTTCCTGCTTAAATTTTTATTACTGAAATCTAGCTTTCACTTACAAATTGAAAAAGTGTATCTTAAAAGTCTCAGCTGAATAATAACGTTCCTCAAATATTGACTCACTTTCTCCCTTTCTCTTGGTCGTTTGCATTAGTGGGGATCATTTTTAGAAGCAGTTCTTCAGCTGTTGTTAAAATCTGAGCATTCACAACTACAATGATTAACCTGACCTTCCTCTCTGACAACTTTCTAGGATAGAACATATTATATTTAAGAATTCCCTAATTTGTTTTTCTTTGGTTTTTTTTTTTTTTTTAGCATCTAGCTACCTTGCATTAATTTGTTAGTTCTACAAAAATAGAAATAGAAACAAGAGTAGTACATGGCATGATCTAGAAAACATAAAGCTGATAAAAGGTATTTCTCAAGTAGCAAAAACAGGAAATGAACATATACACATTCCATTTGAATGGTTAATGATACAGCACTAGAATCTAAGAGCTCAAGGATTCTCATTTATTTATATATTGAGGCAAGCATTTTATTCAGCATTGGTATGTACCAATATAACCATAAGTTACAGACTAACCATAAGTGACACAAAATTTACAAAGTTCACAGAGCTGTGACATGTGAGCTCAACTTCAAAGCGTAAAGCCCATCTGGGCAGAGGGATGTGAGGATCGAGGCCCAGGCAGGACAGCACACGGTGTCTAACAAGTATGCTCTCAGCTGGAGCCAGGAACTCAGAATTATGAGAGACCAGAGTAGGGACATGAGGACAAGTCACAAGGAGGGGAGGGCATAGATGAGGCTGGCCCACAAATCCCACAAACCCCACAGCAGGCTTCCTCCAAGCAAGTCAAGGTAAGCCCATGGGCTCTGCTTTCAGATGGGCTCAGTTTGAAATGTGACACTTTTCAGCTTGGTAACCATGGGCAGTCACTGAACCCCTGAAAAAGAGGAATACAGGTTCCCACTTCACGGGACTGTGACATCAATGAGGTGCACACACACTGTCAGGGTGGACCTGGGGCTGATCAGTGCTATGACAGCAGCTGTAGCCATGAGCACCGTGACAAGCTTCCTAAGTAAAGGCTACTGTGGTCCAGCTGCAGGTAGGTCCCTGCTTAGGGATGGACTGTACAGAAGAATCCACAGACAGCAGGGGGACAGAGGCCTGATCCAGGATGGTGGCCTCAGTGAGGGGAAGAAGAATCTGGGACGGCCCCGCAGAGCCACAGCTACCAGGGCTGTGAGGCTGAGCCTGCTCGTGTGGACCTGCAGGCGTGGCTCCAAATGCCTGAAGGCTGGCACCAACCACATTACTGGAGACTCATTTCAAGGGCGGCCATAGAAGTGATGGGTCCACTCTGGGCACACGGGCAGAAGCACCAGCAGGCCACCTCAGTGGAAATATTCACAGGGATTTTGGGTCCCAGGCAAGGGTCTCAGCTGAATTCTCAGATATGAAAGTCATCAACAGATGAAGAGAAGACACTCAAAGTGGGAGTAGATGCCAGAGAGGAGTGCAGACAGCACCAGCATCTCAGGGGCAGGGATTTCATAGGATACGAGCAGACAGAGAGGCAAGAGGAGAACTCGGAAGTGTGTTACCAGGAGACCAAGGGAACGAGCCACAGCAACATTTCTCTATGTAGGATGGTCCAAAGTTTAAGAACAGAAAGGAAAAATAAAAAATAAAAATAAATAAATAAAAACAGAAAGGAACCAAGGGAGGACAGAATGGTGGTGGAGGGTCAGATATGCCAAGGGAAGATAAGAGCAGATAGATCTGTCGTGACCCCTCACAACAGCTTCAGAGAGGAGGATGCTGAAGTTAGGATGCAGGGAGTCCCAGGTCACACAGAACCACCTGCTCTTCCTGGAGCTGGGCTGCAGGCACACAGCATGTGTCACGTGATGGACAGAGATGCGTGCAGCAGACAGGACAGGTCGGGGGCTCCTATAGTGGCACTTTGCAAAATGTGTCATAGCTGGCTTGGGGGACAGCCCCACATCTATGGCATGTACGGACTTCCACGGTATAAGTACTTCCGACCATGGCTGGTTTCTAGCCATCAATAAGACACTGAGAGGCTAAAAATCTCCCTGCACTTTTAACAACTGGCCTTGCGGGCCAGCACGTGCTGGCTCAGTACACCACCAAATACACTGCAAGACACTCCCGCTCCACAGGAAGTGGTTTGATAGTAATTCGAGGTAAGGCCTGACAAGTTACAGACGTTCACTGTAAGCCCTGTAGCTTCTCTCCATGGGGACTGAGAGACAGCTGAGCCCTGCTATCTGAAAGATGCCACTGCGGGATGGACCAACCTAACTCTTACCTCTCCAAGGCCCTCCTTCTTTAGGGGATGACGAACAGTCACTCAGACAACTCTCTTCTGTGGTTGAAACGAGAATCATTGGCTGAGGAAGGCTGCAACAACCAGCTTTCAAAAAATAATAATGCATGAAAGCAGCAAAAAAAAGTGAAAAGAACAACTTACTTTGAAATGTACCCCAAAATGCAATGTCTTCATGGATGAAGAGGCAGACAGAGAAGGACAGTTAGAGAATAAGCAGGTAAAATAAAATGGAACTATGGAATCTGGAAGGTAGGTATTCACTGTAAAATTCTCTGAACTGTGGTTTTTTTTTTTATTATTTTTTAAAATACTTATTTATTTATTATTTATGATAGACATAGAGAGAGAGAGAGAGAGAGAGAGAGAGGCAGAGACACAGGAGGAGGGAGAAGCAGGCTCCATGCCAGAAGCCTGACGCGGGACTCGATCCCGGGACTCCAAGATCGTGCCCAGGGCCAAAGGCAGGCGCTAAACCACTGAGCCACCCAGAGATCCCTGAACTGTGTTTTAAAGTCTTAATGAAATGTTAAAAGAGCCAAGAGAAAAGTTAAAATGATCAAAATGCCTCAATTCCAAATGTACCTTCAAATCCCCAGTGCAGCCCCAGAAAGGCAGCCAGAATCTGGGTTTTACTGTCATGCTTCTTATCAGAATTCCTACTCTAATTCTCTGCAGTGGGTTTTGCATCACCAAAAGGACAAGACTTTTGGAGCTTGACCTTGATGTAACCCTGTGTCATAACGCTGCTGCACGAGAAACACAAACACCGCAGTGGCACACAACAAAAAGCATTCATTTAGGTTAAAAAAAAAAAAAAATCCCAGTTTTAAGTTCTAATATGATAAATATCTATAGTTATAACCTCCATTTAACAGAAGCTCTTTGGAATCGTTCCATTTTAAGAATGCAAGGAGGACTGGAGAGCAGGTTTTCGGACACTGGTAAGTGGTCTGCTGTGCTACCAGGCTTACTGCGATTCTCGGTCTCACACAAGGATAATTCTGAAAGATAACTAATCCAACCCAGAAAACCAAATTACAGAACTCCTTTCACTGAGAGCATCACTAAAAGTAATTTCAACCTTACCTTGTATATTATACGTGTTTCCTCAGTAACACAAGTCTGGACGTGTGGGTTTGGGGAAAACTGAGCTCTCTCAGAGCGAGCACAGCTGTGCTGCTCGGCGGTCCTGAGGACAAGGCCTACTACCTGCTCCCAAAGCCAGATGCTAGGAACTGCAGTCCCCTTTCCTCTTTCACACTTGAAAATCTTCACATGAAAGAGCAGAGGAAAAGAGGACACTATCACTTTCAACATGTACTTTGCAGACCACCACCTTGATTGTCATCTGTTGGGAGCAGTCAGTTTCTGGCTGTCCTCAACACTGCCCTCTGAAGTTTTTATACAGAACAAACATAAGTCTGATGTCTTATTGCTGAAGACTTCCAAGGAAGCACAGAAAAATCAAAACACAAGTAGAATACAAAAAAGACAGCGAGAAAACTCTATAGTATTAACACTCGCGGTGACTTTAGGCTTTGCCAAGAGCAACCACTCAGGCCTGACAGAGCATCACGAGAAGCGTGACTAAGAAAACCAACTTCACTTGCTTGCCAAGTTCTAGGCAGAAGAAACTTATTACTTAGAACCACTGAGTGGAGACTGTGGTAGACAGCTAATAATGCCTGGGCCACTATGCTTTGCTATATCTGATACTAAAGCCCGCTGGTCCATGGGCTCTCTGCCCCACAGCACACGGACAGGGAAGCAGAGTGAGATTAGTCCTATATCTTGCAATTATATTGAAAACATAGGAACAAGGGGTCTTGATGATTATGTGTCAAGGAAAAAGCACTATGGGAAAGAGGATGCTGTCCTCCCACTTTAGGAGGGTGCAGGGCACAGGTCACATGCTGGACACAACACCTCCTTCGAAGGCACTCCTCCCAGGACGACAGGTATCAGGAGAAAGGGCAGGGGCAGCTTCAGGGTAGAAAAGTCTCTATGCCTGAGTGACAACTATCCATCCTGGGAGGGGAGGCCTTGCCATGTCTTCCAAACAACAGCCCCATCCAGGAGCTCTGTGCTCCCAGGGTCACTATGAGGGTTCACGGTTTTAGTACCAGCACGTATTTATATACATAAACATGGTACGGCAGTCAGGATATAGCTATCTCTAGCACATGACTTTAAGTCAGGCATGGCTGGCTCTGCGATATTGTCAGAATGGGGCTTTATTTTAAAAACAAAGTATTTATTAAACATCTGTGAGGTACACTGGGCCTGAGACACAAATAAAAGGGAAACAAAGGACAGGGAGGGAGAGGGTGGTGGCCTTGAGTGCCCTGGGGCTCTGGATCAACCTGGCCCTCAGTAGGCCTACACATCACCTCCAATGGCCTCCTGGGAAGTCCCCACACCACCACTCCGCCCACCAACTGTACACTAAGTGCCACTCTGTCACTGTCCAATGGTGCAAGAACCAAGAGACTCAGCTTCATCTAAGATGTGCCCTCTGTCATCTCCAAAGCAGCGCTGTGCAGTATAGTGGCCACTCTCCACACTGAGCTATTACAGTTCCAAGTGAAAGGAAATAAACTAAAATTTCAGGTCCTTGGTTGCATGATTCATATTTCAAGTGATCAAAGGCACATGTGGCTGATGACAGCATTAGTGCACAGAGAGAACATCCCATTATCTCCATAGAAAGTTCTACAAGACAGTGCTGCTCTAGAATTTAGGACTCGCCGTGGTGTGAGGCAAGGAAGAGTGTAATAACTGTCATTTTCCCCCTTAACAGTGTTTGAGATTCTTACAGCCAAGACACGCTCATGTATTACTTACAGAATTTAGAAACAATGTACCTTACTAAAAGACTATAGGTGATGAAAGATCTGAAAAGTATATAACCCAATAGCATCACAAAGATCTGCTTTCCACTGGTGTGCACCTCTTCCTCTCTGAGCCCTCGCACAGACTCACCTTTGGAGTGTTTCCCCACAGTCCTCTTGGGCAGCGACTCCTCTGTGGAATGTGCTGATGTATGTAGTGCATTCTCCAAACTATTACTCACACTGCTGATGGGGGCCTCGGTTCTTGGAGTCACCTGGGAGGACAAAAAAAAAAAAAAAAAAATCTTATTTTCTTCCATTTGGTTCATGTGAAATGATTTTTTGTTGTTATCAGAAAGTCACTGATGTTTATGGTAGTTTCAAGTTTTATATAAAATATAGATTGTCTATTAAAAATTTACATAAAATATAAATTTTATATAAATTCTTAAAAATTTTTATATAAATTATATAAATTCTTAAAATTTTTTATATAAATTATAAAAATTTATATAAAATTTTTATATAAAAAATTTTAAACACTACACAGTAGTGTAACAATTAGTACTTCCCACAAAAGAGGAAGACATCACCAATTTCCTAGGCATCACGGAAACTTGAAAACAGCCAGGTGAGCGTAAGCACATGTGGGAGCTGGTATCTGCACCCGTGCCCCACTCGCCAGCGTGGGAGCTGTGTCAGCCAGCCTTCTGCGAACTACATACCTCTCTCTGAGGTAAAAACTTGTATTTTATTTCTTCAAATTGTGTAATTCCCTATAAAATTAATTACATAGCTGGACCTGACACTGTCCTATAAATCTTAAAGAAGTCATAAAATGCTCTAAACAGAACAGCCAGGGAGAGAGCACGACCGGATCCACGCGGGGTACATGTTCTAACATGACATTACCATCCCACTTCTAGGACTTCATCGCACAAAGTACCCAGGCAGGGAGGGCTGACGCGACAGCTGTGACAGAGCTGTGGCAGACGCCGGTGGGTGCAGGCGGCTGCGGCACCGCGGGCACCGGACATAGCAGCCGTGCGGCGCGCAGCTGGTTCGCACGCCCAGTCAGAGCGGGGCTGCGGCTCCTGCGGCCCCTGCAGCTCCCGGCAACACGCAGGTGGAGGCCAGTGGGCAGCAACCCGGGAAGCGCAGGGGACCTCGGAGGAGCGAGGAGCCCCCCGGGGGTGCCTGGGTCGGGGGCAAGAGCTTTCACTTTCCCCCCTCAACACGGATCAGTACCTGAAATGCTTACAGCCAACATTCATTTAGAGCTTGTAGGATTCAGAAGAATGAAAGTGACCTATAGTTTTACCTCCTCAGAATCACAACTTAATGTACGTCAAAATTTCAAAGAATGGTAAAGTTAGGATTTTAAAGGTTATCAAGAGAGGGGTGAGTTTTAAGAAGTGAGAAACACTATGCTCCACACACAAGGAAGGGGACAGGTTTGGGGGAGGAGAGGGACTGCTGACCTCCATCCTCATGTGGAGACAGTCGTGAGAGATGCACACCTCACCGGCCCTCAGTTTTCCAGCCCGTTAGTTGGCTTCCTTACCTGGAAGGCAGAGGACAGCCCACGGAAGGCACAAGAGGGGGCAGGGGGATGGGGGGCATGATGGTAGAGGCACAGAGCCACCAGGAGAGGACAGAGACGCCGCTGTGCCTGCAGCAGCCAAAGAGCATCTGCTGGGTACCTGACAAGCCCTCTCTTCTTCAGGCTGCATCAAAGCCACAGCGGGGAGGCCTCCCCACACACAGCACAGGACCTACATACAGGTCCTACACCACACGAGAGATGCCACTCAAGAAAAGCCACCCAGCACTGTCTAGTTAAATGTGCAAGTTCACATAACTCAAGGAAATAAATCCTAACCACCCAATACTCCTCCAAAAAGTCAGTTTTTTGGACATTACCAAGATTTTATTAAGACAGTTTAAATTTTAAGTTACTTTTATTTGTAATTTAACTAAGTTGGATTATTTCCCTCAGATTTGGCAAAGTTTCATCTAATGATCTGAATATTCCAGAAATGAACTTCTTTCTTATTAAATAACACAAGCAATAGTTGAAGTAATTCCTGAAAGAGCAAGATTTTTAGTTCCAAATAGTAAGGATTACTTGGGAAGGAACTCAGGAGGTTAACTTTTTTTTTTTTTTAAGATTTTTTATTTATTTATTCATGATAGACACAGAGAGAGAGGCAGAGACACAGGCAGAGGGAGAAGCAGGCTCCATGCAGGGAACCCGACGCGGGACTCGATCCAGGGACTCCAGGATCACTCCCTGGGCCAAAGGCAGGAGCTAAACCGCCGAGCCACCCAGGGATCCCAACATTTTAAACTCTTGTAATAAACTTAACCACAGCAGATACTACCAGGTCTGGCCTGACTCACGGGAGCCTCCATGCTCCCAGGCCACCTTGGTCAGTACATCTAAGTCCTCGTCTGAAGAATGAGGCTGAACTGTCAGGACCACCAACCAGAGAAGTGCTAACCTTGCTAGCGACAAACCTCTTCGGCACAAACAGATGCCATCACAACCATGAGGTCCTGCACATATACCAGTGCCCACCCTAAAGCATCCTAAAAGACACAAGCAGAAAACCAGCCTCCTGACTCCACCTCTGGGATGCAGAAGCAGGGGTGGGGAGGAGAACGCACCACAGCCAGGACACTTCCAGTGAGCACAGCCTGTAAAGTACCAGCAGCTGGACTGGATGGGTGGTCCTCAACCCTGATGCATGTGGAACCTCCAGGGCCTGGCAATAACAGTGTCACCCAGCCCTACCCAATCAGAATTTCCAGAGTGGGGCCAGAACACTGGTCACCGTGTTCTTTTGTTTTGTGCCCGGTGCACTTCAGCCAGGGTGTGAAGCACAGGAGGCTTGTGGTCTGGTCCACCCTGTAAGGACCAGGTGTCACCTGAGGGGACAGAAAGCTTCTTTCATGGGCTGACAGGAAAGCTAACAGGTATTAGGTCCACATGCCACAGCTTCCAGAAGGGGAAAGCCTAGGAGTTACCCTATGGAAGCACATGCCATGCTAACAATATAAACATGCGAAAGAAAACTCTAAAATTATAACCAGCAGAAAAGAAATATCTATTTGGCTCACTGTGTTTTACCAGAGTGTCTCTTCCTGGTTTTCCAGATGCTCACTTTTTCCAACCAAGCCTTTATCTTGACTTTGCTCCTTTGTTTACATTGAAAGCTCTCTTCCCCTGCATTTCCCAGAAATGCTGTGTTTGGGGTTATTTTTGGTTAAGTTAATTTGCCCCATGTGACCTCCACAGTTCAACTCAGATGCTCTCTGACTCACACTCACAAGCAGAGCTCCAGTCATGAGCCTGATGGACACAAGAATAAAGACTTGATCAGTTCCAAATGTCGCCTCCTGCTACGGCTAGAAGGGCAACAAGAAGATGCTCTCCAACAATGAGCCTGACTCTGCTGTTTCCCTGAAGTTCAAAGTCCTCTGTCCTGTGAGTACCACACCTTCTCACTCAATGGACACTCACTCTGCCCCCTGGACCAGCTTGTCACTGCCCCACCTCTACACAGAATCTGCCATGACCTACGGGGACCCTGCCATCTCTCACTTCTCCCCTCTGCCCAACCCACTGCAGCCACTGGGCCTGGAGCCAGGATCTTCCTGGGGTGCCCCCAGGGGCCCTGTATCTATCTACATGGCTCCCTCAGGGATGTCACACTATACTCGTGCAACCTTAGTATAAGGACCTCTCAAAGCTCAATGAAGTGGGGACTTTTTTGTCTGTTTCATTTGCTGCTGTACCCTCTGTACTTCAAACAGTACCTGATAGGTATCTGTAAAATCTGATCATTTTACCAAGTTTTAATGAAATCAGGAATAACCTGACAAAAACAGTTCTCCTTCAAAGAAAACCGTCTGCGTTCTCATTTATACACAACACTGCCAGCATCTCACCAGATCTAACACAGGACCAACAGAGCTGTGAGCATGAATGAAATCGGATTCTGGAGTATGTTTCTAGCCATGAGGCACACACTCCAGTCCAGTGCCCCTCAGGGAAAGCAATGTGGTCCAACACGTGCCGCACACCCAGGGACATAGTGACAGGCCAAAGCGCCCGGCCCTGGACGCAAGCAGCTGGTGTCACAGCTCTGAGCGCTAGCCCTCTGGCTGGCACAGCTGTGTGAATGGAGATGAGCTCTTGGCCTCCAAACCCATGGTCTTCTGGTTTCTAAAGTGCAGGTTCTGACGTCAAGGGTCAGATAGGACCCAAGACACTGCATTCCTCTCAGGTGCTGCAGGTGCTGCAAGACTGTTTCAAGATGAAGAGGCTCACCACGGTCAGAAGCCCAAAAAACAACCTCGCCTCGGGTGGGATGCAAAACGGGAACTCCAGCACTGCCCAGAAAATGAGATCAGATGAACTCTGAGTCCCCTCCCAAGGGTAAGGGTTGAAGGTGCCAAAGTGTCACACATCAGCCCTGGAGATTTGAGGCCGGCTAGCAGCGAGGCTCTAACAGATGCTTTCCTAAGTGCTGGCCTCTGACCAGAGAGACCAGAGGGACACAAGCTGCCCAAGGCTCTGTGCTGAAAATTCACTTTTATACTCATGGACCAGAACTACAACTGTTAGAAGAAAGGTTTCACTTTTAAAAGTCTATTTCATTAAAGATTATTCAAAGTCATCGGATGGGACAAAGGTAGGCAGAGGGCAAGGCGTGTGGCATGTGTGCAACATTCAACATCTACGTGATAGCAGGGAACTTTTAAGAAAAACCTGGTAAAAACAATAGTGAATATGCTGAAAAACCAAAGCCCTAGTATTCAAACTATGCTGGGATGTAAACTGATCTTTAGTAATCGAGGTAAGAAACTGAAGGGGCTCAGCAGGCAACATGAGAGCCCCATGTGTGTGTAAGGCCATGGTTCTCAATGGGGAGCCTCCCCGAATCTCTTGAGGAACCTACAAAAAGACAGCCTTTCCCAGACCATGAAGCCATAAGTTCCCAATTCTACCCTCAGATACACCCAAACACATTCAACACAACATCTCTAGGTTTTCCTCTGCAATGAGACATGCAGTAACAACACTAAAGTGCTGGTCCTGACGGCTGTAAATAAGACAACGGCTGTGCACGGGGCTGGGAATGAGATGGTGAGCCAGGCTGTGCCACCAAGAGGCAGTTAAAACAGCATTTCAACTTCAAAGGCAGATGCACATGGAATGCCCAAGATGTGAACACATGGGAAGATGCCATGGAGAATAAAAAAAAAAAATGCAAGCGACTAGAATTATGAACATACTTTACACCATTCTTATCATGGATGCAATCTGCTTGTACCCACACCAACCTACTCAACCCCTGTAATCCTCTCCACTTGAACAGTAGGAGCAACTGGCCCTCCATCAGGAATTTCCCTAAGGTCACCAGACCAGTAGGGGCAGTCCTGCAGCTACCAAGCTTCACTAGTTGGTTGTGCAGGTCAACTCCCAGCACAGCAGAGTCTGCCTACAGAAGCCACAGCGCTGGCAGAAGCAGCCCATGCTTGCTGCAACGATGGCCAGGATCATTGAGACCTCACTCAGGTCCAGTCTTCCCCAATGCAAAGTGGGGATAACGGTGCCTGCCTCCTCAGGGCTTTGTGACAAGTATAAAAAAATACATTGAAAGTAATGTGCTGGGATGCCTGGGTGGCTCAGCGATTGAGTGTCTGCCTTCAGCTCAGGGTGTGATCCCAGGTCTGAGGATCAAGTCCCACATCCGGCTCTCTGCGAGGAGCCCGTTTCTCTCTCTGCCTATGTCTCTGCCTCCCTCTGTGTCTCTCATGAATAAATAAATAAAATCTTTTAAAAAAGAAAAAAGAAAAAAAAAAAAGAAAAGTAATGTGCTGGGCAAACAGTCAACATTCAATATAAGGTCAACTGCTATTGCTCCTGCGGCTGCGAGTCTGGTTGGGATCCTGTGGAAGAGACTCAAGCCCCCTGGCAGAGACCAGCTCTACAAGAACACCTGAAAGAGACACACACCTCTGACGTCCTGGCAGAGAACCTCTTCCAAGAGGCTGACTCTCCCTAAGGGCAAATCAACTCAACAGTCTATGCCTGCAGCAGGGCAGACAGGCATAGACATGCTGGCGACACACACCCTGGGACGAGCTCCAGACAGACAGCCACCTGTATCTATGGCCCCTTCGCCAGAAGCTGGAGGCTCCCTTCTCCAAATAGACATGCCACTTAAAAATGGACTCTACCATGACAAGTGATCACCTATTCTAAAACTAGCACATAACAGCTAAAAAGATCATTTATCATTTTTGAAGTACAATTCGACAGAACATTCTTAAGAGTTATTGTTCCTACTGTTGCAATGGGAGCAATCTCAGCCCCAACTACCAAGTGCAAAATGGGTCAACTGTCTTCACAAAAATTAGGTGTACGTAGTAATCTTTAATGACACCTACACAGCAACTCTGGATCTACTAATCCCTCTGGGAATAATAACCTATCCTAAGCCCAGCAAATGATACAGTCACAGCTTTGTGCACAAGGATGTTCATTGTAGCTTTATATACCCAGCAAGATGAATATCTAAATATGTAAATAAATTCACATCCAGAGGATTGAATATTATGCAGCCTTGAAAAGGTAATTTTAGAAACAAAAGGCATGGGAATGCTCACGCTCAGTTCCCGGGAATGAGGCAGAATGTAGAACATGTCAACAGCACATATCCAAAGGCAATGAAGACAGAAGAAAATGTACCACAATACTGACAGAGTTTATGATCTTTGGGTGATTTTCTACAAATATTTTTCGATTTTCCAATTTTTCCACAAGGAACAGTTACTGTTACAACTAGAAACAAGAGTTAGACGCTATTAGGTCTCAGCCTAAGTAACTTCCTACGAGACAGGAACACAACACAGTAAAACAGAAGCAGCTTCTAAAACCAAAGGGCTCACCCTGAGGCTCTCAGAGGTGCTCAGGGCTAGGACAGGTAGGGTAGATGCTGCCAGGGGACCGGACATGCAGGGCAGACAAGGGAACAACTAAGACAATTCGAAGGGGTGGGGCATGGACACTGGGTCCAGGGACCGCACCGCTAATGCCCTAGGACCTTCCAGGCACGGAACTGACGGTGTGGAGCGCCAAGGCAGAAGGTCTCCCTGCCTCCCTGCTTGAAGCTTATGAAAGCCAAGGGGCAGCAGGGGCCAGGGCCCTCAGGCACAGACATGAGCTCCAGAGTGCTGACAGACACACTCATTTATTTTCATTGTTTTCCAAGTAACCCACCTCCATACAGGAAAGAGTATCATCTGTTAAATACTTTTAACTCAGTGGGAAAAAAATACATAAAATCAAAAAGAAAAGTGATTTGTAAGCATTTTACTAAAATAGTAATTATGTGTCTCTAAAAACCAGAGAAGGAAAATAGATAGTTTAGTAGTGAAAGCTATTTGCTGACTTAGGCCAAGTGAAAGCCAATGCTAACCAGAAACCGTTCTCTATGTAAAAATATTCCTTTTAAAAATCTCTTACCCTAGAGCTGTACTCATTACAAAAGACAGAAAAAAGATCTCCGCTCAAAATCTCGGCAAAAGGTACCAAGTACTTGGCCAATTAAGTCCTGGCAAAGTGACTATAAAACCAAATCCTTCCACCAGCAGCCTTCAGAGCAAAGCAGCCTCTACCAGGAGCTCCCAGCCCTTAATGTGCACACTTGAGAATCCCTCATAAATTATGACTCCAGGGCACCCCCAACAGGCCAATTAAACTAGAATGAGGCGGGGAGGGGGCAGACACAAACAGCTCTGCAAACCCAGAGACTCTACAGTGCAGACTCAGCATGGATTCAAAGTCAGGAGCCCTAATTGGCTAAAAATGAGACTTCCAGCTACACAAACCTATAGACGGGCATCAAAGCTGCAGCCTAAGCCACTTCCTTGGCTTGTGCAGGACCAGAGCAGCTAGTACCTAGAAAGTGGCTCTTCTGGAACCCATCACATAGCAGGTGCTCAGCAAACAGAGGCACAGCCGAGGAGCAGGTGTAGCACAGAGGCTTCCATCCCAACAGCCACACTGCCAGCGTCTCAGTCAGATATGCACTTTAAATACAATGCCAGCAGGCTTGCTGTATTCTCCAGAGAAGAGGCAGCAAATTTAAGGTGTGAGGAGGGGAGTAAAAGAAACTGCCCGTTGCTAGAGAAAGGTACAAGGTACAAGGTTAGCAGGAAAGAGCGAGTGACAGGAATTTAAAAGGCGCCGTCACACGAGAACAACCCAATCTTAATAAATTCAAGGGCAACACTGCATGTAAATATAAAACAATACATTCAGGAAAACAATCCCTCCACCTTCCAGGAAAACTTGAATCCCGTGACCAGGGTCGTATGGAAGATGGTAAGGAGTGGCCATGGCTTCAGGAGGACGGGCCACAGCCTGCATCTGTCCCAGGCCAGCTCAGGCAGGGCTCCACTCATGCACCCCACCTCCAAAAGGTCAGCCTCAGGCACCCATTGCGGGCTGTGTCTACCTTCAGGACTTCAGATGTTAAGTGCATATATACCCAGGACTGTTATTCTACATATTTTGGCCAAAAGTAGTTTAAATATTGAGGTTTTCTTGAAGAAACTGGCTCAGTGTCTAACAGAAGTAAGTAAACTGTGCTATAATGACCATTTTGGTTCCCCATGTAATATTCAACTGCTAAGATGAACCATTCAGAGCTGTTAGCACATTAAAATGGTTGCTTTATGACCCCCAAGAGATACTGGCCATGATAGTTCAGTTACAGAGCATTCAGACATCCAGGATGGGAAAGGATAAGCACTAAAACCAGCTAGAAATGAGCAGGAAGCATCTGGAGGAGAACAGAGTGTATCAAAGGTCCAGAAAGTCAGTAAAACATGCCCCTGGGTTTTAGGTCCTTAGAAGCCACAAATTCTATTTAATGAGTCTTGACTGGACGCCTATTAGGAGCAAGGCAAAGCTGCTCAGGGAGTCAGAGACCAGGCCCCTATGGTTAGCCATGCAGGGAAAGGTCAGGCCAGAAAGGGCTCAACTGGACTGAAAAGAAAAGACACTGAGGTCAAGAAATTAAAAATTTACCTCCTATAGCAGTTATAACCAGACCCTGCATCCAACAGGGAAATGGTATTTGCCTACAGGAGCCCCAGCTGCCCTTCCACATTCCCTAGCCCAGGTCACTCTCAGCTCCTCAGCACCTACTCAGGACCAGAACACCTAATAATCACCCCACTTACATTTTCAAACGGCACCAGGCCAGCTCCTTTCTCCTCCACACAGAGCCTCATTCTTTGTAAGGACAAATGTCACAGTTACTGTAAAACACTCCTTCAAGCTACACTTCCTTAGAGAGAGTTAATCCCTTCTACAACACATGGCCCGTATTTACAACACGTGCATTACCAAAAGCAGGTGGTTGTACTTTTGATCATGGCTGATTATTTGGACCAACTTTCTTGCAGATAACCATAAGCTCTGGACAAAGTATAAAAAACAATAAACTGAACATGACCCAAAGCAGGCAGAAACTAAAAGAAGGTCTACACTTGGAAAAAAGAGATTTGCACTGGTGGAGTGTTATGTGCTGCAGGCCCAGTCCTCACCAGAAAAAGCAGCAGATGAAGCTCAGATCCAACTTGAGGAGCCTAGCAACTTGAGGAGCCAGAGATCAGAATCTGGTAAATTCTGCTACCAGAATCTGGTAGCAAAGTGAGGGACCAGTCCTTGACAAAGGAGTGCTTCAGAAGCAGAACATGTCTGGGGTGTCTGGGTGGCTCAGTTGGTTAAGCATCTCAGGTCATGATCCCAGGGTCCTGGGGTTGAGCCCCACATGGGGCTCCCTGCTTAGTAGGGCATCTGCTTCTCCTTCTCCCTTTGCCAACCCTTGCTCCCCTGCTCATGCTGTCTCTCTAATAATAAAATCTTAAAAAAAAAAAAAAAAGAGGATAAAAAAAGGACGGACCCAACAAAATCCAGATAAAAATCCAAGAAGCAATCTGTAATTCCTAGACATGTAGAGAAACAAGAACGTGACCCATACAAAGAAGAAAAGGAGACAGGCAGAAGATGAATCATATGCTGGAATCAGAGGCAAGCAGCATTAAGTGGCCATTATAATCAAGTTCAACAACATAAAAGAAAATGTTTGTGATACATAAAAAAAAGGACATCTCAGGATAGAAAGGAAAATCCTTAAGATATGAAAATTCAGGAAGCAATCAAGATGTTCCACAGTAGGTGAACACAAATGAACACATGGACACGTGTGTTCACCCACACAATGGATTATTATTCAGCAATAAAAAAAAAAAAAAGCAGCTGTCAAGTCATGAAAAGGCATGGAGGAAAATAAAATGCATACCTGAAAATGCCTATACCCAGCACGACCCCAAATGGATGGTACTCTGCAAAGCCAGAACTATGGAGAGGGTGAGAAAGATCAGGGGCTGGAGAAGTGTGAACAGGCTCAGACTAAGGACTATAAGGACAGTGAAAATACTCCATGGGATATCACAGTGGTGGACACCTGTCATACATTTGTCCAAACTCACAACTTCTACCACACCAAGAGTGAACCCTAATATAAACCACAGACTTTGGGTGGTTATGATGTTCAATTTTTCTGTGCACTTAAAACTGCTCTAAATAAATAATAAAGCCTTAAAATCATAAAGAAGAGTTAAAATAGAAATCCTAAAATGAAAAAAAAAAATGCTATTCCTGAACTAAAAAAATCCATTAGATAAGCTTAACAGCAGTTTGGAAATTAACAGAAGACTTGAAGAATTTCTTTTTTTTTTTTTTTTAAGATATTATTTATTTATGCATGGGAGACAGAGAGAGAGAGAGAGAGAGGCAGAGACACAGGCAGAGGGAGAAGCAGGCTCCATGCAGGGAGCCCGAGGCGGGACTCGATCCCCGGTCTCCAGGATCAGGCCCTGGGCCAAAGTCAGGCGTTAAACTGCTGAGCCACCGGGGCTGCCCCAAGACTTGAAGAATTTCAAGACAGATCAAGTCAAATTGTCCAATCTGAAAAAAGAGACAACAACAACAAAATTGGAAAAGAAAAGAAAAAGGTTCTGGGACTTGTGGGATAACATCAAAAGGCCTAATATTTCTACCGCGGGAGTCCCAAAAGGAAGGAGACACTGAGGCAGGAAAAACCAGAGAAATCTGAATGAAAATTTCCCAAAATTAGTAAAAGACATGAACTTACAGATCCAATAATTTCAGAGAACACCAAACAAGAGCAATTCAAGCAAATGGCACTGGGCCACATCATAGCCAGGCCGCCCCACACTGACAGTGCAGGTGGGCACACCACTGGGCCTCGGCAGGAGCCAGAAAGACATGCCAGTAGTGGGCCTCCCTTCTTCTAAATGCTGGAGGAGGGCTGTCAACAAAGACACCTACATCTAGTGAAAATGCCCTGTCATGACACAGGTAGAAGCAAAACATTCTTGGATGAAAGAAATCTAAGGGAATTTGTAATCCACAGACCCAGACTCCAAAAAATGCTGGAGGAAAGTTTTCCAGACTGAAGGGACATAGTAACAAACTGGCTCTTCAGTGAGGAACGGAAAGCACTGGGATTAGCAAATATGTGGGTAAACATAGGACTGTATTTTCTTAATTTTTAAGAATACATCTGTATTAAAGCAAAAGTGCTGGGATACCTGGCTGCCTCAGTGATTAAGTGTCTGCCTTTGGCTCAGGTCTACATTTGGGATCCTGGAATCAAGGCCAACATTGGGCTCCCTGCAGGGAGCCTGCTTCCCCTTATGCCTGTGTCTCTGCCTCTCTCTCTGTGTCTCTCATGAATAAATAAAATCTTCAAAAAATAAAAAAATAAATAAAGCAAAAGGGCTGTGGTATCTATTGCTGGGATGCCCAGCACATGTAGAAGTGCAACATATGATGGCCACAGCATGAAGGGCCAAGAAGGTAAGCGGTCGCGATTTAGGTCAAGAGTCTTACATTTCACGACAAGCAAGGCAGCTCTTGCTCCATCGAGGTGGGTCATGGAAAGTTAAAAATACGTGCCATGACCCCCACCCAGACAACCATAAAAAGAATGCAATGTGGCATGCTGAGAGCCAAGAGCTAAAATGGAATTCCAGGATTCCACTTAAAATGAAGTTCTAGCACAGGCAACAATGATCAATGCTGGGACATCATGGAACAGAAGAAACCACCATTAAAGGTGGGAGGGAGGAGGAGGCCTGAGAACTGACTGGGAAAAGGCAGTGACAGGAACGTTCACCTCAACAGGGCTGGGATACTGAGTTGCACACGTTTACTGAAGCTCAGATGATTGAAAAAAAAAAAAAAAAAACCCTGAAAAGGCACAGTGAAGGGTGTGTGTCTCACCAAGCACCGGCTGTGAGGAGCTGGGGCGCTGAGGATCCCCCTGCGGCAGCTGGAAGAGCAGAAGTGAAGACCGTAGGTGGTGTGGGTAGGACTGTGCTCTCACGACAGCACAGAGGGAGTCCACACATACCACGTGCACTGCCAGTGCCAGGCCACCAGGGCCACCACACACCCCAGAAGCCCTCTTCTCCTATCACCATCTTTGCTTCTCCCGCTCACTTTTAACGATAAAGTGAAAACATTGTTAAATATACTTTTGGCTTCTCATAATAAAAATAGCCACTTACTAATGTCACCTTCGGCAAAATTACTTACACTTAACCTCTTGGTGTCTGCCTTCTCACTGCTAAAATGAGGACAAAGACAGATGGGGACTCAGAGTTGTTCTGAGGACTAAAGAAATACGTGGGAAGCTCACAGAGCAGTGCCTGCGCATGGCAAACACTGGCATCATTCCCTCCCACTACCTGTTCTCTCCTTCCTCTATTGATAATTCTGAAAGAAGAAATCGGTTTGATAGGCAAATCAGCCTCCTCAACACAAATGTCAATAGTACACCAGCTTATGAGCCTCATACCTCATCTTTCAAATAAAGAGAATCACCCCCACAGCCAGTGTTCTCCGAAGTCCCACACCGTGCAGAAGTGCCCACCCAAGAAAACTCACCTGCCAGGAAGCTGCAGTGAGGAGAACCCCATGCTCAAATCCTGTGTGGGCTCCAGATTGCAGCTGAGCATGAATGGTGTCCAGGTCTGGCACACACACCACTCAGTGCCATCACACCACTCCTAGACCAGGGACTTTCAAAGTGTCTCACTGATTTCACTAACTCTACTAGGGCTAGATTGGTAGCATTATTCCCAAGATTTTATATTTTGTTGAAATGCCCAAAAGAGATGGGAGAAGGGAGCCTCTTACCCATAAATTAATTCTCCTCCTTTCACAAAGTTATTTTTTCTAGTCTAGACTGTATTTCCAGAAGTAGTTCCTACATATACATGTTTTAATTAGATTCACTGTGACTCAGTAAGAAACCTGAGGATACAATTTCTTTCTAGTAATTCTACTGAAGCTTTTACATAAAAGTCCCAAATAATTAGGACATGACTCTGTAACACTCCCTTCTAATTAATCTATGTTCCTATTGAAAGCATAGAAAAATATAAACTACACTTTAATTGGCATGATGAACAGTTGTTTGGTTTATTGTCATTCCATAGCAAACTATAATACCAAGCCTTAACATGATCTATACTTCTGTAAACCCGAGAGAACTATAATCACAACAGCCTTACTGCTAAGGCTGCCAACACCACTCCAACAGCAAAGTCATAGGACTCAGGTCTACAAAGTACCAGGGAGGTAATGTCTTTCCATCACCCAGCAGACTAATCCATACACTTGATTCTGTCATGGAGTAATACCATTCAAACTATCATGCACAGAGAGTTGCTCCTAGGGGAAGCTTTTACATGCCAGCTTTTGAAAAATAATAAAGTAGGATACTTATGTTAAAAAAAATTCACTAGAATTCACAACTATGCAATGCATAAGAGAAACAGCCACAAAAGCAATTAAGGAAGAGTGTGATTTGGTAACATGCGTTACTGACAGGACCACAGAAAAGCAAAGCAGGAAGGAAAAAAATTTTTCACTAGAGTGGCCTTTCATAAACAACCAACACCTCCCTCCCATTTGGCTCTCACAGATGTTCAGGACACATCCCCTGTTGGGTGGCAGGGATCACAGGGCTCTGGACTGAGAGACAGCCTCTGTCCTCCAGTAAGTCAAAGTCTGGTGATAGAAATTTAATGAAACCCACTTCAATATAGTGGAGGCCACAAAAGGCTTATAAATGTGAGCCAAGAACTGGGGGTTGGAGAGCCCCAGGTACCAGGTGTCCTATCTGAGAAAACAGTATCTACAAAGGCTCAGAGGAAAGAGAGACTGCAGTAAACATAAAGAACCTCAAGTATAGACAAAGGTGAGTATAGACAAGTGGCATGCCATGCTAAGATCTGCATGTAAGAGAGCAAGAATTCTGTAGGCATCTTACCAAGAGCATTTCAGGGACACCTTGGGACCCATTGTAAGAGGCTAAGAGTGGAGCCAGGGGGCCGGGTTGTCATTGTAGACTAGAACCAGGCCAAGGGTGGACAGGTTATCATAGTAGACTAAAATCAGGCCAGAGGGATAGGTTATCACAGTAGACTAGAAACAGGCAAGGGGGATGGGTTATCATAGTAGATTAGACCTAGGCCAGGGGACAGGTTGTCATAGCAGACTAGATCCAGGCCAGGGAGGTCGGGTTGTCATAACAGACTATAGGCCAGGGGGATGAGCTGTCATAGTAGCTTATCCTTAGGTCAGGGGGACAGGTTGTCATAATAGACTAGACCCAGAGCAGGGGAACAGGTTGTCAAAGTAGACTAGACACAGGCCAGGAGGATGGGTTTTCAGAGTAAAGTAGGCCCAGGCCAGGGGTGACAGGTTGTCATAGTAGACTACACCCAGACCAGGGGGTCAGGTTGTCATAGTAGACTAGACACAGACCAAAGGCACAGGTTATCATAGTTGATTAGACCCAGGCCGGGGGGACGGGTTGTCACAGCAGACAAGACCCAGGTCAGGTGACTGATTGTCATAGACGAGACCCTGCTCAAGGTGAGAAGGTGGACATGTCAATGTTATTTTTAAGAGTTAAGGTACTAAAATTTCTAGATAATATAATTAAAAAACAAAACAGCAGCGACAAGTTGTTTCTTGTAAACTTTAAACAATGACATCAGCTTAATTCTAAAAGGAGGTGATCACTCACTTGCATGCCAGTGTGCGTTCTTGACTCAGGGGAAGGAATGGAGTTACACGAGGCTAGAGTTGTGCTTGTTCCCTGAAGACTATTTTAATCTACGCCCTGGCTCTCTGGCAAATGGCCCAAAATCTAAGTCCGCCTCCACAGAAGTGTGCCATATATGGGACCATCATGTCAAATGTGATGGGATAAAGAGACAGAGAAGAACAGACGGGAAACACTGACTTGGGCCGTGGTGGTATCAGCAGAAAAGAAACCTGCAAAGACGTGGAGGGCCTGGTAACTGGGGGACCAGGAGAGAAGGCAACTATAGGAGAGGCATGCGCTTCTGGCTGAGGGACTGGGGTGCAGCAGTCAAGTAGAGTTAGATGGAAGTATGCCTTTGGACATACTGAGCTACCCAGAACCTCCAGCTGGAGCTCAGATCTAGTTGAGCATGCAAATTTTAGATTCATCAGTGAGAACATCAGCATGAAAAGGGCAGGAGAGCTGAGAGAAACTGAGAACACTCAGAGAAATGAGAGGAAAATCAGCAGTGTGGGGGAATGAATGGGGCAGGAGACTCTCAGCAGGGTGCTCAGGGCGCGCCCAGACTCCTGAAAGCTAGCATCTGGGGGAAGCACCTCCACAACCATACTTGCTTAAAACACACACACACACACACACACACACACACACACACACCCACCCTCCCTGGGATATTCCATCGTATGGGGAGATAAGAAAGATAAGGACTGAAAAGCATGCAATGAACCCGGCAAATCAGAGGCCATCCAGATAAAGACATCAGTGAAACCAAATACATACTGTCTAGAGGTAAACCCACATCAACAAGGGGATGGCAGGCAGCATGCAAGCAAAGGTATCACTTCAAATGTGAGAGGGAAAAGATGGATTATTCAACAAATGGCACTGGGACAACTGGGTTTTCATTCGGAAAATATAAAACTAGCTCCCTACCTTACACCAAATAAATTCCAGATGGATCTGTGAAATGTAAGATGAGAAGCCACACAAGTTCTGTACCAGAAGACACCACAGGGAATGCTTTCACAATATACATTGCATAACGCGTGCCTGACCATAATCCATCATGCATATCATGATCTGTGCAATGCATAAAGTAGAATACATGTCTAATTATGACACAAAACCCAGAAGCTGTATGAGATGGGTAAAAGGGACACAAAAGAGGAGCTTCATGTTAAAGTCAACAGGCAGGAAAAAAAAACAGGAAAACAGATTCTGGCCCACTTCTACTAAAGATAAAAAGATCTTTTCCTTGAAACTTAAAGTGATCCTAACAAACAATAAAGAAAAGACCAACAACTCAACAGAAACAGGCAAAGGATACGGAGAGCTTGCTAAAAAAAAAAAGCTCACTTGAAGAAACGTTCAACCTCACAGTAAAACACAAACCTGGAGCACCCTTAGCACCCCAACAGGTTCTTCCCCACAGCCACGGGCAGGACATGCACCCCACGGTGCTCAGAGGCATAGGCACAGGCACTCACGTTCACACTGCTGTGGGGGTACCAGAGGTGGGCTACCCCAGGATCTAAAATCACTAGAGGCACACACCCTTTGGCCTGCCATCAATCCCATTTCCAGGATTCTAGTCCACAGATACACTTGCCGAAACGTGAAAGGCCACCCATCCTGTTTGTCATGTGACACGTACATGATCCGTAGATGACGAGTTGTTTGTGACAGTAACGTGGGAACCAAATGTCCACCAGCAGGGATTCACTAAAGTAGCTTGCCCTAAACCAGAATGAAGATGCTCCCAGCCTGATGTGGACTGTACATCTGGAACAGCTGCCAGAAGAAAGCAAGGCACAGACCCGTGTGGGGGTACCTACAACAGGCACCTACTTGTAAATACAGAGCAAGTTTCTCTGGAAGGTTCTATAAGGAACAAAGAGGAGCAGAGAACCAGATGACTGGGAAAAGGGTACGAAATCTTGTTTTTTAAAATGTGAAATAACAGGCATCAGCATCAAGGTAAAGAAACAGAAAACTGCCCACACCTCAAAAGGTCCTGTGTGCCCTTCTCTGATGTGTGTGTGTAGAGAAGGGAGATGTTTCACTGAGTATCCTTTTGTATTTTTTCAATATTTACCTCTGATCATATTATAATTTTTCTTTTAATTAAGAGATTACTGAGTTCCCTTTACTAAAAATAGATTTAACCAAAGAAGTTGGGGGTAAAAGCCAGGTTCTAGGAGGCCACGGCATAAGCTAAAGGTGAACTGGCTCTAGTCTATCACTTGGGGGGTGGGGTGGGTAGCGTGCAGAACAGCAGCTGTTGGAAGATCCTGTATTTAAATATGGACGCAGAATGTTTTAGAAGAACATGTGTGGGATCCCTGGGTGGCGCAGCGGTTTAGCGCCTGCCTTTGGCCCAGGGCGCGATCCTGGAGACCCGGGATCGAATCCCACATCGGGCTCCCGGTGCATGGAGCCTGCTTCTCCCTCTGCCTGTGTCTCTGCTTCTCTCTGTGTCTCTCATGAATAAATAAATAAAATCTTTAAAAAAAAAAAAAAGAACATGTGTATGTTTACATGTACATTAACATGTCAGAAGGAGACACACCGAATTGTTAAAATGGGTCTAGCCCTGGCAAGTAGGAACGAGGTCAGCTAGTGGAGGACTTGGCGAGGAAGGGAGACAGAAGAGCGGCTGACGGATGCGGACAACCTGGGAGGAAGGAGCCACGACCACAGTGATGCACCCAGTGGAGAAATGGAGGTCGGAGACTGACGTAGGGGGAGGCAGGAAGGTCAAGAAATGACCAAGTTCAGACACCTGAGCTAACAATATCCCCAAGGAAACCGAAAGATGTGACCAGAACAGAGTCTGAGGGACCAGCCTATGACAGAAGGCCCAGAGAGCTCATCGCTGTTTCAGAGATAGAGCCACACACAGGTCTGCGCAAGTCTAGGCCCACTTCATTACGCCCAGATCACAGATTACAAGTGGCCGATAGAGCATGAGTTTATGGGAAAGATATTCAGTCGTCTTCACTCTAAATAGCCTCAGGTTTCGTAACTCAGAACAAAACAAACTGCCTAAGAATGAACCTATTTTATGCCCATCCATTTAATAGAAGAGTGCCTGAATAAACTCTGGCTCTAACAACAAAAAGAATAAAAGAAAAAGAATTAACATATCTCTTGAAGCTCTTGATGATGGCTTTCCACCATGACAGGAGGCAGCTCTAGAACGTGGCGGGTCTCTGCACACGCAAAGCTCTGTGGAGAGGGGAGAGGAGCCAGCTTGCTGATACTACTCTGAACGTCAGGGCTGGAGTCCAAAATCAGAAACCCTCAATGATCTCTAAACTCACTGGAGAGCTTGTGGCAACAGTTCTCAAAGTCATGAGAGAACTGGTGTCCTGAATGGTGGTTTCTCAAAAAAAAAAGAAAAAAAAAAAAAAAAAAGACACATCCAAGGGACCTTTTTTCTGAAATACAATCTAAGATTGGAAAAAAAGAAAAAAAACACTTACATAGAAACTATTTTCCTTAAACATCATAGGAATTCTTTGTTACTAACAGTCTCTGGGAGGTCAGCAGCCACCAAATGAACAAACAGAAATGTTCTACTAGCTTGCTTCTGAGGTCAAAAGACGCCTCTGTTGATTTGCCGGGAAAAAAATATATGAATCCCAAATGTCCTCAGTCCAAAAGAAAGATAAATGAAGTCTGGGTGAAATGAAGCCAAGCCCAGGGAACTGGTGGACACCCAACACTGCAGAAACAAGGCCGACGTGGACGTTTATGTGTGATCACCTGCTAACCACATATGGAACACCGCATCATTCTCCCTAGTAGAAGCTAACAGGAGATGTGCAGTTTCCACAGCTGCACTGCACAACGCCAGCTAGAGCAAGAGCCCTAGCGGTAGCGAGGTTGGACACAGCAAACGGGCACTAGCGCACACAACGGTTCGCAGCCTGGATGCCGCCGGAGGCCAAGGGGCAGAAATGGAGGGCCCTGTGGGCAGCTCAGCCTACGGTGCAGCCCCAGGTGGATGTGATCAGGGGCGCAATTCCATGGAGGGGCAACACTGCCACCGCCAAACAATCCTGCATCCCAGCTCATCTCAATGACCCTATCATGGACCTCAGCAGAAAGAGGGCAGTCCGTGGGCCTACAAAAACTGGCCAAAACCAGGCTAGGACATCATCCCCCGTAGCGTCATAAACAGAGCAGGGGAAGCCAAGGCAGCCAGACTGGGCTCAGAGGGCAGGCCTGAGTCTACGCGCCCAGTCCTCGCAGGCTCCCTGCTGCCCAGGGAGCCCGGAGCATAGGCACTGAAGGCAGAGCCATCGCAACGCCTCGAGATCACAGCTCCTCGGGCAACCATCAGCGAGAACAAGGGCTGCCCGGCCAAAGTCCCTTCCTGTGGCCTGCTACATCACTCTTGGGGCACCAGGCAGAGTTTCGGGGAGAGGCCAAGAGGGGCCAGCAGAGCACAAACTCCCGAGATGCCACCTTTGAACCTCCAAGATTTTCAACAGCTTGCGGGAAGCAATGCGACAGAGCCAGCTTGGCGCCTCGTTAGCAACTGCACTCACAGGATTTGTGTGCCACCCCACCCCCACCCATGGCACTTACCCTAGAGCGCACCAGGTGGAAGCCACAGGAGCACACCCCATGGAGGACCACCATCCCCACGGCGGGCGCTTTCAAAAGGTGCAGCACCCACTCAAAACAATCAACCTCATCGAGTTATCCGGTTGTGACCCTGTCATGAGATTCCGAAAACACCGTGGTGGGAGCCGCTTCCTGCCACCCTGGCTCCCCCAGCATTGCACCAAGCCCATGGCACCGCACCTCCCTCTCAGAACAGCACGCCCTCTGCCACCATCAGCCATGGTCCTGGGGAGCCACGTTGTGCCCCGTGTCCCCCCATGGGCTCTCACCACCACAGGGGAGTCCCTCAGCATGGCCACACATGGATGATATTCCCAAGGTGACTCGGTAACTGTCAGCTATAAGGGATGAAAACAAGAGCCTACTAGCCACAGGGGCAAAAAATGCCTAAACATAAGCACATGCAACAAGCCCACTGTCCATCAACAAACAGATAAATGAAACAGGGTCCATCCATATCGTGAATGCTATATGACCCTAAAAAAGCAGAAAAGCACTGATACATGCTAAAATAGAAATAAACTTGAGAATGTGACCCTGAGTGAAAGAAGCCAGACTTGAAAGACCACACACCATGTGGCTCTACCTCCATAAAATGTCCAGGACAAGCAGACACACAAAGCAGAGAACTGGCTGCCAGGGTCTGGGCACAGGGAATGAAGAGTGACTACAAACAGGTACGGGGGTTTGTTTGGGGAGTGATGAAAATGTTCTGGAAGTAGGTAGCGGTAATGGTTACACAACTCTGTCAGTACATTTAAAACTAAATTTTTTAATAATATACTTAAATATATTAAAAACTATGCTTCAAAAGGGTGAGTTTTATGATTTTTTTAAAAATTAACTCTCAAAAACTTAAAAAAAAGCATTTACCCATAGCACATTATCATTTACATGAAAGACTACAAAGAATAAAATTAAACTTCTTCCAGACTACAGCTTTTCACTTAAAAAGGAAGAGAGTGAGAGTCCCAGGCGACCTTTATCACTAACTCACAGGGAACCCCGAGGAGCAGCATACCTATGGCACCTGTCAGCTGCTGAGTGCACCACAACCCATCACCTTTGCTGCTCCCAACTGTTTCCTTTCTGGACACGAAAATATCTATTTTACCTCACTCACACTCTTAAACACCTGCTCGTCCTCCAAGGAGGAAGGATTATCAAATAACAGTGAAGGTTTGGAGATGCCATTGCAAATCACGACTCTTGTCAGAAAACATCATTGTAAGAACCATCGCTTTTAACAAAGAAAAAAACCAAACTCAAGTCTCTATCCCTAAAGGATAAACACAAAGCCTCTAAGCTCAAAAAGTTCAAAACAAAATACAACAGCTTACAAAAGAAATGCAAGCAGAACTTGAAAGGGGCTGCTTTCCAGGATCACAGTAAATGTCAGATTCAGAGATGCTAAGGCAAAACGCTCAAAGTTAGATTCCACCAGAGGAGCCGCCTCCAAGCAGCAAAGGGTGCGTCAGACCTAAAAGTTACATGAATGGGGAAAGTTAGACGCCATGGCTGCTCTGAAATATGGAAGCAACAGCCCTTAAGATAACTTACCATAATGTCATAATTAAGGGTCAGAACTCTCGAATTTCCCACGGACAAGGAGAAAAAACTGTCAGCTCCAAGTAACTACTTAAAAATCAATTTAGAACACAGGAACTTTCTGAGACGTAAATATTTCACTCTCTAATAACGTGCCTTGCCTAAGGCAGCACTCCTCTATAAAAACCCAGAGAGGACAGACCAGGCAGAGAACGGAGGACTCCCTGAACATCTGCTGGGCATGTCACACGTGACCTCAGATAGCGCTCCAATACACCCAGGAGGCAGGTAACCTGCCCTCTGCTCCACAGACAAACACACCAAGAGGAGGCAGGATTCTGGCCAAGGTCACACAGCTGGCTGGTTCAGAGTGTGTGGGCAGGGGGGAGGGGGAGGCCAGCCTTTCATGTCATCAGAGGGATTTCAGACTAGACAGAAAGGCTCTCTTATAAAGCCTATTTTCATTCTAGGGCTAGCTTCTGCCCCATCAAAATAATAATGGCCATCTTTCCCTTTTATAACAGGATAAATCTGTATACGCAAAAGAATCCCCTTCAAGAGCTGACTAGAACAGGAGAAAGCGCCCCAGCCGTGAGTGCTCGGCATCTAAACAGAGGCTGGTGGCACATGGACCAGGCCATCGGAGACTGAGATCCCACAAACAGGTGATGTACCAATAGCACCCCAAAGCTGACTGAGCCCCCTGCAGACAAGCACATTTCCTGGGACACCACTTCCCCTTTGTTGTAGCTAGAACATCATTTTTCTGGGCACACCATGAGATTTATAGCAGGACTCAAACACACATTTAAAGAGAAACCACAGTCTCGGAGCTCAACATCACCAAAAAGAGATATGACAGAGATTAAAACCAACGTAGGTGCCACAGCCACATCTTAGAGACCTTAGAGGAAACAAAACCACAAGCCGGGGTTGAGAGACAGCTTGAAAACCACAGCAGCAAACCAGAGGAGCCAAGTGTCCACTGCAAGCAGCTGAGACGTGGGAGAAAGGCCTGCAGAGCTGCTGGTCCTGACTGCAACCTTTTCCCCTAGAGCCCCAGCGTCATCCAAGCACCCGCCACACTGGGTGAAAGACAAACCCTTTTCCTTGGAGCACCATCTTGGCACTGGGTCCCAGAAGGCTGTGAAAAATGAGTTTGAGCCCTGATCGCTTGATGTTTATGTAGTTTTGAAACATTGAGACAAAGTTCACATGGCCAAGTGGATGACCACAAGGCCCTTCCTGTTTAGTTTGGAGACAAGAGCCGTGAAGCTAACATTCCTGAGAAGCCCAGCATCCTGGGACCCGGGCAGCCCCGGGATCTGCTCCCACAAAGGCGGGCAGACTCCATGCATGCCAGGCTCCAAACGTGTGTTCGCACCCGACACGGGGGCAGGGACCCCCACCCCAGGAAAGGGCACAGGCCACAGAGGCCGCCGTCCGCTAAGGTTCCCGCCCCCACCTGGACAGCGGCTTCCCTTCCTGCTCATAAAGCGATCTGGAGAAGCCGGGCACGCGGTGGCTAACTTCTCTGCCGCCCCAGGGCCCGAATAGGGGGGCAAGAAGGCACAAGGGGGCGGCGAACTCTGACCAGACAGAGCGTCCCCGTGCCCGAGCGCCCCGCGACGGCCCCCGGAGGCGCGCACCTTGTGGCAGGCCGGGCAGGTGGGCAGCGCGCTCTTGCCGCCGCTGTGGCCCCCGCCGCCGTGGCCCCCGCCGCCGCCGCCGCTCAGGCTGCTCTGGATCTGCGTGAGCTCCTGCCGCAGCACCTGCTTCTGGTGGAAGCTGAAGGCCGGGTGGTTGGAGGCCATGGTGAAGAGCAGCAGGAACTCATCGCCAGTGCGGCCCTCGTTGAGCTGCAGCCCGTAGTTGTGGATGATGGAGTCGATGTGCGTGAGCGTGCGGTACAGCACGCCCGCCGCCTCGC
Organism: Canis lupus dingo; assembly: GCF_003254725.2. NCBI lineage: Eukaryota > Metazoa > Chordata > Mammalia > Carnivora > Canidae > Canis > Canis lupus. The sequence continues at coordinate 65,744,373 of NC_064247.1, read as the reverse complement.
GCTGCTCCGAGCCCAGCAGCGCCAGCGACACCAGCAGCTTGCTGCGCACCACCTCGTCCGTCAGGTTGGTGAGGCTGCCCAGGTCGGCGGGGTTGTTGGCCTTGATCTCCGAGTCGCGCAGCGAGTGGTAGTCCTTGCGGGCCAGGTCCTCGAGGCACGAGCCGAGGAAGCGCAGCTCGAGCGGGATGCACAGGTCCAGCAGGCCGCACAGGAACTCCACGCGCTGCGGCGACGGCAGCTCCGAGAACCAGCGGTACACGCCGTCCCTCTGCAGCGGGCAGCGCTTCTCCACCATGCTGCCGCCCGCGCCGCGCCGCGCCCCGGGGCCGGAGGCCGCCGGCCGGGACCGGGGGCGCGGGCGGGCGCGGGCGCGGGCGGGGGGCGCGGGGGGCCGGGGCGCGCCGGGGCCGGGGGCGCGCGGGCCGGGGCCGGGGCCGGGGCCGGGGCCGGGGCCGGGCGAGGGCGGGCGGGCGCCGCGGGCCGCGCCGGGGCCGGGGCCGGGGCCGGGGCCGGGGGCGCGCGGCGCGGGCGGGACCCCCGCCAGGGGCCGGCGGGTGGGCGCGCGCGGGGCGCCGGGGGGGCCCGGGGCGGCCGGGGCGGCCGGGGGCGGCGAGCGGCCGCGGGCCCCCCGCTCACGGGCGGGCTCCTGGCCCGCGCCCGTCCCCAGCGGCGGCCGGTGCGCGGCGGCGGCGGCGGCCGCTCCTCGTCGTCGTCGTCGTCGTCGCCCGGGAGGCGGCCGCCCCCATCTCCCCCCGCGCCGCAGGGTCTGTCACTGCGGGCCGCCCCCCGCCGGAGCCGCCCGGGCCATGCCTCCTCCTCCTCCTGCTGCTGGGGCTGCTGCTGCTCCTCCTCCCCCGCCTCCGCCTCCGCCTCCGCCTCCGCCGCCTCCGCCTCCGCCGCCGCCGCCGCGCCTGGGCCGGCCGGCCGTTGCCGGGTCGGAGGCCGCGGGCGGCGGGCGGGCGCGTCGGGAGCGGCGGGCGGGCGCGGGGCGCGCAGGGACTGGCGGGCGCGGCGGCGACGGCGACGGCGACGGCGGCGGCGGCGGCGGCGGCGGCGGCGGCAGCGGCGGCGGAGCGGCGGCGGCGGCGGAGGGATCTGCGCCGGCACTCGCGCGGCCTCGCGCTTCGGCCTCTCCCCGCGCCGCGGACGGATCCGGGCCGAGCGCGGCCGCGTTCGCTGCTGACAGGCGCCGGGACGAGGCGCAAGTGGGCGGGGTGGCCGCCTCTCGCGACAGCCGCGCCGGCCAGGCCCGCCCCCCTCGCTGATTGGCTCGCACTGCCCCCTCTCGGCCCGTGATGGTTCCGCGTGCCCAATGGGATTCGCCGCCGCTGAGGCCACGCCTCCGAGGAGCTGCCGATCACGCCGGAACCGCCCCGCCCCGCCCCTCGGCTGCCGGCGGGGCCGGGAAGGCGGAAAACCTGGGGCGGATTCCCTCTCGCTTTTGTTCCCGCAGATTTGCGCCGAGCATTGTTTGAGGCGAGAGCCGGCGTCCGGCCTTCCCGTGTGGCTCCCGGGCGTCCCCGAAGGCCGGCGGCGGCGTCTCCGGAGCCCTTCGGGAGCGGGGCTCCTACCCCGAGCCGCGCGACCCGGCGCTCCTTCGGCGAAGCTGTGTGACCTTGGCCGAGTTGCTCGGCCTCTCTGAGCCCTGGGCGCCTCCCGGAACCTGAGGGTCACCCTAACTGCTGGGGGGGCGGGGGGCTCACCGGAAGGTCGTGAGCTCCCGGGGCCGCGCCCGCCCCTGCGACCCGGCGGCCTACATTGGGGTGCGCAGGGAACCCCGTCCTCCGCAGACCTCGCCCAGATGGAGCCATTGTTAAGCCAGCCTCCTGTCCGCGCCCCGGGAGCCGAGAGCTCAGGGGCGCCGCGCGGCCTGGGGGCCTGGGGCCGGAGCATCACCCCCCCCCCCCCGCCGCCCGGGCCCGTGCGTGGCCCCTGGCTGCGGGCCGGGCCCCATCCCCCTGGACACCCTACCCTGCAGGCCGTGGGTGCGGGAGCCACCGCCCCATCCTCCCGATCCTGCCGCGGGGTCCCGTCTGTGGGTGTCCTGTGCAGGTTCGTTGGTTCGGCCCCCGTGTGTGCCAGGTTCCGAGGCCTGGGGCCCGGGTTGCGCGCCGCCCTTCCCTCCTCGCCCTGCGGAGCTCCCAGCCTGCTCCTCTGGCCTTGCACGAGAGAGCGCGGACGGGCCCGTGCTCGGATTTCTTTCTGCAGGATGTGGTTCAAGGGGCTGGAATCGACCTAGCAAGACCTTCTCCCGCCCTGGGACTTCAAGGTTGGACAGATTTTGCAGAGCCACATAGGCGACAAAAAAAAAAAATCTGCTTCCCACTCCCTGACTCCTCTCTGCTCCTTGAGCAAAATTTCCCAGAGCCACTCTGGGGTTCTTGGCCAGGAACAGGAGAAGTAGGCATCCAAGTGACAGTCCCAGACATCTCAGTATCCCAGTGACAGTCCCAGGCATCCCAGCATCCAGGTGACAGTCCTAGGCAACCCAGTAACTGGTGACAGTCCCAGGCATCCTAGCATCCAGTGACAGTCCCAGACATCCCAGCATCCAGGTGACAGTCCCAGGCATCCCAGCATCCAGGGACAGTCCCAGACATCTTAGCATCCAGGTAACACTCCTAGGCAACCCAGTAACTGGTGACAGTCCCAGGCATCCCAGCAACCAGTGGCAGTCCCAGACATCCGGGCAACTGATGACAGTCCCAGACATCTGAGCAACCAAGTGACAGTCTCAGATATCCCAGCAACCAGGTGACAGTCCCAGACATCCTAGAAGCCAACTGACGGTCCCAGATCTCCCAACAACTAGGTGACAGTCCCGGGCATCCCAGCATCCAGGTAACAATCCTAGGCAGTGTAAAATCCACATAGGAAGCAGGGACAAGACTGGCCCCCTTGGGTCTCCCTGCCTCAATTCCCCAGTACAGGCTAATTTCTATAAATAATTAAATTAATCTTTGTTCTCTTTAACCTCATCTTTTCAAGTGATTCTGGGAAAGTAGCCACATTCCAAAATCTGTGATATGAGGAAGTAAAGCAATGTGAGAATCAAGGCAAGTCAACACTTTTGCTTTCTCTTGGTTAATTAGGTTCCTTGGAACAAAAAGATGTCGGGACCTTCAGGCGCTGAGGGTTCCTCCAATCCAGCCTGGCCAGGTTGCAAAGCCCCCAAGCGATGGTATCAAGTAGACCTGTGTCCCTGTTCCACTTCTAGGCAGCTGTGTGACCTTGGCCGTTCACTCAAGCTTTGGTTTTCTCATCTGTGAAAGGAAACCAGGACCGCACTCCCAGCTGGCAGTGGAGGTCACAGGTGTTAACAGGGCCTGGGACGGGTGGGATGACTGAGCCTCTAGTACCTGAATCAAGGCATCCCAGCTCCTGACTATCTCCTTGCCACTTTTCGCTGTACTTTTTGCTATTGGATGTGTGTACTGGGCTGAATAGTATCCCCTAAAATGTCATGTCCACCCAGAACCTCAGGATATGACTTTTTAGAAATAGGGTCTTTGCAGATATACTTCAGGTAAGAATCCAAATAAGAGTGTCCTTGTAACAGATAGAAAAGAAAAGCAGAGACTCAGGGGATGGGAGATGCCCCTGAAGACAGAGGTAGAGGTTTGAAGCCAGGGGATGCCTGGAGCCACCAGGAGCTAGAAAAGGACCCTCCCATAGAGCCTGTGGAGGGAGCGTGGCCTGTGACTCCTTGACTGTGGAGAGAGCACGGCCTGTGACTCCTTAACTTTGGATGTCTGACTGCAGAAGAACGCTTCTGTCGTGGGAAGCCCCCGGACACTCTTACAGCGTGATTTCCCCCCAACTTCTCTCCAGTGCAACTTAATTCAGCTCCACCCATAGTACATTACTACACTGTAGGACCAGACTCCACTAAGGACTTGGGGGCCTCCAAGAAGAATGAGACCCAGCTCCTCGACTTTAAGGAACAGATGGCCTGGACTCCTGTCTCCAGAGCAGATGGCCACCCATCTGCAGGAGCTTTCTCTTCGCACACTGTTCCCTTCCCCAGAAGGCAACCAGGAGCCTCCTGGTGGCAAGAACCGACGACGACCTGCCAGTCCCTCCCAACACTATCCCTCTGGCCTGGCCGTGAGGCTATGGTCCTCTGAGCCAGCCAGTGCCCTCCCTCCCACCCAGGGCTCCTTCCCTAAAACAGCTGCTTGGAGCTGGTCCCTTTCTCTCCCTCTGCAAAAGGTGACCCCTGGCCTCAAGTAGGATTTGGACATTTCTTCACCTCCTACAAAGTGGAGGGCCTGAGGCTCTAGGGGAGGAGGCTGGGGAGGGAGAGTAAGTCATATGGTAGGGCACTCTTCCACAGCATCCAAGAAGTTCAGGTAAAAGGGAAGCAGGCCATGTGTTTAGACAAGGAGAGATTCCCGGTAAGACGCTGAATGGGACAGCAAGTTCACTCCCAGGAGTGAACAGACCTGCTGCATGCCTAACTCAGGCAAGGGGCTGACGGTAAAGTGGGCCCTGCCCTCAGGAGCTCCCTGAGGTCCAGGGCAGAACTATATGTCTATCTACATTTTCCATAGAGCTGGAATAGAGTATAAATACTATTTTTGAGAAAGAGTTCTCTCCTTGCTTGGGGCCTCAGCTCCTGAGAGCCTCGTGTAAGCGCCACAACCTTGAAGGCCTGCTTCTAAACTCTTGCCCTTGTTCCCCTTTTATAGGTATGGACTAGTCATCTTGGGCTAAAGGCTATGCAGTCTGTACATGCTGGAACCACCTTCCGACCTAAGTCTGTTACCCAGACTCTGTCCCTCCTGGAGGAAAGCACAAAGGTGACGTGTCATTTATTCATTATTTCTGCAAACCAGAGACTCTAGTTGTATCAGTTGCATGCCAGTTTTTCCTAGTCTGGACTTGCTGACAAAGTCCACCTGGAGTCATAAATGGGCAACTGTCCCAAACAGTGCCCAGCACTCTCTCTCTCTGCACTGCCACAAATTTTCCTCCAGGACAGACCTGCTCCTTTGGGTTTCTTTGGCCTTTGGCCAGGTAGAGCATTTCTACTGTACCTGGACTCTGATTTAAGATGGACGTTCCTAAGCCTGACCCCCAGGTATGGAGTCAGACTCCCAGGGGGTGGGGTCTTGGACTCTGCATTTTGCTAGCTCTCCAGTGACCCTGGTACACACTGACATTTGAAAGCTGCTTTGGGGAATGGAAGTTTTGCTTTCAGGCATCTAGCCTGCTTCTCCGGACCAATAGCAACCACCAAAATAATCATTTAAGTTCGTGTCCCAGGCCTGCCTGTGGACAAGGATCCTCCCTGTTTTACAACCCCAGAAGCTGAGGCTTAATAAGGTTGCACTATCAGTGGCTCAAGGGTTCTTGTTAACTCCTGAGCCTTATTTCTTTTGTAGGTTTGTTCATTTTTCACATTTCTACCTTTCTCACACCATAATTATATCCTCTGAAAGCCAACAATTAATTCACTGCTGCTTTTGGTTTTGTGTGTTTTATCTTTGTACTATGAAAATTTTCAAGCATACCCAAAAGTCATTTGACTAGTGTGGTGACTCCCCGTGTCCCTGTTGCACTACTTCCAGAGCAATTACATTTGCTGTTCCTAGCTCACCTATTGCTCCCACTGCTCCCTGGCATACATACATTTTTCTAATGGACTATTTTAAAGCAAATAAATTAGGGGTTTTGTACATATGTAAGTAATAGCATAGGTATATATTAGTGTTGTTTTGCCTGATTATGAGGTAATACATACTTATTGTATCTATTTAGTGAGATTATGTTTCACTAAAAAACTATGTAAAAGTCACATATAAGCTTGCTTCTCAGTCATAGCCAATGTTAACATTTTAAAATACATCCTCCTAGACACTGTTGTAGCCACACATATTTATGCACACCTGTTTTTACGGAAGTGGTTTTCACCACAAAGATAGGGCTGTTCCCACATTTTATGATCTCTTTTTTCCATTTGACAACATATCCCAGATGTCTTCCCACGCCATGGACTCTCTTCTAAGTCCTGGTTTTCAAGGGCAGCCCAGAATCCTGTTGTTTGGCTATACCACAATCTATTCTACTAATCCCCTACTGCTGGGCATCCAGGTTGTTTCTACATTTTGCTGATTGAGTTTTAGAAGGCAGCTCTGCTTATCCTGGACCTTGCACCAGGCTGAAACCTAATCTGCCTCCTCTAGATCCCCCGAATGTTTCTGAAAAGTTCGGGCAGGGCTAACGCAGAGGAACTGGGTTGTTTCCCAGTGTCATCCCAGTCAAGGCTTCACCACCTGGCTTGAGGTCTCAAGACAGGACACACCCAGACTCAAGTCTGGGTGAAAACACATTCCAGAGGCAGATAACGTATTGTCTGGGTGACAAGGTGTAACTGTAAAAGATAGGAGGAGCCAGAGCTCACCCAACCCAGTAACACACCGTCCTTCAAGGAGCTCACCCCAGAAGGCAGTGCTCCTGCTGTGATAAAACTGTGATTGCTTAAAAATATAGACATGAACTCCTCTTACACACAGCTGTCTCCACACTCCATGTAGGTAATTTTTGGAGATGCTATAGGCTAGAAAGTCTTTATACTTCGAGGTGGATTGATATCTGGAAACACTCTGTGCTTATAAAATAAACTGCCTAGAGCAGTCTACTCTGGTTTGAGGAAAAACACGTTTATTAAATTATATCAGGGGACTCAGAGTCTCTAGCTTCGTTGGAGAACCAGATGTGGATACCATTTTTGTATCTTTTTTTTTTTTTTAATGAGTTGCCTATTCATGTTTTTTGCACATTTTTCTAGCAGGTTTTGGGTCTTTGTTTCCATCAATTTTTTACTTACTTATGTATTTAAAGATTTACTCATTTCATTTTAAAGAGATGCAGAGAGAAAGAGAGACAGAGAGAATGAATAGGGAGTGGGCAGAGAGAGAGAATCTTTCAAACAGATTCCCTGCTGAGTGAGGAGCCCAAAACAGGGCTCAATCCCATAACCCATGAAATCATGACCTGAGCTGAAACCAAGAGTTGGGTTTTTAAATGACCAAGCCACCCAGAACCCCCTCCATCAATTTTTAAGAGTTTTTAAAATATATATTAGAGTTAATAGCCCTTTATCTGTGATTTATGTTGAAAGTATTCTGTCCAAATTTGTCAATTGTCTTTGACCTCATTTATGGTGTTTTTACCTTGAAAAGGTTTATTTTTTATGATCATTTATTACATCTGGGTTTTTTAGTTGTGATTAGAAAACCCCTCCCTATACCCAGGTTGTAAAGAAATTTATTTGTTATATTTTTTTTGTTTGCTTTTGTTTTTTTTGTATTATATATTTGGTTTCATTTTTTTCATGTTTAGATTCCTGACCCATTTGGAATTATTTATTTATTTATTTATAAGATTTTATTTCTTTATTTCTGAGAGAGAGAGAGAGAGAGCACACATAAGCAAGGAGAAGAGGGGCAGAGAGAGAGGGAATATCTCAAGCAGACTCCACACTCAGCACTAGCCGATGCAGGGCTTGACCTCATGACCCTGAGACCAGTGACCTGAGCCAAAATGAAAAGTGGGATGCTTAACAGACTGAGCCACCCAAGCACCCTGGAGTTTATTTTTGTGCATAATATGAGGTATTTGCTTTTGAAAGCCAGTTTTATATTTAATTACCACAGGGGTTGCAAATTAAAATGCTTTAAAGTGGTTGGCAACCACTGAATGTGGTTGGTATAAAATAGGGTGAGGGTTGTAGGTAGTCAGGATTCCATTTATTTTTTTATTTTATTTTATTTATGATAGGCACACAGTGAGAGAGAGAGAGGCAGAGACACAGGCAGAGGGAGAAGCAGGCTCCATGCACCGGGAGCCCGAAGTGGGATTCGATCCTGGATTGCCAGGATCGCGCCCTGGGCCAAAGGCAGGTGCTAAACCGCTGCGCCACCCAGGGATCCCAGGATTCCATTTAAAAAGCAGGAACACACCTGGGGCGCCTGGGTAGCTCAGTTGGTCAAGTGTCTGCCTTCAGCTCAGGTCATGATCTCAGGGTCCTGGGATCCAGCCTTATGTAGGGCTCCCTGCTCAGTGAGGAGTCTCCTTCTCTCTCTCCCTCTGCTGCTCCCCCTACTTATGCTCTCTCTTTCTCTCTCAAATTTAAAAAAAAAAAACAACTTAATAAATAAATAAGTAACAAGCACACATAGTGGGGTATTAGTTTCCTAGGGCTGCTGTAGATAAATTACCACACACTGCATGGCTTAAAACCACAGAAATTTATCCTCTCACAGCCCTGAAACTGGATGTTTGGAACCAAGGGGTCGGTAGGACATCTGCCCAGGCATCTCTCCCAGCCTCTGGTGGCTGCTGGCCATCCTTGGTGCTCCTTGGCTCATGGCCACACCACTCCAGCTCTGCCTCCATCTTCACGTGGCCACCTTCCTTTCTTTGTCTATGTCCAAATGTCTGTCTTCTCATGAGGACCCCAGGCTTTGGGTTCAGGGCCTGTCCAATGCAGTATGACCTTGTTTAATTTGTTTACATCTGCAAAGACCCTTATTTCCAAATCAGGTCACGTTCTTAGGTGCCAGGTAGACATGGATTTGGGGGGACACCATTCACCCCAGTACAGTGAGGGAAAGTCAGCTGTCCACAGCCCCCACAGCCTGCCTGCTGAGAGCGTGGGAATCCTCATGGGTCTCTTATGCTGCTGCGGGGGTCATCCATGCCTAGTGATGAAGGGTATCTATATTGAGAATCTCATTACACTTCATTCTGAGAATCAGTTTTGAAAAGTTCTGACAGCTTATCACTTCAAAATGTCCTGACAAAAGGAAGAAGAAATCTAATGGCTAACTCTTCCAAGTAGGCCACCTAATGGGTGGCCTCCTCCACAGCCTGCAGAAGGCAGATTTGTTCAGTATATTTGGGTTTCCCCTTGGAGGCCAGGTCTCCCATATTTTTTCCTTCAGGGTACAGAGTGAATTTCTGCAAATTCCTCTGTACCAGAAAAAGGGCCCATTTTATACCAGAGGAGGAAGATGGTTCTTTCCTGCCTAGGGATGGGAAGGGGACAGGGAGAGAGGCTCTCACAGCTAATCTCCCTGTAAGACCTCTCAGAGTAAGCAGAATTCCAAGGATGGTTCCCCCAGGATTTACAGCCCCTGGTTATCCAAGCACTAATCTAGTGAAGAGATTTTGCAGAAGTAAAATCCCAGATCAAGTGACCCTAACACACAAAGGTGATCTGGGTGGGCCTGGTCCAATCAGGTGAACTTTAGAAGTAGAGCATTTTCTCAGGCTGGTCAGCAATCTTAGAAGGGTCAGGAGGATGGGAAATGTTGTTGCTGCTTGTAACAGGGCCACATGGGAAGGGAGCAAAGGGTGGCCCTGACGTATAACCAGCAAGGACACAGGGACCTCAGACACACAGCCTCAAGGAAGTGGCTTCTGCCACAACGTGCTTGTGCCTGTAAGCAGATTCTCCCGCTGACAAGAGCTCAGCCACTGACACCTTGATTTCTGCCCAGGAGACCCTGAGCAGAGATCCTAGATGAGTCTGTTCAGATTTCTGGCGTATGGAGCTGCCAGATGATACAGGGGCGCTGTTTCGGGTCTCTGAGTTTGTGGTAACTGGTTCTGCCACCACATAAATGAATGTACCTCTGCTCCTACGGAAGGTCTGGGAGTGGGGACTCTTTGAATGGTGAGGGGGAGTGAAGGTGTGGGATCGGACAGTCCCATAGTCTCCCTCCCACAGCCTCTGCATGTGTTCAACCACTACCCGTGAGATCCACGTCTTTGCAGATGTGGTCGGGTTGAGGTGAGGGCATGAGGGTGGGTCCTAATCAAGCACTGGTGTCCTGCTAAGAGACAAACAGGGGAGAGGCCATGTGATGATGGAGGCAGAAGTGAAGGGACTCTGGGAGCCTCTGAGGGAGGCTGGAGGGAAAGGGGCCCTGCGCCCCCTTGACTTTGGCTTTGGCCTCAGGAACTGCGAGAGAGCAAATTTCTGTTGTTATAAACACCACCCCTACCCTACCACCTGCTCCTGGGTTTTTGGCTCCAGGGCACGGATCTGGTCTTCGAGACAAGGGTGGGGACAGCCCCTTGGGAGTGTGCCGGGCTGGTGAACCATTCCCAGTGGTTCTTTCTCACTGGCTCTGGCTACAGAGGTTGGAAAACAAAACTTTTACGATGTTTCCCTCGAATCCAGGAGTGACCTTGTGATCCAGGCTGGCCAGTAAGACTCGGGTGAAAGCCTGACGAGGGGTTTCTGGAAAACTGCTTTTCAAATAGGAGGGGAAATGTGTCAGGCAAACCCCTCCACCCTCCCCACCGGAGCTCTCTGGTGTGGCCGGGGCATTGGAGGCCATGGCTGCCATCTTGTCACCTTGCGATGAGGAACACAAGGGACGCTCGCCCAGACCTTGAGCCTGGCACCATCCGACTGCTCCACCAAGCTTCTTGCTTGAAAAATAAACCCACGTTTGTTCAAGTGAGTTGGACTCTCTGCTACCTGCTGCTGAGTGCGTTCCTAGTGGCTACATGTGGTTTGCCCAAGGGAGCTTCTCAAACCTATCTTCCCTGTGGTGGACCAGAGAGGTCGAGGGCAGGAGCTCTGGAAGTCAGAGGGAGCAAATTTTAATCCTGGCTTTCACCCCCAGTGTGCAACTAACCTCCTCTCCCATGTCTCCCTCCCTCTGCAAAATGGATGTAAAAATATCTCCAAAGGAGCCTGGGGAATTAGATGAGATACTGCTTAGCAGGCGCTCAAGAATTGGTGGCCGCCAGCACCTCTGGGAACACCTTTATCCTGTGTTCTAATGAAGGTAGGGGTCCCACAACAGGCTCAGGGCAGTAAATAGTGGAAACGGGCCAGGGCTTCCAAATCACCTGGACTCTCAAGCAGCTCTCGGTGCCGGATGCATACTCCTGACCTCAGTGGGTGTTTATAGCACAGACAACCCCCGGGTTGGCCCAAGCCATCTCCATGTCACAGAACAAAAATGATAGGATGTTATCACACCTGCTGTCATTTATGCAGTGGGTTCGGTGCATAGGGCACAGAGTGGCAAGTCCATTTTAAAGGACAGACAGCGAGCCAGCGATGGAGCCAAGCCTCGAGGCTGGGAGCTCACTGTGCCTCCTGCCAAGCCCAGCCAAGCTAAAGGTTTTGGCACCAAAAGCAGGAAAGGCAGAAATGCCAGGGGACAAAGCACTTTCATGCCTCATTTAACCCTGTGACATGCCTTTGAAATCAATAGATCCTTATCCTCACCTGGCAAAGGAGGCGATCAGGCCTTGAGGAAAGAGAGCAGATGCAGGCAGAGCAGGACTGGAACAAAGGTTTCCCGGTCCCCGGTCCTGCTGCCCTGTCCCCTCTGGAATGGCACAGTTGGAAGCCGAGTAAGGATGACAAGTCCATGGACGAGGAAGGTCATCGGACAGTGTCTCTTTGACACAGCTCAGATGACCCTGGTGTCGTGGAGGAGACCTGCTGGAGGCTGGGTGCTTTGCATCTTTTCCCTAGATTCTCCTTTCACAGATGAAGAGACTGTGGTTCTGAGAGGCTACCTGCCCTCTGCACACAGCCAGCAAGGACAGATCCCATGTCCTGTCCACTCTGTGACCCTAATCACACTAGAGTTTTCCTGCCTTGCCCTCACCTGTTAGCTACAGCAGCTTGGATACTGTATGTTTGTATGCTTGTGTATGTAGTGTGTATTTGACTTTAGCTTCTGTTTGAATAGTTGTTTCTATAGCTGACATTTTTTAAAATCACTGGTCCTTCTGTCACACATGTGATTCTTTTCATGCATTGGCTTCTTGGTCCTGAGACTTACTCTCTTTTACACAGGGACAGCATTCCAAGCAAACATCTGTACAGAACCATCAGAACCATCCCTGGCTGTAAAATATGATAAGACTATGCCAGCATGTCCCTAGGGAAGGTCAGTCCTGTGGACTCACACCTACTGGTTCCTTAATTAAATGCTAAGCTCCCCCAAGAACAGGGACTGGGTCTGATACATTTTTGTCACTTTGGGTTTCCAGCTCTAGATGGATGCCTTGTATACAGTAGGCATTTATTAAATGTTTGCTTATGGGGGATCCCTGGGTGGCTCAGCGGTTTAGCGCCTGCCTTTGGCCCAGGGCGCGATCCTGGAGTCCCGGGATCGAGTCCCGCATCAGGCTCCTGACATGGAGCCTGCTTCTCCCTCCTCCTGTGTCTCTGCCTCTCTCTCTCTCTCTCTCTCTATGTCTATCATAAATAATAAATAAATAAATATTTAAAAAATAAAAAAATAAATGTTTGCTGATGGTCATTCTGACTTCCCAAATAAGTTTTTGCAATGCTGCTTCCAAAGCTCTCTCTTTAATTCTGTAAAGATTATGGCATCATACTAATTTCTCCAGTTAGTATATATCTTATCTATCAGTGATGATTTGTTATGTGTAATTATGTTTCTACCCTAGTAGAAATTCCTTGCAGAGTGGAATTTTTTGCCAAAATATTGTTAATATTTCCTTACAACATGATGTGAATCCCAGAATGGGAAAAGACTTGATCTGAAGAGAATCTGGCAGTCATGTGAAATTAACATCTTAATTAGCAGATGAGAAAAGTGATAAAGGGGCCATCAGGGATCACCCAGCCAATCCACTTATCAACCTGTGTTTGAGAGATGATTGCTAACTGTAGAAAATAGTTGGTATGATTTACAACATCTTCATATTTTGGATCACCTTGGTTTGGCCACATTTTTGTGTATTAAATGTGTAATAACATTTTATGGTAATGCACTCTATTCACTATCCATCTGTGCTTCTGACATTAGATGTGGCATTACCCATGTAACCTGCTAACTAGCAGCTTGAAAAGTCAAAAAGTCCTGAGATAGGAAGGTTCCAGGGTTGTTTAATGCCCTGGCTTCTTCTCTCTATACATTATACCCTCCTCAGGGTGTCAGCCTTGACCTCTGGCTGGTTCTCCTCATGCTGTGGTTGCAGGTGTTCCAGACATCACATCCAGCTTCTGACAGAAGAAGAAAGATTATCTTTCTTTGTGTATGAATTTTAAGGAAAAAAAATCTTCCACTGAAGCCCCTTGGCTTATTGGCTAGGTTGCATCACATATCTATGCTGCAAGTAACCACAGACAAGAGGACTAGAGGCATCTAGTGATGGCCATTGATCAATCAGAATATGACTTCTGTGGCTGGAGCCTGCCTTTCCTAAAGTCCATGGATGAGCAGAGTGTTTGGAAGCCAGAACAAAATAAAGGTTCTGTTTGCAGATGAGGACTGGGAGGCTCAGGAGGTCACCTGTGGCATGCTGTAGTACCAGGTTTGTAACTTAGCTCTGGCCCCAGCTGTTTCTCCATGAGGCTGCACTGCCACATTACATGAGGCGTGGGTGTAGTGGGGCTGATACCATTACAGGGTTGTTGTCACCCTTTATCATAATCGTGGAGCCATTGTACTCCATTCGAGCCAGCTTGTGATCATGTATGTGCTCTGTAATCAGTAATTTCACAGCTGGGCAGATAACCACCTGAGTGCATTCCAGCATTGTCTGAGGCCAGGTGTGCCCAATTAGTGTTCTTGTCTTCCAGGATAGACTCTATGGCCTCTCCGTGTACTTTTTGCCTTCCCATCCACCCTGTGGTTGGTTCTCCCAGAGTGGGGCAAGGGGCTTGTTGGTTCTTTATCCCCTGTTAATCCCTTTGGGAAATTAACTCAGGGGCGAGGATGAAGGGGCTGTCTGTGGTGAGACGGGACTATCCTGGACTATCTCACCATCACTGGCCCATTGCCATGGGTAACTGAGGGGCTGGCACCTCCACAACACCCTTCTCGCTCCCTGGGCATGCATACAGCACTGCGCATGCCCCGCCTGAGTCCTGCGGTGACCGTGCCAGCACCCCCTTCTTCATGTCCGCGTTCATTAGCAGTTGGCTGTGTTGGAAATGAGAGTGAGCTAGAAGAGCCCAGAGCCTTGGGGACCTCGGTTCGTGGCTGCATGGCCCTGGGCACGCCACTCAGTCTCCATGAGGCTCACTTTTCCTGTCTGTGTAATGGGCTGCCTTGTGGCTCAGGGACCATGAGTGCTGGCACCCAGGAGCCATGGCAGTTTCTCACAGTGATCACCTGACATCTTAGCATTCTCTGAAAGGGGAGCTTAAATTTTCCTGGGGGTAGAGGGCCTCCAGTTGTGTGGGCTTGCCTGCTCTGTGCGGGGAAGCCGGGAAAGCAGCCCCGAATGTATGCTCCTGGACAGGTGCCTTGGCTTCCTGTGGCTGCTGTAACAAATGCCCACAAACTCCAGAGCTGAGGACATGCATTTCTACCTCCCCATTCTGGAGATCTGAAGTCTGACACGAGTTCTACAAGTTTAGAAATGGGGCTGAGACTGGAGCTCCCAATAGCCAAAAATGTTGGGGGCCAGGCCTGGCTCCCTCACCGTGCAGAGTCCTGGTCCTGCGCGCACAGGGCTGCTACAGAGAGAATGCACTTCTGGTCCTTCTCCCCTTCCAGGCTGTGGTAAAAGGTAGAGATGAACATCCTTCCCTCCCCTTCCCCTGAGGACTGTGCTGGCCCAGGGATGCAGGGTGGAAGGCAATGTATTTGGAGAGATTCTTATCAAAGGCCTTCGAAGAGAGCTTGACCTCTCTGAATTTAGCTGCCACATTTTGCATGAAAATCCTGTGCGCATTTTTTAAAGCAAGAGACTCTGGGGCTTTCACAGTGTCCCCAGAGGAGTCGGAGTGAAGAGGGTTGGGAGAGCATCGTTCTGAGCTCAGGCTGTGTTCTGGCTGTGGGGCTGTCATTCACCACTCTGAGCCTCAGCTTCCTTCGCCTGGACAATGGGACCATCCTGCCCCGTCGTTGCCATGGATGCACAGCCTGGTGCCTCGAGGAGCTCAGTGGTTGGCGGCGATGCCCAATGCCCGCTACCAGTGACCCTGGAATTTGCTGACTCCATCCTTCTCTCCCAGGGCTGCAGGGGCTGCCCTGGGTTCCCTGCCACCAGTTTCCCCAGCAGCCTTTTTGTTTGTTTGGAACAGCTTCTTGGGGTCTCCTAGAGAAAAGATTCACATCCGAGTTCCAGCAAACCAGTACGCTCCCCAACCCCAGGCTTGGAAGGCTCCCAGCTGCTCTCTTGGCTGCCCAGCTGAGAAGAAATGATATCAGAAATGTTTATCTCTTGAAGAAGCTAGAGACTCCTTTCGGGAGGACAAGAAGACACCATGAAAAGGGGTGCAGGGGGGTTTGCCAAAGCATCCTTGTGTGGAACTATGGGAATATTCATTTCGTTCGTCTGCCTCCAGGAAGGGCTGGGCAGGCTGGGCTGGGTCTTGGTCTTGGTTTTCTCAGCCTGATTGCACTCATTTTATCCCACAAAACACGTTGGTGGCTCAGGACCAAAGGGCTGGGGGAGGCCTCAGCCCCAGCCCCAGCCCCTAGCCTTTGGGTAGCCGTGTGAGGAGTCCTCCCTGGGCTGCACATCAAGGCCTCCCTTCCTGGCCAGCAAGGAGGTGACACTGTCCTTAGATGCCCTGCAGTGTGAAGACCCAGAGCCCGTGGTGAGGTTCGTGTCTGCACATAATGGTTAAGAGCCTCTGCTCTGGAATCAGGCTGACCGGAGCTCCAAACTGGGCCCCACCACGCTGGAAAAACTACTGGTCTGAGTCTCAGTTTTCCAACCTGCAAAATGGCAACAGCAAGGATTCCTGCCACCACAGGTGGTTGTGAGGCCCTGTCGTAGGGCGTTCGGCACAGGTGGGTGTGGACACATGGAGAGGTGGTCAGAAGCAGGAGATGCTATCATTTTAGTCACGTGACCATGAAATCAGAAAATCGGAAAATACAGGAAACCTCAAGGAAGAGAACCCACAGCGCTCACAGCCCCGGTGCCTGGAGACACAGTGCTGGCTTTCGTTACGTGTCCCTCTGCCTGTTTCTACGCTTGCGTGTTTCACAGACTCAAATCACTGTTGAATGAGCACAGCGTACGTCTGTATATGCGTGCTAGTTTTTCTTAAGCCCGGGTATGATGTTGCTTAACCCACTTCTTTTAAACTTAAAAATGTATCCAGAACATTTTCTCCAAATCATTTCATTTTCCCAGATTGCATATTTTCCCACACTTTGATGTTTCTGAAATAGGGATATGTTTTAGAATCATCGTCAAAAGAAACGTGCCAGCTGCTGCTTCTCTCTTTTTCTCCCCTGAAGGGGGTTATGGAATGGGCCATCCGTGTGACAAATGACAATGTCTCAGACTAGAAGAAACAGGGCGTTCTGAAGATGCTTCTGGAAGACCACATTGTATTCTTTGGTGCCTCCACCATAATTAACTTGATTGACCTCTATTTTTGGATGTTTTAGCTCCTTCTGGTTCTTCACTATTATCAACAATGCTGCAAAAGAAAACATACGGAAATGCAGTCAGGTGGGTCACTGGCCCAACAGGGCAGAGGCTGGATGGAGGGGTCAAGGTCACAGCCAGCCTGTAGTGACCTTCTAGGGAGGAAAGTAAGAAATGAGTCGATTCCTTAGGTGAGTCCCTCCTTCAATGCCTGGGTGCAGAACGGCCCTGGGTGGGAGGGGTGATGCCCAGTGCAGCAGCCCCGTTGAATCTTGGTGCTGGCTTCAGGCCGGGGAGCTTAGCACATGGGCTTTCCTTTCTCCACGAGGAACAGAAGGCAGGCACGGCTTGCTTAGAGTCCACGTGCAAGGGAGGAGATGCTTTCTCCTTTTCTGGAGTTTCCGTCTCATGCCTACGTTTCGGGTAGGATGCTATTTTTAAGTGCCTGGCACTGTGGGTTTGTACACCCCAAGGGAGGAGGGGGACTCGACACAGGGTGGGGCTGGGCAGGCAGCAGGCAGGGGAGCGGGCGGGGGGCTGCATTTGTTCTGCTCTAACAATGAGACTGCGGGCTGGCAGGCTGGCGGGCTGTCACACCCACGGCCGACATTAATCACATCCTGCCTTGCCTTCCCCGGCAGCTCTGACACATGAGGCCACATCCCACTTCTGGAAAGTGCCCCACTCAGACTGTAAGGGTGCTTCTTGGCCACACTTCCGATGTTGGGTTTGTCGTTCCCCCGCCCCCGTCCTGCCAACATTGTGTCCCTTCCGCCTGGCTCTGGAGACGGTATGCCCTGGCCACCACCAGAGCCAGATAAAGCATGTTGCAGGCTCTGAGGCGAGGATGCCAGTCCCCTTTGGAACCTTAGCTGTTGTGTGCGGCGGGACACATGGCGCAGGGCATGATGCCCAGCTGGGTCGCTCTGTCACCCAGGGTTTTGGGGTTGACTCTTGCTAGCCATGTTGGGTTCAGGGGGTTCCTGGGTGGAGACAGGCTGGTTTATAGGACAGAAAGGAAAGATGGATACCAGATTACGGGTTGGACAGGAGCGGCAAAGTACCCAGGGTCCAGGAGTAGGAGCAATGAGCCACCTGGGGGTGGAGCAGGCCAGGGTGCTGTGGACATCAATTGGCTCCATTTTATACACGAGTGACTGAGAGTCAGAGAGGAAGGGACTTGCCCAGGGTCAGGTGGCTCACTGCAGGCACCGCCGGCCCTGGACCCTAGCCCCCTGATGTGGTGTGGTGGGACCAGCCCAGGTCTCTAAAGACTGGGGCCCCTGCAAGGGTCCATTCTGCAAAGCTCGAGGTCCTCGCAGCAAGAGTGCCTATCCCATGGCTCCTTCGCCTCCCAGATCCTGACCCCTTGGGCCATGCATTGCTTATTTTGAATTGGCAGGCAGCCTGCGCCCCAGGCAGAGGGAGGGGGACTTAGGCAGGACCGGGGTGTGACTCATTTCTGTCTACCCAGCCAAGTGCCAAACAGAGAGGCTGGCAAGCAGGAGCCAGTCCACAGCCACTAACTAGCAACTGATACCCTGCTCAGAGTGGCCAGGCCTCAATTCACTCATAGGTCACCAAAGAATGGCCTTGGCAGGACACCAGTCCTGGCCTCTCTGACCACCAGCAAGCCCCCTAGTCAATATTTGCTCCCATGATGAGCCCCTCCCCTCCTTGCTCCGGCCACGTGACAGACTTGCTGGCCCTCCTTCCCCACACAGAGTCAAGCATGTGGTCCACCTCGCCTAGAACGCCCTGCCCCGGTTTCCTCCCAGCGCCACTAGCTTGGCATGAAAGAATCCCGGCAGTCAGAAACCCACACGTCTGGCTTCACAGCTTCCTGCTGTGGATCTCAGGCAAGTTGCATGGCTTCTCTCTGCCTTGTTTCCTCCTTTGTAACATGAGACCTCCCTCCCTTGCCGGATTACTGTAAAGATTGGAAGTAAGGTGGGCAAACACCAATGCCTGGCACAGAGCAGATGCCAGCTACAATTCTGTTACTTTCTGCCTAACGCCTGGCATCTCCCTGCAGGACCAGCCTGGAGGAATGTTCCAGGCCCGAAGGTTGCTCTCTTGGGCAGACAATTACCTTGATCTGGGTCATTTGGATAGCACTTTCCAGATGCTACCCTGTATTGCACTCGTGGCAAACAGGAACGTTTTGGCTGCTTAAACCCAAGCCAAATAAAAAACTGACTGTCATCAATTCTTGCCCTCTAAAGGGAGTGGCAAATTCATACTGGGGATGCTGGCCTGGGGACTCTGGTTAGCCAAGAGCAGAGGAAAACATGTCATTTCAAAGTACCGGGGAGTGTTTCACGCTGCTAACTACTGGAGTCCTGCCTTAGCCAAGGTTTTTAGCGCTTATAGTCTGTATGTTGCTTGGTATTCTTTTGGCTGCAAATGATAGAAATTCCACTCAAATCTCTAAAGCAAAAATAATGTTTATTGGCTTACTAACTGGAAAAGACAACCTACAGGTGAGCCAGACTTCAGGTACAACTGGATCCAGGGGCTCTCCTTCTCTTTGCTCTGCTTTCCTCTGTGTTGACCTCATTTTGTAGATATCTTCAACATTTGGCTAAGGAAGGTAGTAGTTCTAGGTTTCTGTAGTACGTTGTTGTGTTTTCCAAATTTGGCCACATCCACACACGTTGCATCCCACAAACTGTTCTAAAATGTGATGTTAACATACTTCCATCAGGAGGTAGGGTTCATATTCCCTCCTTTTGACAGTGAATGCCCTTTAATTGCCTCAATCAAGATAGTGGTGGAAGTTACATGTAATTCCTGAGGCTAGGCCTTAGAAGGCATACAGCGTCTACTTGGCTTGCTCTCTTTGGGGTCGCTAGCCCTTGGAAGCCAGCAGGCATGCTATAAGGAGGCCCAGGCTGGCCTTCACAAAGAGGCCACAGAAGAGGTCCACATGGAAAGGATCTGAGGCCCTGCTGACAGCAGCCACTGCCACTATGCAAGGCTGGGCCTCCAGTTAATTCCAGACTCTGCCTTTCAAGATTTGCAGTCGAGGCCCCACACATTGTGAGGCAGCTGGGACATCCATATTGTGCTTTGTCCTGACCTATGGAATCCATAAGCCCAGTAAATAGTGGTCTGTTTTCACTAGGTTTGGGGCTATTTGTTACATAACTGTAGCAACTGCAATAGATTTTATGATCACTACAGCTCAAAATCTCAGGTGAGGAGCTAGATCATCCCTCTCCCAACATCCAATATCAGGTCTTGGTAAAAATGCAGATTGATTCAGCTTGGGCACGGGTCTCAACTCTAAAGCAGTTGCAGTGGCCAGAGGGATGAAGAGCCCTGATGCTTAGGCTGGGTTGTGAGCCATGCTCTGGCCTGCTGAAGCATGGGTATAAAGATGGTCTGCCTGGCCGGGACCATAGGGACTTGGTCAGGGGAGGCTCAGGAAGGAAAAGAGGGGTGCAGCTGTTTGATGAAGGGGGGCCAATCTGGGGTATAAAGGCAGGTCCACAGCTTCTTTATGAATTGTTC
This sequence comes from Canis lupus dingo, assembly GCF_003254725.2. Classification (NCBI taxonomy): domain Eukaryota; kingdom Metazoa; phylum Chordata; class Mammalia; order Carnivora; family Canidae; genus Canis; species Canis lupus. The sequence continues at coordinate 65,724,504 of NC_064247.1, read as the reverse complement.
TCCCTACCAAGGAAGTGTTTTATTTGTTAAGGTATGTGTGGTGGGGAGCTGGGAAAAGGAACCCAGAAAAATAAGAGTCATGCTACTTTTCCAGGATTTAGAGAAGGCAGGAGAATGTCAAGATAACAATGGATGCCTGAGTTACCCGTGTTTGTGTGAGGAACTGGCTTTTCTTCCAGGCTGCGCTGTGCTCAGCACTGCATTGGGTATTCTATATACATTCTCATTTGATGAGCCCACAACTCTTGGAGGGCAGCATCTGGCACATAATATGTGTATTAATTAGGATTACATCTTGGCTGCTAGAACAGAGGCCAAAATATCAGTGGCTTAAACAAGAAAGAAGTTTCTTTCTTTGATGCACAATTGCCCAAGACTAAACAATTTAGGCTAACGTGACATCCCTAGCTGCTCTTTTATATTTTGTTTTGTTGCTCTTCCAACCCCAACACATAGTGTCTACCCTAACATCTAAGATGGCTGCTCCAGCTCCTGCCAGCGCATCTGCATTCCAGTCAGGGCAAAGAGGGAAGCAAGAGGAGGGAAAGGGTGCCGCCTTCTTCTCTGCAAGGACAAGGCACAGGAGTTTCACTCATTTCTTCTTCTTACATCCCATTGGCTGGAACTTAATCACATGGCCCCAGCCAGCCAGCTGCAAGGGAGGCTGGGAAATGTAGTTCAAAGCCAGTGACCAGGTGCTCTCTGAAACTCAAGGTTTGTCATGCTAAAGAAAGAGGGAGAGAATGGCCATTGAGTGGCAGCCAAGAGACTGCATAAGACTCTCAAAGTTGTAGGGTTGGTAGTATTTCCCAATGGGAGATTCAGTGTGCAGTCTAAGAGCTCAGGTCCCAGAGCCAAACTTTCAGCAGCTTTCATCTTGGCTCTACCATTCACTCATTCATTCATTTAGATTTTATTTACTTATTTGATAGAGAGAGCACAAGCAGGGGGAGAGGCAGAGGGAGAGGGAGGAGCAGACTCCCCGCTGAGTAGGGAGCCAGATGTGGGATTCCATCTCAGGACCCTGAGATCATGACCTGGGATCATGACCTGAGCTAAAGGCAGACACTTCACTGTCTGAGCCACTCAGGTGCTCCTTGGCTCCACCTTTTAATAGTGGTGTGACCTTAGCCTTGATTTTCGATTTTCATATCCATAAATTAGGGATGATGATGCCACCACATTTCATTGATTCAAAGATTCACATGCTAACATCTCTAAAATCGGGATGTGTGGGTTTTTTTAAAAGATTTATTTATTTATTTATTTATTTATTTATTTATTTATTTATTTATTTATGAGAGAGAGAGAGAGAGAAAGAGAGAGAGAGAGACAGGAAGAGGGAGAAGCAGGCTCCATGCCGGGAGCCTGACGCGGGACTCGATCCCGGGACTCCAGGATCGTGCCCTGGGCCAAAGGCAAGTGCCAAACCGCTGAGCCATCCAGGGATCCCATAAAATTGGGATGTGTTTACAAGTAAGGACATATTTCACTGGAAGTTTCTTTGATTCTAAATAGAACATAATGATGTATCTTAACAACTATTGACATTAATATTTGATGAAATAATTGTTTTAAGAATGAGATATGGAGTAAATGTGCTTTATTTATTAATAAAGTTATCAATAGAATATATAGATTGTAGAGATCAGTATTCATATTTTTCACATGGTTATGCCGGGATTGTAGGAAGGACTCTGTAAATGCCAGCCACTGTTATCAAGCATCCCCCGTGGGGAGAAGGAAGTGGCTCAATCAGCTGGGGCTGACATAATACCCAGGGCTCAGGGAATCTATAAACCACCCATCTTTCTGAAGGCAAGAGACCCGCAGTTCCTTCGTCCATCCTACACACCACTCAGGTTCTCAAAATCAATTTTGCAGTTGATGGCTAGATGGAAGGGATAGGGACCAGACTAGTATCATCTTAGTCGATTGCTCTGCTATAACAAAATACCACAAATTGGGGTGGGAGGTTGGAGTGGTGCTTATAAACAACACATTTATTTCCCATGGTTCTGGCAGCAGAGTGCAGCATGGTGGGGCTCTGGTGATCTCTGAATGTATCCTCACAGGATGGGGTTGGGGGGGCAGTCAGGCAGTAAACCGCTCCCGACTTGCAGATGGGTACAGCTCCCATTCCCGGGGCTCCATCCTTATGGCCTCATCTAACCTGAAGCACATCTCAAAGGCCTCACCTCCTCATGTCACATCTGGGGTGGGGTTTCAACGTAAGAATTAGCGGGGGGGGGGGGATACAAACATTCAGTCCACCACACTTACCTTCTCAGTTTTCCATCATAAGCCCTGGAAGACTTTCCTGAGGCTGCCATACAAATTATCACAAACAGGAGGGTTTCAAAAAGAGAAATTCATTCTTTTAATCCTGTAGGCCAGGGTCTGAAATCATGGTGTGGGCAGAACCATGCTGCCTCTAGATCCTCCAGGCAAGTCCTTCCTGCCCCTTCTACCTTCTGGGGGCTCCTGGCGTCCCGTGGCTTGTGGCCACATCCCTCCACCCTCTGCCTCTACTGCTACCTGGCAGTATCTCTCTGTGTCCTTCTTTTACGAGAAGTAGGCCCACTTTAGGGCACACCCCAATCCAATATGATCCCCTTATAGCCTAACTACACACCTGTGAATACCCTGTTTCCACACAAGCTCACATTCAGAGGTTTCAGGTAAATACAAACGCTGGGGGGCACAGTTCAACAAGGAGCACCCCTCATCACGGTCTGCTCCCTGCCTGGCTTCAGATGCGGCTGCTTTTCACCTCCTCACTTCTGCTTTTTTCCACTCCCTGGCACATCTGCCAGTTCTGTGTGGCATCCCTGACACCAACTGTTCAGAACATTCTGTTCCACGCAGATGGGGAAGGCAGTACCCGAACCATTCTGCTAGCTGCCGTGAAAATAGAATAAGTTATAGAGAAGAGATGAGGGAAGATAAGCCTGGGAGAAATAATTAATAGGAAGGAATGTCACATGGCGTGAACTCACTCGAGCACAACAAAATTTGTTACCAAAGACTTCCTTGGAGCTCTATTTATTTTTATTTTTTTTTTCTTTCAGTAAATATTCTAGTTCAGCAGTAAACTTGTCAGAGCGCAAGGAAATGGCATAAGAAAGAGTCTGAGTTTAGGGTATCAGCTTTTTTCTTCCTTGAATTGAGAAGGAAGCACACAAGGCAAGTTGGTTGTAAGCGTGTGGGTTTCGATGAGCTGGCGTTCTACCCAGAGGTGGAAGGAAGCCTCTCGTGAGTCCACAGGGTCAGGTAGTGGAAATCAACTTCTGGATGCACATGGGCCACTGTGGTCCAGCAACGTTTTTGAAATTGTTTAAAAGGCACCACAGGCTCGGTTTTATGAGAAACGTGGAAAAAGTTTTCTGAGTTCAGGTTTCATTATGTAGAAGCTGGATCTGAAGAAATCAAACATAGCTCTGTGGTCCCCAGATGTATCTCAGCATTAAATAACACCTTAAAAAATTTTTTAATGCTCCTTTTCTCATTTTGAAATGAAATTCATAGAAAACATAATCTATCCACACACCTCTTGGGAAAAAAAAAAAACCAACATGAGGCCCTGACTGTAACATAAAAGAAAAGTCGCCTAAAATAAAATGGTATGGATTTCAAAGATAAATGTTTGGGCCTGACTGTACTAGACAGCACAGTGGCCAGTCGCGTGTACCTGCACGGGGAATCTCGGTGACACGGGTGTGTCCCATGGAAGTTTGAATGAAGGCATTGCCACTGGCAGTGCGATTTTCCAAAATGGTGAACAACTCTTGGCCAAGTCCAAATGGAAGCGACGAGTTCCTCTCAACCATGTGGTACTTGCAGTCCTGGACCCAGGGTACTGTACAGCTCTGCAGGAAGCAGACCAGCAAAATGGAGCAAAGTTCTAGACCTAGAAATTATGAGAGGATCTTTCATTTACATGGAAGTGTCTGGTGGCACACTGAAAAGTGGAAGGATTGGGGGATTCTCCATTTTGGGGGACAGTCCCACTCATGGAAGCCCTGCAAACTTCCAGAATGCTCCTTAGGGGGCAGCAGTGCCCCTGTTAGGCACCAGGGATATGTGGGGTCCCTCATTTTTTAAGATCAGCAAGATGAGAGAGAGATAGGAGGGGGCTTACCAAGGTCCCACAGCACGGTAGCCACAGGACTGAGTGTCAGAGTGGGGACCCCGTCCCCTTAGCACAGGCTTCTTTCTGGCAACAGAGGGCCTTTCCTTCCTGCTGAGAGATGAAGGGCTGTGCCCAGGGTAGGTAGCCTTGTGAGCTGCAGTCAGCTGAACCAGCATCCTGGAAGGATGAAAGAGCAATCCCCCAGGAACCCAGACCTTACTTTTGGACAGTGAGGCATTTGGAACACTAATTTTGGAGTCAGATGGGCCAGGGTCCAAGTCCTGGCTCTGCTGTCAGCTGGCCGTGTGCTGTTGGGCCAGTTGCTTAATTTCACTGTGAGCTTCTGTTTTCTCACCTGTGGGTTGGGTGAATAATCCTACCACTTGGAAGGGGGTTGAAGTACTTTGTGGAAAAGAAGTGTGTGAGGTGCTTCCTTAGCTTAGGACCTGGGTGACTTGGCCAGTCCCGCTCAGTGATCACCGGAGGTTTGTAGAAGGCCCTCGGACCCCCATCTGAGGGCCTTCTACAAACCTCCGGTGATCGAGGGGGGTGGAGAATCTCTTCTCAATTAATCCTGCACTTTGTTTTATAATTTGTAATTTGGTGGCTTTTAGGGTATTCAGACAGTCGCATGAACATCATGACTACCTACTTCCAGAACTTTCATCATCTCCCAAAAGAAGCCCCATATCCAGTAGCAGCCACTGTCCACTCTTCCTCCCTTTAGCCCCTGGCAACCACTGAACTACTTTGTTTCCCTGTAGAATTTCCCTTTCTTTGCCTATATTGGATGTTTCACGTACATGAAATCACATTGTGTCTGGTCCTTTATGACCGACCGCGTTCCACTCAGCATAATGTTTCAGGGGTTCAGCCCCACTGCAGCCTGAGTCAAGACTTCATTCCTTTTCCTGGCTGAATGATATTCCACTGGATAGACCACACTCTGTTTATCCATTTATTAGTAGTTGCTGGATTTATTTTCCCCCATTCATTTTTGGCTGTTATGAATAATGCTCCACTTTGATGGCAGTACCCCTGATATGTCACAGGTGCTGAACAAGAGCGAGCTGAATGTATTCTGCATCTGGGCCTTTGTTTGGGGTGGAAGGACGTGGATGGGGCAAGCCTGGTTTTGGATACAGTTCCATATAAGTCCCTGTGTGCCTTAATTTCTCTGTATCTGTGTTTCCTCATTGAGCAAATGGATGGTGATGAGAAATCAAGATAACATTTTGTATATGACTAATCCATAGTAGGTGTTCAACATGGTCTCTCATTCATCGGAGGGCAGCCCTTTTAATGCCTTAATTATTGCTCTCTGGCCAGGGCAGGGCATCTTCCTTCAACCCAGCTCACATTTATAGGATCCATTGGGTTTTTGTGAGGAGTGCTCTGGAGCTGGCTTGTGCACATCACTTCCCAACTTTGCAGTCACCGACATTGATTGGTAGCTTGAAATTAACTAAAGTGGGAGTATTTACACCCTGGAAATCAGCAAACTTTCCAATGCGGGCTCTTTCCCTTCCTGGGCCCCTAGAGAACTGTTGTGAAACTACCCAGCACACCACAGGTGCTAGTACTTTCCATCAGGTGGGCCCAGGGTGGCAATAGGCCAGAAAGGTCAGGAGGGGGCCAGGTGAGACAGTCCGTGGGTGAAGCCCAGAGGCACTGGGGCAGACAATTTTCTGTCCAGGGCCCCCCTACTCCTGGCCACAGGGCCTGCCACCCACTGTAGAGGTGGAAACCTCCATTGTGAGCTGACTATTGGCAATAGGGCCTGGGATGGGGGGTGGTTTGGGGAATGTTTTCCTTCTTTTTTTTTTTTATTTTTTTTATTTTTATTTTTATTTTTTATTTTTCTTATGATAGTCACACACAGAGAGAGAGAGAGAGGCAGAGACACAGGCAGAGGGAGAAGCAGACTCCATGCACCGGGAGCCTGACGTGGGATTCGATCCCGGGTCTCCAGGATCGCGCCCTGGGCCAAAGGCAGGCGCCAACCCGCTGCGCCACCCAGGGATCCCAGAATGTTTTCCTTCTTAATAAGTCTTGTAAAGCAGGAGATGCCCCTATTTCTGGGTCTTCACGTCCACATATGTGATGCCTACAACTACAGCACTGTCATGTCCCATATACAGACCAACGTGCCCGGGTGAGGGAGCAGAAAGACAGAGGTGGAGTCCTCAGGGGCAGGATTGATCCCCTTAATCAGCCAGCCCTGGAACTGCCTGACTCGGGACTACTCACATGAAATAGTAAAAATTCTTTGTTGTTTAATCCAGTCTTAGTCAAATGTTCTGCTATCTGTAGCTCGAATCATCCCGACTCAGACGCCAACACAGGAAGAGAGGAGCAGAAGGAGCCTGGGTTTCTGAAGAGTTGGGGGCAGCTCAGAGATGCTGTCCTCGGATTCAGGAGGCAGGACCATCTTCTATAGCTGGCCAGACGAGGATTCTTCTAATTCAGGCAGTGGCAGGGAAATGGAAACATTAGGGAAAAAACCTATCAGCCAAAACCACCTCACAAAGGAGTAGGAGGTCTGAACAGTCCTGCAACCAGAGATGACTTTGAGCATTTCCAATTCCTCCTACAAAGAAAATAGCCCAGTGAGTTTTACAATTTTAGTTCCTTTTTTTTTTTTAAGATTTTATTTATTTTTTCATGAGAGAGGCAGACACATGGGCGGGGGTGGGGGGTTTGGGAAGCAGGCTCTCTGTGGGGAGCCCAATGCGGGACTCGATCCCAGGACCTAGGGATCACGACCTGAGCCAAAGGCAGATGCTCAACCGCTGAACCACTCAGGTGCCCTACAGCTATAGTTCAATCAGACATTTGAAGTCTATCATTGTGGTCTCATACGAATTCTTCCAGGGAATATGGAAAGAAGGAATATTTCCAAACTCATTCTCTGAGGCTACTGTACTCTTGATACTGAAAGAATAATGACACCAATGGCGTGAGAATGGAAAATTCTATGTCAGAATTACCCACGAAAATAGACACAAAAATCTTACAGTATTGGCAAAACCAATCTTTATGAAATGGTAATGCTTCAAAACAAATGTAAACTTATACCAGGTATACAAGAGTGATTTAATATTTGAGAATCTATAAATGCCATTTATCACAGTAGCAGATTAAAGGAGAAAAACCCTGTGATCATCCACCAGATGCAGAAGGAACAGTGGCTGAAACTCAACATCCTTTTATCTTAAAAACTGGTAAATTAAGAAAAAATTAAACTTTAGCTGGGGCATCTGGCTGGCTCCGTCGATAGAGCATGCGACTCTTCATCTCAGGGTTGTTAGTTCACGTCCCACATTGGGCACGGAGCCTACTTAAGATAAAAATAAGACACTTTAAAATTTTTCTTAAAAAGGACAAAATTAAATTTTCTTAATATGATAAAGCACATCTACCAAAATGCTTTCATAAATGCCATTCTTGGTAGCCCTGGTGGCTCAGCGGTTTAGTACCGCCTTCGGCCCAGGGTGTGATCCTGGAGACCTGGGATTGAGTCCTGCGTCGGGCTCCCTGTGTGGAGCCTGCTTCTCCCTCTGCCTGTGTCTCTGCCTCTATCTCTCTCTCTGTGTCTCTCATGAATAAATAAATAAAATCTTAAAAAAAAATAAATGCCATTCTTAACCAGGCACATTTGAAGCAGTGTCTTTAAAATCAGGGACAAGACAAAGATGACTCTTGTTTCTGTTCAGCATTGTATGGGACAAGCTACCAGCATAGGGGAATGAGAAAAGGAATAAAAACCATCAGAGTTGGAAAGGAAGAGATAAAGCCATCATTACTCTCAGATGGTATGGCCATTAAAAATTTGAATCTACAGAAAAAAATAATTAGGAATAAGATTTTAACAAGGTTATGCCCAGTAATTACAAACTCAAATCTAGAGCCAAGTAAACAGAGCAGCAGGCAGCACGGCTTAGCCAAGAGGCACAAGAGCATAGTCCATCACTGAGCCACTTGTCCTCAGGATGGGTTCTTTTTTTTTTTTTTTCTTAGAATGGGTTCTGCCCAAGGCCAGAGCTGGTGCAGGAATGTGGGTGGGTCTGGTTCCATCTGGTTGGAGAAGAGGCATGGCAAAGTGGGAGCAGACGTTTCCTGGTGCTAGCCACATGAATCTCTTGCTTCACTGTCCACTGGTCCCAGAAATACTGTCTCTGGGTTTCTTCCAAACCAGCTAGCCTGCAACCAAACGGTCAGCTTAGATTCTTTCATGTCCATGAGAAACAGGCATGTCAAGGCCTTGCTCTGTTCCCAGTGAGCCCGGCATCCTCCCGTCTCCCTTTGGCCCTCACCTCCCCAAGAGAAAGGATCTGCTTGAGCACACTTGTCCTTCACCTATGCTTACCTCCTCTTGTTCTACTGGTCTGGTGCTGCCTAACAAGTAACCCCAAACCTAGTGACCAGAAGACAAAAATCACACATAATTGTGACAAATCTGTAATTTGAGCAGGGCTTGGCAGGGACAGTGCATCTGTGCTTTATGTGGATTGAGGTGTAGCAGCTCGGCACCTGACAGTGATTCAGTGGCTGGGACCTGGGATCTATCGAGGGTTCTCTCACTCGCAGGGCTGATGGGACCTCACGCAAGCACCTAAATGTGACTTCTCCATGGTGGCTGGCTTCCAAGAGCAAGCATCCCAAGGCAACCAGGTGGCAGGTACATTACCTTCACGACCCAGCTCCATACTGGGATAGAGTTACTTTGACCATTGTCACAAGCCAACTCCACCTCAAGGGAAAGAGATCTAGTCCCCACTTCCTTTGGAAGGAGAAGAAAAATCTCACTATAAGAAGAGCATGTGGATGGGAGACAGTGTTGGGAAAACACAACCTGTAACTCCTTTTCCCTGGTCCTGGCCTCCCCTTTTGTCTGGCAAACCCATCCTCTGTCCATAGAGGAAGCCCATGACCCAAGCTGAGCCAACTATAATGCACGGTCTCTCCAGCCACAGGGATCAGGCCAGGAGTGGCCACATGACCCCGACCAGCCCAGCAGAAGCCAAACCCATGGCCGCAAACCCCGCATCAGGAATGGACAGCAAGGCAGAATGACACAGATGATGCCATTCTGCTGCTGTGTCAACCTAGAACTCTTGTCTTCAGGCTTTTATGAGAAAAATTATAGCTCAGCTGGGTAAGCCACGGGAGTGGGTTTTCTGTAACAGCTGAGCACAATCCTAGTTTATACTCAGAACAAACAGCCACTTTCACATCCACCCCATGTTCATCACTGAAGCGAACACAAAGCCCAGGATCACCGTGGATGGTGACTCTATTTGAATAGCTATTCACAGATGGACCACGTCTCTTTTGTTCATCTTTCCAAGCACTGGACATAAAAGACTCTCAATAAACTTGTCTTGGATGCATGAGTAAGTGGAGCAGACTAGCAGAAGGCTCTGTGGGTCTGGTGTCCGATAAATCTGGGTTCAAAGCCCACTCCCTCCCCTCACCAGCTTTTGGATCTTGGGCAGGTCCATGAACCTCTCTCAGCCTCATTTCCTTATGTGTAAAATGGTGATACTATGATCAACCACATCTGAGGGTTGTGGTGAGGATGAGGAGGTTGAATGAGAGTTCGCTCTCATTGGCTGGAATGAGGGCCGCACTGCGGACAGAGGAGGTGGAGAGTGATGGGGAGGTGCCCCCACCTCCACACCTAAAGGGGTGGGATCTTTTACAAGTTCCTAGTCCTTAGGTGGGGTGGCTTGGGCTGGGCTCAGCAGGTGATTCTTCCGTGGGATGCTGTGGGATCCCTTGTGTGGCTGCAGTGATCTGATGGCTCACTGGGGCTGCACAGTCAGAGCAGCTGCTGCCACATGCCTGGTGATTGGTGTGGCTGCACTGCTGTCCTCCACTCAAGGGGCCTCATCTTCCCTAGGCAGATGGGGCCTCCTCATGGCCATCTGAGAGAGTGAGAGTGGGGTCAGAGGTTGCACATCACTTCTGCCATACTGTATGGGCCAAAGCCCTTTGCAGATTCGCAAAGTCGCATTGCAGAGAAGCAGTGCACAGGCCTGCATGTTTCAGCTCCATACTGAGAATCACCTTCTTCCAACTGTATCATCCCCTTGGTAACCTATCCCCTAAATCTGCAGCTTTTCCTCTGAATAACATTCTACCGCTATTGTCATAGATTACCACAAATCTAGTGACTTAAGCAACACGATTGTATTAAAGCTCTGGGGGTCAGAAGTCTAAAGTGGTCTGCAGCTCTGCGTTTCTTCTGGAGGCTCTGGAGGCAAATGTGTTTCCTTGCTTTTCCCAGTTTCTGGAGGTACATTGCTTCCTGGCCTGCGGCCCCTCCCTCCCTCCCTCTTCCCTGCCAGCATCTTATGTGTCTGACCCCCCTGCCTGCCTCTCATGAGGACACTTGGGATTGCATTTAGGGCTTGCCTGAATCATCCAGAGCAATCTCCTCATCTCAGCACCATTCATCATATCGACACAGTTCCTTCTGCCAAGTGAGGTAAATATTCACGGGTTCCAGGGACTTGAGACACAGACATCACTGGGGTGGTTATTCTGTGCAGCACAGATTCTCACATGCTTTCTGTCTAATCTGGTAGTTTCCAGACTTTTTCTAACATATTCTAATATGAGCTTGGAAAAAAAAAAAAAAGCATGCCCCATTCTATGTAATTAAAAGTCTGGGTTCCTCAGCTAAACTCCCTGGATTTACGTCCCAGGCCCACCCCCTGCCTGCTGCCCTGCACACTCCTCAACCTCCCCACACTTCTGTTTCCCCACCTGCGTGATGAGAGGTGCTCGTGTCCTGTGGTGCCTTATCACACGCTGGCTGATTTAAACAGCACACTTCCTCTGATGGCTCTGGAGGCCAGTAATCCAAGATCAAGGTTTCCAGGGAGGACTCTGGCTCGCAGGCTGCCAACCCTCTTGCTGTGTCTTCACATGATGGTTGGAGCAGGCGTGCTGGGCTGTCTGACGTCTGTTCTTATAAGGACACCGAACCTCTCGGGTCAGGGCCCCCCTTAGGAACTCATTTCATCTGCTATGTCATTGCCACAAGTTCAGCCATATTGGAGGTTAGGGCTTCAACACGTGGATGGGGGTGCACAGTTCTGTCCACAGTAGAGGTGATAGCATCTCACTGAAGTGTGAGGAGTGAATCGGTGTGGGTCTGTGAGTGGCTGGGGCAGGGCTGTGTAGCGTGGGCAGCACAAGGGCTAGCCAGCACTGTTTTATCTCTCGGAAAGCATGGATCTGTGCTCTGCTGCTGCTGCTTTATGCACGTTGTCAAACATAGCTGAGAAACTTTAAAAGGATGAGATGAATTGAAGTGGAAATTATAATTGTTTCTTCCTGTACTGCCAACAGATTCTCTTACATACGTCTTAGGGCACGTGTGCCCTGCTGTCCTGGCCTGGGGGTTCAGTCACTTGTGGCTCTTACAATGCAGCTTCCTGAGCCCTCTCGGAGCACTGGGCTCCCTGATGGTGGAGCCCAGTGTTTGCATTTTTAAAAAATATTTTATTTATTTGAGAAAGAGAGAGAGTGTTGGGGAGAGAAAGAAGCAGGCTCCCCATTGAGCAGGGAGCCCCACGTGGGGCTTGATCTCAGGATCCTGGATCCTGACCTAAGCCCAAGGAAGACACTTCACCAACTGAGTCACCCTGCTGCCCCCAATATCTGCTTTTAAAACACATGTTCATGATGTCTGAGAAACTGTTCTTGCTCCTAGGAAAGCACCTGAGCCCCCGGACATCCCTCATGCTGGCCGGGCTCTGAGTCATGGTCACTCTGCTGATCTGAGTGCAGATGCAGCTGAGGAACATGAAGTTCTTATATCCACAGGGGCCATGCCACCACACCCATGCCCAAACCATCCTGGCAGCCCCTTACACCCTGCCCCCCCCCCCCATTTCCCATCTTTTTTCTTCGAGATACAAAACCATCCTGGAAGTTTGAGATTGGACTGTCACACCCAGGCCAGCACTTCCCTTTAAAGGGTACTTCCCATGGGACGCCTGGGTGGCTCAGTGGTTGGGCACCTGCCTTTGGCTCAGGTCGTGATCCCGGGATCCAGGATCAGGTCCCACATCAGGCTCCCTGCGAGGAGCCTGCTTCTCCCTCTGCCTATGTCTCTGCCTCTCTCTCAGTCTGTGTCTCTCATGAATAAATAAATAAATCTTTAAAAAAAATAAAGGGTGCTTCTCATGTTCTCAGTGTCCAGCGAAGCCTGCCCTGGACTTCCATCACTGACTCCGGTTCTCCCTCACTGTGAGCCCAGCTGCTCGCCAGGGACACCAGTTCTGGAGGCCCACCTGCCTGAGGCCGGCATTCATTTGAGAAATGTGGGAAATGTCAGCACCGTGGGCTGTGGCTGGCTGGCTGGGCGAGGGTAAGTGCAGCTGCCCTCCAGAGCTGCTTCCTGTTCACTCAGCTTCTCCAGAATCGCAAACCCCAGCCTCCACTCAGTTGGGGAAAACAAACTCACAGTTTGCCCTTTGCCCTCCAGGAAGCATTTACTAACAGAGCAGGGACTGATGAAGGCAGAGAGAAACTCTCTTTTCTGATTTGCGTTTTCATTGCCTGTGCTGGGTGCACAGATTGAAACCGCACTGGGGATCCTTCTGCTGACCTCCCAGCCATGCACCTCTGACATCCAGAAGAGGTGAAGATTCCTGCCTCCCTTTCTGGCTCCCTCCCTTCTTCCTGCCTCCTTTTGTTTTCTTCCCTTCATTGTGTTTTTCCATGCTTCCATTCATCTTTTCTTTTAATTGCAAAATTACAGTATGCAGATGGTAAAACATAACCCAAACACTACAGACAGGTATGCAATGAAAAGTCTCCTACCCCAAACCTTCATGGTGCCAGACCCACCTTTCCAGAGCCAAGCAAAGTCATCAGTTTCTCCATGTATGTTTTCAGAAACCATCTCTATCCACACACACGTATGCACATGCACAGATCTGTTGTTTGTACACGATTGTGAACATGTGTGCGCAGATGCAAATGTGTGTTTATAATACGTTATACATCTCTTCTTACAGAAATGGGAGCATCCATATGCCTCATTCCTTTTCCTTCATCTGTCCCAGAGACTGTTCTGCATCACCTTGGACAGACCCACGTCTTCTTTCCCACTGACTGAGAGCTGCGTGTTGGTATACGGACATCAAGCTGAATTTATCCACTGCTCACTCCAGAGGCATCAGGCTGTTCTGGGCCTTCACTCTAGTAAACAGAGTTGCATGGAACATCGCTCCTGCACGCTTGTAGGAATGTGCCTTGGCACACATGTGCTGGTGCCATAGACAATGTGGGGAGCCTCCTCCGAGGCAGAACTGTGCTGGGGGACCTTCCATCGTGCTCCTGCCCAAAGCAACACAATGCCCTGCGGTCTCGTCACTTTAGGTGTTTCGTGGGGGGACTCACTCTCACCAGAGAGCAAAGATGTTCCATCAGCTTGATTTTCAAATGACTTAACCACAGAATCTACCTCGTCAGCCCTTGGTTTGTGAATATGAGTCCTTCCCTGGAAAACACTGTTATTAAAAAAAAAAAAAGAAGAAGCAGCAGCAGCAGAAGAAGAGGGCTGGTGGAGAAGAGCATCCTCAGAACATGGCCAACATTGCTCCCTGAACGGAGGGAGCCAGATGGACTAGAACCCAGACCCGCAGACCCCAGTCCCTTTGTTCTGCTGAGCTCCCCCAGCACCACAGAAACATTAAACAGCACTATCTCTGTCAGCTCAGACACAGTAAGATCTGTGCCTGCACCCCTCTGAGCCTTCCTCAGTTGCCAGAAGGGGTTTGGAACACACACATCACCCCCTGCCACTGTGTAGCCCATTAGCATCTGAACATCTCTGGGGTTCGCAGAGGAGATGGAACAGCCCCAGATATGTTCTCCGAAGCAGAAACTTCTCCAGGATGGGGCCAGGCCACCCCTGCCCAGCTGGACAGAACAGGACTTTGGGCAGACTTGCCGGCTGCCACCTTGCTTCCCAAGCATGGCCGTTTCTGTGGACGATGGCCTGGCCTGCTGCCACCGCGAACCGCCCTGCCGAGCCCACCCCATTCATACCAAAACAACTGATCTAGAAATTATTTATAGATCCGAACTCCACAGAAACCATTGTGTCCTCCGTTGCTGTGACAACAGGGATGTGGCGCAAGAGCTGGGCTTGGAGGGACCATGGAGGCCAGTGAAGGCGATTGATTTCCAGCCGGGAGCCCCGGCTCACACGCGCCATCGGGGGTCACTGGGAATGAAAGGAGGCTTTCAATTGTGCTTCCAGTGAGGGCTGGCTCGTGTCCCGGAAAACAGCACCACCTGGGTGTTCAGCTGCTGGCTAGGGGTTGGGTTTTGTTCAAACCTCTTGATGAAATCATCCAGAACAAGCCTGGCGGAGCATCGGCCAGCTGTGAAGTCTTCAAGATCTGGCTCCTCACCCCAGGCCAGCTGCAGCAGGCTCCTGGGAGCATGGGGCCCAGGAATCTGTATTGTAGTTTCTGGATTGGTGAAAACCCATGGGACGTGGTGAACTAAACCTCTAGAGAGTCACACACATGCATCTGTGTCCACTCGCTGTCCTAGGCACTTTTGTTAGCTTCTCCGTTTCTTCTGGTTTTCTGCATGGATATCAAACATGTAGAATATAAGTGCTTTCCTTTCAAAAAATAAGGGTACTGTGTCCCCTCTTATGCACTTTGCTTTTTTCACTCAACAGTACATTTAAAAAAAATTTTTTACAAGATTTTATTTATTCATTCATGAGAGACACACAGAGAGAGAGGTAGAGACACAGGCAGAGGGAGAAGCAGGTGTCATGCAGGGAGTCTGACGTGGGACTCGATCCCGGGTCTCCAGGATCACGTCGTAGGCTGAAGGTAGCGCTAAACCACTGAGCCACCTGGGCTGCCCTCAACAATACATTTTAAAGGGGTCTCCAGGGCACCTGGGTGGTTCAGGGGTTGAGCATCTGCCTTTGGCTTAGGTCATGATCCCAGAGTCCCGGGATTGAGTCCCACGTCAGGCTCCCTGCAAGGAGTCTGCTTCTTTCTTTGCCTGTGTCTCTGCCTCTCTGCATCTCTCATGAATAAGTAAATAAAATCTTAAAAAAAAAAAAAAAAAGGTGTCTCCAAAATAGTAGCTGCCGCTGCTGTGTTTTTATGACCACACAGTGCTGTCCCTCTGTGTGCACGTACCACATGCTTACCTGGTTTTTTTTTTCTTAGGACAAATTGCCCAGAAGCAGAACCTAACATGAGGATTTGTTTTCAGGTGACTTTTAGGAGTGTCCATCTGCTGGAGAAACAGGTACAGGTGTGGGGGAAGGAGGCCACACAGGGTGCCCACATGTGGGTGAAGGGCTGCCTGGAGTGATAAACTCCCAGGCATTTCCACTGGGGATGGCAGAGCAGCTGCAAGTGCCAAAGGTATCTTCCGAACCATCACCACAGCCTTGCCTGTTGGACGTGTCAACACGCCAAAGCTTCAGGTTCACAGAAATGGCAAACATGGATCCCCAAGACCACGGAGGATCCCTGACATCATCCACTCAACTGAAGCTTGTTCTGTTGAAGTTGATTCAGATAGGCAGCTTCTCAGAGGTGCTCCCCTAGCTCGGGGGCCACTTGTATTTACAGAGTGCTCCCGTGAACAAGGGAGTGCAAAGGATCTGCGGGGTCCAGAATGATGCTTATTTCCTCCTGAAGCCTGGGGCCCAGCAGGTGGGCGCAATCAGACATGCTGGCCTGCTCCCATCACCCTGCTGCCGGGGCCTCAAGATCAGGAACCCCGTCTGCCAGCACCCTCTCTCCGTGGTGCACATGGAGCACCAATGCCAAAATGACTCCAGTCGTCACCACATTTAATAATCTGTGTCATTAGTGTGAAATACATTTATTGGTAATAACATGGAGATTGATTCCCCGCATTTGATAGTAAACGCTCAGGTCTTTCAAGTAAGCAGAATCCCAAACATGCTGGGATGGACTGTGTCATCCCAGGCCTCTTAGCGGTCTCTGTGATCACTGGGCGCTGCTCCCACACAGGCCTGCCTGCCGGGCCTGCTCTGTAAATCATCCTACAGCTGGAGGCCTGGCTCCAGCAGAAGCTGTGTGGTCCCGAGTGAGCCACAATCTTCTCAGTTGAGATGTGTTTCTGGAAGAAGCTCCCTGTAAGGACTTCTGACTCTGCTGGCCACCATCATGCTGTGATGGGCCTCACTGCCTCCCCCCTTCTGTGCAGATCCTGCTGTGGGCAGTCCTCAAGCCATGTGGCATGTGGGGCTTGAGCCAGTCTTTGGGATGTCTTAGGGCAAATGAGAAAAAGCACAGCCCTCTGGGTGCAGGAAGCTTAAAGGTTCACATAGTGACAGGGACTCAGTCCATCTGGGCTGCCCGAGCATCTCTGCAGCCTGGTCTGTTAACTAACAAAGAAAACCAAAGCAGCAGAGGTGGAGGTTTCTATCTGCCTCTCTCATGTCCAGGGCAAGCTGGCACGGTTCAGGCACCCTCTGATTTACTCAAAACTCTCTGAGTCCCCTGCTGCTGACTTGTTTGCTGGCCACAGGCTGTAGGCTGGCCCCCAGGGAAGATCTGCATGCAGGAGGGGCCTCAAGGTGCTGCCAGGCAGAGGGAGCACCTGCACTGTGATGAAGCCTCACAGGCCTCAGCTGTCCCCACAGCGAGCTCTGAGACTAGGGTGGCCTTTGAAGGTGTCTCAAGCATGGGTGAGGGGCTGAGCCTTCGTCTCCCCTCAGGGATCACAGGGGACTATGGCTCTGGACAAGACCACTGTCTTCAGCTTGAGGGTGGTCCCAGAGAGGGCTGAGAGCGGAGGGCCACCTCCCAGAGCAGTCGGAACCAGGTGGAGTGCAGCATGTAGTGCCTAACCAAGCTGGCTCACCTCAGGCCGCATCCCAGCCAGCAGGAAGGGGTGCAAGGGAGGGTGCTCCCCGGGCTTTAAGGGTGTTCGGGAGCTGTGCACATCGCCTCTGCGCAAACCCCTGGCAGGAACTCAGTCACATGCTGTGTCTCCCTGCAAGGAGGCTGGTGGTGCCGTGAGCTGAGTATGCCTGTTAGAAGCCAGGGGTCTCTGCTATGAGAGGGGCAGGGAGATAGATCATGGCACCAGTGCCACCACAGGCCAGCCCAGAACCCAGGGCCCCAAACATTAATGATGCCAAAGAAGAGACTGAGGCCTGACTCTCTGGGGCAGATAGGAAATATGGGATGTTTAGAACTCAGAAGGACCATGTGTGTTTGTTTTCTAGGCTGCATAATAAATTACCGCAAGCTTAGTGGCTGGAAACACCCGGTAACTGTGGGTCAGGAGTTCAGGCTCTCGGCTGTGCTAGGTCTCTGCTCCAGGCCTGCAGTCTTGATGTTGGCAGGGCTGTGCTCTCATCCCAAAAGCCAGCTAGGGAGGCTGGTTCCAAGCTCACTCATATTGTTGGTGGTATTTCTTTCCTTGTGGCTGGAGGACCTCACTTCATCACTGGGTATCACCTGGAGGCCATGCTCAGGCCCAGCCTCACGGCTCTGTCCATGGGCATTTCCAGCACGGCTGTTTACTTCTGCAAGGCCTATGGGAGGCTCTCCCTTCCTCTATCTAAGACAGAGCCTAATGCAGTCCTAGCAGTGGCATCTCATATTCTAGTGGTAAGAAGCAAAGCACAGGGTGCTTGGAGGAGCTCAGTTGGTTGAGCATCTGACTCAGGTCATGATCTTGGGGTCCTGGGATCAAGCCCCTCATTGGGCTCCTCACACAGAATGGAATCTGCTCTAGGATCCTCTCCCTCCCACCCCCTCAAATAAATAAATCTTTAAGAAAAAAAGGGAAGCAAGTCATAGGTCTTGCCCATACTTGCAGGGAGGGGATCCCACAGGGTGTGGTTCATTGCTGGTCACTCTAGGATATGTCTGCCACAGCATGAGATTGTGGAAACAGTTTCAGAAGGTCTGTGTTCCATTCTAGACTCACTTCTGCTACTGCTGTGTGACTTCAGGCAAGCTACGCACCTTTTCTGGGCCTCAGTGTCCTCATCTGTGTGACTAAGCAGTAGAGATCATGGTTAGTAGTTTTGACATTGAAGTAGATGCACAGTTTTCTTATGTTCAAAGGGTGTGTTTAGCTGTGCTGTTTTTGTATTAATCCTAAGAATGCTCCCAGCTGTGGCTACAGATGCTAGCAATAAGTGTGCCAAGTTTAAATGGTCCGTGTACACATCTGTATAATTCTACAAGGGCCAGAATGCTGCCCTCACTTCACGGACCAGGACAGCTAGCTCAGAGAGGCCGAGAGACCTGCCCAAGTCACCCAGCAAGAAAGCGGCAGGGCTGGGCACTTGGCCAAGGCAGTCCCAGCCTCAAAGCATGTGTCCTTCCTGCTGTCCCTCTACTTCTAATTGGCAGCTGTCACTGCTCTCTGATGGAATTTAACTTTCTAGCCGGTAGGCTGGGGGTGGGGGGAGGCTGCCTTTTTGACCTTGACAAAGTACTGGGTGGGGGGAACCTGGGCCACCACACCATCCTGCCTACCTCTCCCCTCCCTCTGGCCAGCTGCCTCCATCAGAGCTCAGGACACATTCAGGAAGGGATGGCTCGGCGTTCTGGTG
This sequence comes from Canis lupus dingo, assembly GCF_003254725.2. NCBI lineage: Eukaryota > Metazoa > Chordata > Mammalia > Carnivora > Canidae > Canis > Canis lupus. Next base: position 65,705,758 of record NC_064247.1, on the reverse strand, counting down.
GCAAGGTGGGCCCTGGAGCGGGCTGAGCGTCACCATACATCTTTATGACATCCCATCTCAAGGAGAACCATGATCCAACCAGTCATCACCAATGAAATTGCCTTTGGAACCCATTGCTGCATTTGCCACCACTGCCTTTCTGACTTTTACTGGGGTTTCCATATCACAGGAATTGGGGTTTCCGAAGTGGGGGGCATTGCACACTCACAGTAGGACAGCATGAGTAGGTGCTTATGGGGTTTGGCTTACAGTATGGTAGGCAGAGGGCCATGAGGATACTGCAGTGACCCCACATGCACAGCTGCAGAGCTGCTTCCACACTGGGCCTGGGGGATGCAGGTGAACATGGAGGGAGCACATGACGCCATTGCCTTGAGGGGGGTGACCCTCAGTTGAAGGACTTGGCCAGACGCAGCCCTGGGGGAAGGGTCCAGAGGAGTACACACTTGGGGCTCCTTCTGCACCTCACACTCCATTTGCACCAGGGCACCCTAGAGGCATCCAGAAACCAGAAGAAAAGGATGGCTATCTCTGCAGAATGTGTAGCTCAGCTCGTTGGGCAGACAACAGGGTGGACAGGGGCAGGACGCAGATGTGCAGGGTGGTTTTGGTGACACCTGTGCAGTGGCAGCCATCTGAGCAGGTGTTTGTGCATTTGCACCAGGTTTTGGGGCACGTGTTTGTGGCAGGCTGAGGATGTAGCCAAAGTCACATGGTGAGCAAGGAACAGAGCCGACGTGTTAGTCAGACTCTCTGGCCTGGATCTGGGTGCAGGAGGAGGTGCAGCAGAACCATTCTGCATGATACATGGAAGATTGGGAGGTGGGGAGAGCAGACCCAAGGGAGGACGCGAGGAGGGATGGAGGTGGAGGCAGTCTGACTCTTTGATGGCACGCTGCCTTTAACAGCAAAGGGGCCTGTGACTACAAAAAGCAAACATCTACAACTCTGGGAAACAAAAGTCGTATCTTCCTGACTTTATGGCTGGGAAGGAATTTTTTTAACAAGATCCCCAAAGCACAAACCATGGAAGAAAATACTGGTGGCTTTGATGTTAAAAATGTAAAAATTTCTGGGGGCGCCAGGGTGGTTCCATCCATGAAGTGTCTGCCTTCAGCTCCGATCATGATCTCAGGGTCCTGAGATCGAGCCCCACACTGAGGTCTCTGCTCTGTGGGGGAGCTGCTTCTCCCTCTCCCTCGGCCGCTCCCCCAACTTGTGTTCTCTCACTCTTTTTCTCAAATACATCAATAAATAAAATCCTTTAAAAAATGTAAAAATTTCTGTTAAAAAGTGAAAAACTACGAGACACAGACTAAAAGTTACTTGCAATATAAGTAACAGATGAAAGATTAGCAACCAGACCATAGGAAGAGCCTCTGAAACTCTGTATGAAAAAGACAAGGAACCAAGTGGAAAGATGAGCAGAGGACACAAGCTGGTGAGGCGAGAGGGAGAGAGAATGTGCTTGGGCCACGTGTGCTGCACACTGCGGGACTCTCCAGTCCACAGGACCACACAAGTGAAATCACAGCGTGATGCCTCTTCATGCCCAACAGGTCAGTGAAGCACCGGGTGTGGTCAGGATGAGGGAGAGTAGGTGTCTGACACTTGGCTGCAGAGAAAGTCCCAACGTGCAGCACCCAGCAGGGGAGACACCGCAGATGTGCAATGACCCAGCAGTACTCGTTAGAGTTCAGGCCACATAAAAATGCTCCCAGATGTGCAAAGACACACGCATGAATGCTCACTGTATTATTGTTTGTAATAGCAAGCAGCCTGGAAGTGTCAATCAGTGGGAGAATGAATCACTAAATTATGGTAAATTTGTATAATGTGATCCTGGAGCCATTGCAATAAATGAAGTAAAGCTGATAAAATCTCCCAACATAATGAATTAGAAAAGCTTAATGGCAAATGTGGCATAACACTACTTCCATACAGTTTGAAAGGAAGCCCAGAAAAGGTGGTCTAGGGTTTACCTGGGATGGCTCGCAGGGCTGAGATGCAGACTCCTCCCTCCACCCTCCTTCCACCTTCTCAGAGAGCACCACTGTACAGGCTGGGAGGGGCTGGGGTGTGAGGCAGTATGTAGGGGTGTGTGGGTGTGCGGGAATGTGAGTGTGAATGTGCATAGCACATAGTGCTCAGCTGCGAGTGTGCCAGAGTGTAAGTGGCAGAGATGGATATGTGAACATGGGTGTGAGTGTGCCGGAGTGTAAGTGGCAGGGATGGATATGTGAGCGTGGGTGTGAGTGTGTCAGAGTTTAGGTGGCAGGGCCGTGTATGTGAGCATGGGTGGGTGTTAGTATGGAACAGTGTGTAACTGAACATATGTGCACATGTTGGGCGAGTGTGAGAACGTGTGTTTATATGAGCATGTGTAGGAGTGTGTGCGAGTGTGTGACTGTAGTGCATGTGAATGTATGTGAGAGCGAGTGTATGAGTCTGACTATGAACATGTATGTGTGTATTGTGATGAGTGTGACGACGGGTGTATGAGTGTGTGCTAAGGTGGGGCTGAGTCTCTGGGTCACAGGTGTGAAACCCTGAGCAGCTGCAGCTGGCTATGCTGGTGACTTGGGGGCCATCCCCAAGGTCCCCGTCACTGGGCACGGGTCACTCTTGCAGCCAGAGCCAGAGGGGAGACACCCGAGGAACAGGGTCGCCGGCCTCCTTGGGAGTCACCTTTGAGGGAAGAATTCCGTGATGGGGCCCCAGGCTTGAGGACCTTGTTCCCCCCTCCCCTCCGCCCCCCCCTTCGGTTATAGGAAGGTTCCTGCCACGTGCGCTACCCAGGATGTCCGGCAGGTGGCGCTGCCCAGGCAGTTTGCAGCAGGATATCTGGGTCTGGGCCCACCGCTCTGGGTGCAAGCCGGGGAAACTGAGGTAAGAGTTCTCGTGCCCCCGAGACTTTTCCTTCCACACCAGGGAATTCATTCGCACAGGCGCCACGTGTTTGTGAGGACCTGCTCCATGCTGGGGGCTGTGAGCAGTGGTGAGCAGAGCAGATTGGGGCTCCCCTGGAACTCGCATCCCTGAAACAGGACAGGTATGTGCTCGTGGGAAATGCCTGGCCCTGACACAGGGCCCTAACCCCATACCCAGCACAGTCTGCATGTAAGCCCCCCAGTGTCGGCTGGCCCTGAGCCCCATCTGGGTTCTACAGTTATGGCTGTGCACCTCATCTCTCTCGTTAGCCCCTGGTCTCTTCTGTCTCCATGTTTCAGGGATAGAAAGCACATCCTCGTGCACAAGAATGGGGACATCGATGGACCTGACACACTGTGCAAAGGCACTGGGGTCCCTCCATGCAGGCACCTGGTTTGTTGGAAAGTGTATGTTCAGGATGTGCTCAAGTCCTGTTACCTGCGGACGTGGCCTTCTTCGGAAATAGAGTCTTTGGAGAGGTCATCAAGTTAAGCTGGGGTCATGTTGGATGGGGTAGGGTGAGCTTTAAATCCAGTGTCAGTGTCCTTATAAGAAGAGACACAGGACAGACACACAGCGGAGAGCCCCTGTGGTGACAGAGGCACAGCCTAGAGGGACGGGTCTAGGGGCCCAGGAACACCCTGGGTTGCTGGTCACCAGCAGAAGCTGAACGAGACAGGAAGGCACCTCCTCTAGAGCCTTGAGGGAGTGTGGTTCTACTGACATCTCACTCTCAGGCTTCTGGCTTCTGGGAAAGCCCTGCGGCCTGCGTGCTTTGCGATGGCAGCCCCAGGGCGCTAGTGCAGAGGGCACGCCCAGCACTGGGAGGGAGGCTTCTGGCTCACAGCAGCCCTGAGGGGCGGGCTGGCTCCCCAGGCTTGGCAGCCGACACAGGCCAGATGGGTGCCTCCGGGGCTGGAGAGCAAAGGGCTCCCACCCAGACTCGGCCCAGATCTCTGCTCAGCAGCTGCAAGCTGACCCCTCAGCCACCACTTTCATGCACACGTGTCCCTGTGTGCACCCCCCTCTGGCCAGTGTGTGCTCTGGGCATGCACCTGAGTGGCGCTCCAGGCCGAGCATGGTGAGGGGTCCTGTGCCTGCCACTCGCGGAGACTCAGCTGTCTCACCTGCAGGAGCATAGTAATAGCTGGCTCACGGGGCTGTCGTAAGGATGAAGGCAGCAGCCCCTGCTGCCCCGCTGCCTCGCGGGGGAAGAGAGGTGCTCTGCTAACGGTGGGTCCCGACTGTGAGGACTGCGTGTGGCTCAGAACACAGGCTGAGTGCGCAGAGGGACTACGGCGCCCTGGTTCCCACTGGGAAGTGGCTAGCCTGCAGCAGGGGGCTGGCAGTCGGTCAGGCGGGGTGGGGTGGGGGGTGGGGCTGGAGCAGCCGGGGGCTCAGAGGAGATGCTGCACCCCAGGGCTGAGGGGAGAAAGTCCACCTATGCATAGGGCTCACACGTAAAGCTCCGGCACAGATTGTGGGTTGAAACCCCTGCTGGAAGAGCTTTGAACACGGACAAACACACACCCCATGGGTCCCTGGGTGGAACGTGAATGCTTAGGAGGCATTGAATCCATCAGGAAGACTCCCAAAGTTGGGGTAGAGTGTACAGCATGCAGTGGATCACGTGATTTTCTAGCAACACCTGTCAAGATCCAGTTTCAGACACTGACTAAAATCCATTCATGTGACGGGCACCTGGATGGCTCTGTGGGTGAAGCATCTGCCTTTGGCTCAGGTCATGGATGTCATGATCCCAGTGTCCTGAGATCGAGCCCCAAGGTGGGGTTCCCTGCTCAGCAGGGAGTCTCCCTCTGCCTCTCCTCCCTTACCCCTGCTCCTGCTCTCTCACTCTCTCTCTCTCAAATAAAATCTTAAAAAAAAAAAATCCATTCACATGAGTATGGGAACCAAAAACAGACTGTGGGGCAGCAGGAAGCACAGGCAGGAGCAGGGGGCCTGGGAAGACATTGGGGCCAGGCCTCCCACCCTCTGCAGAGGGGGGCCTGCATGGTCTGGCCCACAGGATCATCCTCTGTGGCCAGAAGTATCTGCTTCTGTCTGTAGCAGGAATAGGCAGCTGGAACCCCAGGTGAGAGACACTGAGGTTCAATTTTTGTCACTTTTTTAAGGTCAGATATTTCTGTAGGAGCCACATGCTGGCCGTCTAATGGGGGGCATATTACTGATGTCAGTGGACACATAGACTATGAGATACAGTAGTCATTCTGGTCAGATTTGTCACTCTCTCTGATGTAAACTTTGGTGCACCTGGCTGTTTTAAATGAACTGTCAAACACGGCCTGAGGGTCCCTGGGCATCTTCTCTGCAGCCAATTCGGTAAAGCCAGGCTGGCCAGAGGTGCTTTGTGCTTGAAGATGTTCCCCCTCAGTGTTATTTATTGTGGAAGATGTTGGGAACAGTGGACGCATCCAACCACAGGAGATGGCAGGGTGAACAGTGTTGCTTTCTCCAGCCAGAATGTTCCAGGATCCTCCACCAAGGCGGCCAGAAATGTGAACACGTGCACTCCCAGGTCCAGCGATTTCACTTCCCAGAATCCCTCTCAAAGGCACGCCCAAGGGAGAGTATACGGTGTTGCACAATTATTGTGAAAAGTCGGACTCCACCTCGCTGTCCCCCAGCAGAGACGATGTTCAATAAGTTTCTGAACTTGGACGGTGCAATAGAATGCAGAACAGATGATGGGCAAGCTCAGAGAATTCAGTGGACGGTGGGTTTGTGAAGGTGTGCATGGGGCCGAGGGCCGTTAGCAGGGGATGCGGGAGCCTGCAGCCCTAGGCCGGCGGGAATGCAGCCCCTGACTGCCCGCCCACCCGGGACACTGTGCAGGGCCAGCAGGACACTAGGTTCCCGGACAGATGCTGTGGCATTTACAATGTAAAAATGCGTATGAGTATATCCAGAACTCCTAAATCCGATATTTTTTAGTGTCCTCTCTTTGTGGGGGTGTGAGGTTATATAATGAGGTAAAACATATGAATATATGTACATGTGTGAATATATACGTATGTGTGGATACCTCTACACACATATATGTGCATATAGATACATCTATAGAGATGATTTTTAAAACTCAGTCTGGAGGCACCTCGGTGGCTCAGTTGGTTAAGCATCTGCCTTCGGTTCAGATCATGATTCCAGGATCCTGAGATCGGGTGCTGCAACGGGCTCCCTGCTCAGCAGGGAGTCTTCTTCTCCCTCTCCTCTGTGCATACGCTTTCTCTCTCTCTCTCTCTCTCTCTCAAATAAATAAATAAGGTCTTAAAAAAAAGTATAAAAAAATAAAACTCAGTCTGGCCTGGTGAGAACCAAAGGGTTACCAGTGACAACCCATGGATATTAGGGTTAAGGGCAATCTTTTTTTCCTCTCTCTTTGTTATACTTTTCATTTTCTGAAAATTTTGCAATGAGTACGTACTGCTCTTACAATAAGAAAAATAGCTGTTTTGCAATAAATACATAAATAAATAAATGTTGCAAAGGAAAGCAGTGCTTACCAGGATTACGAAACAGTACGGACAGACGCTTCCAGAGGTGCCGTGACATGGGCCAAGAAGGTGGGTGGCCTGCAGGTGCTCAGTGTGTGTAGGATATGTGCAGACAGAGGCGACCCTGCCTGGGCAGGGGATGCAGGGTGGCCCTCTGGTGGGCGAGGTAGCATGCGAGGGGCTGCTTCTGCCCCTTGTCTCTGCACTCAGCTTTTCTGTAAGATTCCCGCACAAAAATGAACTGAACAGGCTTTTCAAAGAGGGCAGCGAGGCTCAGCTGCGAGGAAGGGGGCTGGACACCATCTCCAGACAAGAGGAAGGGATCACATTGGATTTAGAAGGTTCTATAAGATGGGACAGAGTCTGTTTTCCCAGTTCCCATATGGGAAAACTGCGGAGCTAAAGCTCCTTCCACTCTCACTGTGCCCTCAGTGTGGCCACTGGCTCTCTGCAAGAGCTCTTAAGACTAGATGCTCTGATAATCCACATCTTCTTGAAAAAGAGCAGTTACGCAACTGGCCCAAGGCCGCACAGCCAGAAGCGGGCTTTGAACCCCAGAGCCAGACTCTGAGGCCGCATGCTTGGCCAGGCTTGCTGCTCCAGGAAGAGCTTTCCGCTCCAGCCCACGGTTCCATCCTTGTTGCTGAATGCTGCTGTCCTGCCTGCGTCCAGGCTCTTCCTTGCCTGAAACACCCTCACTTCTACGCTCTGCCTGGGGGGAGGAGTGGCTGGGCCACTAAGTGGGCAACGTCCCTTCCCACACACTGACTTGCCAGCCGGCTTTGGGCCATGCTGCTCACACCCAGCATCACCGGGCACAGTGGCCGCTTACTCACAGCTGGGTTAGCGTCTCCACTTCCCAGCCAGACAGCATTTTCCCATCCTGCCTACACTTTCCGGAAAACCAGGGTGATGGTTGGTGACTGGACGGGCCCGGCCCTGAGTGGCCTTTCTGGCGGGTTGGGCCCCGGGGACACAGGCACAGGAATAGCCTAGCCTGTCCCCAGCTGCTAAAAGACCACCCAGCTGCTGGCGTCAAGGGCCTAGTGCCTAATAGACCTGTCCTCTGCTTAGGACTGGCCCTATTTTCTTCCTGGGCAGAACAGAACGCAAAGCCTCAGACTGTGACCCCAGGGGTTTCCGGGCTGGGACTTGGGGTACAGTGGGGGTGCAGAGGCCATTGTCTCCAACAGCCTGGACATTCCTGTCACCATTTGGGCTCACAAGGTCCCCACTTCTCAGGAAGGACAAGGACAGGCTGCCTGGAAGCCCACAGTGAGATCTGGTTCCCATTGGAACAGGGATTCCTATGGGGTTCATGGAGGGGCTTCAAGGGTCTGTAATCTTAGATGGGAAGAAGGAATTACACTTTTTCCCCACCGATTTTTATCTGATACACGCAGTACCCAGCCTCAGTGGGATTCACTGGGAGGCAACTGTACTGCCCACAGAGACTGCAGAAGGTCATATCAGCCAGAGTCAGGGAGTCAGGGCAGGCATCTCAAAGAAATGCTATCCTCACCTCCAACCTTCCAGGCAGGTGCCGTGATCATCCCCACTTTACAGATGAGAGAACCAAGGGTCGGTCCGGAGACGTTACTCAGGCTTGTGAATTCCAATGCAGGTCCACCTAGGCCCCCCTGCCCATCCGTCCTCTTATTTTTGGACATATTTGAGAGTACGTTTGCTTCTCCCTAAGTACTTCGGCATGCATGCCATTAACAAGATGTTAATACTGCGGACACTTAATTTTACTTCTGGAGATACAGATGTCCTGCCTCCCTCTTGCCTGTCCTCACTCCCACCCTGCAACCAGAGGCTGGGATATCCTAGGCCAGAAACCAGCAGGACCCTCTGAATTCCCCCCCTAGACCCCCGGTTTCTGGAGGACCTTATTCCTGGGAGAATCTGAGGACAGAAGCTGGTGTCTTAGCTTGCTTGGGGCTCATTTCTCTGGAAGCCTTCAGTGCTGCCTTTCTGCTATGGGGACACAAATGCAACTTCTCCCCCTGGATGTCCTGCCAGCTCTGACACCGATGCCGAGCTCCTCACCTTGGACCAGCTGATCCCACAGGTAGTGAGCCCTCCATTGCTGGAGGCAGTTAAGCAAAGGCTGAATGGAGCTCTGGAGTGGGAGGAAAGATATCGTGGAGCTGATTTGAAACCAGAAAGGGACCTGAACTGCATCAGGGTTTCTCCACCTCTGCTGCGTTGGTACTCTGGGGCTGGTGGCTCTGCTCCTCCGCCCTGTGTGCTGCGGGCTGTTTTGCAGTTTCCCTGGTCTCCATGCACTAGAGGCCAGAAGCACCTCCCACCCAACCAGAATGACCATCAGACATGCCCGCGGCCATTACTAGACGTCCCCTGGGCAGAACTCATGCCCTGCTGAGAATTCGTGAATTAGAGGAAATTGAAGGTCCCTTCTATCCTCAAATCCCAGGATTTATTTTGCTCCCAGGACAACCCCCTCCATCCTCTGTTCACCGCTGCAGCCTTTCGTTGCTATGGAAACTGGGCATTTCCCTGCCTCTCCATCTCCTTGCCCACCTCATTTATACCTTCTTCCAACCAGCAAAACTCATGTGTGGAGCTGAGGGGGCAGCCCCACAGGCAGCCCTCAGTTTCTCCTTCTGCCAGATGGGAGTGACAGTCGTCTCATCCCCCAGGACTGAGGGTGAAGTGAGAGGTGCTGGCCAAGTGCGCAGAATCAAGGAGTCTGCAGGGGAGGAGGGGCAGCAGACAGAAGTGGCTCACTGCCCGGAGCGGGTGGGGTGGGGAAGCTGACACCCAGTTGGAAATGAAGGAAGGGGGTGCACGAGCAGCCGTGGACAGCTGGGCAGTGTGCTGGACTTGCAGACAGACCTGCCCCGGGGCAACACGCCCCTAGGGGCATTTAGGCAGGGGCAAGAATGGGGCAGGAGAGGGGGTAGGAGGCAGGCTGGAGGCAGTTACAGCCGTCCAGAAATAGGCAGTGAGGATTGGGCCCGGAGGTGATGGCCAGAGGCGGGCTGGGCAGGGGAATGCAGAGGGAGGGAGGACAGGATTTAATGGAGAAGGAAGAGCCAGGTGTGGGGACCCAGGCCGCCTGGGGGTGGGGCTACATATCCTGGGAGGGGGCCATATACCCTGGGGGTGGGGCCAGGAGTGCTGGCCTTCTGGCGGTCTCCCAGCCTGCTTTTCACGGGGCTACCTCTGTGTTTCCCTCATAGTCTTAGCCATCTGGCCAAATGGTACCTTTAGAAATCATTGCCTGGAAAGCATGTGCCTGGAGTGGTTGGAGACAGCCCGGTGTCCATCAGTGGGGTTCTGGTTATGTCTTCAGGTGGTGTCACACAGGAAACACATCCTCTGTAGCAACTTCGCCTGGCCTGGGAGGGAATCGCGTGCAGAACTTTGTGCCTCATGCCACCATTCCGTGGAGAAGGAAAACAACACGTAATGATGGTGCTTGTATGTGCATCCAGATTTCTGAGATGACCCCGAGAACCTGGCCACATTGCTTGCCTCTGGGGAAACTGGGTGCTGGGATGGCTTCCCTTATTCCTGAGCTGGTTGGGAACTGCACGTGTGCACTTCAGGAAATAGAATCACACTCGGTAGAGTGGACAAGGAGCATGTCTCATCATGGGACCCAGAGGTGAGCAGATGTGGCCATGCTGGTTGGGGCGGCAGCATGTTGGCAACAGTGACCTCCCCCAGCTCCTGTCTTCATGGCTGCAAGTCAGTGGCTGCACCACCACCTTCCATGGCCTCTGCACAGGAAAGAGGACAGTGCGAAGTGCAAAAACCAGCTGAGTGGGAAGGGCTTTTCCAGCAGCCTCTTCCTGACATGTATGTGCTGTCAGTGGTGCTGGGTCCCACCACCTAAACCAGCTATAAAGAAGGCTGGGAACTGGGGGTTCTCAGTAAGGACCTTGATGCCCTGGATGAAATTGGAGCCCTGGTGGGAAAGAAGATGGAAGGCGTGGAGGCAGGATGGGCACGCTATGTGCCTTTTGAATTTTGTGCTGGGAAACTGTCACCTATGTAAAACAAACAGAGACCTCTCCAGCACTGGTGGAGGGGGTGCTGGAGAGCCAGCTGCCTGTCCTTCCCCCAGGGTTCCCGCTTGCATCTGTCCCACAGCCTTGGCCTCAGCACACAGCCCCCCATGGGAGCAGGATGCAGGCACAATTTGGAGAGAGGAGGCTCAAGGCAGTGTGGTCGCCCCCATTCCTGCAGAGGGAGGATGGAGATATGCCAGGGACAGGTGAGATGGCAGATGGTGGCAGAGGGGGGTGGCAGTCTGCAAGGTAATGAGGTAGCTCATTATCAGGCAATTTTTGCTGGTGGCTGAGGGCCCAGCCCCAGTCCGACTCACTCAGCCCAGGGAGGTGAGGTCTGGCCCTGGCCCTGCCTGTTTATAGAAGGCAGAGTCCTGCCTGCATGCAAAGGGTCCTTGACGCCCCTCTGTGATGGGCCAGGATCCCCAAATCTGCTACCTAGAGATAGGTGTGCTTCAATGGCAGATCCTGGGCTCCTCCACCCAGAGAAGAAGATTCAGCAGGTCAGAGAGGCCCAACAACTTGCTTTTTTAGACAAAGCTTGGGTGATTCTGATGCAGTCAGGTCCCTGGCCCCACCTGGGAGCATATGCAGAGGCGTTTTGCTGAGCGCCTAGGGGGAGCCTGAGCACAGCTCCTTTTGTACGCATTAAGTTTCATCCAGTCCTCGGGATTGCCACCAGAAGGTAAAACGGCCATTAGCCCATTTCATAGACAAGGAAATAGAAACCTAGGATGTCAAGGTCAAGGTCAAGGTCACACCACTGTCCAGAAGGAGCCTCTATCTTGCAGACAGGCTTACTCTCAGGAGCAGGCAAAGCCTCGCAAAACCTGTGCCTGTTGGCCCATGTGGTCTCAGTGACCCGAAGGTGGGCTGGTGTTGCTCCTCTTTGGCAGAAAGGCAGACTGAAGCCTTAGGGCTGTGTCCTTACCCTGAGTTCCAGTCCTACCGGAAAGTCGGCACCTGTATTTGTCAGAGAAACAGACTAATATTATGTAAACGATATCTATCTATCTGCACATCATATATTTATATATAAAAATCTCTCTCAGATATATACTCATATATTATATATACACACACGTCTATATTTATGGAGAAGTTGACTCATGCAGTGATGGAGGCCAGCATTCCAGAATCTGCAGGGTGGGCTGGCCTCTGCCGGACACCAGGGATACAGCTGATGCCGCAGGCCCAGGCTGTTGTGTGCTGCCATAATTCCCTCATACTTGGAGAAGGTCAGTCTTTTGTTCTATTCAGGCCTTCAACTGATTGGATGAGGCCCACTCTCACTATGGAGGGAGATCTTTCCTCAATCCACCGATTTAAATGCTAGTCTCATCTTAAAAACATCCAGCATAAGGTTTGGCTAAATAAATACCTGGACACAGTGGCCCAGTCACTTTGATGCATAAAATGGAACATCACAGCACCCAGTAGATATTTGTTAAATGAATAAATCAACCCTGTTGGGGCCAGGCAAGGCCCAATTCTCTCAAGGCAGATTCCTTTGATGGGCATGGGAAAGCCTGCTGTGTCCTAGGCCAGCCCTTGCCCTGCTGGCTACCTCTTGCTGTGGTCTCAGTCCTGGGCTCTCATTTGTTCCTTTGCTGGAGGGAGACCAGCTCAACAGGGGCCAGCTGGGTACCTGCCCACTGCTCTGCACAAGCAGAGGTGTCCAGCCCCGCAGGGCGTGGTGGCCTCCCCTGGGGGCAGCCGCCAGTTCTGCTTGCCATTGGAACTGTCCCGGGACTGAGCACTTACCACCCCCTCTGGGAGATTGTGGAGGTGTGTGTCTCCACACATTGACCTTGAGGCCCGGGCTTGGCTTCCCTCGCTCGTTATGTAACCTGCTGCCTGGGGGAAGGTTCCAAATGTTGACCGTGCCAAACTGACTTTGCCATCACCAGGGGGCACGCTCAGGGCCCAGGCTACCTGTGGGGAGGTGATGTCCAGCAGGTGGCTCTGGAGTCCAGCTTTCTGGGTTCCAATTGCCACCCTGCCACCTGGCGCTGTATAAGTGACATGCCTTGTTTCCTCGGCTGTTGAATGCAGAACACCCTGAGTGGTCGGGAGAGCCCAGGAGGTGATGCGCACAGGCTCTGAGAGGCCTGGCGGGCCGGAAGCCATCCATGAGCTGCCACTGTCACCATCAGTACACTCGGCCGCTCCCTGGCTGTAACGTGGGGTTTTAGGACGTTATAGTCACCCCTAAAAGAATCCCTGCATGGCCTAGGTATCATCCTCAAGGCGCCATTCCATCCAGCCCTGGGCTATCTCTGATTTACCTTCTGCTTCTGTATAAATGCATTCAGACAGGATGTGGTCTTTTGTGACTACTTCTTTCATTTTGTTTTCAAGGTTCCCCCATGTGTGGTGTGGGTCAGCACCTCATTCCTGTTTGTGGCTGATTAATGTTCCAGTGTGTGGACAGCTCACATTTCATCTATTCAATCATCAGGAAACGGTCACTTGGGTGGGTTCCACCTTTTGGCTGTTGTGAAGAATGTTGCTGTGGATATTCCAGTGCTAGTTTTTGTGTGGACACCTGTTTTCGTGTCTCTTGGGTAGATACCCAGAGGGGCATTTCTGGGGCAGAGGGTAGCTCTGTGTTTAGCTATCGGAGGAACTGCAGACTGTCTTCCACAGTGGCGGCACCACTGTACACACGGCCGCTCAGCAGCCACCTCTGTGCCCAGCAAGCATTGCGCTCCTGCAGGTGATGCGAGCATAGGCAGCCTCAGGGAAGGCGGCGTCTTCTTGCCGGGTGCATGCTGGTGGGGAGCAGGAAGGCCAGCATCTGGGGAGCATCCAGTTTGCCCTTGGGGGTCAGCCGTGTACATAGTGGCCATTGCAGTGTCTTGAGGCAGCGTCTGGCCTAGAGTCAACAGTGGGATTTATTGCCTGTGGCCACAGCTTTTCACCATGAGCTGTCCCGCTTCTCTGGTGGCAAGAGTCTTCCAGGAAGGACCATTGGTGCAAATTCCCCACACAGGTTGGTAGGGGGGTGCCCAGGCTTGATTTATTTTGTTGTTTCTAGGGAATTTCACAGAGGCCTGGCCAGCCTCTGTGAAATGTTGTCCAGCCCTGACTGGCAGTCCCATGCTCATGTTTTGCCAAAGCCTAGCTTTTGCTTGTTGGGGAGGGTGGAGCTGAAAAAGCTCCTTGGTTCTTAGTCACTCACAGAAAGTTCCAGAAGTTGCCTTTGACGTGGAGAAATCCCCCATTGACTGCTGACTGCAAAGTGGTCAGCCCTCCCAGGGGACCGTTGCCACTTGGATGGAAGCATAGAGGCATCTGAGCAGGCTCTGGTCAGTGGGGACACCGCAGCTTCGGTGTGAAGGCCCTGGGTGCTGGGTGGTCACTGGGCACCCTTGTGCCCACAGAGGAGGCCCTCCTCCTTGCCTGAGCCCTCGACCTCTTGCTCTAACAAGATGCCCAGTCTGGTGCAAGCTGGGCTCAGCGGGGTGGCAGCGGCTTGGAATCTGCCCCTGGCTCCCGAGTGGCCTTGGGCAGGTCACTGGCCGTCCTGGTCTCAGTTTGTCCATCAGCAGGAGCATGGGGTCAATCAACCCAGGGATGTCCTGGGCTTTCCCAGCTCTCTTGGGAAGTGGGCCCAGCTGCACGCTGGTCTTTGGACAGCCGTGCTCCGAGTCGGCTAGCAGGGCCTGTGGCCCTCCCGGAGGCCAAGGCCGGGTGGAATGTGTTTATACTCTGGAGCTGAGGAATGCCTGGTTTCTGGAGGCGGCCGCCCTGGCGAGCGTTCCTGTCTGCCGGGGACCGCCCAGTGTCCGTGGAGCCCTTAGGCCTCCCAGTGGCAGGAGGGAGAAGGGACAGCTCCTGGGAAGCTCCAGACATTTCCATTTCAACCAAGATAGGAACTTCTCCAAAGCCGTGAGATTCTCTTTCCTTTCTTTCATTTACTTAGCTTTTAGCTCAATGACCTACACTCAGTACCTGTTTGATAAAATCAGTCGCTCATTCACTTGATGACAATGTTGGAGTCTGTGCTCAGAAACTGGCTGCAAAGGTGGCATAGGCTAGTTTATCCCCTGCATGCTGCAGTGGCCATGTTGGGTTAGGTCTGCACCCACGACCTCTTGATGGCCTCCATAGAGCCCTGGAGAGGCAGGGGTTCTTCTGTCCCCTTGAGGAGGAAGAAGTGCCAGGCGCAGAGAGGCAGGGACGTGGGCCCAGGACTGACTGCCTCCACACTGCCTGTCCCCTTTGCTCCACACTGCCTGTCCCCTCAGGCCCAAGCAGGAGGGACTCCTCTCCTCTCCTGCCCATGTTCTGACTGCCTCCCCCCCAAGGCAGGGTGGTGCTATGGGGACATCTGTGTGCTGTGGGAAAGCCACGAGGGGTCTGTGGTGCCCTGAGGAGTGTGGGGAAGGCACTGCAGAGTGGCCACCCTCTGGACCTCTCTGCAGACAGCCAGATGTGCCCAGTGCAGGAGAGGGCACTCTGGGAGACTTGGTGAGGCTGTCTGCACAAGGGCCGTGACAGTCCTTGTCTCATACGGCCATGTGAGAATGCTGGGCACTTAGCAAGAGCTCAGTTTTAGAAAGGCTGCCACACTGGGCCTCTGCAAGCCCCTCACTTCATAGATGCCATGGGGCTGGGGGGCTCGGGTTCAGGACCAGTGATACTGAGATAGTTTGATGGTGAAGACAATGGTGCCACTGACCACTGGCAGGATGCACATCCTGACAGCACTAGGGCGCTGAGCCGAGGAGCTCCTAGGTAGAGGCTTGAGAAGAATCCTATCATTTGAAACCTGAACCCAGGGACACCTGGGTGGCTCAGGGGTTGAGAGTCTGCCTTTGGCTCATGTCGTGATCCCAGGGTCCTGGGATTGAAGTCCACATCAGGCTTCCTGCAAGGAGCCTGCTTCTCCCTCTGCTTGTGTCTCTCTCTGTATCTCTCATGAATAAATAAATAAAATCCAGAAAAGAAGGTTAAAAAAAAAAAGAAACCCACTGCAGCCTCCGCAGGCTTAAGAGGAACCCCATCATTGAAACCTGAACCCACTGCAGCCTCCTTTGCCTTCCAGAGCTGTATGGGCGTCCTGGGGCTGCCCCAGCATAGCCCACACACCTAGTGGCTTAGAACCACACAGCTTATTCTCTGGCAGGCAGGAAGCCAGAATCAGGTGTGGCCTCCCTGGGCTGAAGTCCAAGTGCCCGCAGGACTGGCTTCTGCTGGAATCTCCAAGGGGAGTCTGCTTCCTCGTCTTTTCCAGCTGTGGAGGTGTCCACACTCCTTGGCTTGTGGCCCTGGACTACATGGCTCTTCCTCCCGCTGCGTCCCCACCACCCTGCCACCTGCCTCTCCCGCAGACAGACCTTCTTTGGCCTCCCTTTTCTAAGGCTCACCTCCCACCTTCAGATCCTCAATCCCACAGGCACATTTGCCCTTTGCCCTGCAAGGTCGCATATCTACAGAGTCCAAGGATGGGAACGTGGACGTCCTGCAGGACTATTATCCAGCCGAGCACAATGACATAATGAGCCCCCCGGGGGGGGTGGGGATGCTCGTGTATACTGTTCCCTTCCACTGACAAAAACTAGAGGCGCCCAGAGAAGGATGTGAAAGCATAAGAGTCATGGCCTATTCTTCCTGCCATGCAGTGTGAGACCCAGAGCAGAGGTTCCTGACCAGAGTGTTCAGTGAGCTGGGAGTCACCCCAAGGTGAGGCCCCAGGGAGTTGGAGGTCCCGATGGTAAGAGCCCTTGCTGGCACCCAGCGTGTGCCCTAATCCCCGCTGCCTTGGCCTTATCTGTCCCAGATGGGATCCCTGGGCTGACAGAGCCTTCGTCCCCAACCCAGGGCTGGCCTAAGACAAGGTCCTGACCCTGAATGGCCTCTGTAACCTGGGTGCAGTGGCACACTCCCTGGCAGGCTAGAGGGCAAGACACACACAGTGGGGGAGACCTGGGTATCCTCTGGAGGGCCCCACAGCCTCCCTGCCTCCTGTGAGCCTCCCCTCCTTCATGAAGCCGCCTTTCCTGACTAGGGACCATAACTAGCTTCTTGGCATCACTCAGGGACCTTCACAGCCAAGGCTGCCAAAGGGAACCTCCAGCTGGTCCTCCTCAGATTCGCATCCTCATGTTGGGGTATGAAGGGCAGCACGCCTACCCAGGGAGGCCTAGGCATGGAGGTGGGCAGGGCCTCCTGTCGCTGAGTCCCCTTATTTCACAGGTGCGAGTCGTCCAGGTAACAGAGGCAAGCCCTCTGGGGACACGGAGCCTGGGGTGGCAGCTCTGGCTTGCGGACTTCTGAACTGCCGACAGCAGTGCACTGGGTCCCTCCTGAGTCCCATTCCCAGCCCGGATGGGGTCACTTCTTCCCAGAGCGATGGGCTGCTCTGTGGAGTCTGAAAGGACAAGCAACACTGGATGAGGAGCCTGTTTTCAGTCCTGGTAGAGCAGCAGGACAGCCCCCCAAAGGAAGATGGGTGTGGTGGGGTTGGGGGGTCCCCCCAAACTCCATGGCCAGGCCAGTTCTCAGGGCAAGACTCACCGTGGACACTAAGAGAGCCTTGCTGGGGCCAGGGACACAAACATGGCCCCCTTGAGGCCACAGTAATTGTGCAGTTCGAGGTTTCTGTGATTTGCACCCTGAAATCTCTCTGGTGTTTTCCTATTGACCCCTGAGAATCCTTGTCGTGACCTCTGATCACTGACCTCCTCTGCCCCCATCAGTAATACTAACAACCAGCACACTTAGTGCTCGAGGGGCTTCCTCGTCCCGCTGCCATCTGGTTCCAGAGCACTGACTTCCGTCTGGTGACAGACAGCTGGCCCTTGGCGTGGCCCTGCTCTGCCGGCCTGTGCCCCAGGCTTCCCTCTGCCTCCCCTCCTGGGAAGAAGCCTCTGAAAGCCAGGTCCAGCCGATTCTCTTCGGCTCCAGGGGCACAGGTGTCCTGGGAAACCCTGGCTTGGGTGACCACTGTGGTCTCTACTCTCTCTGGCTTCTAGTTGGGCGCTGTCATAGGGGAGAGCCACAAACTAGGCCCCAGGTTGACATACCCTAGCCAGTGCCCTTAGGGCCTGGTGGACTGCCCAATGCATTGGGCACTGCCTTCCCTAGGAACCAAGTTGGAAGTTTCTGGAAGGAGATTGTTTGCCACAATGATCAGGGGTACAGCCTGCACTTGGGTGGGGGGGCTATCGTAAAATGAACATTGTCCCTGCCAGCATGGACAGTATAGTCAAGCGGGAAAGGCAGCCTTAGGAAAAAAAAAGCTGCTCCCACAGAGAAGGACCAGCAGCCCTCTGTCTCCTTCCTCCTACCTGCTCTCAGTTCAATTCCCTGCTGTCCTTAAGGGGCCTGATTTATTAATGACCTCTACCTCCCTCCCGTGCCACCTCCCCCATGCTCAGAAGCACTCCTAGCTACCTGCTATCATGTTCTTGATTTAGTGACAGTGGCCCTCGGGTATTCACACTGGGCTAAGCCCCCCACCCAGGTCAGCTGGTCACTCTCACGACTCCCTCCAGAGGCAAGGACGGTTACATAGTCCCTTTCACCAACCAGGCTTGGAGGAGTTAGTAACTTGCCCAGGCTCACACTGCTACTCAAACTCCGAGGGCGATTCAAACGCCAGCACAGTCAGGTGTTCCAGCTCTTGGCTGTGGGGTCTTTTGTCACTGATGGCTGAAGCGGCTGAATCGAGGTGGACACTTCTGTTTCTCTAAGTTTAGATGAGCTGTATCAGGTTGGCAAATCGAGCCACTGCCAGTTTTTGTAAATAAAATGCCTTTTCATTCATTTCTGGCTGCTTTGGTTCTGCAACCCCAGAGCCCAGTAGGTGCTGCAGAGACCCTATATCTGCAAATCCTCAAATATTTACTGCCTGGCCCTTCTTAGGAAAAGTTGGCTAAGCCCTGAGCTGCATGTTTTACACAACAAAGAAAAAGGGAAAGGAGCTTCTCCCCCCAACCTCAACTACTTAATAGCTTCGTCTTGAACTGGCTCTGGAAAGGATTTCCTCTTTTTCTGGAAGGCAGATGGTATTATATTGTCCCAGGTGCAGTGGGCACATGAGTGTCCCTTATACACTTCACTCTACTTTTATATATGGTTGAAAATCTCCAAACTAAAAAGTAAATAATGATACAAATAAAACATATCAGGTTAAAAATAAAGTCATCTAATAATTGTGTCTTTAGAGGTTATTCTTTCAATTATTTTATTTTGAACTAGCAAATTTATTTTATTTTATTTAGCACAAACCTTCTTCTGGAATGACCTCAAATGAGGCCCTTAAGGGGGTAACAGGAGGAAAGCAATGAAAGAGGATGCAGATGGCTAACATGGGTTTAGCAAATCTTCTGTGGGAGGACCTCCCAAGTGTAGGCGTCATAGCTAATAAGCCTTTCAAGAGTCTCTTTCCAAAGGAATCCTGTAAACGCTTAGGTTGTGAAGACCAAGCATTGAAACCTACAAGTGAACTTGGGAAAACACCACCCTAATATTCTGTCTGTGGAGACGTGTGTCTTGGAGAAGCCATCAACAACACAGGATGGATTCCAACCTCAGAACTCGAAGGGAGAGCAAGATGATGAGCTTGGGGAACTGAGCGTGAAGGCTCAGGAAGCAGTTCTGATGTTGACAACACACATGATGAGTTTGAATAAAATTGACTCAGGAGACATGAAGTGGAACAAGCACCACGTATAAGTTAATGTGTTGAGTCAGAGCAGGTCAAGCACTGCACCGAACACTGAGACATTCGTGTGAAAAGCCATGGGTTTGTTCTTTCTCATCTCAATCATGGTTGGGTGTCTAGTGGGTGGCCTTTGGAGGCCCAGGGCCTGTCATGCTATGGGTCCACTGTCGCCTGGGCATGAGCATCCTGGGCTGGATTCGGTGTCCATCCAGCACTTGAGCTGCAAGCTGGGGAAGGCTGGATGTGAAAGGTTTCTGAGCCAGGCCTGGAGTGACACAGTGTCACCACTGGAGTTCCACCAAGTAAACCATTGTGTGCCTATGCTGCCTGCAGGGGTGGCTGGGTAGTGGAGTCAGCCTGTGTCCCCAGGAGTAAGAGGGAGCAGCTGGGTGAACAGTTTGCCAGCCTCCACCATAAGTTCTTTCATTCTTTTTAAGATTATTTATTTATTTATTTGAGAGAGAAAGAGTGCGAGTGCCAGTGCACAAGCAGTGGGGAGCAGAAGTCGGAGAAGGAGAAGCAGACTCCCTGCTGAGCAGGGTTCCATCCCAGGACCCTGGGATCATGACCTAAGTTGAAGGCAGATGCTTCACTGATTGAGCCTCCCAGGAGTCCCCCCACATGTTCTATGTGACCTTATTTATTATCTAAAAATGCATTTCTAATTAATGAGTTAAATTTCATAAGCATTCCTGTCAAGACTTCATTGACATCCAGAACATGTGTATATTCAAGTTGGAGCGAAACCAATTCAGAGGATTCCACTGGGCATTTCCGTGGATTGGAGGCTCCCTCATATCCAGGCACAGGTGTGATTTCCTGATTGAGAAAGATGTTTGCATAGACGAGGAGCCAAGAGCAACTTGCAAAACAGAGCGCTTTCCTGCCTGCTGGCTGCTGCCCTCCCTCAACGACGCAGGGGTGGAGCTGCTCGAGGGTTGGTGGTGGGACAGCTGCCGCAGTCTGACCAGTGACAACATGGCAGGCAGGGTAGACTTCATCTTCCCACGAGATAAACACACGCGTATCTGCACGCGAGAAGGTCTGTACGGTCAAGATGAATGGTGGCAAACCCCAGGAATAGGAAGGGCGAGTGCTTATTTGGTCAAGACGTTGCTGAACGTAGGGGTGGAAAAGTGCACTGTGGTAAGTGGAAGGGGCACAAGGGCACACCCTCCCTGCAAGGCCCTGCTCCTCTCTGGTGCCTCCTGCTTCGGCTTCCCGTGGCCACTGTCCTGGCTTCAGTGCCTCCACCCCCAGACTCCGGTGGCCGCCACCGGGCCTCCGTGCCCGCCCCATAGTAGTCTGCACTGTCTGAAGTTCAGCGGCAATCCTGGAGGCCCTGAGCCCGGCTCCCTGCCCGGGGCGCCATCGCTGGGCCCGTGGGGAGGTTCACCTCCTCACTGTGCGGCGGGCTCGGGAGGCTTTAAATGCCTCCCAAGGAATTTAAATGCTTATTTTAATTTTCTCATTTTTTCCTGCAATGTGTATATATTACATTATGAAACAGTTTTTAAAAATGAAACAGGGATCCCTGGGTGGCGCAGCGGTTTAGCGCCTGCCTTTGGCCCAGGGCGCGATCGAATCCCACGTCGGGCTCCCGGTGCATGGAGCCTGCTTCTCCCTCTTCCTGTGTCTCTGCCTTTCTCTCTCTCTCTCTGTGACTATCATAAATAAAAAAAAATAAAAATAAAAAAAAAACACTTAAAAAAATTTACAAAAAAAAAAAAAGAAACAGTTTTTAAAAATCAAAGCTGGGTGGGGGAGAAGCAAGCTGACTGCAAGGAGCATTCAAACGACAACAAAATGGCCCTGTCCTGGGGCTTCTGTTTGGGAGCAGCTTCACGACATGCCAGTCCTGGCCAAGACCAGCCTGTCTGGTGGCCAAAGGCGGGGAGCGCGGGCGGCTGTCACCACAGGCCACGTCCTCCTCCTGCCCCGTGTGCCGACCCCGGTGCGCACAGGCCCGGCGCCAGGAGCGAGGCTGCGTCTCGGCTCTCCCTGGGCCAGAGGAACCGCCCCCAGCCTTCTGGCCTCTGCCCGCCTTTCTCTTTCCTGCTAACGCTGGCAGTGGGGTGAGAAAGGGCAGCCATCCTCGGCGAGAATGAGTGGTCAGGCAGCAGGGGCCCTGGGCAGTGAGCGCGGCTGGGCGCAGGTGGGTGCTGGCTGCGGGTGGGCAGAGGCTCACCCGACAGAGCGGGTCCCGGCAGCCGTGGGAGAAAGGCCGCAGCTTGCGCAGGCTGGGCTGGACGTCGTGCTGCATTCTGGCAGACATGTGGGGTCGACGCTTCTGCTGGAACCGCCAGGATGTGGGGACGGGGGCTGGAGTCACACCTGTCACTGAGGTCCCGTGAGCTGGGGGGAAGGACATGGTGCCTCTCCCTGGAGTCCTTCCTCTGGATTGTAAAGTGAGCATACGGACCAGATACACTCTGGGAGTTTTTGCTCTCGTCGGCTGTGAAGGAGCCAGCACACAAAGATCACTGAGCAGTGGCTCAGAGGGAAACAGATTTACGTCTTCAAGAACATGCCCTAGAGGTTCAGAGCGTGGGTTCCAGAGTCAGAATGTCTGCTCTTGCATCCTGGTCCCAATCTACCAGTTGTGTAGCATAAGGAAAATTACTTTGCCTCTCTGAGCCTCAGTTTCCCCATCTGCAAAATGGGAATAATAGTAGGAGCAACCTCAAAGTGTTGTGCAGATTAAGTGGGTTAGTACATGTAAAACCTTGAGGATGATGTTGGGCCTACGACAAGTGCTCAGTAGCTACCGTGATGTGTGCACACACACACACATGCACAATTCACGTAGGCAAACATAC
This sequence comes from Canis lupus dingo, assembly GCF_003254725.2. Classification (NCBI taxonomy): domain Eukaryota; kingdom Metazoa; phylum Chordata; class Mammalia; order Carnivora; family Canidae; genus Canis; species Canis lupus. Next base: position 65,683,773 of record NC_064247.1, on the reverse strand, counting down.
ACAGAAATACACACAACACATACTCACCTACACACCCACGTGTGCTACACACGTATATACATATGCATGCATCCATGGTCACAGGTGCAAAACATACAAATGTACACACACATGCATACACACGTGTTCACCCATGTACACACTCACACGTGTGCACGCATGCATCCACAGAAGCCTTATCTACTGTCAGGACGAGGGTCACCAGGACAAGGGGTTGCCACCCCCCGGGTGTAAGCCTGCACTGCAGGACTTTGAAGGCACTTGCTTGCCTCCCCTCCCCTGGTCCCAGCCTGACCTGTTTCTTCAGAAGGAGGCGGTGCAGCACCACACAGCCGCGCAGAACCAGAATGTAACCGTGCCTAGTCTAGCAGCCCCTTGATTCTGGTAAATTCTTGTTGTAAATGATCAGTCACTCCTCCCGATGGCAAGTCCAGTCTTCAGCTGGACCAGAGGGCACACCTACCATCTTAGATTAGGTTCCAGGAACAGACCTAAGCCAGGATTCAAGTGGGTTCATTCAACCTAGAGGTGATGGAGGAACATCTGGGGGGCAGATGGGGGGTGGAAGGAAGTACATGGATGAGCGTGTTAATTCTAACCACATTAGGATGCCATCCAACTGTTGTCCTTGGGGGTAGCATAGGACGTAGTGTAGGTCCTGCACCCCATCAGCCATTCAATAAGGGCTGCCTCTGTGCACTACCTGAGCATAAACTCCCAGCACTTCAACCTACCCCATGGCCAACTGAGTGTGTACTGCATCTGCCGGGTGGCCCTGCTCCTGGATTCTCGGGCTTCCTGCTAACATCTCTGCTCACCCGTTGGCTCATACCTGCAGTCCATTCTCACATTAACAGGTGCTCACTGAGTATTTTCATTCACAAGGCCTGGATGCAGGGTGAGCAGGCCCTTCCCTGCTCACATGAGGCTCACAGACCACCATTCAGATCTTTCCCCCAAAGTCTCATGGAATGTGGCCCCTGGAGAGTGTGCAATGACAGCACTGCACTCTGAGAGCATGGTGGGAGCTGGCAGGCAGGAGTGGGGGTCCTCAAAAGGAAACAATCTCTCAGGGAGCTCACACCCAGGTATCTCCCCAGGAGAATTGAAACTGCAGGTCCACACAAAAATCTGTGCATGAGTGTTCACAGAGGCATTATTCATGACAGTCAAAACAGGCCAACAAGCAAATGTCCACCTGCTGAGGAATGGACAAAGGCAGTCCACACAATGTAATGTTCCTCAGCCATAAAGAGGGATGACACTCTGACACAGGGTACGATGCGGATGCACCCCAAAAATGTTTTTCGAAGTGAAAGAAGCCTGCCTCAGAAGGTCACATAGTATATGATTCCTCTTACAGGAAACGTCCAGAGGAAGCAAATTTGCACAGACAGAGGTAGATTCATAGTTGCCAGGGGTGGGGGGCGGGGGCGGGTAGTGAATACTCATGGGGGTGGGTTTCCTTTAGGGTAATGGAATGTTCTGGAACTAGCTTGCAGTGACAGTTGCAACAGCTCAGTGCATGTAATAAATGCCACTGGATTGTTCACTTTAAACAGTTAATTTTATGTTGTGTGAGTTTTACTTCAATAAAAAAAGAAAGAAAAAATAGAGTTAGCAGGGGGTGGGAGGCAGCATGCTTCCATGTGGAGCCTAGAGAAGGTCCTGCGGGACATGAGAGACACCAGAAGGAACCAGGAGGGACCCTCCCTGCTTGGAAGCACCTCCCTGGCCACACCCCACCGCATCCCGCCCCAGGCCTCCCTTGGAAGCCACGCTCAGCCACGGTCTCAGGCGTCCCCCAGGGCTGAACTGCCAAGTACCTCCTGTCATCATGTTAATAAAGGGATGACACCCGCACAGCATGTTTGCTGAGGGCTCTCCACTACGCACCGGCCCTCCCCGTCTGCTTCCATTATTCTCTCTGTTGTCCTGGAGATGGGCATGATTACGGAGCTGCTTTCCAGAGTGAGCCTCGGGGGCAGAGATGGTGGGAGGAAATTGGAAACCCAGTCTGTCTGTCTCCAAAACCTCTTGACTTGGGAGCAAAATTCCAAAACACTTTCTGTGGTAAGGATTGCTGGATTCTGTGTCGGAACTGATGTTGGCAAGGAAGCTCGGCCAGGCGATTGAGCAGCAGATCAGAGCTGGTCTGAGTTTATTCTGTGGTGTCCATCCCTGGAGGGGCAGATGGTCGGGTGATAAGGGAACTGGCTGAGGATGGCCTCCTGGAGGACAAGGAGGGGGCCGGGAGGAGGCATGTGCCACTGCTGCTCATACAGACATGCCTGGATTCAGCCCTCCAGGGCACAGCTCAGCATGCTGGGTCAGGGGTCCACACTGGTGACTCCTAGGTCATTATGCCGCATCCAATGCCAGGACACTGTAAGGAAGAGATGCTTTGAGACTGTTGGTGATGGAAACAGGTGGTGCTCAAGTCTGCCTATGTCCTAGCACCCAGCCTCTGAGTGATGCCAAATGGGTGTATTAGTTATCCATTGATGTATAACAAGTACCCCCCAACTCAGGCTGAAAACAACACACATATATTAGTTCATAGTTTTAGCAGGTCAGCCAGCTCCTGATGTTTCCTGTGGTTGCGGTCAGAGGGTCATGTAGGGCCCTAATGGGGCAGAAGGGTCAACTTCCAAGCTATCTTCATGTTGTTGACAGGCCTCAGATCCTTGCTGGCTGTTCATGGGAGGCCTTCACTCTTTGCTATGTCTCTCCATAGGGTGGGTCCCAACCTGGCAGCTGGCTTTCCAGAGTGAGTGATGAGAGAGAAAGAGAGAGAAGTAGGAAGAGGAGCACTTCAACTCTAACTTCGATCTCCTTAAAAAACATTCAAAGCAAATATGAAAAAAATTAACATTTGTTCGATCTGGGTGGTGGTACATGGGCGTCTGGTACATAATGAACTATTCATAATTTGGAATCTTGAGTGTATATTGACAATGGAACTGGTATGAGGATGCTCTGGGAGAGGTGGGCTGAACACACTCCCACAGACACTAATAGGATGGAGACTCACAGGGTCATCACGCTCCCCGTGTGTAGTATGCTCACATGTGCACATGTATGCCTGCCATGCATGTCACTGAGTGTCTTGGAACCGGGAAGCCGGCATGCCCACATGTGGTGGCATCTGACTCCATCTGAGATGCTGCACTGCTGGTGGCTGTTAAGCCCTACCCCCATTCCCTTGTGCTCCATGTCCTAGCTGGCTGATAAAAAGTCCAGCTGCTCCCTTCTTTGGTGCTACAGTAGGTTCATACCACACAGCTCCTTTCTGAGTGAAGGAACCCTCACTCTGGCCCCACCCTCCAACCACAGGACAGTCTCCCTTCCCTGCTCCTTCCTGCAATTTTGGAGAAATTTGGAGCTGCCCTGCTCTCCCCAGAAAGCCTTAGGATAGGAGTAGCAACCTGTTCCTACTCTTTGAGTGTATGTGTGACTCATCACTCTTGGCATCTGAACCGAACACTGGGTGAGGATCTGCCCTGTTTCTCCAGTGTGGTCACGACATAGTGACACCTGGGAAATTCTCACCTCCTGATTCTGGAAGGCCAGGGCCAAAGGAGTCAGTGATCTGGCTATGTATTCGCATATTAGCATCTTTGTTTCCTGGGAGCAGGCCAAACTCAGCCCCACGCTGGGTTAGCATACTCTGGGGCACAGAGCCCTTGGCCTGGCCTCCATCTCCACCCCACCTGCTGTTCTTCCCTGGGGCTGACCCTCAGGGTCTTAGTGGGAGAATAAAGAGGAAGAGGACGGCCCCCTACTGACACAGACGGACACCAGGCTCTTGAGGGGCCTCCTCCCCTGTGTCAGCTCATTATCCCCCACAGGCATGTGGCTCTCGGAAGTGTACCATGAGGTGCAGCAGCCTATTACGCTGGAAAGAGGAAATAGGAGCCGTAACTCTCTAAAGTCCCCAGAGCACTGTCTGGGGTTCCTCAGGTGTTGGAGTGACAGAGGGACCCAGAGTACCTGACACTTGGCGGCATCTCAGATTCCATGAAATACGGCACCCGTGGTGCCAATGTGTGTTAAAGCAATATGTGTGAAATATGTGATTGTGTGCAAATATACCAGCTTCATGCATCCATAGAACGGGGGGAATTTATACAAACAACCCCAAGTTTGCTCTGAGCATTAACATGGAAAGCAAAACTCTAAGTGTTCTGTGTTCTCCCTCCAACTTTTACCAGGATTAAAATTATTTGTTAATATCTTTGCTTCTCCCCTCCCCCCACCCGGACACAAGGAAAGGACAGGCATTTGCAGCTCTGGGAATAGAATGGAAACCCCTGTCCCACGTACACCGTCTCCAGTTCCTCATTGCTGGGATTTGCAGTGGAGTCCGCTGCGGTGCTGCATGGCCACTCCTGTCCAGACGGGGTCTCCCTTGGCCTGCCATCCTCTCTGGACTTGCTCACTGCCGTGCAGCAGGGACAGTAGCCCGCAGGCCCAGGAGGCTGCAGGAAAGGCCCTCCATGCACAGGGCTGGACCCTGGCTGCCTGGCCTTGGTGCAGAGAGCTGGACTCTCTAATCCTCTCTGGGTGGATTAGGTTTGCAGAAGCTGGCTGCGTAAACAGCCAGGCTGGGCTAGTGGCTAACGGCGGAGGTTCAGGCTCTGCGGGGTGGGCAGGAGCTGTGCTGGCCGTAGGCGGCATGCCAAGAACCAGCTTTCTCCAGCTCCCACAGCCACTTGCGGCTGACCATTACCACCCCACCCGAGGCTATGGTCTGCCCGGCCCCGCCAAGCACCAGGTTTCCTGCAGGAGGGGCAGTGGCAGAGAACCCGTGGACACCTGGGGACCCCTACCACCCAGAGGGTGCTCCTGGACCAGCGGCATCAGCATTGTTTTAGAAATGCAGAGCTCAGGCCTCACCCAGCCCCACCGAACCAGCATCTACTTTTTCACAAGGGTACAGGAAGGACCATGGTGCCATGGGAGGCTGAGAAGCACTGTGACGAGGGGGACCTTCAGGGGACAGCAGCAGGTGCCCTTTGACCTGGCCCTTGCACACTTTGGAATTTATTTAACAGAAGCAATCAGAGGCATATACGTGGGAACGTTTGATCTAGTGATGAAGCACTTACCATGGATGTTTCATTCCATCTTTGCGGCAACCCTGGGGGATGGGTCTCCAAGGCTTACGCAAGTTTGGGAGGCCAGAGTCACCCAGCCAGGACATGGCAGGGTTAGGAATTAAGGTCAGTCACCTGCACACTGTTTGCCTGCCCCCATCAGCATCTGGGCTGCCTGCTTGTGGGAGTTATGTTATTTATTTGCAAGGGGCAGGATGATGCATCTCCCACCCGGGGGGTTGGCCAGGTATGTTGCAGTCTGTCTCTATAGCTGGCTGCCCTGCTCTCTGGTTTGGGGAACCCTCATGGACACTTAAAAACAGCCCTCCACACTGACCTGAAGACTATGCTTTCCTTCCTTCTTCTTCCCCTCTTAAGGAGTCCCAGAGCTCCAGGGGCTCATATGGCTTCCCAGGGGAAGGCGTTCCCCTTCTGCCAGCTGAGGCCTGTGATCTGGCTCTTGCTGTGTGGCTGTTATTGGAATTGCTAGTTTCCATGGACCAGCGAAGCCCCCGTCTGTGGCGATGTAGGCCAGCAATGCCACAGGCAGCCCGAGGCCGTCCTCGTTCTAGAGCATGATGCTTGGGACCAAAGGGGTCAGGAGCCGTTACTGAAGCTAATGCGAGCTCCATGTCAAATGCGTTTCCAGCACTTTATGCAGGTGCAAGAGAGCACACAGGTCCACGCAGGCAGGTGTAGCCACCTTCCCCACTGCAGACTCCTGGGAACGGTGTGGCAGGGCCACAGACAGCCTAGCACCAGTTACATGCTTGGGCGCAGACTTGGCCAGGCATCCTGCTGCCTCTCAAGATGCTTCCAGAGCTCTGAAGAGGGCAGCATGCCCTCACCACCCAGTGCCACCCCTGTCCCATTTGCGCCCATGATGAGAGCACATCAGAGGCAGCGTGAATTCTGGAGTCAGACTCCTGGGTTCAAATCCTGGCCCCACCACTTAGCAAGTCTGTGACCCTGAGCAAGTGGCTTTGCCTCTCTGTGCCTCGGCCTCCTCCTCTGTAAAATGGGTCTTAATAGGATACCTAGTTCACGCAGGTATGAGGATTAAATGAAGAGCACTGAGAACATATGAGCAGGAGGTAAGTGTTACCAGGCTCTAAAGCACGATATAAACCACACCCATATATAAACATTTGCCATTATTAACGGCTATAGACAGACACCAACAACTATTAAGATGGGCTGTAGAACACCATTTAATGAAATGGGGAAATGTCTGGGACAAATTGCTAACTGAAGAAAAAGTAAGTATCAAACAGCCTTCTCAGTACAACATTGATTTCGTAAACTATATCCGTGTTAACTGTGCCCTGAAGAAAACAACTTAAAGGGCATAAATTATTTACTGTAAGCACTGGGTGTTCGGATAATGAGGATTTTCATTTCTCGTGTGCTTTTCTGCATTTCCCAGAAGGTGTACAGTAAGTGCAATGGCTCCTATTTGAATCAAGCACGTCCTTAACAGCTGCTCTACAAAGAAGAAAGCTATAGTTCAGGGGTCCTGACTCTTCCTGCAAGGGAGCTTCCTTTCATTTCCCCAGAATCGACACCCAGCGGCAGGACAGGGTGAGGTGGGGGGATTCAGACAGCGTGGGGTGTGACAACCGCTGCTCTCTTCCCATCCTGGTGAGCACAGAGGCCCTGCCTCTCCCTTTCTGGGGTGTCTGTCTCCTTTCCTGAGGTGCCACTCACATGGGGCACAGTCCCTGAGAAATGCCTAGGCCAGGTCCTGGCACACAACTCTCCATGAGCGGGGAGATTGTCACCACCTCCTACCAGGTCAGCCTGTCTGTGCAGGGAGGAGGGGCTGCTCTGTCTTCCTATGTGACAGGGCCACTCTGAGGCTCAGAGAGGCTTAGTGACCTGCTCAAGGCCTCACTGCCAGCGAGGGGAAGGATTACAACTGAGCACAGCTCTTGCATCCACTCTGGGCTTCGAGAAGTTCTTTATTTGGGCAGTTCTTCATTTGGTTAGGGGATTCCTTTACTGACATAACTGCTTACCATCTGAACCTGATTGCCATTTGCCAGTAGAATGTGTTGAACTTCCACAGTGTGATAGCTTTCTGGCCACGTGGACAGAGACTGCACCTGTCTTATTCCCTGTGCTTCTCCAGCCCCAGCCTTGAGCTCTTAAATGTTGAGGGTGAAGGGTCTATGTTTTGGGAGCAAGCTGCAGGGTTTCAGCCCCCAAAGGGATGGGATGGGACTTGCACTCACACTCCACGATTGGCCCCCTCCCTGTTGCCAGCTTCCTTCTGGTCATTCCTTCAGGAAGCCCTCGAATGTCCATCTGCTCTGGGTGCCTTGGGGGCAGGAATGTGTGGCTCAGATCCTGGTCCCCCCTGGCCCCCGAGATGCCGTCTCTGAGAACACACTGTTGTGGGAGTGGGCGACCCAGGCATCATGGGCTCACATACCCCCGTCCTGAGGTTCTCATTGGGAGGCCAGGCTGCTATGCTGGGAGTACAGAGGGCAGGGACAGACTCTTGAGAGTGAGCAGTCCTCTCAGAGAAGGTGGGTGTGTTAAGATTCTTAGCAATGACACCAAACACACAAGTGATGAAAGGAAAAATAGGTACATTGGGCTTCACCAAAATAAAAAACTTAAAAAAAAAAGATTTTATTTATTTGTTTGACAGAGTGATAGAGTCAGAAAGCCCAAGCAGGGGAGATGGTAGAGGGAAAGGGAGAATCAGGCTCCACTAAGCAGGGAGCCCGATGTGAGGCTCAATCCGAGGCCCTAGAGATCACCACGCGAGCTGAAGACATATGCTTAACCGACTGAGCCGCCCAGGTTCCTCAAATTGGAAACTTTTGTGTTGCAATGAAATATGCCATAAAAAAATAAAAATAAAAAAATTCCATAAAGACACCAAAAAGATAACTCACGGTAAAGGAAGACCTCTTCTGCAAATCATCTATCTGACAAGGAGTTTGTATCCAGAATATATAAAGAACTACAGCTCATAATAAAAGCACATATTTAGAAAAGGGGAAAAGTTTTGTGTTTTTTTGTTTGTTTTTTAGAGTTTTTTGAAAAATTTATTAATGAGAGACACATACAGAGAGAGAGAGGCAGAGACATAGGCAGAGGGAGAAACAGGCTCCAGGCAGGGAGCCGGACGTGGGACTCAATCCTGAGACTTCAGGATCACGCCCTGGGCCAAAGGCAGGTGCTAAACCACTGAGCCACCCATGAATCTCCAAGGGGAAAAGTTTTGAATACATGTTTCTCCAAAAGAAGACATAAAGTGGTCAGTAAGCTCATGCAGAGATAGTCCAAATCAGTAAGCACCAGAGCAGTAGGGCGGCTGGTCCCAGAAATGGGTGGGGACTCCTCAGAAGATGAAACAGTCACCTCATGACCTGGCAATGTCATCCCTAGGTTTACACCCACAGCAGGTGAAGACATACATGGACACAAAGGCTCAAACACAAACGTTTACTGCAGCGCTATTCACAGGACCCCAAGTTAGAAATAACCTAGACGCCCATCAACTGAGGAAGAGATGCACAAAATGTGGTCATCCACAGGGTGGAATATAACTCAGACATAAACAGGGAGGAAGTTCTGACACCTATTACAACATGGATGGACTATGAGGACATTATGTTCAGTGAAAGAAGATGGTCCCAAAGGCCCTTCTTGGATGGTTCTGTTTCTATGAAACGTCCAGAGTCAGCAAATCTGTAGAGACAGAGAGCAGATTTGTGCTTTCCAGGGGCTGGGGGAGGGAAGAACAAGGAGTAACTGCTAATAGCTCAAGGTTCCTTTTTGGGGTGATGAAAACGTAAAATTACACTGTGGTGGTAGTTCATAGCTTTAGGATTATACTGCAAACACTGACTTACATGCTTTAAATGTATATATTATGTGACATGTGAATTATATCTCAGTAAAGTTTTTTTTTAATTCCTGTTGAAAATGCCAGGAAATCCAGCTCAGAGTGATATGAGCAAAAAGAGAATTTATTGGTTTTATACATCAATAAGTGGGTAAGTTCAAACATAGGCTGGCTTCAGGTTCTGCTGGATTCAGGGGCTGAAACAAGTCATCAGTGCCTGGGTGAAGACTGCCAACACCCAGGCTAAGAACTGGGGAGTGGTCTGAGTGCTTTAGCCTGAGTTGCAGGTTATGGATCCTGAGCACCCATTGCAGGCTTGAGTTGGCTCAGGAGGCAGCCCCCACGAGAAGCAGGGAGGGAGACCTTCCTGGCTTATCTATAGGGAAGGCAATGCTGGGGGACAGGCCCAGAAGAGGAAAGAAGCTGTCCCCACACCTGATTACACTTTTCTATGCTTTGAAAATACTTGATAACCTTATTCACTCAGTCACCCAGAACATATTTACTGAGCACATGCTGTGTCCAGACACTGAGTTGAGAGAAAATGTGAATACAGCAGCCGTGGTGTCTGTTCTTAATCATCCAGCAGAGAATGGTGCAGAAGAAACAAGCCTGGACCATATCGTGTGCCAGGTGCTACGATTCAGAAGGTCCAAGGGGCATTGGGAGCAACTGTCCTGGCCTTGAACGGGCTGGGAGGTCAAGCAGGCTTCCTGGAAGAAGAAGTCACTAAGCGGGGCCATACAAGAGTGCAGCAGGCAGGGCAGCAGAACCTGTGAGGGAGGAACAAGCCCAAGCAGGGTGAGGCAGAGGAGCAGGAAGTAAGGAGTAGACCATGGAGAGACCGAGAGGTTGCCAGGCACTGGTCAAGGAGGCCTGGTAAATTGTGTTAAGGAGGCTGGACGTTATCTGAAGGTCAGTGGGTGCTCATGAGATCTATTATTAATAGGACGATGTGAACACACCTGGCCTGGCCTGCTTGTGGAACAGAGGTGGTCTACACTGGCCAGGGCTCCAATCCACTAGTGTGACTTCTGGACTTGCATCCCCAACTTCTGAGCCTTTCTATGTTGGCTTGGACCCTTGGCTACACCCCCAACCTATGGGAGCTCAGCCCTCTGCCTATGGCCCTTGTTCAGACTCCATGACTTTCATCTTCCTCTTCAATAAAGGAGCAGATCTGGGAGTCTTCTGCTGCTGCCCAGCTCACTCCTCTTCCCAGGATGGACAGATCAGATACACGGTAGGTGAGGAAAAGTTGGGAGGAAGCCACTAGCTGCCTCCTTCTGAGGAGATCTAATCACCCTTATTAGCCCTGGGAAGCAGAGGAGGAGGAGGAGAAGAGGAAAGGAATCCAGCTGGGAAGCGTTTCTCTAGATGTCTTTATGTCCAACACACCATCTGCTAAGCAGGAAGAGAGGTCTCCTTCTCTCTCCTCCGCCAGTAGACTGTGTCCCCAAGTGCCATGTCGGTGATTCCAGCTGGTGTCGAACAAGGTCAAAATGCAGATTGGAAACAGCCACAGCTGAGCGTCTTAACAGTACCTCCAAGCTCTACCATTCACTTCTGTGATGTGCTTTGATTCAGCAAATGTTGAGGGAATGCTGACTGTTCATTCATTTATTCCTTTGCTCATTCATCATTGACTCTATGATGAATTCTATGATCGCATTCATCGCATTCCTAGTGCCAGATATTATGCTGGGCACTGGGTGGGGAGGAGAGGAACCCAACAGGGTCCCGGCCCCAGGTGAGTGGGTGAAGCCATGAATTAAAGCACAACAACCTGGCAGAGTGACATATGCAATAATGGGGGGGAGAGCACAGGTGTTGACAAAGGTCAGAGAAGAGGCACCCCCTGGGCCTGGGGATCCTTGGAGAGGGAGGTTTATTTATTTATTTTTTAAAAATATTTTATTTATTTATTCATGAGAGGCACGGAGAGAGAGAGAGGGGGGCAGAGACATAGGCAGAGGGAGAAGCAGGCTCCATGCAAGGAGCCCAATGTGGGACTCTATCCTGGGTCTCCAGGATCACACTCTGGGCTGAAGGTGGCGCTAAACCGCTGAGCCGCCCGGGCTGCCCATGGAGAGGGAGGTTTATGGTAAGTGTTCCTGTGCATACATTTTAGGATACACAGACAATAGCCCCTAACTGAAAACAACCCAAATGTCCAGTTACAGTGGAATGGGTATCCATACCATGGAACATTGTGCAGCCAAGGGGACAAAGGACCCCAAGAGACATATAACCATGAGGATGAACCCCAAGAACAACGTTGGGCAAATAAAGAATGTGGATAGTCCAATTCCAGCCACGTAAAGTCCAACAACAGCCAGAACTAAACTACAGTGTGAAGGGACACACATTCACAGGTGGGAAATCAAGATGACTGTAGATTTAGATGAACAGTTCTGTCTCAGGGGTGGAGATGGTTATGACTAGGGAGGGGCACACAGCAGGTTTTGGGAGTGTGAAAAATGTTCAGTTCCTGGGCCTGGCTGCTTGATTGTTCATGGACATTTGATATATTACCAATCATTCAATTGTACAAATATGTGGCTTGAACGCAGACAACAGCTCATCTTCTCCAGTGAGGGGACATTTATACTCTTAAAACAGAGAAACATGGTAGTTATATGCTCATGCTCTGCTGTCAGCTGCTTGAGTTCATTTCTACTTGGGCAAGTGACTTGACCTCTCTAAGCCTCGGGTTTCCTCACCTGTAAAAAGGGGATAATAATAGTAGCAGCCTCATAGAATTGTTTTAGGATGAAATGTGATAGTGAACATAAAGTGCTCAGTACAGAGCCAGGTACAAAAATGTAACCACTATCATCATCACCACCATCATCACTATCATCATCACCATCCTCATCCTCATCCTCTTTATCTTAATTATCACCACCATCATCATCACCATTATCATCACTATTCTCATCCCCATCCTCATCCCTCTCATCTTTATCATCACCATCCTCATCACCATTATCATCATAATCACGATCCTCATTACCATCACCATCACCATCATCAATATCCTCATCACCAACATCACTATCATTATCACCACGATCATCATCCTCATCGCCCTCTCCTCATCATCACCATCATCATTATCATTAACATCACCATTATCATCATCACCATAATCATCACTATCATCACTATCATCATTATCACCACCACCACCATCATCATCCTCATCACCCCCCTCACCATCATCACCACCACCATCACCACCACTGTCATCACCACCAACATCACCATCATCATCATCATCATTGTCATCCTTATCAATGCCCTCATCCTTTTTCTGCTCATCACCACCATCATCACCACCAATATCATCATCACCATCATCACCACCATCCTCATCATCACCATCACCATCATACTCATCACCACCATCACCATCATCATCATCATCACCACAACCTCTCTTTTTCTTCTTGCTAATCCATCCAAATCACTTCTACATTATCCTTCTTTTCCTCTTCATCCTTCCTTCCTGTACCTCTCTCTTTTTCATAATAATCTTCATTTAGAAATTAAATAGCCAGTGACAGTGCCCCCGGGGTCATAGACAGTTCTAGATTTTGACAAGGAGGTATAATTATGCCTACTATTTTTCAAAGCTCCTTCATTTTCAATTTCAAATTATCTGTTCCATCAACAGAATATCCCAACTTTTGCCTCAGGATGTCCTTCCTCTACTTGTGCTGGAAAGGCCAATCATGTATTCTTCCTGCTGTCACAATGTAGGTCCTCACTCCCAACTATGGCTGATGGTCAAGAATCAGTGCCTGACTCTATCAGAGTCTCTCCCAGGAATTTGGATCCGTAGAATCAGCTGGTTTATTGACTGTCAGGGTTGGGACTGAGAGGTGAAAGAAAGAGCAAAGTACAGCAGACCCAGCAGAGCAGACACACAGAGCAGATGGGCCAAGAGGAGAGATGGGGGGCCCAGTATGAGGGGCAGACTTGGGTTCTGACTTCTTTGTTCTCAGCTTCTGTCCAGAGCCTACTTTTACCTCTATCCTCAAGTTTGGAAGGGTCTCTATCTCTTCAACAACTGCCACATTCCTACCTGTGCTGGTCTATTAGTTGCCTAATATTTCTCTTTAAGTGGATCTCCCTCCACCTCCTTTCTTCTTCTTTTTTTTTTTTTTTTAACTTGAATGGATTTATCTTTAAGGAAAACATTACATTAGTAATCTTTTTTTTTTTTTTACATTAGTAATCTAAATAGAAAAACAATAGCATATTATACTTTCAGGAGACTGTAAAAATAAATACAACAAATAAATAATAAGAATAGATATATTTATATCTATTAAATTAAAATTAAGTAATGAGCTATAAGTAAAAAAGAAGCCTAATTAATTTACAAGGTGTTTCAGGAATGCAAATTAGAATCACAATGAGACACCACTAAGGTACATTCGATTGGCTAAAAATTAAAAGGCTGGGGACGCCTGGGTGGCTCAGCAGTTGAGCGTCTGCCTTCAGCTCAGGGAGTGATCCTGGCGTCCCGGGATTGAGTCCCATATTGGGCTCCTTGCAGGAAGACTGCTTCTCCCTCTGCCTGTGTCTCTGTCTCTCTGTCTCTCTGTCTCTCTCTCTCTCTCATGAATAAACAAATATCTTTAAATAAAACGCTGATATTATGAAATGAAATGTTGGTGAGGAAATGAAGCAACTGGAATGTTCACCTTCTGCTGGGGAGAGTAGTTTGCAAATTGACTTTACCACTTTTGGGAACTAAATAGAATTAGAATTAGAGCCATGAGTTATTGGGGACCATTGAGGCACTGGGGACCCCCAAACACCTTACCCACCTGAATTGAGTCTTGTCCTTTTTGCCCCAGCCCTACAAAGTAGGAATTAGTATTGGTGACATTCTATAGAAGAGAATAAAGGGGCATAGAGCCATCTGCAGGAAGCATATGGTCTGTTCTGGTTGCTAATGCTCTACAAACAAACCACCCCAAAACTTAATGGCTTAAATCAGGGTGTCATGGACTGAATGTTCATGTCCTTCATTTCATATATTGAAACCCTAACCACTAGTGTGGCTGTATTTGGAGTAAGGAAGTAATTAAGGTTAAATGAGGTCATAGGGGTGGGACCCTGATCCCACTGGATGAGTGTCCTTGTAAGAAAAGTCAACAGTTTTCCCATTCTCTCCCTCCCTACCACGTGAGGACACAGTGAGAAGGTGGCCATCTGCAAGCCCAGAACATGGCTCTCCCCAGAAACTGACCCTGCTGGCATGCTGAGCTCAATTTCCAACCTCCCATACTGTGAGAAATAAATTTCCATTATTTAAGCCACTCAGTCTATGGTAGCCTGAGTAGACTAAGACACAAGACTTCGCACATTTTTTCTATAAAGGACAAGATGGTGAGTGGTTTAGGCTTTATGGGCCATGTGTTTTCTGTCGAAATGCAACTTTGCCGCTGTAGTGTGGAATCATTCGTCTGTAGCTGTGTGCACATGAACGGGTATGGTTGTGTTCCAATCAAACTTTGTCTCTATAAACAAACATTTGGCCCCTGACCTATAATTTACCCGACCTCTGCCTGGCTTAACATAACAGCAGTATTTATTTTGTTCAGAAATTGAAATTAAGATGGAAACAAGTGTCCACTGATGGATAAATGGGTAAAGAAAATGTGGTGTATATACATATAATGGAATATTATTAAGCCATAACAAAAGAAGGAAATCTTTCCATTTGCAACAACATGGCTGGACCATGAGGGCATTATGCTAAGTGAAATAAGTCAGTTGGAGAAAGATAAATACCATATAATCTCACTTATATGTGGAATCAAAAAAGACAAAACAAAACAAACTAAGCTCATAGATACAGAGAACCGACTGGTGGTTGACAGAGGTGCAAAGTAGGAAGTGGGCTGAATGGGTGAAGGAAGTTGAAAGGTACAAACTTCCCATTATAAGACAAATAGGTCACAGAGATCTAACGAACAGCATGGTGACCATAGTTAATAATACTGTAGTGCATATTTGAAAGTTGCCAACAGAGTAGATCTGAAAAGTTCTCATAAGAAAAAAATTGTGTCGGGCAGCCCAAGTGGCTCAGCGGTTTAGCACTGTCTTCAGCCCAGGGCGTGATCCTGGAGACCCAGCATCGAGTCCCACATTGGGCTCCCTGCATGGAGCCTGCTTCTCCCTCTGCCTATGTCTCTGTCCCCCTCTCTATCTCTCTCTGTGTTTCTCATGAATGAATGAATGAATGAATAAATAAATAAACATTTAAAAAAGAAAAAAATTGTGTCACTATGTGTGGTGATGGGTGTTACCTAGACTTATGGTGTTGACTATTTTGCAATGCATATTAAATCATTATGTTGTACACCTGAAACTAATATGGTGTTGTATGGCATTATACCTCAATTTTTAAAAATTGAAATCATGACAAGGCACAGTGAGGAAAGCTCCATGGGTGGGGGCTCTGCTCCATGTGGCAATAGCCAGGGTGACCCGCCGGGAGCTGGAGGATCTGCTTTGGAAATGGTACACTCATGCAACTGTCAGCAGTTCTGGCTGTGGGCTGGGGGTCCAGCTGCTGATGTGGGCTGGAAGCTCTGTTTTTCTCTCTCTGTGTGCATCTTCACGGGCTGCTTGGGCTTCCCCATAGCATGGTGACTGGATTCTAAGCACAGCATCTGAGAGTAGGAGCAGAGACTCTGTTGCCATTCACCTGACCTTCAAAGCCACGTTGTATCACTTGGGCTACACTCAGCAGCAATAGGATTGTCGGTGTCCTGTTGCAGGAGAGCACACAGAATGGGACAATCCAGTGTTCGGGTAAATGCAGACATGACAAGAAGATGAGCAAGTACCTGTGAGCTGCTGCTCAGTTGTCTGAAGGAAGTAAACAGGCTTCTGTGGAGATGTAAAGGGGCGGTGTCCTTTATCTAGGGAACCCAGGAGCCTTTCTGGGTCTGAAACCGGAAAACTTCTGGGCCATGGGGAGAGATAGAAGGCAAGGGAGAGGCAGTGCTCACATCTGGAGGCCAGAGAGCTTCCAGGGTGGATGAGCAGTCGACTTGGGCAGCAGTCCTGTCATTCTGTTCCCTTCCTCCGGCCACTTTTTGGAGGCAGTCTCCAAGTCGGTTCTTAAGAAAGGTGAGTATGTAAGTGCAGGTCACCTGAGGAGTATCTGTGAGGTCACTATGGCAAGGTCCTCATCCAGAGCCTGAGGCACAGAGCCATGAAATTCTGAATGGTGCTATGGCTTTTTTTTAAATAAGTTTTTTAAAAAGATTTTTATTTTATTTATTCATGAGAGACAGAGAGGCAGAGACATAGGCAGAGGGAGAAGGCAGGCTTCCTGTGGGGAGCCTGATGGTGGACTTGATCCCAGGACCCCAGGATCATGCCCTGAGCATGACACTCAACCAGTGAGCCACCCAGGCATCCCCATGGCTTTTTGTTTTTTTCTTCTGGTTTTTGTTTTGAAATTGCTGGGTTGTACTGTGTTTATAGCCTTAGAGAGTTTCCTCCAAAATGAAATCAATACCACCAGCCATACTTCATGGGAAAATGATTTCCAAATGGCACAAAATGAATGCCTCTAATACCTGCATTTCGGAGAATAAAGCCTGTCAGTGCTGAAGCTAATGTGACCATGCGTGGGAGAGGAGGCAGGTTCGGCTTAGAGCGGTCAGAGGACGGGTCTGTTGGAACTGCCAGGGGAAGGGTATGCATTAGCCAGAGGTAGAGGGTGCTGACCAGAGACTGCTTGAAGCCTCAAGTCCTCATGTTCCAACAAGACCTCAATTGTGATCCACCACTGGTGTGAGGAAGGGCTGCTGAATCAGCAAAAACTGGGTTGGAAATAAAATGGAAGAAAGGAAGTGCAGAGTGTACAAGGCAATGGCAATTTTACTTCAATGAGGCTTGGGGGGAATGGGCGGGTGTCCCATGTAGGAATCCATGACCTCCGCTGAGGGTCTGGACTCCTGATGACAGCGCCACTTCCCCTTCTTCAGTGCTTACCATGCCCCCGGTGTCAGCTCCTTGAATCCTCACAGTAATCTTATAGCAGCTAGTAGATGCTCATTTCACAGATGAGAAAACTGAGCACAAAGGTGGTAAGTGTCTGCCCAAACCCCACAGCTGGCCAGCTCCAGAGGCAGGATTGGAACCTGAATTTTGTTTGTGAGGAGCATCTGCAGCCCTTTGGTCTACACATTCACAATATGTAATTTTTCATTAACACCAAACAGTCCCTGAGACACTATTTCCTATCTATTTAGGATTAACAGAAGAGGGGATCCCTGGGTGGCTCAGAGGTTTAGAGCCTGCCTTTGGCCCAGGGCATTATCCTGGAGTCCTGGGTTTGAGTCCCACATCGGGTTCCTTGCATGGAGCTTGCTTCTCCCTCTGCCTGTCTCTCTCTCTCTCTCTCTGTCTCTCATGAATAAATAAATAAATAAAATCTTTTTCTTTTTTTTAAAGGATTAACAGAAGAAAATAAATGGAAACAGAATAGGAAGTCTCATAATACCAAGGGGTGGCCAGGGCACGCGGAGAGCCAGAAACTCGGGGCACTGCAGGGAGGGAAGGAAACTGCTCCAACCTCTATTAAGTCCAAGATGTGCTTGGCCCAACAATTCTACCCCTAGGCATTTAGAGAAACCTTCCAGGTCGCTTAGGGAGGCAGACACCAACCAGAAGGCGCATTGAATCATTGTTACCGCAAATCACAAAGCAAAGTGGAAAACTCCCTAAATGGACCTCCACTCGCAGAGTGGACAAGGTGGTGACTCCTCTCCAGGCTGGTGGAGCTTCAGGCAGGGGGCTTTGGCCGAGGGCAAGATGGAAAGTTGAGCTTGAACTCTGAGAGTCCTGGACGGGCTGGTTTAGCCAAATATGGGAACAAGGAGGGCAGGACGAGGTGTGAGCTGGGCCCCTGGTTGATTGGGAGACTTCAGATCAGCCTCTTCCTTGGGCTAAGTCTCGGGCTCTACTGCCTGGCTTGCAATTCCTGTCTCCCTGCAGGCGGAGTCTCTCTCCAGCGGCACTGCAATTAGCCGGACCCTGCGCTATCTCCTCCCTCCCCCAGCAGCACTTGTCTGCTGCCATTTGCCGCGCACGTTCCGTTCCGGGAGACCTGAGAACCGGGCTCCTGCCTGCGGATTTATGGTCCAGGAAATGCATTTTAAATTGGTCCCAGGATACTCGGATCCAGGAATCAGACACCATCACTTGGGGGTGGGGGTGGGGGAGTATGTATGGAGAAAGACCCAGTAACGCCCTGTGACGATCCCACTTTGCTCCCCCAAAGTGCAACCGCTCTCGGACTTGGGGGCTACCTGTTGGTCAGGGCGCAGGTAGGGACAGCATTTGGGTATCTTTACTCCAAAGCAGGTGTGTGTGGCCGGACTTTGTCAATTGACGGTGATGCATGTTTTCTGAGGTGATTGCCCCCCTTCCTCCCCCACGTAGACCTCAAACGGCCCCGTAAGGAAGAAGGATGGATTATTTGTCCTAGGGAAAAACCACCTGTGGTCTGCCAAGAGCCTCTCCAGGCAGGCCAGGGACAGGTGCTGGGCGCCAGAGGCGAGGCGCAGGGTGGGAGGGAGCGAACACGAGGGGCGCCCCAGAACACCCGGGGCCTGCTCCGCCAGGCTTCACCCCGCGGCTCCCGGGAGGGGAGGAGGGCGCCCTGGGTGCTGGGCGCCTTCCCGTTACGCAGTTCCTGTCCCTTTAAATCTGAGTCCCGGGAAAGGGGGGCGGGGGCGACCCGTCTGGACCCCTATTTCCAGGCCAGCCGCGGCAGAGGAAAAGCCGGGCGGGCGGGAGCGCCGCGTGGGGGTGCGGGGGTGCGGGCGCCCGGGGTCCCAGCCCGCGCCCCGCGCCCTCCACCCTCCGCCCTCCGCCCTGCGCCCTGCGCTCTGCGCTCTGCGCGGGGAGGGGCAGCGGGGCCCGGGGGCTGGTTCGGGCGCGCGCGGGGCCGGGAGGGGCGGGTGGGGCGGGGAGCCGGCGCGGGGGCGCGCGCGTGGGAGTCGCGCGGGCGGGCGAGGGGCTGAGCCGGGGGCGGGAAGGGAGGCGCGTGAGCGGAGGGTCGGCTCGGGGGCGCGCAGGGGGCCGCGCGAGGCCGGGGGCCGGGAGAAGGCACGCGGGCGCCGGAAGGGAGCGGATCGGGGGTGGGGGGCGCGGGCGGGTGCGGGGGGCGCGGGCGCGCAGGCCGGGGGCGCGGGCGGGGGGTGCAGGCGCGCAGGCCGGGGGCGCGGGCGGGTGCGGGCGCGCAGGCCGGGGGCGCGGGGGGGGGGTGCGGGCGCGCAGGCCGGGGGCGCGGGGGGGCGCGGGTGGGTGCGGGCGCGCAGGCCGGGGGCGCGGGGGGGGGTGCGGGCGCGCAGGCCGGGAGCGCGGGTGGGCGCGGGTGGGTGCGGGCGCGCAGGCCGGGGGCGCGGGTGGGTGCGGGCGCGCAGGCCGGGGGCGCGGGTGGGCGCGGGTGGGTGCGGGCGCGCGCCGCGCCTCCCCGAGCGCGCGAGCCGGGCCCGGAGCGCACGCCGCCGCCGCCGCCGCCGCCGCCCGCCCCGCCGCCCGCCCCGCCGCATTGCTGCTGCCGCCGCCGCCCGGCCCGGTCCGCGGCCCCCAATATGGTGCAGCCGCCCGCGCCGCCGCCCGTGCCGCCGCCGCCCGCGGGCCCCGCCGCCGCCCTCGGGCGCCCGCAGCGCGGCAGCCGCAGGTGGGGGGCTGCGCCCCGGGCCTGAGCCGCCCGCCGTCCCCGCCCCGGCCTGCGCGGCCAGCCCGGCGGGCTCGCCTCCGAGGGGCACTTGCCGCTGAGGTGGAGCCGTTTGCACCAGACGCTCCTGCTCCTGCCCCCTCCCTCCCCCTCCCCTCCCCTCCCCTCCCCCTCCCTCCTCCCCTCCGGTCCTGTCTCCAGCGGGAGCGCGAGACGCTGGTCAGGCTCCGCGGCGCAGCTCGAAAAGGAAGAATCGCCCCCAATTGACTTAAATTCCGCCGAAGCCGGCGCCGCGGCCGCCCGCCGCCCGGGATCTGCTCGCTGTGGTGTTTGCTTTCTCCATTCTTCCTTAAAAAAAAAAAAAAAAAAAAAAAAAAAAAAAGGCAAAACAAAACCAGCCAGCCAGCCAACCAAGAATCCGGTTTGTTGATCGCCTTGGTTTTTTTTTTTTTTTTTTTTCACCGTTTGCGGGATTTGCAAACCGAGTTACATGCATGTCCAGTGGGGGTAGGTTTAATTTTGACGATGGAGGGTCCTACTGTGGAGGCTGGGAGGACGGCAAGGCGCACGGCCATGGCGTCTGCACCGGTCCCAAGGGCCAAGGCGAATACACCGGCTCGTGGAGCCACGGCTTCGAGGTGCTGGGCGTCTACACCTGGCCCAGCGGCAACACGTACCAGGGCACTTGGGCGCAGGGCAAGCGCCACGGCATCGGCCTGGAGAGCAAGGGGAAGTGGGTGTACAAGGGCGAGTGGACGCACGGATTTAAGGGGCGCTACGGGGTGCGGGAGTGCACGGGCAACGGGGCCAAGTACGAAGGCACCTGGAGCAACGGGCTGCAGGACGGCTACGGCACGGAGACATACTCTGACGGAGGTAGGTGCCGCTGGCGGCGGCCCCCGGGCAGGGCAGGGCAGGGCAGGGCAGGGCAGGGCAGGGCAGGGGGCTGGGCGGAGGAGGGACCTTCTCCTCTGCCTCTTCTGTTTACCTCTGGGGAAGTTGAGCTTCTCCCTCCAGTGGGGCCGTCCGTGTGCACCTGGGGCATTTCCTGGGGCTCCCTGGAGGCCATAGCTGCCCTGGCTACAGGTTGCCCCACTGCCTGGTGGGGGACAGCACCCCTGTGCCAGCTGACGATTGTTGGGGGCTTTCCAGGAGCAGAGCCAGTCCCAGAGCCGTGGGGCTGAGCAGTGTCAGTGCATCATCCAAGCACAGGCCAGAGACCTGCTGGAAAGGCCAGGCTGGGCCCCAGGCCCTGGGCCCAGGGCCTCATCTGGGACCCACCAAGGGTGGAGGGGAGCTGGGAGAGGCCCCCCCCCCCCCGGCCCGTGTTGGCAGAGCTCCCTTGGTGCTGGGCCTCCAGAAGTCAGGCCCCAGCTCTGCTTGTTTTCCTGCGGTGCCGAAGGGCCTCCCTTAGTCCTGATCAACCCAAGCCAATGGAAAGGGAGTGATTGGGAGAGGAACACAAACCCAAAGCAACACAACACGGCAATAAACTTCTAGGTGGTTGGACGCGGGCTAGCGCAGCCAGAGAGGCTGCTAGAGGGAGGGAGGAGGAGGCCCATCTGTTTAGCGAGAGCCCAGGAATCTTGCCTTCCAGTGGCTGAATCATTTTCACCGGTAGTTTAGGGAATGCTCTGTGCCTTCATTCTAGCATGCCACCACATTCAGGGCTGAGCCTGCCTGCTTGCCTGCCCTGGCTGCAAGATGGTTTCTGTGCAGGGAGCCTTGGCCAGCTTTGCAGCTGCCCGCTTGTCCTGGACACTCCAGTGTCCACTTCTCCGTGCATCGGAGAGGCATGGAGCATTTACTGTTCCTGGAAGCCAGACCCCAAACAAGCCTGCTCTCTAGATGCCCCCGGCCCCCCATCTGGGAGCTTATCCTCAGAAGTGGCTCTGTGACTTCCTCTTGGTAATTTGTCAGGCATGGATGCCTGGGAAAAGCATGGGGCACAGCAATGACTTGTGTGCTTCTGCTGGGCATGGAGATCATGAACGTACGTGTGGTCTTCTCCTTGCCTGCTTGCTGCCTCCACGTCTCATGAAGCAGGCACTAAACACCTGCTCCCCTGCCACATCCAGGACTGATGGAGGGCTGGAGAGTAATTATTATTTTGGCTTATGCAACTGAGAGGCAGGTTCATTATTACTCAAAGGAGAGAAGGCGTGGGGGGCAGTTAATTATATAATGCTCCTGCCTGTCAACGCCGTGCCCGGCCCTGTCCCAGGCGGCCTCTTCTGTGCTGTTGTTGTTTTCATGGAGCAGGTTGGAGAGCATCCCTGACCCTGGCGCGCAGGGGCTCAACTGAGCAGACTCTCTGGGTTTTAGGCGGTGCGTGTGTGCGCGCGCACACAGCGAGGCTCGGGCAGCAGATGTGGGTGGCTGAGGTGGGCGACTCAGCAGCCTGGCGCTCCCAGCTGGGCTCCTCGGGAGCCCAAGGGTAGTTGTCACCCTGGGGGCTCTGGCTGTGCTGCTCTGCGGATCTGTGCTTCCAGAGGTGCTGCCAGCTGTGCCTGAGCCAGGAGAGCAGCTTCGCGGTCTCATGTGGGAGCCCGGGGAGAAAGGAGGCAGGCCCCTGTCCCTGTGGAAGTCCCCAGAATATCTAAGAGTGAAGTCTAGCCCTCCAGGCTGTCCACCTTCCCGGACACCTTGGGTGGCCTGCAGAAATCTCTCCTTTGTTCAACAGATACTGAGTGCCTGCTATGAGCAGGTGCTCTGGGTTCTGGGAAACCAGCAGTGAGCAAAACAGACAAAAGTTGTTGTCCTCAGAGAGCTTCCATTTTAGAGGGAAGGGTAGGAATTCCTTTGTGCTAATGGAGGGAAGAGACCTGATTCTGTGGCTGGCCATGAGTTTAGGGTCTGATATGTTGATGTGAGAAATGCTTCCTTCTGTGGATTGATGTTCTTGGGTCCCTATCCCCCATCCAAGCAGCTACATAGCCTTCTGCTCCCCAAAGCACCTCCTTCTACATTGCCCTGCTTGGGCCCTCCCATGGTGGAGAGAGGGGGACCATGTCCAGTTTACAGATGAGGCCGGAGAGACCCAGGAGCCCGTGGGACAGGCCAGAGCCCCCCACCCACGGTGGCAGAGTCATGGTTGGAACTTGGATTTGTCCAGAGCGGAGCCCCCAACCCCCCCCTCCCCCCCCCCCCCCCCCCCCGCATCACACCACCTGTAGGCCAACCAGGGTAGGCTTAACAGGCACTGGGTGCGGGAGCTGACTGCTCCCTGTCGGTTGGTAACATGGCATGATGGAAAATTGAATTGACCCTTCCGGCCTGGGATAATCAGGCTGGACATCTGGGGCCACCTTTCTGCGACATGGTCCGTGCTTATCCTCAGGAAGGAAGTGACTGTTGAGAATGTGTGCCCTGCAGCAGCCCATTAGGCAAGCAGAACCAAAGCGGGGTGTTGCAGCTGTGAGTCTGGATGTCCCGTGTGTCCCCGCTCAGCTGGTGGGTGTGGCGGCTCATGCTTTGGGGAGGGCAAGCAGAGCCCTCAGGGAGTTCATGGTCCTGACTCCGGTCTGACTTTTCCCTTGCACAAGGGGTGGGGAGATTGGGCAGGCATCAGCCCAGCTCGCAGTGCTGACTTTGGGAAACGGGGATTTTCATGAATAATGCAGAAACGGCAAATGTATTCTACATTTGGCTGGAATTGGTATGGACTCCATTTCAACTGGGGCCGCCTCTGCCAACTCCTCCTCCTCTGGGTTCATCCTCCCCACCGAGTGCAAGGCGCACGCTTTCTGCCCAAGTGAGCCCAGTGACTTCCAGGGTCCATCTGTTGGGGGGACACCTTGGAGATGGGGAGACTGCAGGGGCCGGGCCCGCAGGAGCATGTGCTTTGGAGTTGCAACCCTTAGGCTTTGTGACCTTGGGCAAGTTCTTGAACTTCTCTGAGCCTCTATCTCTTCATCTGTACGAAGGGCTGATAACATCTGTAAAGTAGGTGGGGATTGATTGAGGTGCGTGCACGGCTGTGCTAGGATCCTAGTAAGCTTTCATCATTACTTACCACTATTCTGCTCTCACGGTACACATGCAGTGAATGCCACTTACAATGATCATTACTGGAGCCAATAGCCAGGTGTGATCATGGTGATAATGATGATAAATGGCAATATCAAACACTTATTAAACAGGTACTATGTGTCAGGCATGGGGCACATGTTTGCATGGATTCTAGCACTTAATTCCCGTACCTCTGTGGGGTTAGTTTTCTTATTTCTCCCATTTTCCCACATTGGGAAGCGGAGGCTCACAGAGGGCAGAAGACCTGACTGGCGGGTGCCGGGCAGCACCAGGATTCGCGCTCAGGACGGTGATTCCAGAGCCTGTGCTTTTGTGTGGAACACATTCTCTAAACTCCCTTGTGCAAAACGACCTCCTCGTTCCTTCCTCTTCCTCCGCACCCCGCTTCTTCTTGGGGCGCGGCAGCCCGGAGTTGTAGGCAAAGGCACAGGTGCACACCCAGCTGCTCCCTCCAGCCCTGCTGGCACTGCATGGCCCCTTCTCCACTTGCTGGACTCCGCAAAGGTAAATATTTCCTCCTGGTGCCGTGTACACAGGACCCCTCGGACCAAAGTTACCCCCACAAATAAACCCTCCCACAGCCTGAAAGATGTGAGTCATCTCACACACCAGGCCTCCCCCCTCAAATGCAGATTCCGTTCACTGGCCCAGATCCCTCGGCCCACACAAATCACACACGCCCACAGTCTAAATTCTAGTCCCTCTGCGCCTGTGCGCGCGCACACACACACAATACACCTGTCACCCAGAGATGTTTCCACCTCGTCCCCCAAAACACAGCCACGTGTACCCTCCAGATCCCTCCCAACTCCTGCTCCTGAGAAGCAGGTGTCCCTGTGAAGGGTGAGTGCCAGCCTCCTAGGAGGGTCAGATGGAGCTCTGTTTCCACTTTAAGCACATGTTTATGTAGTTAATGCCCCTTTTAAAGGGGAAGAAGCCCTCATCCAAACAAAATAAATGACCATGGGGCATATTTTTTATACTAGGCCATGAATATGTGAAAGCAAACTTAAAAAAAAATCCACATGCCCAGGTTAGGGAGGAAGCAGGTCCATGGACATGGACGGACGGACAGACAACGTAGGCCAATTGGAATTCATTTCGGAAACAAAAGCAGCTCCTGAAGATAAGCATCTCCTCAGAGATTCTGGTTCAGCCACTTTGGTGAGGGAAAAGGCTCCGGGAGATGAAGGGAGAAAGAAAAAGCAAATAACTAGTTCTTTGTTGCCAATAATAGCTGAGGAGGAAGTGTTTCTGCACGCTCCCCTCACCCAGCGCAGCCCTGGAGCGATGTGGGTGCTTCAGATCAGGCACCTTACCACACGCGGGTGAGGAGATGAGGGTCAGCACCCTCCGGAAATAGCCGCTCCCTGGCCGCTGAGGTAGCGAGGAGCCCTGGTTGATGGTGACAGCACAGCTGACCGAGGGAGGAGGACTGTGGGCTGGAGGGGGCATGGCTGGGAAGACAGAGAGTGGTGGTGGCTCCTGGGGCTCCTTTTCCTCCTCGCTTTCCCCCAGCACAACTCTGGATAAGTGGTTGTCGACTCTGAGCTGACAGCTGTGTATCTAATGCTCAGCATCCTTCGAGGACAACAGGATATGTGGATTTGTGGGATCTAGAGGGGGTGATGTTTCTTTGGATTTCCCACCGTGGTCGCCCCCTCTTAGATCAGCCACTCCCCCAATTTACAGTCTCCCGACTCGTGCAAGGCACATGGTGGGTGGAGTGAGCGCTAACCTGGGGTCCTGGTGTTGCTCTGTGCATCCGACCAGGGGTTCCCTCAGACCCACAGGACCCACTGTGTCTTCCTTTAGGACAGAGGAGCGGCTGGTCTCTTCAGCACCGTGGAGAGCGCCGCACACACGCGCCCGTGCTTTGCTCTCTTTCTCTTCCAGCCGGGCCGCCAAACTGAGCCTCCCGGCCGTGACCACTACCCCTGACCTGTCCAGCACCCTCGGCCACCAGAAGTTTTCCCGTTCCTGCCCGCCCTGTCAGTGTGTGGGTTCCATATTCCAACAAACACCGCCCCTGGCGAGGGGGGGGTTTGCTGTTTGCACCCCAATACTGTCAGGTCGGGTGCCTCCTGGTGTCTGCTGGTGACCTAAGAGTATCTCCTGGATGGTGGGGTGGGTCTGGAGTGAGGTCTTTGCCTGAGGCTCACTTTTGTGCCTCTGTGTGCGCCTCTGCTCTCGCGAGGTGTGCAGAGGCTGTAGGTGTACAACCAGAGCCAGGCAGAGGGATGATCTTGTCTGTAGCAGCCAGTAAGAGACTGCTGTGCCACCTTTCTCCTTAAATCAGTGCTGGGGTTCCTCACCTGTACCAACCCTACCCAATACAGTGGCTGCTG
Source organism: Canis lupus dingo (assembly GCF_003254725.2). NCBI lineage: Eukaryota > Metazoa > Chordata > Mammalia > Carnivora > Canidae > Canis > Canis lupus. Next base: position 65,657,706 of record NC_064247.1, on the reverse strand, counting down.
GCCACATGTGGCCTTTTGAATTTAAATTTGAATCATGGTGAAACACAATGTAGATATTCAGTGTTTCCATCTCACTAGCTGTATTTCATGTGCTCGATAGCAATGTGGGACTTAATGGATGGTGCAGAGATAGAACTTGTCCACCATCACAGAAGGTTCTGCGAGTGTGTAAGCTTCGCACAGGGAGGGATGGGTCTATGCCGGTCACTGCCGTGTGTCCAGTGACTGCGGTGGTGCCGGCATGCTGACTGTGGATGAATGAGGGCAATGTATCACTACCATTACGCCGCACGTCCACTTCATTGCAAGCACTTACAGCTGGGCATTGAGCATTAAAGGAAAAGTTTTCCCTGAGACTCTCATGCCAGTAGGTCACCCTCACTCATGGTTCTCTGAAAGCATCTCTGTGATAAGTCCCTGATGGGTTTTGTTTTGCTCTTGGCTCTGTCATTGCTTGTAAGGCTCTGCCATTGTTTCCCAGGAGTGAGATGGATGGTATAGAATAAAGGGAACCCATTCTGATGGTGTTCCGACATCCTGAGGGTGCGACGCAGTTGTGACCAGAGGGCACGGTGGGAGCACTGTCTAGTGAGCAGCGTTAGTGGCAAAGTGCTGGGAGAGATGCAGAAAAACAAGCAGCCTTTCCTCCACCTGCTTTATAACTCTCTTTGCTGCTATAGTTGCCTTGGTTTGACTCGTCCAGTTGCTGAGGTGCGTTTCGTGAGTCTCTACTATGTTCAGGGGGGAAAGGACACACAAGCCCAGGGTGGCCTTTTGTGAATCAACCTGGAAATAGCTGCTGAGCCTGACTGTGCTTGTGTCTGTTGGGGCTGCTGTCACAGAATTCCACAGATTGGGGGCTTCTGAACAATGACATGTATCTCTCACAGCTCCCGAGGCTGGGAAGTTGGAGGTCAAGGGGCAAGCAGATTGGTGTCTGGTGAAGGCCTGCTTCTGGATTGCAGACTGCCATGCTCCCTGTGTCCTCACGTGGGGAAAGGGCCAGAGGAGTGCTCCGGGTCTCCTTTATCAGGCACTAATCCCATTCCTAAGGACTCCCTGAAGGCCCCACCTCCTAACACCATCTCATTTATTACCTGTGAATCTGGTTGATGCCCGAGGTATGCCGTATGTAGTTTGCAGCGATGTACAAGAAGCAGGATGAAGTGACTTCTACCAAAAAGTCTGGATGTGAAACTAAAACATGTAAATAATCAAGGGTTTCTCATTCTGGAGTCGGGGGGGCTCTGATGGAACCCCGCAGGCGAAGGTTCTGAGGAGGGAAGGGGGAAGTGTGTGTGTCCCTGAGAGCAGCAGAGGTGTCCAGGGGAGGGGACAGCCGAGCTCAGGCTGAATGACAGCGGGCAGGGGGCCGTGGCTTCAACACTAGCATTGCCGACTCTGCAGGAGGCATGTCTTCTGTGGTGGAGCCATCACACTCTTTGCCTCTCTCCATGTGCGGCTCCCACCTTCCTGGGTGTCCAGAGAAACCACAGTCCTCTGTGCTGCTGATAGAGCAGGTGTTGGGCAGGGGGCTGGCCCACCACTGTCGCTATTGGCCGGAGTGTTTTGCAAACTTGACTGTGCATCAGAATTGCCTGGAAGGTGCCCAAAGCAGATTTGCTGGCCCCACCCCTGAATTTCTGGTCTGAGATGCTGCCTGACGATGTATGTTTCTAACAAGTTTCAGTTGGTGCTGCTGCTGCTTCTTGTCTGAGAACCCTACCTTTAGAAGCATGGCTCTAGGCTGGTGCTTCTTGTTTCTTTTTTTAAACTTACATTCAATTAATTAACATATAGTATATTATTAGTTTCAGAGGTAGAGTTCAGTGATTCATCAGTTGCCTATAACACCTTGTGCTCATCACAAAAAGTGCACTTCTTACTGCCCATCCCCCAGTTACCCCATCCTGCTATTCCCCTGGCCTCCAGCAACTCTGTTTCCTAGAGTTAAGAGTCTTTTGTGGTTTGTCTCTGTCTCTGATTTCACCTTGTTTTATTTTTCCCTCCCTTCCCCATGTTCATTTGCTTTGTTTCTTAAGTTCTACATATGAGTGAGACTGTATGGTCTTATCTTTCTCTGACTGACTTATTTCGCTCAGCATAATACTCTAGTTCCATCCACGTCGTTGCAAATGGCAAGATTTCATTCTTTCTGATGGCTGAGTAATATTCCATTGTGTATGTAGACCACATCTTCTTTATCCATTCATCTGTCACTGGACATCTGGGCTCTTTCTGTAGTTTGGCTATTGTGGACATTGCTGCTATAAACATTTGGGTGCAGGTGCCTGTTCAGATCACTATGGTTGTATTTTTTTTTAAAGATTTTATTTATTTTTTCACGAGAGACACACAGAGAGAGGCAGAGATACAGGCAGAGGGAGAAGCAGGCTCTATGCAGGGAGCCTGATGTGGGACTCGATCCCAGGTCTCCAGGATCACACCCTGGGCTGAAGGCGGCGCTAAAACACTGAGCCACCCGGGGCCGCCCCACTACATTTGTATTTTTGGGGTAAATACCCAGTAGTGGAATTGCTGGATCATAGGGTAGCTCCATTTTTAACTTTTAAAGGAAACTCCATACAGTTTTCCAGGTGGCTGTATAGGCTGGTGCTTCTTAACCCCAGCAGCACAGCAAAGCCACAGAAAATGGTTCCCCAGGAGACTGTTAACAATGCAGAATCTCAGCCCCCCACCCGCAGCCCTGGCCCAGGGACATCCAGGGCCAGAAGCCGCATGTTTGCAAGATGCCCGGGTGGCTCAAATGTAGGAACAACCACTAGTCCCAGTCTCAGCTACACGTGGAATCATGTGGCTGCTTTGGAAAATGCTGAGGCCCAGGCCTCACCCAGAGATACTGACTGAGGTGGTCTGGGTGCAGCCTGCGCATTGGGATCCTTTGAAGACTGTCCTGGTGATGCTGGTGTGCATCTGGGATGGACGGCTGGCTATGCATCCAGGGTGTTGCAGGGAGGATGGCAGCGAAGACCCAGCTGGAATTCCAGCCAGGCTCTGGGAGGGTGGCCTCCTGGCCTGGGTCTGTGATAAAACCCAGCAGGGCTGAGAGCCCCTGCTCTAGGTGGTTCTTCAAACGCCAGGTCAAGTGGCTCATGAAGTAGATGCTGTGCTTCCTTAAAAAAAATAAATAAATAAAACAGATGTACAGATTTTCAAGCATTTGCCAATGTTCCAGCGAGGGGAGCTGCTGTGTGTGTGTGGCCCCCACTCTGTCTCTGCCTTTTCCTCTTCCTTCCTTACAGGGCACTGTCCCTACATTTAGGGCCAAATTCCAGGATAGTCTCTCCAGATCTTTAATTTAACTTCATTGCACCCACAAGAACCCTGTGTCTGTGCAAGGGCATATTCATGGGTGTTGGGGTTGGGACAAGGACATGTGTGTCTGGGGGACACTAGTCACAGACTTCAGTTTGAAAGTGCTCCAGAGCACATACGTGGTCACCTACAATCCCAAAGCCATGGAGAGTCCTTTGAAGGAAGGATACTCAAAAAATTTTAAAAAGATTTTATTTATTTGAGAGAGAGCGAGAGAGAGACAGAGAGAGCAGAGGGAGGAGCAGAGGGAGAGGGAAAAGCAGACTATCCGCTGAGCAGGGAGCCCAACAAGGGGCTGAATCCAGGGCCCTGGGATTGTGACCTGAGCTGAAGGCAGATGCTTCAAGGACTGAGCCACTGAAGTGTCCCAGTACTCACTATTTTTGAACGTCTCTGTGCTTTACCATAGATGTTATCCCTTTTAGTCCTTAAAATAGTGCTTTGTGTTGAGGCATGCAATGTGCTCCCATGAAAGAGGGGAGAAGGTAATGCTCCCAGCACTGGGTGGCTTGGCGAGGCCGCAGGGCCGGTGGGCAGCGGGGCTGGCCTAGAGCTGTCGGCAGCACTGTGGGGACAGTAGCGTCAGCTACCCCCTTGGTCTACAGTTGAGGCAGCTGAGGACCAGGGAGGCACCCACGGTCCAATAGTAACACAGAGGCAGGGACGAGTGGCCGCGTCTTCTGAAGCCGGGCCCTCGGTGGCTCTTTGCTCGGCATTCATGAACTCGTGGGTTTTCCAGACTCCTCTGAGAGTGTAGTGGAGCTGAGGGTCCTCTCTCAGGACACATGCAGGTCCTTGCACATGTGACGTTTTGTGGGTGCTTGTGGGGGTCCACAGACTCCCTAAGACTTATCCATGGACCCCAGGATAGGAACCCTCCAACTTTTCATGGTGCCCAGACACGATCATCAGTGTGCACAGCAATTGGGACCCGGAGGGAGGGCAAAGCCAGCAGATGCCTGCAGCCGGTGAGTCCAGAGCAAGGGCTGGAGCGGGTGGCACTGGCCTTCCCCTCCTCCTGTCCCATGAACACGCCCCTTCCCGTGCCCAGGCCCCAGGGCCCTCAGCTTCTCCTGCAGGACCATCGGCTGGTCCAGGCAGTATTTGACCCCTGAAACTTCTTCATCCTGCGCCCTCCCCACCAGTTCAGCTAGACTGGAGTGTTAGCAGCTGTCTGGTCAGGAGCTAGTTGCTGCCTGTGCCTTCCTTCATTCGGCCTGCCTGAAAGGCGTGACTCCCCCATTCTGGAGGGGGAAGCAGAGGCCCAGTGAGGCCAAGGAGATGGGGGTGCTGGCTAAGGGTCTCAACAGCTAGTGATCTACTCCAGACCTTCCACCCTGGGCTCCCCAGGAGGGAACCTAGCAGAGGACACACGTCTGGGGCCATCTGGGGCCAGAGTCCTGAGGACCACACCTGAGAACCACCTGCCCCTTCCCGTCAGCCTCTGCCTTGGGCGAGGACCGCTAACCGGAGAAGAGAAGACCTCTGAAGGTGCCAGAGGGTTGGTCTCACTGTAGGGAGCTCGGGAGGGTTTTTCGGTGGAGAGGGTTCCAGGTACTGAGGGAGGCCCTGAGGGTGCGCCCAGGAGTCCCGCCGGGTGGGGGGTGTGCATGGCAAACCAGTGCAGGGTTTTTCGGAGGCTGGTTGCAGAGGCTAAGCCGGAGGACCATGAGCTGGCGCCCCTCTGCCCACCTGGGGACTGGGCAGCCAGCTTCTGTGCACGACCATTCAGTGCCCCCTCCCTCAGCTGTCTGTTTGCTTGCTGCTGAGGTCAAAGGCCTGGCTGGCGGGGGGTGGCTCTGGGGGAGAAAAGGCAAGAGTTGAATGCATTTTGATGAGGCTGGTGTGGGGCGCCAGGGCCCCAGAGTGCCTCTGGGTTCTCCATGCACACATGCTCCCGTGAAGGTCCCGTCCTGTGGACTGGAGGCTCTGGGCGGTGAGACTGGGTCTGGTGAGTTCCTCACTGTGACCCCGCAGCAGGGAGAGCTCTGGAAATACTGCTTGGCTGATGCATGGATGATAAACCCGTGGAGAGCTGGAGGATAGGAGCGGCAGCCTCATGCAGAGCAGGAGCAGGGGTGTGCAGGGAGGGAGAACAGCGGTGCAGAGGCTCACAGGCCACAACAGGTGGCTCATTAACCTAAGGAAAGGGGTCCCGGGGCAGGGGGTCTGAGCCTAGCTGCCAGGGCCCCACCGGAGGAAAGGAGGTTCATACTCTTGTAGTTAAGTTTTCGTTTCAAGATGCGTGTGGACTCATACGTGGTTTTGAGACTAACACAGAGGCATCCCCTGTGCCCTCCACCCAGTCTCCCCAAAGGTAGCACCTGACGTAAGAACCACACAGCGTTGCAGCCAGGATGCCCACAGAGACACAGAGCGTTTCATCAGCAGGAACCCCCAGCCGCCTTTCAGAGCCACACCCTCCTCCCTCCCATCCCTGGCACCCACTCATTGCTCTCCCTCCTGTCATTTTCTCATTTCCAAAATGTTCTATACATGGGATTATATAGCATGCGCCCTTTTGGGACTGGCTTTCTTCACTTACTGTGGTTCTCTGGAGACCCATCCATGTCGTTGTGTGCATCCATACCTCATTCCTTTTTTCTGCCAGCCGGGGTCCTGGGCTGTGCGTGTGTGCAGACCACACTGTGTCACCATGTACCATGGAGGGGTGTCTGGGGCCGTGATGAATACGGCTGCTGCAGATTTGCATGGAGAGGCTCTTAGGTGAACATAGCCTTCGTGTCTCTGGGATATATGCCTAGGAGCGCAACTGCTGGACCATTGCTGCCTGTGCGGTGTGTTTGGGTCATCGCTCTGGCTGCTGGCGGGGAAGGAGATGGGAGCCAGAGTAGAAGCCGGAGACCCCTGGGAGGGTGCTTGTGTCCAGGGGAGGAGAGATGATGGCTTGGGTCTGGATGGGGGCAGTGGGTTGGGCAGAAACAGAGGCCCAAGTGTTTGGAGGTTGGCTGAGCAGTGTGCGGAGCCCAGACAGCCAGCTCTCAGTTGTGAGCGACCTCCTGGACCTTCCCTTTCAGACAGTGGGGACCTGAGGGCTGAGCGGGTCTATGGGCAAGAATTGCATGTGGGACGAGTGTGGTGTGAGAGGCTTCATGTGGCCAGATGAGGGTGGAAGGCTGCAGGGAGATTGTACACCTAATCTAGGTGAGGGCACCACCCACTGGGACTTGTCCCATGAAGTCAGGAGGGGTGGCACTAGAGGGGAGAGGCCCCAGGACTCAGAGCGAATGGGAGAGCTGGTGAAGGTTTCTATGCATGTGCCTGCTGCATGCAGATGTCCCATGAGCCAGCTGCCAGTACTTTGTGTTGTTATCCGTTAAGGGCACCGGTGCTGGATTATGGCCCCTGCTATGCACCTCACCTTCTTCCCACTTGTCCTTTCTGCACCCTAGATGTGGTTCTGTGTCTGCACCCTGAGAGGGGGCAAATGGTAGCACCGTGATATGTCTTTGGTATCACCTTTGTGGCGGTGTAAGTGACATAAAGTTTGCCTTTTCAAGCGTACGATTCAGTGGCTTTTAGTATGTTCACGAGGTTGCACAGCTGTCACCACCACCTGATTTTAGAACATTAAGAAATATTTTTTTCAAGATTCTATTTGTTTGAAAGAGAGAGAGTGAGAATGAGCGGGGTAGTCGTGAAGGGAGAGGGAGAAGCAGGTTCTTGGCTGAGAAGGGAGCTTGTTGCGAGACTCGATCCCAGGATCCTGGGATCATGATCTGGACTGAAGGCAGACGCTCAGCCACTGAGCCACCCATGCACCCCTAGAACACTTTTTATGACCCAAGAGAGAAACCCCTCGTGCAGTAAGCAGTCTCACCCTGGACAGCCCCCGATCTGCTTTCTGTCTCTGGGTCTGGATGCTTGGTGTGGATGGGGTCCCACAGGGAGCCTTTGTGGCAGGCTTCGCCCTCAGTGTGTTGTTTTCCGAGTCATTCACGGATGTCCCCAGGCCGTCACCTGTGCCACGACTTGATTCCTCCTTAAGACTGAATAATATCCCATGGTGTGGTGAGCACACGTTTCATTTATCCATACATCGGTCCGTGGACATTGAGGTGGGTTCCACCTCGGGGCCAGTGTGAAGAGGGCAGCTGTGAACAGTCCTGGGTAAGTTGTTGTGCGGACATGCGGTTTCGGGTCTCAGTTCTATAGAGACCTGGGTGGGGTGATGGGGATTGCTGGATCCCAGGGTGACTCCGTGTTGGGCCTTGTGCCGCCGTTGTTCTGTTCTCCACGGCAGCTGGCCATCCTGGGCTCCCACCAGCACTGCATGGGGGCCGCTTTCCCCATGTCCTCACCAGCACCTGCTACGCTGTCCTTCCGTTCCGGCCATCCTGGTGGCTGTGAAGTGCTGTCTCCTGTGGTTCGGATGTGCGTCTCCCTGAGGACTGGCCGTGTTGGATCTCTGTCCACGTGCTCGTGGGCCACATGCAGGTCTTTGGAGACATGTCTGTTCAGGTCCTTGCCTGCTTTAAAACTGGCTTGTCTTTTGATTGTTGAGTTGTAGATGTTTAAAATACATTGTAGATAGCACATTGACTTAAAGTCCAGCGCCCGCCTCCTGACTGCCCCCCAGGATTCCCCTGTGCCTGCTGCCTCCCCATTGGATGGTGGATTCCTTGAAATAAATCTGATGCCTTTCTCTTGCCTGTAGAGTATGAGCGCGGTACCAGGACACAGTAGGTGTTCAGTAAATGTTGGCTTGACAGAACTGGAGCCACTGCCCACCGGCTAGGAGGTCAGAGTTCCCATCCAGGCTCTGCAGTGGAGGCTTTGAGGGGCCGCATTTAGGGGCTGTTTCACCAGCAGGGACATAACAGCCGTGGTGTCCGCAGGATAGTTGGGACCCACACAGGTATTTATTGAGCACTGACCATGTCCCTGGCAATGAGCCGGCCCCAAGTATTATGGTACTATTGGGCCGGCTGAGGGGACCTGTCCGTGCACCTGTTACATAGCTCCCCTTTTACTGCTGACAGGATGGAGGGACCTGGGCCAGGGCTTTCCCACAGAGACCCAGAGGATGGTGGAGGGGGGCTGGGCAGCCTGGGAGCTTGCAGATGCTCCAGGAGGAGTGTTTTTAAGTGTGCGTGTAGGCAAAGGAAACAGGACCCCCCGGGAGCATGGGGAACCAGCGGCTGTGGCTGTGGTTGTGCCAGACTCAAGGGGCAGTGTCCAGGGGTCAGGCCCTGCCTGGGTCTGCACAGAGCCAGCCTGACTCTTAGGGGCCAGGAGGTAACCCACTGGAGATGAAGATCTCAGCCCAAAGCTGGCCTGGAGCCTCCCTGGGCTCAGGTGTCCCCCACCACCTGGACGACATGGGGCTGAGTGGCGCGTCTGCGGTGCAGGGCCCCATCTGGAGGAAATTAATTGTGGATCCCCGAGACAATGCGGCAGAAATATAGCAGAGGTCAGAGTTTTCTCGGGACTGGAGGCGGCCCTGGTGACAGTGACCATGAAGTGTTCACAAGTGCAGAATGCCCTGTTAGCTGGAGGCCTGAGCAGGAGGAGGGCAGGGCAGGAATGTGCCAGCCAGGGGAGGAAGTTAGTGGAGAGACAGAGAGGGAGGGAGGGAAGGTGGGAGAGACCAGGAGAGGGAGAGAGACAGGGGGAGACAGAGGGAGAGAGACAGAGATGGAGAGACAAAGAGTCAGAGAGGGAGAGACAGAGACAGAGATGGAGAGACAGAGACAGAGATGGAGAAAGACAGAGATGGAGAGACAGAGACAGAGATGGAGAGAGTCAGAGAGGGAGAGACAGGACAGATGGAGAGAGATAGATGAGGAGAGAGAGAGGAAGAGAGAGAGGGAGAGATGAGCCGAGGGAGGAGACAGGGAGAGGGAGGAGGGATGCACACCTACTACTTCTCACCCGTCCTTTGTTTTCACTGGCACCGAGCATCTCTGGGCAGGCACCCCTGCCTCAGTTTCCAGCCCTGCCCCTGCCCCTCAGGCCTGTGAGGAGCAGGAGCCTTAAATGAGAATGAGGTCCCCAGAGCATGGGGGATTCATGATGCCCATGAGCACAGCTCTCCACCCCTGGCTGCCAGAGCTCATCCCCCCTGAGCTTGTTTCCACGTGGCCCAAAGTGGAGAGGTGAAAACCCTGCCTTCACCTGCCTGATGCAACAGGGTCCTGTCCTGGGGACCCCCTTCTGTCTGGAGCCCTGGCCTGGGGGCCCCCCTCCATCCTTGCAATGCTGCAGGATCCCAGGTCCCCAGCAAGGCAATCAGGCCCAGGGCTGTCTGAGCTGATTCTGAGTTGAGGGGTCAGCACTGGGGCTTCCTCATCCCTCAGGAGGGCCTGCAGACCCCTGCTTCTGGGCCTTCCCCTCCTCCCACAGCAGCCAGAGGAGTTCCTGTAGAAATGTCCAGAACTCCCTCGGGGGTTCCAGGCCTTCCAGCCAAGACACCCAGGAACCCGCCTGCCTCGCGGTGGAACAGTCTGGTTTCTTCCTCGTTGCAGGGAGTGGGGGACCCTCCCATGGAACCATGGGGCCAGAAGTTAGAGCCTGCTGTGGGGCTGGGGCTCTGGGTGGGTGGTTTGGGGAGGGCGGGGTTCCCTCTGCTCTTCCTCTCTCAGCCTCCAGGACTCTGGCTGATGGCCAAGGGAAATGGTTTCGGGAAAACCCAATCTCAAGGGCCTGTCAGCCGGACTGAGACAGCTGTCTGGACAGAGTCCCCAAGGGCGCAGGTGGACAGGTCTGTGCGGGTACTCACGGGCCATCGCCCCGCTGGCTGGGCCCCTCCCTGTCCTCCCTCCGCCCTCCAGAGCTGCTCTGTGCCGAGACGCCTGTGGAGCTTCTAGTATCCCTCCTTGCTCTGGACAGCAGCGCGCTGGGGGCCTGAGGACACACTGCTGGACGTCCCTCCCCAGGCCCAGCACGCATTTGGAGCTGGCGACCACGGGGGCCGCAGGGGCAGGCGGGGACCCCAGCCCTGCATGTCCTTGGCCTGGCCCACCCTCAGCCGGCCACACTGCCATCCAGCGGGGCAGGTGTGAGGTTCCTCCTGGGCTCTGGCCCTGCTTCTGGGGGGCAGGCCTGGGGTGTCTTGCTCCCCCAGGATATTTGTAGTTACTCTCCCGGGACGTGCCGTTTCTGTCGCTGACCAAATCGCAGGTTTGGCCACTGGCCACTGTGGTTCGCTGCCCGTCTAGACCTCAGGTAGAGAGAGGGTAGTGAAAATAAAGGTGTAAATTCTTTCCCCACGGCTCCCAATTCCATCCACGGACCTGCTGGGAGTCTGCACACTCGTGCTGGGGGACCGTGCTCCCACCTCATCCCTTGGGAGCAGATGTCATGTCTGAAATTGGACTGTCCACCTCCGTGTCCTGTGGGGAGTCCTGCCCCGAGCACTCTCCACTGCACGGGCCCGTGGGACCCCCTGGGCCATAGAGCAGAAGCCCCCTGGGGCGCCCAATAAACAGGGGGATTGAGGAGGGTTACTTGGCAATTCTGGGAAGTAGGGGTGTGTCCCCCTGCCAGCAATGTCTGTTGGGAGGGGTTGAAACCCCGTCTCCCTCCCCAGGAAGGCTGGAGCTGCCTCACACCATGGCCCGTCCTTTGCAGGGGCTGCAGAGCGGGGTGCTCCTAACCCAAGGCTTTAGTTTTTGTAATTCATTGAGATAGAGTTCACCTAGCACACATGACACCTACTCCAAGTGCACAATTCAGTGATTCCTGGTGTGTTTGGAGTTGTGCACACATCACTGCCATCAACCGGAGAGCACTTCATGGTCTCAGAGAGAAACCCCGTACCTAGCCGTCCTCTCCCCAGCTCCCCACTCCCCTTGGCAACCACCGAATCTCCTCTCCGTCGCTGGGTTGGCCTGTCCTGGACACCTCATGTCCTTGTGTCCTATTTGACACGGGGCCTCTTGCATCCTCAAGTCCCTTACCATTTTCTACGGGAAGTGCCAGAGCTCTGCTCCTCCTGAAGACTTTGCAGTACCCCAGGGCATGGAGGGAGCACATCTGGCTCGCCCAGTCATCCGTTGATGACCATCTGGGCTGTTCCCACCCTTGGCTGTTTGAAGAACGCTGCTGTGGACGTTTGTGTGCGGGTGTTTGTGGGACAGGCGTTCTCTTTTCTCTTGGGGGTGGACCTAAGCATGGAGTTGCTGGCACATATGGTAATTCCTGGTTTAATGGTTTGAGGAACTGCCAGACTGTTTCCCAAAGTGTCTGCACCCTTGTACATTTCCACTCAGCTTATTTTTTAAGAAGAATCTTCTGGAAGCTAAGAAGTCCTTCCCAGCATCCCCCCACCCCCAGGTGGGGGGTGGATTTATTCCCCAAAGTGGCATATTCTGTGTGTGGAGAAAACCCTAGCAGGGATGGGGATGGCAGTCATGCCAGGCATGGGGAGCAGCCCTCAGTGCCACCTCCTGCAGGTGGTCCCGCCACAGCCCTGCCCCTCTGCCTCTCCCCTGCTCTCATCCTCTTCCTGCCAGTAGTGTTCTCACCCTGTCCCTCTCAATCTCAAGTCCAGGGGGTTCTTTGTTCTGCATATTCTCTGCACGGGTACGTGGATGGTCCTTTGCAGGTAGTGGCTAGGTGAATGAACGTTATTTAGAGAAGGGGTCTTCTCCCCACCCTGCAGGAAAGTGAGGCCTAGGGGGTGGGGAGGGACCTAGAGGGAGCTCTGTAGCTAGGTGGTCATCGCGATCCTGCTCTCTACAGGAGAGGTCATGGCAAAGGACACTGATGTACAAGCTATCCCCGACCACTGATCAATCTGTTTTTGTCTGAGAGGGTAGGCTCTGGGAGACCTGCATGGAAAGGCGACAGAGTTCTGGGGGACCCCTCCAAGAAGATAACAGGGACTTGGAGATCCCTGAGGTGATAACGTGTACCTGGGGCCTCCATCGGGCCATAGTGGGCAGGTAGGGCATTCTGTGGGGCCGTAGCGGGCAAGTGGGGGCTCTGTGGGGCCATAGCCAGAAGGTGGGGCCTTCAGGAGGATAAAAGAACACACAGGGCCCCGTCCCTCGCTCTCTGCCCACATCCTCCTAGGTTCTCATGTTCAGTCTGTCTGGCTGCAGTCCTGTGGATTAGGGACCATTGGCTTCATTTGGGTAAGTAGCTCGTCCAACTCATGGCTGATGGTGCATGCGAGTGGCCTCATAGGAGTCCTGGCTACACTCCACACTTACCTGGGCCTGTCCCTTGGAACTGGCAGCCCTGCATAGAGACCACCTGCCCCAAGCCCTCTGGCCCAGAGCTTGGGAAACTGAGGCCTGTGGAGGTCTCACAGGGACCTAGAGACGCCTCGAGGGGCTAGAGCCCTTGTGTCAGCTGTGGTGTCTTCCTGGGATGATGGCTCATCAGCCACATCACGAACATTGTCTCAGTGCGGGCCCAGGGCTCGAAGGCTGGACGCTCAGCAGCGTCCTGGTGTACCTGTGGTGTGTGTGTGACACCCCGACCCTGCGAAGTGACATAGGTCAGAGGGAGATTTCCCAGCACTGTGAGCGGTGGACGCTGCTGTCTGAAGGCAAGATGGAAGCTTGCCCAGCAGGTGGCTTTTCAGGAACAAGCTCATTGGTTCTCAAATGACAGACTGTAAAACAGAAAGTGATGGTGGTCCTGGAGCAAGAATGTCTTAGGAGCTTTTGGAGTTCCCTCCTGCTGGGACTCTGCCCAGAGCCCCCCGGGGGCCACGCTGCTGGGCAGGCTGAGTGTCCCTGGTAAGTCCTCACAGCTCTCCAGGTGATGCTAATGGGAGGATCTGGGTTCTTGACCCGGAGTGGCCTCAGTCACATGGAGGGTGAGTCTCATTCTGGAGTGCCGGCCCGCCTCCAGGGGCTCTGCTTCAGCAGGTCCAGGGGCCTGGGACTCTGCATTTCAGCAGTTCCCAGGTGGTGTGGGTACTGCCCAGAACTGCACCCCATGGAGAGCCTTCCAGTGCCCCCTCTGCTCAGTCACTTCTCAGCCCACCAGAGCGCGGGCCTGACCTTACAGGGGCTAACCTTGTGGGCCTGGGGCAGCTGCGGAGCCTCCGTGCCCACTGGGTGACCAGAGCAGGGAGCGTAGCACCAGGAAAGGTGCTCTCCAGACGGTGGGATGCAGAGTAGCACCTACTCTGTGCTGCGTTCAGTTCTGGCCGGCCTCCCCTGTGAACACCCAAAGGGAGGGTCCCCCCTTTTTTTTGAAGGATGAAGTAGTGATCCAAATTGGCGACCCCCGAGGTCCCCCTTTATTCTTGATAGCATTGAGCACTGCATCTAGATGCCCAGCCACCAAAGTGTGGATTAGATGGATGAATCTTTGCTTTTGGTCTCAGCTTAAGGAGAGGAACCTGCGCCTCAGTTCTCACAGCTCTCCGTCTGGTGAGGGTCTGAAGATCTGGGCCTTCTAAGGTCCTTCTTGGTTTGGGGCAGGCCCTGCTCCCTGAGGCCAGGCAGGACGTGGGGCTGAAATCTGGAAGTTGGGACTGTCAGACACAGCTTCCCAGGTCCTGTCAGCCTGCATACCTGAGCCACCCACCCAGGGTCTCACTCAGCACGAGTCCTCTCACCACCGGCCTCATCCCGCAGGAGCAGCTCTGCGCACGAAGGTATGAGAACCACCAGGCCCCGGGGGGCACGGGTGCAGTTGAAGCCAGAGCCTGTGTTCCTTGCGGCAGACTTCTTCCTTATATTTCAGGGCATAGTGGAGAGAACTGTCCAGAATGCAGGCCTGGGTGTCAGGCACCCTTGGGTGGGGTCTCAGCTCAGCTGCTACTCTCCATGTGGGGAGTTCGGCCAAGGGACTCTGGGCACCAAGTGGAAGAAGACCTCTGCATGGTGCAGACACACTGTGTACCCTTGGCCGTGTGGGCTGTGCCATTCCTCTTGGCAGGGGAATGAGCCTCTGCCCTGCTCTGCGAGGTCAGGGTGACGAGGCAAGCAGAGTCAGTCTCCTTAGGGGACATGGCTTGGAAGGAACGACACAGGGACACCTGGCTGGGGTCTGCAGACCCCCCTCGACTTCAGATTTGCCTTGGACTCTCACCGACCAGTTGACCTTCCCGAGTGTGGGCCTCCCCTGTGGTGGGGACCAGGAGGAGTCAGAGGCTCCTTCCAGCTCAGGGACAGCCAGATCTCCTCGCTCTTCCTGCTGTGTGGCCTTGGACCAGTGCCCTCGTCTCTCTGAACCCCCATGGGCCCTTGTGAGATGACCACACCTGGCACCCTACCCTGAGTGCTCAGCAAGCGTCAGCTGCCCATGTCCTCCAGCCTCGGTGGCTGTGGTTCTTGACAGCCAGCCTACCCAGCGGGGTTAGCCAGGTGCCCCCAGGCTGAGAGGACAATGGATAGAAAGAAATCTCAGTGACCATCAGAATCCCTGACTTGAAAGAACAGTCCTTATTCTGAAATTTTTGTTTCCTTATGTGAAAAGCACTTTCCCTGGACTCGTAATTGCCAAGACTTGGAAGCAGCAAAGCTGCCCCTCACCCGGTGGTGGATGACCACACGATGGTGTGCAGCCTCGGGAGAGCAGAGTCTCAAGTGCTAGGTACTGTGTGCAAGAGGCCAGCCAGGAAGGCTTCACTGTGCACGATCCCAGCTCTGTGACACAGGTCAGGGCAATGCTCTGGGGGACGGTAAAAGGGTCTGTGGCTGCCCGGGGTTGGGGGAGGGGGTAACAGAACACAGGACTCCTGTGGGCAGAGTGATACGTCTGTAGGGGGTGCGTGTATGCTTGTCCAAACCCAGATTGTCCAAGTCCGAGCGTGACCCCTGCCATCAGCTGTGGACTCCAGGTAGTGGGTTGATACTGGCACATGGACTGCAACAAATGCATTGCACTAATACAAGGTAACAAAATGTGTGTGCAGGGGGCACCTGGAAAGTCTGTGTGGTTCCCACTCAGTTCTTCTGTAAACCTGAAACTGTGCTTAAGTTGAAAAAGCCCACCCATGATGGACGGGCGTGGGGAGCAGAAGGGCACCGTGGACACTGCCATGAAGCCCCGCACGCTGAGGACCGTGGAGATGCACGGTCCACCCACGTGGAGGGCTCCTCGTGCCCACCCCAAGTGAACTCCAACTGAGCGTCTGGGTGCACTGCCCGCACCTGGGGCCTGTCTCTTCGGGGCTGCAGGAGGATGAAGGAGGATGAACAAGGAGCCCGTGTGGTGGCTGTGTTGGCTCCACCCCCTCCTGACCCCCGGGCATTTCCTGGCTCATCTCCTGCCCTCAGTGCCAGAATGACTCTTACCTGTTCCCGCTGCCCAGGGTCTGTTTCCTGCCTCCAGTCTGCACACATCTGACCTCGGGGAAGCGTCTCCCTTCCGGCCCAAGGAGATCACTGACATGAGGCCTTGCCCCCCCCCCACCCTGCCGGGGCCATCCCCACCACCCTTCTCAGTACCTGGGCACAGCAGTCAGCAGGCTGGTGTCCTCTGTGGGGTGTGGGGCTTTGCGTCGGCACCTGGCACCCCACAAGGTCTGAATCCTACTTGAGCCCTGGTTTCCACCCTGCAACGGTGAGGATGTGATGACTGGTGACAACCCTTTGTGCAAATGCTCCTCCCCTTCCCCCTCATAGTGTGTCCTCTCATCAAGATAACGTGTGCTCACAGCTGAAGGCGTCCTTTAGGGCCCAACACAAACAGCCCCCAGCCCCGGCCCCACCTGCCCACGCTGCTCACCGTGTGCACTTATTGCTTGTTTGTGCTTGTAGTCATCATGTGTGGACTTGTGTGCCGCATGGAAAACTTTGAGTCTTCGAGAACCCAGCCCCTTCCCTAATTTTCCGGGATTGAGGGCATATTTTGTTAAGCCCAGAATTGGTGCACTTCGTAAGCACAAGGCAAAGGTTTACTTTGGGGCCAGGCCCTGCCCCGACCCCTCTCTCCTCCCCGTGTCCCCAAGCACAGCTGAAGCTCCTGACTGCTGCCCCTCTTCAGCTGCATGGTTTCTCAACCCCATTCTTTCCCCACCTTCCACATGTTCTGTGGAAGACCTCCGTGTGCAGCTTTGCATGTGAACCAGCCTGCCAGGTTCTCTACCCCTACCTACAGAGGCACACGTACGCGTTATGTGTGATACACATTTTCTCTGTTTCTCTGTTGTCTCCTGGAATTCCCGTGTCTATACCCTGAGCTCTCCCGTTCGTGGAATCTCCCCGCGGCTTGCTTTATCATGCTTTACTCCCTCACCGTGCTGGTGTGCGTCCTGCAGTAGCTTCGTAAGGAAAGATGCCCGAATGATTGTTTTGTGGCTTTACTGATAAATTGGTCATGTGGGGAATTCTAGGCTGAAATCATCCAGGACTTGGGGGCAGCGGTGGTGGTGGCGGCACCTGCCCCTGATGACTCGGTTTCACTGCTGCAGAGGAGGCCCATACCGCTCAGATTCTCCATCCCTCACACGCAGTTGCCCCCCTCCCCATCCCAAAGTGGGATCTTTGCTCTTTGGGGGACGGGGATCTGAAACCCCACAACATCGAATATTGGTGGACTCCTTCTCCTCCATCGTGCTGGCGTCCGTGAGCCCCTCCAGCCTGGACCCTTCAGTTCTGGGAGCTTTCCCATTGTTAGCCTTTGGTGATTTTCCGGAACTCCTGCCACACAGACTTGGGGCCCAGCTGACTCATGCGCGACTCTGATTTTCTCCTTACTGTTTCTCACTGCTTTGCCCACCTCTTCTTTTTGTTCCAGTTTCTGATTTTCTTGAATTTATCTTCCAACTCACTTACCAAAATTCTTATTTTAGCCATCATGCTTTTAATTTCCAGGAGCTCTCTCTCTCTCTCTTTCGTTGCATTTTATTTGCACTGTGTGGATGCGGTGTCTTCTCTCTCTACAGATTTAATTTCTGGGCTCCCTGATGTCTTTCATACTTTGCATTTTTCATGATTCTCTCCAATTCCCCAACCCTCCTCCTGCCACACATTTATTTGTATGTTGGAGCCTTTCTTCCTGTGAGAGGCTTTCTCCAAACATCTAATGACCCTTGACTGTTCTTTTTTTTTTTCTTTTAAGATTTTATTTAAAAGTGAGCTCAAGCAGGGGGAGGGGCAGAAGGAGAGAGTCTGGCAGACTCTGGGCTCCATCCCAGGACCCCCAGACGATGATCTGAGCTGAAGTCAGACCCTTAACCAACTGAGCCACCCGGGCATCCCGGGGTGTTTAGTAAAGCAAGATAACAAAAAGTTGGCTGGCCCTGTGCAGCCCCTTCAGAGGATTTCCCTCTTCCTCCTGGCTGCCGTCACCCCAGCCACCAATCCCTCCCTGGACAGACTGGCCATGCAGGCAGGGACTGCCTCCTAAAGTCCTGTGTCTGGTTCCTCTCTGCCGAGTGTCTCTCGGGTATGATTTTCTGGTTCTGTATCTCTAGAAACTTTTGTGTCCTGCAGGACAGAACGTGCATATGTTCTCAGCACCCCGGTTTTTATCCTCTCTCTTGGTTTGTCCTCTTAACTTTGACTTACATGTATAGTTGCATCACCTGGCTGACGATGGAGGATTTATATTGGCTTGTGGGGCTGCCGTAACCGAATGTCACAGACTGGAGGGCTTAACCACTTGCTGTTTGTCCTGTCCCCGTTTGGAGGCTGGAGGTTGAAGGTCAGCGCGCCAGCAGGTTGGGCTCCTCTGAGCCCCCTCTGCCGGGCTTGCAGACGGCCACCCTCTCACCACCTCTTCCTATGCTCTGTGCCTGTACCCCTGCTTTCATCTCCGCTTCTTAGAGGAACTATTGTATTAGGGCCCAGACTCAAGCCCTCTATTGTTTGTTGTGGTAAAATACAACATAAAATCTACCATCTTAACTTACTTTTTAAAGATTATTTATTAGAGAGAGAAAGAGAGAGAGAACAGAGGGAGAAGGAGAAGCAGATTCCCACTGAGCAGGGAACCTGATACAGGACTTGATCCCAGGACCCTGGGATCATGACCTGACCCGAAGGCAGAGGCTTCACTGACTGAGTCACCCAGGCGCCCCTCATCTTAACCATTTTCAAGTGTACAGTTCACTGGTATTAAATACAGAGTGTTCAGTAGTTCCTACCATCTATGTCCAGAAAGCTTCTCTTATAAAAAACCCCTGCACCCATGAACAAGTCCCCTCCAGGCCCTGGTATCTGGTAGTTCTGGGTTTATTGTCGGGGGAGCCACTGTGCCATCACCCACAGCAGCTGCACCATTTCACGTTCCCATTGATGGTGCACAGGGTCTCTGCTTTCTCCACTTCCTCGTGGGTGTGAGGTGGGGTCTTGCTGTGGGTTTGATGTGTGTTTCCCTGATGGCGAGTGATGTTGAGAATCTTCTCGTGGTGCTTATCGCC
This sequence comes from Canis lupus dingo, assembly GCF_003254725.2. Lineage (NCBI taxonomy): Eukaryota > Metazoa > Chordata > Mammalia > Carnivora > Canidae > Canis > Canis lupus. The sequence goes on along the minus strand of NC_064247.1, from coordinate 65,639,072 downwards.
TCACCTTTTACCTTAATCCTGTGTGCAAAGACTGTGTCACCAAATACGGTTGGTTCTAAGGTATTGGGGGGCAGGACTGTAACATGGGAGATAAATTCTGTACCCTGACTCCCGTGGTAACTCTTCAGAGCCTAGCTAAAACCAAGCTTTAAAAATGATACTTGCAGGGCACCTGGGTGGCTCAGTCATTGAGCATCTGCCTTCATCTCAGGTCGTGATCCCGGGGTCCTGGGATCAAGTCCCATATCAGGCTCCCCGCTGGGAGGCTGCTTCTCCCTCTGCCTGTGTCTCTGCCTCTCTCTGTGTCTCTCCTGAATAAATAAATAAAATCTTTAAAAAAATGATACTTTCTAGCGTTGGTGATGATGAGGGGAAGCAATCACTCTCGTGGTCCTTTCCAAGGGTAGTGTATCCAAGGTCCTTTCCAAGGGTAGTGTATCAAAAACCTTAAAACAACAGAGAAAAAAAACTTTTGAATGAGCAAATTCATTCTAGGAGTTTATCCTGAGGATATAATCTGTATATGAAGATAAATTATCAAAAATGAGGAATGACTTTAAATGTCCCACAGAAGATGGACTTGTAGCTTCTATGTGGTGGAACATTCATGTGTTCGGCTAGCTGCAGCCATCCCTAATGATGCAAAAAAGGTGGAAGGAGGTCCAGGGTACATTTGGAAGAAGGTTCTAGAACCTAGTCTGTCCACACGATGCTGCCTCCCTGGCTCTGCAGCCCACAGGCCAGGTGTCCTTGGCCCAGGTTCTTCACCTCCTGCCACATCCCTCACCCCAGGGATGCCCCGACCAGAAGAATCAATCACCTGGGGGTGGTAGCCAGTGCACATCACCTGGTCTTCCCTGACCATTCTAATTTCATAAGTCAGAGTTTGGGCCTGGAACTGTGGTTTTCCAAAAACAAAACAAAACAAACCAATTGCAACAAGTGTCTTTCATGTTGATGCTCGTGCAGGAAGCACTAGTTACCTTGTTTGGGAGTCCTGCCTGGCTTGGGGATTCTGGGGTCGGCCTTGGTGTGTGGAAGTGCTGGAGGGTAGTTTGCACTTGGGGTGCAGTGCACTCTGCCATTCGTTTCCAGAAACTCTGGGAAGCCCACTTCCTGGTGAAGTGTGAAGCACAAGAAATACGGGGTGCATCTTGACTGCTCGGTGTGTCGTCTCCAGCTGCTCAGATGGCCCCTGTGCCCCCCCCCCCCCCGGCCTGGCTGGGATGCAGAGATGGAGGGGCCTCTGTGTGTCCTCCTGGGCATGAAGGTGGGGATGCAGCGTGCTCTGGCCAGCCCTCCCTCCCCCCGCCACTGAGGACAGAGGAGCCTGGAGCCTTGTAAACGCCATCTGTTCCTCGCAGGGAGACACCTGTTCAGCATGGGGCCCTCACAATCAGGTGTGACACATCCTGGGGTGCACAGACATAGATCCTGAGGATGGGGGTGATTCTGGGGTATCTCAGGGAGTGTTTGGGTTCAAGGGGCACATGGGCTCTCTAGAAGGAGTGAGGGTGTCCTGGGGACCCGGCACTGGAGAAGCATCTACCCATGTGCCTTGCTCTGAGGGAGAAGACCCTGGCTGCTTCTCTGTTTCCTTCTCTGGCAGGAAGCAGTCATGCGGGCCTCCTCACCTCCTGGCCGACGTCCCAGAGGGAGAAGGTGGTCAGTCACCCTTCTGGGTCCAGTCACTGTGACGGGAGGGGAGGCACCGCACCTGGTGCCCCCAGGAGAGGATGTCCCTCTGGGAGGCAGGCCAGTCTGGGTGGGGTGGGAGGTTTCTGGAGGGGGCAGTATGGCCTGGGTTGTGGTGTTGGGCTGCGGAGGCAGGTGTGGGGCTGACAGGCCCGAGGCCCTCCAGGCAAGCCTCAGGCTCGGCTCCAGCTGGGCCCACATCCCACTCCTGTTGGTGACTTTGGGTGTCTCTTTTGCCACAAGCCTCAGTGTTTTTTGTCAGGTGAGCAGAGTGTGTCTGGAAGTCACAGCTCTTGTTCCACTCCCCAGCTCCCCTTCCTTTGCCTCTGGGGTGCTCCCCTGCTCCCCTGGGTACCCTCCAGGGCGACCTGGCCTCGCCCCACCCTGCCCTGGGCCCAGGAGGCAGCTTCCCCAGGCTGGGCGTCTCTGCGGATGCTCAGCCCCAGTGGCCGGGCCGTGATGAAGGCTGCGTTTGCCACCAGGCTGGTCCTCGGGGCTGTGTGACAAGTGCTTTGGAAGAACTGCAGCTGAGAGTCGAGGGTTTCGGTCAAACAGGCGTGTGAGAGGCGTGGAGGCCCTAGTGGGACTTCTGTAACTCGAGGAGAGCAGGCTGCCCGCCCGGCCCGAGGTACTAGATGCTGAGGGCTGGGCTTGGACGGGGTGGATTCCTGAATCTGGAATCGCTGGTGCCCACAGCATGCCCGGCAGCAGCCCAGCCAGATGTTGGACCTCCGTGGGGCCCCACGCACAGCATCAGCCTCACCTGGGGGATTAGGCATGCAGGAGCTCAGCCTGCACCCCGAGTCGGGAAGTTGGTGGGAGGTTTAGCACCCCACCCCCGCTGGCCTCGTCCTGTGTGCTGCTCCCTGCGAGTGAGCCCCGCTGGCTTCAGGGGGCATCTTGCAGGTGAGGCCCAGGGAGGCTTGCCCGCTCGCCTGGGGTCCCCTTGGGTTTCCTGATTCCGACTTCCAGCTGATGGGGATGGAGGGGTCAGTCCGTTATCTTCATTGTGGTGGGCAGGTGAGGGGGTGGCAGAGTCGGTGGGAGGGTCCCCTGCTTTCCTGAGTTGACTTGGAGGGTGGAAGGGATGCCCTCAGCGATCCATCCACCTCTGGGTGTCTTCCTGTGAGGGGCAGCCCAAGGTCAGGGTGAAGGTGTGCGTAGGAAGCTGCCTCTGCTCCAGGGTCCCTCCAGCATCCAGCGGGACAGCACCTGTTGGGGCCACTTGGCTTCCCCTCGAACTGGGCACCCTGGCTCCTGCCTCTTCACACACAGGTTGCTTGGGGTGTAAAATGAAACAAAACACTGGGTTTAATGGTTTAACGGTGTGCAAATAACCAGTTGGATTCAAACAATCACGGAAATTGGGGTGGGGGAGCTTGAAATGAACCCTTTATCACCCTAGCCCGCCAGAGGACTAGGGCAGAGAGGAGGCTGGGAAGGAGGGTAGAGGGGAGCCTCCCCTCGGGAGAAGCTGCCTCCCCATGGCCTGCCTGGTCGCAGAGCTGGCCTGGGTCTGGTCTCTTGATGCCTACATGCCCTTTGCAGCAGGTGCTCCCAGGCCGATCCTAGCAGAGCTGGTCTGCAGTTTCCGAGATGTCGAATCCAGTTTCTTCCTGATGTTGGCCATACTCAGAGATGTGTTCCCACTGAGGGTAACCATGCAAATACAACCAAACTGCAGGCTCTGACCAAGGAAGGCTCCGCCATGGCCAGCTCTTCATGTGCGTGGGTGCTACCTACTGTCTGTGTACCATGTGGCGGGCGCAGTCATCGCCCCAGGCCGCCCAGATCGGGGCTCGGGCTGCCTGACTCATGGTATAACTCCCTGGGCTCTGCTCAGCTGCACCACGTTGGGCACAGGAGTTTTTTTTATTTTATTTTATTTTATTTTATTTTATTTTATTTTATTTTATTTTAATTAATTAATTAAAGATTTTATATATTTATTCATGAGAGACACAGAGAGGCAGAGACACAGGCAGAGGGAGAAGCAGGCTCCTGAGAGGAGCCTGATGTGGGACTTGATCCTGGGACCTTGGGATCACGCCCTGAGCTGAAGACAGATGCTTAACCACTGAGCCACTGAGGCGTCCCAAAATTAACCATTTTATTTTATTTTATTTTATTTTATTTTATTTTATTTTTTTATTTATGATAGTCACAGAGAGAGAGAGAGAGAGGCAGAGACACAAGCAGAGGGAGAAGCAGGCTCCATGCACCGCGAGCCTGATGTGGGACTCGATCCTGGGTCTCCAGGATCACGCCCTGGGCCAAAGCCAGGCGCCAAAACGCGGCGCCACCCAGGGATCCCGAAATTAACCATTTTAAAGTGAACAATTCATGGGCATCTGGCACATTCATACTGCTGTGTGGTCACCACTGGTACAGAACACCAAGTCATTTTCATCCCCCAAAATGAAGCCCTGTTCCCCGTCCCAGCAGCCACCACTCTGCTTTCTGCTCTGGATTTGCCTGCTCAGGACATGAAGGGTCCTTCCCCTGGCCTTTGCCCCTATCTGGCCCTGGAGCACGTGTACATTTTTTCCCCTGATCTGTAGAAGGACCTCAGGAGTCCCAGAGCTCAGGAAAACTACATCGAGTCCTTGCTTTTGCTCCACCGCCATGGGAACTGAAGTTTGCAGGGGCCGTGGCTTGTCTTGGCCGTGCTGCTCCTCACGTGGCCCCTAGAAGGCCAGTGTGGCCGGATGCAGGTGCCTGGGGAGAGGGGAGAGGATGGGGAGCCCTAGGTTCAGATCTGCCCTCCGGCTTCTGGCTGAGTGTGCCTGGGTGGGCCTGTGTTCCCTCAGGTTTGGATGAGGAGTGTTGATAACCTTCAACACTCTATATCCGTGACCCCCTCTATACCTGCACAGATGCCTTCCTCACCTTATAGATGAGGAAACTGAGGTTCAAGGAGATGTTCCCAAGGTCACAGATCCAGAAAGCATGCAGTCAGGACTCGAACCCAGGTCTGGCCCTTTCCTGACACCTTCCCAAGCCCCTGCTGGTCACAGCCTCTGCCAGGCTGTGCACGAAGCTCCTGGAGGTGCCTTCACTTTATTAATTTTTAAAAATTTGGCAAAATAAACATAAAATCTGCCATCTTAACCACTTAAAGTGTACAATACTGGTCCACGCCTGGTCCCGGGGTCCTACTCATAACCCTGGCTGCTGTGAGCCACGGGGTCTCTGTCCCAGCATGAGACACACCGGCACACCGCATGGCACGGAATCCACCACCACCTTTGTCTGCCCCATGACAGTCACCTGCTTACAGCCAGGTTGGCTCTGGGAAGGGGTGCAGTGGACGCTGTGGGGCACATGGGTAAAGCCCACATCCTGCCCTCCCATGGGGAAGGGGCCACGCCTGGCTCATGCAGCCTGAGGTGGGAGGAGCTCTTGGTTGGGGCAGGGGTGGGAGCTGGGGAGAGGGTGAGGAGCACCCCTGCTGCTCTGCATTTGGGCCCTGGGCTACGTCCCTTTGTAGAGCATGCCCCCCACCCAGCTTTGGGGCTACCAGATGGCTGTCTGCTGTGGGGGTGCAGAAGCCCCCACCTCAGGGTGGGATGAGTCCCACGGGATTAGGCTAAAGCACACGTGCAGCTAAGACGCCCTCCCTCATGGACATGTCCAGGAGGACACTGGTCTCAGGCTTGGCTTATAGAAAGTACCTTTGTGGGGGTCACTTGTTCAGTGGACAGGCCACTGTCTGCTGGAGCACAGGGCTCCCAGGTCCCTTGCCCTGGCCTCTAGCCCCAGCTACATCTCTCCCCAGCAAGGCCAGGCATGAGTTACCAACAGAATCAGGTGTCTGGTTGTGGGGAGCTCGCAACCCACTTGAGCAGAAGACGTGTCCTGCAAATGTGTAAGACCCTCCAGAGTCTGCCTGTGGAATGCTGGATGTTGGCGTAAATGCTGCAGGTCCTGTGCGGGAGCATGGTCAGCTCTACGGGCTGGGGTACCCCGAGGTGTTACTGAGGAGGGGGTGCCATCTGGGTTGGATTGGGTGGGATTTGAATCCCGAGGTCTCAGACAAGCCCGTGAAGGGTGGGGACCTGTTCTGACTTGGGCGTTGTCAGTGACTGTGATGGGCAGTGACACAACAGTGACTGAAGTTCTCTGGGGCCACATGGCAAGGCTTTGTGTCTTTCCTCTGGTGTAGGGCAGGCATGTGATGGAGAGGGCCTGGGTGGGAGACAGTAGGGAGGAGTTGGGAGTGGGGCAAACTGGAGGGGGCACCCGGTTTGGAGTCCATTTGCTGCTGGACTCCACTCCATTTTTCCATCTGAAAACAAAGATTTTGGCTTGCCAGAGCCTTTACATTTTTAGGAGAAAGAAGAGCTGAGCTTTTATGTGAAACGTCTCGATTTTGAAATGTTGGCAATTCCAGTTTTTTATAAAAACACCATGGGACAAATAAAGCCTGTGTATTGGTGAGTTTCTGGTTTGCAGCCCCTGTGACAGTGAGCTGGAAGTGTGGTGGGACAGATTCTCCCCATTTTCCCTGAAAAGCCCGTCCGGGGCGGGGACCCCATCAGTGGAGCTCAGCGGGGGCCCGGCAGTGAGTCCAGGAATGCTGGGGGCTGTTCTCCTCTCCCGGTGACGTAGGTCCCCTTCTGTAGACGAGGAGACTGAGGGTCAGAGAGGCTCCCATCACACAGGGGTAAGTAGAGCAGGGACATGAGCCTGGTTTTATCAATTTATTTTCCCCTTTAATTGTGTTGTGGTAAGATATTCTACGTATCATAAAATTTGCAGCTGTAACCACGCCTTACACAATTCAGTGGTGTTATATTCAGGGTGTTGTGCAACCATCACCTCTACTCTACTTTCAAAGCTTCTCCATCACCCCAAGTAGAAACTAGTTCCATTAAAGGACAACTCCCTGTGTCCCCAACCCCCGCCCCTGGCACCTGCCATTCTTCTGTCTCTGAACCTGACTGTTGGAAGGGCCTTGTGTCAGTGTTCTCACATGGTGTTTGTCCTCCTGTGACTGGCTTGTTTCACAGGTTCCCCTGTGCTGTAGTGGGTGTCACTTTTAAGGCTGAAAAATATTCCATTGTTTGGATGGACCCCATTTGGTTTATCCATTTGTCCATCAATGGACACCTGGGTTGTTTCCACCTGTCGTCTATTCTGATTAAGCTGCTGTGAGCATGGGTGTGCAAATAGCTCTTTGAGCTCCTGCTTTTGATTCTCTTGGGGATGTTGGGTTTGCTGGTTGCAACACCTTAATGTGCCTCAGTGCTCTTGCAAACCCTTCTTGGATACCCCCAGCAGTTGGGAATTTACTGCCTCCCGGGGCAGCCCTTTCACACCGGGTTTGTAGCCGGGATCTGTGTCCCTGTAGCTGGACTCCTGGGCCCCATGACCGTTTGGGGCCACTCACACAGCACCTGCTTCTTTCCTGCCCGCTGTGCTCCTCCCTGTCTTCTCAGGGTGGGGCCTCTGCCTGTGTGCAGGGGGAGCTCTCCGGTTCGCTCTAGACTCAGTGCCAGACTCTTTTTTTTTTTTTAAAGGTTTTATTTATTTATTCATGAGAGACAGAGAGAGAGAGAGAGAGCGGCAGAGACACAGGCAGAGGGAGAAGCAGGCTCCACGCAGGGAGCCTGACTGGGACTGGATCCCAGGACCCCAGGATCATGTCCTGGGCCCAAGGCAAGCGCTAAACCGCTGAGCCACCCAAGGATCCCTCAGTTCCAGACTCTGACACCTCGCTTCCCTTTCCCAACTTCTAAGAGAAAGAAATGCAACGGCGCAAAGCAGGACCGGTGCGTCTTCAGCAAAAACCATGGGTGATAGAGTCCTAAAAACAGGCGGTGGTCTGTCTGCCTCCCAGCAAAGCCACCAGGTTGTCCCAGGACAGAAGCGTGAGGGCTCGGGCCACAGCGCGTCCTCCCGTCGCGTCGCCCCCCAGAGGCTCACCTCTCTTTCCTTTGTGTCTGCAGGGACCTACCAGGGCCAGTGGGTCGGCGGCATGCGGCAAGGCTACGGCGTGCGGCAGAGCGTTCCCTACGGCATGGCAGCGGTCATCCGCTCGCCCCTGAGGACGTCCATCAACTCTCTGCGCAGCGAGCACACCAACGGCGCGGCGCTGCACCCCGACGCCTCCCCGGCGGTGGCCAGCAGCCCGGCCGTGTCCCGAGGGGGCTTCGTGCTCGTGGCGCACAGCGACTCCGACATCCTCAAGAGCAAAAAGAAGGGGCTGTTCCGGCGCTCGCTGCTGAGCGGCCTGAAGCTGCGCAAGTCCGAGTCCAAGAGCAGCCTGGCCAGCCAGCGCAGCAAGCAGAGCTCGTTCCGCAGCGAGGCCGGCATGAGCACGGTCAGCTCCACGGCCAGCGACATCCACTCCACCATCAGCCTGGGCGAGGGCGAGGCCGAGCTGGCGGTCATCGAGGATGACATCGACGCCACCACCACGGAGACCTACGTGGGCGAGTGGAAGAGCGACAAGCGCTCGGGCTTCGGCGTGAGCCAGCGCTCCGACGGGCTCAAGTACGAGGGCGAGTGGGCGGGCAACAGGCGGCACGGCTACGGCTGCATGACCTTCCCCGATGGCACCAAGGAGGAGGGCAAGTACAAGCAGAATGTCCTCGTGAGCGGCAAGCGCAAGAACCTCATTCCGCTGCGTGCCAGCAAGATCCGCGAGAAGGTGGACCGGGCCGTGGAGGCCGCCGAGCGGGCTGCCACCATTGCCAAGCAGAAGGCGGAGATCGCGGCCTCCAGGTAGGAGGGTGTGGTGGGCAGGGCTGGGTTGCAGGGCCTGGTCCTCTCAGCTCTGCTGTCCTCAGGATAGGGACCGGTGTTTCTCGAACTGTGCTCCTGGGAACCAGGGGGCTCCTTGAAGTTTCTTGTGGGGGGCAGGCCATGGTTGGTCTGAGCCGGTTCTGGGCCCCCCAACAGCCTTTCCTGCAACAGAGCAGCATCTCCTTTGTTCCATGTGCTGGTGTTACTTGTGGGGTAGCAGGTGCATAAAGAAGGTAGAAGGTGCATAAAGAACAGTGCATAAAGCACTGTTCTGCTGGTGACACGAAGGTGTGACGGCCGTGCTCCCAGCACTGCAGACATGTGAGGCTGGGGAGGAAGCTGCGCTGGTTGTCTGTGGACTCAGAGACAGCCCAAACTGCACGGACCAGCTGGGGGCCCCCGGCACGGGGCCCATGTGATATGTGGTGCTGTGGGCCAACAGCTGGTGTGAGATGCAACCCTAACTGGGTTTGGGTTCAGCGGGGCTGCCGGGCACTGAGCAATGGGTCCTGAGGTGGCTGCTGGTGGGCACTGTGTTGGTTTCCAAGGTGACTTTAGTGTTGGGTACAAGCTTCAGGGCTGGAGGAAGGGGCTCAGGGCCCAGCTCCCCTGGAGCTGCAGGGGCAGGTGCATGAGCAGGGTCTGGGCCAGGTGAGGGGGTAGGTAGCTGTGGATGGCCCTGGAGGGCAGGGACCATCTGCTGCAGCTGGATGGGAGTCACCCCATTGAAAGCCAAGGTCTCCGTGGGAGGCTGCACGCCTTGGTTCTAGGGAAACCATTTCTGAGTTAGCCAGAGCTTCCTGCTGTCTGTGTGCTTTCCTAAGTCAGGGTGGGACCTGGGGGTCTGCCCCGTGGGGCCTGGGTGGTCGTCCCCAGGACCTCTTTAGAAGCTGCAGCCTGCCCAGGCCAGAGGCATCTGGGAGGACAGACCCTTGCATCTTTCTGGATGATTTTGTGTCCCCAGCCAGGGGCTCACTTACAGCTCAGGCTGTCCAACCTCATCACTAATTAAAGATTTAGTTTATTTGGCTCTGATTTTTCTGTGACCTTTGATCCACGGTAGAAGGAAAGTGGTAGCCTGGGTTTATCAGCAGAATATGAGCTGCTCCCCACATCCGAGATTTTAGAGGGAAGGAAATCCATTCTGAGAAACCAAGACAAAGACGGAGCCGCTCCCTGAGCACTGAGGTCCCAAATTGCTCTGCTTACCACCCCCCCCCCCGACCCATCCACCAGACATGTTCAGGCTCGGAAACAAACAGGACCAGCATTTATGATGACTCCCCTGGGAGATTAAGATGAAATCAGGTTTATTGGTTATCTTTTTCCATCCTGAATGTGACACTTGCTTGTACAGAACATGGAATGTAAAAGGAAGAAGCGTCATCAGCTCTCCTTGGCTCCGGCATCCAGACAGGCTGGCGTTTGTGTGTATTTCTTGCCTTCCAGTTGTGTTTGGTGTGGTTTGTTGACATCCATCCATAAAAGGCAGTTACAGGGCTTGGGGAAGTGTGCTCCAAGGTGTGGGGTCCTCGGAGCAGTGCCTGTCTGGCTGCAGGTCCGTTCTCAGCCCCCGGGTCTGTGAGGCAGCCCCAGGATGTAGCCGACCATCTTCTGCAGAAATGACTTTAACGTCCAGCGGCCAGGAAAACTTGATTGGGACTGAGGCCTAGGACGCAGGGCAGTTGTCCGACAAATCCCACAGAGTTCATGCTGTGAGCAGAGCTCAGAGTCCACACACCTGATGAGCTCCACTTAGGGCAGAACCTCTGCCCATGACAAAGGTTCAAGAACTCCAGTGACAGCAGCTCCGAGTACTGGGGGCCGGCTCAGGGGGACTGCAGACACCATCTGGCTTAGGCCCATCGCTGCTGAGCAGCCTGGGGTGGGCTCTTCCCCTCTCTGGGCTGGGCTCCCTGTGGAAGAATAGGATAATGTGGTGCACAGTGCCCTCAGCCCATGTGGGGTTTGGCGCAGGCTGTGGTTGCCGTACCAGCCCCTCTACCCCAACCCTGAGACCTTTTGGGGATGTGGATGTGCCTGCGGTGTGACCCTGAGCCACATGGGCCTGCTAGTGCCCAGGGTCACCCATTGGAGGCAGGGGTGACAGCGTCCTGTATCCCTACAAATAGAGATGGGGATGAGCCTCCTTTCCAGGCTGCAGGATGGAGCAGTGCTTCCTGCGTTTTTTCAATGGGCTTAGATTTGGAAAAAACAGGGCATGAGCATCTGTCCTCGATAGCAAAGCCCGCAGAGGAGAGCTGGTCCACGCCCAGAACCCCCGAGGCCCACCCTCTGCTGGAGCATGAAAGTGGCCTTGGCGGCTGGGAGGTGGCTGGCCCCAGGTGGGCTTTGGTCATGGCTGCTGCCAAGAGAGGCCAGGCCGTGAGGGCAGCAGCAGAGAGGCGCCGCCGCTCCCTCCTCAGGGCCCAGCTGAGCACAATTACTGAGCCAAGTCCATAGAGACAGTGTGATGTCTCCTCATCAGGGCGCCCAGGCCCCTCCCTGGGGGGACAGCTCTGTGGGGACAGCTGCCGAGGGGACAGGGACATGGGCTTTCCTGGAAAACACGCTTGGGGGGTTGGTGGCACCCAGAGCTTGAGTTCTGAGAGGTGGTCCTGTGTTTACCACCCAGTAAGCAGTCAGCGGGGTTGGGGGTGTCTGCAGCCTGGTTCTCGGCCCCCAGTCTGTGCATAGGAATCACCTGGGGCCCTAAGGCCCTGGAACTGCTGGTTCGGAGCGTCTTGGTGTGGTCTGAGAACCTGCATTCCTCAGGAGCCTCTAGGATGCTGGGAACTGCCAGCTCTTCCGTGTGGCAAGAGGCCCACAGGGTGGAGGTGCTGTAGGAGACAAGTAGGGGGGAGTGTGCCCGGTGGTCGGTCTGGGTTGCGGTCAGAGCAGAAGGTCCTGCTGTCCTTCCCCTGTGACTGCCTGTAGAGTCCTCTGCCCCCATTGGGATGGCTGCCACCCTGCCCTGTCAGTGACTGGGGGACCCCTGAGTACCCTTGGAACCTGCTCCAGGCGGCTTGTATCCCGTGAAGCGTCCTTCACAGCACAGCATACGCGTCTCTTTTGCACCTGCTGCATCTCCATCGCCCCTCCCGGTGCCTGTGACAGACATAACTGGTTGATCACAGTGCTCCTGCAAACGCTCTGGCCTGGAGGACAAAATGTGACAGCTGTGATCTCACCAGAGGAGCTGGTCTTCCTGAGGACCAGCTCGGGGTCTGCTTGGAAGTCAAAATGCAAACCTGTCCCCTCCTGGTGAGGAAGGATGCCTACAGGACACCTGGCCCAGAGGCTGCTGAGCTGAGGGTGGGCCTGTCCCTCCCTGCTCCCCACAGGGGGATCCTGGGACATAGCACCCGGGCTGCTTGAGAAGGTGACCACCAGAGTGCAGTGAGCCCCCTGCCAGACGAGGGTGGGGAGGGGTCCAGAGCCTGTGAGTGTTAGGAGGGGCTCAATGGTGGTCGTGAGGGGCCCCTCTGTCTGCTGCCTCTCTTGGGGTACCTCTCAAATGCTATTGTGAAGAGCTGTCAGTGGATATGCAAAGCCCTCACATGGGCCGAGGGAGCTAGGCTCCAGGCCAGGGGTGTTTCTGCCACTGCTGAACCCCTGGTGGCTGGGACGGTGCGTGGCTCGGTAGTGGAGCATCTGTGCAATAGCCATGCTTCGTATGAATGTATAAGTGAAGGAATGAATGGTTCCCTGGGGGCTGGGAACCTGGGAGTGTGGTCGTGGCCATGGCCTCCTGGGGAGCTAGGGTCACCCCAGTTACGTCGTCCTTTCCCAGGGGACCACAGGAACCCTCTTGTTCCTGGGCACCCATGGATTCTGGTGGGTCCAGCGAGACAGTGCCTCCTGGCAAAGTTCAGAGAAGCAAGAACTGCATTTTCCTGCAGGGTTACTTTGATGTCACAGCTCCGGGGCCCTGACATCCTGCAGATGGGATCAGGTCCTGACCGTGGGGGCTCACTGTGCATCCATGGGTGGGTCACCGGCTATGCAGGGGGGTGGAGGTAGGTTCCCTGGCTGCATCCTGCACCGTGAGGATTACATGAGATGGTGTCTGTGCATTGCTTAGCATGGTGCAGGGTGTGGTGGGCCCTCGTGCAGATGAGGATGAGAACTCACAGCATATGCCCCTCCAAACACCCCCCAGCACACACACCAGAGACCCCTGCAGGGGCCAGGTGCGCCTCTGGGCCTGCTCCTGAGATTAACAGTGGCTGGTCAGGGGATGGAATGCCAGGACATGCTGGGCAGGAGCAAGGACAGTGACCCAAGTGCTCTCTCTCCCGCCCCCTCTTCCTGGTCTGGCTTCCCTCTGGCGCTCCACCTGCAGCCTGGCGCCTGTAGCCAGCGGTTTCCTGGCAGTGGCCGTGGAGCTTGGGGTGAGTGATGAGGAGGTGCGGGGGCAGCTGTGCTGTTCAGGAGGGGCTCTGTTCCCGCGGGAGCAGCCCCAGATGGGCCACAGTGTGTGGGTGGGAGGAGGGGCTGTGCTGGGAGGCCCTGGGCTGGGGCAGGTGTCCTCGTGTCTGCACTGGTGGGGGTGGGAGGTGCCCCGGTGGTGGCTGGGTGGCTGAGGACACCTCTTTCTGTGTGCAGAGGCTGGCCAGGTCATCCTGGCCACGAGCAGGGCAGACAGGGGCAGCAAGACATGGATGCTGGACTGAGTGAGCAGAATTGCAGGTGGGAGGAGATGGGAGCGTCCTTGACCAGGCATTTAGATGGGAGATGACATTCCTGCCACACTGGCAGCTGGCCCCTCGCTCTGGCAGACGGGGCTCCCTGACCACCACGCACTCAGGATCCTCCTGCCAGGCAGCCGGCCCGTCTGAGGCAGGAGCTGTCCCTGCCTGCAGGGTGGGGACGTGAGCCGCGTGGGCAGAGTGGCCGAGAGCCGGCCCCCAGGTTCAGCGGGCAGTGGCCCAGTCAGGCCTAGGTGCACACCTCCACCCTCTCCTTCTCTTGCCCTTTCAAGCCTGACCGAAGTCTGGGACCCCTGAATACGGGGGCGCTGGCTAGGCTCCGTGAAGCGCTCTCTAAATACAGTGTTGCCACTAGGACAGGAAGGATTTGGTGCCCAAAACCTCCATGAGGCCTGCTCCAGGAGGGGCTTCCACTCCTCCCCACCCCCCCACCCCCGGCCGCTTCTTGAGCACCTGCTGTATGCCCGGGCCGAGCTGGTGTCTCTGCAGCCGGGCCTCAGGGCGCCCTGCTGCTCTGCCTTCAGCTGAGCTCCGTGGCTTCAGCTTCTGTGAGGCCTGGATCTGCCCCGGGCCATCCCCAGGGCTTGGGTGCAGTGTCGTCATCATCATCATCATCATTGGCCAGGAGATTACCTGGGAGCATCTTTCCTTCTTAAAGGAAATGAAACCTTTCAGGATCTGAAACTGGGGGAGGATGTGGCTTGTTTTTTTTTTTTTTTTTTTTAATTTCTTCTTGAAATGATATATCCACGCAGAAACAGTAAGGCAATAAAACAGATTGGTGTGGTGGCTGTGTCCCACCAAGACCAGTTCATCTCCTTAGAGGGAATTACAGCGGTGGTCCCCCTCATCCTCGAGGGATCCCTTCCAAGACCCCTGGTGGATGCCTGAACCCATGGATAGAACCAAGGCCCGTGCGCCGTGTTTTCCAGGACTCTGAACCTGTGAGGAAGCTCAGCTGACAAATGAGGCAGAGTAAGGGATTTACAATAAAAATAAAATGGAACGTCGACAACAATATACTGTAACAGAAGTTGAGGGAACATGGTCTCTCTCACCCTTCTTCTGTGGCGTGGGACGGGGACGTGCCCCTGTGGGGAGATGGAGTGCGAGGAATGATGTGGGTGTGTGACAAAGCTAAGGCCACCTCTGACCACAGGGCAGAAGGGGGATCGCCTGCTTCCAGACCTTGGTTGACTGTGGGTGGCTGAAACCATGGACAAGGGAGGACAAATCTGCATCTTTTAAGTAGTTTCCACACCCATCTTGGAGCCCAACTCGGGGCTTGAACTCAAGACCCTGAGGTCATGACCTGAGCTGAGATTGAGAGTTGGATGCTCAACCAACTGAGCCCCGCCCCCCCCAGGTGCCCCAACAATCATACATTTTTTTAAAAGATTTTATTTATTTATTCATGAGAGACACACAGAGAGAGAGAGAGAGGGAGAGGGAGAGAGAGAGAGGGAGAGAGGCAGAGACACAGGCAGAGGGAGAAGCAGGCTCCACACAGGGAGCCCGACGTGGACTCGATCCTGGGTCTCCAGGATCACGCCCTGGGCTGAAGGCGGCGCTAAACCCCTAAGCCACCCGTGTTGCCCCATTCGTACATTTTTGTCCGACTTTTTTCCATGTCTGTGCAGATAGAGGTCTCACAGCCTCGTGGTTTCCTGTTAGTGATGGGACCGTGCTGTCCGTGGCCCACTTTTCTCCTCACCTATGTCAGGGACGTCTTTCCGTGTCAGGATATCCAGACCTGAGTGTTTCTCTGACGGCTGCATGATATTCCATGACATGGACGCACTGTATTGGTCCAACCCTGACTCTGTGAATGGGTTTTGGATGCATCCGGTTGTTCAGTCTTACAGACGAGGCCGCAGAGGCTGTGCTTGCCGCCCCCTTTGCTGCTGGCTTGCAGATAGATGCGTACGTTTAAAGTCCGTGGTAGATGCCGTCACGTGGCCTGGCAGGAAGGCTGCCCTGATTGACCCTGGCTGGGAGGGAGGGAGGGAGGGAGGGAGGGAGGCCCACAGCAGGAGGTGGGGTGGCCTCAACAGACCGCTCTGTCACAGTCAGAGGCTGACCATGCCCCAAAGATGCCGTCCTCCCAATCCCTGGACATTGTGAGTTTGTGACCTAACACGGCAGAAGGGGCTTTGCAGATGTGGGGAAGGATTTTGAGGGGAGGGGACCATGCAAGACAGGGGGGCACTGTGATTGTAAGCGTCCCTTAGGAGGTGCACGTGGGGTCAGGGTCAGAGGGCTGATGGTGGAGGCCCAGGTGGGCGATGCGGCCTTTACTTGCGCTGTGACTTGGGCCCCCGAGACCCTGGCTTCTGCCCTCCAGGGATAGAAGCCAGCCAATGGGTGTTAAAGCCGCTGCATGTGTGGTGATTTGCTGTAGCTCCTTGGGAAGCGTGTCACTCCCTGCTCGGCTGAGGGCAGGGTATGTCACCCCCGGTCCCCTCTGGAGAGTGGGCATGCCCATCCCTTCCCTCCCCGCCAGTGCCAGGAGGCCGGCTCTTCCAGGCCCCGCGGAGCCAGGCTCTCTGTGCAGGGTACGTGAGCTTCCTGCCTCCGGGGGAGGGCCCGCCACCTGCTGGGAGAGGCCTTCTGGTGGGCGAGAGCCATCTGTTCCGGCTCTGGCCTTCCGACATAAAAACCGGAGGAGACACTGGGGAATGGGGTGCACATCCTGGGAAGGGGCTGGGGCCAGCGCCAGCCACGCGCTCACTTGGGGACAAGAGGTTGCTGCTTCTGGGGCTGCGTGCGCCCTCCCCCTGTCCCGGGAGGCCGGGGGCTCTTGAGTGTGGGCCTGGGTCCAGGGTCCTCCGTGGCGCTTCACGGGGATGGGCTGGTGCCGGGGACGTGGGGCGCGGCTCCTGCCCACAGCCCTGCACGCCGTGCCTTGCCCCATGGTGCCTCACCCGTGCACACAGGGTCAGGGGATATGGGCTGTCAGATGTGATCAGGCTCGTGGCTGCACTTGTGCCACTTGTCAGACAGAATGCACACAGCCTGTGACTCAGCCCCAGGCAGCGTTCCCACCTGGCCCTGAGACAGGCACCTTGGATGACACGGGACACAGGAGCCAGCCGCACCGGCCAAGTCCAGGAGAGCCCTGCGCTGGGGGGCGCAGGCCCAGGGCAGGCCTGGGGGCCGTTTCATGTGTCCTCCCCTGACCTGGCCGCCTCTCGAGGGAAGCAATACTTCTTAAAAGGCCTGGAGAGAGGGACTGCAAATCGGTGCCCACAGTCCATCCCCAGACTTGGTGACTATGGAGGATTGCTCCTCCGTGGGACCTGCAGCTCTCCTGCTGCAGCCAGAGCCCGTTTCTTCCCCTTGGAGAGAAGCAGTGAGTGGTCCTGCTGTGTGTGCAGCGATCTGGCCTCCGGCGAGGCCTGAAGACTACCCAGGCTGTGTCTTCAACTCTGTAAAATGGGTTGAAAGCAGCAGGGGCCTGGTGGGGTGGCAAGGACAGACAGGAGACACTCAGTTGTCTGTCTCTGGCACGTTACAGCAGGCAGGGAGAGAGGGGCAGAGTGGAGTGAAGCCCCTGCCCTTGACCCCGGGTGGTCACCGAGTGTCTGTGACCCCACCTGAGTGAGGCACCTGCACACTTGGCACCCAGGACACCCGTGTCCATGTTGGTCAGACCTGAGAGTTTAGTTTTACTGGAGTTTGTCTCAGTCAAGCCTGGAATCCTGTAAGTGCTTGTGGCAAACTTTACATTCGTTTTGTTTGTTTCTCGTTCCAACCACCACCACCCCTGGCCGTGCCCTTTGCCATGGACTTTGGGGTCCCTGTACCTACAGCCTTAGTCGTGTGCCCTGTTTGGTCAGTTGGATGAGGTGGGAGTAGCAGCCAGCCCCAGCTCGGCCCTTGGGTGCTCTTGTCAGCACCATGACAGCATGACCCACAGACTCCTGTCCCTGGGGATGAGAGACCCCTGGAAGACCCCAATGTATGCCAGCGAGAATAAATGAGTATTTTAAGCCACCGTCTTTGGGGGGGCTGTTACACAGCATTGCAGCTGACTGATACAGTCTCCTGTGGGTGGTTCTTGAGGGAGGAAGGAGCATCTCTGCTGTGTTTCTGCCATGAGTGACTATTGGTCCTTTTGGGGTGAACACTCCTGATTGTCCCCATGTGAGTGTCCCAGGACCACTATGACAACGTACCACCCACTCAGAGCAGTGGGGCCTGAAACAACGGGAATCTGTTCTCTCCCAGCTCTGGGGGCAGAGGCCTGAGATCAGGGTGTAGGTGGGGCTGTGCCCCCTCTGGAGGCTCCGGGGGAGGGTCCATCCTGCCGCCTCCAGCTCTGGGGTCCCAGGGATTTCTGGGCTGCTGGCCATGTTCACCCAGTCTCTGCCTCTGTCCTCACTTGCCCTCATCTTGTGCTGGTGTCTGTGTCCCTTCTTCTAAGGACACATCATGGGGTTTGGGGCCACCCTGACCCAACCTGACCTCCTCTTAACTAGATCTGCAGAGACCCCAGGCCGAGTAAGGTCATGCTGCAGTTTTGGGTGGGTATGACTCTGGGTGGAGGCTCCTGATTCAACCATGGTGTTCTGCACACCTGCACCACAGCTAGGCTGTTCCAGTGCTTATGAACACTGTTCCGCTTGCTCCTGCACCTCCCATAAATCACAGTTCCTGTCTGTGGAATCAGTGTATCCTTCAGAGGGCGGGATCGGAACTCACCACCACCTGCTCAGGCCCCCGTGCCAGGGCAAGGGCTTCCAAGAGTTGCTGTCAGGCACAGCTGGATCCAGGGGTCCAGATGATGTCGGGGCTCGCTCTCGTGTATTCTCTCTCTCTCTCCTCTCTCACCCCCTCGGCTTGCTGCCCTCTGTGTGTTCATCTCCTTTTCCAGCAGGTTCCCTGCATGTGGTAGGAAAGACCAGCAGGTCTGTGCTCACGTAATCCTTACAGTCTCGATCCAGAAGGATAAAGAGAGTGTTGGCTCCCAGCACCCATGTCGGAACGATCTGGAAAGGCCCGGAGAGGCCAGACTGGGTCATGTGTGCACCTCCAGAGTGAGGCAGGTGGTGGAGGACCAGGACCCTGACCACCGCTCCCTGGGATGCGGAGCGGGGCAGGGATGGTCCCTGGCGGCGGATGCGCGCGGCCTCTGTGTATCCACGCCCCGAGGGCAGCCATTCGGGCTGTTTGCAGCTTTGTGATGAATCCTGCCGTGCACACCTTCATGCACACAGTTTTGTGTGGACATATTTTGGCTTCTCTTGGGTATACAGCAGGGGCGGAATGGCTGGGCCATATGGCATTCCTAGGTTTAACCTTCTGGGGACCTCACTGTTTGCCGTGGTGGCTGCCCCGTGTTACGTTTCCGCCAGCCACACAGGTAGGTTCCGGGCTCTTCTGTCCCTGCTGGCTCTCGTCGTCCTTTGGTTTGCTTCTCTCTGCCCTCGTGAGCATGAGGGGGCATCTCCCCCAGTGGCTGATGACGGTGAGATAAGGATGCATGTGTTGGCTGTTTGTGCATCTTCTTGGGGGGCCATCTGCAATCTGGGTTTTTAATATCGTGTTCTCTGCCCTGTCGGCCGTGCTTACCTGTTGGAGTCTGGCTCCCCACCTGAGGCCGAGCTCTCTGAGGGCCGGGCCCTGTGTGCTGCCTGTGTTCCTCAGTGTCCAGAGGGCCTAGGCCGTGGTCTAGGGAGGCCCTGAGGGAGGGACCCTTTCCAAAGCTGGCCGTGAGCCCTTGACCCCAGGGGGCGCTGTGGCCAGGCTGGGGACAGATCTGAGTCTCTGGGGTTGTCACCAGGAAGACTCAGTCCCTCTTGCCCTGAGGCCGTGTTGTGCTCATCTTCGAGAGATGTTGTTGCAGGGCCTCCCCAGCGTGGGTCCCTCGGGGAGGGCACTGCGGCTGCTCAGGACCCTGACCCTGATCCCTACCTGCCCGTGGATGCCCCCCCCAGCACCCAGCACGTCGCAGGGTGTCAGGGAGGCAGGAGGACATCCGTCCCTCTCTTATCTCATCTCAGCGTCTCTGGCTCCTACACCCGTCCCCTTGAGCCCCCAACTCTGGGCCTGTAGTGGGTGTGTAGACATAGAGTCCCAGCCCTGCCACCCGGGCCTCCCACCATGCTGGGTAAGAACTGCCCCTTGAGGCTGGCCAGAGGCTGCATGTATGGACAGTATAGCCCTGCCTGTCATGGGGGCTGGCACTGGGGTGAACGGTCCCCCAGACTCACACCCCCCCAGAGCCTCAGAAGGGAGGCTCACATGCTGATTCTCACCGTGACTCTGTTACCCACCATTGGTGCTCTCAGCCCCTTGTCTCCACAGCCGTGACAGGAGGCATCACACCCCCTGTGGGTCCCACGGCCACCTGCACCTGCCTGTCTTGGCTTGGGTAGATTCCTCACTTCCTCTCTGGCTTTGAATGCTGCCTTGAGCAGGAATTTTCATGAGGCCACAAGAAAAGTTAAGACAAGGGAGTTTCTGTCCCTGCCCTGCTGGTATTGGTCAGCGTGACCATGCGGGGCTGGCTTGCTGTCCACTGACCCGTCCCCCTGCCCCCTGGGCGCACAGCGGTCCCCGTGGTGGGGTGGCCACGTGCTGGACACATGCCAGCAGAGCAGGAGCTGGCATGAAATGACCCTCTCCCTGGGTCCACGGCTTCACACACATGGCAGCCTTGGGAGCCAAGGCACTTGGGTCCCATGTCCCCCTGGAAGGGAGCCACGGCCACTCAGAAACAGTTATTTAAAAGACTTACCCGTGGTAAAAAAAACATACAGCATTGACTTTACCAGCAGAGCTGTTTTTAAGTAGACGGCATTACGTACATTGATCGTGTTGTGCAACCACCATCTCCATCTCCAGAACCTTCTTATCCTCCCAGAGTGGAGCTACGTCCCCATGGAATAGCAGTTGCCCACTGCCACCAGCGCTTCCCACCACTTCCCGTCCCTGTGGATCTGATCCTCCAGGGGCCTTGTATGAGTGGAACCCTACGGCATTTGTCCTGTTGTGATGGGCTGACCTCACTCAGCATGTCCTGGAGGTCCCTCCGTGCCGTGGCAGGTGTCACGAGAGCCTTCCCATTGTCAGCACAGACCCTGTTTGCTTCACCCAGCAGTGGACGCTCAGGTTGCTTCCACCTTTTGGCTGCTGTGAGTAATGCTGCTGTGAAGTTGGGTGTGTCCTTTTATTGTTAGTTTGTATTGGGGAAAATTTCCAATACGTATGAAAGTGGAGAGAAGTGTCTCTGACACCCGGGGCCGCTCACCTGGCTTGAGCCATTAAGAGCTCAGACTGGTCTTGTTCACTTGACCCCTGACCTAGCCTGCCCTCCAGGGTCGCTTTGGGAGCAAATCCTGGGCATCCTGCCATCTCATCTATAAAGATAAAAACAATTAAGCCATAAGCTCAATATTATCCCACCCGAAAAAAATAGCACCAATACCTAATATCATTAAAAATCCAGCTATGCCCTCAGTCTGCTGTCATTGGCTGGTATGGCTCTGGGGTCTTGAGGCTTCAGGCTCTCTCTACCAACCTGCTCTCCTGGCAGCGTGTTTGTTGAACAAATCAAGAATGTTCCACAGTCTGGGATTGGCTGAGTGCTTCCAGGGTGGGCTTAACTGGCTCTCCGGGCCTGTGGATTCCCCGAAACTGCTAGTTAGGCCAGGAAACTTTATCAGAATCTAGTTCCGTTTGCTTGTTTTCCGCAAGGACACGCCCTTGGTGAGGTCAGTAGTTGGCTGCAGCCGCTGCCCGGTCCGTTGTTTCAGGAACACCCAGTTTTGGCTTGATGTGAACAAGAAATTCATGTGTGTCCGTCTCAGCCGTTGCCCACTGGGCCTGCTTGTTACACAGTTGGCCCAGTCTGTAGCCACGGCCCATGGGTTCGAAAGCTGGAGGTCCTCCTGATGCAGCACAGCGCCGCCAGCCCAGCCCGCTGGGCACTCTCGAGGCTGCTGGCCAGACCCCGGGGTGCAGAGGGAGGAGGGGGGAGGGAAGGGGCCCATCCACATGCCGGTTTATGTGTTGGAGGGCGCAGCCGCCAGGTGCTCCGGAGCCCTGTGCTGTTTGGATGGATCCAGGCGATGCTGGCCCTGCGTGCGGCAGAGTCCACTTGCTGTGACCCAGAAGGCAGGGGAGGGGGCCGAGCTGGCAGTGGGATCCTGTGCCCAGGGCTCAGGAGCAAGACCCCTGGCCTGGGGAGCTTTTCTTCACTTCTGTCTCCAGCTGGCCTCTGGGCCTCTTGTTTCCTGCTCCGCCTGTTCTGATGTTACGATTCCCTTCCTGTCACTGAAGATGGGGAGTCTGAGGGACACCCGGGCTCCCAGGCCATGGCCTCCGGCGCCACCGTCGACATGTCCCACTGTCAACATGTCGGGACTTTCCCGTCAAGGGTGCACTTCCCCTGCACATGTGGACGCACATGCCTGCGCGGGAGGGTGTTAGGCTGCTTCTGGAGTTCTGTGACCATGCTTCCGACCTGGCGCGGTGTCACAGCACCGGTTAGACATACGCCTTCCAAGGTGCTCCCAACGTGAGGCTCCGGGAGAAATTCAACACCCTGTGTGGAACACGATCCTATCTTTGCAAAGGAAGACAGAGGTATGTGCTTATGAATATTCAGATGCTCGAGTTTTGGCTTCGTGGCTTAATACACGTAACTTCCCCAAGCGCCCCAACTTTGCCCGTGGCTAGCATGGTGCTGTTGGCTCCAAATGTGGCGGTGGTGAGCAGCAGGGCCTCGGTGGGGTCCCTGCCGCGGGGGCTGTGTGCCCTGCTCCTCTCCGCCGCCCCCTCCCCCCCCCACGGCACAGACCAGGCCCAGGAGGCCCTCAGGGAGGGCTCGGCACCATGCCCACCAGCCCCCTTGACTTGGCGTCCCATCCCCTTCAGGACCCCAAGGGTTGGCTGAGCTCGAGGCTGTGACTGCTGGTGCCACCCCCCGAAAAGACTTCAAGGCATGGTCTGTGGGGGCTGCTCTTCTAAAGGGGGCCAAGCACCTGCTGCTGACTCTTTGGGAACGAGGGAATTTTGGGGAGTGGAGAGGAGGTCAGGTGGTCAGGGTCCAACCCCACTGGGCGTGTTCTTCGACTCGGACGCAGTGGCCAGGCTGGCCTCCAGATGCCCATTCCTCCAGGAATGACCAGGAGACCAGTTGGTGCAGACTAATCAGTGGCGGCCTGTCTCAGGGGTCTGGGACCTGTGAAGGGGGATCGATCAGCTGCGTGCAAGGTCTTTGCTGGTGCAGAGAGGCAATGATGGGTACCCTCCTCTGGGGGATCTTTAGCATCTCCTGTCCGCTGGCACATCAACAGCCGATGAAGAGGAGTCTGGTCTCTGTTCCACTGCTTCAAAATCTCTAGGATATGGTCCAGGCTCCCCTGCTAATCATAGCCCTCCTTGAATTCTGGCCTCGGATCTGCCCCTGCCCCACCCTGGTGGGAGCCTTCCTCTGGGCAGCCTTCCTCTTTGCACATTCTGTTCCCTCTGCTTGCAATGCCCTTCCTTCAGCCTAGTGAGCTCCTACACAACCCTCAAGACCCAGTTCAGATGCACCTCTCAGAACTCATCCTCAAGTTGGAGAAGAAGAGTCAGCTGCCCCCTCTCAGTGATCCCTCCATGTTGGCATCTGTGTTGAGGTGCAGGAGTTTTTATCGTGGGGGGACCATGAGCCCCCTGCAGTCAGGGCTTTGCTTCTCTGTGCAGCAGACATAGGAAGGAAGAGCACAAGGAGGGAAGTCTTCTGACACAGATGAACTTATCTGAGGAGTCAGCGTCATGTGCTGTAGGGTCAGTGCCTCAGTTTCCTGATCTGTACATCGGGCACCACTCCCAGGGCAGTAGACTGGGACAGGAGGGTGTTCATGGAATGCTCAGCACGTCCCTGCCAACAAACAGCCCTCAGGATTGTAATAGTCTTCAGCCTGAGATCGTCCAGGCTGGCGCAGAGCTGCAACAAGCTCACTAACGGTCCTCCAGCAGGGCTCTGGGTCCTGTGTCCCCAGAATTCCCTTGGGTTCTGATCACGGCTGTGCCCAGCCCAAGGGAAACCACGCACGTGCATGCTCACCTGGCAACCTCCTGGCAGAGCTGCACGGTGAATCCCGCGGAGTCTAGAAAACATTGTCCCTGCAGACGAGCGGCTCTTCGTTGCAAGCACCCGGAGATTGTGCCTGGCGGGTTGCTGTTGTTCGCCTTGGTGGGGGCTGGTGGCAGCCGTGAGCCTCGGGGGCAGAGTGGTGGCGCCCTGGGGCTCTCCAGGGCCTGCCTTCTCCTTGAAGATCTGGTTCCATGTGGCGTGGGGACCTCGGTGGGCAGGTGTCCTATCACACGGAGGCCCCCAGACCTGGCTCCTGCTCGGGCCCCCTTGGCTTGGGGCTTTGCTGCCCGGTCTCCATCTCCCTGCCCATGGGGTGAGCATCTTCCACTAATATTTTCATCTTCATTTTCTGTGCTTTCTATACTCTCACTTCCTGGGGAGATGGTGAAAGTATTTAACAGCCCACCTGGTGTGGTGCCAGTGGGCCATCGTCCTGCCTCCGCAGAGGTGACATGTGTGACCATCACAGGTCCACACTGTGCTGTGCCTGCCTCCCAGGAGGTTCCAGATGAATCCAAGGGAACGGAACGTGCATGCCACACCTCCACCAAGTACACACTGGGATCATGGTTGCCGCTCCACTGCCACCCTGCCCGACGAGTCCCCTTCCCACCCACCCGACGGCTTCTGCAAAACTGTGCTGAGTTCACCACCGCCTCCCACATGGGGTCAATGCCCCTCGGGGTCAACTAGCCAAGGTGCCCTGACTGTGAACCTCCCTCCTCCAGCTGTCCCACCTTGTAGGCCGTGTGGGACCCTTAGGCCTGGTTCACAGCTGAGCGCCGAGCCTCCTCTTGTCCTGGCATGTCTGCCCCCCCTCCACCTGCTGTGCCGGTCGGCTCCGGCTGCCGTGACAAAGTGTCGCAGACCAGGGTCTCCTTATGAGCAGGGGCGGGTTTCTGTGTGGGGTGGGGAAGAGGCTCAGTTACAGAGCAGTGTGACCTGCCTGGTGCCGCTGGATCATGTACATAAAGGGGTTGACTTGGCAAAATTTGTGGCAAATATAACATAAACCATAATGAAAAAGTTCACGATGGCCTAAACCAGAGAGATGCTTATTTCTCACAGGTGTAACATTGTGGCCGGTCCCTCCTCCAAGGTGTGACCAGAGGGTGGTTGGACACTGTGCACACTATTGGCTCTCAGTGACGCGGCCACTCGGCCACCCGGGAGGCTGGGACACATAGTCTCCATCCTGGGCGCCCGGCTGTGGGGGAGAAGGGCAAGTGGTTCCTGGCCACAGAGTGGTCACTTCTGGGGTCTGAGTGTCCCCACCCCATCTCCACGAGGCCACGTGGCCAGCTCTGTCTCTCCCACCTGCCCAGCCTCCCTCCTCCTTGGGGGCCGAGGTGCTGCCTGCGCGTGAAGCTGTGTCTCCAGGGCCTGGCCTGAACCCGGCTCCAGGCATGTGCTCAGCAAATACCACGCGGATGAGTGAGAGCCGGACAGTGAGAGTGACTTCCTGAGGTCGCGGAGCCCCTGAGCGCCCGGCTGGAATTTGAACCCACACACAGTGCCTCTGGATGGAGAATTCGGCGTTCTCTGAATTCTGGGAAGGGCCTGAGCATTGGGACAGGGATCCTGTCTGTCTCCACCCGTGGGTTCTGACAGGCTGAGGGCTGCCTGGCAGGGGAGGCCTGCAGGTGACCTCCTCATCCTCCACGCCATCTGCTTGGGGATCTGGACCTGAACCCCTGTCCGTGGGTCAGCAGGTGACTCTGGAGCGTGGCGTCTACACCCACCCCTGTGGCCCCGGCTCCCTTCCCCTCTGACTGACCCCCCCTCCTTAGTTACTGGCTCAGTAGGCAGCTTGGCTGGTGCCTCCGGGAGGGAGATGAGGTGAAGTGGCTGTAGAGGGAGCAGGTCCCAGCAGGGCCACTCTCCCTGTGACTGCAGTCACCAGTGGCACAGCTGAGATGCATGGCTCTCATAGCCGAGGCCTGAGCCAGCCCGCCCGTGTCCAGAGCGGCTTCTGGGTGGGTGCTGGCCACCATCCACCAACTGGTGTGCCTGCCCAGGGCTCTGGGTCTCCAGGGATGCAGAGGCCAGGGCAGGGCTGGACCGGGGCCACCAGAGGCGTGCATGTCCTCTCCGGGCTGCCTCGGGGTTTGCAGGAGAATGGATGCAGGAGGACCTCTCTCCGGTGAGCTGCCCTCTCTGGTGGCAGATTTTCCGAAACTTGTGTTGTAGGGAAATACACAGAACATATGCCTTACCACGTGGACCACCCTTAAGTGACCGGGTCAGTGGTGCTTCGTATATTCACACATGTGCCACTGTCCCCACGACTGTCTGCAGAGCTCGCCTATCCTCCCAAACTGGATGCTGTCCCCTTGACGCACTGACCCCGCCTCCCCAGCCACACTGCCCATCAGCTGCTTTGTGTCCACGGGTGATGCCACCAGGGCCTCACATCCATGGGACTGTGCAGCGAGTGTCCCTTGTCCATGGACAGATGACACCGGGGCCTTACGTCCATGGGACTGTGCAGTGTATGTCCTGTGGCCCTGGCATCTCACTGAGCACAGTGATGTCCTCGAGGTCCCTCTGGTTGCGGTGGGCCTCAGGCTTGCTGTTCCCTTTACAGCCGAGGGGCGTCCTGCCATGGGGATGGGCCTCGTGTTGCTCACCCCCATCCTGCGGTGGACACTTGGTTCCTTGCACGCTCTGGCTGCTGTGGACACATGCGCACAGCTCCCTTGTGAGACCCTGCTCTCCGTGCTTCTGGGATGGGTCGCATGGTGGTCCTTGGCTGGGTTCCTTGAGGAACTGCGGGGCTTTTTCTGCAGCACTGCTCCGACCTTTGTTCCTGTCAACAGGGCCCCAATTCCCCCACATTCTCTCCAACACTAGCTGTGTCCTGGTTGTGTGACGGTGGCCACCTAATGTGTGAACACTGGTAGCACTTGGCACAGGCTCATGTTAAATGTCGGTCTCCTGTCTCCATGAACAGCCAGGTACCCACTCCATCCCGTCCCCTCCCAGTCTGTGGACATCCTTGAGGGCAGCACTGTGTCCTCCCACCCTGCCCCACTGCACACTATAGGTGTCAACCAGCGCGGGCTGGGTGAGACGTTGGGGTCCCCGCCTGCCCCCCCTTCTAGGCCGCTCCTCTCTGCTTTGGAGGAGAAGTCTTGCCGGGCCTCCCAGGTTGGGGCAGCTCAGGCCCTGGACCTCTGCTCACTCCTCCACGAGGTCCTCATGGAACAGGGGCCGGAGGGTCAGAGTGAGAGATGAGACCAGGGCAGCAGAGGTCGGAGAGTGAGTGGGTGCCGTCACCCGTCTGTGACTCGAGCTCCCCGTCTGTAGAGGAGCTGGGGACAGAGCTGCGCTGGTGCCTGGGCATGGAGGCTTTCGTGTTGGTGTGACATCCCTCCAAGAAGGGCTTCCGGAGCCTGTTCCAGGGCCGCGGGCCTTCCCCCAGAGCGGCGATGGATATCTGCCCATCGAGGGCAGAGCCCACGAGCCCCAGTGGGATGTCGGGGAGGTGGAAGCAGAGTGGGGGTGCCCGACACTCATACCCAGGTCGTCCCGTGGTGTCCAGGCCACACCCACGTCCCCACTGCAGCCGTCAGCCGCAGAGTGGAAGCCGCACCCTGCCAGGCGGGTCTCCAGCCTCCCACCAGCTGACTCCCCGGACACGTGGCTCCCACACCTCCCCTCCCCGAGCCTGTCCTTGTCTGTGAGACAGGACGGCAGCGCCCACCCCACAGGCATCCTGGGCACTAAATGACAAGCCCACATGAGGCTGGAGAGACATGTCTGGGGGTCACCTGGCTTGATGTCAGAGCTCTGGACCCCGTATCCTCCTGGTTCGCATTTGCATCCGCTGGATCTCCTGCAATCCACCCTAGCTTCTCTGAGCCTCAATTTACCCGTCTGTCAAATGGGACACCAATAGCCCTGGCCGGGCGGGGAGCAGAAGAGGGCATGAGGGCATCCTTGTGCCCCATCCCCAGCAGGGCTGCAGCCCCAGGTGCCCTGGGGCCCTGCCGTGGCCCATCACTGCTGTAACAAACACATCTATCACCTCGTCCGTCTGGAGGCCTGAAGCCTGGGTCAGCTGTGAGCGGGGCTGGATCCTTTGGCGGCTCCAGGGTGCATCCCTTCACTGCCCTTTCTGGCTTCCGGAGACGCCGCGTCCTGTGGCTTGTGGCCCCTCCTCTGCCCCCATGGCCAGCAGCATAGCTTGGTCTCCCAGCTCGCTCTCCGACCTCTGTGGCCCTGTCTCATCTCTCGCTGTGACCCTCCTGCCTCCGTCCCATCTGCCAAGGACATTGTGGAGACACGGAGTCCCCCTGGATAGTCCAGCACGCTGTCCCCGCCTGGAGATCCCTGATTGAACTGCAGCTGTGGAGACCCTTCTGCTACGTGAGGGGCACTCCTGGGCTCCAGGGCTTAGGGCATGGACATCTTGGGGCTGGCACTGTGCTGACCGCCCGATCCCGGGTGCACCCTCTGAACCTGGGGATGACAGTAGATCCTTGTGGGAGGGAGCGAGGCCTCCGCCCCGAGGGTGGACTGGCCTTCTGGGGGTCGGGCTGCCAGGGCAGCTGCACTGAGGGCTGTTATCTGGGGAATGTGCCCCTCACCCCCAAAGCACCCCAGCCCGCCAGGGGTCAGAGCAGTGTGGGTGCCAGGGGCTCACGACCAGCTCCGGGGGGAAGGAATCACTTTCTCTGCTGTGCCAGCCTCTGTGAAATGTGGTTTCCCAGCGGGTGTTCTGGCTCTGGTGTCTGGAGCATCCACGTTCATCCACCAGGGGAGGGTCGGGCGGCGAAGTAGCGTTTACCCAGCACCCGTGGGTCACGGGCAGCATAGGCCACAAGCGTGGCTTGTTTCATGAGTTCATCCAGAAGCACGGCGTGTGCCCGCGTCTCAAATATGATTTGTCAATAACATTTCCAGTAATTGGTTTCCTTGGTGGCCTCACGGGCTGTAGCTCACCTACTGAAAACCACCCATGGCTGGCACAGGCGAGTCCATGGTTTCGGGACGGCCACCCCGTGTTGTGACCGGGACGGTGCAGCCCTGTCGTCAGAGGTGCGCCACGGGAAACACTTGCCTGGCCTGGGAGGTGCCCCTCCGACCTCTGAGGATGCTGAGAACCAGCAGGCCAGTGGTTTCTGTTGGCCGCAGACTCCGTGCACCCCTGAAACCCAAACGACAGCTGGGTTTTTTCCCTGCTGCCTGGTTTTGCCAGGGTCGTGTCTGATTTCCTGGGACCATCAGCTAACAGGTCTGGGTTGGGACTGGTTTGGGTAGAATTGGACGTTGGGGTCTGGCTCACTTCCTAGGTATTTGTTTTGGGTCAGGGTCCTATGAGGGGCGCGAGGGGAAAGGGGGCCCTGGCACCCCCCACGGTCAGTCCTGGGTCTGGGCCTTGTGTCCACCGAGCCTTGCTGAGGGTTTGGGGTGAGGCGCATGCCCTCTGCCAGGGTTGGTTGGCTGGCTCTCCCCCTAAATAAAATGTTGGTCAGACGCTAATCACCTGCCAGCCAAGGGCCTGACGGCCTCCTCTCGGCTCGCTCTGAAGTGACCCGTGCCAGCTCTGCTGTGGCCCGCAGGGACGAGCACAGGACCCTCGCCACAGCATCAGCCCCACGGAGTCCGGCGCCAACCTCCCGGCCCAGCGGTGCTCGCCAGCCTTGCTGTCCGGATGTGCGCCGGGGCCGGAGGGGACGAGCAGGTGAGGTGTGATCAGCCTGCAGACCCGGTGACGGGACGCTTTCAAGGTGGCTTTCTGAATAGCGTAGACGTGCCACCAGGTCGGCTACAGTGTTTGCTCCCGACTGGGGAGCAATCTGAACATGACCTAAGTGGCGTGATTTCTTGTGCGTGATTTCATCCTCCAGAAACACAGGGTGGACAGGCAGCCGCACCCCCGAACTGAGCCATCAGGGACAGGGCACCCCTGAGCTTGCGAGCCGCCCTCCTGCCGACACCTCAGCCCCCTGAGCAGCTGCCCCTCCCACCCCCCCACCCCGGACTGGGTCCCCCCCAACCCCCGCAGTCCCTGCAATCCCATCGAGCCGCGAGCCGTGTATATTGTGGTCCTGACGTGTTCGACCCTGAACGCACGTGAAGCTGGGCTGCCGTTTTATCAGGCTCCCGTCTCCACGCGTCGCTGATGAAGGGTTTGAGTCTCCCCCACGACCCCTGCGGTACATGTCGCGGGATTCCACACGGGTGCTGCGTCCCAGCCCTGACTGCGCTGTGTTGACAGGAGGCAATGCCCTTGATTTCACGAAATGCTAAAGAATTTAGAGCTTAAAGCTGTTACCTCCCCAGGGGCCTGAACCCTGGCTTGCCGTCCGGCCCTGAGGGCGTCCAGGGGGCAGTGGGGCCGGCGGAGGCAAGGCGCAGGCCGCGGCGCCCGTTCCCCCTTCACCCATGGAGCTGCTGGCATCGTTGGCCTCCCCGGGGGGCTGGTGGGGGGAGCGCCCAGGATGGGGTTCGGGCAGCCTGCAGGGAGACCCCCACACCTCCTGGCGTCTCCCGGGGCCCTTCAGAACCATAGTCTCTCCGGACATTACTTTTCTCCAGACTCTGCTCTTCCAGTTAATACGTATCACAAACATTTTTACCAAATGTTTATTTAAACTTCCTGCAAATAAACCCTGGCGCTTCCCAGCCCGCTCTGACGGGTAAGGCCCAGCGTGGTGGTGACGACAGGAGGGATGGCCCTGGGAAACGCCTGCCAGCAGGTGTCGGACCTGCTTCGCATAGACCCGCGTCCACCCGTGGCATCCGCTCCTGGGGCCCCGTCCCACCTTCACCCCGGCTGATGGTCAGCTTACAGTCATCTCGTCGGGGCCCAGAGCTGGCCCTGTCCCAGCTGCTCACGTGTGTGACTTGCCCACCTGTCACCGTCCCACTTCTCAGGTGATGAGGCAAATGCAGGCGTGCAGCTGAAGGTGTATGGCTGGGTGCAGCCACCGGAGGGCACCTGGAGGACTGAACTAGCATCCTGGTGAGGGCAGGGCCGGAGACTGGTCACCACGGGTGGTTCAGAGGGACACCCTGGTCTCTGCTGCTGGACAGGCATGTGGCTCCGGGCCATCTAGTGGATGGATGGCTGTCCCCAAGTAAGTGGCTCTGGGGGAGGCTGCTGGCAGGACAGAAAGGCCCCCAGAGTTGTCCAGCCTCAGGGCTGGCCACATGCCCTTAATCCAGTCACACCAATGAGATGGGAGCCATGGTTCATGTTGCACACAGGGAAACTGAGGCTGAGCTAACAGCTGCTCCTCCCCTGC
Organism: Canis lupus dingo; assembly: GCF_003254725.2. Taxonomy (NCBI): domain Eukaryota; kingdom Metazoa; phylum Chordata; class Mammalia; order Carnivora; family Canidae; genus Canis; species Canis lupus. Next base: position 65,608,569 of record NC_064247.1, on the reverse strand, counting down.
CCCAAGCCCCTCACTCCTTGGATGCAGGGAGGGGAGGCAGCAAGCCCGTCTACCCAGCCCTCTGCAGCGTGTTCCACTGGAACCTTCCAAGGATGGGCACCCGGGGTGCTGAGCTGGGACCCCACAGGACTTGGCTGTTTGGGGACCTGCTCTTTGCTCTCAGGGGCTGGCTCCAGTGGGTGACACATGGGGCACACAGAGGCCTTGGTTTCTGCCCCACAGGCCGGTCCCGGTGAAGGGGCCTATGGGACGCAGCAGCCACAGACCCTGGCAGCGGGCCCTGCTTGAGCCGTTGTATCCATAATGACGACCACAGGAGAACCCTGGTGGTGGGCTGGTGCGCCCCAGGAACAGTCCCCCATGAGGCCCTGGCCTTGTTGGGTCAGCCACATATCACAGATGCTCTCAGCAGCCCCTCCTGCCACCCTCTCTCTGGCTGGGGTCCGAGGGTCCGGGAGGCAGGGGCTAGGAGGGACATGGATGCTTGGCACCTGCCCTCGGCTGTCCCTTCCTCCTGTCTGCCCTGGGTCCTGCTCCTGCTCACCCTGTTGGCCACAGCTACCGCCTTTGCTGAGGCCACTTTCATAGAGCACCGGCTTCGCTATCTAGAATGTTCTGTCCCCAGCTAGAACTCTGGTCCTCATGACTCCCTCCTCCCCTCTAAGTTGGATCTCATTGTTGACCTCTGACCCCAGGCAGCCGGGCACCCCCCTCACCCCCATCCTGCAGCGTGGATGCAGAGCCAACAGACGCAAACCTAGGATGCAAGGCCATGGCTAACTTCAAGATGCACATTCCCCGTGGTGACCACCACCCCTTCAGCTGTCACAGGGACCCTGGGAGGCAGGCATCATTGTGTTCCCACGTCCCCGTCTGTAGAATGTGGAAAGCCAAGGGGACTGTGACTCTCAAGAGCTCGGCACGGTGGCACTGAGCCCAGCTGGCCCGCTGCAGCCCTCTGGTGCCCCTGATGGCTGCGTGAGTGTCTCCATCCCCCGTGGGCTGGGCCTTAGGAGCCTGCCATTCTGGAGGCCAGAGGCCCAAACCAGGTGTGACAGGGCCTCGCTTTTGCCATGGCCGGGGGAGGGTCCTTCCTGCCTCTCCACGCTCCTCCCCAAGTGTTTGTGGTTGTGGCCACATCCCTTCACTCCCTAACTCCGTGGCCATGTGCCTCCTTTCCTCTGTCCCCTCTTCTAAGGACACTCGCGATGGCATTTAGAGCTCACCCCATAATCCAGGATGATCTTCCGTTTCAACATCCTTAACAAAATCCTATCTGCAAGGACCCTCTTGCCAAATGGGGTCACCACTCGACCCACAGCTGTGCCCTGCTGCCCTGAGCCCGCTGTCTGAGTGCGGGCAGAGGAGGAGGGTGTCACATCTGATCTAAGAGTCTCTCCTCCTCCATCTGCTGATCTGCTGTCCGCCTCTCCCCTCAAGCCCCAGAAATGAAAGAAAGAAGAGCGCTCCCCCCAGGCTGGAGTCAGGGCCGTGCGGATCCCTCTTGTGGTCCTTGGGGCCGAGGATGGGATCATGGGCTGTGCCCGGCACTGGGAAGCCTGCCCTCAGTTCTCCATGGTGACAGCTGCTGTGTCGGGTCAGGTGCCACCCCTCTTGGAGCCCCAAAGATGGAGAGTTTTGACACTGGCCCTCAGAGAGCCCCTGGGTCAGGTCCACACAGTGTCTCAGGCTGTGCTGCCTCTGGGGTCTCTGCTCCCTTTTCTCTGCAGCCCCTATAGTGTGAAGCGTGCCCCTCCCGGCAGTGGCGGTGGACCCTGCCTGGTCCTCAGGCGTCTTTCCAGGGTCTGTCCCTGTTCTCGCTCCGCGCACAGAAGAGCAGAGCACCCTGGCGCCACTGACCTTTGCTCCACGCTCTCTGCTCTGCTGCTCCCGGTGCAGCGGCTTCAGCTGCGCTTCCTCCGAGAAGTCCTCCTGGTGTCCCACCCCAGACCCACTGACTTTGCCACGTGAATGCTGCTTGCTCAGAGGCTGGCCTTTTGCCCTGACAGATCCCAAGAGAGGGAAAGCCAGCATTTTGGGGTGTGGGAGGCTTAGGGGGAGGGCTCCCTCTGCTCAGGGTACTCTCGACATGCCGCCCAACATTCCTTCCCTTCTGTAAAGTGGAGGATGCCGCCTGGCCTGCCAGGTGTGTCTAGAGCAGTCAGTGTTGCTGTTTGGGGCCTGGGTGATGCCCGTGGCCTGTAGGCCTTACCCTCCCCACCCCACCCCCCATGGAGTACGGCCCCCTGGACAGGTGGCTCAGTGGTCAGTGTCTAAGGGGTCCTTTGTGGCCAGCTCCTCAGGTGCTCACCATGGCAAACCACAAAACTGGGCTCTGGGGGGGCACCTCCCCGTCCTCCTCCATCCCCAGGCTGGGACCCCGGCCTCAGAGCCCCTGCACCCATCCCGCCACCTCAGACACCACCCAGCAGAGCTCTGGCTTGCTCCTCACACACCTAGGTCTGGTCTCCGGGGAGCTCCAGACACTTGACAAACATGTCGCTAATCCTCCCTGTGTCCTGGGATGTTACCTCCTGAGGCTCTGCCTTTGGAGAACTGCATGCTGGCATAGAAGCCTCTCTCAGCTTCTAGGACTTCCAGGGAAGCGTCAGGATGCTCCTGGCACCTGCTGTCTCATCCCAGGTGGGGGTGGGAGGGGGCAGTAGAGGGTCTGCCCTGGGCCCTCACAGCAGCAGGGGGCACAGGGGGTGCAAGGAGCAGACCCTGCTTCCCTCCACCCCAGTAGGAGGCCCAGTCGAGGTGTCGCTGAGTGACAGGTGTGGGACCCGTGATGTTCACCTGCTGGGTGGGGCGGGCTGGGGAGGCTCAGTGCCCAGCAGCACCCAATCTCCTTGCCTGACTTGTGGGAGGGGCTGAAGAAAGGAGGTTTGGCTGCCTTGAGGCTGAAGCTTGTGCCTGGACCGGTGCTCTATCATGGTGGGGATGAGTGGGCCCCTGGGCCACACACTTGCCTGTTCCCTCAGGCAGGTTGCAGAACATTGTTGCCTCGGGGTCCCTTTCTGTAAAGTGACCCCAGCAACAGGTGTGCTGACGGGTTCCATGTGGGAAGTGCAGGGTGTTGGCGGTCTGCAGCCTGGGGTGACAGCTCCAGCCTGGCTCAGGGGTGGCTGGGACCAAGTGGCATGTGTGTGTGAGCATCCCCGGTTTGGGGGAAGAGGAGGCCAGGCTGGATCCACTGTTGGCTGTAGCCAGAGCAGCAGCAGCGCCCAGCACCCCTGGGGCACGTCCGCAGGGCCTGGCTCTCCCGTGGGGCTGTGCCTGCAGACTCTCTAGATCCCCCAATTTATGTGTCTGGCTGCACATGGAACCCAGTCACCTCCCTGGCTTCCTGGGGCTGCCGCGGGGGCCAGCCCACCGCCTGCCTCCTGCACATCTCCACCCTTCCACGGATGGAGACGAGGACATGGGGAGGTTTCTGTGGCAGTGGCAGCAGGTCAGTAGCAAGCAAGGCCCGTCCCTCAGGCAGCCGGTTGCTAGAAGCTGAGGCCTTCAGCGCAACTGGCGTCCCTCCTGCAGAAAGGATGAGGAGCTGAGGGGTCTGGCGGGGT